>NC_088812.1:19452036-20798432 GCF_011386835.1 Chrysemys picta bellii
CCAGGGGGCTCTACATTTTAATTTAATTCTAAATGAAGCTTCTTAAACATTTTAAAAACCTTATTTACTTTACATACAACAATAGTTTAGTTATATATTATAGACTTCTAGAAAGAGACCTTCTAAAAACGTTAAATGTATTACTGGCACGTGAAACCTTAAATGAGAGTGAATAAATGAAGACTCGGCACACCACTTCTGAAAGGTTGCCGACCCCTGGGCTAGACAATAGGAGGTGATCACTCTTGGCTATGGGTGTTGTTTTCTTCCAGGGAGCTCACAAGGCAACTAGGCTGCTTCAGTATTATGGGATATCAATCAAAGATTTATTACTAGAATTGCTCTGATAATTGCTGAGCTGGGTGTGTGCAGGCGTAGGTTCATTAGCATCTGGAGCAGGGATTCCCATGATGCAGTGCGTCCCTGCTTTTCTGGTCCCAGAGTTCAGTGCGGTTCCCTTTTCCTCATTCTTTATGCTAATCCCTGTCCCATCTTTCATGCAGATGAGGCTAGGGGAGTTGTCTCTGTTCTTCATTCTGTATGCAAAAATGGAGATGTCTTAATCTTGTCACCCTTGTCAGGAGGGGTCTAGGTGTGTCTCCCCATGCCCTTCATTGTTCTCTGCAAGCCTTTTCTCTGATCGGTTTTGGTTCAAACAGAGACGGGGGTGAGGGGTGTCCTTCATGAGACACACAGGCTAGATACTGTGCCCTGGTTCCCCAAAAACACAGAGCTGACTGGTAGCAACAATAAGGATGGCAAGTGAAGTCTAGTACAGCTGGAGAACGTTCATTCTTCATTCTTTTGTAATTAGACTCAGGAAACTTTTAATCGGTTTGGATCTCTGATTGGACTAATAGCACCATACAGCTGTGATTCACTGGCCACGTCCCGTCAGTGGGTGGTTGACTGTATCAGCTGCCTTCTCTGTATACAAGGTGAGGAGACCATTAGCAGGTATAAGTAATTCTTCACCTTCTTTCACTGTTGTAATGTCCATTTTTCTGCCTGTCTAGTTCTTTCTGTCCTGTCTGTTAGCACTTAGATAACAGAATGGTGGGCATCTTGTAAATACCTCATTAGAAGAGAAGATTATGATGTGTAAAGAGCCTAGCACACTTTTGGGAACTGTACAAATAATAAACGGTCTGCATACAGGTAGATATCTGCTAAATTCCTTAGAGCTTCTCTACACAGGGACACTAAGGAAAGTTAATCCAAATGAACTAAAGGTGTAAATTTAAAGTGGCATTAAACACATGTGTGGATGCTCTGATTCTGAATTAAAATGGCCCTTATTAATTTTAGTGAATTACATGAATGAAACTAACCTGAAATAAGGCCCCTTTAATTCTAAATAAGCGTGTCCCCATAGGTGTTTAATGAAGTTTAACTAATGCATTTTGAAAATAAATTTGGATTAGCTTTCTTGACTATCTCCATGTAGACAAGCCCTTGGTACTAAACATTTTCATTCTCTTTACCCTGCCACTGACTGTATTGGAGGGGTTTCCCGGAATAATTCTTTAAACAAAAAGTTCTTCCAGCAGCCCTCTGTCATGAGCATTCAAAGCTACTGCAGTAAGTGTAGGCCATTTTCCCCTCTGTGAAAGAGTAGGATATTCTTTTCACCTAATGGTTAGATGTAAAGAGATAGGGCTTGGTTATTGTTTAAGGCCATTTCCAATTAGGGTGACCAAACAGCAAATGTGAAAACTCAGGACAGGGGGTGGGAGGAAATAGGAGTCTATATAAGAAAAAGACCCCCCCAAATCGGGACTATCCCTATAAAATTGGGACATCTGGTCACCTTATTTCCAATTATTATTAATCAGTCTTAAAAAACAGTGTTGGTGATTCAGAAACAGAAGAAGAGACTCCAATCTTTGCATGTACAAGATAGAAATCCCAGCATTGTTTAGAAGTGACTGATGAGCCTGGGTTTCCTGCCGAAGTTTTTGTCCAGCCCCATCTCTTTTACAATGAGAGTTTGGTGGAGGGATTCACCTCTACATTGGAACCTCAGATCTACCTGCATGAGTTGTACTTGACTATGAGATTAGATTTAAATACTGAGAGCAGAGAGGCTACTGAAACCAGACACACCCAGAAAGCTGCTCCAAGCTGAATACAGTGCTTGTTCAATCCTGTATCATTCACAGTAACATACCACTGCCGTTAACTTTCAGACATTTAGGGTGTAATCCCGACTCCATTACAGTCAACAGGAGTTTTGCCATTGACTTTGATGGGGCCAAGATTTTACACTATGCTGATAACAGCATAGCACATGGATCCTTCTGTATGAATATCCATGCAATAGAGGTTCAGTTTCATTAATCGTTACAGTACTTTTTCTCCTTTTCTCCACTCTAGGCCAGTCCATGAACCTGGGGTCAGCGGCGGAGGAGCTGAGATGTCTCCGTGAAGCACTAACAGCTCCAGACCCTGAGGCTCTGTTTCAGGCATCTTCCAAAATGGCCAGGGTAACTGACTCAAAAAGCTTGTGCGGATGTTCTAGTGACGGGGCACCATTCATTTTACATTTACGCTTTCATGATGCCTTTCCGTACTTGGAGTGAGCTGTGGGAGCGGGGCATTCATTGCCAGTAACCAGCAAGATGCTTTTCATAGATGTGTGCTATGAATGCCATGTAAAAACCAGATTCCACAGAATGTTGCACGCACATGAAAATACGCACGCAGCTGCACACACATGTACCTATCCAGCCAGCCATGAGAAAAAACTGTGTTAGTGGAACATCAAGCTGAGAAACCACCCAGTCTTCATTCTGTCACTTTGTGGGTTTGCCTTAGCCTATATTTGTGTGCATGCCTCTCTTTACTTCATTTTATATGTTGTAAAAAGATGCAGTGTATATAAGAGAATACACACTGGAAACTTACCTCCTGCACATCCAGTACAATGTTGTGCTAATTGTGCAACAGAGGCTTTGTCTCTAACCTGATATCATTAGTGTAGAATACAAAAATGTCGTATATAGACTGTAGAGAGAATTGTAATCACAAATGGCTCACTAGACATGAGGCTAATTAACAATTTGTTGATGCATATATCTTTTCATAGAGATATTAGGCCTCCATTTTTAAAAAGCCAGACATCATTGCAGTCTCTCCTGTTTTTGATTTGTTCCCAGGTTGTTAGTGAGTACTTTCCCTCAGAACAGGCCACAGACTTTATTAAGGCCACATTGGGTGGTATGCTGTCTGCCAGCCCCACCTGTGCCACGGCAGCTGGACTATGGATGAAAATCATCCTGAAGGAGTGTGGAGATGCCATGCTGGACAAGGTAAAACGGGAAACTGGAGAGGTTTTCGGTCTGAACTCTAGGCTTTTAGATCTTTGCCCTTATGTGTAATAAACAAAAATCTTGCTGTTTCTCCCCCTCGGACATAGAGTCAATCCCATCTCTGTTCCTACCCTAAGATAGGCAATGGCAGAATCAATCGCAGTAGACAGAGATAATCCAAGGGAAAAGGAAGATGGTTGGTTATTTATTTGTCTAGCTTGTTGCCACAGTATTCAGCCAAGAAAGGCTTGAAAAAACAGACTCTGGGGAAAATACAACAAGACAGAATGACTGGCACTTGGAATCATCCATTTATTAGGAGGCCTATGGCTAAGGGCTACCTGGATAAAAATAGCACTGTAGTCATTCCAAGTCAATCTGGAGCCTGTGCTCTGAGACCCACCCTCTTGCCAGGTTTCAGAGCCTGGGCTCCAGCCCGAGCAGGAACTGCTACACTTTTACACTGCTGTGGGATTTTTTTTTTTGCTGTGTAGACGTACCCTTTAAGAATAGAAGGGGGGAGGGAGGGAGAAAACTATAGTGTCTTTGGGATCCACTATTTATATGCCTTATTCTGGAGCCCAGTGCGTTAGGGCTAGATGAAAGGAGCACTCCACAAATCTTATAGAATCATAGAATCATAGAATCATAGAATATCAGAGTTGGAAGGGACCTCAAGAGGTCATCTAGTCCAACCCCCTGCTCAAAGCAGGACCAATTCCCAGCTAAATCATCCCAGCCAGGGCTTTGTCAAGCCGGGCCTTAAAAACCTCCAAGGAAGGAGACTCCACCACCTCCCTAGGTAACGCATTCCAGTGTTTCACCACCCTCCTAGTGAAATAGTTTTTCCTGATATCCAACCTGGACCTCCCCCACCGCAACTTGAGACCATTGCTCCTTGTTCTGTCATCTGCCACCACTGAGAACAGCCGAGCTCCATCCTCTTTGGAACCCCCCTTCAGGTAGTTGAAGGCTGCTATCAAATCCCCCCTCATTCTTCTCTTCTGGAGACTAAACAATCCTAGTTCTCTCAGCCTCTCCTCGTAAGTCATGTGCTCCAGACCCCTAATCATTTTTGTTGCCCTCCGCTGGACTCTTTCCAATTTTTCCACATCCTTCTTGTAGTGTGGGGCCCAAAACTGGACACAGTATTCCAGATGAGGCCTCACCAATGTCGAATAAAGGGGAACGATCACGTTCCTCGATCTGCTGGCAATGCCCCTACTTATACAGCCCAAAATGCCGTTAGCCTTCTTGGCAACAAGAGCACACTGTTGACTCATATCCAGCTTCTCATCCACTGTGACCCAACAAGCCATCTTCTAACAAGGCTGGTGAAAGGTCTCAGGACAGGGAACCCTCGCAGCAGAACTGCCATGTTTGCACAGTGTTTTGAAGATGTGAAGGGCCAGGAGTGAATATGAGAGGTCATCACCTGTTCATAGTCCCAGGCATTTGCACGCTGTGTTTAAAGCACTTGAATATTTTGTGCTTGTGGTTGTTTATGAACTAGGCATTCTTCGAGGCAAATGGTCAGATTTGGCTGCTTAAATCACACCTGCAAAATGTGGGCAAGTAAAGCCTTCTTTTGTGCATGCGAACTGGTTTATTTAATGCATAGCTGGGCACCACCACATTACATTACCTGGTATGTATATGTGTGTGTCAGTGTTAGTTTTTACAGCCAAGTGTGGGCAATTTTTGTGGGTTAAATTTATGCAAACATATTTGAACATTTGTTTCTTGAAGTGAGGAATTTCTAAAAAAGCAACAACTGGCTAAATAGCTAAATAAAGATTTTGATTCTGTAGAATGAATGGAGAGAAAGAAAAAGGGACATTTCTTTCTGGTTTTGTTCCTTCCAGGTGCCAGATATCCTGGTTATAATATATAGCCACATGCCTACTATCCAGGAGGGCAGCTTGAAGCAGTTCCTGGTGTCGGCGGTGTCCATTTTAGCTCACCGTGACCTAGAGACAGTGATCTCCAGCCTCCTCGGTGAACCTCTGCCGATAGACAGGTATATACTGCTACCTATTGCATTCATCTTGGTGAAACATGGATCCCACAGCTTTACTGGGAGATGTAGGGCTTTATTTAAGCAGCAAACAGTTTGGGATAATTCCTAAAGGTTAATAGCCTGGGTCTTTCTACAGGAAGGTCCAAGAGCATGTTAAGGTGGGGTGTGGAGAGAAACTAAGTGTCATTCTGTTTCCATTAATTAATAGCTGCTTTGATATCCTAAAGACCTATTTTTACTGGCATAACTGGAGTGTATTGTTGGAAACATCTACCTCTCTAGACACCTGAATTGACCTCACTCTGGAAATTAGCAGTGGCTGTTGGTTTCCTGGTAGCATGACCGCTTCAAGTCCAAATCCCTGGCTGATTACAAAGAATAGAGCCAATATTATCATCAGACCTCTGCTTGGTATCAGTGAGGGTGTGGCTGCTAGAATAGAGTTGCTGTCCTGGGTACGTAAAACTAGACTGGAAGCAGATCCATCATTTCATTTAAAGATCCCTAACTGAGTTATCAGTTATCAGTGCTGGAATCTAAGACCATAAGACCGGCCATACTGGATCAGACCAAAAGTCCATCTAGCCCAGTATTCTGTCTTCCGACAGTGGCCAATGCCGGGTGCCCCAGAGGGAATGAACAGAACAGGTAATCACCAAGTGATCCATCCCCTGTCGCCCATTCCCAGCTTCTGGCAAACAGAGGGTAGGGACACCCTTTGTGAAGGGGACATAGGATGGTCACGAATATTTGGTCTCATAATTGTATATCCAGTGTGGCAAATTGCCGGCACTATTATGTTGCGTCCCGCACTTTCCCCTCTTGTGTGGGTGCAGGCACCATTTCTCACCCCTGAACTGGGGTATCAACTGTCCCATTAGTATCTGAAAAGGGGAATGGAAAGGGAGGGACCTGGGCCCACCCTCTACTCTGGGTCCCAGCCCAGGGGCTCTAGGGATAGCAGTGAACCACTTGAACTAGCGATTCCTTCCCCTGGGCTACTTCCCTCTCTGGCCCTTCGGCTTGTGTGGCTTCCTGCCCTCTCTCCGCTTGGGCCAAGTTTCTCCCAACCCCTTGTGTCTCTAGAGTCCCTCTGCTCTGCACAAGCCGGGTTTCCCTTTAGCTAGGGTCTTCTGGCCCGCCACAGCACTTCTCCAAACTGCTTCCTCCAAACTGCTCTCTGTTCCAACACCAAACAACTCTGCTTCAACTCCTCCAACTGTCTGATTGAAGCAGGGGGGGTTTATCAGGTGACTGGCTTTAGGTGCTCTAATTGGCTTAATTGGTTTCAGGTCCTCTAATTAATCTGTAGCAGCCTCCCTTCCCTCTACAGGGACTAAGGCTCTCATCATCCTGGGGCTTACTTATCTCCCATCTATCACTCTCCTGCTGTCCTCTGGCCGTGCTATATCACACCAGTTAGTAGGAATATGGCTTTTCCTTCATCAATTTGCCTTCCAAACCCTAGATCTTTGTAGCCACATGTTCATGATTCCATAATTACTGGAAAATGGGAAAGCAGGAACTGAGGTTGGCGCTCTGTGTCCTGTCCTTCTGAAGTCTAGTATTAATGGTGAGGCTGCAGTAAGACTAGGTCACTTAACCTAGTTCTGTAACTGGAAACTCAATATTGAAACACGAGGAGCGTTAAAGGAGGACAGTACTCCTAACTTTCTCATGATTGGCAAGGAGAAAATTTGGTCTTTACTTAAATATGACGTATTCAGTTTGAGCCACAAAAGTGTCCAGGGGTCACATGTAACTTCTGTTAAATTGCAGTGACATCACTGAGCTGTGGAGATCTCTGGGGGGAGACCCCTTGCTTGCCACTCAAGTCCTAAAGATCCTGATAGACAAGATAAAGACTTCAACAAGACAAGAAGGCCGCATCACCTCAGAGACTGAAATCGACAGGGATTGGGCAGCTGCTGAACCTCTCTCAGTAAGTAAAGACAGACACGTCTTTCAGGCTTTCCTCTGCCCTGTGACAATCCTGCTGATGCAAAGCTAGAAGTGTGGTATAATATTGCTGTGTGGGCACTTCTCCTCTGATGTACTGTTTCCCTGAGTCCAGTTCTGCTGTCTGTGGAACAAATACGGCAGTTTTAGAGTACGTGGCTGATTTACTTAATAACATCTGGCAATTAGAAAGTCTTTGAACCAGGTTTCTCACAGTGCTTTGCAAATATTTCTTAGGACTCACAACATGCCTTGGTAGGTCATCCACATTTGTGCAGATGTGGGAAACTGAGCCACAAGTTAAGCGAGTTGCTCGCAGTCATTCAAGTTACTGGCAGAAGTGAGAATTTAGTACAGCAGATCTCAGAAGGGGAGAGAGGGTGTGATGGTGTTGGGAAGAGATCTCAGTTTTTACCATTCTCTCCTTTCAGGCAACATGTGCCATCTTTGAGGTGGTGTCAGCACTGCAGTCGAGCAAAGCTGTGCAGGAGCTGCTCCCAGAGTTGTTTCCTGTTCTCCTGCAGCAGATCAGCCGAACCCTAGGACAAGAGATGCCGTTGCCAAGGATAAGCAGCCAGAGGGAATTCCAAAAAGACCTACAACATACTAAGGACAACCCTTGCCGGTAATTAGAAGGAAGGGAGAGAAACAAAGAGAATTCCAATAGAGTTGTGTGACACTCCTTAGGAGTTCCCAGGGTTACGAGGCACCTTACCATTGCCTGCCCTTAGAGTGAGGAAGTCTTGTCTCTGCCTGCTGTGGGTCACTTCCCTGAAACGACCAGGCTCTGGCAAAACAAACTCTGCCATCCAGGCCTCCTCAGACTCTTTGTACAGGTTAGTGATAGGCACACACCAACACCTGAGTCTTCTGACCGTTCCATATAGTGTCCGGACCTTTATCCACTGAACACCCACAGAATTACCAGGCCTGCTGTTCCCAATGGAACAGTACACACCAGTTTATTACTTATACTTTAAACTCTATACTTTATTACTTATACTATACGGCAAAACACACAGCACTTAGATATATTTATAATGCAAACAAGAACAGAGATGATCAAAGAACAGAGATTCCAGTGATAGTGAGTAAGAATGCGAGCAAAAAATGGTTACATGTAAAATGAAATCATAACATGCTCTTAGAGACTAAACTTAACCAACAGGTTCACCTCCTGTCTAAAGATGTTTCTCACCCAAAGTTCTCAATCACGCCTGATAGCAACCCCGCTGTCCCTATCACTGTCCATCTACTTCCTAAGTGAAAGATGTCAGGGTGTCTTCTTTGTCCCCCAAATATACTAGAGCACACCTTTGATGTGTACCCCAAAATTGGGTCCCCACCCCCTGTCTACTTCCTGTTACTTTTCTTTCTTTGAAGTTCTCACAGTCCTTCTGAACTGAATGTGAACCCTACATGCTTAATTTAGAGATAAAGAAACAGATGGATAAACATTTCTTCCCTGAAAGAAAACCATTTTTTTCACCTTTCCTGGTGACTAATCCCTAGACACAGATCATAAAAATGTAATTTTCAATGCATATACATGACTCTTTACACCGCATCTGTACATGTGTTTCACAATGTTATTGGTGACATGGGCTTTTATTTGAGACTCATATGGCAATCTTTTAGTGAACTAGAATGTACATACCAGACCACTCAGCACCCACTCTGTGCCCCTCGCCAGTTAACACTAAGAGATTCCTGAGTCATCAGTTGACTTCAGCTCTGATAGCCCATTAATGTATATTTCCCACCAATCTCACAACATTATTAGTTTCTATTATTGTTGTGTTTCTTTATTCTATGCCAACAAGGTGCTCAAATTACAGACTTCAGGGTTTTATAATGTCTCTGAATTTTCCCAGGAAACCAGGATGTAAACTCTGTTCACGGATGGGCAGTGGCTATAAAATAAACATAAGTACTACTTCACACAACACACAGTCAACCTGTGGAACTCATTGCCAAGGGATGTTGTGAAGGCCAAAAGTATAACTGGATTAAAAAAGAATTAGATAAATTCATGGAGGACAGGTCCATCAATGGCTATTAGGCAAGATGGTCAGGGATATAACCCCAAGCTCTGGGTGTCCCTAGGCCTCTGACCACCAGAAACTGAGACTGGACAACAGGGATTGGATCACTTCATGATTGCCCTGTTCTGTTCATTCCTTCTGAAGAAGCTGGCATTGACCACTGTTGGAAGACAGTATACTGGACTAGATGGACCATTGGACTGACCCTGTGAGGCTGGTCTTATGTAGTGGCCACAGTGAGTCAGGGTGCCTAAGCTTTGTCCACAAAACTTGAATTTGTTCACATGGATGGGTACCTAGCTATGTGATTGCTGGCGCTGCAGCCACAAGTGTTCTGCTCATGCTGTTGGCCCATGTGCAGGCCCATTTTAGGTACCTATATGTGAGGGGTGGTATGCTGTGCCCCGGCCTCTTCCATGAACACAGACTGTGCTGAGTCCCTCCAAAGTGTTCTCGGGATGCCCACTCCTGAGATCCTGGTGGTAAGGGCTCTGATGACTGTTTGACCCCAATGGATGATCTTAAGTCACCTTTACTCTTGACCTTTGTTTTCTTTCTCCTCCCTCTTGTCTCTCAGGGGACTTCCGCATCCTCACCTTCTCTGTGGCTTGTACTTTCATGTCTAGGTTCCTCCAGCCCCTTTACATATATTTCCTCTTAACCTGAAGGGCCAGGTATTGTTTCCACCCTCCTGAGCCTCCATACATGCCTTGGTGTCCCTGTTAGAAAGGGATCCCAGTCCATGCCCAGTAGAAGGCAGTGGGGCAATCCATCCACTACCCCTACATGTTTCTGCCTAAACTTCCCCTTGATTTCCAGAGTCACCTCTGCCATTGGACAGAATGTATTGTCCCCATATACATATTCAGTTTTGATCCTACCTCTGGGAAGTCTCCAGTGGGGTTTCACTAACTCCTGCCCGATTAACAAACAGGATGAAGCTGTGTCCATTAGTCCCTTTGGTGGCTCCTCCCTACCCGTACCGATATGGTAGGTACTTTCTTTTTCCTTCCCTGCCTGGGAGTCTTATCCCAGCCACAAAACTGTGCAAACCCACAGTCCATTTTAGGACAGTCTCTTTTTAGATGTCCTTCACGTCTATGTCGGTAGCACACTGTAGGACAAGCTCCCACTACAGTTCCTTGAGGCGCCTCCCTCTTCTTCTTGCTGCCCTTCCCAGCTGGAGGCATTCTGGTCCTTCTCAAATCTAGTCCCTTAAACCACTGACTCACTCTGGGAATGTCCGCCTCTGCAAATTCCTCTGTAACTTTAACTGTGGGGTCCAGATTAACTGGCTGGCGCCACAGAACCCATGCTCGGGTATGCTCAGGGAGACTCTGAAGAAACTTCCAGAATCATGCAGTCCATGATCTCCCCCACAGTTTGAGTATCTGGCCTTACCAATGAGTGGCCCAATCTTTTAATTTCTGTCCAAATGCACAGAGGCATAATCCCTCAATCCATCTTTCAACTCTCCATTTCTGGCAGTACTTTTCTGTGGACAGGCCCCACCTAGTCCAGCATGGCTGCCTTAATCATGTCATAATCTCTTGCCTGCTAATCACTAAGACCCATATATGTGCTTCCCCGGTTAAATAGGGTGTCAGCTGAAGGCCCCACATTGTTCTGTCCCTATGAGGTCTCACTGCTGCTCCTTTAAGAGTAACCAAAAACAAATCAGGGTTGTTCGCAGGTCCCATTTTACAGAGTCTGATCTCCTGTGCCTGGTTTCCATTTCCTGTCACAGGACTGGCCAGACTTTGGAGGAGTTGTTGCCAGACCTGGGCTTGCTCCTGTATAAATTCCTGAAGGCTCTTTTGCTGTTAAACCTACCAGGCAAGCAAAGGCTGTTTTTCTGCATGGTGGGATTGTTGGAAGGTCTGTAGGGTCTTCTACACCAGCAGTTCTCAATCAGGCCGGTTTTAGGGAGTCCGCTAAGCAGGGCTGGCATTAGACTAGCTGGGGCTTAGAGAAGAAAGCTGAAGCTCTGAGCCCAGCCACGCTGGAGCCCTGAGGCCCAGCACCTGCACTAAAGCCCCGAGCCTCTGCACCCCATGAGGTTAAAAACCAGAGCCAGGAGCCCCAAACTCTGATGCCTGGCAGGACAGAGGCCTGGAACTGGGCCATGGAGTATTTATAGCATGTTGAGGGTGGGGGGAGGCTCAGAAACAGAAAGGTTGAGAACCCCTGTTCTACACTTCTTTGCTGCTTCACCATCCATTTCAGTGTTCCTTCCATCACCCGGAGTGCCAAAACCTCTACACCGGCTTCTCCAACAGGCTCTCCATTTGCATAGATAACAGGGAAATCCCTGATGAGCCCCCAGCTGTGACAGAGAGGGGTGTTGCACCCCCACATCTTCCATAAACACAGACTGCGTTGAGACTTTCTTGCTTGTAAGCACCAACATATAGTCTATTTAATCCCCCTACCAATACATAGCACCTTTATATTGTACCTCAACTTTCTAAACTCTTCTCCAAAAGTGGGGGCTAAGGTGTTTCCACTCAGAGACCTCACTTTGTCAGGCTCTCCTAGCTTTTTGTCTTTCTGTTTCTCCTAGCGTGACCAGACAGCAAGTGTGAAAAATCAGGACAGGCGGTGGGGGGTAACAGCTACCCGTATAAGATAAAGCCCCAAATATCGGGACATCTGGTCACCCAAGTTTCTTTCTCTGTCTGTTCCCCTCAAAGAGCTCCTGCCCATGTCCTTTTATACAGTTTCCCTGTTAATGGAATGATTGGTTCCTTGACTCACTAGCCCCAATCTGACCTCGTAATCAGGTACACCTCTGTCCAATTAGGCCTTCTGTGAGGAACCAAATTAGTACTAATAGTGACCAGAGTGCTGACTCAAGTGCAAACCTTCAGCACTCTGTCACATCATATCAGGAGATATGACCCCAAAATGTCCATTAGTAATCACCACACTATGCCCCCAGTGTTTGGGTCCTGATCATGTATCTTTTCCATATTATTGTACTCTGCTAGTGCCCATACTCCTTGCAGAAAGGAAAAAATGACTGCAAAATTTTGTCCCTAGCAAAACTAGACATATGAGATGTATGAGACTGAAACTTACCTCCCGGCATCAAGTCCTTCCAGGGACACTGGTGTCCAGGATATTGCCAATGGATGAACTGTCGATGAACAGCAGACCTGACAAGTAACTGGGGCTTCCTGACTCTGTTCAGGCTGCACCTTCCTACTGATTGCTGCAGTTCTGTGCCTCTCTTTCCCCAGGCTTTCTATCCAAGCATTAGAGGCTGTGCTTTTCAGAGCTGGGAATGAGAGACTGGGGAGAGCGCTCAGGGAGCAGAGAACACAGAGTCTGCTTGAAAACCCCAAGACTCACCATGAGGGAGTGTGTCTGCTGGTGAGGTAAGAGATCTAGGAGGCATGATTTTAGTCTTGGGAATCAGTAGCAAATAGAGTGGCTGAGAGGGAACCTCCAGTTTATAGCTTTGTGGGGGGTGCCCTGGGTGGAAACACACAACTCCCATTCTTAGATATCAGTGCTGTATGCTCAGAGCAGCTGAGTGTTTGAAGTGTGCAATCTACCCCATAAGCGGTTTATTTTGTCTTCCAGTGTTCTGCTAAGAGCTGAACTAATAACACCTGAGATCTTACAGAGCCTCCTCCCCTGGGTGAATTCCCCAACAGAAAACCTCCGAGTCACCAGCACAGCTTTCCTTGCCCAGGTAAGACACAGGGTTCTGAAGAGCGGTTTCACCATTAGACTGTTGTCTCATGTTTGCTTTTCTTTCGGGAGTTGTACAGTTCAGTTCATAGGAGTAATTGTCATTTTAGATAGTAGAATGGGTCCTCCTTTATATGGAAACCTCACAGGGAATTTCATTACACCTTTCTGAGTCATTCTCTCTCTGATATTTTTATTGCTGTCATTGCCTATGCTAGCTACACAACCACTGGTGCTGGCTGAGAGAGATACAGACAGAGTTTGAATTCCTGGACCTCTTCTGCCAAGTCCTAGTGCTGATACTAACCAACAGCTCCTGATTTTGGTTTAGCTCAGCAGATCTTCTGAATGAACCTAGTGTCCTAATACTATAAAACAAGCAACATACAAATACATTCACATCTATCTTAGGTTCTCATTACTGTAGTATCTGAGTACCTCAAAACTCTTTAATGTCTGTATCCCCACGACACTCCTGGGAGGTAGGGAAGCACGATGATTCCTATTTTACAGGCAGGGAGCTGATGCACAGAAGGGCTAAGTGACTTGCCCAAGGTCTTTGAGAGAGCAGGAAATTGAACCTGGGTCTCCTAAGTCCTGGGCTAGTGTGATAACAGCTGGACCATCCGCCCTTTCCACAGCCTTCCTCTAACATCGGCACCATATTTCCCACTTATGCTAAGCAACTATCTTAGGGGCTCATCTGGTTCTAAGAAAAACGATCGATCTGTGCCTGTGATGGGCTGTACCTGGGCTTTGAGGCTCCTTACAAGAGGCCCCGTGGTCCTACTACACCCTGCCCCAGGAAAACAGCCACAAATCTGGGTCTGTCTAGAGAGGCCTCACGAAAGCAGCCAATCAGAGCCCATCAGGCTCAGCTAAAAGGAGCTGCAGGGCCTTAGCAGGTCAGTTCCTGGCAGGACCTGGAGGGGCAAGAAAGGGGGCTGCTCTCTGGCCACAGAAATTCAGGGGATAGCCAGAATTTGATTCTGGCAGCATTTGCTTAAGCTGGATTTGCAGGAAGAGGGTCCCTAAGAACTTTAACCCAGAGGTGAGAGTGAAGCTAAAAGTGGCCGGTAGGAAGAAGCAAAAATGAACTGAAATCAAGCAGTGCCTAGCTACTGTTTCCAGGGTCCATGGTTTGGAACCCAGAGTTATGGGCAGGCCCTGGTTCCCCCACCGTCTACAGTGGCATAAGCCCCATGGAGGGGACAGTGCTTATGGAGAGCTTGAACAAAGGGCAGAATTTCAAGGACCCAGAGTTGGGGCTGGAGACCCTAGTGAGGGCAATGGGATTGTTCTTGACTACCCCAGAAGGGGTTCATTTGGACTTTGGGACGCAGCCAGAGGCCTGAGCCACAGAAGACTCACTAAGGTCGGCTGGCAGGGTGCGCCAGGGGTGAGAAAAGGACTGTGGTACCAGACCCAGCCACTAAGAGGCTCTCAAGAGGTGAGTGGATCCCTATTATAGTGCCCAAAAGGAAAGCTCCAGGTTTTAAAACATTTCTCATTTGTGTGGAATAATAAAGTTACAGTGTCTTATGTGCCAAGTATCAGAGGGGGAGTCATATTAGTCTGTATCCACAAGACTGTGGCTGTAGGAGGACTCCTTGTTGTTTTTAGTGTATTCCATGTCTGCTCAAATTATATTCCCAATCTTAATGATCATATTGGGGCTAATGGACATGTTGATTTTATTTCAGCTAATGAGTGATCCCATGCTCAGGGAGAAGAAGTTCCTTAAGTCTGTCTTGAGCATCTTGGAAGAAAGGTCCCAGGATAGGAACAGCATTGTCCGCCAGATGGCTGTGAGAGGCCTGGGAAATTTAGTCTATGGGGCGCCTGAGAAGGTAAGAGAGATTACTGAATAGAATGCAGCATAACTAGAGAAACCAAGAGAGAGAGTTGTTCAGAGTTTACAGAGGCTGCACAAAATGCACTAGGCCAAATTCTGCTCTCTCATATACCCTAGTAACCTCTTTGCAGTAAATATAGAGCAAGCTGGATCCTTTGGTAAGCTGGGCATAAGTCAACAATGTGCACTTTAATATGACCATATGTAAATGTATACATCTGGGAACAAAAAATGCAGGCCATACTTACAGGATGAGAGACTCTATCCCAGGAAGCAATGATGCCGAAAAAAACTTGAGTCATGGCAGATAATCAGTTGAACATAAGCTCCCAATACGAAGTTGTGGCCAAAAGGGCTGAAATGATCCTTGGAGGTATAAACAGAGGAAACTTGAAGAAGAGTAAAGAAGTTATTTTCCCTCTGAATATGGCACTCATGTGAGGACTGCTGGAATACTGTGTCCAGATCAGGCGTCCACAATGCAAGAAGGATAAATTAGAGAAGATTCAGAGAAGAGTCTCAAGAATTATCAAAGGATTGGAAAATATCCCTTTAGTGATAGACTCAAGGAGCTCAATCTATTTAGCTTTACAAAGAGAAGGTTAAGGAGTGACTTGAGGACAGTCTATAACTACTCACATGGGGAATAAATTTTGATAATGGGTTCTTCACATTAGCAAACAAAGGTATAACAAGATTCAATGGGGAAAAATGAAGCTAGGCTAATTCAGACTGGAAATAAGGCATACATTTTTAATGGTAATTTTAATTAACCATTGGAACAATTTACCAAAGGTTGTGGTGGATTCTCTGTCACTAGCAATTTTAAAATCAAGATTGGATGTTTTTCTAAAAGATACATCCTACTTCAAACAGAGACTATTTCGGGGAAGTTCTATGTTATGCAGGAGGTCAGACCGGATAATCACAATGGTCCCTTTTGGCCTTGGAATCTAAGTAACTAGGAATCTAATAATAGGATTACACAGATGTATTATGGCACCAAGTTGGGCTCATTGTAGCTAGCACCTGGTCTGAAATATAGCTATAGGTCTCTGGGGGGAGACGGGGTTGATGAAATTCCCACAGCTTCATAACTGCTAAAGAAAACTTATTAGAAGTGTGATCACTGATAAGTGTTCTTTAATGTCATATGTTTGTACAGGTGAAAAAGCACAAGAAGTTTCTTCTGGGCCTACTGATCGGGGCCTTACATGACATTTTCAGTTCGGAAGTCATTGGCGAGAGCATGAAAGCACTGGCCAAAGTCCTGAAGGAGCTGAAAGAGAAGGACATAGGTTCTTCCTTCAAAGACCTCACCCAACAGATCCGGACTTACTTTGACGATGTATGTGAACAGATCTCTCCAACCCCAGTTCAACCAATCTTGATTAGAATCCATTTACAATGCATGATGTGGACTCCCTGGGCATTGCTCATGTCGGAGTGAAGAGATTTTAGGCCCCAGGGAAGAGAGATGTTTTACGGAGGAGGAGAACATTAGGAGGATGGGGATGACATCCCTGCTCCCACAGTCTCACCCTTCTATTCTTCTTTATTGCCACTGAGAACCTCAAAGAAAGTCTGAATACTAGATTAGATAGCTAGATAACCATGAAATGGGGTTACAGAGTACAATAGAGAGTGTTGGGCCTGTTCTATACCATTTTTATGTGAGAGAGTTGGAATGATAATTCCATTTTGTACAGAATTTAGAGATTTCAAATTTGGGTTTTGATCCTATTTGTGGGAACCCCTCTCCCCAAAGTTCAAAACTCTTTGTGAAACAGAATTACTATTCTCAACCTAGCTCTATTGGAAGCCTTGGCCCAGGGCAGTCTGCTCTCAGACTATCCCAGTGCTGGGAACCCAGGAAACTCTGGGAGCTAGAGGTGCCAGGGAGTTGCAAATTTGAGAGCCAGGACTCCCAGGGTCCCAGAAGCTGGGGGCCTGGAAGCCCACGATCCCAATCAGCCTGCTAGATTGGCTGCCACAGAGCTGGATGGGTGCACTGGAAAGACACCAGGCAAGTTTCTAAGGACCCCTACCTGGCTTCCGGAGGAATTTCATCAAAACTGAACTGTCTCTAAAATACTTTGATGAATCAGCAAATTCGAACAAAAAATTGGTTAATTACCGTTTTTCCGACTAGCTGTAGTTGGAATCACTCTACTTTAGCGTAGAAGAGATGGCTGTGGGAAGTGCATGATGTGATTGTCTCTTAGTTACTAACTTGCGGGGCTTTCTTGGCTGTAGGAGGATGATGCTCTTCGCTCAATGGCCTTTGTCCTATTTGGCATCCTGGCCCGGCTGACAAAGAGAAAATGGAAGACCTATTTCGCCGACCAGGTTAAAAGGAGCTGGGTCACACTTCTGCTGCACCTGCAAGACCCAAACCCTGAGATTTCAATGGTAAGACCAACAGTGACTTATTTACTAAGCAAAAGGAATCTTCCTCCCAATGCCAGGGGAGCTCTGCTATTCCTGCCTGCTGTGGAGGCCCAAATTCTCCCCTCAGTTCATTGCCCTCCTGCTGAGTCAGTTCCAGCCAGGTTGGTCCATGGCTGCCTCACCAGAATCCAGGAGAGGTCATGGGTCTGACCCCGACAGGTCTCTGTTCCTGTCTGTCTCTGCACCCCAGACCCCTGCCTCCCCAGAACAGAGAGACCACAGCTATGCCTGGTGCAGCAGCTTTCATCGGTATATCTGTTCCCAAAAGACATTGATGCTACCTCTAGGTTTCAGTTGAAGTTCTTCCGTCTATTAGTCATTCCTGCATGTTTTCTGCCAATTACATCCAGATGAATCCCTTTTTTTGATCCTGGAATAGATGAGCAGATGAGTTCCCTTTGAATGAACATAGCACTCGGTAGGGAACAATTCAATGGTGTGACGCTCTTTTTCAGGAATGCAGAGCTACGTTTCACCTCTGTTTACCGTTTTTGGAACTGAAGAGACTCCGAAGTGCAATTAATGAGCACCTTGGTGGCACAGCCGAGCTGAAGCCTGAAGAGCTCCAGGTGGACATTTGCAGACACCTTGTGAGTGAGCTGTTGAACTGTCTGAGATTATTGACTGGAGTGGTGGTGTAGAGGTGTGTGTGTGGGGGGGGGGATGTGTGATGGATAATGTAAATAACTGTAAGAGTGGGATATATGACTGAGGGTGATGGGAAATGTAAATCTGCCACAGATTCCCATTGTTCCCACTTCTACCCAGCCACCTGTTCTCTATCTTATTTACCTGTGGTTCGTAAAAGCATGTGCTGGCAGTCAAAGGGCACTTCTAGCCAGAGAGAGCTCATGTATCCCTGATTCCCTCTAGGCCAAAGAGAATGCAGAGCTGCTGGAGAAATTGTACCAAACCACCATCACGTACTTCTATAGCAGCTGGGAAGAGATCCGGGCAGTTGCAGCCAACTTAGCTGGTGAGAGATGATGCCCAGTGTCCCTTTTGGTATTTCCATTGAGGGAGACAGAAACAATCCCACTGTGCAGCGCTGAGCTGCCATTAATCTCTCTGTGCCTCAGCTTCCCATCCATAGATGGAGATGTTAATATCCCTACCTCTCCAGTGTGGTGGATTAGTTGCTATCAAGTGCTTCGGGATCCTTGCAGGGAAAGCACGGTGCAGTCATTTAGTAGTAGAGGCAGGGACATTGTCACGTAGGGCATGGTTACACTTTGAGCTGGGTGTATAATTCCCAGCTTGATGAGACGTACCCGCACTAGTCCTGCGTGCTAAAAATAGAGAGTAGTTGCGATGGCAGGAGCAGCAGGAGGTTTAACCACCCCAAGTATGATCCCATCCAAACCCCAAAGTCTATTCTCAAGGTGACTAGCTCCTCCCACTGCTCGTGCTGCCTTAGCTACATTCTAATGTTAGCATGCTATCGCTGTCAGAGCCAGTGTGGGCCCGTCCCATTGAACTGGGAGTGATACCCCTAGATCAAAGTGCAGACCTACTCACAGTGTTGTTCAGTGCTCCTCACTGCTACTTCATCATTGGGAGGCATGCAGCCCACCTCCCCATAGCGCCTGCTGTTTCAGGTTCCTGGCCACACCACCTTGTCAAGGAAGCATTAGGTTCCTCCTCTTTGGCCCTGTGCCCTCTTCACCCTAGCACACCCATGTGAGACAGGCAGGCATTGTGGCCTACGTCTCAGCTATCAGTCACCTTGTGAGATCCCTGCTTAGAACTCACTTATTCCTGGCCCCAGTCCTTTGCACAGACCACTAGACCAAGACACTATCTTAGTATGTCTCCAATAACTGACAGCAGTGGCAAGAGGAACACAGACTGTTTCAAACAAATGGGTTTTATGGAAACATTCTTTTTAAAAAATGTCTCTCTCATTCTCTTCAGTGTGAACTCTAAACTGCTCTAGCATCCTCTTGCCCACAGCTCACCTTTAGGCCTACAGTAGGAGATGCCAAAGACCTGTCTAGGGACTGCTAATATCACTTTGCACTCAACAAGGGAAGGTTTTATTATTATTGTTGTTATTTATTTTACATTGTGTATTTAGGCATCATCCTGGAACACACAGACAGGCAGCGTATGGAATGGCTGGACCTGGAATATCTGCTGATGTGTAAGTAATAAATACAGCTGAAGTCCTGTTCATTAGTGAGTTCTAAAGGAATTCAGCTGGCAAGCAGCAGTAACCAATACCACTGGTGCAAAGTGCATCAGCCACACAGCAAAGGACAAATTCACTCTTGCCCAGTAGAAAGTCCACTTTAATTTTCCCTAAAGGAGGAAGCTGCAGAAGGTGTGATATGAGTCAGTACATCTCCTGGTTGTCCTGGCAATGCCCCCTCCACAGCCAGTGCTATCCACTCTTTGGGCTTTATTGGCTTTCTGTGGACTCCTCAGGTGAGAAGAAGTTGTAGCCACTTTCTGTTACCTCAAATTTCCCACCAGCAATTTTTCTTCCAGTAGGTGCCCTGTATCATGCATAAACCTGCTTGGACCTGGCCTCTGTTAAATTCCAGGTTTAGTTGAGCTCAGGCAGTATCTCCTGAATAGAGATGGAAAATAAACTTAAAAGTGGAAGCTATTGAAACAATGGGCCTTCTTCCATTTACAGCAGAGTGGATGACTTTCTGGTAGAGTCAGGGTCTCCCCCCAGTTGAGAGCATGGAAGGGACCCTGTGGAGGAACCTAAAGCTTTGTTTGTATTGGAGAGCTGCTGTAGTGTGGTATTCAGAGGTAATAAGTCTCCAGCTATTTCAGGCAGAGGTGACTATATGAAAAGTGGGGTATATTCATCTCTCATGTATTTTCCATCCCATTAGAACGACTGAGCCCAGTCTCCTATTTTTCCATGTGATCATTCTGCTCAGGTAGTTCAAGGTTCTGTGATCACACTTAGCTGTGATTTGACAGTCTGTTCACTAACGTGTTGTCCTCTGTAATTTCAGCTCTCCAGGTCCTACAGAAAGACCCAAGTCCCACTGTCCAGCTGGTGGCAACTGAGATCATAAGTGACATCTGTTCTGGCCAAGTGATTGGGGAATGAAGCGGCACGGAGAAAAATAGAAGAAGGCACTCCAGTAGTATAAGGGCCCTACTGTCAATCAAACGTTAACCCACCCCTTGCCCACCCGTCACCAGAAGCCCCACACCCATGGGGTATTACTTCTGGGGTCAAGGCGGACACATAACCAGAAGCAAGATGTGTCATGTGGCCCCTCTAAGAACTCCTCCCACTACCCTCTACCAATCAGGAGGGGTTTCAGCTGCTGGGGACCACCCCAAGAGATTTGACCAACTGGGGGGAATTCCAGGACGGGGTGACCTGTCTGGAAATGGTTCATGTGGCCCCTCTAAGAACTCCTCCCACTACCCTCTACCAATCAGGAGGGGTTTCAGCTGCTGGGGACCACCCCAAGAGATTTGACCAACTGGGGGGAATTCCAGGGCGGGGTGACCTGTCTGGAAATGGTTCATGTGGCCCTTCTAAGAACTCCTCCCACTACCCTCTACCAATCAGGAGGGGTTTCAGCTGCTGGGGACCACCCCAAGAGATTTGACCAACTGGGGGGAATTCCAGGGCGGGGTGACCTGTCTGGAAATGGTTCATGTGGCCCCTCTAAGAACTCCTCCCACCATCCTCTACCAATCAGGATGGGTTTCGCCCTGATAGGAAAGCCCCGAGAGAAGATTTGACCAATCAAGGGGAGTTCCGGGGCCGGGTGACCTGTCTGGAAGTGGTTTGTGTGATTCCCTCTAAGAACTCTTGCCACCGCCCTCTACCAATCAGGAGGGGTTTCAGCCACTGGGGACCACCCAGAGAGGAGATTTGACCAACTGGGGGGAATTCTGGGGTGGGGTGACCCATCCGGAAGTGGTTCGTGTGACCCCTCTAAGAACTCCTCCCACCACCCTTTACCAATTGCGATGGGTTTTGGCTGCAGAGGACCGCCCCAAGAGGAGATTTGGCCAAAACAGGCCAGGTTCTTGGATGGGGTGAACCACCCAGAAGAGGGTCATGTGACCCCTCTAAGGACTCCTCCCAACGCCCTCTGCCAATCAGAGTGCAGAACCATCACCCCATAAGTCCCAGTACCGGGCAGAGGAGGCAATCTCTTACCAAGAAGACATGTTTTAGAAATTGTGGAAAGGCTGAGAGGAAACATGGACTCCTCTACCACCCCCATGAGAACTTCAGACTTTGTTTTAGCCCCGAGGACCTTTGGACTTGTATGGAGAAAGTGCTACAGCAGTGACAGTTCCAAGGAGGGCCCTTTGACTCCACCATTGATAGATACCTTGGAACCCAACCCCAAAACCCAAACCTTCGTGAGGCACCCCAATGAGTGTGACGGCCTCTCATTGTCCACCCCCCTAAAGTTGGAAGAGGATCATGGCTTGGGGGAGTCACCAGCGGACAAGGTGAACAGGAAAGACGTCGCTCAGGTAAATGAATGATTAAGAAGCGACGGTTGATCATGGGGGTGTAATGGGGTTAGGAATCGACCTGGCATTGCATAAATCTAAAAACAAGCAGTGGGGTGCTTACACTGTTTTTTGTCTGAAAATCTCTCAACAGCTCGACGATGCCTTTCTAGAGGCATTTGAGAACTTACACATCGGTAGCCCTGTGGAAGTAAACATATCATGCATCAGCTGTTTTTGCTCCTGTCTGAGCTACAGATCTCAAGAGGAAAATCCAGAAAAGGACAAAATAGAAGAATGAACCAGATCAGACTCCCTCATTGTAGGGGTCATGGCATCCATTTTTACAGGCGGCTGTAAAAGGTTGTGTTAAATCAGGCAATTAATAAAACTTATTTAAATGTGTCCATATGAATGTGTCCCCCTCCATACTTGTGTTAGTAAAAGATGGTACTGGGAACAGTCATGTCTCCACCTATGCTCTGTTAAAGAAAATATATTACACCCCCAGGGAAGTTGGGAGCTTGGCGCGGTGAATCCTCTTTTTCAAGTGGCCAAAAAGCATAGCAAAACTTGAACTAGAAGACAGCTTGGCTTTCAGACCAGGATGCTTACACTTTACACAAACCGGCTCGAATACAGCTTCACAGGAAGGATCGGGGCTGATGTACATTAAAAGGAGGAAGAGAAAGAGAAATGTATCATACCTGCAATGCACAGGTCCCTCAATACCCTTTAAAAGAAGGGCTTTGATGCGCAGGGCCAGCCATAAGCGAAAGTCCAAGAGGAAGCCTGGGCGAAAGAGAAGATGTTCTCCGCCTGGTAAAAGAGATATTTTAATCAACATGGCTTTTGTTCACTGCGGGTCTGAAGAGTGCACCAAATCCGAACTAGACTTGTTTCAAATAGCCCCTACCCAGACCAGCATTGAGAAAAGCATCTACATCGAGGTGCCACCTCTATCGGCTGTTACGGAGTCTGCCCCCATTGATGTTTTTATAACAGGAAATGGCATTGATTATATGGATTTAAACAACACGCTGCTGTATCTATGTTGCAAGATTGTAAAAGGAGACGGAACTGAACTCGCCATAGATGCCAAAGTGGGCCTGGTGAATTACCCCGTGGCCTCTGTTTTCAGTCAGTTGGATGTCACGCTGGGAGACTGCCTTGTAAGCCAAAGCAACAACTGTTACCCTTACAGGGCCTTTATAGAATCAGTGCTCAATTACAGCGACGCCACCCTTGACATGCAATTTTCCACTGGCCTGTTTTACAAAGACGCTACCGGACAACACGAAGAAACAGAGTTGGATGGCGGGAATCTAGGGTTTGTGAGGCTTGCAAAGCTGACAGCCCAGAGCAGGATGGTAGAGCTGCTGGGTCAGCTACGCAGTGACCTGTTTTTTCAAGAAAAACTTTTCTTGAACGGAGTGGATGTGAAAATTAAACTGACGCACAGTAAAGACGCCTTCTGTTTAATGGGCAGTGCAGGCGAAGGCTTTAAATTGTGTATTGTATCAGCATCCCTTTTTGTGAAAAAAGTACGGGTGGCCCCGAGCGTTCGTCTGGGGCATGCAGAGGCCCTGCTTCCCCCTAATGCTAAATATCCTGTGGACCGTGTGGGAATGAAAGTGTTTAGCAACCTTGCGAGCAGCGGGGTCAGTAACCAGGAGAACCTGTTTTGGGGACAGTAACCCAAAATGCTTGTCCTAGGGTTTGTGGATAATTATGCCTTTAGCGGAAGTTACGCTACAAATCCCTTTCATTTTAAACATTATGATATTAATTTTGTGGCCTTGTATGTAGATGGTGAACAGATATCAACCAAGCCTCTGCAACCAGACTTGGAGGCAGGACGCTGCATGAGAGAATACATGAATCTGGTACAGACAGCTGGTAAACACATGAAAGGTCGTTCTCTGTTAATCGACCGTGAGGAGTTTGCACAGGGTTACACCTTATTTGCCTTTGACCCCTCTCCCGACCAGGAATGCGCCGATCAGTATTCCCTGATTAAAACCGGGAACCTGAGAGCAGAAATATGTTTTGGAAAGGCTTTAACCGTCACCGTCAATATGATCGTGTATGGTGTTTTTGACAACGTCATAGAGATAAATCAGTGGAGAAACGTTCTGTTTGTCTATATGTGAACATGGACACTGTGCAGCTCTCACGTGTCTTATCAACGGCCCCTTACACAAAAAAGAATTTCTTAGATGTGTTCCTTTGCGATTGGCTCCCTGGCGGCAAGCTGTCTCAGAAACCCTTAGGTTTGGTGGTCAACACGCATCCACACAACCAACCTGGTGAACACTGGCTCACCTTGTATCTGGCGGAGCGTAACCATGGAGAGTTTTTTGACTCATACGGGCACCCCCCAAACAGTGTGGTGTTTCCTAAAAGCATTATGAAATTTTTAAACAAAAATGCCACAGACCTTGTGTTTCACAATAGGCAATTACAAGACCCCTGCTCTGTTGCCTGCGGCTATCACTGCGTGTTTTTCTGACATCATCGTAGCAAGGGTTTCTCTTTTGACCGGATTTTAAAATTGTATTCTAATGACTTTAGTGCAAAACAACTGGATGGTGATGAATTTTGTAAAAACTAAATTTAAATTCTTGGGCATGCCTAGCCTTGCTCAAAACATGTTTCAACAAGCCCAGACATGCGTATCTTGCAATGATTTCGATAGCCATGTTATCCAATATTCTCAGGCATAACAGACAATGTTTGTTTGGCATTATCCAACACATTTTTTTATAAAGTAACTTTTCCCACAGTTGCTAGGCCCCACGAGAATTGCAGAAAAGAGGTGTTTCCACCTCCATATCTATTTTAAAAGCTGTAGGGCAAGGTTTTAAACCCTTCTCCTAGGACCCTCTTGTTGTAAATGACTTTGTGTTTTCTTAAGGGTTTTTGTCTCTATTTGCCACTGATTTTTTGTTTTTTACGATAGAGGGCTGCTGCACCTCTATCTTTTTTGAGGTGTTTTCTTGCAGGCTCGTGCAATAGTCCAGGACTAGATCTTTCAAACTGTCAAAGTTGGTCTTTTCACAGTTTGCTATGTTCAGGGTAATCCCTTTGACTTTCATGCAGGCCTTTCTTCCCGACAGCTTATACCTGTATGTTTTCAGGCCTGCCAACACAAACTTGGTGTTGATCTGGCAGGACCTTGCTTGTGAGGTCCCCTAAAACAGGCGTAAGCAGTGGTGAAACAGGCTATGAAAACACTGGTATTTCCAGAGACAGAGTACCGGTCTTTTGTGTGTTTCCAAGACAGGCACGCTGTTTCATTGTCGATAAACTCGCAGGATGAAACCTCATAGTTGGGGGGGAAACAGGTACTGAAAGAGTTGGTCAGGGTCTCTCACGATGCTGATGTTGGGTAGGTTTGTTCTTTGGTTGAATTTACCCCACAGAGAATTTTAAAACAGTTTAGCGATTTGGCGTTTAGCGGTGTTAAACCTGATCTCATGTTGGCATAAATGCACGCCTTCTTTCTGGTAGAAATCGTTAATGTACTTATTTTGTTTTTCTTTGTCTGTGCACCAGCTGGGATACCCTGAAGCCTCTTGTTTCTGGTGGAGGTGTAATTTTATGTACTCTGAAAAGAGTTCATCAGATTTTTCATTAAAATGCCAGTTTTCATATATTTTAGCCACCGCGTACCCCTTCGCTATGGCCGCGTTCAATTCCACCGTGCACCAAGTCCCCAGGATGGCCCTCTCCTTGTCAGTATGGGGGGTGCACATCTCCCACTGCTTGGTTTCCACACAGGTTCAGCATAGCGGGAACATAAGCTTGTCACCTACTCTGACAGGTAACAATGGGAAAAAGAAGCCTCATGGGGGGGTACACTTTAACTTTTGCAATTCCAAAATAATTTGCAAGGGGTCCCAATTTGTCATAAACTATATTGGGGTGTCCAATAGGGTATTCTTGGGTTTTGCTTACGAACGGGTACAGGCTGGTAAAATCATAATAGTGGATTTCTTCCTTGGGGTTAGGTTTGTAATATAGGCCGATAGCGTTTGTCCTCCCCCCAAAAAGAGCATCCCTAGGCACGAGAGGCACCTGGCGCAACTGGGCTCTGTTTAAGAAACCTGCAAGCTTCTTGTCTGTTTCTTTCATCATCTGCCACTCGTGCTCCTAAAGAGTCCTCACTACAAAACCAAGTCGTTTCAGACAGTCGGTCTTGAGCTGCATCTTGTAATAAAGAAACCCAAAAGTTGTCCCCGTCATAGGGTTTTGTGCTTTCACAATGACAGTGACACAACCGTGGGGAAAAAAACAACTGTTGAACTCAAAGGCTGTGTGTACCCTGTCAACATTGGCATAACCGTCTAAAAAGTAGGGGCCTACCTGTAGTTCCCCACCCTGTAAAGCATGCCGTATTATATATTTTCTTTGTGAGAGGTATACGACCGCCACTGAATAGCTGGGGTCGAATATCTCTTTTTCTGCCTGTGATAGTTATCTGGAGGGAGAAGAGCTACCATGTTGGGCTCCAGAAACATAAACCTGTACATAGCCATGCAGACACATGCCAGTGTTATGTACCGGAATGGATCTAGACACAGTTTTATCTCAGTGAATGTACCAGGTTCTATCTCTACTATATCTCCCTTCTCCGTCATTTTCATAATCTCTTTTCTGTATAGGATACAAGCCTGTCTCAAAATTTTGACATCCTGCTGACAGTTGTACGCGAGCTCTTGCTACAAGTCAAACATCTCATACCTGTGGTCCCAATATCAGTCGAGAAACTCTGCTTTTTCCCTGGGCATCATGCTTTCTACACCATAGTGCTCCACACCCGGGTATAGGCCCCACTTAATTTTGATTTTCTCAAGTGTTTAAAAAAATGTGGAAAATACCCTTTGCACCCTTCAAACCCCATCGCCTGCGGGAGCTTGCTAAGCTTCATGGGCAAGAAGTTTGAAGAGAGTCTATAAAACGAATGCCCAGGGCCTTAATTTCCACACACATTAGTTTACTACCCTGAGTGATCAGTTCTAGGCACATCTTTTCCTTCAGTAACTGTCTAACGATGAAGTACGCATCGTAACCTTTGGAATTGTGTGCTAGGAATGTGTAGTCCTGGAACTCTTTGCCAATAAAGGTCTTAACAACCATAGAAAGACACTCATCGTCCTTAAATTCCCAGGACTTTTCCGGCTTTAGGGACATAGCGAAACCCAGTCTCCTCCATCTATTCAACCTATTCTCCTCCATCTATTCAAAATCATAAAAAAATATACTTTTCTGAGGATTCAGGCTTTCTAAGGCTGTCCATAAAACAGAGGTGACCTCTACATCACCAGCGATCAAAGCCTGACACTGCTTACAGCGCCTCCCTTTATACCTGTGCCGCTGCCCACGTAAGACTGACACTTATCACACACAGTTTTAGACAGGCATTTGACTAGTTTTTTTGATGCACAGTCGATGTGTCTGTCTAAACACTCTTTGGACTGACAATATAGTCTACAGCTAGGACACCTCAGCTGCATGCCTACGCTGTCTGAACATGTTACGCTCAGGCAGAGGCGGCAACGATACCTGCAAGAATGGTCGTGACTGTACACCGTGTGGCAAAACTAACAACTTTTTCACATCCAAAAACCCATAGTAATGCTGCTCATGCAACAGGATGAAATAAGTCTTGGGGTACACTGGGCCCCTGTTTTTAAAAAGTCCCATCCACCTTTCGCCGCATACTGCACCACCTGTATGTTGACTCCTAAATGCTGCTCAAACATTGTTGCGTCACTGAGCATAATTTTTTTTGATCTGACCACCCCAGTTTCTCATGCAACTTTCTCGCCCCCGGCTAACAATTCCACGTCCCTAGGTTTACGGTCGGACATGAAGGCCAAGAGCCCACCCGCAAAACACAGATTGGTACCCGTGTAAGTCAGGTCTACTGAACATTGTCTCTTTTTATGGATGATTTGACTACTGAGGATACTCTACGAATGCCCCCACCCCTGGTTTTTACAACGGTCACAATGAGGCGCAATGTCCCATCAACATGCAACTCTCTATTGCTCTGTAGCAGCTTTGAGGTCTGATTTAAGAAATCCTCAGCAGAAAGCTCATCTCTAGTTCTTCAGACCAAAAACAAAGGGTTAGTTAAATTACGGTTCTCTAAACGTAGCTGAACATAATCATCAGGGTCTACCCTACCATTAACGTCATCGAGCACTAACTGTATTCCCCTGTGTATGGCTTCAGCAACCTGCTGAGCTGAATTTATTCGCTCAAGATTGACAAAATGAAATTCTGCACAATACACCGACCCTTCCCCCCCACCCCAAATCTAGGTAATTCATGTTGCCAACATCTCACTCTCTCCATATACACCTCTGCATTTTCAGGGTTACTTGGGGGTTCCTCTATGGGACCATCAGTGGCATCTTTCTACATCAGATGCTATTTGAGAGTCAGACTCCGAGGTGCCTCCGTGAGGGTCATTGGGAGTAGATGGGGACCCATCTAGAGAGCCCTCTGGGGAATTTTCTAAACCAGACTCTGCGTGAGAGTCTGATTCCACCTCCCCATTTTCTGACAAGCCAGTTTGAGAGCATCCAGTAGGGGGCATCTCTTTTTGTTTTTTCCCCCTCATTACTTCTTTAGCCCTTTTTAAAATTTTTACAGCGATCCTGGCCTGGAACTTTTTGGCAGCCATTTGTTTGTCCACCCAGCGCTGTCCCCCCTTTTGTTTACACCCGAGCTGATGTGTAGCCTTGGGGTGCCCCTTTTACCCAGGCCCCTTTCCATGACTAGTCACGCCTGCTCAGAGCCACCCTTTGGAAAAATTGAAGTATTTTTCAAAAAGTCACCCGCCAAAGCTTTTGCATTTTTGATGTGGTTTCCAGCCCTCCTTCCTTTTAGGCCCCCTGAAGATACAGCGTTCACCAGTATTCTGAACAAAGCGTCATATTTTTCCCAAATGTTTTTAGAATACCGTTCTTATAGAACTCCCGAGGATACTGTGTCCATCAGTTTTCTGAATGAACCATCATACTTTTCCCAAATACTAGACTATGGGGGAGCTGTGAGGAGCTTATGGTGTTGAGGGAATGGTTTGTCAGTCCTTGGGTTTTTTATTCACAACCCCTAGAGCGCGTGCTCCGGGTTTGTGAATGTGTGTTTTTGTGCACGTTCACAACCCCTAGAGCAGGTTTGTGAATGTGGGCGTTTTCGCTCAGTTTTCTCAGGGCTTGGTGTAGTGGTGGTCACTGAGGAACTGGAGTTGTGTTTGCATGGTTGGTTTTTACCAGAGTCTTTTGTTTTGTCCTTGGGTTTGACGCATATGAGGTTTGGACTGCCCTGATGCTTCATCTGCACTCTTGTGCTGTTTTGCCTTGTTAAAGGTCTCAAAGCAGATTTCTGGTTCTTTGGCAGTTCTGGTGGAGGTGTCCCTGTAGCTCTGACTATAACATTGTCAGGAGAGCTGCACATGCCTGACTGGGGGGGAAGGAACATATTACAAAACTTAACTTTACCATCTTTCTCACCCACACCTTTGCATTTACTTAAAATACAAAACCTCATAAATTAACCAAACTAATAAACACAATATATTTACTGGGCTTCATCCATCCATCAGTCACTGATACTGGTGACATTTTCTTTTCAGCCGTCTCTTTTCTTTTTCTTTTAAGCTTGTTTACCCTCTGGTCTAAGGGTCTCTCATGTTTTGACTGTACTGTGGAGCAGACAATATTATTATTATAAATCACATGAAACTGTCTTGTAAACTTAAGAATAAAATATTTATTTGGGTGTTTTTCTATTTAAAAAGTCATAGCTTTAAAACAAAACAATCCATTTCAGGCTGTACAACAAACAGGAGTTTTGAGTTTCTTTCTACCACTTTAAAACAAAAAACAACAAACCCACATTTTTTTCTAATACACCTCATTTTGCAAAATAAAAACCAAACTGCTTTTAAAATCAACTTTTAAAATCCAGTTTAAAACCATTTTGCACAGGAAAAAAAAACCACCCTCTTAGTTTGAAACACACCATTACCATCAGTTTGCAGCCATATACTTAAAAAAACCCACCTATGTTTTACACACGTGCACACACACACACAGTTTAAAACACAGTTTGCAACAAAATACTGTTCAATAAATCCACATGCATTTAAAAGCCAATTGCAGAAAGTTACCTTCTACTACAGGATAAAGTGTTGCAGGCACATACTTGTTCTGTTTCCCCCCGCCCATGTGTGTTTGGGCCTTTGGATTAAAGAACAAGCAAAAATGTTTGTTAGTATTACCCCCAAATCCCTATACAACCTGTGTAATACCTGACGTTATTAAGCAAAACTACAGTTAAAATGGTTTTTACCTTGGCCTGGTGATGAAATGCAATTTAAAGTTACTGGTTCCATGCTAAACAGATCACACTGCAATAAACATAGGCATCATTATTTACTAAGACAATATGGCCAACGACTGATATTATATAATATATATTTTCAGAGTTAAAAACAGGGAGCATACCTCCTCTTGCAGTCCAGCAGCTGTTCAAGAGAGTTTCTGTTGAAAAAGACAGTCTCCAAAATACCTGAGGTTTTTATACCATCCTAACCCTTTCTTTCAAACAGACTTCAAAATAGTAGCTAACAGGTTGATTTGATTGCTACAACTCTGAAATAATAGATACTTAAGGACTTTAGGCCCCCTCCCTAACATTCCCTTTTGTGATCTAGGGTGGGGGAATTAAGCTGTCTGCACAACTGAGCTGCTTTTGGCTACATTTTTTTCCGTTTAGTTAAAATACATTTTTCTGTAGGGCCTTCTTACAGTATTAAACAGTAAATCCCCAATCCTTAGTGGAACTGCCCCATTCCCAAGTGGGGACCCTTTGCAGATATCAGTACATGTCTTTGGGGCTTGTTTTTTTAAACATGTTTCTTTCATGCTTAAAGTTTGGGGTGGGGGTTTGAAATAAAATGGTTGTATCACAACCATAATAAACACCCAGAGCTTTTAAATGTTTGATTGTGTTTAGAGCAAATGCTTGTTCTAAAGCATGGTGAAGGTTTGTGAACCCTCGAAACATTTCAGTTTTGGGTTAGATGCTTGTGTGTGGGTTGGTTTTTTGTTTTTTGTTTTTGGTAAATATATTATTTTAAACATTTAATGGCATTGAATTGCTAGAAAGAGTGACCCATAGCATTCAAACAACTCCTGGGGTCATATTTAATCTGCCCAATAGAGTTCTGCCAACTCCTGGGACATTTTAACTAATAGTGCTCTACCAACTCCAGGGGTTATATTTAAACTGTCCAATAGCGAATTCCTGAGGTTTTATTTCATTTCATATTAATCAGAACTTGCCTAGCCACCTCCCTTACTATGGGTGCACCCCAATCAAATTTATCCCTATGGCAACATGGGTAAGTAATCATAATTACCTTCGCTATTCAGTGGGGGTGTGATTAAAACTATTCAGTTCAACAAGATGAGTCAACTCTATTGTACTCAAACACATGTCTGAACCATCTCTGTTTGTTTGACTGGTGTAAGCAGAGTCAGGATGAGCTCTGCCCTGACATCTGGTGGTGAGTTGTGGAAAAGAACTTCAGGAACACATTTTTAGGATTTTTTCCCTTCCCACAACATACATTTCAGCTTTTTGCTGTAAATGGGTCTCTTTTACACAAAGACACACGAGCTAGGTTCTCACAAACCATTTTTTTTAAATTGAAAAGACATACAGCTCCTTGAAAACAAACCAAGATGTTCCATCAAAACTTTTAGCTCACTTAAGGGCCAGAGACCTTCTAACAGAAACACAGATAGTCACAAAGCCCTTTTCAATACATTTTTTTAAATTTACAGCTACCAAGTTTGATATTGCCTGTTTGTCCCCTCACCATTCTCTAACTTAATCCTTTTAGATTTCTTACAAATAGTCTTTTTCTTAAGCAGGACTCTGTCACTTTTACTGCGGACCAGACGGTCAATATAACGCTGTAAGCAGGCATTTTCCAGTTTGGGCATTTTCTTTAAAATGTGGCCAGGGTCTCCACTGAATTGCACAGCATTTATCAAGGTCACCCCTTGCGCTAACTGTTCTTGGGTTAGGCACAGACATTGCATAGCATAACCTATGGCAATAATAGTGTTCAATAAGCTTTCCAAACACAGCTCAGCACACAGGCCCCGGAGTTTGCAGTTTACATTCATTGAAGTCCAAGTCACACAGTCATGGTGCCGTTGGGCTGGCGCATCTATGACACAGCCCTCACAAGCTTCAAAAAGCTTCTCCCTAAGACAGTGATTAAGAATGGCATAAACAGCAATGCGTACAATAGTCCGCATAACTTTTTCACGCTCACGACGTGGCACTGGCTCAGTGAGTTCTATCCCAAGCCTCCTCCTAAACTCCTCATAGCCATCATCCTCGGGGTTCATCTTCGCTGCTTGATGCAATGCTGACCAGGGCCTCCAGTCCTCTAGAAAGGCATCGTCGAGCTGTCGAGAGATTTTCAGACAAGAAACAAGTGTAAGTTCCCACTGCTTGTTTTTAGATTTACACAACCCCAGGTTCCTAACCCCATTACACCCCATCATCGACCGTCACTTCTTAATCATTCATTTACCTGCGCGACATCTTTTCCATTCACCTTGTCCACCGGTGACTCCCCAAAGCCATGATCACCTTCCTCCTTCAGGGTGATGGACGACGAGAGGCCACCATGCTCAGCGGGGTGTCTCATGAGCGGTTGGGCTTCGGGTTCGGCTTCTGGCATATTCATCAATGGCTGGGCCAAAGGAATCCCCTCGGCTGCTCCCTCATCCTCTTCGGAATTGTCGCTGCTGTAGCGCTTTCTCCACACAAGTCCAAAGGTCCTCAGAGTTAAAACAAAGTCCAAAGTTCTCACGGGGGTGGTAAAGGACTCCCATGTTTCCTCTCAGTCTTGCCATAATTTCTAAAACATGTCTTCTTGGTAAGAGATGGCCTCCTCTGCCCAGCGCCGGGACTTATGGGGTGATGGTGCTGCATTCTGATTGGCAGAGGGCATTGGAAGGAGTTCTTAGATGGGTCACACGACCCTCTTCTGGGTGGTTCACCCCATCCCAGAACCTGCCCTATTTTGGTCAGATCTCCTTTTGGGGCAATCCTCTGCAGCCGAAACCCATCGCGATTGGTAGAGAGTGTTGGGAGGAGTTCTTAGAAGGGTCACATGAACCACTTCCGGACTGGTCACCCCACCCCAGAATTCCCCCCAATTGTCAAATCTCCTCTCGGGGTGGTCTCCAGTGGCTGAAACCCCTCCTGATTGGTAGAGAACAGAGGGAGGAATTCTTAGAGGGGTCACATGACACACCTTGCTTCTAGTCATGTGTCCGCCTTGACCCCAGAAGTAATACCCCCCCATGGGGTGGGACTTCCAGTGACCGGAGGGCAGGGCTTATTGGGTCAAGGTGTGGGGTTAATGTTTGATTGACAGTAGGGCCCTTATACTACTCACTCAAAATTGGAAGAAGAGTGAGGCAACTATAATCCTGGGCAGTATTAGCCGTTGTACTACTGCTGAGATGCTGTAAGTGAAAGAAGGATGAGGCCCTGTAAAGTAGCCTGGGTTGATTTTTATCACTCAAAGCGTTTTTATTACACATCAGGACATCTAGTCATTCTGATGGACTTGTAGCCTCTGGACAAGCTCAGTGATAAGCATGTTTATTATACTGTTTGCTCAGGGGTCATTACTGTAGTAACAGCCAAGTACCGGCCCAGATCCTGAAATACTCCTGAGCTCTAGACTCCGCATCATAGTCGAGCAGTCCATGGAGTGGAACTCCTTGTTGTACATCAACTTTGTTGACTATGAGAAAGCATTCGATAGCGTGGATCGAGAGACTCTCTGGAAGCTCCTTCGGCACTATGGCATCCCAGCAAAGGTGGTCAACTTGATTAAGAACTTATATGACGGCATACACTGTAGAGTGATCCATGGAGGGCAGCTTACGAACAGCTTCCAGGTGCGAACCGGAGTTAGACAAGGATGCTTATTGTCACCATTTCTCTTTCTCCTTGTCATTGATTGGATTATGAAGACATCCACTTATGAGCGCAGGAATGGAATCCAGTGGACGATGTGGACTCAGCTTGATGACCTGGACTTTGCCGACGACCTTGCACTCCTTTCGCATAGCAAACAGCAGATGCAAGAGAAGACCAACGTAGTGGCAGCCATGTCATCACAGGTTGGCCTCAACATCCACAAGGACAAGACCAAGATCCTCAAGATTAACTCCATCAGTAATGACCCAGTCACACTGAATGGAAGCCCTCTGGAAGAAGTGCAGTCCTCCACCTACCTAGGCAGCATCATCGACCAACAGGGTGGCACGGACGCAGACATCAAAGCAAGGATCGGTAAGGCAAGAGCAGCTTTCTTACAGCTCAAGAACGTCTGGAGCTCCAGAGAGCTGTCTTTTTGGCAACAAAGATTAGACTGTTCAACTCCAACGTGAAATCAGTTTTATTGTATGGAGCTGAAACCTGGAGGACAACTAAAACAACCACCAGGAAGATCCAGACCTTCATAAATAGTTGCCTTAGAAGGATTCTCCAGATCCGCTGGCCAGACACCATCAGCAACATCTACCTCTTGGAGAGCACCTGTCAACTTCCAGCAGATGAAGAAATTAGAAGGAGAAGGTGGGACTGGATAGGAGACACACTACGCAAGCAGCCAACCAACATCACTAGACAGGCATTGCGGTGGAACCCCCAAGGCAAGCGGAAAAGAGGCCATCCAAGAAACACCTGGCGACGCGACCTTCAGGCTGATAGCATAAAAATGGGCTATACCTGGAACCAGCTAGATCAAATGGCCCAGGACAGAGGACTCTGGAGATCTGTGGTTGGCGGCCCATACCCCGATTGGGGTGACGAGCATGAGTGAGAGTGAGTGAGAGCTAGACTCTGGGTTGTTCTAAATTATGCTGTCTTGAAACAGCCATTGCTGCACTGGAGGTTGCTGTAGCACAACGCACACTGTGTGTGCCATCTTCTGTTTCCAGCTCACACCCCATATACTTGGGTGGGAAGCTAGGAGTTGGTGACATTCAGCCAGCTACACTGGCTGTACACTATATAGGCTAGTTCTGTGTGTTAGGGATTTGCACATGCTGGGGAATTCCTAGCTACCTCTTAGGGCAGCTTTATGGCTACTTTGTCCTGCTCCACTGCAACATAGGGCAGCAAAAAGGTGATTTTACAACTGACCCCACCCCTATTTATGCACCTACATGTGATTGTTAGGAGTCAAAGTTTAGGTATCCAGGTTTGGAAAATCCAGTCACCTGGCATAAAGTTGTCTGATGTCAACCGAAGGACAAATATGCCTTTAAACATCATTCCCCTTGTTTTTCAAATATCTATTTTAAACACCACAATGCTGATAGAGATTTAATCAGCACCTCTGCAGGTGGCTATAATGAGTATTTAGGCATCTAGCTGCAGATTTTAGTGCTTAACTTTAGCCACCCAAGGCCTTTATATTTGTATTGCCCAATCCTATGAGTTGCTGAGTGTTCTCAAACTCCCACTGATGTTATTGGGAGATAAGGATGCTCTGCCCTTCAGAGAAGGCGCTCAGCAGATAGAACTCATCCTCCAAAGTTAGCTACTATGATCCTCCACCTCACAGAAAAAGGTCACTGAATGGTCAGGCTTCTAGTCTCCATCACCACCTCGTTCTCCAGTTTACTGTCCCCCGGGTTCAGGGCCTGTGGGGATTCACCAGGCAGCAGTTAGCAGAGGAGGGCGAAAGGCAGAGGGAGTCTGGGATGTTATTGCTTATAGCTCTCAATGGGGAGATAATGTTCCTGTAACAGTTGAATATTGGAAGGAAATCAATAGAGACCCCTGCTGAATTGACCCATTCCGCTCATTCAAGAGCGACTATATTAAGTAATATGGGTTCCCCTAATCTTGTAGTGTTTCCTGTGTTGGTGTTTGCTTTCTATACCGTATCCAGCAGCTTATTCCCGGTCCATGTTATCATATTGGTATTCCCTAGTATTCGCCACTCTGTTTATGTGTATTAAGGAGCACTGGACAAATACTCATGACTCTTCACATTTCTTTTTCAGGTGCTGGCCAAGTATCTCCCAAACAACGTCATATGTAAATAACCCAACCCCAGATTTTGGATTTATTGTGCCCACATTTCCTACTAAACAGTTTGAAGAATCTGTTTCAATTGCTCAGAGGCCTGATTTCTTCTTTCAGAGAAATTGGGGCTTCCTGCATGTCCACTGTAACCATGATGTGGGGGCTTCCTCCCTTACCCTTTCTCTGCAGAGATGGAAGAAGACCTCAGTTCAGTGCCTCTCTGGGGTTTCTAACCACTCTTCCAGGATCCCCACTGTGACGAAATGGGGGATTTTCTTATATTTTCGTGGTTTTCCAATGGTTTGCATGCAGAGGGAGTGGGACTCAGTGCCCCTGGGTGTTACTGGTTTAACGAGGTGAGGGGAGAGGGAGTTTGTTGTTACAGAGGACCGGAGAGGGAACTTGGGACCCCAGCCGATGGCCTGGAGGATGGACACCCCAGCGACCGCTGACCTGATGACCCAGAGACCCAGATGAGGAGTCACAGCCGGTTCTAGCCAGGACAATGGGCCGTGAAGAGAGGACCCCATGACCCAACCAGCCGGTTCCAGCCAGAGGAGGGCAGAGAGGAAAGGAGGCCCAGACGACCCTGTTTACCTGGAGAGAAGACAATGGACAGAGGGGGGCTTGGGGCCGGTGATCTCAGATGCAGCTGGGAAGCAGGGGGGCTCGGGGCTGGAGAGGAGGGGCAGGCAGAGCCCACCTGGATGCAAGGAGACTGGGATGTACTGGGCTGAGGGAGGTCAGGCCTGAGGCCCTGAGTGTTTCCTGTGCTGTGTTCAATGCTCAATAAACCCTCCTGTTTTACGCTGGCTGAGAGTCACTATGGTCTAGAGAACAGGGTTGCATCATCCCCTTCAGGGGGAGGGAGGCCCCAGAGGGTCCAGAGCGAGTGGACTCCCTGAGGGGGCCCACGGCGAGAGACAGACGTGCTAAGGCTCAGAGAGGTGCGGCTCCAGGAGGTGGAGGGGCCTAACCCTGAGAGAGAGTGGACCCCCGAGAAGGGCTGTCTCACTGAAAGGGGTGCCCCCCCTAACCCGCACGGACCGCACAGGGCCACGAGTGGGCACGATCTGTGAGTCTGTGACACCCACAAAGCTAGATCTAATCCCTGCAGTTAGTGATCTGGGGTCTGGTTCTTAATCATATTCTCATCTTTGTTTTTCTGGGAATTCAGTGTTGCTGATGAATTCTGGGTTGTAAGTGGAATGGACTGTGTTCTGGTGAGTTATCCTCCCTCCTGTCTGGTCTATTCCTGGGTCAGAAGGCTATCTGTGAACTGCGTCTGTTTACTTACAGACTTAGGATAGGTGCCTGGAATAGTGGGCAAGGGAAGGCATCTCTGCTTTTCCAAGTCCCTATTTGTGTACTGCAAAACTTTATCTGAGAGGAACCACTGGATTCCCTGGATTCCCCCACTGCACTACAAGGGAACGACTGTCATTGGGTATCTCTGATAGGGTATGTCCTGCTGTGCTCACTGGTCTTGTGACTTCTCCATATCAGGGACCAACTCATCTTGTTAATAATTCACATTGGACTAGAGCTGGGTGAACGCTGCAGGGTCAGTTCGCTGTGGGGCTCACCAGTTAAACTCCACAGTTCAGAGAATCCTAGAAATGTAGGGCTGGAAGGGTCCTAGAAAGATGCCGTCTGGCACTATACTTAAACCGTCCCTGACAGCTCTTTGTCTAATGGGTTCTTAAAAACCTCCAATGATGGGGATTCCACAACCTCCCTTTGAGGCCTATTCCAGAGCTTATCTATCTTTATAGTGAGAAAGTTTTTCCTAATATCTAACCTAAATCTCCCTTGCTGCAGATTAAGTTGATTCCTACTTCTCCTACTTCTAGTGCACATGGAGAACAGTTGATCAGGGTCCTCTTTGTAACAGTCCTTAACATATTTGAACACGGTTTGAACATATTTGAGGTTTGGCTAAGATAAAGAGGCCCCTGGAGGAGGGAAAGCAGGTTACAGGGGTATGTGTGCAGCTTTCTTGGGGTGCCCAGGCTCTGAGTCACCTTCTTACCCATCTGGCGAGAGGAAGATTTTCTCAGGGAGCTGATATCCAGTCAAGCATAACATCACCGGTCTGTTAGCCATCCTACCAATCTCCACAGGGCTCTGCCAGCCCTTGCTCTGCCTTGCACGGTAACAGTAGTTGCACCGCAGCCCCCAAGCTCCTCTGAAAGTGTCCCCCAGTAGCATCGGGTAACTGTCACAGGACACTCACAGAAATTACCAGGGAACAGAATCCAAACAGCTTAGTGGTACAGCTCAGGATCAGACCTTTTATAACCTCGCAGCAATGAGATATATGTATAGTGGAACAATCCTAAATTTATTATCAAAGATTAAGATTTAAGAGGTACTGAGTCAGGATAATGGAAACAGAACTGGTTACATATAAAATGAAAATCTAAATTTAACATTAACGGGCTAAAATCAATTATTACAGCGTTTTTTCACCTAAAGCAATCTCCCAGCAGCATTAACCAACATGGGATCCAACTTTCCTGCGGAAGGAGACAGGCTTTTTGCATGCTGTTACCAGATATGCCCGTTACTTTGGGGTAGGCTCATTGATTAGGGTTACTCTTCTGGGAGGGGCGGGGGTCTGTAATTCTATCAATGTGCTGCTTGTGTCACTTGTGTGTTCACATGGAGCTCTACTTCCTTCTGCAAGTCCCCTCCCAATGGAGCTACCCTGCAGGACCTAGGTTCCCCAGGGCTGGGTTCCTCCAGCCCTAGAACTAGAGCGTCCCCTACCACCTAGGCTGCAAGAGCACATGCAATGAGCGGCGAGTCTGACAGCCCCAGCTGGCACCCACCCTGGGCTGGGACACCCCCATCCCCAGAGCTCCCGGGCTGCTCTCAATCCAACACCTGCAGCCAGGAAGGGGTTGAAGTCAGGTCAGCCCAGGTGAAAACCTGAGTCCCATGGAGGGGTCAGCGGCAGCTGGTCAGGTCTCGCCGGGCCCCTCTGGAAACAGCACGGCTGCTGGCCTGGACAGCGCCCGCCCAGAGCACTGGGATGCCTGAGTCATTTTTGCTGCAGGAAGGGCATAGACGAGGCTGAGAGTAACAGGGGTGCCCATTACCCTGGCGTGGAAGGGGTTAAACACAGCAGGGAGAGTTGGTCCCAGCTGTGCCCTGGGCTAGGCGGAGAAGCTGGGGTTCCCCAGCCAGGGTCTCCAAGCACCTCCCCCCGCCTCAGCACAGGCCTCACTCTCCTGTACAAGGCCCGGGCAGCCTCCACTGCCATCCAGTTGATGGCAAAGTCCATCTGGCGCACGAATGGGGACATGCGGGCGGCCACAGTATGGGCAACACTCAGCACCACACTGGGCTGTTCCCGCATGATCCTGGGGAGAGAGCGGGCAGCTCGTCAGTGCACAGGTGGCCCCGTTGCTGCCAGTGCGCTGCTGACTGCAGCCGCCCCCTCCCTGAGTCACCCACCTCCTCTGGAACAGAGCCAGCCAAGAAAACATGTCACCAGGACAGATCACAGCCCAGGGCAGGAGAATCCAGGCCCATGCAACAGGTGCACAATTGGAGGTCTGGGACATGGGGCCTTTCCCCTCTAGGGGGAGGCAGCTCCAATCCAGCCCAGGGCAGGGGACTGGCTGGTTTATGGGGGTGGGGAATGGGACACGGTGCCTTTCCCCTCTAGGGAGCACTGGCCCCAATCTGACCCAGGCCACCAACCTAGATGGAAGTGGGGTGGGAGGTGGGCAGACCCTGCCCACAGGATGTGGAGGGGAAGGGGGACACCAACTCGTAGAAGTCCGACGTGGAGATCTTGAGGAAGGTGCAGTCACGCTTGGCCTTGATGGTGAAGATGAGGGGCTCCCCGGTCAGCACAGCCAGCTGGCCCACCATCTCTCCAGGCTGCGGCAGAAAGAGGCACATATCCTCCGCCTTGTCAGTCATGCGCTGGTAGACATGCAGGCAGCCCCACAGCACGAAGTGAAGGCTGACGTCCTGTTGGGGGGTGGGGGCGGAGGATAGAGAGGAACATCAGCCCCAGCACCAGGGTGAGGGGCAGGCCTGCCCCCAAGGTGCGCACCCACAGATAGGCGGCCAGGAGACCTGGGGGACAGCCTACAGCTCCGGCTGAGCCTGAACTCTCTGGAGCACACACTAACCTTGGCAGAGCCACAGCCCAGCATAAATTCCCCCAGCTCCATGGAAACCAACCCCTCCCCATTCCAGCTGTGCAGGGGTTTAATGTTTCCTAGGCCTGAGGCCCAGCACCCGGGGGGGGGGGGGGGGGAACAAACAGGAGGGGGCTGCCATCCCACCTGCCCAATAGGCATGTAGCCCCGGGGGGGGGGGGGAGGTGCACAGGGAACCTCTGGCGAGGGCGCTGCCAAGCTTCCCTCCCCGCCCCATCTCACCTCCACCTCTGCCTCCTCCCCTAAGTGCGCCGCGTCCCTGCTCCTCCACCTACTTCCCAGCACTTGCCACCACAAAACAGCTGTTTCGCGGCGTAACAAGCTCCAGGAGGGAGGGGAAGGAGCGGGAATGCGGCGCGCTCAGGGGAGGAGGCGGGGGTTGGCAGGGGATTTGGCAAAGGGGTTGGAATAGGGGCAGGGAGGGGGCAGAGTTAGGGCAGGGACTTTGGGGAAGGGGTTTGAATGGGGACAGGGCATGGGCGGGAGGGAGCAGGGCAATGGTGGAGTCGGGACAGGGCCGGGCGCAGAGGGTGGCAGCACCCACCGGCGCCAGCAGAAGTCAGCACCTATGGCCACAGTGCCATTGACCTCCGCAAGGAGGGACTCAGCATGAGAGACTGAGGAAGCAGCAAGGCCCTGTGACGCTGGCAGACCAGGTGCCAGCTCATGCCAAGGCCCCCAGGCCTCACTGAACACTGACAAACGCAGAGCCGGGAACCAGGCTGGCTCACCAGTGTGTTCGCACTGTTAGAATAGATGTGAAGTTGATGCAAATGTGTTTGGTGTTCAGAAATGCTGAAATGCTTGTAGGATGCTGATCTCACTTATCACATCACTGGAGCCCCTGGTGTAGTTACATCAAGCGTTTGCATTGTAAACCTCTTATTGTGTAACTCAACTTCCTTGATCCCACACACACCCCGCCCCCAGACACACCCATGAAGGGGAGCCAAGCACCGACCGACACTCGTTCCATCTGTGTGAGCTCTGGGGCAAGGAAATAAGGCCTGACTGGAAAGATCTGTATCACTCCCGGGGTTGGCATTCAGGGAGGGCAAGATTTCGAAGCATAAGCAAGGGATCCACAAGCAACTTAGCTTGGGTTAGTCCTGAAGGTCGCATAGAGCAGCAGTTCTCAAACGTTTGTATTGGTGACCCCGTTCACACAGCAAGCCTATCAGTGCACCCCCCTTATCAATTCAAAACATTTCTTATATTTCAAACTATTATAAATGCTGGAGGTGAAGCAGGGCTTGGGGTGGAGGCTGACAGCTTACAACCTCCCAGGTAATAAGCTTGCAACCCCTTGAGGGTTCACGGCCCCCAGGGTTCACGGCCCCCCTAGTCTAGAACTTGCACATTACAGCAGCTTCTACTGCCTTTTGGAACCTGACTGTACCTCACTTGTGTGCGTCTGTTACCTGCTTTCACCTAGTGAATAACTCTCACTTCTTTTCCCTACTTAATAAATCTTTAGTTAGTATCACAGGATGGCTACAAGCATTGTCTGTGGTTTGAGATCTGAGGTACAACTGACCGGGGGTAAGTGACTAGTCCGTTGGGTGAGGGAGTAACCTGAATACTGCTGTGATTCTTGGTGTAAGGGCCCATCTGTCACAAAGGCCGGCTTGCCTGGGTGGCAAGCTAGAGTCAGGTGCAGCCAAGGACTGTCTGTGACTCATGGTAAGGCTGTTATGGTGCTTTAGGAGTTCACGCTTGTTACTTGGTGAAATCTTTACAGAGCACAGAGCCTGTTTGGGGTTTGTGCCCTGGTTTGTACAGTCTGCCCTGACGTTGGCACACACGTTCGTGAGCCTCTCCAGGCAGCTTGGCAGCCCCATGACCCTGCTGCTCATGCAGCCATCAGCACCGGTGCAGAGTGGGTGAGGTGCCCCCACCCCAGCAGGCAGCAGGTCCTGTCCACTCCACACTGGGGCTGCTGCAGGGCAGTGGGGACCAGGCCCCAGCTGCCAAGAGACAACAGCAGCACCAGCTCAGAGCACCTGCTACCAGTGTCAGCCCGTGGCTGCTGGGCACTGGCACCCCCTGGCACCTACCTGGTCCCCCTGGCGGGCGATGACTGTCCCAGCCTTGGCGTGGTGCAGCAGCACCCGGTTGTTGAGAAGTGACGGGTCCTGTGGAGAGAGCAGCAGTGAGGGACCAGGCAGAGCACCCAGCGATGGGGGCGGAGGGGCTCGCAGGCAGGGCCCTAGCAGGGCTGAGTCCGGCTGCACCACCTGGGAGCTGCACAGAGCTGCCCTCCGTGCTGGGGGCTCCCCTCCAGTCCTTCTCTGCCCTGTGCTGGCTGATGGATTGGCCAGCCCCTCCCAGCACAGACAGGGCAGCTCAGCCCTCCCCACCCGGGATCCCAGCTGTCCATCCCACCCTGGGCCACCCCTCCTCCCCAAGGGCCAAGATCCAGGAACCAAACATCCCAGCCCTGAGCCCAGCTCTTCCGCGGAGCCCGTGCACAGGAGCTGCCCAGGGCCAAGTTGGGAGGCAGCAGCTGTGCAGGCCCAGAGCAGGACTGGCCACAGCCTGGCTGACCTATGGCTCGGAGGAGGGAGAACGACGGCATGAGGAGTCCCCCAGGCAACGGCCTCCAGAGCCAGAATATCCCCAGACTCCCTAAGGGCAGCTGGAGCTCCCAGGCACAGGCCCGGGGACTCCCCCGGCCCCTCCCCGTCATCCCCCCAGGCACAGCCCAGGGACTGACCCGGCCCCTCCCCCCTCATCCCCCAGGCACAGCCCGGGGACTCCCCCGGCCCTTCCCCCACATCCCCCAGGCACAGCCCGGGGACTCCCCCGGCCCCCTCCCCCCTCATCCCCAGGCACAGCCCAGGGACTCCCCCGGCCCCTCCCCCCCTCATCCCCCAGGCACAGCCCGGGGATTCCCCAGGCCCTCCCCCCTCATCCACCAGGCACAGCCCGGGGACTGAACGGCCCCTCCCCCCTCATCCCCCAGGCACAGCCCGGGGACTCACCCCGACCCTCCCGCCCGACCCAATCCCCCAGACACAGCCCGTGGACTCCCCCGGCTCCTCCCCTCTCATCCCCAGGCACAGCCCGTGGACTCCCCCGGCCCCCTCCCCCCTCATCACCCCAAGCACAGCCCGTGGACTCCCCCGGCCCCCTCCCGCCCGACCCAATCCCCCCAGGCAGAGCGCGGGGACTCCCCCGGACCCTCCCCCCTCATCCGCCAGGAACAGCCCGGGGACTCCCCCGGCCGTCCCACCCCGCCCCCCCGCCGCCAAGCCCCGAGGCACAGCCCAGGGACTGACCCGGCCCCTCCCCCCTCATCCCCCAGGCAAAGCCCGGGGACTCACCCAGCCCTCCGCACCCCCCGCCAATCCCCCAGGCACAGCCCGGGGACTCCCCCGCCCCTCCCCCCTCATCCCCCAGGCACAGCCCAGGGACTGACCCGCCCCGACCCCCCTCATCCCCGAGGCACAGCCCGGGGACTGACCCGCCCCTCCCCCCTCATCCCCCAGGCACAGCCCAGGGACTGACCCGCCCCCACCCCCCTCATCCCCCAGGCACAGCCCGGGGACTGACCCGACCCTCCCCCCTCATCCCCCAGGCACAGCCCAGTGACTGACCCGCCCCAACCCCCCTCATCCCCCAGGCACAGCCCGGGGACTGACCCAACCCTCCCCCCTCATCCCCCGGGCACAGCCCAGGGACTGACCCGCCCCCACCCCCCTCATCCCCCAGGCACAGCCCGGGGACTGACCCGACCCTCCCCCCTCATCCCCCAGGCACAGCCCAGTGACTGACCCGCCCCAACCCCCCTCATCCCCCAGGCACAGCCCGGGGACTCACCCAGCCCTCCGCACCCCCCGCCAATCCCCCAGGCCCAGCCCGGGGACTCCCCCGGCCCTTCCCCCACATCCCCCTGCAGAGCCCAGGGACTCCCCCCCATCCCCTAGGCACAGCCCAGGGACTCCCCGCTCATCCCCCAGGCACAGCCCAGGAACTCCCCTGGCCCCTCCCTCTCATCCCCCAGGCACAGCCCGGGGACTCCCCCGGCCCCTCCCCCCTCACCCCCAGGCACAGCCCGGGGACTCCTCCGGCCCCTCCCCCCTCATCCCCCAGTAGGGTGACCAGATGTCCCGATTTTATAGGGACAGTCCCGGTTTGTGGGTCTTTTTCTTATATAGGATCTTATTACCCCCCACCCCCATCCCGATTTTTCACACTTGCTGTCTGGTCACCCTATCCCCCAGGCACAGCCCGGGGACTCCTCCGGCCCCTCCCCCCTCATCCCCCAGGCACAGCCCGGGGACTCCTCCGGCCCCTCCCCCCTCATCCCCCAGGCACAGCCCGGGGACTCCCCCGGCCCCTCCCTCCTCATCCCCCAGGCACAGCCCGGGGACTCCCCCGGCCCCTCCCTCCTCATCCCCCAGGCACAGCCCGGGGACTCACCCAGCCCTCCCCGCCAATCGCCCAGGCACAGCCCAGGGACTGACCCGCCCCCACCCCGCTCATCCCCCAGGCACAGCCCGGGGACTGACCCGGCCCCTCCCCCCTTATCCCCAAGGCACAGCTCGGGGACTCCCCCGGTCCCTCCCCCCTCATCCCCCAGGCACAGCCCAGGGACTGACCCGCCCCCTCCCCCCTCATCCCCCAGGCACAGCCCAGGGACTGACCCGCCCCCACCCCTCTCATCCCCCAGGCACAGCTCGGGGACTGACCCGACCCTCCCCCCTCATCCCCCAGGCACAGCCGGGGGACTGACCCGGCCCCTCCCCCCTCATCCCCCAGGCACAGCCCGGGGACTCCCCCGGCCCCTCCCCGCTCATGCCCCAGGCACAGCCCTGGGACTCACCCGGCCCCTCCCCCCTCATCCCCCAGGCACAGCCCGGGGACTCACCCAGCCCTCCCCCCCCCCCCGCCAATCCCCCAGGCACAGCCCGGGGACTCCCCCGGCCCTTCCCCCACATCCCCCTGGCACAGCCCAGGGACTCCCCCCTCATCCCCCAGGCACAGCCCAAGGACTCTCCCCTCAGCCCCCAGGCACAGCCCGGGGACTCCCCTGGCCCCTCCCCCCTCATCCCCCAGGCACAGCCCAGGGACTCCCCCGGCCCCTCCCTACTCCTCCCCCAGGCACAGCCCGGGAACTCCCCCGGCCCCTCCCCCCTCATCCCCCAGGCACAACCGGGGACTCCTCCGGCCCCTCCCCCCTCATCCCCCAGGCACAGCCCTGGGACTCCCCCGGCCCCTCCCCCCTCATCCCTCAGGCACAGCCTGGGAACTCCTCTGGCCCCTACACCCTCATCCCCCAGGCACAGCCAGGGGACTCCCACGGCCCCTCCCACCTCATCCCCCAGGCACAGCCCGGGGACTCCCGCGGCCCCTCCCCCCTCATCCCCCAGGCACAGCCCGGGGACTCACCCAGCCCTCCCCGCCAATCCCCCAGGCACAGCCCAGGGACTGACCAGCCCCCACCCCTCTCATCCCCCAGGCACAGCCCGGGGACTCACGCAGCCCTTCCCCGCCCCCGCCAATCCCCCAGGAACAGACAAGGGACTGACCCGCCCCCACCTCCCTCATCCCCCAGGCACAGCCCGGGGACTGACCCGACCCTCCCCCCTCATCCCCCAGGCACAGCCCGGGAACTCACCCCGCCCTCCCCCGCCCCCGCCAATCCCCCAGGAACAGACAAGGGACTGACCCGCCCCCACCCCCCTTATCCCCCAGGCACAGCTCGGGGACTGACCCCACCCTCCCCCCTCATCCCCCAGGCACAGCCGGGGGACTGACCTGGCCCCTCCCCCCTCATCCCCCAGGCACAGCCCGGGGACTTCCCCGGCCCTTCCCCCACATCCCCCTGGCTCAGCCCGGGGACTCCCCCCTCATCCCCCAGGCACAGCCCGGGGACTCCCCCGGCCCTTCCCCCACATCCCCCTGGAACAGCCCGGGGACTCCCACCTCATCCCCCAGGCACAGCACGGGGACTCCCCCGGCCCCTCCCCCCTCATCCCCCAGGCACAGCCCGGGGACTCCCCCGCACCCTCCCCCCTCCTCCCCCAGGCACAGCCCAGGGACTCACCCAGCCCTCCCCCGCCCCCGCCAATCCCCCAGGCACAGACAAGGGACTGACCCGCCCCCACCTCCCTCATCCCCCAGGCACAGCCCGGGGACTGACCCGACCCTCCCCCCTCATCCCCCAGGCACAGCCCGGGGACTCACCCAGCCCTCCCCACCCCCCCGCTAATCCCCCAGGCACAGCCCGGGGACTCCCCCGGCCCTTCCCCCACATCCCCCTGGCACAGCCCGGGGACTCTCCCCCTCATCCCCCAGGCACAGCCCGGGGACTCACCCGGCCCCTCCCCCCTCATCCCCCAGGCACAGCCCGGGGACTCCCCCGGCCCCTCCCCCCTCATCCCCCAGGCAGAGCGCGGGGACTCCCCCGGACCCTCCCCCCTCATCCGCCAGGCACAGCCCGGGGACTTCCCCGGCCGTCCCACCCCCCCCCCCCCCGCCCGGCCAAGCCCCCAGGCACAGCCCAGGGACTGACCCGGCCCCTCCCCCCTCATCCCCCAGGAACAGCCCGGGGACTCACCCAGACCTCCCCACCCCCCGCCAATCCCCCAGGCACAACCCGGGGACGCCCCCGGCCCTTCCCCCACATCCCCTTGCAGAGCCCAGGGACTCCCCGCTCATCCCCCAGGCACAGCCCAGGGACTCCCCCCTCATCCCCCAGGCACAGCCCGGGGACTCCCCCGGCCCCTCCCCCTTCATCCCTCAGGCACAGCCCGGGGACTCCTCCGGCCCCTCACCCCTCATCCCCCAGGCACAGCCCGGGGACTGACCCGGCCCCTCCCGCCTCATCCCCAAGGCACAGCCCGGGGACTGACCCGGCCCCTCCCCCCTCATCCCCCAGGCACAGCCCAGGGACTGACCCGCCCCCTCCCCCCTCATCCCCCAGGCACAGCCCGGGGACTCCCCCGCACCCTCCCCCCTCCTCCCCCAGGCACAGCCCAGGGACTCACCCAGCCCTCCCCGCCCCCGCCAATTCCCCAGGCACAGACAAGGGACTGACCCGCCCCCACCTCCCTCATCCCCCAGGCACAGCCCGGGGACTGACCCGACCCTCCCCCCTCATCCCCCAGGCACAGCCCGGGGACTCACCCAGCCCTCCCCACCCCCCCCGCTAATCCCCCAGGCACAGCCCGGGGACTCCCCCGGCCCTTCCCCCACATCCCCCTGGCACAGCCCGGGGACTCTCCCCCTCATCCCCCAGGCACAGCCCGGGGACTCACCCGGCCCCTCCCCCCTCATCCCCCAGGCACAGCCCGGGGACTCACCCGGCCCCTCCCCCCTCATCCCCCAGGCAGAGCGCGGGGACTCCCCCGGACCCTCCCCCCTCATCCGCCAGGCACAGCCCGGGGACTTCCCCGGCCGTCCCCCCCCCCCCCCGCCCGGCCAAGCCCCCAGGCACAGCCCAGGGACTGACCCGGCCCCTCCCCCCTCATCCCCCAGGAACAGCCCGGGGACTCACCCAGACCTCCCCACCCCCCGCCAATCCCCCAGGCACAACCCGGGGACGCCCCCGGCCCTTCCCCCACATCCCCTTGCAGAGCCCAGGGACTCCCCGCTCATCCCCCAGGCACAGCCCAGGGACTCCCCCCTCATCCCCCAGGCACAGCCCGGGGACTCCTCCGGCCCCTCCCCCCTCATCCCTCAGGCACAGCCCGGGGACTGACCCGGCCCCTCCCGCCTCATCCCCAAGGCACAGCCCGGGGACTGACCCGGCCCCTCCCCCCTCATCCCCCAGGCACAGCCCTGGTACTCTCCCGGCCCCTCATCCCCCAGGCACAGCCCAGGGACTGACCCGCCCCCACCCCCCTCATCCCCCAGGCACAGCTCGGGGACTGACCCGACCCTCCCCCCTCATCCCCCAGGCACAGCCGGGGGACTGACCCGGCCCCTCCCCCCTCATCCCCCAGGCACAGCCCGGGGACTCCCCCGGCCCTTCCCCCACATCCCCCTGGCACAGCCCGGGGACTCCCCCCTCATCCCCCAGGCACAGCCCGGGGACTCACCCGGCCCCTCCCCCCTCATCCCCCAGGCACAGCCCGGGGACTCCCCCGGCCCTTACCCCACATCCCCCTGGCACAGCCCAGGGACTCCCCCCTCATCCCCCAGGCACAGCCCAGGGAGTCTCCCCTCATCCCCCAGGCACAGCCCAGGGACTCCCCCGGCCCCTCCCCCCTCATCTCCCTGGCACAGCCCAGGGACTCCCCCCTCATCCCCCAGGCCCCTCCCCCCTCATCCCCCAGGCACAGCCCGGGGACTCACCCAGCTCTCCCCGCCAATCCCCAAGGCACAGCCCAGGGACTGACCCGCCCCCACCCCCCTCATCCCCCAGGCACAGCCCGGGGACTGACCCGGCCCCTCCCCCCTTATCCCCAAGGCACAGCCCGGGGACTCCCCCGGCCCCTCCCCCCTCATCCCCCAGGCACAGCCCTGGTACTGCCCCGGCCCCTCCCCCCTCATCCCCCAGGCACAGCCCAGGGACTGACCCGCCCCCCCCCCCTTATCCCCCAGGCACAGCTTGGGGACTGACCCCACCCTCCCCCCTCATCCCCCAGGCACAGCCGGGGGACTGACCTGGCCCCTCCTCCCTCATCCCCCAGGCACAGCCCGGGGACTCCCCCGGCCCTTCCCCCACATCCCCCTGGCTCAGCCCGGGGACTCCCCCCCTCATCCCCCAGGCACAGCCCGGGGACTCACCCGGCCCTTCCCCCCTCATCCCCCAGGCACAGCCCGGGGACTCCCCCGCCCCTCCCCCTCATCCCCCAGGCAGAGCCCGGGGACTCACCCAGCCCTCCCCCCCGCCAATCCCCCAGGCACAGCCCGGGGACTCCCCCGGCCCCTCCCTCCTCATCCCCCAGGCACAGCCCGGGGACTCCCCCGGCCCCTCCCCCCTCATCCCCCAGGCACAGCCGGGAACTCCCCTAGCCCCTCCCCCTCATCCCCCAGGCACAGCCCGGGGACTCCCCCGTCCCCTCCCTCCTCATCCCCCAGGCACAGCCAGGGAGGAGGTGGGGATTGGCGGAGGCAGGCGGGTGACGCGCGCTGATTGGCCGGCTGTGCGCGCGGCAGCGGCAGGCGCACGTGGGCGGCTCGAGGAACCGCCACCGTGGGGTGCGGGGAGGCGATAACGGTCTCGGCGAGTTGCCTGGGGGCAGCGCCTGCCGGAGGGAGCAGCGATGCGCCATGGGGCCATGTCCAAGTTGGGCGGCGAGCCGGAGAGCAGCGAGTGCTGGGGGGAGCAGGGAGTGGGGGGAAGGGGAGAGCGCGTGGCCTGGATGGAGGATCGGGGCCCGGGGCGGGAGAGAGCGGGGCCTGGATGGAGGATCGGGGCCCCTGGGGGGTGGGGAGAGCGCGGGGCCTGAAGGGAGGATTGAGACCCCTGGGGGGGGGGAGAGCGCGGGGCCTGAATGGAGGATCGGGGCCCCGCGGGGGGGGAGCTGGGAGTGGGGAGCACAGGATGGGGGGAATGGGAGGCCTGGCGGTGGGATCGGGGCCCTGGGAGGGATGAAGAGAGTTCGGGGCCCAAGCCGCGGTGGGGGGAGGAGGGAGCACGGGGGTATGGTGAGTGCGGGGCATGGGGGGGGGGGGGGCTGCGTTAGGAGGTACCGGGCAATGTTCCCTCTAGTTTTTGACAGGCCATGTGTGCAAAAAAATTCTTCTGTTCAAATTTTTGAAGCAGAGTTCAGATTTCTGCGCCATGAGGCAAATGCGCCCAAGCAAGTAAAATGCTTATTCATGTAAAAAGTTTTTATTTGCAATTTGTGATAATAATAGCTTTACACCATGTTATTTTATAAATGTCTTTTTTAAGGGGGTGGAGAGGGCTGGGTGAGTCCCCGGGCTGTGCCTGGGGGATGAGTGGGGAGGGGCCGGGTCAGTCCCTGGGCTGTGCCTGGGGGCTTGGCGGGGGGTGGGGGGGTGGGACGGCCGGGGGAGTCCCTGGGCTGTGCCTGGCGGATGAGGGGGGAGGGTCCGGGGGAGTCCCCGCGCTCTGCCTGGGGGAGGAGGGGGGAGGGGCCGGGGGAGTCCCGGGACTCTGGGAGGGATGAAGAGAGTTCGGGGCCCAAGCCACGGTGGGGGGAGGAGGGAGCACGGGGGTATGGTGAGTGCGGGGCATGGGGGGGGGCGGGGCTGCGTTAGGAGGTACCGGGCAATGTTCCCTCTAGTTTTTGACAGGCCATGTGTGCAAAAAAATTCTTCTGTTCAAATTTTTGAAGCAGAGTTCAGATTTCTGCGCCATGAGGCAAATGCGCCCAAGCAAGTAAAATGCTTATTCATGTAAAAAGCTTTTATTTGCAATTTGTGATAATAATAGCTTTACACCATGTTATTTTATAAATGTCTTTTTTAAATGTCCTTTAGAAAAAGGAAATTTAACCATTCTTCATGAAGCAGAAGTTAGTTTTAAGCATTACGCTTTATGATCTTTTTTATAGACGATCAGGAGCATATATCAAGCACATATTAATCATGATCATTATCAGTCTATAGGCTTCTGCCTAGGTTCTCAGCTCCAGGCCAATGGCCGAGGGACGTAATGGCCACTGCTTCCCGCACCCCCCATTGGCCTGGAGCAGCGAACCACTGGGAGCTGAGATCTGCCGGACCTGCGGACACGGCAGGTAAACAAACAGGCCTGGCCCGCCAGGGGCTTTCCCTGAACAAGCAGTCGTCCGAGATTGAGAACCATTGGTCTAGGACAGCCCTTTCCATTCACATCTGAGGTGTCTCTTTCTGGCCCTATGCCCGGGGCGGGAGGCAAGTTGGAGCTGTGGGGACCCTAGGGCAGTGGTTCTCAACCTGTGGGGCTCCACAGACTGTCTAAAATATCCAAACGGGCCTGCACCACCATTCAAAAATGTTTAGGGGTCTGCAAATGAAAAAAGGTTGAGGCCCACTGCCCTGGGGTATTGCACCCTGATCGCTCCAACCAGGTGTTGGACACATTTGCAGAGGTGGTTTTGTTGGGGTCCCCCGTCTTCCTTCATCTTCCCACTCCTACACATCCCCTCTTAATTGCTGTTTCCCCTCACGCCTCTCTAGTCATAAGCTGAGAACAGTTAGCTGATCCCCTCTCCCTTTGCATGGATGCAAGTCCCACTGGTAGCGCTGCCTGCAACCTGTCCTGCTGGTTCAGGGAGCACCAGCCCTAGGGGTCGTGGGTCTCGGCTCCCCAAAAATTGCTAGTAAATGAATGTTTGCTGATCGGGGGCTGGTGCTGTAAAGGGGAGGAGCAGCTGACAGTATAAAACGGGACCATCCAGTGGTGTCTGTTGCGATCAGACCCGGAGCTGTCACCACACCCGGCAGCATCTGTCAGTGTTAGGCCCCAGCGTGCGTAGGAGTGTGTGTGGGGGGGGAGGGGGGTCAGTGACCGTTCACAAATGGAGGAGGAGGTTGGGGAAGACTGAGGCTCCCAGGTGCAGTGATTTGCCTGAGGTGAAAGAGCAAGTTGGTGGCAGAGGCCAGTCCCAGTTGGCTCGTAGTTCTGCCCTTCTCTAACCCTTGGACCCCACAGCCCTCCTGTGATTGGGAACAGAACCAAGGAGTTCTGACCCTCCGCCTCACCCCTGCTCTAACCCACTAGACCCCACTCTGTGCCCAGCGGTGATTTTTGAACTGTGGTAGCACCATGCTGAGCTCAGTGCCAGGTACTCCACAGGTGCAGTGAGAGGCTGTCCCTGCGCCAGGAGCTTGCAGCCTGAATAGACCAAGACGGGCAAAAGGTTGAGAAAAAGGAAGTATCATTTGCCTTTTCCTGATGGGGAATTGAGGCACGGATACAACCCAGAGGTCCTGACTCCAGCCTCTCCCCTCTAGACCTCACTCCCTTCTCAGAGCTGGGGAAAGGACCCAGGCGTCCTGGCTCCTAGCCCTTCCTGCTCCGACCACCAGACCTCCCTCTCAGAACTGGAGAGAGACCCCAGAGTCCTGACTCCCGTTCCTCCACCTTAGCCACAAAATAACCCTGGATGGCGTGGCGCAGGGGTCAGATCAGGGGAGTTTGATTGAGACCCACCCTCCCATCCCTTTAACTGGCGTTAGGAGCTCTGCTGCCTTTTCCTGCCTTGGCGGCACTGTAGCCGAGCGGTGGTTCTGTGCGTTGTGGAGCTACCGGGATCACCTTTCCGTTCAGAGCAGGAAGTGTGTGTGTGTGTGTGAGAGAGAGAGAGCTACCCTTCATTCAGCAGTGTTTTGGCCTCTGGTTGAAGGCGCACCATCAAAATGCCTGTGACTAATCCCATGGGTGATGTTCTATGAATGGGATAGAGAAAGTATATGGGGTGCTTCTGTATAGGGTGTTGATATGGTCCTAATGACTGTAGTATCTGCGCACCTCACATGTGAGTACAGTTACCTTCACCGCATCTATGTGGAAGGGGCAGTGCTGTTCTCCCTGCTTTATTAGCGTCGTCCTAGGAGGATTTTGGAGATATTAAAAAAAGTGCCATCCCTAAATCAGGGTGAGAAGTCAAACTCTTTGCACGCTGGCCATCCGAAAGCCGACCTGGTAGCAGGGCAGCTGGAATGCTTGGCCTTCATTTTGACCTTTTAATTTTTGTTGTTACCTTTTCAGTATAAATTCCCTGGGATGGTGAAATGACGTGGTTTTGAACTAATGTGGAGCCGTTGAGAAATGTCGGAGCAGGGCGTTCGGGCAGCTTGGAAACGGTTTCCCAATGATTCCCAAATGGGGATATTTGTCCAACCCCCCCTATCCTGCAAACAGCCCCGGCTTTGGCACATTGGCACTTTCTGAGGGAAAAACATTTTCATCAAAAAATTCTCTCCCTCCCGGAACCTCTCCCTCCTCGCTGGGGTTCAGAGCCAGGCTCCAGCCCGAATGTCTACAGTGCAGTTTTTAGCCCCTGAGCCAGCTGCGGTTGAGCCACACGTCTTTTATTACAGTGTAGACACACCCTCAGGGAGTCTGGCGGGAGCTGAGAATCAAACCCAGGTCAGCCAGGGTAAGCGCTCTAACCACTGGACGACCCTTCCTCTGCTCAGCCTGCCTGGCAAGGCACAAGCATTTGCCAAAATGTCAGTAAATTGAAAACTGAGCAAAGGAGATGTCCTGTTGTGCTATTAACCTGTGGAACTCACTGCCGCCTGACTGTCATACCATGTTGTGTTTCTGAGAGAGACCAGGATTCTGAACCCAATACGACATTTAAGTGGACAGAGTGATAATAGTGAGGGGTAAGAAAACTAACCAAGGTGGCTGGAAAGGCTATTGACGTTCCCTCTTCAGAGCATGAGCCAACCTCTGCCAGAGGCAAGGAGGCATCTCCCTTCTGGCAGGTGATCTCATCTCGACAGGGGTCTTGCACCTTCTCCAACGCAGCTGGTGCTGGCAGCTGTCAGAAGATCCTGGGCTAGATGGACCTTGGGTCTGAGCCAGTCCCTGTGGTTTAAAGACTCTCCAGGTAATGAAGGTCGATTAAGCTCTCCCCTGGCTGAGCCGCCCCCTGGGCTGCCTTGCTAACCTGCCTGTGAGCACAGGTGTTCCTGGCTTCCTCCTTGTGACAGCCAAAATAGAAAAGGTGAAGTTGAGAAGCAGAAGGGCTGGGATGAGGGCTGGACGGGTCGGAGTTTCCCCCCCCAAGGCAGAGCACGCTGGGATTAGTGTGCGGCGAACGGTGACCTTGGCACGAGCTGGATGCTCCCATCAGCACCCCTGGGCGATGGCCCGCGCCAGGGCTGCTGGGCTACAGTCGGCTGCTCCCTTGGGCCTGGTGGAACTTAAGAAAACAAAGTTAAGCCTTGGAGATACAGGGCCGGCTCCCCGGCTGGTGCAAATCACCCTCGGGCCATTGGCATCAATGGGGCCAGATCCTCGGCTGGTGTGATGCAGTTTTCAAGTCAATACAGCCATGCGATTCACGCTACCTGCGCCTCTGGCCCATTGACTCGGTGAAAGCACCGTCTGAGCTTTTTATGTTGTTTTATATCCGTTTTCCGTGAGGAACTTGGGCTCCGATCCTGCAAGGACACACGGGCGTAACTCTCCTCCCATGAGTAACGCTCCACATGTGGCATTAGGGTTTGCAGAGTCAGGGCTGCGGGCAGTGCCACGCTGGATTGCCCAGTATACCACTGTGCACGTGCCAGTCGCCTATCTCCCGGCTGGCTCAGAGGCAGGTGCAGTAACCCCTTAGTGACTTTCTCTGCAGCAGAAGCCGGTGGAGGGGGCAGGCAGTGGTGAAGAGGTGATTGTGGGGTGCCCTGTGCTGGGCAGATGGGCTGTGACATTGCCACCTGTGGGCCTCTTTGCACTGGTCAGTTCCCAGGCTGGTTTCTGACTCATGAGCCCTGGTCTGTTGGGTGTGCGGGGGCAGGCTGGGGATGATGATGGCTTTAAGGGAAGATATTAACTGATGTGGTTTAGTGCTTAGACTGGGATCTTTGGATGGAAAGGACACAGCGTCTTCCCAAAGACGAGGCAGGATCGGCTCTGCTGACACATGGAGAAACTGAGACGAAGGTGAAGTGACTTGCCTAGATTTGGAAGAGAACTCAGGAGTCGGGACTCCTTGTCCCCCCTGCTCTGTCCCACTAGATCCAGAGCTGGGGATAGAACCCAGGAGTCCTGAATTTCCCCCCTTGAGTGCAGCACTGCTCACCACAGCTGAGAAATGGTTACTGCCTTCCCTGACGCTACCGTGCTCCCCGCAGAGCCCCTTGCATCACGCCAGGCTCTTCTCCTTGGCGTCTCCACAGGGCTGGCAGGGTCCTTCCTCTGGCAAACAAGCTCTTGGCAACCGCATCACAGTGTGAACCTGGGAGGCATCTACCATGTGGCCATGTCTTTCTGCCTGGAGCAGCTTACCCTGCTGAGTGCCTTACTGTGCTGGTTGCAGGCCTTGGCCTGTAGGGGGCGCTTTGGGATCAGAAACTCGCAAATGGGGAAATCTGCTGGAGCGTCAGCGTTGGGCTCGCCTGAGGCAGCCGCCTCTGGGGTTGGCACAGTGGAACTTTCACCCCCCGATCACCCATAGAGCGATGCCCAGGGAGCTGATCTCCCAGCGTGCGTGTGCTCCTGCCATCGGCTGCTCCCACCGAGAGATTCCCCGGGGAGACGGACATTTCCTCTTGCACGTTAATTGTTAAATGTGCCTGGGAGAGGGCTGGCGCTGCCCTTACATATTTTGATTTTAAAAAGACACCTGTCCAAGGTTCTAGGCCGTACTACACCATCAACACTACAGCTTGAAACCCGGCAGCGTTACATGGTCGGTCCAGCCGGAACTGAGCCCGGCAGCTGCCGCCCGGCTCCCTTCTGCCCTTTCATCTAGGAAGCAAACCCTCAGCCCTCTCCCTGCTGCGGTTGTCACTGGTCCAGGTTTCCCCGTTCTTGAAGTAGCTGTCCTGGGAAATCAGTCCCCCCTCCCGTGGTTCTGGGATCTGGCAGCAAGGACAGGGAGCCCGGCTGGCGAAGGAAGGATCACCTGGTTTGATGCCAGAGAACTGGGCACCTGCTGTTCCCGGGCTGCTGCTGTGGAGGCTGCGGCTGGTTGTTTTAACCCCTTTGTGGGCAAAGCCCAACTGGGGTTTGCGACTTTCCCGGCTGCTTTCTGCAGGTGTGTGTCTGTCTGTCTGTCTGTGTGATTGGTGCTTGCTGCCTGCATGGTTGAGAGAAGGCTACACACAGGCCTCTGCCCTTTAAGCTAGGGGGGAATCTCCTCCCCCTTCACCCCTTTTGCTGGCAGCAGTGTAGCTCCTGTATCCTCCCATTAGGGCAAAGTGATCCACGCATCGTGACGTCATTTGACTGGAGGGTTGTACGAGTGTCTCCTTGTGGGGTGCAGGTTGTGTGTTGCGGGGCGTGGAACAGGCACCCTTGAGTGGCATGTTCAGCGGGGGCAGGGGGTTTGAGGCACAAGTGCGCCCCTTTGGTAGGCGCTGGGGGCTGCATTAGCCCTCCCTGACGGGGTTCTTCGGTGTGTCCAGGGGCAGGCCTGGGGGTGGGGGTGTTTTGGGAGCACCCCTGCATGGACCTCTCTCTAGCCAATCCCCAGCTGAGCCACCCTTTGTGGCCAATCAGGCACTGCCATCCCCCTTTGTGACTGCATGCCTCTTCACTGAGCGGGGGATGGGGGGGCTGAAAGGGGAGCTGTGTCCATTAGGCTGGGTGCCCCACCACTCCTCAAAAAGAACAGGAGTACTTGTGGCACCTTAGAGACTAACAAATTTATTAGAGCATAAGCTTTCGTGGGCTACAACCCACAGGAGTACTTGTGGCACCTTAGAGACTAACAAATTTATTAGAGCATAAGCTTTCGTGGGCTACAACCCACTTCTTCAGATGAAGTGGGTTGTAGCCCACGAAAGCTTATGCTCTAATAAATTTGTTAGTCTCTAAGGTGCCACAAGTACTCCTGTTCTTTTTGAGGATACAGACTAATACGGCTGCTGCCCTGAAACCACCACTCCTGACTCCTCACGCTGCTCCCTTTCTGTTTCCCTTACAGTGAAGGAGTTCCTAGCCAAAGCCAAAGAAGACTTCCTCAAGAAATGGGAGAACCCCTCCCAGGTACTGTGCCCCCAACCCAGATCACCTTCTCACCCCCACCAGCACCCCCCAATCAAGGCCTCTGTAGCCCCAGGCTGATTACTCTGCAATCACTAGGGTTACCATATTTCAACAAGCAAAAAAGAGGACGGGAGGAGCCCCGCCCTAGCCCCGCCCCTGCCCCTCCCACTTCCCGCCCCCCCAGAACCCCCAACCCTCCCCCCGTTCCTTGTCCCCTGACTGCCCCCTCCTGGGACCCCTGCCCCTAACTGCCCCCCGGGACTCCACTCCCTATCTAAGCCTCCTTGCCTCTTGTCCCCTGACTGCCCCAACCCTTATCCACACCCCCACCCCCAGACAGACCCCTGGGACTCCCACGCCCCATCCAACCACTCCCCACCCCCTGACAGCCCCCCCCAGAACTCCCAACCCATCTAAACCCCTCTGCTCCCTGTCCCCTGACTGCTCCGATCCCTCTCCACACTCCTGCCCCCTGACAGCCCCCCCAGAACTCCCAACCCATCTAAACCCCTCTGCTCCCTGTCCCCTGACTGCTCCGATCCCTCTCCCCACTCCTGCCCCCTGACAGCTCCCCCCCAGAACTCCCAGCCCCCTACCCCCCGCTCCTTGTCCCCTGACTGCCCCGTCCTGGGACCCCTGCTCCTAACTGCCCTCCAGAACCCCACCCCCTACCTAAGACTCCCTGTTCCTTGTCCCCTAACTGCCCCCTCCTAAGACCCCCCCCAACTGCCCCCCAGGACCCTACCCCCTACCTGTACCCTGACTGCCCAAAACTTTCTCCACTCCCCTCCAAAAGCCCCCCCCGTTTCTTGACTGCCCCCTCCAGAACCTCCCTGTCCCTTCTCCTGCCCCCCCTTACCCTGCTGCTCAGAACAGGGTGTTGGGCTCTGTGCCAGCCGGATACATGGCTGAGCTCCCCTGCACAACACAAAACCCGGTCCCTGGCCCTGCACAGGGTTGCCGGAGCGGGCTGCAGGAGGAGGAGCTGCCGGCCGGCTCAGAATGCAGGGAGGGGGGGGTGGGAGGAGGAAGCTGCTCCGGAGTCCAGCCCGGGACTTTCCTGCAGCCCTCCCAGCCGCTCGCTCTGCTCTTCCCGGGGAGGGGGAAATCCCGGACATTGTGAGTGCTTTACAAATTCCCCCCGGACGCTATTTTTAGCACACAAAAGGAGGACATGTCCGGGTAAATCCGGACGAATGGTAACCCTAGCAATCACCCCCTGGATCTCTTTCCCCATCGCTGAGCCACCTTGCCACACAGCCTCTGCTAAGGGTCTGGGGTTATTTTTGCTCCTGGGGCTGAGTGGACCATGTTGCTCTCCACCCCCCCCCCCCCCCAATCTGCCCTCTGGTAACTGGAGGGCCAAGAACTCTGTAGGTTCAACTCCACTCTGCTGGTCGAGAGGGACACTAACCATGTGGGACTCCTCCTGATCCAGCCTGTCTCCCCCTGCCCCATCCTCCTCCCAAGGCCCCAGCGTGGTCGTCCAGCCCAGCCCCAGATTGGCTCCCGGGGGTTGTGTTAACAGGGACTCTGTTCAAAGGGCCTCCGTTTGCTGCCTGTGCTTGGGCACAGTGCCCGAGTTTGTAGGTGCCGGAAAAGCTTTTGAGGTCAGCCCTGGGTCTGTCCCCACTGGAAATCCTGCCTGGGGTGGTTGTGCAGCACTTTCAACACTTACAAGCTGTATTCCCCACCTTTTCCAGAACAGCATTAGATTAGATAGAAAGTGTAGATTAATCTATATAAAGTCGGTAGATTTAAGTCTCACTTTTCTACCCACAGGGTCGTAGTTCATGACCACCTCAGGCGGTCCGGGATGACGAGCCACATTGCTGTTCATATGCACCAGTAATTCGGGTATGGTCGAGTAATAACCTCGTCGTAGGATGAAATTCCATGTTGTAGCTCCAAAGGTGATTTCGAAAGGGTGTCTTCGTTGATAGTAATTCCAGCTGTGCGGGTATTGTATTTCCACTAACCCCACCTCCCAGGCACCCGGGAGATCCAAGGGCTTAATTAGCCGTATTGTAAAGTTCGAGATGGTGTTTTGGGGAAAAACTGCAGAGCTGGCATTGCTGGGCAAAGTAATGTAAAACCCGCCGTCATTCATTTTTTTCTCTCTCTGTCCGTGCAGAAGGAATCTTTTTTGTTTTGTTTTTTGTTTTTTGTTTGTTCGTGTCTAGATGTCACAGAGTTGAGAAGCTTCCACCCAGCTGTTAAACTTATCAGGCCACCCCAACCATTTCACCAGTAGCTGCTTTTTTCTCCCTTTTCCTTTCTCTGCTAGAACTTTTTCAATCCTGTAAATCCTGTCTCGTTTGGGGTTTACTTTTTTTAATTCTTCAGGGTAAAAAGAAGTGGGCTGTAGTCCACGAAAGCTTATGCTCTAATAAATTTGTTAGTCTCTAAGGTGCCACAAGTACTCCTGCCTCACCCTCGTAATCTTTTAAGCGGTATACAGGTCTCTGGCCCCTGGTTAAGGCTTCATCCACTATGAATATCTCATCGGTAAACGTCTGTTCATAACCTTTTTCAAAAGCGCCTTTGGTTTTAGATAGTCTCACGTGGTCACCTTTTCTAAAAGGGGCAACAACCGGTTTTATTTTAAAACCATCTCCGTAAACCGTTTTCCATACCTTCAGAGAATTTGAAGGGTTAACATCAACGGGTCTGGTACGTATAGTTCTGTGAAAGCTCTGGTTGTAACTCTTTATAAAGTCGGGTAAGACGTCAATGTAGCGAAAGGTGTTATGGGCTGTAAAATATCTCCACATCCTAGTTTTAAAGTTCTGTTAAATCGCTCCACAACCCCTGCTTTGACTTCATTATTGGTAACAAAATGGTGAACTCCATGCCGCTTTAACAATCCACTTAAAGGTTTGTTTAAAAATTCTTTCCCCCGATCGGTTTGTAATTTTTGAGGCACGCGACCTTCACTGAAAATAGCTTTAAAGGCCTTGGATACCTCACCACTCGTCTTGTCTTTTAGGCCTAAGGCCCAGGCATATTTGGATAGAATGTCTATCACTGTTAAGATGTACTTAAAACCGCTATTGTGTTTGGAGAACCGGTGCATATCCACCAAATCTGCCTGCCACTGTGCATCCACCTCTGAAACAATGGTCTTGTTTCTTTTAAAACGTATTCGAGCCGGTTTGTGTAAAGTGTAAGCATCCTGGTCTGAAAGCCATGCTGTTACCCGTCTTCTGTTTAAAGTTTTACTATGCTTTCTGGCCGCTTGAAAAAGAGGGTTGACCCACCGAAGCTCCCAACTTCCCCGGGGGCGTAATATATTTTCTTTAACAGAGCCGTCTGTGTAGACATGACTGTTACCGGTACCGTCTTTTACTACCACGAGTATGAAAGGGAACACATTCATATTGACACATTTAAATAAGTTTTATTAATCGCCTGGTTTAACACGACCTTTTACAGCCACCTGTAAAAATGGATGCCATGACCCCTACCATAAGGGAGTCTCAGATGGTTCATTCTTCCATTTTGTCCTCTTCGGTTTGAGATCTGTGTCTCAGGCATGAGCAAAAGCAGCTGATGCACAATATGTTTACTCCCACAGGGCTTCCAATGTGTAAGTTCTTAAAGGCCTCTAAAAAGGCATCGTCGACCTGTTGAGAGATTTTCAGAAAAGAAACCGCGTAAGCACCCCCACTGCTTGTTTTTTTTAATTTACGCAACCCCCGGTTCCTACCCCATTACCCACCCCTCCTCGACCGCCGCTTCTTAATCATTCATTTTACCTGAGCGCCGTCTTTTCCGTTCTCTTTGTCCGCCGGTGCGTCCCCCGAGCTGCGATCGCCTTCCACCTCTGAGGGGGTGGACAAAGAGAGGCTGTCACGTTCATCGGGTTGTCTCATGAAGGTTTTGGGGTCAGGTTCTGACGTATCCATCAATGGCTGGGTCAAAGGGTCCTCCTTGGAACTGTGGCTGATGTAACGCCTGCTCCACACAAGGTCAAAGGTGGTTGGGGCTAAAGCAATGTCCGAAGTTCTCACGGGGGTGATGAAGGAGTCCATGTTTCCTCTCAGCAGCCTTTCCGCACTTTCGAAAACACGTGTCCTTGCTAAGAGATGGCCGCCTCCTCTGTCTGGCGCTGGGACTTATGGGGTAATGGTGCTGCACTCTGATTGGCAGAGGGCCTTGGGAGGAGTTCTTAGTGGGGTCACATGACTCACTTCCGGAGGGGTCAACCCAACCCGGAAGTCACCCTGATTGGTCAAAATCTCCTCTCGGGGCGGTCCTTTTGGCACAAAACCCCTCCTGATTGGTAGAGGGTGGTGGGGGGAGTTCTTAGAGGGGTCACACAACCCACTTCTGGACGGGTCACCCCCGCCCCGGAAGTCACCCTAATTGGTCAAAATCTCCTCTCGGGGCGGTCCTATCGGGATGAAACCCCTCCTGATTGGTAGAGGGTGGTGTGGGGAGTTCTTAGAGGGGGTCACATGACACACCTTGCTTCCGGTCAGGTGGCACCTTGACCCGGAAGTAACACCCCCATGGGGCGGGACTTCCGGTGACAGGTGGGAGTGACCAAGGGGTCAAGGGGCGGGGGATTAAGGGGTCAATGGGCGGGGTTAGGGTTTGATTGACGGTAGGGCCCTTATACTACTCTTGAATGTAGCATTAATATTTAAAATAATGTTTTAACTATTGATTAGTTCAATAGAAATCATCAAAATTATTTGCATAAACAGTAGCCTGTATTAAAGCAAAGGTGTCATGATAGCTTCAAAGCTGTTGGGATAACATACGACAGTGAGAGTCATTTTGTATATTTCCACAAACATGAGAGCTGGCATTTCTATGATGGAGTTTGGGGAATGTAAAAGGAAAGGAGGTGTAGGTATTCTAGCCATATGAAAGAGTTTTCCAAACTCTATTAATGCATACCAAGCCACATTGCTGCTGTACGAGTCTCCCTAAACCACTAAGGATGCTAGTTGGTTTAACTTAGTGTAGTATATCGGACTAGGATAGTATTTCTTTAAGTAGTTTGTGAGCACTCTACTGCTTCGAGACAGACTCGAATTTGAAGAAGGACTCCGAGATCCGACCCCATAGTGATAGGATTAGGGCTAGAAGACAAGGAGTTTGTGAGCACTGTAGGGCTATTCACTGTTGTCTATATTTTAGAAGCCATCAGAAATCACTCAGAACTGCAGGATAGGTTAAGCTAGACCTTGGATGTTTGCACATAGTTAATAAACATGGTTATTTGGGAGCCAGCTATGCCCGAGCAGTATCTTCATATGAATTTTGCTGTGTGACACGCAAAACACATAACTTTAATAATGTGTTTTATTATTTTTATTAACACAATGAAACAAATTTAGATAAATGTTCTTAATGTTAATTCACCAAACAACAAACTCCTTCATTTGTAACTAGTGTATAATGTCCCCAGACAGGGTGTACCAGACCCTCTGAGGCCCTGTAGCCTTGCTGTTGTCACGGAGTCCCCAGGCGATGCTCTGGAACTGCTCCCCACAAAGCCAGTCAGGACTTTGGGGAGCCTCCTCTCCCTTGGAGCAGACTGTCTTCAAGGCAAGAAGCTCACACGTCTTCACCTCCTGGGTCTCTCCTGGGAGCATTCAGCATATGCCCTCCGTGCACTTCCCACAGTGAGTCCGCCCAGGCGGGGTCCTGGGGAAGCCAAAGGGTTCTGCACCCCCCACTTCGCAGTCAGACGTGACTCTCAGCCAGCCAGTAAAACAGAGGTTTCTTAGATGACAGGAACATGGTCTAACACAGAGCTTGTAGGTCCAGCGAACGGGATCCCTCCGCCAGGTCCATTCTGGGGCCCAGCGAGACAGACCCGCGTCTGCCCTCCCTTCCAGTCCCCAGCTAGCTCCAAACTCCAACCCCTGTCCAGACCCTCCTTCTCTGGGCTTTGTCTCTTTCCTGGGCCAGGAGGTCACCTGATGCCTTTGTCTCCAACACATTCAGTTGGCACCTTTGCAGAGGAGAGGCCCAGGCCATCAGTTGCTAGGAGACAGATGTCGGGCATTTATGTGCACTGGCCCTTTGCTCTGTAGCAACCACACACCCTTATCCCACCACCTAGATACTTAAGAACTGCATAGGGGAAACTGAGGAAAAGATTAAGAACAGTCCCACTTCGTCACAGCCACACCCTGCCCCAGAAAAGGGCAGCAGAGAGGGTCCCTCAAGCTGCCTAGAGTGGCTGTGTGGAACACAGCCAATCAGGGCCCAGCAGCATAGTATAAGATGAGATGCAGGGCCATTCTGAAATCAGTTCCTTACTAGAGTTGGAGGAGTGCTGTGGGAGCTATCGGACCTCAGACAGAGCCGTGCTGGTGGAAAGAAGGAGCTCTGGGCTGGTTGCTGCTGAGGAAGGGATGGGGATACTGGGAAGTGGCCCTGGGAATTAGAGCAGTGGTGTGGTGTAGATAAAGGGGCATGATGGACAACTGCTATCTGCAGGGGTAGTGAACGGACCAGGTCTTCCTCACCTGCCATTAGCCACTGGGGGAAGTGGCCTGGATTTTGAGATCCCTCAGAAGGGGAACTGAACTCTTTAGTGGCCCAGTAGGAGAGCTGAAACGCCCTCTGAGGACATTGCCTCCAGGGGGAAGCCCTGGAGTAAAGCCTGCTGTCAGAGCTGAAACCACTACTAGACTATAGGACTGATTAAGGATAAGGACCCAAGCCCAAGAAGGGCTTTAGGGAGAGGAAGTGCAGGCACGGCCCACACTCAACCGGGGGGTGCTCATGAGACATGAGTGCACCCCTCTACAGTGAGTGAAAAAGTTATTGCTGGATTTGAAACCCACGACTATTCCTTGTTGTTGATTTTTATGTACATATTGTGTGTTAAGGGACAAAGTAAACCCAAAATAAAAATGGGATAACACATCTGTCAGGCCAGAAATCAAGGTTCGGCTCCGGGAGTGGCATAGCCTTCTCTCTCCATAATACAAGAAGGGTCATGTGGGGTGGCAGTCTGTCACCTCCCACCTGGCTGCTCTGTATTGGAGTATTGCATTAACAGGCAGTTAATGAGTTCTTTGGCTTTGCAGCACAGGCCGGCCCGGGATGCTGGTGATCTTTCTGAACACAGGCTCTTGCCCTGAGATATTAGAAACTAGCAGTGATTTCCACAGGAGCTGGGCCGGGCTGCTGCTGGTGCCAGACTGGATGGTCGGGGGGGAGGTGTCAGGAGCGAAGCCAGCGCCACGGTTAGAGGCAGGGAGCCCTTCACCGGCATTGCTTCGTGCGCCCGCTAGACGTCCCCGCGCTGCACAGAGCCCTGGCCGCCGGTGGGCGAGGCCCCTGGTAAACAGCTGAGGCCAGGCTGGAGCCGAGCGGGGTGGAGGGCGCGGGCTGCAGCTGGAGCTCGGTAAAGCCGGGTCCTTTGGCGGCGGGGCGGGCATTTGATATACTTGTGTTTGGGAGGGAAGGGCGCAGCAGCAGGGGCCTCTGTGTGGGGGTCGGGCTGAGCGCGGGAGTGGCTGGGCGGCCAAGCCCCCGCAGCGCATGACGGGCAGGGGGGGCGGAAGTGGGGTGGGGCTGCGCAGCCCAGCGGCTCCGAGTCTGCTCCAGGGCAGCTATGGGCACGCTGCAGCCAGTCCAGCCAGCCGGTCCGTTCCCCGAGCCCCAGCTGGCTCAGCGTGTGTGGCGGGCAGCAGCCCTCCATCAGCCAGGCCACTACACAGGGAGGTGCACAGCTGCCGCCCATGGATCTGTCCCGCCCCCCACCAGCTCCAGGACAGCTGGTATGGTGTGCTGGTGGGGGAGGGGGTGACGCCTGTCTGTGTAGGGGGCTGTGTGAGGGGTGTGTGATTGAGGGCTGTGCAGGGGTGTGTACGGAGTAGGGGGTTGGCTGCTCTCTGCACGGCTCTGTGTGTGTAGTGTGTGTGTGTGTGATTGATGTCTGTGCAGGGTGTGTGGGGGGGTTGGCTGCTCTCTGTGCAGGGCTCTGTGTGTACACGTGAGGGGCGTGTGTGACTGGTGTGTGTGCAGGGGTGGGGGGGCGGGTGGCGTGTGACCGGTGTCTGCAGGGGTGTGTGTGTTTGGGGGTTAGGGAGGATCAGTTCTGGGTTAGGGTTCTGTTCAATATCTTCAGTGACTTAGATGATGGCATAGAGAGTACACTTACAAAGTTTGTGGATGATACCAAGCTGAGAGGGGTTGCAAGTGCTTTGGAAGATAGGATTAAAATTCAAAATGATCGGGAGAAATGGTCTAAAGTAAATAGGATGAAATTCAATATGAACAAATGCAAAGTACTCCACTTAGGAAGGAACAATCAGTTGCACACATACAAACTGGGAAATGACTGCCTAGGAAGGAGTAGTGCAGAAAGGGAGTTGGGGGTCAGAGTAGATCCCAAGCTAAATATGAGTAGGGTTAGCATATTTCCACAAGCAAAAAAGAGGACACTGGGGGGGAGGAGCCCCGCTCTAGCCCCGCCCCTGCCCTGCCCCGCCCCCATCAACTCCCTCCCACTTCCCACCCCCTGACTGCCTCCCTCAGAATCCCCAACCCCACCCCCCAATCACCTGACCAGGTGTCTCAAAGTTGGTTCTGAATTCAACTAAAGCCCAGGAAGGGAATGGTCCTAAGTCTGTGTCTGCTGGGGAGAATGGCACTGTAACTAGGGTTACCATAAAAAAAAGAGGACGGGAGGAGCCCCGCCCTAGCCCCGCCCCTGCCCCTCCCACTTCCCGCCCCCCCAGAACCCCCAACCCTCCCCCCGTTCCTTGTCCCCTGACTGCCCCCTCCTGGGACCCCTGCCCCTAACTGCCCCCCGGGACTCCACTCCCTATCTAAGCCTCCTTGCCTCTTGTCCCCTGACTGCCCCAACCCTTATCCACACCCCCACCCCCAGACAGACCCCTGGGACTCCCACGCCCCATCCAACCACTCCCCACCCCCTGACAGCCCCCCCCAGAACTCCCAACCCATCTAAACCCCTCTGCTCCCTGTCCCCTGACTGCTCCGATCCCTCTCCACACTCCTGCCCCCTGACAGCCCCCCCAGAACTCCCAACCCATCTAAACCCCTCTGCTCCCTGTCCCCTGACTGCTCCGATCCCTCTCCCCACTCCTGCCCCATGACAGCTCCCCCCCAGAACTCCCAGCCCCCTACCCCCCGCTCCTTGTCCCCTGACTGCCACCTCCTGGGACCCCTGCTCCTAACTGCCCTCCAGAACCCCACCCCCTACCTAAGACTCCCTGTTCCTTGTCCCCTAACTGCCCCCTCCTAAGACCCCCCCCCCCAACTGCCCCCCAGGACCCTACCCCCTACCTGTACCCTGACTGCCCAAAACTTTCTCCACTCCCCTCCAAAAGCCCCCCCCTGTTTCTTGACTGCCCCCTCCAGAACCTCCCTGTCCCTTCTCCTGCCCCCCCTTACCCTGCTGCTCAGAACAGGGTGTTGGGCTCTGTGCCAGCCGGACACATGGCTGAGCTCCCCAGCACAACAAAACCCGGTCCCTGGCCCTGCACAATGCTGCCGGACCGAGCTGCAGGAGGAGGAGCTGCCGGCCGGCTCAGAATGCAGGGGGGGGGTGGGAGGAGGAAGCTGCTCCGGAGTCCAGCCCGGGACTTTCCTGCAGCCCTCCCAGCCGCTCGCTCTGCTCTGCCCGGGGAGGGGGAAATCCCGGACATTGTGAGTGCTTTACAAATTCCCCCCGGACGCTATTTTTAGCACACAAAAGGAGGACATGTCCGGGTAAATCCGGACGAATGGTAACCCTAACTGTAACTAAGTTGCATCCAGTTAGTGTCTTAGCAAAATCCCAGAGACCAGACAATTCTGGTGCTTGTATTTTGCCTATTGCTAGTGTGTGGTTGGTAAAGGGTGTAGCAACACTGTCTAATCAGGGTAATACCCTAGCTGGGGCACACGGAGAGCATGCAGGTGATTTGGTTGTGTTATCTACTGATGGTGTGGAAACTTGTAGCAAGAAGGAAAGGATTCCTAAACTTGTGTGTGGCAAAGGAAAGGAAAATGTTTCTAACCTTTCATCTAGGAAGTCTATGGGTTTGCCTGAAAGGGGATTGTGTAGAAATCTGTCTGATGGGCCAAAGGAGATCCTGGATGTAAGTAAGACCCAGAAAAAGTCTGTTGTTGCTCAGGAAAGTGTTCCTTTAGAGCAAGCCCTAGGTGAAGAGGGTAAGGGCAGAATTTCTGTGAGGGGTGATTTGCTGCTTAAAAAAGCTCCTGGGGAAAGGAATCCTCATGGTAATTTGTGCAAGCAGTTCCCTGCAAATGAAGGGTGTGAGAGTAATTTAATCAAGGAAGTTTCAGTTCCTAACAGCCAGAAATTTTCTGTTGTGAATGGATCCACTGACTTTCCTTTCGAAAGATCCAGGGTGGGTAGCTTTGAGAAGGTCTCAGATGGAGTAAGAGCTGTTAAGAAAGTTGAGCAGCCCTATAACCAAGTGGCTGTGTGTGGCCAGCTTGTTGGGAAGACAATGGTGTTGGAACAGGAATGTCTCCATTCTAATTCTTTAAGTGAGCAGTCTGTGCTTCAGGGTCTGAGGACAGATTTGGTTACTGGTGTTTCAAAGCAGAACAGTTTTATGGCTAAATGCTTGAGGATGCAGGGGAGAGCAAGCAAACTCTCACCCTCAGACTCTTTGGATTTGTGTGGTATCTCTTTAAGACAGAGTCCAGCCTTGGAAATGATAACAGTTAAGGATATGAAAACTGGTGGACTGGCTTCTGTCTGTGGTAATGCAAATTACTTGTCTGGCTGGGAGGGGAAGGACTTGCTAATAGCTGTTAGCACAGAGAGCCCACCCCATCAGCCAGTAAATTCTGTTAAGCAAGAAAAATCAGGGTGTGATCCTGCAGGACAAGGAGGAAAGAGAAAACTGAATTTTGCAAAGGAAAGCCACAGGTTAACCCTAAAATGCCCAAACTCCAATGGTATTGAGCCAAAGGTGTGGCATGACAACCATGATTGTAGATGGACACTTGCAATGGATTTGTTGTTAATGCTAATGGTAATTTTGTAACTGATGTGTTGCTATTACCAAGAACTGTAAGAATGTACAATGTTCCTAATCTGTTGGAAAATCCCTTGAACATGTTAAAAGGAATACATGAGAACACACTTTATGTTAAAAGGCCTTGCTATACTAATGTTTCACAGTTGATGCCTGTAAACAGTATTGGAACTTTTCACAGGAGAAAAGACATTCTAGACCTAATGTACTGTATGAGAAGGGAAACTAAGGCACACTACCATATTGCCTTCATGGCTAAATGCCAAGATTCCTGTACTATGAACATCATTAATATCTGCATTTATTTGATGTTAATTGGGTTCCAAACATTTGCCCGAGCTTGTATGGATAAAGTAGCTGTTTTCTTTAGCTCTTGGCAAGGTCACATGAGACATACAGGAACCATGCTGCAAGAGCAGATCCAATCCACTATTGTTCTAACCAAGTTTTACCTTGTTTGTAAAGAGGTTCAATCATGTTGTTGAACACAATTTTGATAAACCATTTCTGTTGTTCTTTAGCCAGCTAAGCCATAGTGCCTAACCCCGATACTAGCCATAGTGAGATAAACCCAAGGATGGGGAGCTCTTGGGATGCAGTCAGTGATGTTTGTGTCATCCCTTCCTGCATCAATTTTGCGTTGGGGGTGTGACGTTATTGATATAATCTGGGACCATATAGATCATTGTTGCAACCAAGGTCCTGTAGTGGCACGCAAATCTTGTATAAAGGGGATCAAATGGGGTGTCTAAGACAAGGTTCTGGTTTACTGGTTATGATTATGCTGTCTATATGTGTGTATCACTTTTGTAGTTGAAGTTATGAATATTGGCTCTATACTGTCTGTATTTCAAACTTATGCTATGCTGCTGGGTGACATCCCAGACAAACTGGTGTTAGCTCTGCCTAGCCTGCTTGATGGCCCATTAAGGACCATCAGCTATACAATGGACCCATTGAGAGAAGGCAGATACGCCTTGTAACTCAGCAAAGTATGCAGGGACTGGCCCATGTGACTCCAGACTCCATTTTGTTGTAATTTTCCACAGTAAGAACAAAGAGGTGTTCTTACACCTGGAAAAGACTATATAAGGCTGATGCCTCATCTCCATCTTGTCTTCAATCCTGCTTCATACCTCTGGAGGAACTTTGCTACAAGCTGAAGCTTTGAACAAAGGACTGAGGACCCATCCCAGCGGGGGATGTATTCCAGAGACTTGATTTGAACCTGCAGTTTATTCCATCGCTGCTGCAAGCCTGAACCAAGAACTTTGCCATTACTGTATGTAATTGATTCCATTTAACCAATTCTAACTCTCATCTCTATCTTTTCCTTTTATGAATAAACCTTTAGATTTTAGATTCTAAAGGATTGGCAACAGCGTGATTTGTGGGTAAGATCTGATTTGTATATTGACCTGGGTCTGGGGCTTGGTCCTTTGGGATCAGGAGAACCTTTTTCTTTTACTGGGGTATTGGTTTTCATAACCATTTGTCCCCATAACGAGTGGTACTGGTGGTAATACTGGGAAACTGGAGTGTCTAAGGAGATTGCTTGTGAGACTTGCAGTTAGCCAGTGGGGTGAGACTGAAGTCCTCTTAGTCTGGCTGGTTTGGTTTGCCTTAGAGGTGGAAAAAACCCCAGCCTTGGGCTGTAACTGCCCTATTTGAGCAATTTGTCCTGAGTTGGCACTCTCAGTTGGGTTCCGCCAGAACCGCATTGTCACACCAGGGCCGGCTTTAAAGAGCCCAGGAATCGGGCTGCGCTCCAGCCGGAGCTCCGGCCAGGGTCGCGGGGCTTGGAGCCAGGCTGGAGGTGCTTGGCCGGAACCGGGACCGCTGCCTTATGGCCTGAGCCGGAGCGGCTGGGGCCCGGGATGCTCGGCTGGCACCGCTCGGCCGGGCTGGCGCGTTCGGCCAGAACCGGGGCCGGTGCCCCGTGGCCCGAGCTGCTGGGGCCAGGGCCGGAGCCACTGGGGCTGCAGGGCGCCACTTGGCCCGGGCCGGAGGGAGCCGCTCGGCCATGGCCGCGCCTCCCCGGAGCTCTCCTCCCCCCCCCCGTCCCAGCTTACCTGCTGCTGCCGCCCGCCTGCCCCTGCTTCTTTTCAGACTTCCCGTGAAGATCTGATTCGCGGGAAGCAGGGGAGGGGGAGGAGCAGGGGGGCGGAGCGTTCAGGGGAGGGGAGGAGGGGGAAGACAGCCGCGGGGCTGGATGGCATGGTAAGGCTGCAGGGGCTGGGGGGAGCAGAGAAGGGGCTTTGGCTGCCGAGCGGTGCTTGGCCGCTGCTTTTCTGTCTATAAATAGCCGACCGGGGGGGAAATCCCGGACATTTTTAGATTTTTAGAAATTCCCCTGGATGGCTATTTATAGACCAAAAAGCCGGACATGTCTGGGGAAATCCGGACATATGGTAGCCCTAAATATGAGTCAACAATTTAACACTGTTGCAAAAAAAAAGCGAACATCATTCCGAGATGTATTAGCGGGAGTGTTGTAAGCAAGACTCAAGAAGTAATTCTTACACTCTACTGCCCCGGGGGGGGGGGTGTGTGCAAGTGAGGCAATTTGCCCCAGGTCCCTGGTCGAGAATCCCTTTCCTCACCCAGCGGTGCTCTGGGTCTTTGGCGGCACTTCCGCGGCAGGGGCCCTTCAGTCGCTCCGGGTCTTCAGAGGCATTTTGGCAGCGGGGGGGCCCTTCAGTGCTGCCAAAGACGCGGAGTGACTGAAGGGCCCGCCACCACTGAAATGCTGCCGCCGCAGACTCGGAGCGCCACCCGGTGAGTACCAGCTCTCCCGCTTTGCCCCAGGCCCCCTGAATCCTCTGGGCGGCCCTGCATTGATATGCCCTCAACTGGAGTATTGTGTCCAGTTCTGAGCACCACCTTTCAGGAAAGATGTGGACAAATTGGAGAAAAGCAACAAAAATGATTAAAGGTCTAAAAACATGACTTATGAGGGAAGATTGAAAAAAACGGGGTTTGTTTAGTCTGGAGAAGAAAAGACTGAGGGGGGACATGCCACCATTTGTCGAGTACATAAAAGGCTGTTACCAGGAGGAGGGAGGTAAATTGTTCTCCTTAACCCTGAGGATAAAGAAGCAATGGGCTTAAATTGCAGCACGGGCGGTTTAGGTTGGACATTAGGAAAAACTTCCTAACTGTCAGAGTGGTTGTCAAGGCTGCTTCCCCACTTTGAACTTTAGGGTACAAATGTGGGGGCCTGCATGAAAACTTCTAAGCTTAACTACTAGCTTAGATCTGGTCCGCTGCCACCACTCCCAAAACTAATTCCCTTCCCTGGGTAGCCTTGAGAGACTCCACCAATTCCCTGGTGAATACAGATCCAAACCCCTTGGATCTTAAAACAAGGAGAAATTAACCATCCCCCTCCTTTCTCCCACCAACTCCTGGTGGATCAAGATCCAAACCCCTTGGATCTTAAAGCAAGGAGAAATTAACCATCCCCCCTCCTTTCTCCCACCAACTTCTGGTGGATCAAGATCCAAACCCCTTGGATCTAAAAACAAGGAAAAATCAATCAGGTTCTTAAAAAGATGGCTTTTAATTAAAGAAAAAGGTAAAAATCCTCTCTGTAAAATCAGGATGGAAAAAATAACTTTACAGGGTAATCAAACTTAAAGAGCTCAGAGGACCACCCTCTAGCCTCAGGTTCAAAGTACAGCAAACAGAGATAAACACTCTAGCAAAAGGTACATTTACAAGTTGAGAAAACAAAGATAAACTAACACGCCTTGCCTGGCTGTTTACTTACAAGTTTGAAATATGAGAGACTTGTTCAGAAAGATTTGGAGAACCTGGATTGATGTCTGGTCCCTCTCAGTCCCAAGAGCGAACAACTTCCCAAATAAAGAGCACAAACAAAAGCCTCCCCCCACCCTAAGATTTGAAAGTATCTTGTCCCCTTATTGGTCCTTTGGGTCAGGTGTCAGCCAGGTTACCTGAGCTTCTTAACCCTTTACAGGGAAAAGGATTTTGGAGTCTCTGGCCAGGAGGGATTTTATAGTACTGTACACAGGACAGCTGTTACCCTTCCCTTTATAGTTATGACAGTGGTTAAGCACTGGAATAAATTGCCTAGGAAGGCTGTGGAATCTCCATCACTGGAGCTTTTTAGGAGCAGGCTAGATTAACACCTGTCAGGGATAATGCTTAGTCCTGCCATGAGTGCAGGGGACTGCACTAGATGACCTCCCGAGGTCCCTTCCAATTCTATGATTGGGGGAGTCGGGAGAGGGGCTGCTTTGCAATGGCGATTGCTCTTTGGCCAGTGGTAGCACTCACAGCCACTTGGAGATCAGGCCTTATGGCGCCGGGCCCTGCACAAGCACAGAACGAAGATGCTCCTTGTGCCAAGGAGTTGGGGCGCTGTCCCAGTGGCGGGGGTCCCTGGACGTGCTGTGGAGTGAGGGGGGGTTCCTCATTAGTGTGAGGCGCTTCCTCCCTAGGTCAAGTCCAGTGGGGTGATGCTGTCAAACGTTTCCAGCAGGAGCACGCTCAGGGCTCTGGCTCAGAAGACCACAGAGCTGTTCCCTGTAGAGCTCTGATGGCCAGGCTGTGAGCTCTGAGGCTGCTTTGGGGCTCTTTCGGGAACGCCGTGGTCTGTTTCCCCTGCAGAGCCTGAGTACGCGGTCTGCTCTGGAAAGTGCAGGAGTCTCTGCCAGCCCCTTGTGACCCAGGGGATTGCTGGCTCTTCGCCCCATGCAGCGGGGTCCCTGGTCGGGCTGTTGGCTCACGGGATGTGGGCTGCGGTAACTGGCGCTTCCCGGGCTTGCTCCTTTGCACGGAGTTGGTGTTCATCACACAGGGTGGCATTAGCCAGGCCAGCCGTTTCCCACCAGTCCCGTTCAGAGGCTCAGTCCTGGCGCTGCACGGAGCCAGTTTGGTTCAAGTCTGAAGCCAGCAGGGGTCTTTTATACCCCTGTGTTAGTGAGCGGCTCTGGGGCCATGCTGGCACCACGGCTCGGGGAGCCCGTGGGGTCGTCTCCCTCCACTCTGATTGTTTGCATCTGAATTGACCCTCCTGTGTTTCCAGGGGCATTTCCTGGCTGTCCCGTCCCTGCCAGCCCAGAGTGGCAGATGAACGTCAAGCTGGGCGGGTATTTACCTGGATCCCACTTGCTCTGTTCTCACCCAGTCCCAATCCCAATTGGGCCCCAATCCCAATACTGGATGGAGTGAGGGGAAGAGCTGCAAGTCCCAGATCTCAGCAAAGGCGAGGACGATGAAAGCTGGTCGGGACCCCAAACAGGTGAGGGATAAATAATCCCAGCTGAGAGGGGTGGGGGCAGCTGGGACCCCCCACTGCCACCCCGGCAAGCCCTCCTGGCCCAGCTCCTCTCAGAAGTTGTCACCACCCTCTCTCTGATTTGTGTGCACCACTGCACCCATCCCACCACCTGCGCCAGGGCCCCCAGAACCATACAAGAGCCATGTCTTGGCTCTCACTGAAAAAGCAAATAATATTCCCAGCCCACACAGAGGCAAAGAAAAGCTTGTGAACGTGAGCTGGGTGATGCAGACTCCTGCTTGAGTCTGCAGCAGCCTGAAAAAGCTGTGACCGCCTCCTTCAATCCCAGCTCAGAAATCGGCTCCAGGGAGGGGCGGGGCCACGTGAGGAGTGCCTCTGGCTCTGACTGCCATAGTTGGGGACCTGTCCTAGCCGGCCTCCTGTGGGCACGGCTCATGCCTGATTGCCCATTTGTTCCTGCAGGTGAGAGGCTGGCGAGCGTGGCTGGGGCAGAGGATGCTGCACCGGGAAGGAGCGGCACCAGAACTGATGTGGAACTGGTGGGGGGAGCGTGGCACAAAGACCCTGCTGCGGAGGCAGAGGAAGCTGTGCCAGGAGGCGGTGCTAGGGTGGAGGAGGCTGTACCAGGAGGTAGCACTGATGCAGAGCCGGCACGGCACAGAGGCCCCACCATCAGGTGGCCCTTTAAATGCAGTGAGAGTGGGAAGAGCTTCTGGCAGAGTGCCACGCTGACAAGGCACCAGCTCCTCCATGCGAGCGAGAGGCCCTACATCTGCATCACCTGCAGCGAAGGCTTTTGCGACCACACGGCGCTGGCCACACACCAGCGGATGCACACAGGTGAGCGCCCCTTCCCCTGCCTGGCGTGCGGCAAGGCCTTTGCTGGCAGCTCAGCGCTGCTGGTGCATCAGCGAGTGCACACCGGTGAGCGTCCCTACCTCTGTGGGGAATGCGGGCAGAGCTTTCGGCAGAGTGCCCACCTGGCGCAGCACCAGCAGGGCACCCACGCCAGCCAGCGCCCCCATGGCTGCGCTCACTGTGGCAAGAGCTTTGGGCTGCGCTCCACGCTGGCATGGCACTTGCAGACACACAGTATCGAACACCCCCACGCCTGCCCTGACTGCCCCCGCCGCTTCCGCCAGCGAGCCCACCTGCTCCGGCAACGGCTAGCGGACACAGGTGAACGTCCTTTCCCCTGCCCGGTCGGCGGCAAAGCCTTTGCCTTGAGTGCCACGTTACTGCGGCACCAGCTGGTGCACACGGGCGAGCGCCCCTACTGCTGTGGGGAGTGCGGGCGCAGCTATACACAGAGTTCCTACCTGCGCCAGCACAAGCGCAGTGCCCATACTGGCCAGTGCCCCCACACCTGCCCTAACTGCGGCCGTGCCTTTGCTGACCATGCCAACCTCCTGCGGCACCAGCGGGGCCACATAGGCGTCCGACCCCACACCTGTGCTGAGTGTGGGCAGTGCTTTGCCCAGCTGGCACACCTACGGGAGCACGGGCACACACACAGCGGGGAGCAGCCATTCCGCTGTGGCCGGTGTGGCCAAGCCTTTGGGCACTGTTCAGCCCTGGCTGCGCACCAGCGCGCACACAGTGGGGAGCGCCCCTATCCCTGTACCCAGTGTGGGTGCCATTTTGCCCAGCTTGCCAGCCTGGTGGAGCACCCCCGACGGCACACGGGTGAGAAACCTCACGAGTGCTCCCACTGTGGGCGCCACTTCCGCCACCGCTCAGCCCTCCTTCGCCACCAGCACTCCCATGCCGGGGAGCGCCCCTTCCGCTGCAGGCAGTGCGGTCGTGGCTACACCCGCAGCTCCAACCTCCTGCTGCACCAGCGGGTGCATGCTGCTGAGTGACATCACAGCCCCCAGGACATCACCAGCATCCGGTGACTCCCACACCCCTAGTGCTGGGATGGTTCTGGCCTGGCCCTGACCAGAGTCCACACTGTTGCATGGCCACTCCCCCATCCACTGCCCAGGAATGGGGATGGCTGGGCCAGGCCTGTGTTGCCCATCCAGGTACTGAGTGTGAGTGAAGCTGCTGCCAGCAGTCATGGTTTCTCCAGCCCCAGGTAGCAAACATGGGGGCAGAGCTTCCTTCAGGGTGGGGCCCTGTTCAGGGGTGGGGCTCAGGGAATGGAGACTGTGGCCCAGGCAGTGCCAGACCCTGTTTTTCTCCCCTTTTGCTGGCTGCTGCTGCCTGGGCTGCTGCTCCCACAACCTGGGCCCTGACATGTGGCCCAGCCAAGCCAAAACCTGTCCTACAGCTGGGGGGGCAGGGGGCTGGGCGGCAGGGGGGGCTGCGGGTTGGGGAGCAGCTTCTAATGCATTTTCTAAAATGTTTTGTTACAAAGTGAAAATAAACCTGTGAAATTCCCAGGGGCGCTGTGTCGTGTCTGCAGTGGGCAGGCACTGGGTCCCATGGCCTGACTGCACCAAGCGCCCCGGAGGGGAATGCCAGCTGGGCACAGGCACCCGGTGTTGCTATGGCTTCATTTGTGCTGCGGCATCCTGGCTCCATTTTGGAGAAATGTCTCTTTGGGGGCTTTTGTTGCCACCACATTGTGTGTGAACATGGGCAGTGCCACCTTCCTGGTCTGCGCCAGTCACTCTGAGAGGAGCCAGCTGCCTCCCTCATCTCAGCGGGGCACGATCCTTTGCACTGTCAGTAACTTTCACTTCCCAGCCTCTCAGCACTGTTGAGTCTGAACTTTTGATGAGCTTAAACTTAACCCAGACTTGATGTCTCTGTCTGAACTTTTAATCAAAGCTCTGACCTGCGAACTACTCATGACACCCCCCTCCCCTTAAGTAGCCATCTCCCCTTTTCTCTTTCTAATTTACATTTTAACCTGTTTTATCCTGTAGAATCTTGATTGATTATGCATGACCATTATGATCTGTTAATCACTTTGTTTACTTCTGTGTATAAATATTGATGCTCACCCCTAATAAACTTGCCACACTTACTCTGAAGCCTTTCAAGCTAAGGATAGTGTGAGCCCGTTGATCAACGAATTGGTGTCTGGTCTCTGACAGATTGTGAGCCCCATACCAACTCCGCACGAACTCGAGTGCTGGAGAGGTGAGTAAGGACTTGCTTTTTACCTAACAGCACCGCAGCTGGAGGTTTCTGTTCAGCATGCAGTCCCAAAGCGTGCCCTCTCTTCCAGCCCAGTTTCTCCGGCCGCCAGGTGGGATGGGGCTAGGCTGGCTCTGGTCACAATCCTGCTGTGCTGTGAGACCAGCCTGCATGAGGACACCATCGTCAGCTGCCTCTGGTAATCACTAGCACGCTGTGGCCCCCTGAGCAGACTCTGCATTTCCTCTGCCTGGAAGTGTCTAAAGCTGCTGCAGAACGGCCTGCAGCAGGCCTGGTACTCAGGGCCTTGCTTATGGGCCCAGAGCCCCAGATCAGCTTTACGCCTCATCTGCCACCTGTGGGGTGGGACATGGCTGCAGCAGCATGGCCAGGCAGCCAGTGCAGAGTGGCAGATACTGCCTGGTGTCAGCAATGCGGGCCGACAATGAGCAGAGGGGAGACAGCTTAAGGCCAGGGGGTCTGTGCCCAGGTCTGGTGGAGAGGGGCAGCGACTGGGTCTTGGCTTTCCTAGGAGCCCCAGCTCCTGTTAGTTCCAGCTCCCTAGACCTGAACGCTCCCTGCTAGGCAGCAGGCGGAGGGGCACCCGCTCTGCTGCATGCTACTGTGGGCCTGGTCACTGGCAGCCGGCACCCTGGCCGTTAACTCCTGGAGCATTGATTCCCGGTGGTGGGGCCTGCATGCTGCATGGGTGCCTTGGCCTGGATTTAGTGTAAGCATCACGGGTGCCCAGCTGAGGGGTGTCTCTCTGCTAGGGGGCTGGTGCCTGGGGGAGGGGGCTCTTGGGGGTTGCAGTAAGGGGGGGACCTGCAGTTTGGGTCTCTGGGCAGGCCTGAGCTTTGCCATATAGTGGAGGCTTCCTAGAACAAAGCCGTGGGGCAGCTCCTGGATTCCCACTGGCCCCTGCTGGGAGCCAGACTGGGCTGCATCTCCTGGGTGGCTGGAGTAACTGGTGCAGTGGTCCGGGCCAGAGGGAAGCCCTTCGAGCAGGTGGGAGGTGCCGCTGCAAAGACGGGAGGCCACCAGTGCAGTGATCCAAGGGCAGTAACTGGGGAGTAGCTGACAGGAGAGCCAGGCCAAGCAGCAGCCATGGCCAACTCCTTGTTGCTACTAGACCAAGGTTAATTGCAGAAGCTGGGGCCACATGGGTCCTGGTCCTTGGGTTGGGAAGTGACAGTGACCGCTTGGCCAGCAGATCTCATCGAAGAGCCTGGGCCGATGTGCACCCCCTGAGCTGCAGTCGGTCCCAGGCCAGGGCGTCCTGCAGCTAGAGCTGGCACTAGGGCCAAATCCACCTACAGGAGCAGCCCCCCGGGCTTTGCTGGGAATTCAGGCCTGGGGGCTGGGGCTCCCCTGTTGGGAGCAGTTGCAGTGCTGGGAGGTGGGTAGATTCACCTTCCCAGCTGCTGGATGCAGGCTGCAGGGCCCATGGGAGCTGCAGCCAGGTGGGCACAGCGGAAGGGAAAGAATCCCACACAGCATGGATCTGCTGGGAGCTGATCCTGCACCACATGGCGGGGGCCGGGAGGGAGGGAGAAGGGCCTGAGCAGGCACAGAGCCTGCCGAGCACAGGCGCTAGGCCCCAGTGCAGCACAGAGGATGGAGTTGGAGCCTCCTCTGACCTACCAGGCACCTCCCCCTGCAGTGAGTTGCGGGGCCAGGCCCAACCCCAGTTTCCTACATGCTGAAGCCCCTGAGGGGAAGGGAACCGTGCAGGGCTCAGTGGGCGCACAGCTTGGCAGGGGCTGCACCCACCTTTGGTGGGACAGGACTCATGGGCTGAGGGAAAACAAGCCAACCCCTGCCCCAGCAGCAGCGGCTCCGCAGGCTGCCCAGAGCAGGGACAGCAGCTCCTGAGCACCGTGCTTTCTCCTGCAGGAGCCGGCCTGGGCTGAGCTGGGGCCAGTGGAGCCATAGGCCCACTCTTGTTATTCCCAAACACCTCCCCTGGAGGAGGCTGAGCCGGGCGCCGCCCCAGGGGTCCCGGGGGCTGATCAGAGAGTTGTCCGAAAGTAGGGTTACCATATTTTCACAATCAAAAAAGAGAACACTGGGGGGCAGGGGGGAGCCCCGCCCTGCCCCCATCCACGCCCTCCCACTTCCCACCCCCTGACTGCCCCCCTCAGAACTCCAACCCCCCCTGCTTCTTGTCCCCTGACTGCCCCGACCCTTATCCACTCGCATGGATGGCAGGGTTGTAGAAATGTTGGTGGTGCACAGAACCCACCCCCCGCACCTGCCTAAGGGGGGTTGGGTGGGTGGAGGAGGTCTGGGGTGCAGGTCCTGGGCTGGGGATTAGGGTGCAGGAGGGGTGCTGGGTGCAGGCTCCTGGCTGGGGGTGGCTGTGCAGGAGGGGGTGAGGGGTGCAGGCTCTGGGATGGAGTTTGGGGGTGGGAGGCGATGCAAAGGGAGGCTTTGGGAGGGAGTTTGAGGGCAGGAGGGGATGTGTGGGGAGGGGGTTTTGGAGGGAGTTTGGGGATAGGAGGGGATGCAGGGGTGAGGGCTGTGGGTCTGAGGATGAGGGGTTCATGATGCAGGAGGGGGCTCAGGGCTGGGGCAGAGGATTAGGGTGCGGGGGGATGAGGGCTGGGGCTGAGGGGTTTGGGGCGCTGGAGAGGCTCGGGGCTAGGGTGGAAGGGCAGGGTAAGGGCAGCCTGTCTTCCCATGAGTGGATGGGGGATGCTAGGACCTGGGGGCAGCAGACAGCAGTTGGCTCTGGCTCTGGCAGTACAAGCGGGCAAGGGGGGGGGGCAGGGCCGGCTCTAGGTTTTTTGCTGCCCCAAGCAAAAAAAAATTTTGGCTGCCCCCCTGCACCCTCCTGCCGCCCCAGCCCTGGGTCACTGGTTACTCGCTCCCAGGGCGGGTCATTCAGCAGGAAATTTGGATGTGCACAGAACACAGACAGGATTGGTTCCCACATGGTTACAGAACTGCAGTAAAGTGGAACAATTTTCAGCTTGTGTGATTGGAGGATATCTGGATGCATATTATAAGACTGTCCTACATAAATGAGGAAAAGTTGAGGTGCCTTTATTATTCTTTTGTTCCATTCTTTGTTTCTATGGGGAATTTGCCAATGCAATATCACTGTCTTCCTTTTAAACAAATAAAACTAAAACTTGAAAAAGAAAAAAAAATTATAATAATAAAAAGCAATGGTTGTTGAAAATAGCAATTCCAGTCCTACTAACCACTGGGAAGTATTTCTTGCTCAATTTATTCTACTTTTTCTACAGCAAGTTACAGTGGATCAGTATATTTGATTTGGGAGAAATGAAGTAACAGCTGCCCAAATTGAGCTTGAGCACTCCTGAATTTTGAGGGTGTTCAAATCTGGAAGGCAGGTGCTGGATTCCCTTTCTGAATATTAGCTAAATCTGGAAAAGAAAAGTCAATTTCTGCTTCCATGGCTCAGAAGTGTAAATCCTCCTAAGTGCCTGAATCATAGAATCATAGAATATCAGGGTTGGAAGGGACCTCGGGAGGTCATCTAGTCCAACCCCCTGCTCAAAGCAGGACCAATTCCCAACTAAATCATCCCAGCCAGGGCTTTGTCAAGCCGGGCCTTAAAAACCTCCAAAGAAGGAGAATCCACCACCTCCCTAGGTAACACACTCCAGTGCTTCACCACCCTCCTAGTGAAAAAGTTCTTCCTAATATCCAATCTAGACCTCCCGCACTGCAACCTGAGACCATTGCTCCTTGTTCTGTCATCTGCCACCACTGAGAACAGCCGAGCTCCATCCTCTTTGGAATCCCCCCTCAGGTAGTTGAAAGCAGCTATCAAATCCCCCCTCATTCTTCTCTTCTGGAGACTAAACAATCCCAGTTCCCTCAGCCTCTCCTCATAAGTCATGTGCTCCAGACCCCTAATCATTTGTGTTGCCCTCCGCTGGACTCTTTCCAATTTTTCCACATCCTTCTTGTAGTGTGGGGCCCAAAACTGGACACAGTATTCCAGATGAGGCCTCACCAATGACGAATAAAGGGGAACGATCACGTTCCTCGATCTACTGGCAATGCCCCTACTTATACAGCCCAAAATGCCATTAGCCTTCTTGGCAACAAGAGCACACTGTTGACTCATATCCAGTTTCTCGTCCACTGTGACCCCTAGGTCCTTTTCTCCAGAACTGCTACCTAGCCATTTGGTCCTTAGTCTGTAGCAGTGCATGGGATTCTCCCGTCCTAAGTGCAGGACTCTGCACTTGTCCTTGTTGAACCTCATCAGGTTTTTTTCGGCCCAATCCTCTAATTTGTCTAGGTCCCTCTGTATCCGATCCCTACCCACTAGTGTATCTACCACGCCTCCCAGTTTAGTGTCATCTGCAAACTTGCTGAGAGTGCAGTCCACACCATCCTCCAGACCATTAATAAAGATATTAGACAAAACCGGCCCCAGGACCGACCCTTGGGGCACTCCGCTTGAAACCGGCTGCCAACTAGACATGGAGCCAATGATCACTACCCGTTGAGCCCGAAGATCTAGCCAGCTTACTATCCACCTTACAGTCCATTCATCCAGCCCATATTTCTTTAACTTGGCGGCAAGAATACTGTGCGAGACTGTACCAAAAGCTTTGCTAAAGTCAAGGAATAACACATCCACTGCTTTCCCCTCATCCACAGAGCAGTTATCTCATCATAGAAGGCAATTAGGTTAGTCAGACATGACTTCCCCTTGGTGAATCCATGCTGACTGTTCCTGATCACTTTCCTCTCCTCTAAGTGTTTCATAATTGATTCCTTGAGGACCTGCTCCATGATTTTTCCAGGGACTGAGGTGAGGCTGACTGGCCTGTAGTTCCCCGGATCCTCTTTCTTCCCTTTTTTAAAGATGGGCACTACATTAGCCTTTTCCCAGTCATCCGGGACCTCCCCCGATTGCCATGAGTTTTCAAAAATAATGGTAAGGGGTGGGGGGCTGATGCAGGGGGCAGACAGAGAAGGCAAACAGGGGACTCCTTGCTGAGCTTTTCCCAGGAGCCTCTCGGGGGCGCTCCAGGCTGGGCACTCCAGGAGGGAGCTGCTGGTGCAGGGCCTTTGTTTTGTGGGTTGAGGCTGGTGCCAGGTGCTGGGGAAGCAGCCTGTTCGTACTAGGGACTACAGCTGTCCTGCCCCATCCCCTTTGCCAGCCTGCCCAGTGAGTGCCAAGGGGGTAGGTGTTAGTCTAAGCACAGGTCTGGGACCCAGGAGCACTGAACACCGGCTCAGGCACCCACTGGGCCAGCCTCTCACCTGCTCTGTGCCTTACTTTCCTCCTCTGTGAAATGGGGGTGATGAACCCATCACATGGGGGAGCCCTGTGCTAAGCATCATCTGGGTGGCCCAGCTACATCGGCCTAGCGGGCAAAAGCCTGGGAGTCAGGACCCCTTTTAGAAGTGAATTCAGAGACTCGTGGAAGGCAGGGCCGTTACCAAGCCTGCACTTGGCTGAGCTGAGCACGCTAAGGACTGTGTGAGGAGCTACAGCGAGAGCGGCTCCGAGCAGAGTGGCTGGTACGAGATGTTGGAGACAAACCTGGGACACCCGGCCATTCAGAATGGTTCCTGGATGACATTTATTAAGGTTTTTTATTAATATTAATAAGGTTAAACTTGCTGGCGTATCCGTCCATGCGGACGGCTAGTTGCAGATATGAGATCTCAGGGGTTTTATCCTGACTCCGGAACCTTTCCCGGTACATCTCAGGAGTCAGCCCAAACTCACGTAGCAGGGCCTTTTTGAATAGTTCGTAGTCCCCTTTCTCTGCCTCTTCCAGTTGGCGGTACAATGCCACGGCTTTGGGGTCCAGTAAGGGGGTAAGGACCCGGAGTCTGTCCGCGGGATCAACCCGGTGCAGCTCACAGGCCGTCTCAAAGACATCCAGGAAGTCATCCATGTCCTCCCCCTCCTTGCGTGGGGCCAGGATGCACTTATCAAAGCTCCATGCAGTCCTGGGTCCCCCCTCACTCACCGCAGCCGGGGGTTCGCTGCCCTTCAGTCTCGCCAGTTCCAGTTCATGCTGACGCTGTCTCTCTTCATGCTGTCTCTGTCTCTCTTCATGCTGTCTCTGTCTCTCATTCTCCTCCCGTTCATGCTGCCTCTGTTGTTCACGATCCTCCAGCTCTCTCCGTTTTAGCTCTTTCTCCCATTCCAGCCAATTCCGCTCCACGGATGCCGAACGTCGCCGGGAGGATCCTCTGCTGGCCGGCGAGCTTCGCCGGGAGGATCCCCTGCTGGCCGGGGGGGTCACGGCGCCCTCAGTATTTGCTGGGCTCCTCCCCACCCTTCCCCTAGGCATAGGAAGGAGGGGTCTCGGGAAGCCCTCAGCAGCCGGCTGACCACTCCCAGCTGGGACAGACACTGGTGCCTGCGCTGCATTTGCCAGGCTGCTTCCCTGAGACACAGGGATCAGTTCATTCGCGCGATCTTCCGCCTCCAGCTGGGCAATGAGCTGTTCTTTGGTGAGCCTCCCACTGCGCAGCCCCCTCTTCTTGCACAGCTCCACCAGGTCGCTCTTAAGCCGCTTGGCATACATCTTCCTGCTGGCCACTCACCGGCCTGTGTGCTCACAGCTCCCCACAGTTCCCAGGGAGACCCCTAGTGTGCCAGCCCTTCTCGAGGTCACCACCTCTCTGCCAGGGTCGAGCTGCAGACTCCTCCGCCCCTGGGACCACTCGCTGCGATCCCCCCGGGGGACCCTGTTACTGCAAAAGTCCTTCTCGCTGGTCCCACACTCCCAGGGGTAATAACCGTCTCTCTCTCACTCTTCAGCACGCCTGGTCCCCGTCAATCCCCCTTCGTTTTACTGCTCCCCAGTCACTTACTACAGGAAGCGCCGTCCACGGGGTGCAGTAGATCCCGCCGCTGCCACCAGTTGTCACAGAGTATTGGGGGACTCAGGGCCCTGCACCCCCGGCTTCCTGCGATTCACCATGACTCTCAGCCAGCCAGTAAAGCAGAAGGTTTATTTGGATGACAGGAATACAGTCCAAGACAGGTCTTGCAGGCACAGACAACAGGGCCCCCCTCAGTTAGGTCCATCTGGGGGTCCCAGGGCATCCCAGCCCCCCTTGGGAGGTCAGAGCAATCTCTGCCTCCCAGCCATCTCACCACCCAGCTTCCAAGACTCTGCCTTCAGCGACCCCTCCCACAGCCTTTGTTCAGTTTCCCGGGCCAAGGTGTCACCTGGCCTCCAACCCCTTCCTGGGTTCTCATGTTACACGCTCAGGTATTCGCCTTCGGGCAGACTCCCATCCCCCAATGCAGACTATCCTAGCCACACTCCCCTGTCAGCATTCACAGACCACAGTAAGAACAGTCCCAGTTTGTCACAGTTCCATCCTCCTAGACTGGAGTATATCAGCCTCTCGGCCCAGGTGACAGGGTGAGTGCAAGAGGCAGGGACAGAACCCAGGAGTCCTAGCTCCCAGTGCCCTGCTCTGATCCAGCAGATACCCGCTCCCCAGCTCTCGGACAGAACCAGGATCAGGGCACGGAGAATTGGAACGAGGGGAGTCTCCATGTTCTCCTAGGAAAGCCCTGTAGGCCATCAGCCCAACATCTCCACTGCCTTCCTGCCGTGCCGAATGAACCCATTGCTCCGTGCAGCCCAGCATCCCGCCGTACCAGATCTGGCCACTGGGAAACCTAGTCTCCTGTGCTCCCTCTACCACACCAGCCTAGCCCACCGCTCCACACACCCCAGCCCAGTCCATGCTGGGGGCTCAATAACCTGCCTGCCCAATGGTGCATAGTGCCCCCATGCTTGGCGCTCTCCTGCTCTTCCCCCCACCCAGGCTGGCTCACTGGGCCCAGTGGTCTGATCCGGTGTGTGTGGGGGGAGATATGGGCCTGCTTACCTTCCATTCTCCTTCCTTCTTCACGCTGCGAAGGACAACGCTGAAGATCTCTGCGAGGGAAAGAGACGGGGATTAGTGGTGGGGCTCAGACGGGACAGCTGTGCCCTGAGCCAGGACCCACTGGCTGGTGGAAGGACCCCTCGGGGAAGTGGCTTAGAGGCTGCTTTCAGGTCAGCTAGCCATGTGCTCCTAGCAGAGCCTCCAGTCAGCGATCGTGGTGGGGTGGCAGGCTAGATGGGCCAGGGCTCTGATCCCCCTTCCTTTCTGCCAGGCTGGATATGAGCACAGCTGAACTAAGGATCTGTGCCTGTGCAGAAAGAGAACAGATCCTGTCCAGCACCTCTTGACTGGAGAGGATCCAGGGACCCTCTACTGTGTGTGGGGGACGACAACACGACAAAGACTTCAAATCCTGAGTCCTGCACAAAGAACCTCTCCAAGGCATGCCCCGCTCAGGGAACTGCTGGCCTGTCTCCTGGGCACCTTCCATGGCCAAGCTAAACAATTAGATAGTCAGCTCTTCTGGCCAAGCACCATCTTTTTGTTATGCCCAGCACAATGGTACCCTGACCCATGACTGGCACTCCTGGGCGCTACCGTAATACACCTAATGAATAATGTACAACGCCTTGCAAAATGGGGCCTTGGTCCATGACTGGGGCTCCTGCGTGCTACCATAACTACCTGTCCCCTCATGGCGCCCTCACAGACAGCCATTCGACAAGGAGCAGCTGCCTATGCCCGGGGGGCTTGGTGTTTGCAGTGTAGCTGTAGCCGAGTGGGTCCCAGGATATAGACCCGGGGTGGGGGGAGGGAAGAGGGGAGATATCTTTCATTGGACCAACTTCTGCTGGAGCCACGCCAAGCCCTTCTTCAGGTCCGAAGTTCTCCCAGCGTCATGGCAATGGGCGAGTGCACAGATTGTTCAGCGTAAGGAATTAGCGCGTGTTGTAAGTGACCATGTGAGGTGAGGCGGTGCGTTAACACTGCTGCAGGTGCAGGAGAACAAGGGGGCTGGTGGGTTACAGGTGGTTGTAATAAGCCAGAGAGCCGGTGTCTGTTTAGCCCATGATTTTCAGTGTCTAGCACAGGGGTGGGTAAACTTTTTGGCTCGAGGGTCACATCTGGGTGGGGAAATTGCATGTAGGGCTGGGGCAGGGGGTTGGGGTGTGGGAGCGAGGGAGTGCGGGGTTAGGAGGGGGTGTGGTGTGCAGGAAGGGGCTCAGGGCAAGGGATTGAGGTTTATGATGTGGCTCAGGGCAGGGGGTTGGGGTGCAGGAGGGATGTGGCAGAGGATTAGGGTGCAGGAGGGGGCTCAGGGCAGGGGGTTGGGGTGCAGGAGGGATGTGGCAGAGGATTAGGGTGCAGGAGGGGGCTCAGGGCAGGGGGTTGGGGTGCAGGAGGGGTGCGGCAGGGGGTTGGGGAGCAGGGGGTTGGGGTGCAGGAGGGATGTGGCAGATGATTAGGGTGCAGGAGGGGGCTCAGGGCAGAGGGTTAGGGTGCAGGAGGAGGCTCAGGGCAGGGGTTCGGGTGCAGGAGGCGTGCGGCGGGGGCTCAGGGCAGGGGGTTGGGGTGCAGGAGGGGGCTCAGGGCAGGGGGTTGGGGTGCAGGAGGGGAACAGGGGAGAGAGTTGGGGTGCAGGAGGGGTGCGGCAGGGGGTCGGGGTGCAGGAGGGGTGCGGCAGGGGGCTCAGGGCAGGGGGTTGAGATGTAGGGTGCAGGAGGGTTTGGGGTGCAGGCTCTGGCCCGGCGCTGCTTACGTAGAGTGGCTCCGGGGTGGCAGTGGTGCACAACGGGGCTTAGGCAGGCTCCCACATCCCTGCGGCCCGGGGGGGATGGAGGGCAGAGGGCTCCGTGTGCTGCCGTTGCCTGCAGGTACTTCTCCCGAAGCACCCATTGGCTGTGGTTCTCCGTTCCTGGCCAATGGGAGTTGTGGGGGGGTGGGGCGGTGCCCTGCAGGCGAGGGCAACGTGCGAAGCCCTCTCCCCCTACCCCTCCCGGGGCTGCAGGGACGTGGTGCTGGCTGCTTCTGGGAGCGGTGTGGGGCCTGCAGTGCCACGGCAGTGGCAATCCCACAGGCCGGATCCAAAGCCCTGACGGGCCAGATCCAGCTCACGGGCCGTAGTTTGCCCACCCCTGGTCTAGCAGTTAGGAATTGAGCCTGTAACCCACTAGCCCCCCTTTTTGTCCTATGCTAACGGGCCACTCTATCTCACCTGCCCCCTTCCAACATGTGCTAACTGCTCACTCTGAGCAATCCCGGCACCTTGCGTGTTGCTGTGATGCACGGCATGCCGTGCCCAGCCCTGAAGCAGGGTTTGTGTGGCTCCCACCTCGTCTCTAGGGATATCGGTAACAGCTGTAGTAACAGGCAGCTCCAGGGCACCGGGGCAGGGACAGCCCCCTTCCCACTCCTCCGAGGAGAAGGCAGCATCCCAGCATCCCCCGGGGCAGGTGTTTATGTGACTGCTCTACCCTGGAAAGAGCCTCCAGCCCTGCCCTCCCACATGCTTCACCAAAGCCCAGCCACTAGGAGCGGGTCCCCTGGGCTGCCCACCTCACAATGGCCCCGACCTGCAGGGCTGGGAGAGACCCTGAGTGATGCCAAGGGAACCCCCCCTCTCCTTCTCCAGCAGGATGCCCGGCCCCATGGCCTGCAGCCCAGAGAGAACTCTGCAGAGCCGTCCCCATCGGGAGCCAGCCCAGGACAGGGGCTGGTCCTGGAGTCACCGCTGCACTGCAGCCCCTCCACAGCGCGGTGCACGCTGCTACTGCTACCCCCAACCCACTGCTGCCCCCTTACCCTGCCAGCCCCAGCCCCCGTGCTGCCCTGCTACGGGGTGGGGGTGGGGGGGCAGAACAAGGCAGGGGCTGGGTCAGTGCAGGTCCCATTTCATCCATCTCCTCTCTGAGTCAGCCAGTTTTTCCAGCCTCTCCCAGACAGCCTGGGCACCGTCTCTTGCTGGCAGTGTCCGAGGCTCCTGGCCCAGGGAGAGTTAGAATTCCAGGCATGCCTGGCACCTGGAAATGCAGGTTCTGGATGGGAGGCACTGGGGAATGGAGCCCCCCTGAGCCTGGCAGACAATCCCTCGGGAACCTATCCCAGGGTGGTGGTGGATGCTCAGTGCACTCTGTAGAGCCATGTTATTGATGTGGGAAGCCGTGTTCACCTTCCCAGACAACAGAGCCAGGAAATAGAACCCAGGAGTCCTGACTCTCAGCTCCTCCCCCTTCCTGCTCTAATCACTAGGCCCTACTCCCACCTCAGGACTGAGAACAGAACCCAGGAGTCCCGATTCCCTGTCCCTCTTCTCTAACCACTAGACCATCCGCCCTCCCATCCTCCCAGCCGCGAGGGCGGCAAGGGAGACTGTAATGTTGCCAGTGTAGACTAGCCCCGAGACTGAGGGAGGGGGAGGAAGGGCAGGGGGCTCTTCCTCTTCTCCCCTCCCTCCTCTCCTGACCATGCCAGACTGTGCTGTCCTTGGGGCAGGGACCATGGCCAATAGCCAGGGCTGGTGTTAAAGGGGTGGGGTGAGACAGGCTGCACAGTGCCTGAGGCCGAGGAGCCAGGCCATTTCCTCAGGAGCCAGGGGTGCTTTGCCCTGAGGGAGGCTGCTGCGCAGGGGCACACAGATCCCAGCTCCCCCTCGTGCCCACAGGATGGGCTGCGCTCTGCCATGGCTGGGGAAGGGTTGCTGGTGTAAGGGGTGGGCTCAAACCCTCCCTCCAGAGGTCACTCCCGTCTCCTGTCCCACGATGCCACAGGGCCATGCCTACCAGGGCAGCATCTTGAGAGGTAATTGCCACCTTGCCTCCCTCCCAAGCCAAAGCCAATGGGGAGTCCCCCAGGGACCCAGAAACAAACCAGGCACTCTAAAGCTCATCCTTCCATGCCCCAAACCTAGTGACCCCAGCCAGCCACCCTGCCTTAGAATCCGACCTCGGCTCAGCTCACGGGGCAACATCCACCCCAGGGCTCAACTCTGTCCCCCCCCTACACCCTGCTGGCTCCTTGTATCTGCAGTAACAGGATAAGGCCTCTAGCTTGCCCTCCGGCCATCAGCTGCAGCTTACCTCAGGAACAGGCCTGCCCTAGCGCTCGCTGATTATGGATAAATGCCAAATTAACAGTTGGGTTGATACTTTATTTTTGCAATTAAGAAGCATACCTGCCAGCCTCCCCGCACTTGCAGGGCATTGTGGGGATTATTCACTCCACCGTGGAACAGGTAGTGGCTATATGCTTTTATCCTCTCTCAGGCTGAAACACAAACAGAGAGGCTGAGAAAAGCAGGTCTGCAAAGAACCCAATTTAAACAAGTCTGCAAGCAAAGCCCAGAAGGAGATTGCACAGCCAAAGCCTCAATTGCAGCCTTCCAGCCACAAAGCGCCTCGGAAAGCAAGAAAAGCAACTCTCGGCCCCGCGGGGTGCCTGCCGCGTGTGAGAGGAGCGAACGTGAGGGCTGCGAACGCTGCCTGCCCTTCAAAGCGCCCAGCGTTGACATTCTGAAATAAGGTTTCCATCAGGCGGTCTGTATTTCACAGCCACATGAAATAGACAACACACAATTTGCTGAAGCTATTGACAGAAATATGCTGCTTCTTAAGGTGCCATAAAAGGGTCAACGGCGTTTGAGATGCTTCTCCAGCCTGGTGGGAAGGATGCTCAGCTTCCAGGCTGCTCTAAATCCACACATAAATAAAGGGGATTTCACACTCCTGTCTGACAAGCACAGCTGCAGGCCTTGCAACTGTTTGTGCTTTAAAAAATTTAGTCACAGGCAGCAAAGATAAACAAGGAGTCACATGCGTTGTGAGAACCCCAGGACTGCAGGGACCTGGGAGGGGTTATTTAAAAGGTTATTTTCCCCCTCCCCAAATCAGACATTTTTACCTGGATTAATTCTGGCAGGTGCTTGAAGTGTTTGTTTCGCTTCAGCTCAAGTTCTAAGGGCACAGCACTAACCCCCCACAGAACAAACCCATCCCAACATAGTTCTCTGCTTCTGAAAGCCAAACTCGTGAGACAAGCACGGCTGACTCGTAAGCCTGCAAACGTGTATTTAACGCTATGTGCAGAGTCCCATTCAATGGGACCACACGTGCCTACAGAAAAGCACGTTTAGATAAGCCTTTGCACAACCAGGTTTAAATTACCTTCTTCGTTAGCTCTGGGCCAGAGCTGGCTGCGGGTATAGATTGCCATCGCTCCAGTGTAGAGCTCTGAGTTTCCCCTAGCTGATGTTGTCCTTCTGTTTTAAATTTTGCATCACAGGCTTCAAAATTATGAGGATTTTTTCTTTCATTCATGAAAGATTTTAGGAATTGCCTCCAAAAGAGAAGTGTGAAGAATTACAGACAAATGTTCAAGGAACAGTACTTTGGATCATCACAATCTGTTTACATGAAACTGGCAACAGGTTCATATTTACAATAACTGACTTAGGATGGTGAACGTCTTTGATTTTCACTGAGCTTAGAATCAAGTTTCTCATTCACTTTTGAAAATGGGATTTAGGTCTTGACTATCAGGGGAATACCATGAAACTGACTGATATGGTTTACAGACTGCAAAGGCTGAAGATTAGGTTAGTCATCGTGATTGGTATTTTGTTTACGTGTAAGGTCAGTGTCAATGTTATACTTTACCATAAGTTATACACACTGATGAAGATACTGTAGCTATTGCACTTCAGACTCAAAAGTAGGTTCATTAGAATTGGTAATTTGGTTCAAGCGAAGGGTGGGGGGAGGGAGTTGGTTTTGTTACAAATTAGGAGTCTTGCTGTTTTTACGAGACAATGGAATATACGTTTAAATCTTAATTTTATATTTCCTAACATTGTACGCTTTGGAAACTGAGAAATAAGTGATGGGCATGATTGGAACTCAGGTCAATGCAGCTGTTTAGGAACAGTGATGCCAGTGGTGTAACCCGCCTGCAGGGGCACTCTTAGTCCAGTAGAAGAGTGGCTTACTGGGGGTGGTTTAGCTTAAATCCCTTCTCAAACCAAACCAAACCAAACCAAACCAAGGCCTTCTGGATACTGAACTCAATGTCCACAAGCATCAGACCCAAGCAGCTAGAATGGTTAAAATTCAGACCTTCACTTAAACCAAAAAAATCTTTTCCCACACCGACAAGGCCAAAGGCTCTTAAGAAATTTAAGCATTGGAAATGTTACCTATAGCCTAAAATCTATTTGTGCTGTTCTAGGTTGCCAGTACTGAGGGCTCATTTTCCTGTTGCTAGACTGGATCAATTATCTCCTTAAATCAGATTTTATTCTCCAATGCACAGCCTTGTTAAAGGCATACACAGCTCTGTTACGCCAATCTCACTACAACCTAGAATTCACCAGTCGGTGCTGGAGGTAATGTAATCTACTATTCTGAGATGATGGAATTCTTGAGAGCAGACAGGGCTGCTTATAGGATTAGCGAGAGAGATGCTATAAAAAGGTTATTTTTCTCTTCATTTTTGTGTGGGAAGACAAAGGAAAAGGAAATAAAATGGCCTGCTAAAGTGGTGTAAGAAGACAAGGCCGTCTGAGCAACCCAAAAAGCAGGTTTTATTGAAATACAAACAAAATTACAGCCACAGACAGCTTTTAGGAACAGCATTTCCAAAACATGGGAAACGAAACAAAAGCTCAAGCTCGGGTTATTTTAACCTCTGAGAAATGAGCTAAACTCTTAACTGTGTCTCTTTTCTCTACATGGCTCATTGTTTTAGCTTTATGCAGTGTAACATTACTGCCCTGTGCAACGCAAACACACACAAACACACAGCGGTGTCCCCAAAAGCACTTAAAATGCAACCAAAGCAGCTCCCTCCACAATGCTGGTTTGAGCGCGTTTGGCCAGGTTTCCCAGTAGCCTCCATTCTTCTTAATGGGAGCTCCTGGGTAGTCTTGAAAATCTGGTACCAAGTTGTGGGACCCCGTTTTCAGAACTGCACCTAACTAGTGCAGGAATGGTGGCCCAATGGCTATTAGCTAGTTACACTGTTGCTAATGGCCCCGTGTACCCATAATCAGACTAGCAAATTGTAGGTTTTCAGCCCATCCTGAACACTTCCAAAAATAAAACTTTAGCTCAAATGCATTTTTTTTTTAAAAGGAAACCAGAAAGTAACTTTTGCCTACAGGCTTCTCAAACTTCCCCTTGGTTCTAACCCTGGAGGAGCATCAAGTTGCTGGGTGGTCAGGCGAAGCTTTCTTGTAAGGAAGACCACCACTGATTTATCCTGCATACAGACATTCTGCCCCAGCTCACTGCTGTCCTGTGCCTTGAGACAGTCACTCCCACCACTGCAAAGCTGCTGTGACAAGCTACCACAAGTGCAAGGGCACCAAGGAACTGGGCCCTGTGTCTCTCTGCAGGAGTCACTGTCCAAACACCAGATCTGGCTCCGATTTAGGAAAAGGGCTATATTTCTGCACCAGGCAGAAGGTGCTGGGTGGTCTCTGACAGCATAGCCCTGGTTGCCAGCTCAGGTACAAGTGCCTTTGGTGGGTCCATTTCAGGAAGACCACAGCATTTTAGAGTTACATACTCTGGACCAGATCCTCAGCCGGTGTAGACAGGCGTGGCTCCACTGAAGCCGATTTGCACTAGAAGAGGATCTGGCCCATTGTACACAGTTCCTCTGCGTACCACTAGTTACAGCTGTATCTGGGTGCCAACAAGAACCACTATTTTCAAGGGATTAAGATTCAGTCACAGTTTTGGTCCAGGCTGAAACTTGGTCACAGGCAAGCACCTTCCAGCTGCCAGTTTGAGGGTGACAAACAAAAGAGCTTCAGATACTTTCCCACACTTTTTGAAGTGGTTCTCCTGTTCGTTATGGCATTCCCCAGGCCATTAGTTTACAACCTCAGCCAATGCCCATGGGGCTTCTGAAGACATACAACAGAACAGCTTTTCTAAGCAAAACAGCTACAATTTTTCTGAGTTCACATGAGATTGACACCTCATAGGGGAGTGAGGTATCTTTGGGCTGCCTACAACACCAGTACTGCTAGAGGCCCTGCTAGAAAGGATTACGGCCTGGTTTCATTCTGGAGCACACTTTCCTGAAGTGACTCGAAAGCCTTGAACAGGACCAGGCTTCAGCACAGCTCAGGGATACGCTGCTGTCCTGTGTACTATACACACTCAAACTCTGTTTTAGCAGAGATGGATCTCTCCAGCACTGCTGTACTTGGTGGGGGTGACAGACCAAATGAACTGACTGCTCCCAAACTAAGGATAACGAACATGGAGAGTGGGTTGAGAAGAATCAAAGGGATTGATTCCTCACAATCCAAACCCACAAATAAAAAAAATGCAATAAAAAAACCCGTGGGTGTTAGAGCAGCAGAGAGTTTGTAACCTCGAGAGACAAGAGCAGCTGAGTGCAGAGTTCAGCAGCGCTTTGCCTAACTCTGGCGGAGCAGAGGGGACATCAGAGTAGGTCTCCTCTTCTCCAAGATGTCCCCTTTCAAGTTAAGGTCTTATCTTTCAGAGGGGTAAGAACAAAAACACTCCTGCAGTTGCAGTAACTTATCTGCAACCTACTAGATAAAAGGTTATAAATGTCTGTTACAGCTGTCCCCCTGCTGCATTCCTTTTCCCCCTCTCCTTTCTGTTTGTCCTGTGTGGCCGCCCCTCCCGGCCATTGTGCTAACTAAAATCACAGCCCTATTCATAGGAATGGCTTGTACAGACTAACTGGAGCCATTGCTCTGCCTAGGGAGGGGGCTTCTTGCTTCTTTGTTTGGTTCCTTTGTTCAGGCCCGGGCTCGGTGTGGGGGGAGCTGCCCAGAAATGCAAGACCTGAAGTGGCCAACTAATTAAGCATATGAGTCATACCTGTGGCTCAGAACATGCCCAGGCATGCCTGTGCTTACCTGCAGCCTTTCCCTGCCTTCTCTCCTCCCCTGTATCAAGAGGAGCCAATCAAAAGTACTGGTGGGAAACTGCCTGAGTTTGCCTTTAAAGCCGGACATTTTCTGATCAGACCTTGGAGAAGGTCCTTGCTTTGCCACCTGGTCTGATCAGCTAGGGGTCTTTGGGGGGCCCTCTCCCCGCTCTCGTTTGTTTTTAGCGTACCCCCGTTTTTAAACTCCCCTCCCACGAACAGCAAATTTGTGCCTGGAGATCTCCTGATTATTGTAAGCGAATCGAGTCCTCTCTCCATCCTCCGATGCTACTGCCGTTCCTGTCTCTGCGCTTGCTGCTGTCCTGGGGATTGATGAGAACTCCCTCTTGCAAACTCCCCCTGTCCTAGCTGCTGGCCTTGTTTCCCCAGCAGACAGACCCAAGCTAACTCCTTGGTCTGTATTTGTAATCTGTTTCTTGCTCCGCAGCGCCTTTGCTGCTGGAAATAAGCCTGTGCCGCTGCTAGGCTGTGCCTTCCTGGACTGTATCCTGGGCTGCCGGCTTGCAGCCACCCCACTGCTGCAACCACCACTAGTTAACCCCTCTCCCCCCCCACCGGGGCTGTACCCTGGGCACACACCACTCTGCCCTCCGGAACTGCTCCCCCTCCCGATCAAAGAAGTGGCATAGTGTAAGGTGCACCTATTAGAATCAGGTTCTTAGTCTAGATAAGTTGCAATTTCATTTTGCATAGCTGTGGTTAAGTTAGGTTTAAAGAATTGTTTGTATTGTGCTCTGTAAGTTAGGTTTAAAAAAATTGTTGCATTGTGTTCTGTTACTTGCTAATTTGTGTAGTCTTGGTTAAGTTAGATCATAGATAAGATTTTACTGTGTTCTGTATAATTGTGGTTAAGTCTGTCTTCCCGCTGCCCTAACCCCCCACCCTGAGCTTGCCTGTGTCTCCCCCCGAGCTCCCAGTCACTCGTTGCAGTCTCTCTGCTGTTTAAACTTGCAGCCTGTCTGCTCTCTGTGTCTCCCTGAGTTTAAATCTCCCTCCGCAGCGCCTCTGCCTTTGGTCTCTGCTCCACCACATGCTCCTCTTCCCCCATCCTCCAACCTCACTCCTCTACCACTGCCTTTCTCTCTCTCTTTTAATCCCTTCTCCCATGTGCTCACCCTGCTCCTGCTGCTGCCAAACCTCAATTGTATTACTGAAGTCTAGCATAAAACCCCATTGGTTACCCTTTTTCTCTCTAACACACCTCACATTTTACATTTACACCACTGTGACATATTTTTACCTAGAGTTGTTGGTTATTTAACACATTTTACCCATAACTGTTAGTTGGTTATATGCTGCTGTGACACACCTTTTACATAGGAACTGTTGGCTACCTGTTCAATTAACACTGAAGTATAAATGTGTTACCAACTGTATTGGACCCCACTGTATTGTACCCCACTATTGAAACCCCCTATCCTATTTACTAAAAGAACCCCCTCCCCAATTGTCTACCTTAACAAACCCCGTACCCCTCACTACTGAATTTTCCCTGTTTTTGCGTTTTCTTAATAAAGTTTATTTTGCACCCCACCAGTGCAGTAGTTGTCCCCCAAGATCCCCTACCTGCTGGCAGGGTCAATAAACAGCTTGCTTCTATTTCAGTTAGGCGCCCCCACGCTGCCAGACCCCTTTTGGGTATGCTTTGAAAGGGGGGGGGGTATGTTGGTTATTTATTGCATGGATCTTTTAGATCAAAACTCAACCCAGCTTCTGATAACAAGTTAGCTGTAAGGTCCCAAGTACATGTTGCTAACGCCCTACTAAGATGAAAGGGCAGAAAGTGGGGCAGGCAGGGTAAGGTCAGAGCTTGTCAGTATGAGTGCTGCGGGTGACAGGCTGGGACAAGACACAGCACTGACTGACAACAGGGGATTATTTCCATGATCACATAGTGGGGGGATGGGGTACTCTGCCCTAAACCCAACTGAGAATTTCCTTGCCCTTTAATACTAGAGAGTGGGAGTTTGAGACACATGCAGCTTTGGCCTAGCTGCTCCACTGAAGCCAGTGCCTCCCACTAGCATCACCAGGAGCAGTCAGGGTCTCTACACATGGAAGTTTCCCCAGAATAGCTACATCTGTCTAAGCCCTGTGTAGACATTCTGTTCTAGAATACAGAGTGCCTTTTTCTCATTTAGCTTAATCCACTTTGGATGTGGATTAAGCTTTAAACTAAATTAGAAAAGGGTACACTTATTCAGCAGTAAACGTCCACACAGGGAGTTAATCCGGAGCAGCTATTTCAATAACTTTCCCACTGTAGACAAGCCTGAAGGCCAACATCAAGCCCTTTGGGTAATCCCAGAGGTAGCTCCAGGCAATGCTGTTTCAATTCCTGCCCTGGTGCTGACGGGCATGCTCAGTATCTGAGGTCTGTGCACCTTCCTGCCTCCACAAATCTTTGTACCAATCTGGAGTGGAGGTTAGAGACATGCTGCCACTACATACAATCGTTAGGGAGAGTTATTCTGCATGCACTGGGATTTTCACAGACTAGTTTTAATGGCCAAATTAAAGATGTATAGTTTTCTTTGCTGCTAAGAAGTTGACTATTTAACTCTGCCCTCAAGAGAAGTATGTTCAAGTTGCAAAGACTTAAAAAAGCTACCCAACAAGTTTTATAACAGAGCTGATGCTAACAGAGGGGAAGGTGCTACTGACCCGTTATCACAAGTTTTCAGACATTTCTCTCATCGGGTTTGCAAGTGGGACCTACTAAACCACAATGCCAGGTGTGGAACACTGAAATCCCTACCAAGAGAGTATGTCGTGGATGCAACGATGGGTGCATGAAGAGCTCACTAACCAGAGAACATTTTAATTTCTTGTCAGAATGGCAGGGGACTTTTGCCTTCTGACCAAACACACTTCACTTCCTCAAAGGACCAGCCCTATATTTGTTTCCATGGTGACAAGTGGATGTCAAGCGCAGGATTATTCTTCCTGTGCAGGATCAAGTAGTGATGCTAGGCTAAGGGTGAGGAGGGACCTTTGCTCTTTACTCAGAATATCTAATCTTCTCTTTTGTGCAGTGGAGGGGAACAGGACAAGGCAGATTTGACTAGAATGTGATGGGCCAGATCCTAGGTCTGGCTGACACGCCGATGCTGAGCCAGCCGGGGACGGAAATATCTTCTAGCGTAATTAATGCAGCCTAAGGACTACTTGAAACTATGCTGACTACAGCAGTTCTCCTGAGACTGCTCTTTGGGCCAAGAATGGCTGGAGTGTACCATGCTTTGGGGAGGCCCACTCCTGCACTTCTTTGCAGTAGTGTTAGGCCCAAAAACCGAAAAACATGCTTATCTCAGTTCTCACTGTCGTTTCCCATGCATGAAGCTGCATGTATACAGGATGTATAGAAGATATATGGAAAAGGGGAGGGGGTTGGACGGACCCTGGGAAAGGAATGTGAAGGACGGGAAGCTAAACAGATGTATCCTGATTACTACTAGAACTGAATTTAAACAAAGCATAGGTTAGCAGAATTTAGACACGCTAAGTTGTTTGTCTCTCTGTATAAAAGAAGCCCAGTTGTGCTTGTAAGGTGTGTTCCTCCCTCTGGCATGAGTCGAGGGGGACACCCGCTCAGCTGACTGATCAATAAAGAACTTGAAGCCGTCTTCTAGACTCCCGTGCCTCCTTGGGGTAATTGGGCAGCTCCAGGGGGAAACGAGCCCATTTGGCTAACAAATGGCGACTCCGCCGGGACTTCTCTCCCTGTAGAGGGCACTGACCGACGGCTGAGGGCGATTCCGAGGAGTGGCCACCTCGAGCTGTTGTTTTGCTCGGGCCTCGGATCGTCACAATCGGCCGGGGCGGCTGCGTCCTCTCTGAAGAGAACTCTGAAGGACACGGAAGCAAGACGACTTCAGAAGGAGGGGAAGTCTGACTGCCGGATGCGGCCACTTTGGGCGGTAAGTGCGTTTACCTCCTGGGTTTGAGGAATAACGCCCCCGAGGTGTGGGTTGGACAGTGGAAATCCCCTAGGCAGCCTGTATACGGGAAGGTATGTTAACATTATTGTAGCTTTGTAAATGTCTTGTTGTTGTGTTTTTGGTTAAAGGGTAAGCAAATAACGGCCAATGAGTAACGTAACTAACTCCACAAGTCCATGGGCCGTTTTTAACAATTATTGGGACTTGGAGCAACCTCAGGGATTACTCTTGTTTATAGGAAGGGTAATCTTGTTTCTCCTCTTAATGGTGTGTTGGAAACCGAGATTGTAACTGATTAAAGGATCTGTGTGAAAGATGAATGAGTGCTGCTGACAGGTCTGAGGCTTAAGCTGACTTCAGCCGCCCCAAGACTCCTGCAAGGGGAAACCCGATGACCAGGATATCTTGATTGCAAGGGAGGTCAGCCGAACCTCGTGACCCAGCGGATATCTGAGTTAGAACTAGATCTATACCTCTTCCCCCTCTTGATATCTCTGTCTCGGAAAACTCTGGGTAAAGCATAATGGGGTCCGGACAAAGCACCTTCTCCTGGACACCCCTGGGATGTATGCTGGATAACTGGAAGGCGTTTAGACGCCAGGCTAATTATGGAATTGTATTATGTAAAGACAAGCTTGTAAAATTCTGTACTCTTGAATGGATGACATTCGGGGTGGAATGGCCCGAGGGAGGGACGCTCAAACCAGGGGTTGCACAAGCAGTACATAGCATTGTGACCTGGGATGGGCATTGGGACCAATATCCCTATATAGATATTTGGCAGGACCTTGTAGCCAATCATCCCCCATGGTTGCAAAAATGTAGATCACAAACTATTAAAACCTTAATGGCCCGTGCCCCTGTTAGGAAACCCTGTTTCCCTGTTAAGAAATCTTGTCTGCGGGCTGTGATTCCCTCTGCCCCTGATCCTATGCCCCCTCCCCCTTTGTATCCCGGCCTCCTGGCTCCGGTATCCTCAATTGAAATCCCCACCCCCTCCTCTGAGGATAATGGCTCAACTGAAAGGGGTGAGCCAAGCGACCAGGACTTTTCCAAACGGGAGCCCCCTCCGATCTCTCTGAGCTCCCCGGTGTCTAACCACACCAGGAGCAAGGGTGGCCCCTGCAACAGAATTATTTGTGTCCACTGCAGGAAACTGTAGCCCCTGAGGGTAATCTCACTATGGTATATGTTCCCTTTACCACTAGTGATCTATATAATTGGAAGCAACAGAATCCCCCGTTCTCGGAAGAAAGGGGCCCACGTTTTAGCCATGGCCCAAAGGAAAGGATATGAAGAAAGGGGGGACAAAGTTAAGGGACGGCCAGGGCCACTGGGGAAGGGGCGGGGCCCCTGCCTGGGTCAAAATCTGTGCGCTATCTGTAGGAAAGAGGGGCACTGGAAGAATGAATGCCCCCGGTGACAGGCCATGGGAAAGGAACGTAAAGATAAAACCCCGTCCCTTCCCATCCTCTACAACAGTACAGGACGCTCAGGGGAGGAGTCTTCCCCATAGGGGGGTCGGGGGACCCAGCGGCCCCTCCTGACAGCACAAGCTGCCAGCCTGGATCCCACGGTAAAAATTAAAGTGGAGGGCCGCCCAATTGAAGCCCTTATTGATACTGGGGCCACTCTTAGTTTGTTCCCCCTTAATAAGGCTCCCCGAGATAGAGCTCGGGGACGTGCCATAGTCCAGGGGATAGAGGGACAAACTACAGCTTTGGAAAAAAAAAACTTTGCCTCTCCTAGTAAAAATAGGGGACCGTCAAATTTCCCATCAGTTTGTTTGCAGTCCCTCCTGCCCCATAGCGCTGCTCGGACGAGATATCCTCACTAAATTACAGGCGGAGATCTCATTCGATAACGGGACAATGGAAGTCAGAATCCCTAAGCAACAAGCCTCTAATTACCAGATGGCTCTCATAAATGCTAGAGATCACTCCCTGGAATGTAAGGGAAGTGATGGAAGCCAGCTGCCGGGGGGTGGGGGGGTAAATCCCAAGGTCTGGGCGGAGGAAGGAGGCGTGGCCCGAGCCAGGAATGCTACACCAGTGCATATTTCCCTTAAGGAGGGAAGCAGCCCAGTCCGAATTCGACAATACCCCCTTAAGTTAACCACTCGGATCGGGTTAAAACCCCTGATTCAAAAGTTCTTGCAGTGCAGGTGGTTAAAGGAAGACACGTCCCCATACAATACTCCAATAATGGGGGTGCCTAAGCCTAATGGGCAGTATCGGTTGGTCCAGGACCTAAGACAAATTAACAAGTTAATAGCAGAGACTGTTTGCCTTTGAATGGGAGGATCCGGACACCCATTACAGGGCCCAATATCTTTGGACCGTTGTCCCACAGGGACTCACCTGTGCACCAGAGATTTTTGGCAGCCAGCTAAAAAGGGACCTGGCCCCATTCCTGGCTAACCATCCTGCGTGTAACATAGATCAGTACTGCGATGATCTGCTCTTGAGTACTGAAACAGAGACAGTCTGCAAGGAGCAAACTGTAGATCTCCTCAATCACCTTGGGGTACAGGGATATAAAGTATCAAAGGAAAAAGCTCAGTTGGTTAAGCAGCAGGTCACCTTCCTTGGATACCACCTCTGCCAAGGGAGTCGCAGTTTGGGCAAAGAAAGAATCCAAGTTATACTTGATAGCCCTCAGCCCCGAAACCCCCGAGAACTAAGGGCATTTCTGGGACTGACTGGCTTCTGTTGACTCTGGATCCCTGACTATGGGGGAAAAGCCAGACCACTATATGAGTCTTTAACTAAAGAAGGTCTGCTCCACTGGAAATGGACCAGGAAAATGGAAAAAGCATTTCGAGAGCTTAAAGAAGGCTTGGTTCAGCCTCCCACTCTAGCCCTCACAGATTCCCGGAAGCCATTCACCCTATACGTTCATGAAAGAGGAGGGGTGGCAGCTGGAGTCCTGTGCCAAAGGTCAGGACCAACCTGGCGACCCATTGGATACTATTCGAAGGTCTTGGACCCTGTCGCCAAGGGGTGGCCTGCCTGCTTATGGGCCGTTGCAGCAACCGCTCTCCTTGTACAGGAGGCTGAAAAGTTTACCCTGGGGGGGGGGGACACTGAGGTTGTGGTTCCCCACGGGGTGCCTCAAATACTGGGGACAGGCGCTGGGGAAAAGCATCTAAATCCCAGTCGACATACCAGATATGAGGTAGGGCCCTTGCTAGCCCCTAACTTAACCTTTAGGACAGTTAGCTCCCTCAACCTAGCTACCCTATTGCCTGACCCTTGGGTTTCCTATGAGACCAGCCCCACACATGACTGTATTGAAGTCTTGCAACAGGTGTCCCAGGCACTCGGTATACAATGGAAGTTGCATACACCCTGGAGGCCGCAAAGTTCGGGTCAGGTGGAAAGAATGAATAGAACTCTCAAGGATACCCTCACTAAACTATGCACAGAGTCTAGTTTAAAGTGGCTTGATGCGTTACCACTCGCCCTTACCCGCATTCGAAGGGCCCCACTTAAGGGTCTTAAGCTTTCACCATTTGAACTGGTCTTTGGGTTCCCTCCCCGAATCCTTATCCCGGGGTTCCGGGAGGATGTAAACTGGGAAATGGGGAAGGACTCCTTATGGAAACAGGTCTCTGGGTTGCAATCTGTTTTGTTACAGCTGCATCGACGCGGTGCCTTTTCAGGCCCTTCCCTTGGACCAGCCCGTGTACCCGTTCCAGATCGGTGATCAGGTCCTCGTCAAGAAGTGGAAGCGTGACCCCCTTACACCACGGTGGGACGGCCCGCACACTGTCTCGCTCATCAGCCAAGCTGCAGTCAAAGTTCTTGGGAGTGACAAATGGACACACCATACGCGGGTAAAGCGATTTCTGAACCCTAACCCGGAGACTAAACTAGCGGAAGAGGACACCAGCCCTCTGCCCGCCCCGGCTCCGGACGCCCGGGGTGGCACAGGTGAAGACTCCACCTGGGAGTATCAGTACTTGGATGGACTAAAGGGACTGTTTAGAAAAAGATAATGAAATTATTGTTAATATCTTTGTTTATGTGCTTCCACCACTATTATGGTTGGGAAAATAGGTTTTTACAGCTGGGGGAAGACAATAGCAAAATCCATTAACCTCAGTAACTGTTGGGTATGCGGAGGCCCAGGGGAATTAAATGAATGGCCTTGGGTTGCCCAGCCGGTACAGCCCAAATGGTGGCTCAGCAATTTGAGTATAGTCCACGATGGAACGGGGGTTTGGACTGAGGATAGTAGCCCCTGGCGACTGTATTCTTCTGGAATGGGTATTCTCTGCCTTAATCGGACAAGGCGGGAGGGAGTGTACTTGGGAGAAAGCAAGTGTGATTGGACTCTATCCCCAGGGTTTGATTGCTGGGACCCTTATTGTCATCTGTATGACTGTTCTAAATATCAGGGGCAATGGAACCAGACCCATGTGAGGCTCACCAATAATAGTTGGGTGAAATGCTCCAAACAATACTACCCTACGGCCGAAGGTTGCAGGGCGGTAGGACAGGATGGGTTCTTTGACGCCCTATTCACGAGTTGCCAGCTAGACAATACCACTAGCAAGGACCACGTGGTACGGTGGTTTCAATGGGCATGGCAAAATCAGAATGGAACTAGAGTATGGGGTTTTAAACAATTCTGGTCTAACACCAATCAGCCAAAATGGGGCTGCGATTGTGTCTGGAAAGCAGGAGCTGGGGCGTGGAGATGTGATTATTGCAGTTCAGCTGATGGAATGGTGGGGGGACCTTTAGGGCCAGGTAATCCTTTATATTTTGACCATCTAGAGGACGATGAGAATGAGGAAACCTGGGATGGCCCCTTTGCTAATGGAACCTGGGCTCTAAAGGGCCATTATTGGATCTGCGGGTCCTATGCCTACTGAAGATTGCCTCCAAATTGGTCTGGGATATGTTATGTTGGATATATAAGACCCTTGTTCTTTCTATTACCCCAGATGCAGGGAAATAAATTGGGAATTAAGGTTTAATTAGAGAAAGGCGGTTCGTGGATTCCACCCTGACCGCCGGAAGCTCCCAAACATAGGGGGCTCAGGAGTGGCCCCCTGAGAGAATTATAAAACATTATGGTCCAGCTACATGGAATCCTAATGAGTGGATCTCAGGGGCAAGGGAGCCCATTTACAACTTGAGTCGGATAATTAGGCTGCAAGCCATTTTAGAAATAATAACTAATCAGACGGCTGCAGCTCTTGATCTTTTGGCCGATCAGTCCACTCAGATGAGGAATGTGCTCTACCAGCACCATCTAGTTCTTGATTATTTGCTGGCAAAAGAAGGGGGAATCTGTGCAAAATTAAACTAATCTAATTGCTGTTTACAAATAGATGATAATGGAAAGGCGGTAAAACAGCTAACAAAAGAAATGAGGAAGCTAGCCCATGTCCCGGTCCAAACATGGGGTGGGTGGAATATGGACTGGTTCACGTCCTGGTTACCGCAACTGGGATGGCTCCGAGAAGGCCTTCTTCTCTTTGTACTCTTTATTACAACCCTATTAACCCTAGCTTGCTTTGCTCCCTGTGTAGTTGCATTAGTCCGACGAATGGCTAATCAAATTATACACCAACAAATGATGGCCCTATACCAGCCGGTGAAGGCTGAGGATTGGGGGCCATAAGGCTCTCAAAATGCTTTTTAGGGGGGACTCTTGTTAGGCCCAAAAACCGAAAAACATGCTTATCTCAGTTCTCACTGTCGTTTCCCATGCATGAAGCTCCACGTATACAGGATGTATAGAAGATATATGGAAAAGGGGAGGGGGTTGGACGGACCCTGGGAAAGGAATGTGAAGGACGGGAAGCTAAACAGATGTATCCTGATTACTACTAGAACTGAATTTAAACAATGCATAGGTTAGCAGAATTTAGACACGCTAAGTTGTTTGTCTCTCTGTATAAAAGAAGCCCAGTTGTGCTTGTAAGGTGTGTTCCTCCCTCTGGCATGAGTCGAGGGGGACACCCGCTCAGCTGACTGATCAATAAAGAACTTGAAGCTGTCTTCTAGACTCCCGTGCCTCCTTGGGGTAATTGGGCAGCTCCAGGGGGAAACGAGCCCATTTGGCTAACAGTAGCTTGAAACTCGTTATGCCAGCTTGATATCAGGGAAATCCCTGGCTGCCCTCTGTCCCCTTTGCTCTGCTGGACAGACACAGATGGGACAGAGCTATGCAGGGCCGGCTTTAGGTCGATTCCCCCGAATCGGGCTCCATGCTACGCCCACTGGCCTTTTTAATTTTTACTCTCCCAGCAGCGCTCCGGGTCTTCAGCAGCACTTCCACCAAAGACCCAGAGCAAGTAAAGGACCCGCCCATGAAGACTCAGAGTGCTGCCCGGTGAGTACAAGCCCCACGAATCGGGCCCCACACTTCCTAAAGCCGACCCTGGAGCTACAGACCAGGATCTGGCAGGATATTCTCATGCTTTAATGTTATCCAGCTCACCTGACACCAGGTGCTGGACTGGGGGACGTTCTAGCATGCATAATGCTCCTGACACCCCAGCCCTGTCCTCATAAAAATTAACATTCCGTCACCTTCCCCATGAAGCACAAGGACACCCACACACGCCCCTGCTCAGAACTAAATGCCACTGAGTATAAAAATCATTTGCAAGCCCCCACTGCACAAGAGAGTCTGAGTGAGACTAGAGGGGGGCGCCAGGCCAGAGGTGCTCAAGCAGCAGCATGCACTGGGCATCACGTATGTGAGGTGTGGACGGTGTTAGGGTGCCATGGTGGGAGGGCACAGTGAAACTGTTTTATTGATAAGGCAGCTATTTCAAGAGACTAGACTAAACTCCCTCTGTGTTGGCTAAGCACTCACAGTCCTAACTTTCCTGAATCCCCCATCCCAGCTCCCTTACAGATCAACTTTTAGGCCTAATCAAAACAGCAATGAAAATATTTTGTTTTAAAGGCTTTTTGCTTTGACTCCCCCATACACCATCTACAGTCTGAGTGGCAGCTCCTTTTCACATGTAGGTGGATGGGCATAACAGGCAGGCCTTAGGGCTGCGGCTGATCTGACCCTGGGACACACAAGGACCAGTACACATTCAATAAAAAGAAGAACAGGAGGACTTGTGGCACCTTAGAGACTAACAAATTTATTAGAGCATAAGCTTTCGTGGACTACAGCCCACTTCTTCGGATGCACATTCAATGTCTCTCGAGAGAACCAAACATTCAGATGCCTAACACCTCATCAGGGAGAGACGTACCACTTTGAGAGCTTACCCCCAGTGTGAGGGGGCTCACATGGACCAATGGTCTGACCTGGCACTGCAATCCCTATGAGAGAAACGTACCATCAGCACCATGCGGTGGTAAACAGACACAACACATTTTAATCCAAAGCCATGCAGGAGTCCAGCAATGATTTATGCAAACACCCTACAGGAGGTAACTTGTAGAGCATGCTGATCCAGACCGTTTGAACTCTGCTGGCTCCTTGGCACCAGCGTGTATGGAGTTAACCTTTGATACCAGAGACTCTCAAAAACTAACAGCATTCTGTCTAATTACCTTGGTTGGGATAATTTTGGGACAGCAGCCAGATATGTGAAGGAGAGTTCTGCAGGAAGGTTAGGGCTGCGAGTGTTCAGCCAACACAGAGGGAGTTTAGTTTGAGTCTCTTAACCAGCACCTCACATTTCTAAGGGTATGTCTACACTACGAGAGTACTTCGATGTCACTTAAATCGAATATGTGGAATCGATATTAGAAAGTCGAACGTGTGTTTCCACACTAAGGACAGTAATTCGACTGTGTGAGTCCACACTAGCGGGGCAAGCGTCGACATTGGAAGCGGTGCACTGTGGGCAGCTATCCCACAGTTCCCGCAGTCCCCGCTGCCCATTGGAATTCTGGGTCGAGCCCCTAATGCCTGCTGGGGGAAAAAATGTTTCGAGGGTGGTTTTGGGTAACTGTCGTCATCCAACCGTCACTACCGCCCTCCCTCCCTGAAAGCGCCGGCGGGCAATCAGTTCGCGCACTTTTCTGCTGAGTGACATCCCGGACGCCACAGCACTGCGAGCATGGAGCCCGCTGCGACCATCGCTGCAATTATGGCCGTTGTCAACACCTCGCACCTTATCAGCCACCTTTTCCAGAGGCAGATGTTGAGAAATCGGGCGAGGAGGCTACGGCAGCGCGATGAGGACATGAAGTCTGAGAGTGGCACAGACCTGTCACAAAGCCCGGGACCCCGCGCCGTGGACATCATGGTGGCAATGGGTCATGTTGATGCCGTGGAACGGCGATTGTGGGCACGTGAAACAAGCACTGAGTGGTGGGACCGCATAGTGCTGCAAGTCTGGGATGAATCCCAGTGGCTGAGAAACTTTCGCATGCGGAAGGGAACTTTCCTTGAACTTTGTAAGTTGCTGTCCCCTGCCCTGAAGCGCAAGGACACCCGGATGCGAGAAGCCCTGACTGTCCAGAAGCGAATGGCCATAGCCCTCTGGAAACTTGCCACGCCAGACAGCTACCAGTCAGTCGCGAACCACTTTGGCGTAGGCAAATCTACCGTGGGGGTTGTTGTGATGCAAGTAGCCAAAGCAATCGTTGATGTATTGCTGTCAAAGGTAGTGACCCTGGGAAACGTGGAGGTGATCATAGATGGCTTCGCAGCGATGGGATTCCCAAACTGCGGTGGGGCCATAGATGGAACTCACATCCCTATCCTGGGACCGGACCACCAGGCCAGACAGTACATTAATCGAAAGGGCTACTTTTCCATGGTGCTGCAAGCACTGGTGGACCACAGGGGACGTTTTACCAACATCTACGTCGGATGGCCGGGCAAGGTTCATGACGCTCGTGTTTTCAGGAACTCTGGTCTGTTTAGACGGCTGCAGGAAGGTACTTACTTCCCGGACCACAAAATAACTGTTGGGGATGTCGAGATGCCTATAGTGATCCTTGGGGACCCAGCCTACCCACTAATGCCATGGCTCATGAAGCCCTATACAGGCACCCTGGACAGTGAAAAGGAACTCTTCAACTACCGTCTGAGCAAGTGGAGAATGGTGGTGGAGTGTGCTTTTGGACGTCTCAAGGGGAGATGGAGAAGCTTATTGACTCGCTCCGATCTCAGCGAAACCAATATCCCCATTGTTATTGCAGCTTGCTGTGTGCTCCACAATCTCTGTGAGAGCAAGGGGGAGACCTTTATGGCGGGGTGGGAGGTTGAGGCAAATTGCCTGGCTGATGATTACGCCCAGCCAGACAGCCGTGCGATTAGAAGAGCCCAGCGGGACGCGCTGTGCATCCGGGATGCTTTGAAAGCTAGGTTCCTGAGTGAGCAGGGTAACCTGTGACAATTTTGTTGGTTTACAGAGAAGCTGAACCTGCCCCCGTTTCTTTACCCAGTGACTGTTCACAATCCTCTCCAGTTTCATACCCCGTTCACCCCCTTCCAACCCACATTTAAAAATAAAATCACTGAAAATTTGTTAATGAACAACGTTTTATTTATTACTGTTTTCACGGGAAAGTGTTGAAACTGGGACGCAGACTGTGGTGGGGAGCGGGTGTAGTGTACTCATGCAAAGGACGCTTCTAAACTCGAGGAATGCCAGGCTCCTGCTTCTACAGTGGTCCGCACTGGCGGACTGATTGTTTGAACGGAGCCTGCCACCCCTCCTGTTCGGGGCTCTGTGTGTGGGGGCTATGTGACTTTGTGGCAGGGGGAGGACGGTTACAGATTCCCTGCTGCGTGGCTCTGTGATCCAGGATAAGGACCGCTGCATAAGATCTGTAACCGCCCTGCCACTGCCAAAAAAATCTCATAGCCCCCCACCCCCAACAGACAATGAAAACCACCTCCCAGACTGACCAGGGTGCCTAGTGACTGCACTGTGTGTGTGACCTGCTGCTGAACCTGCCCCTGTGTCTGTACCAACCACCTTTCCCCCCCTTAAAACAGACTGTCATCTAAAAAAAACATGATGGAAACAGTAATTAACAGAAACTTATTTTTTATTAGCAAATGGACAGTTAGGGGATGAAACTGGGATGGGGGATTGGGTGATGCAGGAAGGAAAGGACTTATCAAATTTTGGGGAATGACAGCCTCCTGCCACTTGAGCAGTCTGCAGGGGTAGAGTGACAGTTTTCACGGGCTCTGCAGCCCCTCCTTCTTGGTACTTTCGGTGAGGGGGGTATGGGACTTTGTGGCGGGGGACGGTGGTTACACATAGACTGCAGCGGGGCTCTGTCCTCCTGCCTCCGGTCTTGCAGAACATCCACAAGGCGCCGGAGCGTGTCCGTTTGCTCCCTCATTAGTCCAAGCAGTGTTTGAGTCGCCTGCTGGTTTTCCTGCCGCCACCTCTCCTCCCGTTCGCTGTGTGCTCGCTGGTATTGGGACATGTTCTCCCTCCACTGACTCTGCAGGGTTGCCTCGGCTCGGGAGCAGCCCATAAGTTCTGAGAACATGTCGTCCCGTGTCCTTTTACGTCTACGCCTAATCTGCGACAGCCTCTGGGAGTCTGATGACAGGGTAGGTCGGGAGACAGCCACAGCTGTGGGATGGGAAAAAGGGAGTGAATTCCTCAAAAAGATAAATTTTTGGGTGAACAAAGAAAATAGTCTTTCTCTGTGAAAAAGACCATTCACAGCACCTATCACATGCGGACTCAGGACAAGGTCGAATTTTCGGCCTTCGCATTCAGTCCCTGGGGTCTTGCAGTGCAGATCACAGAATCGGAACAGCACCGCGGAATTTGGGTAGCGGGCTGACATGGTAAGCCGTAGACTTGTGGCAGCTTAAAACTTTAATAATAGCACTGCCCTACTTTCACGTTCAAAGCAATGCTCCTAGCGTTGGCCAGTTCCTGCTGCCAGCAATCCGGCAAGCATGAACTCTGCCCCTGTCCCACCCCCTCGCGGCTGTCCCCGGGAAAGATCCCTCTATGCTGCCCCTCTCCCGCCTCCACCGCATGGCTGTAAACCGGCGGTTACAGTTCTGTAAAGGAACAGGGAAGCAGTCCCAATACTAACATTGCCCTAATTCAAAGCAGGTGACCATGAGCGACATCACTCTGATGCGTATTTCAGACAGCGACAAAGAACGCATGCTTCGGGAAAGCCTCCAAAGACCAGGGCCGTATGCCGCCATGCTGTGCAAGGCAATGATACCGGAGTACTTGATGGTAGCCTGGCGCGGAAACGTTTCATACTACGGAGGACACAACAAGGCCGCTCTCCCAAGGAACCTCATGCAAAGGCTTTCCAATTACCTCCAGGAGAGCTTCATGGAGATGTCCCATGAGGATTTCTGCTCTATCCCCGGATATATTGACCGAATTTTACTGTAGCTGCACTGGCAAGGGCTAAACAGTACAGCGCCTAGGGCAAACCAATCAAGATATACCGGACATTGTTAGATTTTTTTTGCAGCAGTTGCACTGCCAAAGACTAGAACTTTAAGTGCCTAGGACAATCTAATCATGAAAAAGCCACAGTTAATATTAATATTCTTTTATAAATAAATGTTTACATGTTTAAACCACTTACAGGCTGATCCTTCCCCTGATTCTGGGTCCGGGTTAACGCCTGGGGACGGTTGGTACGGGATCTCTGTGAGGGTGATGAAGAGATCCTGGCTGTCGGGGAAATCAGCGTTGTAAGCGCTGTTGACTGCCTCGTCCTCCTCATCTCCTTCCTCTTCTTCCCCGTCCACTACCATCTCAGAGGAAGCGGGCGTGGACAATATCCCATCCTCAGAGTCCACGGTCAGTGGTGGGGTAGTGGTGGCGGCCGCACCTAGGATGGAATGCAGTGCCTCGTAGAAACGGCATGTCTGCGGCTGGGATCCGGAGCGTCCGTTTGCCTCTTTGGTCTTCTGGTAGCCTTGTCTCAGCTCCTTGATTTTCACGCGGCACTGCGTTGCATCCCGGCTGTATCCTCTCTCTGTCATTGCTTTGGAGATCTTCTCGTAGATCTTTGCATTCCGTCTTTTCGATCGCAGCTCGGAAAGCACGGACTCATCGCCCCACACAGCGATCAGATCCAAGACTTCCCGATCAGTCCATGCCGGGGCCCTCTTTCTATTCTGAGATTGCATGGCCATCTCTGCTGGAGAGCTCTGCATCGTTAACAGTGCTGCTGAGCTCGCCACGATGTCCAAACAGGAAATGAGATTCAAACTGCCCAGACAGGAAAAGGAATTCAAATTTTCCCGGGGCTTTTCCTGAGGGCTGGTCAGAGCATCTGAGCTCTGACTGCTGTCCAGAGCGTCAACAGAGTGGTGCACTATGGGATAGCTCCCGGAGCTATTAGCGTCGATTTCCATCCACACCTAGTCTAATTCGACATGGCCATGTCGAATTTAGCGCTACTCCCCTCGTTGGGGAGGAGTACAGAAGTCGAATTTAGGAGACCTCTATGTCGAACTAAATAGCTTTGTTGTGTGGACGGGTGCAGAGTTAATTCGATTTAGCGCTGCTAAATTCGACATAACCTGCTAGTGTAGACCAGGCCTAAAGGAAACAGATGAGCACTCAATAGCAGCCTCTTCTCTGGCCTTCAGTTACCAGCTCCTGCAATTAGATTAAAAAGCAAGACATTTTAGATAATCAATAATAGCAGCTCTAACCTCATCCCCCAGTTGTAAGCATACTAGGGAGCATTAGTTCCTTCCCAAAAATAGACCCAGCCTGTCTGGCTGGAGCTCCAACACCTTCAGTGGAATGAAAACCAAGCAACCGTCCTTACTGCTGAGACTTTACCCAGCAGAACAAGGCTGATCCTGTACATTAGCCCATAGTGCAATGATTCATTAGAAAAGATCAAATATGAAGCACAGGTACATTCTATAGGTCTCTGGGAAGCCCTGCTAGACTGGATCCTCACCACACCTTGGCTAGAAAGCTGGCTAAAGCTTTATATGACCAGCTGCTCTATTGGGGCACGTTAAGGGTCGTTATCACACACTTGGAATAAGTCCTTCTGCTTCAGCTCACTCTCAACCAATCCAAATGTACACAGACACATCTGAACGCATCTTCAGTGTGAGTTTTATCAATGCTGTGACCTTCAGGCATTGAGCTAAGCCATTCTCCCTTCCTCCCAAGTATCCTTCTCAGAACACCTCGTCTCACAAGATTAATGGACTAGAAAATCTAATCAGATACAGGTGCACACACTCCCAAGGTGGCCTGCACATACAGTGACAAGACGGATTGCAGGTTTTGTCTGTGAAATGTTCCAGTACCTGTCCAATGATTCCAGGTGGAGAGTACACATGTATCAGGATACCTACTTTCCAGCATCTGGAAATGGTCTATTATTCCATAAAACAGCCAACCAGCCCACAGTGATGACTGTAGCAAAAGCTGATGAGCAGTTGTTTTTCCAAGTACCAATTTCCCATCCATGCACCTCTGCATTTAAAAAAAAAAAAAAAGGCAGAGGACTGCCGACAATGCATCCTGTACTCCCTAGACACATGCACCCAACAGGTTTTATTGTGAAATTGGTACAATATCCTGGGCTGGCTGGCTTTTTCATGTGGGAGGTGATGAAGCATCTGGTTATACCTAACAGGTTTGGTTAAAAATGAATCCAAAAGAGGGGTGTTTTGAAGGCAAAATGCAAACTTCACTGCTGCTCTAAGTAGATCGACTTAATGGGGCATTTTTAAAGTATAGTACTGGCTTGAAAAGCGAGGATATTAGACAGTTCCCTTTACTCTGATCTGCTACTTATGTGCATTTGCTTGTTATCTTTCTGCTTACTTTACTGACCAAACTACTTTCGTTAGCACTGCAAAGCCAAAACAGCTGAGAGTGAGAGCTGGCTTGTTTATAGCCAGATTAGTCAAACTGAGTTCCAGCTGCAGAATCTCTAATTCTTGGCAATGCACAAGCCAGCGTGACTTTCAGATTCTTACTTGGATTCTAAGCTCTTTGGGGAAGGGACTGTCTTTTTGTTCTCTGTTTGTACAACCCTTAGCACCATGAGATCCTGGTTGTAATAACAATATAAATAGTATCATCATGAATTTGCAGGCCTAACAGCTGAGGAAAACACATTTCCTTGGGAATTAATCATCTCTCTCTCAGCTTCCCTCCCCCATGGCATAGTGTATTACGATTTTCAGATTTTTCTTAAATCAGAGTATTACAGCCAGACTCTTAGACATTATGCTTTTGAAACTATTCATCACTCAGCACCTCAGAGTTACAGTTACATGAATCCTGACCTGCTAGCTCAAAATACAGTGATAAAATTAAAGGGTGCTAAAACTACAGAAATAAGCTTCACACCAAGCCCCCATTTATGCGGAGTGTATTTTGCACTGCAAATAACTGAGTCCACGATGCTGCATCCTCAGTTCATTCACACTTTTGCCTGGCAATTTACAGCTGGTGTCAAGTAATGGGTGTATTTCAATGGGGATCTCCTGCAAAAGTGGAGGCCTGCTTTTTTTTAAACTGGCAAATTCCTACTCAAAGTGTAAACCCTAATAATGCTATTTTGTGCTTCTCCATCACCTTTCATCTGAGGATGCTTCATAAATTACATGTTTATCTTCTCAGATAGCTAGTAATACTTAGCTTGCAGGGTAAGTATTACTATCCCTCCATTCTATAGATGGGGAAACCGAGGCACGGGGAGCTTAAGTAACTTGTCCAAGATCAAGGAGACAGTCTCTGTAGTTGGTGGGGCTCACGCTGGGAACAGATGCCCAGATCACAGAAACTCTGTCATATGCTCAGAAGTAAAAGACCATAATCCCCCATAATGTTTAAACTATTGGCACTTCAAAGGAATTCTCTTGCAATATCTTGCTTTTTTTCAAGCCTCAGGCATCCCCAGAACAGGACAGCTTTATGGCCAGTCTGTCACAGCTACAGTTTGACAAGGGGACCAAGACAAACGCTCAATGGGTCACCCCTCCTTCCAGTTAGTGCTTGTTGCTGTCTAAGGGGTAAAAGATTTTCAAGTAAGTATAGTGCAAGTACATGAAACTCCCTCCCTAAGATCCGAATGGCATGGAATACCACCAGGCTGTTTAATAATAGTTACCCTAAACTCAATGCTTTGGGGATCGGGCTATTAGGACACCGGGCAACTGAATCCGTTTTTAAAGAACAAAACCTTGTGAAGAGTTAGATGTGGCAAGAGTTCATAAGAACATAAGAGCTGCCATACTGGGTCAGATTACGTTCCATCTTGCCCAGTATCCTGTCTCCTACTCTACTTGCGCTACAAGCTCTAAGATATAACCGCATTTGCTCCAATCCCTCAGATAGAGACAAGCACCTACAAGATCTCTATCAAGCATTCTTAAAACTACAATACCAACCTGCTGAAGTGAAAAAACAGATTGACAGAGCCAGACGAGTACCCAGAAGTCACCTCCTACAAGACAGGCCCAACAAAGAAAATAACAGAACACCACTAGCTGTCACCTTCAGCCCCCAACTGAAACCTCTCCAGCGCATCATCGGAGATCTACAACCTATCCTGAAAGATGATCCTTTACTCTCACAGATCTTGGGAGACAGACCTGTCCTCACTTACAGACAACCCCCCAACCTAAAGCAAATACTCACCAGCAACCACACATCACTGAACAAAACCACTGACCCAGGAACCTATCCTTGTAACAAAGCCCGATGCCAACTCTGTCCACATATCTATTCAAGTGACATCATCATAGGACCTAATCACATCAGCCATACCATCAGGGGCTCGTTCACCTGCACATCTACCAATGTGATATATGCCATCATGTGCCAGCAATGCCCCTCTGCCACGTACATTGGCCAAACCGGACAGTCTCTCCGCAAAAGAATTAATGGACACAAATCTGACATCAGGAATCATAATACTCAAAAACCAGTGGGAGAACACTTTAACCTGTCTGGCCATTCAATGACAGACCTGCGGGTGGCTATCTTACAACAGAAAAACTTCAAAAACAGACTCCAACGAGAGACTGCTGAGCTGGAATTGATATGCAAACTAGATACAATCAACTCAGGATTGAATAAGGACTGGGAATGGCTGAGCCATTACAAACATTGAATCTATCTCCCCTTGTAAGTATTCTCACACTTCTTATCAAACTGTCTGTACTGGGCTATCTTGATTATCACTTCAAAAGTTTTTTTCTGTTACTTAATTGGCCTTTCAGAGTTGGTAAGACAACTCCCACCTGTTCATGCTCTCTGTATGTGTGTATATATATCTCCTCAATATATATTCCACTCTGTATGCATCCGAAGAAGTGGGCTGTAGTCCACGAAAGCTTATGCTCTAATAAATTTGTTAGTCTCTAAGGTGCCACAAGTACTCCTGTTCTTTTTGCGGATACAGACTAACACGGCTGCTACTCTGAAAAATGACAATAGACTCATCCATAGATACGGTTGTGCACAGACCCAGGCATTTATATAGGGGAAATTTTCCAACATTTACTTCAGGGGGAATTTTGTGCCACAACACAATACAGAATTTGCGCAGAATTTCATTTCCTCCCTCTCACAGCAGAATTGGTGCTGCAGAGCTGCTGGCTGTCAGTAGCACATGCGGGACCTACCAGAGCCTGGCTCTCCAGCTTGCAAATACATGACACTGTCAGGGGGAGGGGGAGGGAGAACTGGACTGTTCCACACAGGTGCAGTTCCCAGCATGTCCTGAAGGAAGGAAATGGCATGCAGGAAACTGTGTACAAGCCTGGGACCCAGCATCAGGCTGTTTCTCCCTCTGGATCCCTGGGCTCTTGGCGGTAGGGGGTGCAGGTGTCTGGGCTAGGGGGGTGCCCCACAGCTGGACTCTGGGGGTGTGGGTGTCTAAGACTGGAGGGGCAGAGATTTCTCCCAAGATGTGCCCAGCTGACACATGTGACACACTCAGACAGGTGCCCAACAAAAGCTTAACAAAGAAACAGGAACTGGGCTGTCATAGGAGTTTCTTTGACTCTACTCCTGGGGGAATTTTTTTTGCTGGCTGACAGGTATTTTGAAATAAATTACCAAAATAATTGAAACTGTCAAAATAACAATATACTCACACCAAATAAAATATGCAGAATTTTAAAATATTGTATGCAGAATGTTTAATTTTTTAGCACAGAATTCCCTCAGGAGTACACATTACTACACCGCTATGCGAGTAGCTTCCTACGTACCAAATAACAATGGCTTTTTCAGTTTAGGTTACATCCCCTTGGAAGTAATACTATTAGGTTTCCTTGGATAGACACACCCTAGCTATGAGATTTCAATCAGGTTTTGCAAAACCAAACTGAATGCTACAGCTGCTACACATGTGTACAGCTTCCACTGACTCCAGTAGCAGCTATACCTGAAGAGCTACAACTGTGTTGAGCTCCACTGTGCCAAACTCAGACCTGTTTGTAAGCCTCGACTTTTGTTCAACCAATAGTGGTGAATAATAATCTGACATTTAGATGTCAGATGCTATAGTAATGGGGGCAATACATGGAGCCAGACCACCTTTGCCACAATGCCACCTATAGCGAAATAAAACCTGGACACAGAAGACACTCCATCCACCACAGAAATGCAGCTGCTTCTAAGGAGGACTGTGTTACAGAGCTCTCCATCTCCACTTGCTGATGGTGGGAATAAAAGCACTTCAGTTTATGTAGGAGAATGCTGACACGTGGAATAAAAATACAGAGGAAAGTTGTCCTGTTCCACTTTGAGCTAACATGTAGGTCCCAACTTACAGCAGGGGGAGACCACCTGCCTTTGCACTTACTGCTTTTCCAGGATAGGCTATATGGCAAGGACTTGGGTGCTCTCATGCCTGGCATTAGGTTACTCTTTTGTTCCCTTACTTCACTGGACCCAGGGTTGAAAGAGATCAAATAAGAGTTATCCTACACATGTGTACTTCTTTTAGCTAAGTATCTTTTACTATAAATATTTGAGTATGTTAATTTAAACATGCAATCAGAACAGTTACTTCTCCTCGCAAATGCTAGAGAAAAAGTGTAGAACATGTTGATGTCATCTACTTTTTGACTAAAATCCCCAGTTAATCAGTCATCCAAACAAGAAAGAAATAACACAAAGACAGCAAGAAAAATCAGAGTTAAAGCTTGATTATAAATAAATATTGCACTGCCCTCAACTGTAAATGGCATCTCAGCACACAAGCCCTAGTCGTCTCTATACGTGCAGATGTCTAATAGTGAATGCCAGTGAAAATGAGGTAGGATCAGAGGCTAGAATAGGGAAAGAAAATTTTAAAAATTACTTAGACAAGTTAGAGGTCTTCAAGTGGGCAGGGCCTGATGAAATACATCCTAAAATACTCAAGGTGCTGACTGAGGAGATATATGAGCCATAAGCGATTATCTTTGAAAAGATGTCCATCTGCTTGCATTTGGAAAGGAAGATTATCTTTGAAAAGTCATGGAAGACAGGAAAGATTCCAGAGGACTGGAAAAGGGGCAAATATAGTACCAATCTATAAAAAAAGGGAATAAAGGCAACCTGGGGAATTACAGACCAGTCAGCTTAACATCAGTTCCTGGGAAGATAGAGAAAATAATTAAGCACTCAAATTGCAGGATCCTAGAGAATAATAAGGCGATAAGTAACAGTCAGCATGGATTTGCCAAGAACAAAATTGTGTCAAACCAACCTAATAGCTTTCTTTGACAGAGTAACAAGCCTTGTGGATGGGGGAGGGGGAGTGGTAGGTGTGGTGTATCTTAAGTTTAATAAGGCTTTTGATACTGACTCGCATGACCTCCTCGTAAACAAACTAGGGAAATACAACCTAGATGGAGTTCCTATAAGGTGGGTGAATAACTGGATGGAAAAATGTTTACAGAGAGTAGGTGGTTCACAGTCAAGCTGGAAGTGCATATTGAGTGGGGTCTCACAGGAATCAGTTTTGGGTCCGGTTCTGTTCAATATCTTCATCAGTGATTTAGATAATGGCATAGAGAGCACATTTATAAAGTTTGCAGACGATACCAAGCTGCGAGGGATTGTAAGTGCTTTGGAGGATAGGATTAAAATTCAAAACTATCTGGACAAACTGGAGAAATGGTCTGAAGTAAATAGGACGTGCGACACTACACTCCATATTCGTCATAGTATATGACACCATTTCTGGGCACCGCATTTCAAGAAAGATGTGGAGAAATTGGAGAGGGTCCAGAGAAGAGCAACAAGAATTATTAAAAGGCCTGGTCTACACTATGAATTTAATTCGAATTTAGCAGCGTTAAATCGAATTAACCCTGCACCCATCCACACAATGAAGCCATTTATTTCGAAATAAAGGGCTCTTAAAATCGATTTCTGTACTCCTCCCCGACAAGGGGAGTAGTGCCAAAATCGATATTGTCATTTCGAATTAGAGTTAGTGTGGCCGGAATTCGATGGTATTGGCCTCCGGGAGCTAGAACATGACCTATGAAGGAAGGCTGAAAGAACTGGGTTTGTTTAGTTTGGAAAAGAGAAGACTGAGAGGGGACATGATAGCAGTTTTCAGGTATCTAAAAGGGTGTCATAAGGAGGAGGGAGAAAACTTGTTCACCTTAGCCTCTAAGGATAGAAGAAGAAGCAATGGGCTTAAACTGCAGCAAGGGAGGTTTAGGTTGGACATTAGGAAAAAGTTCCTAACTGTCAGGGTGGTTAAACACTGGAATAAATTGCCTAGGGAGGTTGTGGAATCTCCATCTCTGGAGATATTTAAGAGTAGGTTAGATAAATGTCTATCAGGGATGGTCTAGACAGTATTTGGTCCTGCCATGAGGGCATGGGACTGGACTCGATGACCTCTCGAGGTCCCATCCAGTCCTAGAATCTATGAATAGTAATATTATTAGGATATGATCATGACATCATTATGAAGCATTTTGTACAAGATGGGTCATGTAAGGTGTCATTGGAAAAAATTATGATTTGCATGTATGTATCATATTTGTATCTGAAGTTATATTTCAAATGGGCTTACTCTGGAAGACACCCACAGCCAGCCTTTCAGATACAACAATGACGAAGCCAGAGTGCTAATGGCTCATCAACAGAGACAATGGGCTGTGGAATAGGTTAGCGCTCCTGTGGAAGGCCAGCCTGTAAGTTATGGCTGCAAGGACTCTGCAAGGGCATGTGACCAGATCACATGTCTCTGGACTCCATTCTAGGTACCTGAAATTTTCCACAAACTGGTTTGGAAACCAAGTTTGAAACAGAGTTCCCACCATATTAAAAAGCTATATAAGGCAGGGAGTTCTTCACTCCCCCACAACTCAACAACAGACAGAAGCTCTGAAAGAAAAAGTTTTGGAACGGGGTACGAGATCCAAGCTGCAAAACAAATGTAGCTTGTCCCTTAAGAATCTGCAAGCCTGCTTATATCGCTAGCCAGGGTGAGAAGCTTCAAATTCATATCCAATCTTTCTAGAATTTTAGGCTTAGTTTGCGGTTCTGTTTATTTACTACGTAATCCACTTTGGTCTGTTTTTTATCACTTATAATCACTTAAAATCTATCTTTTGTAGTTAATAAACTTGCTTTTTGCTTTATCTAAACCGGTGTGCCTGAGACCAAAGTGTCTTGGGAAAAATCTCATCGTGGTTAACACAAGTATGCATTGTCCTCTCCACATCGAGGGAGTGGTGAACTGGGTAATAAATTCATACTGGTCGAGGTTTTGATCAGGGCAGGACGGTACAGCTCTGGGGTCCCAGCCTGGGGGTTATTTTGGCTGTAGCCTCTCTATTGTTGGTTCATGCAGTGGCTGTCCAAAGCCTGCATGCAACTACAGCTGGGTGTGTCCCTGCCTGTGTGAATGTTGGTGGGCGTGTAGGATCGGGAGTGGTCTATAGCCGGTCACAGCAGCACAGTGCTAAGAGGGAGCCCAGGCTGGTGAGTTATAGGGCTCAGTGGAACCCCAGTTCCAGGTGGCACCCCCAGGGGAACCCATCACAGGATGAAATTCAATAAGGACAAATTCAGAGTACTCCACTATCAGTTGCACACATACAAAATGGGAAATGACTGCCCAGGATGATGAAGTACTGAAGAAAGGGATCTGGGGGTCATAGTGGATCGCAAGCTAAATATGAGTCAACATCATTCTGAAATACATTAGCAGGAGTGTTGTAGGCAAGATGTGAGAAGTAATTCTTCTGCTCCACTCCATGCTGATTAAATGTCCAATTCTGGGTGCCACATTTTCAGGTAAGATGTGGACAAATTAAAGAAAGTCCAGAGAAGAGCAACAAAAATGATTAAAGGTCTAGAAAACATGACCTATGAGGGAAGGCTTGACAAAGCCCTGGTCAGATGATTTAGTTGGGGATTGGTCCTGCTTTGAGTAGGGGGTTGGACTAGATGAGCTCCTGAGGTCTCTTCCAACCCTGATATTCTATTATTAAGATTGAAAAAATTGGGCTTGTTTAGTTTGGAGAAGAGAAGACTGAGCCCTGGTCTACACTACGAGTTTAGGTCAAATTTAGCAGCGTCAGATTGATTTAACCCTGCGCCCATCCACACGACGAAGCCATTTTTGTCAACTTAAAGGGCTCTTAAAATAGATTTCTGTACTCTTCCCCGACGAGGGGATTAGCACTGAAATCGACCTTGCTGGGTAGAATTTGGGGTAGTGTGGACGCAAATCGACATTATTGGCCTCCGGGAGCTATCCCAGAGTGCTCCAATGTGACCGCTCTGAACAGCGCTTTCAACTCAGATGCACTAGCCAGGTACACAGGAAAAGCCCTGGGAACTTTTGAATTTTGTTTCCTGTTTGGCCAGCGTGGCAAACTCATCAGCAGAGGTGACCATGCAGTCCCAGAATCGCAGAAGAGCTCCAGCATGGACCGAACAGGAAGTACTGGATCTGATTGCTGTATGGGGACATGAATCCATGCTATCAGAACTCCGTTCCAAAAGACGAAATGTCAAAATATTTGAAAAAAATCTCTAAGGCCAGATGGACAGAGGCTATAACAGGGACCAGCAGCAGTGCCACGTGAAAATTAAAAAAATAAAATCAACGGAGATATCCTATCTCCTAGAACTGGAAGGGACCTTGAAAGGTCATTGAGTCCAGCCCCCTGCCTTCACTAGCAGGACCAAGTACTGATTTTGCCCCAGATACTTAAGTGGCTCCCTCAAGGATTGGGTTTCACAGGACAATGCTCAAACCACTGAGCTATCCCTCCCCCCTACCAAAAAACAAAGAGGCAAATGGCAGCTCCGGGTCTGACCCCCAGACATGCCGCTTCTATGATGAGCTGCATGCATGGGGGTGTTAGTTGGGTTTGTGCTGCACGTTAACCCTAAAACCACAGCTCCTCCTTTTAAATGGCCAACCCATTTTAAATGGCCAACCCAACAGGTGCTTGGTATGGGAAATGAGGGCGCTGCTGTTTGAAACCATTCCCACACGTTATGAAGGTTGAAGAAGCCGAAAGACTGTGGCTTACCATGGGTCCCTGCAAGCCAAATTCCATTGCCTGGCCCTGTGTGTGTGATCTTCTCACACCAAACCGGCAGGCCCTCAATAGAAGAGGCAAAATGCGACCTTGTACCGAAAGCACATGTGCTATATAATGTTAACAGCTTGGTTCACCATGAAAGAGCTACCCATTGTTCTCTAAAATGTGTCTTTTCAAATACTACTCTCCCTTTTTTTCCTCCCGCAGCTGCAAATGTTTCAACGCTCCCTCTATCATCTCCATCCCAGAGGCTAGCGCAGATAAGAAGGCGAAAAAAAACGCCCTCACGATGAAAATGTTCTCTGAGCTCATGCAGTCCTCCCACACGGAAAGAGCTCAGCAGAATGCGTGGAGGCAAACAATGGCAGAGTCCAGGAAAGCCGAAAATGAACACAGGGACAGGAGGGACGAGCAAGAAGAAAGGTGGCGGGAGCAAGAGGAGAGGTGGTGGCAGCGTGATGAGAGGAGGCAGAATGCAATGCTGAGGCTACTGGAGGATCAAACTGATATGCTCCGGCGTACGGTTGAGCTGCAGGAAAGGCAGCAGGAGCGCAGACTGCCAGCGCAGCCCTTATGTAACCAACTGCCCTCCTTCCCAAGTTCCATGGCCTCCTCTCCCAGACGCCTAAGAACTCCCCCCGCCCCCGGCCACCCAACCACTCCACCCCAGAGGACTGCCCAAGCAACAGAAAGCTGGCATTCAATAAGTTTTGAAATACAGTGTGGTCTTGTCCTTCCCTCCTCCCCTACCCCTCCCGGGCTACTTTGGCAGTTATCCTCCTATTTGTGTGACAAATTAATAAAGAATGCATGATTTTGAAACAACAATGACTTTATTGCCTCTGCAAGCAGTGATCGAAGGTGAGAGGTTGGGCTGGCTTACAGCGAAGTAGAGTGAACCAAGGGGGCGGGTTTTATCAAAGAGAAACAATCAGAACTCTCACACCATACTCTGGCCAGTCACGAAACTGGTTTTCAAAGCTTCTGTGATGCGCAGCGCACCCTGCTATCCTCTTCTAACCGCCCTGGTGTTTGGCTGTGTGTAATCAGCGGCCAGGCAATTTGCCTCAACCTCCCACTCCGGCATAAATGTCTCCCCCTTACTCTCACAGATACTGTGGAACACACAGCAAGCAGCAACAACAATGGGAATACTGGTTTCGCTGAGGTCTAACCGAGCTTTTAAACGTCCAAATGCATATTCTACCACCATTCTGCACTTGCTCACCCTATAGTTGAACTGCTCCTTACTACTGTCCAGGGTGCCGGTGTATGGCTTCATAAGCCATGGCATTAAGGGGTAGCCTGGCTCCCCAAGGATAACTATAGGCATTTCAACATTCCCAATGGTTATTTTCTGGTCTGGGAAGTAAGTCCCTTCCTGCAGCTGTTCAAATAGACCAGAGTTCCTGAAGATGCGAGTGTCATGTACCTTTCCCGGCCATCCCACGTTGATGTTGGTGAAACGTCCCTTGTGATCCATCAGTGCTTGCAGCACCATTGAAAAGTACCCCTTGCGGTTTAGGTACTGGCTGCCAAGGTGGTCCGGTCCCAAGATAGGGATATGCGTTCCTTCCATCGCCCCACCACAGTTAGGTAATCCCATTGCAGCAAAGCCATCCACTATGACCTGCACATTTCCCAGAGTCACTACCCTTGATAGCAGCAGCTCAGAGATTGCGTTGGCTACTTGGATCACAACAGCCTCCACAGTAGATTTGCCCACTCCAAATTGATTCCCGACTGACCGGTAGCTGTCTGGCGTTGCAAGCTTCCAGAGGGCTATCGCCACTTGCTTCTGAACTGCGAGGGCTGCTCTCATCTTGGTATTCTTGCGCTTGAGGGCAGGGGAAAGCAAATCACAAAGTTCCATGAAAATGCCCTTACACATGCAAAAGTTTCACAACCACTGGGAATCATCCCAGACCTGCAACATTATGCGGTCCCACCAGTCTGTGCTTGTTTGCTGGGCCCAGAATTGGCATTCCATGGCATGAGCCTGCCCCATTGCCACCAGGATGTCCAAATTGCCGGGACCTGTACTTGGAGAGAAGTCTGTGTCCATGTCCTCATCACTCTCGTCACCGCCTCCTCGCCTGCTTTTGCAGGTTCTGGTTCTGCACATACTGCAGGATAAATGCATGAGGTGTTTACAATGCTCATAACTGCCGCGGTGATCTGAGCGGGCTCCAGGCTTGCCGTGGTATGGCGTCTGCAGGAGAGCAGAGTTGCAACGGAAGCGGTGGCTGATGATGGATGCCATGAGAATAGATATTTATAGAGAACAACGAGAGGACCTGTGAGGTGGATTCATGAGAGCAGGAGAGCAGAGTTGCAGCGGAAGCGTACCCGGAGCCCATGACAGACAACATGGAGAAATTCGCTATTGACACAATAGCAGCAGAGCAGAGATGCAGCGGAAACGGTGGATGACGATGGTTAGCAGTCCTACTGCACCGTCTGCTGCCAGCAGCACCTAGTACACAACAGCAGCAGTGTCGGTGAGCTGAGCTGAGCGGGCTGCACGCTTGCCGTGGCATGGCGGCTGTGCAGAGAAAAGGCGCGGAAAGATTGTCTGCCATTGCTTTCACGGAGGGAGGGGCAGCTGACGACATGTACCCAAAACCACCCGCGACAATGTTTTTGCCCCAGAATTCCAATGGGCGGCAGAGATGGCAGGAACTGTGGGATAGCTACCCACAGTGCAACACTCCGAAAGTCCACGCTAGCCACGGTACTGTGGACGTACTCCGCTGACTTAATGCGCTTAGTGGGGACACACACAATTGAGTGTATAAAATCGCTTCCTAAAAAAATCGACTTCTATAAATTCGACCTAATTTCGTAGTGTAGACATACCCTGAGAAGGGACATGATAACAGTTTTCAAGTAGATAAAAAGGTTGTTACAAGAAAAAGGGAAGCGGCCATCAGCAGGTCCGGCTCCTAGGCAGAGGCGTGCAAGCAGCTCCGTGCGGCTATCGCCCACAGGCACTGCCCCCCGCCCACCAGCTCCCATTGGCCAATGGGAATGCAGAGCCGGTGCTCAGGGCAGGGGCAGCGCATGGAGCCCCGTGGCTCTCCCCCACCCCCAACCTAGGAGCCGGACCTGCTGCTGGCCGCTTCAAGGGCACAGCGCAGTGTCAGAACAGGTAGGGACTAGCCTGCTTTAGCTGCTCAGCACCCCCGACGGGACTTTTAATGGCCCGGTCAGTAGAGCTGACCAAAGCCGCCGCAACCCAGTGCCTTCATTCCGTGACCCAGTTCTGGGTCATGACCCACAGTTTGAAAAGCACTTGTCTAGATAATACTTAGTCCTGCCGTGGGTGCAGGGGACTGGACTAGATGACCTCTCGAGGTCCCTTTCAGTCCTATGATTCTATGTCACTGTTACGGGCTGTAGAAGGCTCTGATTAGACAGGTAAGGCATAGTACAATGATTTGGTTGTTCAGGGGTGAGACAGAGATAATGACCAAACACATTATGCTTCATTTTCCAAACTTGCATTGTGATTAAACTTCACAAATAAAATAATTTCTGACTCAGGGCTCTAACTGCCTGCAAAATCTCCTGGCTGTTAAAAGTTACTTGCAGCAGGTCATGAGAGATTAGATTAGCTAAGGGCTGACATCAGTCTGCATTTCTATCAAGCCCAGCATAACAGTTTAGTGTTTAATAACCCCCCAAAAATATATAACCAGTGGGGATTGAATCCAGGACCATCAGCACTAATAGTACTACAGTAGAATTAGAGGAGTAACCATTAGCTGGTAGCAATAGTATGTTCTTATACTCTCATATGGATCTGCAACTAAAAGGAGACAGGAAACACTGACCCAGAGGCATAGGAATGTTGATTCATGCCGGTGGGAACTCCCCCACTATCACCCAAAAATAGGATTCATAAAGTAAATTGCATCTGCCCATCAACACAGCAGCATGAATTAAAAGTAGTTTGAAAGCACATCTTCTATGGAAAGCACTGTCACAAGAAATACACCTTTTGTTACCTGTTGTTTATGCCACTATTGAACGTGCCCCAAACGAACGTAGAATTTGTTTGCTCCTGTAGATCTGCCAAAGGAAACAGACATCACTGTGGCTCAGTACTGAGTAACTTCTGCAAGCGTCATAGCAACATAAAATGAGAAATATGGCAGAGACGCTGCTAGGTTTACAAAACGGAATGAGAATTTAGCTAAGGCTTGGCGTAAGTGACAGCAAAGCAGACATTTAATTGAGAAATATAAAGTGTAAAGGTAATCATCAATTTCCACTTTCATCAAAGCACAGATGGGGCAACAGACTACATGGAAAACAACAGATGTTTTGTAGAGAATAGCAGGCATGCGGTAGAGCCTGTGAAGCAGGAGAACTTAATTTGTTCAGGGACATTATAATTGGGTGTCCCAACACATGATCTGTGCAGAAGGATCTATGGGACCTCTCTCTTAGTCAATGTCACTTCTTTGGGGGCAAGAAGAAGGGAATAGCAGGGGCTGACAGCCACCCTATGTCAACCTACTTCCTCACCTTTATCCCAGTCTTCGTCACATGGGGACGGCTGCCACATGCTGACAGTGCTCATCTTCTCTCTGTGGCAGTTATTCGACTGACTCACTTAAAGCAAAGAAGATTCTTAGTGAGAAAATCTTTTTGGATAAAATACAATCCTATTTTAGGGACATTTAGGGCTACCATATGTCCGGATTTCCCCGGACATGTCCGGCTTTTCGGTCTATAAATAGCCGTCCGGGGGGGATTTTTAAAAATCTAAAAATGTCCGGGATTTCCCCCCGGTTGGCTATTTATAGACAGAAAAGCAGTGGCCAAGTGTCGCTGGGCACCCAAAGCCCCTTCCCGGCTCCCCCCATCCCCTGCAGCCTTACCATGCTGTCCGGCCCCGAAGCTGTCTTCCCCCTCCTCCACTCCCCTAAACGCTCCGCCCACCTGCTCCTCCCCCTCCCCTGCTTCCCGCGAATCAGATCTTCGCAGGAAGTCTGAAAAGAAGAAGGGGCAAGCAGCAGCAGGTAAGCTGGGGCAGGGGAGTGCTAGGAGGAGAGCTCCAGGGAGGCGCGGCCCTGACTGAGTGGCTCCCTCCGGCCCGGGCCGAGCGGCGCCCAGCGGCCGCAGCGGCTCCGGCCCAGCTCAGGCCCCAGCAGCTCCGGCCCCGGTTCCAGCCCCAGGGCAGCGACCCCGGTTGTGGCCGAGCACCCCCGGCCCGGGCCCCAGCAGCGCCGGCCCCGGCTCTGGCGGCTCCAGCCCGGCTCAGGCCCCAGCAGCGCCGGCCCTGGTTGTGGCCCAGCTCAGGCCCCAGCAGTGCCGGCCCTGGTTCCGGCTGAGTGCGCCGGACCAGCCCCGGCTGAGCACCTCTGGCCTGGCCCCAAGCCCTGCAACCCCGGCCGGAGTGCAGCCCGATTCCTGGGCTCTTTAAAGCCGGCCCTGGTCAGGGGACAGGGAGGGGGGTTGGATGGGTCGGGAGTTTGCGGGGGGGCTGTCAGGGGGGCAGGGGTGTGGAGAGGGGTTGGGACAGTCAGGGACAGGGAGCGGGCGGTTAGATGGGTCTGGGGTTCTGGGGGAGCTATTAGGGGGGCAGAGGTGTGGAGAGGGGTCAAGGCAGGCAGGTAGCAGAGGGGGTTGGATGGGTCAGGAGTTCTGGGGGTCCTGTCAGGGGGCGGGGAGCAGTTGGATAGGGCATGGGAGTCCCCGGGGGTCTGTCTGGGGGCAGGGGTGTGAATATGGGGTGGGGATGTGGATAAGGGTAGGGGCAGTCAGGGGACAGGTAGGATCGTAGTGGGTTCTCAGGAGGGGGCAGTCGGGGACAAGAAGCAGGGCGGCTTAGATAGGGGGTGAGATCCTTGGGGGCAGTTAGTGGCAGGGGTCCCAGGAGGGGGCAGTCAGGGGACAAGGAGCGGGGGGGGGGTTGGGAGTTCTGAGGGGGGCAATCAGGGGGTGGGAAGTGGGAGGGAGTGGGCAGGGCTAGAGTGGGGCTCCTCCACCCCACCCCCCCCGTGTCCTCTTTTTTGCTTGTGGAAATATGGTAACCCTAGGGACATTAATCATGTTTTGACCTAGCTGCAGAATAGCTCTAGACTTTGGAGAGGAGCAGCATACACTGGAAGATGATCAGTACTCCCCTAGTCTTGGGGGCAAAACTCTTTAGGCCAAGGATGGGCACCTTGAAGGTAGCAAAGGGACTCAAAATCCACGAGAACCCTTTGGTGGGCCATACCTTAAGAGGCTATATATTGCCTAACTCTGAAAGGTTTGCTACAACACAGAATGTTTGGCAGGCCAAAGCAAACGATCTGGCAGGGTGGTTACAGCCCCCCATTTGCCAATCCCTGTTTTAAGCCTTTTCTAAAGCTAAACAATTCTGCACACATTTTTCAGCAATGGTGCAGCTGCTCCAACATACGCATTGGGAAAGGATTCAGGTGTGTTTCTATTGTCATGTCACAAAAAACTGCTCAGGGTTTTTTCACTACTATCATGCTCTAAGCCCCATCTACATTAACATGCACATCATTGCTAGCTTCAGTACAACTCTACTTTTGCCAGAGAACAGGTACGTTTTCCAGTGTAGTGATAGCCACATAGACATCAGTGGGGAGAGAAATTGGAACACGACCCGCATAACCAAGTGATTTAGGTGCTGGGGTGACGGCTCTGATGAGGAGTTCACTGCCCAGGTCTGACAGCATGGGCAGTGGTAGGAAAGCTTCCCCATAGTCCCCTCCCCAACTTGCCCCACTCTGAACTGGAGGAACCCACCTTCAATTGGGAAAGTTATTCAGCCTCCCTGGCCCAGTCATGGCTTTTCTGCTAAAATAGTCAAGTCGGATGTAACAGAAGTGAGGATTGTTATGATCTAGACACTTGTCCATTAAGAACTGGACTGAGACCAATTTATTTCACACATGCCACTAGACAGGCTATACAGATTTTTGGTCACTATCAGGTCAGATCTGCATTGGAGACCCACCTCTAGGGTTACCATATTTCAGCAAGAAAAAAAGAGGACGGGAGGAGCCCCGCCCTAGCCCCGCCCCTGCCCCTCCCACTTCCCGCCCCCCCAGAACCCCCAACCCTCCCCCCGTTCCTTGTCCCCTGACTGCCCCCTCCTGGGACCCCTGCCCCTAACTGCCCCCCAGGACTCCACTCCCTATCTAAGCCTCCCTGCCTCTTGTCCCCTGACTGCCCCAACCCTTATCCACACCCCCACCCCCAGACAGACCCCTGGGACTCCCACGCCCCATCCAACCACTCCCCACCCCCTGACAGCCCCCCCCAGAACTCCCAACCCATCTAAACCCCTCTGCTCCCTGTCCCCTGACTGCTCCGATCCATCTCCCCACCCCTGCCACCTGACAGCCCCCCCCAGAACTCCCAAACACTCCCCCCCTGCTCCTTGTCCCCTGACTGCCCCCTCCTGGGACCCCGGCTCCTAACTGCCCTCCAGAACCCCACCCCCTACCTAAGACTCCCTGTTCCTTGTCCCCTAACTGCCCCCTCCTAAGACCCCCCCCAACTGCCCCCCAGGACCCTACCTCCTACCTGTACCCTGACTGCCCAAAACTTTCTCCACTCCCCCCAAAAAGCCCCCCCCCGTTTCTTGACTGCCACCTCCAGAACCTTCCTGCCCCCTGACCTCCTTACCCTGCTGCTCAGAACAGAGTGTTGGGCTCTGTGCAGCCGAGCCGGACACGTGGCTGAGCTCCCCAGCACAACAAAACCCGGTCCCTGGCCCTGCACAACAAAACCCGGTCTGGCCCTGCACAGTGCTGCCGGACTGGGCTGCAAGGGAGCTGCCGGCTCAGAATGCAGGGCGGATCCGGCTCCTCTACAGCTGCTCCTGAGTCCAGCCCGGGACTTCCCTGCAGCCCTCCCAGCCGCTCGCTCTGCTCTGCCCGGGGGAAATCCCGGACATTGTGAGTGCTTTACAAATTCCCCCCGGACGCTATTTTTAGCACAAAAAGGAGGACATGTCCGGGTAAATCCGGACGAATGGTAACCCTACCCACCTCTCTCATGGCCACTAGCTTTCCGCTCTAAGCGGTCCAGATTACCAACTAGATCTCATTTCAACACACACAGTTTATGGCACAATGTACAGTTCCCATTTTAATGCTAAAATCTCTGGCAGATAACACATGTAATGCAAGCCAGTTGCCTCTCAGATGCTTAGGAGAATTTGCATGGACACAGAATGAATGAAACTCAAGTCTCCAAGGGCTCCTGCTGTATCTGTATCACATAGCACTACAGGTAAAGGGTTGCTTATGGAATAATAGAGTATTAAAACTATCTTTAACAGCAAAAATTAAGTTAGAACGCTGTTAGCCCAAGTATCAGAGGGGTAGCCGTGTTAGTCTGAATCTGTAAAAAGCAACAGAGGGTCCTGTGGCACCTTTGAGACTAACAGAAGTACTGGGAGCATAAGCTTTCGTGGTAAGAACCTCACTTCTTCAGATGCAAGAGATGTTAGCGCAAGAGCTCCAGAAGTGATTTTACAGAGCCAAAGAAATCTAATATTTTCTCACCAATGTCTTGCTCAATGCAGCTTTTGTCATCCCAGCTTGACATATGATGGCTGATCTCAGCTCTGGGAACCTGATGGCGGGCATTAAAGGGGCATGTGGCTAGCTGCTTTGCAATATCAGGGTGGTTCTAGAGAAACAGAAAAAGTATGTGCTATCTCACTGAATTCATCCTAACCCTTGTGTTTTCTAGTCACTAGTGAAGGGTTTGTGCAATCTGCATCCTGAAATAGGTTGAAAAAATTTAAACAAGGAAAGCCAAAACTCAGCTCAGGTCCGGAGCACAAATGCAGTGTAGAAACAGCAAAGCATATGCATCCTTTATGATACAGGCTATGTTTGTTCATTTTTACATTTAAACAACACCCTGAATTTATCTGATTGAAGATCAGCCCCAGAACAAACACAGTGAAACTGTTGCAGTGTCATCACTGGCATGGATCGATGCACAGATGAAATTGCCCTCAAAAGCCTACATGGGGAGTAAGTGCCTTGAAACCTTAAATAATTCAGCCACTTTATTTTTAAATTAAGTGAGCGACAGACTAGAGAACAAGTTCCTGCCTGCGCTAGAGCTTAAGTCTTTGCAGTTAATTTAACCCTCCTGAAACAGGAGGGAAGTTACTCTTTGTTCCAGCTGAGGTCACATCTATATTGGGAGCACTTTGCCAGTAGAGGTAAATTAGTGTGGACATAGAAGAGAACTACTATCCCCCACTGAAAGAAGAATCTTTACCCTTAGAAAAGATCAAGAAGACATAGAGGAAGAACACACACTGCTCAGGCCTGCTCTGCGTGGCTTTTATATTACTATAGCTATGTTGGCTAGGGGTGTGATTCCTAACCAATACAGTTATACTGGTACATCATCTTAACATGTGGATGCAGTTATACCAGCACAACTAAGATACACTAGCACTGGAGAGGTTAAAACATGATCCTGACTGAGAGGACAAAAGAAAGGAGCAGCTTCTCCTGTTAAATATATAGCATTCTAGCCCAGGATAGAAGACTGAGAAGAGAGAAAGTTTCAGACAGATGAACACTGAATAGACTTATTAGCAATATAAAAAAAGATGGCTTAGCAGCTGCATTGCTCTTGATTGCAAAGTCAAGAATTAGCTGCAACATCAGCTCATTTCTGCTTTGGCCAGCCAGAAGGCATCCATACAACGCTGGCCACATTTGCTCCATGGCCTGAAGTGGGAAGTAAATACCCTGTCCCATGAGTGAACAGTTGGAAGAGAATAGGATCCTGTCACTGACCTAGGTATTCTGAGGAACCTGTATCACCTTTCTTCGGGGTAAACGCACTGATCTGAAGTGCATTACTAAATATGAACTGGATGCTTTTTGAAAATGTTCCCTCCTAGTCCACACTACGACTCAGAGAGCACGAGTCACCTTAATCACTTAAAAGTTACATAGAAGGGACAAGGTAGGTGAGGACCAACTTCCGATAGCGAGCGACACAAGCTTTCAAGCATACACAGACCTCTTCTTCAGGATTCAGTCTGTGTTCGTGCAGCAGCTTTCTTGCCATCACAAATGTGTCTCCCCTCACACCTTCCAAGCTATTTACCCACATTTGTATTAGTGTACAGAGGGCATGCACACAAAGGAACAAGGGACAGCAGACTGTGGGGTATTTTCTAGAGAGCTGGAAGTAAGGGGGACGGGCCAGACTGATTACATAAATCAGTGATTTTCAACCTTTTTGATACCAGGGACCAGCTTGCAGCCTTTCTAAACAGGGAGATCAGAGGGACAGGCCATTGAGAAAGACTTACACAGGTAATTGGGACAAATGGCTACTTGTGACAAAGTGGGAATTGTCAACCTTTGTATGAATACTGTGTGCGCCTCATTTTCCCTATGTGTTGCACAAGTATCTAGGCGGTGGGATAAGGGTGTGAGAGCTTTGCAGATACCCCAAGAGGGGAGGTACAAGTGCCATCTAGCTACCTGGGCCCAGACATCCTCTGCAAGAGCCAGTCGGAGGAATTAGAGAACAAAGAGGTAGAGGCCAGGTGACCGGTTTGCCTGGGCAACAGCATACAGGATGGAGGAGGGGCAACTGGGTGTGACAGAGTGAGCTGCTGGAAGCTGGTCAGTCTCCTGGTTTGGGACTCAGGGGGAGAGCCCAGGGCTCTGAGTCTCCTCAAGATGGACTTTGCTTTAACTTCCTGCTTTCTGTGCTAACAAGATTCTGCTCGATGCTGTGTTTCAGATGACTAATAAACCCTTCTGTTTGACACCGCTGGCTGAGAGAGTCACTCCTGACTGGCGAAATCGGGGGTGCATGGCCCCTTTGGGGGGCGTGTAAGGTTTCCCCAGGTGTTCTAGTCAGGTGGACTTGCTGCAGGGAGCTTACGACGTGAAACAGGGATGCTGAATGCTCAGAGATCAGACCCAGGAGGAGCTGAAGCCCAGGAGGCTCGTCCTAGTGAGTGTGCGCCCTGAGGGGTAGTCACAGTACAAGAGGGTCTTGTCCGAAGGCTAGTATACATTACTGCACAGCTGTAGTGAGTCTGGTGAAAACGCACTATGCTGACCGGAGAGCGCTCTCCCGTCAGCATAATTACTCCACCGCAGCAAGAGGTGGAAGCTATGACAGCAGGAGAGTGTCCCCCGCTGATTTAGCACTGGTGTGGACAGCTCAGGTGGTGCGTTGCTCAGGGGGGTGGCTTTTTCACATCCGTGACCGACAAATGACAATAACTTAAGTGGTAGTGTAGACAAGCCCTGAACTTCATTTAGTGGTTCCAGAGCACCAAGCCTGTGCACCCATGAATTACTGTGGCGGGGGGTGGGGGTGGGGGGGAGTCCCCAATGCATCAAACCAGCACCATATTCCAGGCTAGGCCTCTGAAGAGGGCAGCTCCTTTACCTGACCATGGTACTAACTAGGGCTGTATATTAATCACAGTTAACTCATGCGATTAACTAAAAAAAAAACAACAACAAAAAAACCCCACACAATTAAAAAATTAATCACGATTAATCGCAGTTTTAATCGCACTGTTACACAATAGTATACCAATTGAAGTGTAATAAATGTTTTTGGATGTTTTCTACATTTTCAAATATATTGATTTCAATTACAACAGAATACAAAAGGTACAGTGCTCACTATTGTTTTTATTACAAATCTTTGCACCGTAAAAATGATAAATAGTATTTTTCAATTCACCTCATACAAATAGTGTAGTGCAATCTCTTTATTGTGAAAGTGCAACTTAAAAATTTAGATTTGTGTTACATAACTGCACTCAAAAACAAAACAATGTAAAACTTTAGAGCCCACAAGTCCCCTCAGTCCTACTTCTTGTTCAACCAATCGCTAAGAGAAACAAGTTTGTTTACATTTATGGGAGATACTGCTGCCCGCTTCTTATTTACAATGTCACCTGAAAGTCAGAACAGGAGTTCGTATGGCATATTTGTAGCCAGCATCGCAAGGTATTTACATGCCAGATATTCTAAACATTCATATGCCCCTTCACACTTCAGCCACCATTCCAGAGGTCATGCTTCCATGCTGATGACACGTTAAAAAAATAATGTATTAAATAATTTGAGACTGAACTCCTTGGGGGAGAATTGTATATCTCCTTCTCTGTTTTATTCACATTTTGTCAGATATTTCATGTTATAGCAGTCTAGGATGATGACCCAACACATGTTCATTTTAAGAACACTTTTTAATTACAGATTTGACAAAATGCAAAGAAGGTACAAATGTGAGATTTCTAAAGATAGCTACAGCACTCGACCCAAGGTTTAAGAATCTTAAGTGCTTTCCAAAATCTGAGAGGGATGAGGTGTGGAGCATGCTTTCAGAAGTCTTAAAAGAACAATACTCCAATGTGTAAACTACAGAACCCGAACCACCAAAAAAGAAAATCAACCTTCTGCTGGTGGCATCTGACTTAGATTATGAAAGTGAACATGCGTTGGGCCACACTGCTTTGGATCGTTATTGAGCCAACTTGTCATCGGCATGGACACGTCCTCTGGAATGGTGGTTGAAGCATGAAGGGACATATGAATCTTTAGCGCATCTGGCACGTAAATATCTTGCGACGTCGGCTACAATAGTGCCATGTGAACGCCTGTTCTCACTTTCAGGTGACATTGTAAACAAGAAGTGGGCAGCATTATCTCCTGCAAATGTAAACAAACCTGTTTATCTTAGCAATTGTCTGAACAAGAAGTAAGACTGACTGTACTTGTAGGCTCTAAAGTTTTACATTGTTTTGTTTTAGAATGCAATTTTTTGTACATAATTCTACATCTGTAAGTTCAACTTTCATAATAAAGAGATTGCACTATATTATTTGTATTACATGAATTGAAAAATACTATTTCTTTTGGGTTTTTTACAGTGTAAACATTTGTAATAAAAAATAAATATAAGTGAGCACTGTACACTTTGTATTCTGTGTTGTAATTGAAATAAATATATTTGAAAATGTAGAAAACATCCACAAATATTTAAATAAATGGTATTCTATTATTGTTTAATTGTGCGATTAAACTGTTTAATCGTTTGACAGCCTAGTACTAACAGGATATTAACCATGTTGTGTCTGTAGCCAAACACATTTTGGAGCCAGCCACTGGTAATAAAGTCAATTATGAATTGTGGCATGGAGAGGGCCTTAATAAGAACAGTCACTTTACTGGGATGATCCCCAGGAATCTGATTTAGGCCCTGTCTGCACCAGACGTGACTGTAGTTTTGTAACCAGTTTGTACCATACACAGCAAATCTGATCTGTTAGTTGGATCGTCCATTTCTCCAGACCGCAGTCATGCTGCAGCTGGGGAACGTAGTCCACTAGGTCAATGTGGAAACGCACAAACCATGACGCACACGGTGGAGGACTGCAAAATGACAACTTCCTGGAGGCCTTCATGCCTTGAACATTACTGATAAGAACACTGTGGTTGGCCAGATTGCATACGCTAAATAAATAAAATGAACCACACACAGCTGAGTTACGCCCCCACTCCAGCCTTCCTGGCTCACAAAGGTTGGGGCATGGTGTTGTGTGTCTGCACCCAATATGCTGCCTAGAAGCATTTGTCTCAGTACACCCAGTAACCCACCCAGCAACTACATATTAGCCAAGCAGTCTCACACCCACCTTGCAAAACCTAGGTATGGTTTCTTGCTGTGATATTGATCCACATCATCCTTTATTGTCTCTAAAGTTTGTGTGGTTTTGAACTGCAAGAAGACCACTGCACCTGATTTTGAGTCCCAGAATGAAAGAATTTGTGAACCGCTGCTCTAATACACAGACACATATACCCACCAAACTTAATGCCTAGAGTGGAAAGTTACTTCCCTACAAGCCACTCCCTTCTTTAACCAAGTTTAAGATACTTTAATACTTTCAAAGATCTAAGCGGTCTGTCACTGTATCTTTGCAGGAACCATGAACAGAATCATAGAATTGTAGGACTGGAAGGGACCTCCAGAGGTCATCTAGTCCAGGCCCCTGCATGAATGTTACAAGCCAGCAAAGAAACACTTACCATAGTTGTCTTCTAAATCCGTTTTACTGACGCTGAAAGAACACTGACTGAAGTTTCGCTGGAGGACCCTTTGAGCCAGTCTCTGAGTGTTACTCCCCCCCTCAAAATATCTACCCTATAGACCAAAAATGAAGAGATTGACAGATTTCTAAGGCCAGAAGAGACAGTTATGATAATCTAGGAGTAGTTTTCAACCTGTGATCCGCAGACCCCTAGGGGTCCACAGACTATGTCTAGGATTTCCAAAGGGGTCCTGCACCTCCATCTGAAATTTTTTAAGAGTCTGCAAACGAAAAACAATGAAAACTACTGATCTAGGCTGACCTTCTGTATAACACAAGGCATAGTACTGCCCTGAATTAATTCCCGTTTGACCTAGAGCAGATTTTTAGAAAGACATCCAACCTTGATTTCAAAAATTTGATGGAGAATCTACCACAACGGTTGGTAATTTTTCCAATGGTTAATGACCCTCACTGTTAAAAATAAACCTTATTTCCATTCTGAATTTTTCTAGCTTCAATTTCCAGGCACTGGAAATAACGTAAAAGTTATTTCAATTTATCCATCACAGCTACTAAGAGTCAAAGATCAACTGCAGGACAGTAGCCAGTAGACTTTACATCTATGCTATGTATGCATACGATACAAGCTTACTCTTGGTGGCCCACGTATAACATAGGGTACCGGAAACCTCATATTTTTCTGCTCCATAGAGAAAGGTTTCCTCCAAGATGCTAAAATTCAAAGATTTTTGTCTGAAACATCCTCTTTGCCCAATACATTTAAGAGGGTTAAAAGAACCAGATCACAAGAAAAATTAAGCCATGTATTTTGGGAGCTCAGCTATCTTTTCTTATACACACTTCAGTGCTCCATCCTTGAGCCCCTCCACCTGCCTGACAGGTCAACACTTTTACACCTACTTTGTGGCTCATGATCTGTATGAAGAACTTTGTTGCTAATGCTTTGGTTAAAAAAAAAAAAAAGCCAAAATGAGATGCCTAATAAAATTGGCACACATGGGCCAAGCGTGTCAGCTGTGTATCCCTCTCTCAAGGGTGAACTGCAGATCTGACCAGCACCAATAATTCTGACAAATTGGCACTTTGACAAACTGGCACGGTCTGACCTAGGACACCCCAGCGAGGGCACTGGTATGTCCTTCCCCATCTGCCCCCAGCGCACTATGGGGGGCATGTGGCAGCCAAAGGACACTGAAGGGGGCACAGACCATAGCCTGGGGTCTGGGGCAGGGCAGTGCGAGGCTGAGTCGTGGGCAGCCAGTGACCCGGGCACTCACACCGCGAGCCGAGGCGCTGGCAACACGATCCCACCAGCCCCCGGCTCGGCGCAGGCTCGCAGCGCCCCGCACAGCCGGGACCAGGCAGGGGCACGGCAGCCGGTGTCAGCCCCGGACCCGGCAGCAGCAGGGCCCTAGCCCAGCCCCTCCCACGGGAGGGACAAGCGGGGTGGTCCCCCAACCACCGGCACCTAACGAGAGAGACGAGCTCCCCCAACGACCCGGCCTGCGTCTCCCCCGACCTGGCTGGGGGCACCTGAGGAAAGGGGGGGAAGCTACGCCCCACGGCCCCGGCCCAGCCGTGCTGAGGGGAACTGGGCACGAGCCGTTACCCAGCAAACTTTGCGCTGAACCAGCGCGTGGCCTTAGTGCGAAGGCGGCTCCTTGAGCTCCGGAGCAGCCACTGCGAAACTCCTCCCTCCGCCAGCGCGAGATCACAGCGAGGCTCTAACCCCCACCCCCCCTTTCGGGCACCATAATGAGGCTGCTCAAGTTACCCCTCCCAGCTGAAGGGGCGGGGCTAGCCGGGCAGCGCAGGGAGGGGTGGGCTGTGAGGGAGGTGCTGGGTCACTCTGCACTGGGGTTAGTAGCACCCACTGGGGTTGGGTTTGGAATGGAGCAGGGCGTGTTCGGAGGGCAGGTGCGAGTGTGGCTAAGGGGTCACGGTGCATGCTGGGACAGCAGTGGCAGCAGGGGATGCAATGCAGCCTGAATGGGAGAGCAGTGCATGATGGGACTGCACCCTGAATTGGGGCAGTGCATGCTGGGAACATGGCTAAGAGGTGGAGCAGTGTATGCTGGGACAGCAGCTGGCGGGGGGGGGGGGGGGCGAGCAGTGCATGCTGGGAGTGCAGTTTGAAGACCAGGGAGCTATGTATGCTTAGGGTTGCCAATTTTCTAATCCAGTGGTCACCAAAGTGTGGTGCGTGCAGCCCAGGGGGTGTGCAAGAGGATCCTTGGGGGTGTGCGGCAGGAGGAGCGCTTTTTTTTTGCTTCGTCAGGCGGGAGTCTGAGCGGCTTTTTTTGTTTTTTGCTTCGGCGCGGCAGAGAGTGCGTGCTCAAAAATTTTTTTACTGATAGGGGTGCGTGATCAAAAAAGTTTGAGTCTACTGTTCTAATCACACAAAACCAAACACCCTAGCCCTGCCCCCTCCCTGAGACTCCGCCCCCTACTCAGTACATTCCCCCTCCCTTGGTGGCTCGCTCTTCCCCACCCTCACTCACGGTCACTGAGCTGTGGCAGGAGGTTGGGGTGTGGGAGGGGGTGCGGGCTCTAACTGGGGGTGCAGGCTCCAGGGTGGGGCCAGAAATGAAAGGTTTAGGGTGTGGGAGGGGGCTCCAGGCTGGGGCAGGGAGTTGGGGTGCAGGAGGGAGTGAGGGTTCTGACTGGGGTGGGGCTGGGGATGAGAGGTTTGGAGTGTAGGAGGGGGCTCCAGGCTAGGGGGTGGGGCCGAGGGATTCAGCATGCAGGAGGGGGCTGCAGCTTGACGCAAGGGGTTGGGGTGCAGAGGGCATGAGGGCTCCAACTGGCAGTGCAGGAGCTGGGGTGGGGCCAGGGATGAGGGGTTTGGGGTGCAGGAGGGGGCTCTGGATTTGTGGGCAGTGCTCAGGGCTGGGGCAGGGGGTTGGGGCTTGGGGCACAGGTTTACCTCGGGCGGCTCCCAGTCAGTGGTGCAGCGGGTCTAAGGCAGGCTGTCAGATTTGCCCCATCTCAAAAAAAGATATATTGGAAATGGAAAAGGTACAAAAAAGGGCAAGAAAAATGATTAGGGGTATGGAACGACTTCCATATAAAAGGAGAGATTAATAAGACTGGGACTTTTCAGCTTGGAAAAGAGATGACTAAGGGGGGATATGATAGAGGTCTATAAAATCATGACTGATGTGGAGAAAGTAAATAAGGAAGTGTTATTTAATCCTTCTCATAACACAAGAACTAGGGGTCACCAAATGAAATTAATAGGCAGCAGGTTTAAAACCAACAAAAGGAAGTATTTCTTCACACAATGCACAGTCAACCTGTGGAATTCCTTGCCAGAGGATGTTGTGAAGGCCAAGACTATAACAGGGTTTAAAAAAATAACTAGATAAATTCATGAATGGCTATTAGTCAGGATGAGCAGGGATGCAAAACCATGCTCTGAAGTGTCCCTAGCCTCTGTTTGCCAGAAGCTGGGAACGGGCAACAGGATGGATCATTTGATGATTACCTGTTCTGTTCAGTCCCTCTGAAGCACTGGGTATTGGCCCCCGTCAGAAGACAGGATACTGGACTAGATGGACCATTGGTCTGACCCAGTATGACCGTTTTTATGTTCTGATTGCTCATAATCTTAATCAGTTACTACTGTGCTAACTAAGTGCATGTGTCATTTAAATTGACCCACAGAACAGTTATTACAGACAATGGTGCATGAGGACAAAAGCCCAGCTTAACTCTTTGATCCTGGCATTAGTTTGCAGGGTGAGTAGAAGAAAACCTCTGCTTGCAAGGTGAGCACATTTACTATGGTGTCTCAGAGAGATGAATCCCCCTTGATGGAATTTAGACAGTCTCTCTTTTCAGAGTCAAATGCACTTTGAAGACAATAGTTCCTGCAGTTTGGTTCATTTGATGCAAATTAGTTGCTTTCTGCTGGCTCTGCTCGTGTCTCCTGTAGCTTTGTTTAAAGTTGCCCGTGGAAAATGTAAAGTTCCCAAACTGCTGTCTGCTGGCTTATTACAACCCCTTCCATGCAGGCTGTGCATGGAGCATCTTCCCCATGTCTCCATCAGACGCATCTAAATACTGACGTTCCATCTTCAGTCTGTAAGCTGCGATAATCGCAGTGAAATTGTTCATACTGAGCTTCGCTGACCCATAAATGTTATTTGTTCCGATCCCAAACAGATTGGAATTTCTATAGAAGGAGATATAGGGCCTCCTAAACAAACACACCAATGTCAGGCTTCATTACATTCAGTAATGGCTGTCTCAAAGCGGCAGTGCCTGACAAATCTGCTCCGTTGTGCACTTGGCAAACAAGCCCAATGAGTGTTCACCAGCCCAGAAACGAGTGACGTTAGCTTTGACTTTCAGTAGAGGTTAAAATATTGGACCTGATTCTGATCACACTTGTACTGGCATGATCAAGTTTAGCACCTTTGAAATCAGTTGAGTTAGATGCAGTGTCTCGTTTTCATTGAGTTTCCCACTTAATTTTTAACATAAGAACAGTCATACTGGGTCAGACCAAAGGTCCACCTAGCCCAGTATCCTGTCTTCTGACAGTGGCCAATGCCAGGTGCCCCAGGGGGAATAAACAGAACAGGTAATCACCAACTGATCCATCCCGTCGCCCATTCCCAGCTTCTGGCAAACAGAGGCTAGGGCCACCATCCCTGCCCATCCTGTCTAATAGCCATTGATGGACCTAATTAATTTTTAATTAGGTTATTTTCTAGTTACCTTTAATAAGAAAGAAAAGCCAAGGCCTGGCCCCTATGAAGACTAAATCAAGACTAAGAAAGTATCTTTCTAAAAGATCTAAAAGTGATGGGTGTGATGCAGGAATCACTGGGTGAGGTTCTCTCTGACCTATGCTAGGAGGTCAGACCAAATGGTCACAATGGTCCCTTGGACCTTAAAATCTATGACTGGGACTCCTCCTTGCTACCACATTACAAATAATAAGCCTTCCTACTACTTGTAGTTGCTTATACTAGACAGCTGCCAGGTGAACCCTATCCATAAGGTGCCTCATATATACACAGAGGCCAGGTGAATTAGTCCACATTGTGGCCATTAACACCTGCCAAAATGCTTAGGACCTAGAACTGCCAACTTCCCAGATTGGAAGCTCTATGGGGCAGGGGCCATCTTTTTGTTCTGTGTTTGTACAGCACCTAGCACTATGGGCTCCTGGTCCAAGACTAGAGCTCCTAGGCACTACAGCGATACAATCATACTAGTATTTGAGAGTATTGCAGTAGTACCCAAGAGTGTTAGGCATGAAGCAGGACCCCACTGTTCTAGCCGCTGTACAAAGCCAGAACAGAAAGACAGTCCCTGCCCTATAAAGCTTCCAATCTAAGGACAAGACAACAGATGGATGCTGACAGTGGAGGACAAGGAAACAATGAAACAAATATTGGTAGAGCTTTAAAAAAAATTGCCAGTTTAACACAGCTAATCCTGCATTTGTTTTGCAATTGCCAGCCTAACACAAATGAAATTGGTTATCCTGGTTGGTTTCTGACCTTGATTTGACCTTCCAAAGGCATCACACCTCAAGAGCTAGACAAATGCTATGAACAGAGAACTGGCCTTGACATAAAGAGATTTGCTCTCTGCTGTTCTGCATTTAGACTCTGATACACATTGCAATTCAATAAAACCTAAAGCCGGAGAAAAGAAACCTGACAGTTTTGTCTCAAAATAAAATTACAGGGGCCTGTTGTTCTAAGCATGGTAATCTCTTTCTTTTTGCATCACTGGGTTTCAAAATATTCAATCTCACTCCATGACACCTGCTGCTCCAGTAATTTAAAAATGCAAATGATAAACAAGTGCTAAGACTTTCAAGAAGAATCATGTTTAAATATGGAACTAGGATTCTGCTCAAATATAATTCATCATCAAGACATTTCTTTCTGCCACATGGTGGGAGTGTTTGTCCAGTGATTACGGCACAGTGCCAGGCAGCTCAGCATGAGTACTGTCTCATGAGGTCTTTGTGTTAAAAACACCTGGCCTCTCTGTATGTCTACCCTTCTGTAAAATGGGATACTGTAAAGTAAGGGATGTGACCATCGCTTATTAGCACAGTAGTGTCCAGGAAATGGACCGCTTATAGAGACAAGCACCTACAAGGCTTGTTCACCTGCACATCTACCAATTAAGGGACACAAATCTGACATCAGGAATCATAATACTCAAAAACCAGTGTGAGAACACTTTAACCTGCCTGGTCATTCAATGACAGACCTGCGGGTGGCTATATTACAACAGAAAAACTTCAAAAACAGACTCCAACCTGAGACTGCTGAGCTGGAATTGATATGCAAACTAGACACAATCAACTCAGGATTGAATAAGGACTGGCAATGGCTGAGCCATTACAAACATTGAATCTATCTCCCCTTGTAAGTATTCTCACACTTCTTATCAAACTGTCTGTACTGGGCTAGCTTGATTATCATTTCAAATTTTTTTTTCCCTCTTACTTAATTGGCCTCTCAGAGTTGGTAAGACAACTCCCACCTGTTTATGCTCTCTGTATGTGTGTTATATATATTCTCAATATTTATTCCACTCTGTATGCATCCGAAGAAGTGGGCTGTAGTCCACGAAAGCTTATGCTCTAATAAATTTGTTAGTCTCTAAGGTGCCACAAGTACTCCTGTTCTTTTTGCAGATACAGACTAACACGGCTGCTACTCTGAAACCTAAAGATTTATTATTTCTTTTTCTTAACTGAGTTATTTTCAGGCTTAAAAAAGGTAAACATACACACACATGAGTTACAGTCTTAGGTTCTAAAGGTAATAGAGCTTGTGTATTATAGAAGCTTCTGTGTATCCTTTAGGGTTAAGCGAAGCTAAACAGCTGGGGATCTCTTGCTTATGCTTAGAAGTCTTTGCCTCTCCAAGTTCAAAAAGCATAGAGATAAAGTTCCTTCTGGTCAGGCATTTTTATTCCCTTTCCCCAGAGTTCTAACTAATGGGACAAGCGTTTGTGCATATCTCCTCTTTGTGGGTGTAAGAGGAACAATCAACAAAGTTTTGTCCACAGCTGTTCCACAATGGCTTGTCTGATGGCTGTAGACCTTTTGTTGGACAGGAGATGACACCTCTTGTGGTAAACTAGTATTTCACACTTTGTAATGCTTCTCTCCTGACTGAGGGTTTCCAGTTTCATAGCAAACAAACACTTTCATAGTTACAGCGCAAATACTTAAATATTACCTTGTAACATGGGATACAGATAAGTGAAATTAGTGCAGGCAGCAACTTACAAGCATTTCATACAGTCCAAACACATCTCTATAAATCTATTTTAACAATACTAACACAGATAAGCCAGACTGGTTTCCAGGTGTGCATTTGATGCTTAGGGGCCTTGGCATGAGCTGGCACCTGGTTTGCCAGCATCACAAGAATGTAGCTCTTTGGGTCAGGGAGTGTCTCTTTGTAGCGTTTGTACAGCACTTGGCACAGTATGAGGAATAGCTCAGTGGTTTGTGGATTGGCCTACAAAACCCAGGGTTGTGAGTTCAGTCCCTGAGGGGACCATTTAGGGATCTGGGGCAAAAATTGGGGATTGGTCCTGCTTTGAGCAAGGGGTTGGACTAGATGACCTCCTGCGGTCCCATCCAGCCCTGTTATTCTATGACTAAGGGTCCTAGGTACTACAATACTACAAATAAAGGTATACATTTTTTTCCAGTGGAGGGGAAAAAAGGAGAAAAGGAAAAGATCATACTTCCCCCAGCTTAAAATTCTTTACCTCCTTCCTTTCCTCCCCCCCCGTTGAGAAAAAAAGGAGAAAATAAGGGGGGGGAAATACAATTAAAAATGGAACAAATATTGGTTTCATTTTAAAATTTTCCAGTGGCTGTCAAAATGTGACATTTTCCCACGAAAAACACCATTTTTTGGTGGGAACATTTTTCTAATAAAAAATGTCACACACATACCCTTCCCACAAGGGGGCAAGCCCTGGTGAAAATTGGGGCTTAGGTTGTAGATAAGGGGATTTTTTTGGTGGGCATCAGAGGGGAAATCTTCATATTTTATATTAAGGTTCCATAATAGTACCCTCACTGGTGGGCTCAGTACCAGGGTTCTTGGATGAAATGCCCCAGCCTGTGTTATCTGGAGGTCAGACTAGATGACATAAACTGAGTCCCTTCTGCCTTTAAAAGCTGTGAAGGGGAGGGGGGGAGGGGCTGGGTCAGCTCTGAAATCCCACTTCCTCTGCCTAGCTGAGCGCTCCCTATGACTGTTCTTTGCAGGGATGCTTGAGAGGCTAGCTTCCCTTCAAGGCCTTTCCCCTGCTATAAGCTTTCAGCTGAAGGAGGCTGTGCTTGTCTCATACATCTTTGCACCACCCACTTTGAGGCAGATCCTCCGTTCAATTTACACTAGGTGAGGATCCACCCCTTAGAAGGAGCACTAGAGGCCTGGTTTGTCGCTGCCTTCACAGAGCTTTTGATGCCAGTCACTTCATTCGATTTCTCTACCTCTACTTATATTTATACCTGCTTACTGTATTTTCCACTCCATGCATCTGATGAAGTGGGTTATAGCCCACGAAAGCTTATGTCCAAATAAATGTGTTAATCTCTAAGGTGCCACAAGGACTCCTCGTTGTTTTACACATACAGACTAACACAGCTACAACTCTGAAATCTGCCTCTACTGTTTTTTTCTTAAATTATGTCTTTCCCTACCTCGTTCTGAGACAGGTTAATTTCCTTGAGGCCTGTTCTGTTTGAGAACTGCCCTGTTTATTACAGTAGTGCCTAAGGTGCTGTACACACACAGAAGAGCTCACACTCTAAGCAGAGCAGAAGGACACAGGGTGGGGAAGGGGTAGAACAAACAAGGCGATGGGAGCAAATGGCATGTTAGTGCCAGGATGTTTTCTCTCCTGGGATGGGGGAGTTACCGAGGAGGAGAGCAGCTCCCTGGAAAGGACAGGGCAGAAGAGAAGGGGGTAAGTGGGGTGGGCAGCTGTGGAGAGGGGAGGTGGGTGGAAGCATTTGGAGCAAACAGCCAGTCAGCACAGTGCAAAGGGTCCTTGCTTAGCTGCCTCAGCTCCTACTGGCTACCACCTCACTGCAATTTGAGGCACTTGTGATACTGTTGAACATAGTAAAAACCAAAAGATTGAGCTAGAGAAGACACTGCTGCAAGGTGTGGCCAAGTGGGAATTTTCGGTTATATTTTTATGAATGAGGGGCAGGGTACGGACTTACTTGAGTAGGGGTTGCTACCCAGTGGGTACAGAAGGGTCAAAATGCTCCTGCAGCAGAGCAGGAGACATGCGGTGCTTGGGTCACAAGTGCCTGGAGTGACATGAATAGATTAAGGACTGGCTGAAACCCAGACAGACAATAGGATGCCCCATGGACCTGTGGTGGGTGAAACATGTGAGCTCAGCGTGAGCTGCAAGAGGAAGACAATGGAAAAGGGGTGACAGCAGGCTAGGATCTAAGCTGGCCTTTGGAGAGAGACACTAGCTGTCATGGGACTGACAAAGGAACACAGAGAGAGGAGCTTGTCGTGGTGGTACCTAGCCAGCAGCCTGCCTGAATTCTGACCTGTCTTTACCACTGCTTCACTGTGATACCATAAGACTTCCTGCTGTTGTGTTCCAGGTGATTAATAAGCTCTAACCTCTTCTGAAAAGGCTGCCTGGTGTTACTACAAATACATGCTGAGGTGCAATGATCCCTGCCAAGGGCAAAGTCTGAGCAGGAGTCTCTCTCACTTGGATTCCTTGGGCAAGGCTCATGGTGGGAAGCAGGTGTGCTGGAGTCCAGAGGCTCAGTCTGAGGCATTGAGGCCACAGGACTTACCTTTGAGGAAGAGTGGGAGCCTGTGACATTCCCTTGGTGTTATCTGGACCGGTGATCTGCTAGGTCACTCCAATACTTGACTCTGGGAGCCAGCCTTACCCTGCTCTGCTGTGAGAAACCCCACTCCTGGGCTGTTCACACACAGCCTCTGGCATATAAGCTGCTCTTTGGATTATGCAACCGAATGACACTAGCCAATATCTCCGGTTCCAGACTCAGTTATGTCCGCTGGACGCTGCGAGCTTATAGGAGTTTGTCAATTTAACAAAGAAATTGATATGTTCCAGGCTTGTTATCCCAAGGGGAGTCTGACATGCTTCAAACCAAATGCACTGCTTCAGGTGGAATAAACAAACAGATTTATTAACTACAAAGATAGATTTTAAGTGATTATAAATCAAACCATAAGTCAAATTTGGTCAAATGAAATAAAAACAAAACGCATTCTAAACCGATCTTCACACTTTCACTGCCCTTACAAACTTACATACTTCTCACCACAGGCTGGCTTGTTGCCCTTTCAGCCAGGCTCTCCTCTTTGATCAGTGCTTCAGTCGCTTGGTGGTGATGTCTGTAGATGGAGGTGGAAGAGAGAGGAAGAGCATGGCAAACATCTCTCCCTTTTATCATGTTCTTTCTTCCCTCTTCGCTTTGTCCCCCTGTCCCCTTCAGAGTCAGGTGAGCATTACCTCATCGCTGTGCCAAACTGACCAAAGGAAGGAGGGGTGACTCACGCGAGAGTCCAACAGATCCTTTGTTGCTGCCTAGGCCAGTGTCATTTGTTCCTGTGAGGCTGGGCTGGGTTTGCCCCATACATGCCCTGATGAGGTGTGAACTGCCTCTCTGCTCTTGGGAGTTTTTGCCTGGGCTTGCTTTAAGCCATGAGGACACATTTTCAGCCTCAAAACTATATACATGAAATTACAACCTATAACAATGATTACTATAACATTACCATAACAACAATGCTCAGTACATCATGAGCCTTCTGAAGACACCCGACATGACAAACTTTGCATTAGATATCACACAATCATATTAAAAGGATGAACCTGGGGGTGTAGGGTGTTCCCACAAGGTACAGAACATCACAGAGCCCTTTGGGTCAGGCACACTGAGGGGTTCCCTAGGGCATAGCACATGGTTCCACAGGATCTGACATGGGGAAGCTAAGTAATCCGCTAAAGGAATAGTGATAGTGTGGACAAGAATCAAATTAGAGGAAACAGCAATACGCTCCCATCCACTTGAGATGCCAGAACAAGATTGCATCACTCTGCCCAGCCAGGGCTGCTTCTACAGCCAGTTTCCTTCCCTGTTTATGTGAGATCTGCCCCCACAACAGGGAGCCCTGTGATGCCGATCACTGCTAGAGGAACCCACCCTGTAGACAGGCTAGAGTTTTACCTATAGCTAAAGCAACAGAAGAGTCCAACAGAGTGATTTTTGGCCCGCTTTGCAAGGCCTTACATGCAAGGTGGTGAGTCCAGAGACAAGCTTTCCCCAGCAGAAGTTGGTCCAGTAAGAGAGATCACCTCACCCACCTTCTCTCTAATATCCTAGGACCAACATGGCTACAACACTGCACTCAACTTGATGGCATCTCTGTTTGGAGAGAGCACAACTTCTGAATGCAATTGGGAGGGGAGGAGCATGCACACACAACCCCTGCCATGGGGGAAGAATTAAGGACTCCAGCATGGAGGGAATATGGGGGACTCTTGGTATGACGTACATACAGCCCCTGTCTAAGTGGGGCTTTAGGGAGTTGCTAAAGTGCAGGGGAATGAGAGGATGACACAGAGCTGGTAGGGGAAGAAGTGGGAGCACCCAAGGAATCCCTGCTGTTCACAATTAACTGAGCCTACAGAAGCTATGATGTATGCAACCCTCTGGTGGTAGCTCTCACGCAAAGGGACAGCAGCCTGTGACAAATGCACCTTGTACTGGGGTAGACTATGCTGCATGCAGCCCAATTAATAGATCCACAGTCTTGTTGCAGGGAGGGGGGAGCACGGAACAGTTTACCTGTAAGAGGCTTTAGCACAGTTTCAATACCACCATCCAAAAGTGAGAGCCTCTGCAGGGTTGCAACTAGCTTCAAAGGAAGAAAGCAAGTCACTGTTAGAGGATATGGGACAATATGTTCAGAAGACTGAAAATACAGGCTAAGCTGGGCCCCTTCAAACAACATTGATTTTACTACCGCCAAATGCAAGGAACAGCCATTTCAGAACAAGGAACGCAGGCCATACCTACCGAATTGGGGACTGGATCCTGGACAGCACTGGCTGAAGAGGATTTACAGGTCATAGATGAAAAGAAGCCGCTTGTGAACTCCCAGTGTGATGCTACAGCAGAGAGGACTAATATAATCCATGTCTGTTTAAAAAAGGGAGTAGTGAGATGATTTTACCTCTTTAACTGGCCTTGGTGAGACAGATATGGGAATACTGCATCCAGTACCGCCAGCTGGCTTTTTTTAAAAACTTAAATTAGGGCTGTCAAGCAATTAAAAGAATTAATCAAACAATAATGGAATACTATTTATTTGAATATTTTTGGATGTTTTCTACATTTTCAAATATATTTATTTCAATTACAACACAATACAAATTGTACAGTGCTCACTATATTTTTGATTACAAATATTTGCACTGTAAAAAAAAAAAAAGATAGTATTTTTCAATTCACCCAATACAAGTACTGGAGTGCAATCTTTTTCTCATAAAAGTTGAACTTACAAATGTAGAATTATGTACCAAAAAACCTGCATTAAAAAATAAAACAATTAAAACTTTAGAGCTTACAAGTCCACTCAGTCCTACTACTTGTTCAGCCAATCACTCAAACAAATTTGTTTACATTTGCAGAATATAATGCTGCCTGCTTCTGGTTTACAGTGTCGTCTGAAAGCAAGAACAGGCCTTTGCATGGCACTGTTGTAGCCGGCATCACAAAATATTTACATGCCAGATGCATTAAAGAGTCATGTGTCCCTTGATGCTTCAACCACCATTCCAGAGGACATGCATCCATGCTGATGATGGGTTCTGCTCAATAACAATCCAAAGCAGAGCGGACCGATACATGTTCATTTTCATCATCTGAGTCAGTTTCCACCAGCAGAAGGTTGATTTTCTTTTTTGGTGGTTTGGGTTCTGTAGTTTCCGCATCAGAGTGTTGCTCTTTTCAGACTTCTGAAAGCATGCTGCACACCTCACCCCTCAGATTTTGGATGGCACCTCAGATTCTTAAATCTTGGGTCGAGTGCTGTAGCTAGATTTAGAAATTTCACATTGATATCGTCTTTGCCTTTTGTCGAATTTGCAGTGAAAGTGTTCTTAAAATGAACAACATGTGCTGGGTCATCATCTGAGACTGCTCTAACATGAAATATATGGCAGAATGTGGGCAAAAAAACCACACAGAGCAGGTGACATACAATTCTCCCCCAAGGAGTTCAGTCACAAATTTAATTAACGCATTTTTTTTTAAACGAGCGTCATCAGCATGGAGGCATGTCCCCTGGAACGATGGCCTAAGCATGATGGGGCATATGAATTTTTAGTGCATCTGGCCTGTAAATATAGAATATTAGGGTTGGAAGAGACCTCAGGAGGTCATCTAGTCCAATCCCCTGCTCAAAGCAGGACCAACAGCAATATCTTGCGATGCCAGCTACAACAGTGCCATGTGAATGCCTTTTCTCACTTTCAGACAACATTGTAAACAAGAAGCAGGCAGCATTATATTCTGCAAATGTAAACATTCTTGTTTGTCTGAGCGATTGGCTGAACAAGCAGTAGGACTGAGTGGACTTGTAGGGTCTAAAGTTTTTCATTGTTTTGTATGAGTGCAGTTATGCAACAAAAAACCCATTACATTTGTAAGTTGCACTTTCATGATAAAGAGATTGCAGTACAGTACCTGTATGAGGTGAATTGAAAAAAATTTTCATCATTTTTACAGTGCAAATATTGTAATAAAAATAATAGAGTGAGTGCTGTACACTTTGTATTGTATCTATATGCATCCGAAGAAGTGGGCTGTAGTCCACGAAAGCTTATGCTCTAATAAATTTGTTAGTCTCTAAGGTGCCACAAGTACTCCTGTTCTTTTTGCGAATACAGACTAACACGGCTGCTACTCTGAAACTTTGTATTGTGTTGTAATTGAAATGGATATATTTGAAAGTGTAGAAAAACATCCAAAATATTTAATAAGTTTCAATTGGTATTCTATTGTTTAACAGTGCGATTAATCATGATTAATTGGTTTGCGTTAATCGTGAGTTAACTGCAATTAATCCACAGCCCTAATTTAAATAAGTGTTAAAAAATGGAGTAGGGTGCAGAAAAGAGCTACAGAAATGGCTCAAGGGCTGGAGAAGATGCCTTGCAGTGAGACCCAGGGAGCTCAGGCTGTTCAGCTTAGCATACCTCCCTTGGGATCTAAAGGGCTCTTCAGTCGAGGGGAGAAAGTTAGAGCAAGAAGCAGTAGCTGAAGGTGAAAGCAAACAGACAGATTCAAATTACAAATAAGGCACATTTTTCATAGTGGTGATGATTACTCCTTGGAATAAACTCCCATGGGAAGGGGATGGATTCTCCTTCTCATGGGGGTGTGTGTGTGTGTGTGTGTCTTCAAATCCAGGCTGGAGGCCTTTTGGCAGATGCTTTAGTCAAACAGGTTACTAGGCTTGATATGGGGGTAACAGTGAAATTCCTGGCCTGTGATAACTAGGTTAGGCTATACGAGGCCACTAGATCTTAAGAGGCATAAGAACGGCCATACTGGGTCAGACCAATGGTCCATCTATCCCAGTATCCGGTCTTCTGACAATGGCCAATGCCATATGTCCCAGAGGGAATGAACAGAACACGTAATCAAGTGATCCACCCCCTGTTGCCCATTTCCAGCTTCTGGCAAACAAAAGCTAGGGATGCCATCCCTGCCTGGCCTGGCTAATAGCCATTGGTGGAACTATCCTCCATGAATTTATCTAGTTCTTTTGAACCCTGTTATAGTCTTGGCCTTCACAACATCCTCTGGCAAGGAGTTCCACACGTTGGCTGTGCGTTATGTGAAGAAATGCTTCCTTTTGTTTGTTTTAAACCTGCTGTCTAGTAATTTCACTTGGTTACCCTTAGTTCTTGTGTTAGGAGAAGGAGTAAATAATACTCCCTTATTCACTTTCTCCTCACCAGTCATCATTTTATAGACCTCTATCATGTGCCCCCTTAGTTGTCTCTTTTCCAAGCTGAAAAGTCCCAGTCTTATTAATCGCTCCTCAAAGGCAATGAAGGGTTCATTCCATCCAAGCCACCTCTGTTGGGAAGGAAGAGTAGATGGGAAATGCACTTTTCAGAAGGGTTAAAGTGGCACTGGGGCACCTGTCAGGCCATTGACATGGTCTCTTCAGGGAGCAGAGAACGCAACACACTGTTGATACAAAGGGAGGTTTTATTTCTCAGTCTGGACATAAAGAACATGTCTAAAATGGCTATTGGGGAAATCTACACGTTTAAAAGCTTCAACTCTTCTCCAGGCTGCTCTTTCCCATAGCAGGAGCCTCACAGACAGCCTGCAGAGAGAGCGAGAGAGAGAGTCAGGAATGATGACAGACGACAGGTATAAACAGCAGGTCCTGCAGTAATGTCACATGCCATGATTGAGTTATGTCAAGGTTACAGAAGATGACCATGTTTTCAGAGTCAGAAGCCAAGGCATCAAATCGAAGGGTTGAACCACCGGCTATACCAGTACAGTTAAAGTGATGCACCCTAGCGTTGAGGCAGTTATGCTGGTACCGGAGTCCTAGTCCTGGGATAGCTATTCCTATACGAGAAGGTAAATAAGCTCTACTGATATAAACATGTAGAACTACAACCACACTAGGGGTGGTACTGGGGACTACAGTGCTAAAAAGTCTCACCCCTCACTGACCCAATTGCCCCAGTACAAGATCTGTACACAGACCAGGCCTTAGGGTCACATGTTACTTATGCAAGAGGGCACTATTTTAGTGTGCACTATATAGCCCCAGAGAGCTTCTGACTCAAAAGCAACATCAGCCTGTTTCTAGTGGTGGAAAGTCCTCTAGGACGCCATGCTTTCAGGAAGTGACACTAGTTCAGTAACATTCACTTTGGGCAGGGAGCAGCTTTGTTGGAGTCCACCCTCATTTGGGATCTTAGTTCGACTGCTCCCTCATTCCATGGGATTGTTCTGCTCATGAAAGCAGTGTGCCTTGAGCAAGTACCTTAGTAACTAGTCTCTTCAGAGACCGGACAGCAAATGTCCTAGAGTACAAGACATGCTCAAGCTAGGAGTACAGTAAGACTCAGGGCTGACTCAGTACAGCAGGGACATACAGGCTCTTGTGATAAACTTGATGTTATGTCATGACCCTTCCCTACCTCCCAGACAGTTATAACAGTTTAGTCCCACTCCCATGGTGTCCTGGCCTCGTACCATTTCTCCAGGAGTGACCCTTTGGAGTCCATGCTGCTGCTGAGGTGCTCACGGCCTGCATTTGCTGGTTTCCATCCTGGCCTCTCTCACCAAGACTGGACAATGAGACAGAAATGGAGAGGAGTTAGTACACATACACCAGGATGACGAGTTAGCATAGCCCATGTCAGGCTGCTAGATAGTCCCTGCAGACAGCTCCCACATGCTTTCTGCATGGAACATGCCTGCATCACGGGACCCTGCCTCCATAAGCCCCATCCCCACTGCCACATGCACCTTAGTCCAGGTTATTTAGAACTGGCTTTTCAGAGCTGAATAGGACCCCATGGCATTCCCTTGGATCTGCCACCTGTGTGTGCTTGAGGGTTCCCCCTTCTGCCAGCTGGGCTTTCCCTTAGTGAGTCCTGGCAGGGTCTCTCTATCCTGTTCCACGTCAGCGTGCACTGGATTGTTTCCCCACAATACCCCTGGTAACAAGTAAGTCTTGTCCCAGGAGCAGGGGCAATGCCTTGGTTGTAAGCTGCCATGTACCTTCCCAATGCAGCCCACATGTGAGCTTGGACCTTCAGCCCAGGTGAACGATGGCCCCCTCCCACCTTGGCAAACAGCAGCTGTTCAGACACCTGCATGGATTTTACTCCTGGCCAGGAGGGTTTGTGCAGAATGTGCCCACGGTGTCTGGATCATGAGCTCTCTGGGGCATGAGCAGTCTTGGCTTGTTTGCCCAGCCCCTAGCACAGCGGGGTCCTGCTCCCCATCTGAGGTCCCCAGGTGCTACCACCACTTGAACCCTGCTTAGAAAGCACATTTGCATTAACTGGCATAAGTCAGCATTTCCTGCTGCCATGTGTTTAAACGGGGGAAGGAGCTGGACATGTTCCACTCACAAAGCAAGGATTTCAGGGTGAAACAGCCAACAGCTGACTGCTCCTGCATATCCAGTCTTGCTTTGGAACTCAGCCTGCGTTCCCTTAGAGGGACATTTCACTTCCAGTAAGAGCCCCCCACATCTCTGGTGTTCAGCTGTTTGACCCCCAAAGCTACAGTGTGGCTTCCATTCCATTGAACTCTGGATACCCTGCCCATAGTGCCCCTGTGCTGCCAGGGTTCAAGAGCTTGCTCACTTGCCACACTGCATTGTCTGAGGCCAGGTGTACCCCACCCCCCCAAGCCATGTAGCTATTCCGCCCTAGCCCCCCAGGTAGACAATGCTGTGTCGACAAGAGGGCTTCTGCCATCGACATAGCTACCGCCTCTCGGGGAGGTGGATTAGCTACACCCTCCCATCTTCACTAAAGTACTACAGCTGTAGCACTCTAAGTGAAGACAAGCCCTAAGCCATGAGAAGGGTTAAGGACCAAGGAGCCCCAATGCTCTCAGTTACATGGGTATAAGCTAGGAGAAGCTCCATGCATGTCTGTGAAATTGCTAATGGAATTTAATAGACTCTAGCCCTGACAGATGTTTTGGATCCTGATAGACTCAAAGGAGCAGAAATTGGGTTGGGCTTCCTCCCTCACGCATGGGGTGGGGGGGGTGGACAGAAACAGAGCAATGTATTTCAAACATGATTACTGCCTCCTTCCCACTCATCACACCACTCACAGGCCTTTCTGCCTGGAGCCTTACTTGCCTTGGCAGGCTGCTCCCAGTCCTACCCAGCTGGAGCCGCCTTCTTCTCTGCAGCTTCCCCAGGACTTTTCCTTACCTATCACAGAGACCTGATTGGTGGGTCACATGACCCAGTCACATGACTTTCATTTTCCCCACTTGGGGAAAAACATGTCACAGATGGGGCCAGCTGCCCTGTGACAGTGTTCACATTATCTGTGAGACCTGGGCACATCAGTTCTTTCTCACCCCTGCAAACTCAGGCAGGAGTCTCCAAGCAGTTCTCTTGGTGGCTCCATTTATGCCCAGCAGAACCATGTACTGGCCCAGTTCTGACCTCAGTTACACCTGCACAGCCTAAGGGCTGCAGATTGCATGGGTGTAACATGAGCAGAAGCAGGCCCATTACAGCCTTGGGTATTGTAAGGATGTTTCTAGGGAAGTTCTGTTAGATTTCTGGTCACCCACCTAGAATGGCAGTATCCACGAGTGACTATTGCAGGAGTGCACAGAGCTGTTAGAGGGGCAAGAGCCCAGCTGGCCAGACAGTGTGGCCAGCTCCAAGTGGTAAACACAAACCAGCCTAAAAGTCAGGCCTCAAAATCCCATGAAATCCTAGGAGTTGGTTTCTTTTTGCCTGCTGGTTACTGAGCATTTAGGCTTACACAGTCCACGTTTTCAATCTTTCCTCTCAACTAGCAGGGCTAGACACTTGTAAATCATTCCGCTTCCCAGCCGCTGGGGCTTTACAAAAAAAGCCACCCAGGATCATGAGACTTGCAATAAAGTTATCCCAGTTAGCAGCACTGCCAGTGCCATAGCTCTTATCACTAGTAGAGCTGGGACATTCACGCCCGTGAGGGACCCAGCCTGATCTGAGAAGACGTGAGAGGAGAGTTAGCTCTTACCTTTGACTTGTGCTTAAGGTGTGATTTGTCTTGGAGCCAAGAACAAAAGGAGAAGTAGCACCAGACTCATCTGCCTCTGAGGAGGAAAAGCTTAGTGTGAATGCACAATGAAAGGCTTCTGGACAGGTTTAATACACCATGACTTTACACCTATAGATAACATGAACTAGAGGCCATTGGCCCTGCTCTCTCACCAGCCCACTTACTTGGAACAGATCCTGTTCCACAGTTCTCCTGAGTTGTGTTTCAGAAGGAAGATGCAACTCTATGCCCTGGGCATCCTAAGCCTCTAACTGCTAGAAGCTGGGACTGGACCACTTGAAAGTTGCCCTGTTCTGTTCATTCCCTCTGAAGCAGCTGGCGCTGACCACAATCAGAAGACCAGATACTGGACTAGATGGACCATTGGTCTGACCCAGTATTGCCATTCTTATGAATGCCCACTGTGCTAGCCCTGCTCCTGCTGCCCTCCCGAGTTATAAGGGGCATGGGCATGTAGGGGAACCACAATGCCAGGGGTGCTAGCTGGTCTGTTGGAAGGGGTTTTCTCTTGGGATTTGGGAGCACTGCCAATACCCTAAATGGCTACATGCTCAGGCCCTCAGTAACAGGCTAGAGAAGTTTTATACCTGCACAACAGTTAAGCTTGCAATTGACAGGGCTGGGGCCTGGCACAGAGGGTTGAAGCAGGATATAGACTTGTTTACAAGAGACTGACAAGGCTGACCACTCATGAGATGTTTGCAGTGTTGTTGTAGCAGTGTCCGTCCCAGAATGTGAGAGAAACAGGGGAGGGGAGGCGAGGCGATATCTTTTAGTGGATCAATGTCAGTTGGTGAGAGAGGCAAGCTTTGGAACCACAAAGAACTCTTCTTCAGGGCTGGGAAAGGTACTCAGAGCATCACAGCTAAAACACAGGGTGGAACAGATGGTTTAGAATATGTGCTAACTACTTATACTAAAGGACCATTCAAGGTGAAGTGACTTGTTAAAACCCCTCGGAAGGCAGCTGGGGGGAAATGTTAGTGGGTTACAGATTGTTGGAATAAGCCATAAATCCAGTGAGGAGTCCAGTGGCACCTTAAAGACCACTGTTGAAAAGGCTAAGTCAATCAGGGTGGATGTGATCCACTCCCAATAACTGATGCTGATCAGGTGGTTTCTCAGTTTCTTTGAGTGTATGTGGCACAATCTCTCACCATAGTCTGTATTTGTGCAAGTTTTTTCCATGAAGTTTATGGATTTCCACTTCATACGGCTAAATTCAGTGCCTTGCATGGTGCCAAGTATCAGAGGGGTAGCCGTGTTAGTCTGTATCCACAAAAACAATGAGGAGTCCAATGGCACCTTAAAGACTAACAGATTTATTTGGGCATAAGCTTTTTCACAGATAGACAGACAGACATCTTCCTCTCCAAGTGCAAACAGATGGACAACATACCAAATGGACTGAAGGTAAAAAAATTCATCGCCATACTACACTAACTATGGTGAGAGATTGTGCCACACACTTTCAAAGAAACCGAGGAACCACCTGATCAGCATCAATTATTGGGAGTGGACCACATCCACCCTGATTGAATTGGCCTTGTCAACACTGGTTCTCCACTTGTGAGGTAACTCCCTTCTCTTATGTCAATATATTTATACCTGCATCTGTAATTTTCACTCTATGCATCTGAGGAAGTGTGTATGTTGGGGGTGTTAATCCACAAAAGCTTATGCCCAAATAAATCCTAGAATATCAGGGTTGGAAGGGACCTCAGGAGGTCTAGTCCAACCCCCTGTTCAAAGCAAGACCAATCCCCAACTAAATCATCCCAGCCAGGGCTTTGTCAAGCCTGACCTTAAAAACCTCTAAGGAAGGAGATTCCGCCACCTCCCTAGGTAACCCATTCCAGTGCTTTGCCACCCTCCTAGTGAAGAAGTTTTTCCTAATATCCAACCTAAACCTCCCCCACTGCAACTTGAGACCATTACTCCTTGTTCTGTCGTCTGCTACCACTGAGAACAGTTTAGATCCATCCTCTTTGGAACCCCCTTTCAGGTAGTTGAAAGCAGCTATCAAATCCCCCCTCATTCTTCTTCTGCAGACTAAACAATCCCAGTTCCCTCAGCCTCTCCTCATAAGATCTGTGCTCCAGCCTCCTAATCATTTTTGTTGCCCTCCGCTGGGCTCTTTCCAATTTTTCTACATCCTTCTTGGAGTGGGGGGCCCAAAACTGGACACAATACTCTAGATGAGGCCTCACTAATGTTGAATAGAGGGAAATGATCACGTCCCTCAATCTGCTGGCAATGCCCCTACTTATACAGCCCAAAATGCTGTTAGCCTTCTTGGCAACAAGGGCACCCTGTTGACTCATATCCAGCTTCTCGTCCACTGTAACCCCTAGGTCCTTTTCTGCAGGACTGCTTCCTAGCCATTTGGTCCCTAGTCTGTAACAGTGAATGGGATTCTTCTGTCCTAAGTGCAGGACTCTGCACTTGTCCTTGTTGAACCCCATCAGGTTTCTTTTGGCCCAATCCTCTAATTTGTCTAGGTCCCTCTGTATCCTATCCCTACCCTCCAGCGTATCTACCACTCCTCCCAGTTTAGTGTCATCTGCAAACTTGCTGAGAGTGCAGTCCATGCCATCCTCCACATCATTAATGAAGATATAGAACAAAACCAGCCTCAGGACCGACCCTTGGCACACTCCGCTTGAAACCGGCTGCTAACTAGACATGGAGCCATTGATCACTACCTGTTGAGCCCGACAATCTAGCCAGCTTTCTCCGATACTACAGAATATGCTTGAAGAAGCAAGTCCAGGATATACACCTTAACATACTCAAAACTGCCTTCACCAAAGGACACTCCAGAGAAGTAGCTCCAATCATGGAAGGGGACACCCAAATACCCCAAGAGAACCTGCTTCAATAGAGAAGTAACCCCCTTCCCCCAACTGCACAACCCTGCCACCTCACACTGGAATCCATATTTGGTTTCAAACAACTGGCATACAGAGCACATGTATAAAGTTCGCTGACGATACCAAGCTGGGAGGGGTTGCAAGTGCTTTGGAGGATACAATTAAAATGTAAAGTGTGGACAAACTGGAGAAATGGTTTGAAGTAAATGGTAGTTTGAGTAGTGAGTTCTAAAATGCCTAACCTGTCCTTGCTGGAGTAATTATCACTATGGTAAATTTATCGAGATATCTATAGCTCTAGAGAGATTGTGTTTCTACTGGTGGTGCACATCCACATACCTCAGTGCATATAACAAATTTATTCTGCACATGGATGGAAAAAAAATTAAGAGGTAACATTGTGACAAACTCACAGCGTTACTCATAGGCAGAGGTCATGGATTCCGTGACTTTCCATGACCTCCATGACTTCTGCAGCAGCCAGCGCAGCTGGCTCCGGGGCTGCCTGAGCAGCCCAGGCAACACCTGAGCCAGTCACACCAGCCACTGCTGGGTCAGTCTTGGGCCCCCCCACCCAACAGCAAGAGGAGCAGTTTGGGTGTGGGAGGGGGCTCAGGGCTGGGGCACAGGAGGGGATGATGTTGCTCTGGGTGATGTTGCTGCTTCCAGGGAGCACCCCCAAGGTAAACATGTCCCTCAGCTCCTAGCAGCTCTCATTGGCTACGGTTCTCCACCCCCCAGCGCTCCCAAGATTTAGTCAGGGGTATAGTACAAGTCACAGGCTGGGAATTTTCTCGCTCTCTCTCTCGCCTTTTTTTTTTTTTTTTTAAAAAACACGGCCCATGACTTTTAGTAAAATACCTGTGACTAAACCATAGCCTTACTTATAAGGGGAGATTGAAAAAAAATTGGGTTTGTTTAGTCCAGAGAAGAAAAGACAAGGAGAAAGATAGATAATATTTTATGTACGTGAAAACTGTTACAAGGGGGCAGGGGGGGAGAAGAGGGAGGAGAAAATTGTCCTCTAACCTCTGAAGATAGGACAAGAAGCAATGGGCTTAAATAGCAGTAAGGGAGATTTAGGTTAGCCATGGGGCGGGGGGAAGCTTCCTGTCAGTGCAGTTAAGCACTGGAATAAAGTTGTCTAGTGATGTTGTGGAATCCCCGTCATTGGACATTCTTAAGAGCAGGTTAGACAAACACCTGTCAGGGATGGTCTAGATCAGGGGTGGCCAACCTTGGCTCTGGAGCCACATGCGGCTCTTCAGAAGTTAATATGCAGCTCCTTGTATAGGGGCTGACTTCTAACTGAAGAGACACACACTGGATTTATGGTTTATTATAGTAATCGATAATCCACTAACTCCTCCCCCCAGCTGCAATCCGCCCCATGACTGGAGGGGTGTTAACAGGCCACTTCACCATGAATAAAGAAGAACAGGAGTACTTGTGGCACCTTAGAGACTAATAAATTTATTAGAGCATAAGCTTTCGTGGACTACAGCCCACTTCTTCGGATGCATATCACCATGAATGGTCCCTTGAAATGTGTTAACTACTTGTGCAAGAGCCAGCAGGAGGCTCAGTCCTGCCCTGTAGGAGCCAGTGGTTGCTCTCACTGATTTTAGCAGCAGGGAGGTGGCCTTGTCCATGCTATGGGGCTTCAGGGAAGAGATGCCCACTGCTTTGGATAAGCCAGCAGGACCCCGGCACAGGAGTAACCTCAGCTGCTGGAGACAAAGTGTGACCATATTCATTAAACCTGCAGCCCCAGAGCCTTGATGTCAAACTCCATCAATATTGAAGCTGTGGGAGCTCAGCAGGAGCAAAAAAGGGGAGGGGGTAAGCCTGTCAGTGCCCCCAAAATTCCCCAAGTGGAGACAGACACAGCCTTGTCAGCTACAGCTTGCTTTGGCCACAGTAGGATTTTGGCATGTTAACCACACACCCACCTTGGTAAAATTTAAATGTGGTAAGTATTGCATTATACAGCTTAGTTTAATAAACTAGTCAAGACAAAGCAGTTGTACTTTAGTATGTGCTAAAGTGGTCGAGTGAAACCCTAGCCACCACAATTTAACACCAAACCTTTAATCCTATTTAAAAGCAAAAGCCCACAGCTGTCTAAACTGGGTTATCTACAGGCGGAGTTGACCAGAGTAGCTATTCTGGGATAGTGCCCAAATGAGGTGGGGGCTGTTTTAGAACAAAGCATGATTTTATTCCAGGATTACTTCGCTTATGAAGGAAATGAAATTGGAATTGAAGTCACCGATTCTGAAATACTCAGGGAATTGTCACTGAACATTAGTCAGCTGCCATGTGTAGACAAGGTATAGTAGTGACTGGTAAAGCTAAAGGAGCCTGGTGTGTGGTTTCATGCTCTAAGGCCTGGTCTACACCTAGGTTGCTTCAGAGTGTGAAAAAAATCCCCCCTTCCCCACTGAGAGATGTAGCTAAGCCAACCTAAGCCCTGGTATAGACACCAGTGGGTCAATGGAAGAATTCTTCCACTGATCTAGCTGCCTCCTTGAGGGGGTGGATTAAACTTCAGTGACTGAAAAACTCCTTCCACTATTGTAGTAAGTACCTACACTATAGCACTTGTAGTGTAACCATAGCCTCAGCCAAGTCCTGGGAGGCATAGGTACCACATGCCAATGACAGAGACAACAGCTTCTTCACCAACACTCACCTGCCTCCCAGTCCTCTTGGCAGGGGGGACACTGCCAGGATCTTGGGGTCTCTTTCAGTTCCTTCTTGGGACTGAAAGTCATTGATGTCCCTGCAAGCAGAGGAGACACATTACAGGACTTGGAAGGAAGAGGAGAAGCAGGGTAGCTGATCTAGGAGTGAAACATGATTGTCTAAGTGGATCATGGCTCAGTTCTGTTAGCCAGAGGCCCAGCATTACAGGGGGTCAAAGGCCACATTTAACTGGAGATGATCCTTAGTTGGGGAAGATTCTCTGAACTCTCCTCAGAGCCAGGCTCAGGTCAGACTGAAGTGTGTCCAGGGTCTCTGCTCTCCTGCGCTGGCCCCAGCTCACTCCAGCCAGCTGGACAGCCTTTGTTCCCCAGAGCACAAGCTCATCCACCCTCAAGTTCCTGCCATGCACAGAATGGAGAAGCCTTTAAAAGCCAAACAGCTTGACAAGCTGAGAAGTGTTGGCTCCTACAACCCTAGTTGGGAAGGCCAGAGAACTCTCCACAATCACCCTGACATTGCACAATGGGGCCCGATATGGTTCCACTGCTATAAACAGGGCTCACGCAGAGCTGATGCCATCGGCCCTATAGGGCTCAGTACACACACTGATTTCCAGAGTTCTCATTACAGCCGAGACAGGAAAACCAAGGAAATGTGAGTTTCCTATCCAAAAGCAGGACAAAAAGTAAAAGCCACCACACAAAACCCCCACCAAGTTTATCAGCTAGCCCCCTCCGCCAATTTGGTGCGAGTGAAAGTGTTTTGTTTTTGACTATTTTGATTAACTACAATTAGTTTCAAACTGTCATTTTGAACCAGAAAACTGGATTTTCTTATTTCAAGAGTCAAAGAATGGGACTAAGATTTTCCAAGTTGCAGTGTGTGTCAAAGCCCAAAGAACCCTTTCCCATGAGGTGTTCATGGAGATCAATGAAGCATTTGTGTCAGAAAACACTGAAGTTCCCCACTGGCTCTCCTCAGCACCTAGTTGGGCCCTGCTGAATGGCTAACACCCCAAGCCTGGTGTTGGGCACTTCAGAAATGCTGACCCCAAGTGCTCTGCTCTCTGGATGCAGGTTTGCAGGCCAGCCCCCGTCCCCCAGGAGATGTTAGGAGAGCTCCCGCCCCAAATGAGCAGAGGGTAGAGACCAGGACTCTTCAGTGATGCCAGGTGACCTGCCCCCTGTTGTGCCAGGTAGTGAGCACATCCCCCAGCTAGCCATGAGGTTACTTCCTGAGCCAGCTGTTCATCTCCTGCAGGCTATGGGCATTGGGGAAGGAAAGGGATTTCTAGCCAACTCCTGCAGAATCTGTCAATGAAGGAAGAGCAGCACAAGCCCAGCCTGTTCTATGCTGGGATGTCAGCCACAAACTCTGCATGTTCACAATTTATACCAGTGCAGCTAAGCCAGCATCTGCTGGTACAGAGGGATGTGCTGGGCAACAGCACTCAGCCTTGCTCAGACCAAGTGCACCTACAGTAGTTGTGATGAGTGCAGGGGATGCACACATGAACTACAGATTGCTCGGGGCTTGCGCTGGTGTCCGGAGCAAAATGCCCTAGAACAGACTCCCTTGCAGTCTCCCTAGGCTGGGACAGGTCAAGTCAGTCAGCAGGAACAGGCATGTATTAAAGCAGGTGTGCTACTGCCGGCTCCCCCTACTCCCCCAAGCTTACCACTGAATAGCTCTGGCGCCCTGTTGTCTGTGCAGGTGGAGATGTGCAGCTGGAGCTCTCGCTTTGGGACTTTGTGGCGAGCATTGTAGGGGCACGTGGCCAGCTCTTTGGCTCTTTGCTTGTTATTCTGGAAGAGAAGCCACAAGATGCCACTATGCAGAGACAGCAGGGAGGTACAGTCATGGGTTCTGCTCACTGCTTCCACAGCTGCTTGTAGGGTGAGGCAGCTGAGAGGATCTCTAGGGATGCATCAGAGCCAGAAGACTGGCAAGCTGGAAACAAATCATTGACTTGTCGAGTGCGTAATGAGAGAGCACCACTCAGTAGGTCCACACGCTGCAGCTGGGAGCAAGCCTCCAGACTGGACAGAGACTTGAGCTAGTGGTGCTTGAAGTAGCACACTAAAAATAGTAGTGTGGACACTATAGCATGGACTGGTGCTTGGGCTCTCAAACCTCCAGAGTGAAGTGGGCTTAAGAGCCCAAGCCACACCATCCACATTGCTATTTTTAACTGTATTAGCTCAAGCCCCACTACTGTAAGCCCATCTACCTGGGCCATGAGACTCTCCCCTAGCTGCTGCGTAGACATACAGATATGTGCAGGAAACCTGGTGCATCTGCAGCAGTGCTGAATTTCTTGGATTTGATTCTTGGTTGCTCCAGCCCAGGAGGAGGTGGGGGAGCAGAACAGGGGGACTGTCTTCAGGCTACCTTAGCTCTTCCTAGACTTGGGCTGAGCCACTCCTGCCCTTGTTGCTGCAAATTAGAGCAACCTTTGGGCTGCTCTGACTTATGTGGCTCTACTTCTCACGGCCCTTGGGCAGCAGAGCAGAGCTATAGCACAGATACTCTAGCTACACCCAATGCAGCCACAACCTGTCCCCTACGTCGGGGCATGGAGCTGGGCTAGCTTGGAGCCTGCATCCAACCCAGGGAGGCCCCTCTGCAGGCTGTTGTCCCAGGAGACCATTTCCACACATTTCAGGTCCTTTTGTGCAGCCAGAGTTTTCTAAAGGGACATTAGTGTAACCTCACTAAGGCACCAGGGCCCCTCAGTGACACAGCTTGGATCCAAGTCTGCCCTTAAGTTCAGGAGCTTTTGAAGCCTGGGTATCTCCAAGGGTTAACTCTGCAGTGAAGACGTAACTCAGGTGATCAGCATTTGAGCTGGCCTAGCTCAGGTGAACAGCCAGACCAGAGCCCTGCCCAAGTTGCTGGGGCCACACTTACTTATGCAAGGCTCTCAGACTTCAGGGGGGAGGGGGCACAGAGGAGGGGGAGGAGGTGTAGCTGCTGGCTCTCAGCTGGGCTGCTCTATGTTCCCCCCAGTGAATTGTGGGATAGCATTAGAGGACTATCAGGTTAAGTCTGGATCTTCAGTGCAGATTACCAAGAGAGGCAATCAGACGCTCGCCTACTCAAGCATGGGCTAAGCACCACCACACATGGGCCAGAGGGTTTGTGTGGATGGACAAGAGCCAGGGTAGGGGCAACACCCAAGTTAAATGGGCAGTGAAAATAAGCCTTAAGTGTGAGTTTCACATAAATGTAGATCTAGTCCATCCCCTGCACAGAGTCAGGACCAAGTGTTATAAACACTTGGGATGGGCTAGATCTTAAAAGTCTCCCTAGATAATCCCTAAATCTCCCTTGCTGCAATATAAACCCATGATTTCTTGTTCTGTTGTCAGTGGATAAAGGAGAACAATTTATCACTCTGCTCTTCATAGCAACTATTACCTACTTCAAGACCTATTGCCTTCCCCTCCCCCCCCCAGCCTTCCTCTACACTAAACAAACCCAGTTTTTTCAGTCATTCCTTGTAGGTTATATTTTTTAGACCTTTAGTCACTTTTGTTGTTCTCCTCTGGACTGTCTCCCATTTGTCTACATCTTTCCTGGAGTGCAAGGCCTAGAACGGGACAATACTCCAGCTTGGGCCTTATTAGTGTTGAGTACAGGTGAAGAATTACTTCTTTTGTCTTGCTTACAACACTCCTGCCATTACATCCCAGAATAATGTAATACTATTGCAAAAAACACCAAATATTGTGACTCATATTTAGTCTGTGATCCACTATAACCCCCAGATCCTTTTCTGCAGTACTCCTTCCTAGGCAGTCATTTTCCATTTTGTGTTTGCACTGGAGGCAGAGGAAAATAGTTTGCAGGGAACAGAGAGAGGTGGCCATCTCCTCTCTGGGCACCTCAGACTGTCCCACTGCTTGCTCTTCTTACCTCTCCGCATTTGACCAAGTGGTAGGGGAACCTGGAGGCTCGGATCTGGTGGTTTTTGTCATAGGGGCATGGGATGAGCCGCTCAGGATCCATCACACCTGCACAACAGAAGGCACACGATACACAGATAGTGAGGCCAGGAGGAGGGGTAGACTGCCAGGGGTGATGCCTTCAGCAGCTAGCACCCCCATCTTGAAGGCCCAGTTCTCCCCTTCCACACACAGCTGATCCCAGCAGAGAGCAAAGGGGAGCCCCAGCACTGTTTATGTGGCGCTTGGGCTGTTTCTGTTCCCAGTGTTAGAAATTTGGCCAGAGGGTACAAGTGATGACCTCAGGCATGGCATGGCTGTGGCTTGGCCAGTAAGCTCTTAGGGTTGCAGTTGGCAGCACATGGAAGCAGGGAATTGTTAGTCCTCCAGTTAGAAACAGGCAAGAAATGGGGAGTGGGGTGTTATCGGGGTTAAAGTAGCACCCGTTGTCAGTGGAAACTTTCCTGACACTAGGACAGTCTCAGGTGATACAGGGAAGGACACACACACACACACACTTGAGGAAAACTGCAGGGGAAAACTGGGTCTTTAAGATAGACTTTAATGTGGATGGGATCAGGGCCTTGAGGGTAAGTTCAATGAGATCACACCTGGTAACAGCCTCCTCCAAGCACTCAGAGACCATGAGATTTTAAAGAGTAATAAATGATAGGATCAGAGACTTTAAGGATCATGTTTTCAGATTTTATCTGCAACCACAATGCAAGCAGGGAAATGTGGGGAACTTTCCTGGCTGCTGCACTACCCCAGTGGTATCAGACAGCAAATGGATCTGAGTCCTCGCTCCCACTCCCTTTACCCGGATGCCCACCTGACCTGAAGGCCTCCCTTTCTGCTCTCCCATGCAACAGAGTCCTCGTAACCCTGACAGAGCTGGGCCCTAAGATCCCTGGGAGGCTTCACCCCTAGTCTTGCCATGGTCTTTTAGGCCAGGGTGCCCCTCCTCCGGGGCACTCTCTCCACACCAGCCACTTCCCTGGTTCAAACTGAATAGGATTTATTACACAGCAAGGAACAATAAGAAATATAATGCAGAAATGGAAAGATGAAGACACAAGGACCCCACCCTGTGGCACAGGGACACCACAACCAGCCATCTCTGTGGCTTCAGGGAAGTTCACAGCCTGTTCCTCGCCCATCCCAGGCCTCCTCGCCAGGCCCTCACTGCGCTGCAATGACACTGCGGGTAGACACTTGCTCTGGTGGTGGCCATGCACCCTCAGGCTCTAGGGGGCAAGACCTTGCTCCCCAGCATTGCCCCCCATTGGGGTCATGACCAGTGATGAGCTGCCAGAATGTTAATAACCAGTTCCCTACCGGGTCTTTGGCAGCACTTCGAAAACCCAGAGTGAGTGAAGGACCCGCCACCGAAGTGCTGCCAAAGACCCGGTAGGGAACCGGTTATTAAGTGCCACCCGAAGAGTACAAGTCCAAGAAACCCCACCCTACCCGCCCCCTAGCCAACTTGCCCCGCTCCCTGTCCCATGACTGCCCTGACCCTGTTGCCAGCACAGGTGTGCTCGAGGACAGCAACAGTGGGTTCGTGGCCCGGTGTGCTTCGCGTCAATGAACACACCAGGTGGAGAAGCAAGCAAAGTTTATTTGAGATCTCAAAGCGGTGCAAGGAGACTGGCACGTCTCAAATCAAGCACGTTAACAGAAACAGCTTTTCTTCTTTTATACATTTTGCAGTCAAGCCTCATTCCCCTCCCCCCCACTACCCCTCCCCTTCTCCCCCCCCCACCCATTCCCCTCTCTCTCTACCCCTCCCATCCCTGGTAACAATTACTAGGCAAATAGCAATTACATTTAAGCAGTTAGATTAGGTTGGCAGCTATAAATTCAACTCGTTAGCAAGTCTCCTTGAATTACTATCTTGTCCCCTTCCTTTGATTTACTATCTTTCCTTCAGCCAGTGGTATACAGGCCTCATTATTACCGCTTGATACTGGTAAGGGCGGGGGGGGGGGGTTACCACTGATAGCAGGCTGCTTACACATTCCACTTGCGCCTGGCTTTTGAGGTCAATTAGAGTTTAAACATGGAAGGAGTTTGGTTCAGGCCTAGTGCAGGAAGGCTTCATTGACACTTGTGATTTTCCACCCTCCTGAGTCACCTAGGGTGATGGTAATGCCTGGTGACGTCAACAACCCCATCCACCACCACCCCCGACAGACCCCCAGAACTCCCACGCCTACCCAACCCCCCTGTTCCCCATTCCCTGACCACCACCCCCAGAACCTCCGCCCTCTCCAACCGCTCCCTGCCTTTATCCAACCCCTCCTCCTGGCCCCAGCCCAGCCCCCTTACCATGCTGCTCAGGGCAGTGTGTATGGATGCTGCGCGGCTCGCTGGAGCTCACAGCCCTACCCCCTTACCATGCAGCAGGAGCTGCCCAGGAGCAGTCCAGAGTGCTGGCGCCGGCCTCTGTGAGGGGGGGGGGGGGGAAGGGGAGCCTCCCCAGCTGGGAGCTCAGGCGGGCTGGACAGGATGGTCCCGCGGGCCCGAGTTTGTCCACCCTTTTACCAACCGGTTCTAAACCAGCTTCTAAATTTAACAACCGGTTCGCGCAAACCGGCTCCAGCTCACTACTGGCCACGACCCACCTCCAAGTCCGGCCTGCGAGGCTTCGCGCCTGGGGGGGGGTGTTTCCCTGCGCTGGGCCTGCTGCCCCCTCGCTTTCCCCAGCCGCTTTGGTGTTACTGGTTGTGACGAACTGGGCCTGTTCTTACTGTGGTGTGTGAATGCTGACAGGGGAGTGTGGCTGAATAATCTGCATTGGGGGATGGGAGTCTGAGTCTGCCCGAGGGCGAATACCTGGGCGTGTAGCATGGGAGCCCAGGAAGGGGTTGGAGGCCAGGTGACTCCTTGGCCTGGGAAACGGAACAAAGGCTGTGGGAGGGGTCGCTGAAGGCAGAGTGCTGGAAGCGAGCTGGAGAGATGGCTGGGAGGCAGAGATGGCTCTGACCCCCCCCCCCCCCAAAGGGGGGTGGGCTGGGATGCCCTGGGACCCCAAGCTGGACTTAACTGAGGGGGTCCTGTTGTCTGGGCCTGCAAGACCTGTCTTGGACTGTATTCCTGTCATCCAAATAAACCTTCTGCTTTACTGGCTGGCTGAGAGTCATGGTGAATCGCAGGAAGCCGGGGGTCAGGGCCCTGAGTCCCCCAATACTCAGTGACACTGGTGGCACAGTAACGCTCCTCCTGCGTTGCCTCTGGCCCAGCTCTGCCCACTGCTCTCCCCTTAGCTCCGCCCTGCGCTGGCTCAGGCAGCTCCAGCTCACAGAGGACAGGACCCCAAGCTTGACTCCCTCATTGGCCCACCTGCCTTGTTAATCAGGCTGACCTAGAGCATTGGCCTCTCCCTATTGGTCTTGTGGACTGTCAGTCTCAGGATCTTGATTTCTCATTGGCCCTTCCCTTGGGTACTGGGAGAGGCCAACCCAGGAACCCCAGTGAGGGGCCAGCTGCCCCCTTAAAGCAAGGCTAGGCCTTAGGTAACTGAAGACCAGCAGCATCCTCCCAGTGTCACATCTCCAGGAGCTGGGGTGTTAGCTAGACACCAGGCTCCATAGATTCAAGGCAAGAGCCACAGGCCCTGGTAGTATTGCCCACCCGCCATGGGGACGGTGCAGGAGCTGGCAAAGAGCCGTCCCAGACACACCAGCAGGTGGGCAAGGCTGGGAGCATGGTTATCACCAAGAGATATTGACACTTCAGCTGGCACCCGTCTGGGGATCTAGACAGCTGTTGAAGCGCGAGCGCTTATCTACACTACAAGGTCTATAGCAGTCTCTCTCAACCTGCAGCCCAATCAGCACAGAATGCTGCAGCCCATATGACATCCTCAGGGCCATACAGGTAGTATTGGACGTGGCCCACATAACACATTGTGGGCTGCATATGCAGCTCACAATAGGTTGAGAAGCACTGGTCCATAGTAGCATAGCTACAGTGCTGTAATTATGCTGGCGTAACTTCATAATTAAGGCCTTGGCTACACTCGCAATTCACAGCGCTGCACTTGCTGCGCTCAGGGGTGTGAAAAAACACCCCCCCCCCCCCCCCGAGTGTAGCCAAGGCCTCAGAAACAGCCTACACTGTGTGAAGGGCTCCTCCTGTCACTGCAGGAAAGCCACCTCCTCCAACACTTTCACTGCTGTTTTAAGTGTAGGCCACGCCTCAGTCTCCAGTCTGTCTCCAAGTGGAGAGTGTTTACAGAGTGCTAAGTGCTGCTTTCTGCATGGTAAGGACTCCTGAGTATTCTTCAGAGACACGGGGTGGGGCTCAGCCCTGATGTGTATGCAAAGCACCAAGAGAACTTTGCTCCATTTGAGCAGTGTTGCTTGGCTACACTGGGAAGCTGACTGGCAGGACTAGTCTAGTGTTATACCATTATAGCTATGCCCATCGATGCCCATCCAGGGCTAGTGGCATTTCACAGCCACTTCACCTCACTGCCTGTCTGCAATGGCACAACGGGCCAGGCAAGGCCAATCAGGCCCCCAGTGCCTTTCTCAACCAGGGGAACAGACTCTTTGGGGGGCCACCAGCAGGTTTCGGGGGGGGGCACCAAGCAGGGGCGGCATTAGGCTTGCCGGCACCCAGAAAGCCAAAGCTCCACTGCATGGGGCTGAAGCCAGGGGCTCCAAGCCCCACCAACCAGGGCTAAAGCTGAAGCCTGAGCAACTTAGCTTCATGGGACCCCCTGTGGCATGGGGCCCTGGGCAGTTGCCTGCTTGCTAAGCCCTAATGCTGGTCCTGGCTTTTATATGTAGAAAAACAGCAGGCTGTGGAGTTTTTAATAGGATGTTGTGGGAGCCTCAGAAAGAAAAGGTTGAGAACTGGTGAGGCCACATCTGGAGTACTGCATCCTGTTTTGGGCCCCCCCCCCCCCCCCTACACAAAGCATGTGAACAAATTGGAGAGAGTCCAGCTGAGGGCAACAAAAATGATTAGGGGGCTGGGGCACATGACTTATGAGGAGAAGCTGAGGGAACTGGACTTGTTTAATCTGCAGAAGAGAAGAGTGAGGGGGATTTGATAGCAGCCTTCAACTACCTGAAGGGAGGATTCCAAAGTGGATGGAGCTCGGCTGTTCTCAGTGGTAGCAGATGACAGAACAAGGAGCAACGGTCTCAAGTTGCAGTGGGGGAGGTCTAGGTTGGATATTAGGAAAAACTATTTCCTAGGAGGGTGGTGAAGCACTACTAGAATGGGTTACTTAGGGAGGTGGTGGAATCTTTAAGGCTTGGCTTGACAAAGCCCTGGCTGAGATGATTTAGTTGGGGTTGGTCCTGCTTTGAGCAGGGGGTTGGACTAGATGACCTCCTAAGGTCCCTTCCAACCCTGACATGCTATGAACTCCTGCCTTACAGGGTCGGCACAAGGAACTGGCTCATAGAGCTAAGAAACTCAGCACACATACTGCAGCATTACAGCAAGGAAATGGGGACAGCATTGTGCTGCTGTTGCCAAGCACTTTGAGATGCATAGTGTTTGGGCTCAGTAGAAAAGCTAGGTATTGCGGTTATCACAGCTTCAACAGGCTAAGGGGGCTAGAAAGCCACCTACTGAATATTTTATAAGAGCCTTTGCTAGCTCTCTACCCCCCCTTCCCAGGATCTCAACTCAAGCTGCAATGCTTCTCAGTTCAGAAACTTGGTCTGCCTTTAGTTTTTTCCAACTCCCACCTCCAGTTTTCTCAGGAAGAGGTTTCCACAGCAGCTACTTCCCCTCCCAGCCCCTAACCCTCTGAGTAAAGAGAGACCAGCATTGGAGCTAGAAACCAGATACCTGACTAGGGAATCCCAGAGACACAATCTTTTTAAGTGTCTTTCAGGCTAATTTTAAGCACCAAACCCTGATTTTACTCTACCATAACTCTTCCCACAGAGTCTTGCCTGTACTCACCACCTCACAGAACGTCCTTCTCTGGAAGTTGTGTCCGTCCTGCCAGCCCAGCCACTGCTGCTCTGCTCATTAAGCAGCGTTCAGCTCCTTTTATAGGCCACTTATTTAGCACAGGTGAGGGGAAATTCCTACCTTATCTCTCAGACCTGGCTTCTATTCCCTGGCCTGCTGTGTGACTTAGGCAAGTTGCTTACCCTCTGTTTCCCCACCCACCCTGTGTCTGTCCTGTCCATTCAGACTGTGAAGCCCCTGGAGCAGGGACGTCTCTTGCTCTGTGTCTGTGCAGCGCCTGGCATGACAGGGCCCTAATCTCAGTTGGGCCCGTAGGTGTTCTTGTGATGTACATCATGATCAACTGGCCAGTAAGCCACTGTGTGTGGTGGTCTTGATGGTGGGAGGTGCTAGAGAGTCAGTGCTGAAGGCTCATTCATCTCCTTATCTCCCAACACGCAAATGGCAATGGAAGATTCTCGCACTGCCCCGCAAACGGCTCAGCTCGGTCCTCACCTCTTTCCTGGCACTGCCAGCCAGGCAGCCAGTTAGGGCCCGTGGCAAAGTGCAGATATTCTGATGGCACTCTCACTGAAGGACTATCCGGATATGTGGACTCTCTACTCAGATCTTACACCACCAGCACTCCCAGCTACTTCTGTGACACCACTGATTTCCTGAGAAAACTACATGTATTGGTGATCATCCAGAAAACACCATCCTAGCCACCATGGATGTGGAGGCTCTCTACACAAACATCCCACACACAGATGGAATACAAGCTGTCAGGAACAGTAACCCTGATGATGACACAGCACAACTGGTTGCTGAGCTCTGTGACTTTATCCTTGTGACGGGTTGGATCACAGAAACCCCCTTGGGAGCTGCCACCCGATGTGCAAAGACTACCCCTGCTCCTGTTTTCCCTGCCAGCTCAGGACTCCAGCACCCTGTCTTGCTGAGCCAGACACTCCAGTCTGCTGCAATACAGACCCAGGGTCTGGATCACTTGTCCCAAAGCTGCAAGTTTACCTGAAAACAGCTTACAGAAGTGTGTTTGTCTCTAGCACTCAGATGCCCACTCCCAATGGGGTCTAAACCCTGATAAATCGTTTTACCCTGCATAAACTCATAAATTGTTCGCCCTCTATAACACTGATAGAGAGATATGCACAGTTGTTTGCTCCCCCAGGTATTAATACATACTCTGAGTAAATTACTAAATAAAAAGTGATTTTATTAAATACAGAAAATAGGATTTAAGTGGTTCCAAATAGTAACAGACAGAACAAAGTAAGTCACCAAGCAAAATAAAATAAAATGCGCAAAACTATGTATAATCAAACTAGATGCAGATAAGTTCCTCACCAGTTCCAGAATGCTCCCTTTTACAGGCTAATCTCCTTTTAGTCTGGGTCCAGCAATCACTCACACCCCCTGTAGTTACTGTCCTTTGTTTCAGTTTCCCTCAAGTATCCTGGGGGGGTGGAGAGGCTCCTTCTTTAGCCAGCCGAAGACCCTGTGGAGGGGTCTCTCACAGGTTTAAATGGACTCTCTCTTGTGGGTGGAGACCCCCCTCCTCCCTCCTATGCAAAGTCCAGCTCCAAGATGGAGTTCTGGAGTCACCTGGGCAAGTCACATGTCCCTGCATGACTCAGCCTTTACAGGCCGAAGCCATTGTCCACATGGTATCTTGCATGTCTCCAGGAAGACTTCTTATGTGGATTGGAGCATTCCAAGATGCATTGTTCCCCAAGTGTTTCCTGATCAGGTACTTAACCTGGCGAATTCCTTCCTAAAGAAGCTGACTAAATGCCTCACAAAGCTTACTTAGTAACCAAGTCAGCATACAGCCCATATTCTTAACCTCAAGTAGAAAATGATATACATGTACAAATAGGATGAATAGATATAGTAGACCATAACTTTTACGGAGATATATTACATGGCACAGGCAGCACAAAACATATTCCAGTTATGTCATACATACATTTATAAGCACCCCCCCCATAAAGCCTTATGGGGTACACTGTCACAATCCTCACACACAATTATTTCAAATTTGGTGACAATATATACCTCCAGACCAGTGGCACCGCTATGGGCACCCGCATGGCCCCACAATATGCCAACATTTTTATGGCTGACCTGGAACAACGCTTCCTCAGCTCTCGTCTACTCACGCCCCTTCTCTACCTATGGTACATTGATGACATCTTCATCATCTGGACCCATGGGAAGGAGACGCTGGAAGAATTCCACCACAGCAAAAAAAACTTCAGGACCAGACTTCAAAGAGAAACTGCTGAGCTTCAGTTCATTTGCAAATTTGACACCATCAGCTCAGGATTAAACAAAGACTGTGAATGGCTAGCCAACTACAAAAGCAGTTTCTCCTCCCTTGGTGTTCACACCTCAACTGCTAGAAGAGGGCCTCACCCTCCCTGATTGAACTAACCTTGTTATCTCCAGACTGATTCTTGCCTGCATATTTATACCCGCCTCTGGAAATTTCCATTACATGCGTCTGACGAAGTGGGTATTCACCCACGAAAGCTTATGCTTCAATACATCTGTTAGTCTATAAGGTGCCACAGGACTCTTTGTTGCTTGTAATATTTTTGTGACTCCTACCTGTACTGTAGTTTCCCTCTGTACTTTGCGTTGCTACCCAGTGGATGCAAAAGCGTTAAGTCACTGTCTGGGGTGGGAGGATGGGTCCTTAAAGAACTGGTGGGAACCCATCCATAACAACAGAGAATCTGAAAAGACAATAGAAGCCCCAAGTACTGAACAATTGACACTACAGTGTGAGAAGCTGCCTGGCTCTGCCTGAAGACAAAGGACTAACTCCACTAAGAGGTGGAGGAAGGGAATCCGAGCTGGCTTTTGGAAGAGGCTGGCTTGCTCTCACCTGGATCGAACTGAATGAGATAGAGAGCCAGAATCAGAACTGGCATCCTGAGCACTTGGCTGGTGGATTGCTCTGGCTTGGCCAGATGGACTCTGTCTTTAACTTTATTTCTCTCTGCTGACCTAAGGACTTCCCATGCTGGGTTCCAGTTCACTAAAAAACCTTGCTCTGTTTTGAAAGGCTGATCGTGGTGCTTCAAATCCTCCCTGAGGGCGCTGTGCCCTGAAGCGGACAATGTCAGTACAAGCCTCCGGCAGGGGTCTGGCTTGGCTGTTTTCTCTGTGGGGAGCCAAAGAAAGAGACAAGGATTGAGTTCTCGAGTTGTGGAAGCCATGGGCTTGGCCCTGTGGAACTACCAGGGTCACTCCTAAGGGACAGGTTACAGGCCGGCCATAGACCCTGTGGATCCGCAACAGGGCCACTAGGAATTAGACTGATCCCCACCCTCAAAGCAATGACTTTCTGCGGCTCACATTATGAGAGGGAGCTGTCTGTTAGGAGCAGGTTAAGATCCCAGGCCAGATAGAGCTTGGTGTTCTAACCTGATTAGGCCTCATCCACAGGCTGTTGTCCTAGCAGAGGGGGTGCTCTTGAGGCAGTGAGGTAGGCCTCAGAACCTGCACAAGAGGCCATAACCCTCCATGAGGCCAGTCAGTTCCCCCGGAAGCATTTGTTCCTGGGAGAGTTTCCCTCTTTAGCCAGCTCACGGGCAGCTCTCCCATCCATCCCACAGACTGGAAACATCTTGCCCCTGGGTTCCCTGGATCCATTGTATCTGTAGTGTGGTGGATGGACCCTTGTCTACCATCCTTCATTTGGAAGGGTTCCAGGTTTCCCAAAGTGCGGGAGCGCCCCTTGCTGGGGGGCAAAGCAGGAGCTAGAGGGCGCCGGGAGGTGTCACAATTGTTCCCTAGAATCTCTGCTGTCATTTAAAAAGACCCGTCTCTGGCTGTTATGGTTGCAGAGGAAATTGTCAAAAGATGACTCAAGAGATGCAGCACCGGCTGCCTGAGTTTGGGTGACTGAGAGGGAGCTGTCCTGACAGGGGCCTCTGACTCTGCAACGCCTGAAGCCATAGCTGGGAAAGGTGTGAACTGCCCCATCATCTCATTGTGGGGTCACCCAAAGGCCAGTGCTGGGATTTTGAATGTCAGCACCGTTAACTATTTCAGTGCTGGTCAAAGCATGGGAGAAGGGAGTGGGAAGCTTTGATTACCAAGATTGCACTAACAACGAGGAATCCTTGTGGCACCTTAGAGACTAACAAATTTATTTGGGCATAAGCTTTCGTGGGCTAGAATCTTATGTCCAAATAAATCTGTTAGTCTCAAAGGTGCCACCGGACTCCTTGTTGTTTTTGCTGATACAGACTAACATGGCTACCACTCTGAAACCTGTCGAGATTGCACTGTTTTCCCTGTGGAGCAGCTCCTTGTGAGTTGGCTCTTAGTGCTACATGGCAGAGCTGTCACGTTTGGGTCTGTGATCCCCTGGGGAAACTCGGCTTTCACAGGTTTGGGGAAAATGGGCATTGAAACAGCTGCCTCAGCGCCACAAGGCGCCCTAGTCCATAGTTTGGAGCTGCCATGGGCTCAGATCCAGTAGAAGAGCAGGATGCCTTGTGCTTTATCAGTTGTCTTGTCTAGAGGCCATACTGTGCTGGGCTCTGCACACTGAGCTGGGCAAATATTTTGTCTCAAAGAGTAAATTCACAGAAAAATGCATTTTTGGGGACAGCACCAAAACTATTTGGCAAACTCAGCCTGAATTTGCAAATAGTTTTGGTTGGGAAAAATAATGGAAAATGTCAAAATATTTCATTCAGTGTTGTCAGTTCTCCATTTTGATAAGAAAAGCAAAAAAAAGTTGTTTTGAAATGAACCAAAAATATTTTTTCGGATTTTTCGGTTTGCCACCGAAGAAATCAATGTCTCGCTGAACTCGGCCTGCGTGCACGTGCACATTCTCTCACACACTTGGCAAAACTGCTGCCTGTGTTAAAACCTCCAGCCTTGCAAATCATGCCAAGGGGTTTCTAAAAGCTCCTAGTGGGAGAATCGTGAACACATCCCATTTGGAAGCCAGTACCCACAGAGGCAGTGACTGTAGTGACCCCTTATACTGCCCCCCAGCAGCTCCACTCCTGTGCCCGGAGCTGCTCAGAGATGTCAAGGCTGCTCACATCATCCAATCTGCCCTCCTGCAGACAGGCCAGAGAGACGCTCACAGAATCACCACAAGCAGGGTTGTCCATGCCGATCCAGCCTAGGCCCGGCCTGCTGGTTCTGGGTTCTCTTAGCACAGCACAGGCCAGGTTGGATCTGACACCTCAATGTTCTGGCTCCAGAGGAAACATCTTACGTCCCTCTAGTGGCTCAAGAGGTGACGTGGGTCGAACTGGGTTCATGCTGCATGGATTATGAAGCACCCCAGGCCCTGGGGTATTTGGAGCTGGGGGTTTGGTTTGGCCCATTGGAAGACTGTGGGGCAACAGCTGAATCTGAGTTTGGGTTTTGAACTCTTAGATTCTAAGGCTAGAAGGGAACATTGTGATCATCTACCTCATCTGACCTCCTGCATAGCACAAAATACCTACAACAGAACTAGCAGAAAAACATCTTATCTTGATTTAAAAATTGTCAGTGACGAAGAATTTACCACGCCTCTTGGTAAATTGTTACTATGATTAATTACTCTCACCGTTAAAAATGTACACCTTATTTCCAGTCTGAATTTGTCTAGTTTCACTTTCCAGCCACTGGATCGTGTCAGACCTTTCTCTGCTAGATTGACGAAATCATTATTAAATATTTGTTTTCTATGTCGATGCATATAGACTGTGATCAAGTCACCCCTTAACCGTCTTTTTATTAAGCTAAATAGATTGAGCTCCTGTAGTCTATCGTTATAAGGCAGGTTTTCCAATCCTTTAATCATTCTTGTGGCTCTTCTCTGAACCTTCCAATAACATCCTTCTTGAATTGTGGACACCAGACTCAGCATGGTATTTCAGCTGTGATCACAGCAGAGACAAATAGAGAGCTACAATAACCTCTCCTCCTACATGAGATCCCCCTGTTTATGCATCCCACGATCACATTAGCTCTTTTGGCCACAGAGTCACATGGGGAGCTCATGTAACTCATGTTCACCTGATTATCCACCTTGACCCCACATCTTTTTTCAGAGTCCCTGCTTCCCAGGATAGAGTCCCCCATCGTGTAAGTGTGGCCGACATTCTTTGTTCCCAGATGTATACATTTACATTTAGTTGCATTAAAACTCATATTGTTTGTTTGCGCCGGTCACCAAAAGATCTAGATCGCTCTGTAGCAGTGACCTGTCCTTTTCAGTATTTACCACTATTATTATTTTATTATTCATCATTGTTATAATTTACTTACCGTTATTGACCATTATTTAATGTGTGCCATGTTGCTTTTATATTGTTCTACTTTTTGATCAAAATGTCATGGGCATCAAGTCAAATGTCTTTCAGAAGTGTAAGTCTGTTACAGCAACACTATTACCTTAATCAACCAACCTTGTAATCTCATCAAAAAAGCTATCAAGTTAGTATGACAGGATCTGTTTTCCATAAACCCATGCTGATTTGCATTAATTACATAACCCTCCTTTAGTTCGTTATTAATCGAGTCCTGTATCAGCCGCTCATGGCCCTGGTTCTCTGTGGCCTTGTACTTCAAGCCATCATCCAGGGCCAGGCCCAGGCCACATGGGTGTCATGCATAGCCAGATCAGGGCAGGGGCACCAGAATGGGGGGCGGGGTGAACGACTAAGAGGCCTGTCCTGTCCACTTTTCACCAGGGGCGTGGCCCTCTGCCCCTCCTCTTCCCCCCCAAGGCACCGCCTCCCAGCCAGGTCAGAAGCAGAGCCCAGCCCAGGGAGCCTGGGCAACTGTGGGGAGCCGTGGACCCTTCACTTGCCCTGGGTATGAGGCCCAGGGGGTGGGGACACAGGTTGGGGGCTGCTCTCAGGCAGGTGGAGGGGTCTGGGCTTCTTGGACCAGCTTGGCTCTGGATTCTGGCTTGGCGGGGGGCAGGGCTTTGGGAAAGAGAATGAGTGCCTCATGCCCCCTCACTTCTAGGCAGAATCCGTTGCCCCTGGATCAGGGTGTTGGTGTTTTCACTTGTTTTGCACTGGTATGAATGGCAGGGGGCATTGAGGAGTGAGCCCTGCACCCCTGGGTCCGGCTCAGGCCCCGCTTGGCCAAGGGCTGACGGCGAATGTTCAGGGGACGTCACACAGCCAGGGTTTGGCAAGAGCAGAGCAGACTTGCTCTGTGTGATGGGGTTGCCACAATTCACTGAGGCCCTGCTGAGGCCCCGCCCTTGAGCCCAGCCCAGGAAGCCATGGCCCAAAAGGGGAAGCTGCTGTCAGCGCTTGGGGAAGTGTCGGTGTGGAGTGAAGCTCTGCGGTGGCTTCGAGTGCCTGGACCAATCAGATGGTGGGATCGCTGCCGTCTTCCTCTCTCCCCTCCCCTCCCCCCCCCGCAGTCAAAGAGGAAGCACCAGTTGAAGGAGCGGCAGCAACGCAGCCCCATATCCCCCCACGCAGACGTGCCATTTTGGTGACTTGGTGCCTGTCGGGTGTGTAGCCGTTGGGAGGCCTGGCCTTCTCCCTCCAGCAGGTTATTGGGTGCAGAGGGGGGCGAGATCTCACCTGGAGAGATGTCTCTGCCCTCCATCTATCAGCACAAGTTCGCGGAGAAGCTGACGATCCTCAATGACAGGGGGAAGGGCGTCCTCATCCGCATGTACAACATCAAGAAGGTGGGTGTGGTCGACCTGCGGGGCGGGGGAGGCTGAGTTTGCATCAATCTTACCTTTGACTTGATTGGGAAAGGATGGTTCTTCAGTGAGTAGAGCAGGGGGCTGGGTGCCAGCATGCCTTCATTCCTGGTCCATGGAGGAGAGTGGGGTCTAGTGGTTAGAGCAGACGGCGTGGGAGCCAGGATGCCTGGGTTCTAATCCTGGCCTAGGGAGGAGAGTGGGGTCTAGTGGTTAGAACAGGGGGCGTGGGAGCCAGGATGCCTGGTTCTACTCCTGGCCCAGCGAGGAGAGTGGGGTCTAACGGTTAGACCAGGAAGAGGTGATCAGGAGTCCCAGTGCTGCCAGACATGTTCTAGGACTTAGGGGAAGTTGATTTCTTTCACTCTCCCATGGGCTAACAGCTCCTTCGGGGCAGCTCTGAGGGTTCATTCCTGAGGTGCCTGGGAAGGGAGGGGGATTCAGATTGGGGTTCAGTTGAGAATTCAAGGCCAATGCAGGGCGAAGGTTCAGGCTCAAACCCACTGAGTTGCTCTCTGAGATTTTGGTCCCAGCTGGTGGAAACCTCAGGATACTGGCTGCTTCCAGGAGGGCTCACCCCTTGGGCTCATATCTCCTGCGAGCCACACCCAGTGCACAGCCCGGAGGCAGGCTCCTCTGGCTATAGATCCTGCTGCAAGGGCCGAGGCAGGGACAGGAGCTGTGACTCCCAATCCCCAAGGATCACAGCTCAGTGTGTGACCTGCCCAGAGCATGGACAGGCAATCAGTGAACTCACCCCGAAGCCCAGCTTGGCTGTACCCTGAACCCTTTCCTCAGAGCCGCCCAGAGGATTCAGGGACCCTGGGGCAAAGCAATTTCGGGGGCCCCTTACATTAAAAAAAGTTGCAATACTGTAGAATACTATATTCTCGTGGGGGCCCCTGCGGGGCCCAGGGCCTGGGGCAAATTGCCTCACTTGCCGCCGCGCCCCCCCCCCCCCCCGGCGGCCCTGCCTCTCCTTGTGGGCTGCCCCATCCTATGCTCGGCTGGTGGCTCCAGCAGTTTCTTGGGTTCCTCAAGATTGTAACATGCTGATCAGACACCCACATTCCCCCTCCCACCCAGCAATGGATGGAGGCAAAAATCCTAGCTTGTGCTGGAGCTGGGAGCATGGGCCTAGCAGACTGCAGCCGTGGGAGATAGGACTCCTGGTTCTCTCCCAGGCTCTGCCCCAACTGGCTGTCCCCTTCCCCACACACACACACCGTGCCTCAGTTTCCCCATCTGTGACATGGGGAGGAGACGGATCCAGCTTTTTTAAGTGCCTGAGGATCCTTGTTGGATGATGAATGTTGGGCATTACTGGGGCAGTGATCAGGGTGGGGGCTAGCATGGGGGAGGGGGCCTTCTCTCTAGGCTTGGGGGGTCACCTGATCTCGCTGTTGCTAGGTTGCTGCAGTTAGACTGGGTAATGTGCCAGTGCTCTGGGGGTCAGCACCCAGCTGGGGCAAGAGGCTGCTGGGTAGAGCCTGGAGGTGTTCCAGCCACAACCGGAAACAGCTGCCGCCTGCCCCCTTCCTGGTGGGACCAGTTGGCAGCTTCCTCTTTCCCAGCTGGGCCTGGTGATAGCATCCCCTGTGCATGGATCACAGCCCGTCCTGGTCCTGCTCCAATTCAGGACTGTTTTCCCCAGGGCTCCCTGCTGGGCCTCCCAGAGCTGGGGGAGGAGTTCCTGCCCTTTGTTTACACAGATTGAGTTAACCCACTGATCCTGAACTCATGGTGTGCCACAGCAGCAGGGGAGCCCTACCAGGCCTGAAAGCTCTCACAGGGGATTCTTCCATCGCTGCTTGCCGTACGGCAGGGGTAGCCAATCAACAGACTGCAAGCCACATCTGGACCACCAGACGCTTTTGAACGGAGCCCAAAATCTTATTTACTTATTGTTATCACTATTATTATTTTGTATTAGTTTCTCTGGAGTCTGGACCTTGACCAAGAATTTTGGACCTTGACAAAAAATAATTGACTACCCCTGCAGTACATGGTCTATGCCACACAGTTGAGCAGCTCTGTTTCAACCCAGGCGAGGCAGTGATGAACAGACACCCCAACCAGCTCCTTCCATTAGCCAACCTATGGAAAGTTAAATGGCATCATGAGTTCACCGGGCCCAGTCCCTGCATCCACCCACTGCTCCCCAGGGCTGGGATAGAAGTGAGGGGCTGCAGGCCAGGGGCACCATTTAAGATTTTTTTGTTGAGGGAGGGGGGCAACTTTAAGTACGATGCCAGGGGCTACTTAGGCACCTGAAAACTCTAGTTCTTTTGCAGATTAATTTAGAAATTAGCTGACAGCAGCACTGTATCTAATTCCCATATAAAGAAAGAAAACTAAATAACTATTAGATCCACTAGGCTCTAATACAGAGGTGGGCAAACTACGGCTCATGGGACCCTCCTGCTCGGCCCCTCAGCTCCTGGCCTGGGAGGCTAGTCCCTCGCCCCTCCCCAGATGTTCCTCCTCCCCCACAGCCTCAGTGCGCCGGTGGCCGGGCAGCGCAGCTGTAGAGTCCGGCCTGACCCGGTGCTCTGTGCTGCGCTGTGGCGTGGCTGGCTCCAGCCCGGCGGTGCAGCTGTAGCACCGCCAGCTACTGGTGCTCCAGGCAGCGCGGTAAGTGAAGGGCGGGGGGGGTAGATAGAGGGCAGGGGAGTTTGGGCTGTGGATAGGAGTCAGGGTGGTCAGAGGGCTGGGAACAGGGGGGTTAAATGTGAGCAGGGATCCTAGGGGGCAGTAAGGAAGGAGTGGGGGTTGGATGGGGCGGCGGGGGCAGTCAGGTGTGGGGGTTCTGGGGGCGGTCAGGTAGCAGGGAGTGGTGGATAGGGCAGGGGTCCTGGGGGGAGCCATCAGGGAACAGGGGGGTTGGATGGGGCAGTAGTCCCGGGGGGTGCCGTCAGGGGCGAGAAGCGGGGGGCGGGGGATAGGGGACAGGGGCCGGGCCATGCCTGGCTGTTTGGGGAGGCACAGTCTCCCCTAACTGGCCCTCCATACAATTTCCGAAACCCGATGCGGCCCTCAGGCCAGAAAGTTTGCCTGCCCCTGCTCTAATAACTAACATGTTCCAACATCTTGTGCCAAGTCACCTAAGGGACACTGGTTAGCTTTAAAATTTTAATATATATTCTTATTCTTGAATACAACAATTTAAACAATTGTAGAAAAATCTAGATTACTTTCTATCACTTTTTTGTAGTTCGCTAAGCTTGGTTAACCTTTTAACCTTTGGAAACATCCTACTAGGGCAAGGCCCTGTGAATTTATACTGCACCCACCTTGGGGTGACACTTTCAAGTCACTTTCACAGTATTGCCAACCCCAAATGTTCAAAACTCATGAATCAGGCTCACCAAAAATCAAGAGATTGGCTTTAAAATCATGAGATTATGTAAAAATAATAGCGGTGTTCTTTTTATTTGCCTTCTGCTTTTTGAGCCTTTAGGGTGCACTGGGGTCATATTTTGAAGCTTCCTCCACAGCCATGGGGGCTAGAAACTTCATTTTTCTTTAACAAAGAAGACTGAAATAATCACATATTCACTTGACTTGAAGAACTGGGGCTTTAAGGAAAACAATAATTATCATGACACTCATGACAAAATCATGAAAGTTGGCAACCCTGCTTTCACTTCTGTTTAAAAGCTAGTTACTTTCCAGAAGGCCCTTAAACACAACACTACAGTGATTGAGTTGCAGTTTTCACAGGAGAATATATAAAACTAGAGCTGTCAAGCAATTAAAAAAAATAATCGCAATTAATCACGCTGTTAATAATAGAATAACATTTATTTAAATATTTGTGGAATTTTTCTACATTTTCAAATATATTGATTTCAGTTACAACACAGAATGCAAAGTGTACAGTGCTCACTTTATATTTATTTTTTATTACAAATACTTGCACTGTAAAAAAGAAACAAAAGAAATAGTATTTCAATTCACCTAATACAAGTACTCGAGTGCAATCTCTTTATTGTGAAAGTTGAACTTACAAACGTAGAATTATGTACAAAAAAAACCCTGCACGCAAAAACAAAATAATGTAAAACTTTAGAGCCTACAAGTCCGCTCAGTCCTACTTCTTGTTCAGCCAATCAGTAAGACAAACAAATTTATTTACATTTTCGGGAGATACTGCTGCCCGCTTCTTATTTACAATGTCACCTGAAAGTGAGAACAGGCGTTCACATAGCACAGTTATAGCTGGCGTCACAAGATATTTACGTGCCAGATGCACTAAAGATTCATCCACCATTCGAGAGGCAGGGCCTGCTCCAGGCACCAGCCGAGCAAGCTCGTGCTTGCTAGGGGCAGCTAGGGTTACCATACGTCCAGATTTTCCCGGACATGTCCGGCTTTTGGGGGCTCAAATCCCCGTCCGGGGGGAAATCCCCAAAAGCCGGGCATGTCCGGGAAAATCGGGAGGGCTCGGCCGGGGCCTCTTTGGCCGGGGCCGGTGCGGGGCCGGGGGCATGGTGCCGGGCCGGGAGCCGGGCCGGGCGCGCGGTGCCGGGCCGGGGTCCAGGGGCGCAGTGCCGGGCTGGGCGCGGGGCCGGGTCGCGGGGCCGGGCCGGGGTCCGGGCCCGCGGGGCCGGGCCGCCGGGAGGTGCGCTGGGCCGCGGGGCCGGGGGGCTGGTCCGGGAGCCGGTCCGGGGTCGCGGGGCCGGGAGCCGGGCCGGGGCCAGGCCGCCGGGGGGTGCACTGGGCCGCCGGGGGGTGCGCTGGGCCGCGGAGCCGGGCCGGGGTCGCGGGGCCGGGCCGCCGGGGGGTGCGCCGGGCCGCCGGGGGCCGGCAGTGCTGGGCGGGCCGGGGGTGGTCGGCCGGGGCCGGCACCCCAGGGCCCGAGCCGACCCAGGCTGGAGCCGCCGGGGGGGCCAGCCTGGGCCGCGCCTCCTCCCACCACACCCCCCCCTTACCTGCTTCAGGCTTCCCGCGAATTAAATGTTCGCGGGAAGCAGGGGAGGGGGCGGAGACTTTTGGGGAGGGGGCGGAGTTGGGGCATGGGGGCGTGGGCGGGGCTGGGGGCGGGGCCGGGGCCCCTGGAGTGTCCTCCATTTGGAGGCACAAAATATGGTAACCCTAGGGGCAGCAGATTCTAAGGGGCGGCATTCCGTCCAATCCTAGGGTAGCACGGCCGCCCTTTTTTTTTTGGTTCGCCGCTCCGGCCGCCCTGTAGGGGGCGGTGGCGCGGAGGAGGGGAGCGCCCTGCTGGGAGCAGGCTGCACGCTCCGTCTACCCTAGCTGGTTCCAGGTCTGCAGCAAGCCTGGCAGCCCACGTCCTTCCCTCCCCGCTGACCCTCAATTCACCTGCAGGCGGCGCGGCAGGAGGGGCCGAATGGCGAGTGCCCCGGCTGAAGGAAGCACTGGCCACCCCTCTTCTCTCTTTTCCCCCACGCTCCCCCCCCCGCCCCCCGCTAGCCGGGGCATGTACTCCGCTGCCCGGGGCACGTCTGCAGCGCAGGGAGTCCCGCTAGCCAGCGCGGCCGGGGGAGGCAGCCGTGAGCCACCAAGTAAGTGGCACCGAAAGTTTGCACCCTGTCTCCGGCCTCCCTGCACATTTTTTGTTTTTTTGTTGCTTCGCCGCTCAGCCGTCCTGCAGGGTTGTTTTTTTTTTGCTTGGAGCGGCAAAAAAGCCAGAGCCAGCCCTGTTGAGAGGACATGCGTCCATGCTGATGACTGGTTCTGCTCAATAATGACCCAAAGCAGTGCAGACCCACGTATGTTCATTTTCATCATCTGAGTCAGATGCCACCAGCAGCAGGTTGATTTTCTTTTTTGGAGGTTCGGGTTCTGTAATTTCCGCATGTGAGTGTTGCTCTTTTAAGACTCCTGATCGCATATTCCACACCTCATCCCTCTCTGATTTTGGAAGGCAATTTAGATTCTTAAACTTTGGGTCGAGTGCTGTAGCTATCTTTAGAAATCTCACATTGGTACCTTCTTTGCGTTTTGCTAAATCTGCAGCTAAAGTGTTCTTAAAATGAACAATATGTGCTGGGTCATCATCCGAGACTGCTATAACACAAAATATATGGCAGAATGCGGGTAAAACAGCAGGAGACATATAATTCTCCCCCAGGGAGTTGAGTCACAAATTTAATTAATGCATTCTTTTTTTAGCAAGCATCATCAGCATGGAAGCATGTCCTCTGGAATGGTGGCCGAAGCATGAAGGGGCATATGAATGTTTAGCATATCTGGCACTTAAATACCTTGCAAGGCCAGCTACAAAAGTGCCATGCGAATGCCTGTTCTCACTTTCAGGTGACATTGTAAATAAGAAGCAGGCAGCAGTATCTCCTGTAAATGTAAACAAATTTGTTTGTCTTACCGATTGGCTGAACAAGAAGTAGGACTGAGCCGACTTGTAGGCTCTAAAGTTTTACATTGTTTTGGTTTTGAGTGCAGTTATGTAACTGTTAGAGAGCTTATTCCTTCACTCTCACACTTCCTTGGTCCTTCTCGCATGAACAGAGAGCAACAATACCCGAAGTCCGAAGGTGCAAACAATTCGATGTTTATTGGGGTGAACTTCCAGCAAGCTTAAATCCAAGTTCCTTTTTCCTTATTTTCGAATCCCAACTTACTTCCTGTTTGCCCCTAATTTATATAGTAATATTTTTAGCTATACCTTAACCAATCATTCTACTAAAATTTACCTAACCAATCCTAACATATTGTAACATGATTAGCTAACCAATTATATCCCACTACCTTAATTAGTTTACACCCAGCAAAATTAATTATACAGCAGACAGAAACAATTACAGAACCAGACAGAGACCATGCAAATAAACATACAAAACAATACAGAAGTCAGGATTTCACAACTACATCTATACAGACATAAGCGTTTTCCAGCTGTGTCTATTGATAAGTGAGTTCTTACCAGACAGAAAACTATCAACCTAAGTTTCCTTTTATATCTTCTAGGCTCTTTCCTTTCTCTGGAGAGGATAGGAATATCAGAACAGGATTGTATTCCTAACAGCCCAATAGCACCTTGTTTCCATGTGACTAGTTTGGAATGTGAGGATGTGACCATACATTTCCCAGTTTATGGCTGCCCCTGCTGCTTAGCTGAAGGCCTTAGCCTAAGAACCAGGCCTCAGACCGTTACAGTGAGAGAAGGCTCTTACACATACAGAAAGTGATTTTGATTCTTTCTTTTATACCTCTATTACTAGCTAAGTGATAAGAATACACCTAAATTCTTAAAGTATAGGCCTTTACAGACAGGCCTGAATATCTATATCCTAACAGTAACAAAAAAATCTACATTTGTAAGTTGCACTTTCATGGTAAAGAAACCAAAACAATCTAGTGTGTCACACTCACTGAGCTCCCTACCAAAACAACCCAGTGTGTGACATCCCCTGAGGAGCATACCAGAAAAATCCAGTGTGTGACACCCACTGAGCACCCTACCAAAACAATCCATTGTGTGACACCCACGTAGGATGACCAGATGTCCCGTTTTTAAAGGAACAGTCCCGTTTTTGGGGACTTTTTCTTATATAGGCGCCTATTACCCCCCACCCTCTGTCCCGTTTTTTCACAGTTGCTATCTGGTCACCCTACCCCCATGGAGCCCCCAACCAAAATAATCCAGTGGGTGACATTCACTCAGCACCCTGCCCTAACAATCCAGTATGTGACACCAACTGAGCATCCAACCCTAACAATCCAGTATGTGACACCCACTGAGCACCCTACCAAAACATTCACAGATTGAGACAATCTGAGACCTTTTCAAAGCTATCCACACTGGATCTTTCAAAAGGAAAGTCAGTGGATCCATTTACAACAGAAAACTTCTGGCTGTTAGGAACTGAAACTTCCTTGATTAACTCACTTGCACACCATTCAGTTGTAGCAAGCTGCTTGTACAGTTTACCATGAGGACTCCTTTCCCTAGCGGCTTTTCTAAGCAACAATGTATCCCTCACAGAAATTCTGCCCTTACCCTCTTCACCTAGGGCTTGCTCTCTAAAGGAACACTTTCCTGAGCAACAACAGACTCTTTCTGGATCTCAGTTACATCCAGGATCACCTCTGGCTCATCAGGCAGATTTCTACACAATCCCCTTTCAGGCCAACGGCTAGATTTCATAGTCAAAAGGTTAGAAGCATTCTCCTTCCCTTTGCCACACACAAGTTCAGGAATCTTTTTCTTCTTGCTACAAGTTTCCAAACTGTCAGTAAGTAACACAATCAAATCACCTTTATGCTCTTCTTGTGCCCTGGCTAGGATATCACCCTGGTCAGACAGAGTTGCTACATCCTTTTCCAACCACACATTGGCAACAGGCAAAATACAAGCACCAGAATTGTCTGATCTCTGGGATTTTGCTAAGACACTAACTGGATGCAACCTAGTTACAGTGCCATTCTCCCTAGCAGACACAAACTTAGGACCATTCCCTTACTGGGCTTTAGTTGAATCCAGAACCAACTCTGAGATAACTGCATTACCCTCAACCATCACAGGCTGAAAGGCATCTTCTGTCTACTTCACAGATGAAGAGCTGGACACACATTCTCCTTTACCAGACACACAGCTTGGGATCTCATTTCCCATCTCCTAGCACACAGGGCTGTTCACAGACAACTGCCTGGAGACCAGCATAGCTTCCTCCATAGGCAAGTCATTACCCCCAACAGACATAGGCACATTTCCTTCACTGTCACAATTCTCCACACAGGTAACAGGTAAGGTATAGGGACACTCATTTCCCACTATCCTTGCCTTCCCAAACTGCTGACTAGACAAAGCCATCAGCTCACAAGGCTGCCTAGGCTCCTCCAAAATCTTGTCCTCCTCTTCCTTGTCTTGTTCTAAGTCCAGATTTATCTCTGAGACATTAGATAGACATTCAGAAACTTCATTCACAGCTAAACAGCTACTTTCCAAAGACAAACTTTTGGAGAAAACCTCCATAGACACAACCTTAGGATTAATCCTCTCCTGTGCATGGTTTATGTTAACTTGACTGAACACAGCTTTAATATCATTCCCAATCATAAGATCCTTAGGGATTGTGTTTTTCACTCCCACAATCATGATGCCCTCAAATCCCTTCCATTTAAGGTGGATTTTAGCCAAAGGCACCCTGACAAAATACTCAGATAAGGCTATAACTGTTACACTTTCACCTGGCAAATAATCTTCCTTCCTGACAAGACTTGCTTTAACCAGAGTAATAGCTGCTGTGGTGTCCCTCCATGCCATACATCTTACTCCATTCACTTCTGCACTGCTAATAAACTCTGCATGATTTCCCCCATATTTAGCTTTAATATGAGTTTTAAGGTCAAATTCTTCAGAGACAATAGAAACAGCATTTGCACACAGAGCACCAGCTCTGGGCTCTGTGTGGCTTGCCTGTGAGTTTATAATAACAGGATTAGCATTTACCGTGGCATTTGGGGTTGCTGGTTTTGGACTGCCCTTCAGGGTCGGGCAATCTGGTCTCATGTGGCCAAGCACAGCACAGTGATAGCATGTAACCTGTTTATTCTTGGGGTGAGAGCTTCTGCCCTCTGGGCCCCCATGAGTTCGCTTAGAAGAGTCAGGGCTAGTTTTACTTTTAAATCCTTCCCTCCTCTTGAACTGGGGAGAATGGTGATTAATTTTCCCCTGGGGTTTATTCCCTTCTCGAGCCCTGTTTTGGGCATAGGCATCCGCAACCTCTGCAGCCTGTAGAACTGACTCAGGGTCCCTATCACACACAGCTGCTCTCAATGGTCAGGCATAATATCTAAGAACTGTTCCAAAGTTATTAAATCCAGCAGTTTTTCAAAACTCCTATGCGCCTTTGCTCTCACAACCCACTTTTAAACAAAACCCATCAGCTTATGAGCACATTCTACAAAAGAACAATCATTAGATGTTTTAAACTTTCTAAACTTAACCCTGTAAGAATCAGGAGTAACCCTGAATCGCCTTAACACAGAATCTTTAAACCACTCATAATCCAAGGCTTCTTGTTCCCCCAGTTCATTAAATACCTCCCTGGCTTTTCCAGTCAGTCTGGTCAGCAGGACAGGCATTCACTGATCATCAGGGATCTGGTAGAGCTTGCAGAGGCGTTCAAATGTAGACAAAAACTCCTCTATATCCTCAGTATCATTATAAATAGAACACATCCTCATCCAGTTTTTCTCGTGGTGGTGGGGAAGTGGAGCACCAGACGGGGTGGTGACTTTCTCTGCTCTTCCAATACTCATAGCTGAAGCCTGGCCGTTTCCTGTTGCATCTGTTGAGCTCTAGTCTTCCTTTCTTCAGCTTCTTTTTCTAATTCAGCTATCTTTTGCTTTTCCAGCAGTCGAAGATCTGCTAGATTCCGTTCATGCTCAAGTTGCAGTTTATTTGCTGCCTTTTGCACTCTAATTTTTTCTGCATCTTCTGTAGCCTCAGGTAAGGGCTGTGCTCCTGCCTCCTGATCACTGGCCATTAGCAGATCTCTCAGTTCTTGATTTGTAGCTTTCTTTCTAAAGCTTATCCCTTTCTCTGAATACAAATCTTCCAGGGCTTTTTTGTCAAGACCCTCATATGCTCTTTGCTCACCCATTGCAACTGCTCTTTAACCAACCAAACTCTCAATCCCAAAATTTGGATAGCGTGGGGTTCTGACCCAAAGCTTAATTTACCTAGTTCTGTGGATCCTTGCACGACTACACCACTGTGACGATGCTGCCCGTGGGAACCAGCTGAGGTCACTTAATTAGGGAGAACTTAGGGTTACCATACGTCCGGATTTCCGCAGACATGTCCGGCTTTTTGGTCCTCAAATGCCCGTCTGGAGGGAATTTCCAAAAAGCCGAACATGTCCGGGAAAATAGGGAGGCATAAGCCAGGGTCTGCCTGGCCGCAGTATGACCCGCCGGGTCCGCAGCACAGCCCAGCTGCCTGGGCTGCATTGTAGCAAGCTCGGGCAGGGGGTGGGGCGCAGCCGCAGAAGGTGGCGGAGGGGCCGCTGCTGCCCCCGCAGACCGGGCGGACAACGCACCCTAGCCGAGCCCACAGGACCACGGGGAGGCTGGGCCCAGCCAGCAGCTTGGGCTTTCCTCGCGGGCGGGGACCCCCCCGGCCATTGGGGGACCCTTTCTGCGGCCCCGGCATCGCGGGAGCTGTTTCCAGCGGGGACAGACAGGCCGGGGAACGTGCTTGGCGGCGGCAGGAAGGAGGCTGCAGCGCGGGGCGCGAAGTGCGGCGTGTGCCGGGGCTGCAGGGACCTGTGCCGCCCCGGTCACTGCTGAGCGTCCGAAGCCCCGCCAAGCAGAGGCTGCCTGGTGAGCGGGGGAGCAGGGCACGCGGGGGGTGCAGAGGCTGCAGGGTGAGGAGGAGCAGGGCAGGCAGGGGCATAGAGGCTGCAGGGGTAGGGGGGCGCAGGGGCAGGGCAGCGGGGGGCGCAGAGGCTGCAGGGGCAGTGCAGGGGCTGCAGGGCGAGTGAGGAGCAGGGGTCACAGGGGGTGCAGGGGTGGGGGGTGCAGGGGCTGCAGGGTGAGTGGGGAGCAGGGTCACAGAGGCTGCAGGGTAAGGGAGGGTGCAGAGGCTGCAGGGCGAGTGGGGAGCAGGGAAGCACTTAGCAACGCCCAACCAAGATCAGAGCAGGAGGGAGGAGGGGGAATGTGGGGTGCTCAGAGGAGGGGGAAGAGTTGGGGCAGGGACTTTGGGAAAGGGGTTGGAATGGGGGCGGTGAAGGGACGGGGCCAAGGGTGGGGAAGGGGTGGAGTTGGGGCAGGGCCAGGGCCCCTGTGGAGTGTCCTCTTTTTTCAGTGTTGAAATATGGTAACTCTAGGAGAACTGCAAACAAAACGGGGCAGACAAACCCCAAAAGCTGGTGGATATTCCAATACTTAGATTTACCAAGCCAGCACTAAACAGCTCCTGTATTACTACCTCACTGGTTACTCAGAAGTCCAAACAACGCAGTTCCCTTAAAATGCCCAGCCTCAAGCCTCCATCCAGACACACATGCCAGATATGATGATGATTACTGAAAATCTTATCTCATCATATAAAATAAAAGGTTCTTCCAATCCCAAAGGATCAGCCACACACCCAGGTCCAATTATAACTTAGATCTTACCCAAAATACACTCTTATAGCCAATTCTTATTAACTAAGCTAAAATTTATTAAAAAAGAAAAGAGAGAGAGTATTGGTTAAAAGATCAATACATACAGACTTGAATTAAATTCTTGAGGTTCAGATACATAGCAAAGGTGAGCTTGTAGTTGCCAAAAGTCCTTTTAGATATAGTTCGTAGGTTATAGTCCAATGTCCATATTCAGGGTGACTCCAGTCAGTGACTGGGGATCTCAATCCTTATGGCTTAAGGTTTCCCCCTCTTGAAACCCAAAGCAGATCTGAGATGAAGAAGGATCATGTCCCAGAGTTTTTATACATTTCCTGCAGCCTTTTGGCCTGAGAAAACAATAGGCTTAACTTTCCTTCTCCTAAACATCATGGGAATTAGCACAGGATAATTTATCCATTAAACAGTTCAGATACAGGTTACCACAACCTTCAAAGAGACATATAGACAATAATACTATTTCACTCAAGTGTCTTCCTAAATGTTAATACTCCTTTTTGATCTTTGACTCAAAGCTATAGCAATAGACAAGACTTGTTTGCTTACATCACAAGACCTGAGCAAACATCTACCCTTCAGTCTCTAACATTGCAGGCTTGCATGTTAAAGCTCTATGCATTTACATATTTTCCTAACCAGTCTCTAAAGTTCCACGATGGGTCAGGTCAGTCTGTGAGTTAATTAACTCTTTCTGGCCCTATCACCTTTCAATGAGATATTATATTACACTCACAATGTCACAGGTGCTCAGTGGCTGTCACAGCCAGGATTGTTTTAGTAGGGAGCTCAGTTAGTCTCACACACTGGATTGTTTTGGTAGCATACTCAGGAGATGTCATACACTGGATTGTTTTGGTAGGGTGCTCAGTGGGCGTCACACACTGGATTGTCTTGGTAGGGTGCTCAGTGGGCGTCACACACTGGATTGTCTTGGTAGGGTGCTCAGTGGGCATCACACACTGGATTGTCTTGGTAGGGTGCTCAGTGGGTGTCACACACTGGAATTTGCGGTAGGGTGCTCAGTGGGTGTCTCACACTGAATTCTTATTGTAGGGTGCTGAGTGGGTGGCACACACTGGATGTTTTGGTAGAGTTCTCGGTGAGTGTCACAAACTGGATTGTTTTGCTCACAGGGTGTCACACACTATATTGTTTTGGTAAGCTCCTCAGGGAGTGCCACACACTGGATTGTTAGGGTAAGGTGCTGAGTGGGTGTCACATACTGGATTGTTTTGGTAGGGTGGTCAGTGGATGTCACACACAGCACTACAGTACTTGTATGAGGTGAATTGAAAAATACTATTTCTTTTGTTTATCATTTTTACAGTGCAAATATTTGTAATAAAAATAATAATATTAAGTGAGCACTGTACACTTTGTATTCTGTGTTGTAATTGAAATCAATATATTTGAAAATATAGAAAAACATCCAAAATATTTAATAAATTTCAATTGGTATTCTATGATTGTTTAACAGTGTGATTAAAACTGTGATTCATCACAATTAATTTGTTTGAGTTGATCGCATGAGTTAAGTGCGATTTAATTGACAGCCCTATTTAAAATCAAACACCAAGAAAATTCCACATTTTAAAGTTGAGAAAAAAATTGAGTCTTCTGAGGTATCTCACGGCTACTATAGGCAGGAAAGGAAAATAAACAGGCACATGAGCTCTGGGCAGCTCTTCCTCTTGAAAGAAAGTTGGAGGGTCAAATATTTTAGTCTTTCATGAAGTAAAACTTCTATTGCCATCAGCACCTCCACCCAGATATTCATCATCATTACTCCCATAATTGCATTGGTCGTTGGGGCACCCTCATTGATGAGCAATCAACCAATTGTCTCCACCCCTGAGGATTGTGTGTCAGTGCTTGAGTCTCCGCGAAGTCCATTCCTGACCACTCTTATGTTGTTGTGATAAATGAAGGGCGGGGGGGGGGGGCAAACGACTCCCTTTTATGGACATCCAGCCAGCCAGTAGCTATAAAATCCCTCTTAGTAGCTGTTCTCTAATTGCTCTACCTATAAAGGGTTAAAAAGTCTCACTACTATGCATAGGTAAAAGGAAGTGAGTGGGCACCTGGCCAAAAGAGCCAATGGGAAGGCTAGAACTTTTTAAAATTGAAACAAGACTCCACTTTTGTCTGTCTGTTGTTGTTCTCCCGGGAAGATGCAAACAGAACAGAGTTACGCTGCAAGAAGCTTGGGCCAGGTTTGAAAAATCATCAGTATCATACCTAGAAACTACTGATTTAAAACCCCAGATATGTAAGTAGATCAGGAAATGTCTAGGAAGACGCGATTAGGTTTATTCCTTTTATTTCGTTATGGCTGGTGGATTCCTCTGTGCTCACCCCAGGTGCTTTTGTTTTGCTTGTAACCTTTAAGCTATACCTAAAGAAAGCTATTCTTGAAGCCTGAAAAGAAGCAGGGGCAGGCAGGTAGCACCTGGTAAGCTGAGTCAGGGGTGTGGGAGGGGAACGTGAGAAGCGCTCCGGGGAGGCGCGGCACGGCGCGGCCCAGTCCAGCCCCGGCCGAGCACCTCCAGCCCCAGCAGCTCCGGCCCTGGGGCGCCGGCCCCGGTTCTGGCCGAGTGTACCAGCCCGGCCCGCTCTGCTCGGCTCCGTCCTGGCCCCCGCGGCTCGGCTCAGGTCCGGTCCAGGCCCCGCAGCTTGGCTCAGGCCCGGCCTGGCCTGGCCCAGCCCCCGCGGCTCAGCTCGGGCCCGGCCCCCGCGGCTCGGCTCGGACTCGGCTCGGGCCCGGCCCCCGCGGCTCGGCTTGGCTCGGCTTGGCTTGGCTCGGCCCCCGTGGCTTGGCTTGGATCGGCTTGGCTCGGCTCGGGCCCGGCTCAGCTCGGGCCTGGCCCCCGCGGCTTGGCTCAGCTCAGCTCGGGCCCGGCCCCCTGGCTTGGCTCGGGTCCGGCCCGTGTCCAGCCCGGCTCGGGTTCGGCTCGGGCCCGGCCCCCTGGCTCAGCTCCAGCCCGGCCTCGGCTGAGCGGCTCCGGGCCAGACCCAAGCCCCACGACCCCGGCTGGAGCTCCGGCCGGAGCGCAGCCCGATTCCTGGGGGCGGGGCTTGGGGCAAGCCACACCCCCAGGAATCGGGCCCCGCTCTTGCTAAAGCCGGCCCTGCTCCTATTGTGCTATTAATGAGAACTGCACTGCTGGCCTTGGCATACAGTTGTTTAATGGTAAGAATAAGCTTATGACCAACATTGTACTTCTTCATGGTTGCCCAGAGAGCTTCATGCCATACTCTGTCAAATGCCTTCTTGAAGTCAACAAAGACGTGGTAGATGTCTTGCTAGTGTTGTAAGTACTTCTCACATAAAACACGAAGGTTGAAAATCTGTTCTGTGGTACTTCTTCACGTTGTACTGGAAAGTCATTCTCGCCTGTTGAATCTGGACTGTCTAAGACACTAGGATCTCCATTTGTCTGGTGGTTGTACAGATCAGAGCAGTAGTTTGTCCATCTATTGATGATGTCACTTTCTTCTGTAAGACTGTTCCCTTCTTTATCTTGAATTGCATTACCTTTGGTCCATCTTTCCTTCGTCAGATCTTTTACAACCTGGAAGGCTCGTTTGCTATTTTTATTATTGATACACTCTTCAATTTTGGAGCATTGTTTTTCAATCCATATGTCCTTGGCCACCTTCATTCCTTTCTTGATCTTTCTGCCAATCCCTCTATATTTATCAGCTCCCTCAGTGCTGTTCTTGTCTCTCTTAAGTTCTCTTCTAATATCACACTTGTAGTGTAGCCCATGGTTTTGTCTTCTTACGATGTTTCCCAGGGATGTCCATTGCTACCTCATTCATTACAGCATTGAAATTGTTAGTCATTGTTTCTATGTCTTCCGCTAAAGCAAGTAGCGGGGCAAATTTTCTGCCGATCATTGTTTGAAATGTCTCTGCAATGTTTCAGTCTCTGAGTCTTTCTAAGTCAAACTTGGTTCTGGTGAACTTTGGCCTGACAATTTTCCTTAGCCGCAGCCAAAAATTTAGCATCACAAGCTTGTGATCACTTCCAGTATCAGCATCGGGGAAGCTCCTTGTTTTAGCTCTGTTAATCCCAGAATGAAATCGGTTTTGCACCATGATGTAGTCGATCTGGCTGTGATGTAGACCATTAGGTGCGTGCCATGTTGATTGTCTGGATGCTTTATGTGCTACTAATGTGTTTACAAGAACCAGATTGTTATAGCTGGCAAACTCCAAAAGTCTCAATCCTCTCTCATTGGTTACCGCATTACAGAAAGGGCCACAATAATCTCGCCAATCTGCCTGTGCATCAGTACCCATTTTAGCATTCCAATCTCCTTGTATAATCAGGATATCTTTCTTGTGTACCTTCTTGATGATGTCTTGGAGCTGATTGTAAAAATCTTCAAATTGCTCATCGTCATAGTCTGTTGTAGGGGCGTAGACTTGTACCACTGTGATATTAAACAGTACTGCCTTTAGACGGATGGAAATAAGCCTGCTCGACATTGGGCGGCATCCTAATACTGAATTCTTGATATCTTTATGCACAAGAAATCCTGCGCCATTGACATGTTTGTCCTCTCCAATGTAATAGAGCACATGGCCTTCTTCTATTAGTATCTCTCCAAAGTTCTTCCATCTGACCTCAGAGATTCCTAGGAGGTGCCAGATGTATTGTTCCATTTCGTACGTGAGTTCTTTCAACTTCCCTATTTGTCTCAATGTCCTTACATTCCGTGTGTCTATGGTGATGTTATCTCTTCCACGGATCCTCTCTATTGGGGTTACACCAGTAGTATACTTGTCGCGTCTGCCCTGGTGGGAGACGGATGGCACGGTCATTATTAACCCGGGCTGTGATCAATCCGGTATGGACATCGTTGACTTGCTCATCACATGGTGTGTCTTGGGCAAATTTCTAACTTGGCGGAGCCCATCCCTCTTCAGGCAGCTCCTTTCAGTCACCTCTTACGACATGCAGGAGGAGCAGTGGGCCTATTCTGTCCCCGGACCCACAGGGAACTCATAGATATTAACATGTGCTGAATAACTATACACTTGTTAAAAGAAGAACAGGAGTACTTGTGGCACCTTAGAGACTAACAAATTTATTAGAGCATAAGCTTTCGTGGACTGTAGTCCACGAAAGCTTATGCTCTAATAAATTTGTTAGTCTCTAAGGTGCCACAAGTACTCCTGTTCTTCTTTTTGCGGATACAGACTAACACGGCTGTTACTCTGAAACTTATACACTTGTTGTTCACTCTGCGTGCTGCAGTGGCTCTGGCCAGATAGTCAGTACCGCATTGAACTGCTCATTAACCACAGACCCGATAGTAGCATAGACACTCGGTCAGGTTTATTGTCGACAAAGCACAGTAATAACATCTGGCAGATTGTACGGGGATACTAAAACACATATGCCCGTGATCATGGATGCAACTCAGTCAGTGGTGGACTTTCCACTGCCCCCTAGGCTGACCACTGACACTCACTCTGAGATACCTCTTTGTACTTGGTATCGGGGTGTTCTGGTACTACCCTTCTGGAATGTGTTTGTGTGAGTGTCCTGTGCCTAGCACTTCTCATGTGGGTGCTTTTTGCAATTCCAGCTCTGGTCTTGCCAGGTTCTGTGAGCCTGTACGCAGGCAGAGCCTGACTTCTGCTCACAGCCTGACTTTTGCTAACTTTGCTTTATATTAGAAGGGCCTAAATACCACTTTAGTTCAGGCCTCAGGCCTAAGATCAGGTCTCGGATCCAAGGACTCATGTCTCAGGCTCTCTTTCTACTACACACTTCATACTTAAATATCTGAGCCATCTTATCCAGGGCTACACATTTTATACACATTGGCTCAGGAACTACATTTTCTGGCATATTCTGAACATTGCTGAGCACCCAGATGGGGCCCAATGAATAATACAAATCATGACAATAATTGTCAACTTTATGGTCTCTGTGCATGCAATTTGTGTTCCTTGTTCTGGAATTAGCCTGGATTCAGCTGAAACCCTAAGAATTTGAGACATAATCTGATACTCATACAACACTTACTCATTCCTTCCTTTTCTCAAACTCAGAACAAAAAAATGACAAAACAAAATGGTTTTCAGTTAAAATGTAAAATTGCACAGCAGCCATCGCGCTACAACCCAGCCCTGGGGCAGAACCTGCCACCCCTTGGAGCCTAAGTAATCTCCTCTCATGTTCTTCCTGACCTCCCTGCTGCTTTTCATGCTGTCAACGATGAATCCTTCCCAATCACCGGGGATTGTTTGCAGGAGGCTCAGAAAACTGGCCTTATTGGTTTTGCTCCCATCTATCAGAGTCCTCTCTTTTGCAGCACGGAGCAGAGCTAGGCTGGTCCAGTGGATAGGGAATTAGCCTTAAGAGACCTGGGTTCTACGCCGCCTTCCCCCCCCCCCCCATGGACTTCCTGTATGACCTCAGGCCAGTGCCTTAGGGACAGAATTTCAAAGGTTTTTAGGCACCCAAAGAGGCAGCTACGCATCTAGTGGGGTTTACAAAGCACCAAACCCAGGTGCTTTTGAGAATCTCACGAGGTGCTTAATACCTTTGAAAATCTGTCCTTTAGTCTATGTGTGCCTCAGTGCCCCACCTGTACAATGGGGATAACAGCACTGCTCGACCTCAGTGAGGCTGTGAGAAGAAAGAGGTTAGACATTGTGAGGCACTCAGATACTATGGTGATGGGGCCACATAAGTACCACAGGTAGAGTGGGAACTTCTCTATACCACTGCTATCCCTTCCCTGGGTATTGGCCCCTTATTTTCACCTACACCCTCAAATCTACCCCTTTTCTCAATGTAACCTTGGCTTAGAGGGCTTGGCTGTGTGTCTTCTGAATCCCCTGTTCTCTCTTCATGGAATCATAGAAGATCAGGGTTGGAAGGGACCTCAGGAGGTCATCTAGTCCAACCCCCTGCTCAAAGCAGGACCAATCCCCAACTAAATCATCCCAGCCTGACCTTAAAAACCTCTAAGGAAGGAGATTCCACCACTTCCCTAGGTAACCCATTCCACTGCTTCACCACCCTCTTAGTGAAATAGTGTTTCCTAATATCCACCCTTGACCTCCCCCACTGCAACTTGAGACCATTACTCCTTGGCCTTGGCTACCAGGGCCGGCTCCAGGCACCAGCCCTCCAAGCATGTGCTTGGGGCAGCACCTGGATGGGGGCGGCGCTCCCCTGGGGAGAGCGGGGCCGCGGCCGGGCTCTCTGCCTTCCTCCCGGCACTCCAGCCGGCCGGGGAGAGCGGGGCCGCCCTCCCCCGGCGCTCCGGCCGGCTGGGGAGAGCGGGGCCGCGGCTGGGCTCTCCTCCCGCCGCTCCAGCCGGTCGGGCTCGCTGCCCTCCCTCCGGCACTCCGGCCACCGAGGAGAGCGGAGCCGTGGCGGGCTCGCCGCCCTCTTCCCGGCACTCCAGCCGGTCGGGGAGAGCGGGGTTGTCCTCCCCCGGTGCTCTGGCCAGCCAGGGAGAGTGGAGCTGTGGCGGGCTTGCCGCCCTCCCCCAGCACTGCGGCCAGCCGGGGAGAGCGGGGCTGCGGCCGGGCTCACCGCCACCCCCCGGCGCTCCGGCCGGCTGGGGAGAGCGGGGCCGCCCTCCCCCGGCGCTCCAGCCAGCTGGGGAGAGCGGGGCCGCGGCCGGGCTCTCTGCCCTCCTCCTGGCGCTCCGGCCGCCGGGGAGAGCAGAACCGTGGCGGGCTCGCCGCCCTCCTCCCGGCACTCCGGCCAGTTGGGGAGAGCGGGGCCGCCCTCCCCCGGCGCTCTGGCCAGCCAGGGAGAGCGGAGCCGTGGCGGGCTTGCCACCCTCCCCCAGCACTGCGGTGCTCCCCACCGGGGAGCCGGGAGGCTTTTTTGCCTGGGGCGGCAGAAGAGCCAGAGCCAGCCCTGTTGGCTACACTTGAGAATTTGCAGCGCTGCCGCCAGCGCTGTGAGAGCAAGTACTCCACCTTTCCGAGCAGAATAGCTTGCAGCGCTGCGAGCGCTGCAGGCGCTGATTACACTGGCACTTTGCAGCGCTGCACTCACTGTGCTCGGGGGTGTGTGTGTTTTTACACCCCTGAGCGCAGCAAGTTACAGCGCTGTACAGCGCCAGTGTAGCCAATGCCTTAGTTCTGTCATCTGCCACCACTGAGAACAGCCAAGCTCCATCCTCTGTGGAACCCCTTTTCAGGTAGTTGAAGGCTGCTATCAAATCCCCCCTCATTCTTCTCTTCTGCAGACTAAATAACCCCAGTTCCCTCAGCCTCTCCTCGTAAGTCATGTGCCCCAGCCCCCTAATCATTTTTGTTGCCCTCCGCTGGACTCTCTGCAATTTGTTCCAACACCCCTCCCCCATCTAAGGACTTCCAGATCCTTAATTTAATTACCAGCCCTTTCTTATCTTAAAAAGAACAGGAGTACTTGTGGCACCTTAGAGACTAACAAATTTATTAGAGCATAAGCGTCCACGAAAGCTTATGCTCTAATAAATTTGTTAGTCTCTAAGGTGCCACAAGTACTCCTGTTCTTATTGCGGATACAGACTAACAGGGCTGCTACTCTGAAACCTTTCTTATCTTAATCACTCTGCCTCTGTTTGTAAACAGAATCCTGACGCCCTGCCCCAGGGGCACAGGCTGGGAGCAGCAGGTCTCCTCTGCCAACTCACATTCCACACTCATGCTGTGCAGTTAAAAGCACACCTCCTGTCCGAAACTGTCCCTCCTAACTGGCGCCCCTGCGGCAAGCCAGGGTCGAGGGGCATTGACAGAGCTGGTGGGGAGGGGAGAGAGGAGCCCAGGGCTGGGATAGCAGGAGCTGGGGGTGCTCATTGAGGAGCACCACTATTGGGCAAGGGATAGATTTATCTGGCAGTCAGGCGGTACCTGTTTGCGTGAGTGCAGGACAGTTCTGACTGTGGACAGCAGGAGCCCCTGGAACTGTCCCTGCCCTGCCTGGAGGATCATCCCTGCTGACACACTGGGGCTTTCTCTGTTACAGACGTGCTCAGACCCCAGGTCCAAACCCCCCTTCTTCACCGAGAAGACCATGGAGCCGTCCATCAAATACATCAACAAGAAGTTCCCAAATGTGGACGCACGGAGCAGCACGGTGAGCAGTCTCCCTCAGCCAAAGGCTCAGCCCCTGCCCCATGGTACAGCTCCCACTTCGATCAGTATAAGCTTCCTGCCCTGACACGGCACTCAGATACATACAGCCTCCCCCCCCGCCAGCATGGTGCTCAGACCTCTACAGGCACCCCCTCACGCTGGCATGGTGCTTGGATCCATATAGCCCCCACCCCCGCTGGCGCGGTGCTCGGATGTGTACAGGTCCCCCCGGCGGCGCAGTGCTCAGATCCATACAGCCCCACCACTGCCGGCGCAGTGCTTGGATCTGTACAGGTCCCCCTCCCTCCCGCTGGCACAGTGCTCAGATCCATACAGCCCCACCACTGCCGGCGCAGTGCTTGGATCTGTACAGGTCCCCCCCCCGGTGCAGTGCTTGGATCCGCACAGCACCACCCCGGCATGGGGGTTCTCAACCCAGCTCCAGCTTGAAGGCTGCAGATGCCCAGGGGTGAATGCGCAAGGGCAGCTGCGTCCAGCCCTGTGTGTGTCAGTGATCTCTGTCCCCAGCAGTGACGGGTTGGGTAGCTGGTGCCATGGCAGGGCTCTGCGTTCTCAGCGGCACGGCTGGCTCCTCTCATGGCCAGTCAGGGTAAAATCTGCTCCCCTTGTCTGCCCTTTGCTTTAGCAACACCTGGGCCCGGTGCACAAGGAGAAGGCAGAGATCATCAAAGTGCTCAATAGCTACTACCAGTCCTTCGTGGACGTGATGGAGTTCCGGGTGAGTACCTGCAGGGGGCCCCACAGCCCTGGGGAGATGGCGGGTGTCGGCCAATGGCTGGAAGCATGGAGGCTCCACGCCATGCCTCCTGGCTGCACTCACTGGCCCTGCTGGGAGGCTACTGTCTGCCGAGCTGAGCCAGCGGCACAGCCAGAACTGCTGCAGCCCCTTGGGAGTGGTGCAATCTGCCAGGCCAGGGCCTGCCCCAGCCAGGCTCCCTCAGAACCCGCTTGCCTGGAGGGGCCCAGGCAAGCCCCTGCCCAACATCCCCCCACTTGACTGAAACTGGCAGGCTTCTGCACTTGTCCCAGGTGGCTCAGCTCTGGGGAGACAGATGGGGTCCCACAGGTGGTGCGAAGCAGAGACTGCTCAGAGCTGGAAGTGCACTGGGGTCTGGCCAGAGAGGAGCTGGCGGGTGGGGCCGGCAGCAGAGAGGAGCCCTCGGCCAGCTGGCGGGCAGGCCGAGAGGAGCAAGTAGTGGGTGGGGGGAGCCAGCGGCTGGTAGGGTCCTGGAGCGCAGAGCAAGCGGAGCAGGCCGGGGTCCCTTCTGAGCATGGGCCCGGCTCCATGGCGCCACTGTAAACCCGGGACTGAGGAGGGTAAATCTGTTGAAAACTGTTGCATGCCCAGATGCTGTGGTCATGGGCACCCGTGGGGGGATGCTGGACCCAGCTCTCACCTGCTTTGCAGCAATCTGAGTCGGTTCATGTTGGATGGAGCAGGTGCTGCTTAAACCTGCTGCCTGTGTCACGGAGGCTGCGGGGGCTGTGGCCGGCCCCATGGCCCTAGCTTCCACGTGAGCTCTTCCCCATGGCTCATTCCAGGCCCGGTGTCTGCATCCCTGCACCCTGGGCACCAGTTACATCAGGGCCCGTTGCTCCTGGAGCAGAAGGGGGGTGTTGGGGAGACTCTTTACCCTACTGTAGGTGCCAAATCTTGGGTGAGGAAGCCACCTGCCCTCCTTAGCGTACCCAGGGCTTGTACGTGTGTAGCGGAGCCCTCTGCCCCTACTGACACAGCCCTCTGTCCTGGAATGGCGGGCCCGGTGTGGGGCTGCTGGGGCTGAGGCCTGGGGGAGGGCGAATCACAGCTGGGGGCTCTGAGCCCCTGACTCTAAGGGCAGGTCTTCACTGCAGGGGGGGGTTGATTTAAGATACGCAAATTCAGCTACGCGAATAGCGTAGCTGAATTTGACGTATCGGAGCCAACTTACCCCGCTGTGAGGACGGCCGCAAAATCGACCTCTGCGGCTCCCCGTCGATGGCGCTTACTCCCACCTCCACTGGTGGAGTAAGAGCGTCGATTCGGGGATCGATTGTTGCGTCCCGACAAGACGTAATAATTCGATCCCCGAGAGATCGATTTCTACCCGCCAATTCAGGCGGGTAGTGTAGACCTACCCTTAGGTGCGACTGACACAGCTTCCCTTGGCAGGACCATGTGTACGAGCTGCTGAACACCATCGATGCCAGCCAGTGCTACTTCGACATCGTGAGTCCCGGGCAGATCCCTTGGCTGCAGCACGTGGGCAGGGGCACAGCAGGCTGCGGGGGTGGTGCATGGACAGGGGGCTGCAAGGGGTGGTGCGTGGGAAGGGCACAGCAGGCTGCGGGGGAGGTGCATGGACAGGGGGCTGCAAGGGGCAGTGCGTGGGCGGGCACAGCGGGCTGCGGGGGAGGTGCGGGGGCAGGGGACGGCAAGGGGCGGTGCGTGGGCGGGGCACAGCAGGCTGCGGGGGAGGTGCATAGGCAGGGGACTGCAAGGGGCGGTGCGTGGGCTGGGCACAGCAGGCTGCGGGGACGGTTCGTGGATAGGGGCACAGCAGGCTGCGGGGGAGGTGCGTGGGCAGGGGGCTGCAAGGGGTGGTTCGTGGGCAGGGGCACAGCGGGGGACAGACTGCTGGTGTCTCTGCTTCCCTGGGGAGGCAGGAAGATTGTGGGGATGATGCACTGGGCTGGGAGTCAGGGGATCTGGCTTTGAGTCCCAACTCAGCCACAGATCCCTGGTGTGATCTCTGGCTAGATCCTCAGGTGCTTGGCTAGGCACTGTCCCCAACGGTGCCTCCAGCACCTGCCATCTCCTCTCAGCCTCTCTGGGCCCCAGCTGCCCACTGGCAAAGTAGGGATAATCCTGAGGGTAAGTTACCAGAGGCAGGGCTGGCCTCTCGCTCTGTGTCCATGCAGCACTTGGGGCCCCGATCTCCGGTGGGCCCGTAATGCACCAAGCACCGTCCCACCCCACGGGGGCTGCTGTTCCCCCAGGAATGTCGCCCGATACCGGCAGCCAGCAGGGCTGTGTGCAAGGAGCAGCCTGGGGGGTGCTGGGCTGGGGGCGAGTCCCCACTGCGTGGCTGGTTTTGCAGCTCTCCTCTCTGCAGGACCCTCCATCTCCATGCGCTGCAGACAACAGTGAGATTGCATTGCAGGGCTCATCCCCTCCAGCAGGGGGCAGCACACACACGCCCCCCCCTTGCACATGCAGACACACAGAGCAGGGCTCATCCCCTCCAGCAGGGGGCAGCGCTTGCACATGCACACACACACACACTGTTGGTCACTGACACCCCCCACTACGCGGTCCCCCGCAGCATGTGAACTACGACCTCACCAAGAACTACCTGGATCTGGTGGTGACCTACACGTCTGTCATCCTGTTGCTGTCGCGCATCGAGGACCGCAAAGCCCTGATTGGGATGTACAACTGCGCCCACGAGATGATCCAGGGCAGCGGGTGAGAGGGAACTGTGGGGAGGGGACTGAGGGGGGTTATGCAGGAGAGAGTGGTTCATACAGTGCTGGGCCGGGCCACGGGATGAGTTAACCAGTGGGACTCCCTGCTGCAGGGTATGCATGGGTCAGAGGGCTCCAGGGGGCAGTGTATAAATCCCAGAAGTAGCGCCCATGTAGAGGAGTGCGGGGCACTGGCAGAGCCTGCAAGGTCATTTGCCATGAGGTGCATGACCCGGGCATTGCACTGCAGTTTAGTGAGGGGTGGGGCAGTTTGCTGTGGGGTGCACAACCCAGGCAGTGGGGGGCAGTTTGCCGAGGGGTGCGTGACCCAGGCCCTGGGGGGCAGTTTGCCATGAGGGCGTGAACCAAATCTCTGCCCCCGTGCAGCGACCCCAGCTATGCCCGGCTGGCACAGATGGTGCTGGAGTACGATGCCCCACTCAAGAAACTCACAGAGGAGTTCGGGCCTCACACCAAGGTGAGTGACGCTGGCGATGGGCTGTGTTCGGGGGCGGGGGCAGCTGGCACCATCAGTGATAACCACTGGGCACAGCGAGGGGCTGTGGGGAGGGGGCGGCTGGCACTAGTGACAACCACTGGGCTCAGCAAGGGGCTGTGGGGAGGGGGAGGGGATGGCTGACACTAGTGACAACCACTGGGCACAGCGATCGGCTGTGGGGAGGGTTGGCCGGCACTAGTGATAACCACTGGGCACAGTGAGGGGCTGTTGACCGGGGGAGGGGGTGGCTGGCACTCGTGATATCTGCTGTTCCCTGTGCATGAGAGCAGAGTCTGGGCCACACGCACGGTCCTGTGAGAGGGTGCCCCCCGCCCGCCCGTCACCCCTGGCCTTTTCATTGGGTCCCTGCCCCACGAGCCCCCTCCTTTTTGCAACCTGATACGGCTGCGCGCCCTGCAGCTGGTTCGTTCTGAACCGTGCCTAGGGAACGACTCTACATGCTGATACCAAGTGGCCGGACGAGGAACCCCGGTGGGCCAACCTGTACTCCACCTTGGTCCCTCGGCCTGCTGGGGACATCGGTTGGCCACTCCTTCATGGAGCCGTGAGCACTGGCGTGTACCTGGTGCGGTTCACCCCCATCCTGATGCCTGTCCATTTTGCAGCGTGAGGGAGACCCTGACGCCCACCTATCTGGAATGCACCAGGTTGCAGCCCCTTTTCCGGCTCTTCCAGAACCCCCTGCTGAGGTTCTGGCTGCAGTTTTCCCCACACCTCTTCATATACACACACCCTGTCCGCAGCCCCACGAAGTCACGAGACCTCCTCAGCAACCTCCTCCTGGTGCTGGCCAAAGTGCCCGTCTACAACGCCAGGAGGAGGATGCTAGACGAGGGGGTGCTCTGCGACTGTGGGTCCTATTTCTGTTCCTCCCTGGTCTCACGCATCCGGGCAGAGTTCCTATAGATAGTGTCTGCTGGCTCCCTAGACACCTTTGAGGAGCAGTGAGCGCTGTCCACGGTACTCTCCTCGGTGTTTCCCACTCTGGATCCCTGCTTTTGAACCTATGACCCTGTGATGGGCTCCCTAGGGTGCAGCTTGGGACTGCTGTGCCCCCTTTGCTCTCTGCAGCCTGGGAGGTATAGAAAGTCATACCTCCCCCCTTAGGTTACTGCAGGAGGGTTGGTCACTGACTAACTCAAAGGCAGTTTGTGTTATAGTTCTCTTGGCATCCAGCCATCAAGGCCATGAGGTGGCGTGCCTCAGTTTCCCCATTCACACAGCAAACCAGGTTTGTTATGGTTTCTCTGCTGTGATAAGCTTTAAATCTGTTCACAGGTATTAACTGAGAACTAGCGTTACCATAAGGCAGGGGTGGCCAACCTGAGCCTAAGAAGGAGCCAGAATTTACCAATGTACATTGCCAAAGAGCCACAGTAATACATCAGGAGCCCCTGATCAGCCCGCCCCCTCCTCCCAGTGCCTCCCACCCACCAGCAGCCCCACCGATCAGTGCCTCCCCATCAGCTGTTTCATGGCATGCAGGAGGCTCTGGGGGTGAGCGGGGAGGAGTGAGAGCACTGCAGGCTGAGGGGAGGGGGCGGGAAGGGGTGGAGTGGGAGCAGGGCCTGTGGCAGAGCCAGGGGTTGAGCAGTGAGCACCCCCCGGCACATTGAAATGTTGGTGCCTGTAGCCCCAGCCCCAGAGTCAGTGCCTATACAAGGAGCCGCATATTAACTTCTGAAGAGCCGCATGTGGCTCTGGAGCCACAGATTAGCCCCCCGTGCCATAAGGTTTAATGTCAATAACCAAATTCTTATCCCAAAACTTAACATTAATACCAAGTTGTTTTTTTTTAATCACAGACGGGTGTTTACAAGTATCTTTATGATACCACGCCCTCTGTTCAGATAGTGTAGTTTGAGATTAGTTTGTTCATTACCCAGGGTGTCCTTTGACTCTCTCCCATGTAATCACAGGCTTTTCTTTCCCTCCAGCGTTCCCCTCTGTGTGGACTCTTAATTTAATCACGTTTCTGGGATTTTGATATCTCAGAATCTGGGCAGATAAGGGTCCAGGTGAATCCTACACACTGGCTGGCCCTTTGGGGGGCTACCTCCCAACCCCAGGACTGTACATATGCAAAAAATCCAGTTTCCTTTTTGGAGTTACCCAGTGTTTCCCCCTCCCAGCACTGAGTCCTTCTCTGCCCCCTAGAGGGCTGTGATCTGTGCTCTCTGGGCTAGGTGTGTTTACCCTTTGATCAGATGCACCTTTTCCCAGCAGCTTTCCCATAACTGCTCTCTGACTCTCCCCAGCCTGGGGGAAAATACCCCCTTCTCTGTCAGTGGGGTCATTTGCACTCTCACAAACTACCACCTGGCTATTTCCTGGTCTCAACTCCTCTGCTGTCACAGGCATTGGAGCTGCATCTTGGTTTAAAGAGATAGTTACGTTTCAAACACATATCAGAAATAGCATCCTGAAAAACTGGGACCTGGATTGGGGTACGCTCTGCCACCCCTTTCTCTGTCCCTGAGAAGTCAGCTGTGTGACTGCTCCCCTCCAGGAGGTCAGTTACACAGTTCCTTCTCAAAACCTGGGTCACAGGCTGAGTGCCTGGGTGCACAGATACTGACTCAGCCCTTCTGTCCTGGGCATCCTCTCCCCAGTGACCAGTGAGGAGACATTCCTGTACTCCCACTATTCCTTCCCCAGTCTCTTCCTCTGGGCCCCCTCCCAAGACACATTTCTCTGTGCTCCCTAGGAAGGGGTCTCCTCCCTTGTTCAGCTGCAAAACTCTGCCAGCTAACAATTGGGACAGTTTCCTTAATCACTGACAACACCTCTCCTGCCCCTGCACCTGAGGGGATATTGTCTTCTGCTGGAAAGGAGCTAGTCTCTGGCCCTCCCATACTTGGAAGCACCCTGCTTCCCTGTGTTACAGAGCCACCAGAATCCTCACCCACCTCAGTGGTTTCTGAGATCCCTGCCCCTTCTCTGGGACCCATTTCTCTATGCTCCCTAGAGCCGGGTTTGCCTCTGGTTCAGCTGCGACCTGCTGGCAGCCAACAACCTGGATAGTTCTCTCCTGGCAGGCATTACACCCCCATCCCTTCCTGAGGTGGCGTTTCCTCCAGCTGCAGTGCAGGAGTTGGTCTCAACCACCCTCCCACCTGGAAGCATGTGGCTTCCCCGTGCTGCAGAGGAATCAAGGAGACTCTCTCCCATTCTCTCAGCAGTTCCCGAGACCTTACCCTTTCCCTCAGGGGTCCCAGCATAAAATTCCTTCTTGCTGCAGGCAAATACCTTAACCTTAACACAGAAAAAATCATTACCAAGAAGCAGGTTGACTAGGAGGTGTTTCACTACCCCCACTGTCAAAACACTTTCCAAATCTTCCCACACCACATGTATTTTAGCTAGTGGTACGAGGAATCTGCTTTCGCCCACCCCCACAATCTCTGCCATTTGATCAGGTAACATACTGGCCTTTGGGACCACACTCTGTTTAACCAGAGAGATCTGGGCCCCTGTATCCCTCTGCCCCAAGTACTCCCTGCCATTAATTTAGATAACCTTAACATGCTCCATTTCTGGTTCTGCAGAGGCTAACCTCACAAAACCAATATGATAGGTTCCAATTGCTTGGGGGGTTTCTCTGTTGAGGACAGCAGAACTAACATGAGCTATTAGTTGCCTCCTTCCTCCTAGCACAGGGCATTTATTTCTCAGATGCTCATTGGACTTGTATTGATAGCATCTTTTGGGCTCTTCTGCTTTTACAGGATGTTTGGGACAAGGGTTAGAGGAATGGTTTTGGGGAGGTGAGTACTCAGCCTCCCAGTCACCCTCCCTCTTGCTAGGGATAAAATGGGATCTTCCCTTCCCACCAGCTTTAAACACCCTCTTTTAGTGGTTTGTTTTCAATAGACACCTGGGTCCGTTCAAAGGCATGAGCAAGAGACGTCATCTCATTCACAGACTTTACATCTTTGTCCCATAGACACTGCTTTACATCAGCCTAGGAAATGCTCTTGAGCAACAAGATCCAACAATCCCTCAAAGCTTGTAACACCTTTGCCCCTCACCCACTTTCCCATCAAATCTTTCATTTTGTTCTCATATTCCCCATTACTTATACCAATATCCCTCTTAATATTCCTAAATTTAACTCTATATGTTTCAGAGGTGTGTTTTTAAATTTACAATAGTCTAAAGCATCCTCAATAGGCATTTCATTGAATACATTTAGAGCTTTACCAGTTAATTTTGCAATCAGGGTAGGAACTCTCTTGGCATCAGGGATCTCATGCAGTGCACACAGCCTTTCAACAGTACTCAGATATTCAGCAGTATTGTCTTCCTCATTGTATTCAGGACATAAATGGTCTCAACTGTGGATTTTTGGAGTGATGGGAATTGCTGGGGCTGGTGGGTTCTGGTTCTGCTTCTCTAGCAGGTTCAGTTGGTGTTTTCGCTCTCTCTCTCTTTCTTCCCGCTCTCTTTCCCTTTCTTCCCGCTTCTCCTTTACCTCCAGTTCTTTCAGGTCCAGTAGTCTCTGGTGCTCCCTCTCCCTTTCTGCAACCTGCAGCTTCAAAAGCTCCACCTTTGCGATCGCTTCATTGCTTTCACTCATTTTCCTGATTTTCTGTCCCTATTTCTCTTGCCCAAAATAAGCAAACAGAAAATAACAAACCAGTAGCCTCCTCCTGACGCTCCTAAGCCACCATACTTAAAGCCTTCACTTAAAATCTTTACACCAGTGTATGAAGTGCAAATCTTGCTCAGTACAACAAGCTGTGTATTTCACCCTGCTCGCTGCGCCACTGTGATGGGATCCCTGGGACTGTGGGACCACGGTGCCCCCTTAACTCTCTCCAGCCTGGGCTGCCTCTCACAATGCTTTGTTAGTGACCAGCAGCAAACCCCTCCAGGCGCTGGTATCACTCAGCACACCAGCATGTGGAGCCCCACACACAGCTAGATTGCATGGGTGCTCCCAGAGCCACTCACGAATTACACAGAGAAAGGCACCAGAGCCAGATCCCCACAGCTCCCAGCACTGTACCCGAGGAGAGAGGCTGGGGACAGGTATTTGTACCTGATGGCATGGGTCCCTTTTGAGGGCCTGAAACACCAATTGCACCTCCTCCTCTCTCCACTGTGGAATATCAGAGCTAATCTTGATTCTATTAAGAGTCTAGTTACAGGCTGCTGAGCTGAATTCACCTTGGGCCAATGGTGCACTAGCACTGGGGCTCCCCCTACTACAAGCTGAATTCACTAAAGAGCTGAAATAACTGAGTGCTTTGTTAAGTAGTGGGGAGGCCTGAATTTTTTTGGGGGGTGGGGGGAGGGATAGCTCAGTGGTTTGAGCATTGGCCTGCTAAACCCAGGGTTGAGTTCAATCCTTGAGGAGGCCATTTACGGATCTGGGGCAAAAATCTGTCTGGGGATTGGTCCTGCTTTGAGCAGGGGGTTGGACTAGATGACCTCCTGAGGTCCCTTCCAACCCTGACATTCTATGATTTAATAATTCTATGATTGACTATACCGTCTTGCACTGCTCAAGATGGGCAGTGCAGATTTATTAATTGGTTCACCACTTCATCAATGGAAAGTGGACATACACCAGCCTTTGTCAAAACCTGAGCAGATTTGCCCAACGCTTCATACAAACTCACTGGTAAAGATAAATAATTAAACATATTTATTGACTGTAAAAGGTAGCTTTTGAGTGATAGGCAAAAAGTCAGAGTTAGTCACCAAAAGAAAATGTAAACACAGTCTAAACTCTCAACCCTATTAGACTGGGCAACATCTAGTTTAAGCAGTTTTTCTCACCTCACTGGATATTGCAGTCCATAGTCAGGGGCAGCTCTAGGCACCAGCAAAGCAAGTAGTGCTTGGGGCAGCCCATTTGCAAAGGTGGCAGCCGGCAGGGAGCCAGCATGGGAGCTGAGAACCAACAGGGGGCCCTGGGAGCTGTAGTTCCTTGGTTAGCTCCCTGCCTATAGAGCCAGCCCTGGAGCAGGGAAAGAACTACATTTCCCAGCATTCCCTTGGCTGCTACAACAGGAAAGGGAGGGGGAGGGAGTGAGGTAGCTGAGCCATGCTGCAGCTTGCTGTGAATGGAGAGCTCACTGCTAGAATGGGATGGCACTGTGAACGGGGAGCAAGTATGCCCAAGGAGTAGAAGGCTTTGCCCCAGATATCCCCTTCAGAAGACATCCCCAGCCTGGATTAGGGATACTGGTGTGATCTCACCTTGCAGCCCCCAAAGAAAGAATGGGTGGACTAAATGGACATTGCACCTCTCTATCTGAAGCCTGGCAAGGGAGGTACGTGGATCCCACTAGAATTTAAAATGAAAAGTAAGGGAGGGGAGGCTCTGGACCTGGGCAGCTTTAGATACAGTACCAGGCACGTAGGAGGATTTCCACTTCTGAGCCATGGAAGCAGAAATTGACTTTTCCTTTCCAGATATAGCTAATATTCAGAAAGGGAATCCAGCACCTGCCTTCCAGATTTGAACACCTCAAAATTCAGGAGTGCTTAAGCTCAATTTGGGCAGCTGTTACTTCATTTCTCCCAAATGAAATATACTGATCCACTGTAACTTGCTGTAGAAAAAGTAGGATAAAATTGAGCAAGAAATGCTTCCCAGTGGTTATTAGGACTGGAATTGCTATTTTCAACAACCATTGCCATTTTATTTTTTTTATTTTTTTTTTACTTTTATTTGTTTAAAAGGAAGACAGTGATATTGCATTGGCAAATTCCCATAGAAAGAAAGAATGGAACAAAAGAATAATAAAGGCACCTCAACTTTTCCTCATTTATGGAGGACAGTCTTATAATATGCATCCAGATATCCCTCCAATCACATAAGCTGAAAATTGTTCCACTTTACTGCAGTTCTGTAACCATATGGGAACCAATCCTGTCTGTGTTCTGTGCACATGTAAAATTCCTGCTGAATGACCCGCCCTGGGAGCGAGTTACCAGTGACCAGGGCTGGGGCGGAAGGAGGGTGCAGTTGGCAGGGGAGAGCCCAGGGCTGGGGCAGCAGGGGGTGCGGGTGGAGGGGGGAGAGCCCAGGGCTGGGGTGGCAGGGGGTGCGGGTGGAGGGGGAGAGCCCAGGGCTGGGGCGGCAGGGGGTGCGGGTGGAGGGGGGAGAGCCCAGGGCTGGGGCGGCAGGGGGTGCGGGTGGAGGGGGGAGAGCCCAGGGCTGGGGTGGCAGGGGGTGCGGGTGGAGGGGGGAGAGCCCAGGGCTGGGGCGGCAGGGGGTGCGGGTGGAGGGGGGAAAGCCCAGGGCTGGGGCGGCAGGGGGTGCGGGTGGAGGGGGGAAAGCCCAGGGCTGGGGCGGCAGGGGGTGCGGGTGGAGGGGGGAAAGCCCAGGCTGGGGCGGCAGGGGGTGTGGGTGGAGGGGGGAAAGCCCAGGGCTGGGGCGGCAGGGGGTGCAGGTGGGGGGGCGGGAGAGCCCAGGGCTGAGGCAGGTGGCAGGGGGGAGAGCCAGGGCTGGGGCGGCAGAGGGGCTGCGGGGGGTAGACCAGGGCTGGGGTTGGGGGCAGCCAAACATTTTTTTGCTTGAGGTGGCAAAAAACCTAGAGCCAGCCCTGTCCATAGTATACAGATTTCCCCCTTGAAATCTGGGCCAGTCCCCTCGGTTGGAGTCTGCAGAGTGTCCTTGATGCTTGCAGCGTAGGTGGGTGAAGGAGAAAGGCCAGTATGTCTGTTTTATACCCTCTGTCTACTCTATCTGTCCACTCTGTCTGTTTTATACCCTCAGTCCATGTGCTCGGGGAGCACAAGTCCAGGCATGTCTGGGGGCATTGCTGAGTCTCCAGGCAAGGTTGAGCAATTCCCCTGGTGTGGCCTTGTGCAGGTGAATCATTGCATTGTAGCTCCCTTGCTGGACAATGGTGGTTGATTGACACCCCGCCCAGGCATTGGTTACTTTCCTTGCTGTTGCTTCTGGGGAGCTACTGTCTGGTTGATTCCCCAACTTACAGCATGTTTTAGTGACCACCATACAACACAATTCTCATAACTTCATATGCATTAATGATACACATATATGGATAGAAAAATGACTTTCAGCAGATCCTAACCTTTCCCCTGATACTGTTACAAGGTGTGCTTTATACGATTATATGAAAATGAGGAATATGGGGGTTACAGGACTCACCCCCAAGGTATAGAATCTCACAGACCCCCACTCCTGACTCTGTTCTTCCTGAGTTATCCCCTGCACTCAGTTGAACCCTGGGTTCAGTGGCTCCTCCTGTAAGGTTTGGGGAGGGGTCTTTAGATCCGGACGGGCTTGTGCCCACCCGCCGCCTGGAATTCAATAAGGCACAGCCGGCATGCAGTTGTGCCAGCCTGGCCTGGTGTGCATGTGGGCTTACGCTGATGGTGCGTGTGAGGGGCCGGACGCTGCTTGTGGGGCAATGTGTGCGAGACTGGAGGTGTGGTATGGACAGCTCCCGGCTCGCTCCAGATTCGCAGCCAGGGGCAACTGAGGTCTGAACCTGCCTCAGCAGGCCTGGCCCCACATCCAACTCCAAACCTAGCTCCACATAATGCTTTATGCCTGGCCCAGGACCCCTGTGGTACTATCCTCACCTGAGAGCAGCACATGGTTACGGGTCCATTTCTGGCTCCTGGCCTTCCTGCTAGAAGGCTGTGTAGTTGTAGCTGTAGCTGTTGTATTGCTGCTGCTGCCCCTGCTAACTGCTCCCTGCCCCCCTCCAGGCCGTGACCAGCGCCCTCCTGTCTCTCCATTTCCTCTTTGCCCGGAGGAACCAGTCGGCCGAGCAGTGGCGCAGCGACCAGCTCCTGAGCCTGATCAGCAACTCGGCCACCATGCTGAGCCCGGCCAGCTCGGACGTCGTGAGTCTGGCCTTCTGGGGCCTGGGGGCCATCAGGAGGGGCCCTGAGCGCAGAGCTCAGGGGGGTGTTGCCCGCAGGACACCATACGATGGCTCTGCCTGCAGCCGGCTCGCCCAGCTGAGGGGATCCCAGGGGGCTGGGGCAGACCCCAACCCCTTGTCCAGCAGCGTAGGGACTCCCAGCATGCATGGCCGATCCCTGTCCGTGGGGAGCCGGGGGCAGGCCGCCATGCCAGGGTGCCTCTTGGTGCCCGTGACGACGGGGCTGGGAGCCACCAGGTCCTGCTTGCTACAGCCATGCCAAGATCTGGACGGGCAGCGATTCAGGTATGACCCGGTGATCCCAAGTGCTGGGCCATGGGGGCTGGGGATGGGAGGGCAGGGGCTGGGCCAGCTCACAGGGCTGAGGCGGCTGTGAGGGTTGAGAGCCAGGACAGCAGCTCTGCCCCAGTGCCCGTTCCCGGTGGTGAGTGGCTGGGAAGAGCCATGGAGAGCAACACTGAGGAATGGCCCCTCTCTCCCCAGATGGCCTGCGAGTACCTGTCGCTGGAGGTAATCGAGCGCTGGATACTGAGTGAGTCACGCTGCACCTGGCGGGAAGGGCCCTCTGGGGGGCCCATCCCCCACCTGGCATCCACCCATCCCCATGTGCACCCACCCCTTCACCACCCATCCCCATACACAACCATCCCTCCCCATCCCCATACACAACCATCCCTCCCCATCCCCATATGCACCCACCCCTCCCTATCCCCATACACACCCACCCCTCCCCATCCCCATCCGCACCCATCCACCCACCCACCCCTCCCCATCCCCATCCGCACCCACCCATCCGCATACATACCTACCCCTCTATGCACCCACCCCTCCCCCTCATCCCCATACTCACCCATCCCCATATGCACCAACCCCTCCACCCACCCATCCCCATACACACCCACCCCTGCACCCACCCATCCCCATACACACCCACCCCTACCCCTCCCCATATGCACCCATCCCCATACGTACCCATCCCTCCCGTTCCCCATGAGCACCCACCTCTCCAACCACCCATCTGCATACACACCCATCCCCATACACACCCATCATTCCACCCCACCCCTGCCTGCCCATACACACCCATCCCCCTTCCTGGGACCCACGCATTCCTATCTATCCAGTGATCCATCCACCCACCCACCCACCAACCAGTAGAATCCAAGGGAAAGTCTCCACTGATATTAATGGCCCCCCCCATCTGTCTAGGGGTCTCTCTCTCTCCCAGTGCTCATGCCCTGCCCAGTGACTCACAGGCTGGTGCTTTCTGCCCCCTTCACAGTACAAGGCCCCCAGTGTGGTGGGCAGGCAGTTGGCAGGGAAGGGTTAACACGCATCACATCACCTGCCTGGTCCTGGGGGATCAGGCAGGTCCCACCTCTCTGAAAGTCACAAGCACCAGAGACCAGAGAGAGCCCAGCCCACCCAGGAGCCCAGGAACCCAGCCTGGGAGCCCAGCCCAGCCCAGCCCAGCCAGGAGCCTGGCCTCAGAGCCCTGCCCAGCCCTGGTCATTACCTCACACTAGCAGCCCCAATCTGGGGCCTCAGTGCTGGGGATCGCTGCCCCGTTTGGCCCAGCAGTACCCGCGTCTGCTGACCTCTGGATGCCTGGCAGTGCCTGCTCGCCCCCTGGTGATGGGAGGGGGCAGGATGGAGAGTTGGGGTTGGCAGCTCCTCTGTGCCCCTTGCGCCCCTGACATTCCCCTCGCTGCACCCCTTCCCCTCCTTCTGTACCCTTGTGCCCTTCAGCCCTGCCACCTCCTCCCCATGCCCTGCCACCTACTGTATCACTGCCATGCCCCACCCTGGGGCCCCTCGCCCCCTGCCGCCCCAGCCTCAGTGCCCCTCATCCCTGCCGCTTCCTACGTGTGCCCTGCCATGCACCTGCCACCCCACCCCTGTGCCCCTCACCTCTGCCACCCCACCCCCTGTGTCCCTCACCTCTGCCGCCTCCTCCCTGTGCCCCCTGCCACCTACTGCATCCCTGCCATGCCCCACCCTGGGGCCCCTCACCCCCTTCTGCCCCAGCCCCTCTGCCCCTCACTCCTGCTGCCCCAGCCCCTGTGCCCCTCGCTCCTGTCACCTCTTCCCCTGACCTGCCACATTCTGCATCCCTGCCATGCCCCTTGCCCCCTGCTGCCCCACTCCCTGTGTTCCTCACCTTCCTGCTGTGCCCCTGACCCCTCCCCTCTGCCCCTCCCTGCAGTTGGCTTCCTCCTGTGCCACGGCTGCCTGAGTGTGAACCCGCAGTGCCTGGACCTGTGGAAGCTGAGCCTGCAGGGTTCGCTCTACATCAGCCTCATCCGCGACGACGCCCTGCAGATCCACAAGGTCACCGAGGAGTTCTTCGGCAGTCTGAAAGGGTAATGGGGCGCTGTGGGGGCAGCGGGTGGGGGGGTGCTGACATGGGTGGGGGCTGGCATGGACATGGAGGGTGGCTGCTGGGGCAAGGCAGGTGGGGGGTGGAAGGCAGGTGGCAGGGGCAGGGGGGCGTCTGGCAGGAAGGCGGAGGATAGCTGCTGAGGGCAGGGCAGTGGCAGGGACGCAGAGGGCGGGGTCAGCTGGTGGGAGCGGGTGGCTGGTGGAGGTTGGAGGGGGATCCCCACCAGACCCAGGGGAAGGGCAGGGAGGGCCCAAAGTGACTAGTACAGTGTCCCGGATCCCAGGATCGGTGCCACACCCCAGCTTTGGGACAGGCCCTTGGAGGGACCCCTTTAATGTGCTGGACTCCCAGGGGGTCTCACTTCCTTCAGGGCAGTCATGGGGCCTCACAGCCTCCTGAGACTGACCCTCGGAGCTCCAGCCCTCCTGCCCCACCCGGGAGCTCTGCTCAGCAACTCCCTGAGCCAGGCTCCTGGTGCCGCCGGGTCCCCTCCTCAGGGCCAGACACCCCTCCCCCGCCTCCCCCAGCCCAGCTGTGTCCCCTGGAGCCCAGCACTGGAGTCCTCAGCAGAGCGACCTGAAGGGGAAAGCACAGGCCGACCTGGCCAGGCCGGGGCCCCTGGGAGCCCCTTTTTCAGGCCTCGTGTCTCCCTCTCTGACTTCATCCCTTCCTCAGCTCTCAGGGGCTGGAGGTTCCTTCCAGCAGCCAACACTCAGGCACCCACCTCTCCCCGCCCAGGCCTGCTCTCCGGGGGGGGGGGGGGGGCTGCTCCTCCCACTGGGCGCTGGGCACGAGGTGTCACTGTCCTGGTGACTGGGTTTTCCATTGAGATGGGTCAGCCTCAGCCAGAATTTTGGTGACCCATTCAGGGTCAGCTAGCCAGGCGAGCCTCCCTCCCCACCTCATCCCTTAGCCAGCCCGAGTGCAAACTTAACCCTTGTCCCCCTCACGGGGTAGCAATGCACAGTCTGGGGGAAACTGAGGCATGTGCAGGCATCATAAAAATATCGCAGAAAATTCCCACTTTGTCACATGCAGTGAAGTCTGTGCTGGAGTCCAGTGGGTTGGGGAGCTGTGCCAGGGCTCTGCTTCAGGGGGCTGCACTGGGGGCTGTGCTAGGGCTGTGCCGGAGCTCGGGGCTGGCTGGGGGCTGCCCTGGTGATCAGCACTCACTCTCGTCCCCTCCGCAGGTATGGGAAGCGGGTGGCTGATATCAAGGAGTGCAAGGAGCATGCTGTGGCGCACAGGTACAGGCTGCCTGGGCCTCGAGCCCTCCCATCCCCAACTGCACCTGGGTCCTGGGTGATCCACGGGGACGGGGTTTAGTGCCCGTGGTGGGGAGGTCCCCTTGGCACTGGCCAGTGCCCATTGCAGTGTGGGCAGGGCAGGCGTCCGACATGCCTCTGGTAACATGCAGCACCTTGTGCTGCTCCAGTCCTGCCCCACCGCCCTACCAGTGCCCTGAGTCCCACCCCGCAGCCCCTGCTACCGCATCCCTGGGCTCCTCCCCCACTGCCCTACCAGTGCCCCCAGTCCCGACCCGCGGCCCCTGCTATCCCAGGCCTGGGCTCCCCCCCAGCTCTGCCGGTGCCCCTCAATCCCGACCCACAACCCCTGCTATCCCAGTCCTGGGCTCCCCCTGCACTGCCCTACTAGTGCCCCCAGTCCTGCCCCGCGGCCCCTGCTGTCCCAGTCCTGGGCTTCCTGCCCCCCACCACCCTACCAGTCACCCTCACTCCCGACCCACGGTCCCTGCTATCCCAGCCCTGGGCTCCCCCCCGCTCTGCCAGTGCTCCTCAATCCCGACCCATGGCCCTTGCTATCCCAGACTGGTTTCAGGGATGTGAGATATTTGCCCCTCATTACTCCCCTGATGCGGCTGCCCCACGCAACCCCCCTGCATGGCCTTCCTGTAGCTGCATCCACAGTGGAGTGAGCAGCCTTAGACGCCCTGGTGCTGGGCCGGGCTGTGGGGTGGGCATGGGACTGGCGTGGGGGTGGGCAGTGCAGTGTCCAGCTCAATCACCTGCTCCCCCTTGCACAGTGGCCAGCTGCACCGGAACCGGCGGGCTTTCCTACGCAACGCGGTGCGGGAGCTGGAGGCGCTGCTGAGCGACCAGCCCGGGCTGCTGGGCCCCAAGGTGAGGGGACGGGGAAGGGCTGGAAGGGGAGTGAGCGTGTCTGTGTGCATGCGTGTGCATGCATGTGAACATGTATGGTCACTGTGGTGCCATGTGTTTTGATGTCCAGTGTCCCTCTGCCCCACATCCTGCCTGTCATACTGACAGGGAGTGCTCCGGTCTCTGCCCTGCAGTCCCAGGACCGGGTGGACAAGGGGTCTCACCCAATGGTCTGACCTTGCAGTGCTCCTCCAGCTCCAGCAGTTCCAGACAGCTGGCGAGTCTCCCGCTTGTGATGGGGACAGAGCACACAGCGTGCTCCCTCTCATTTCTTAGAATCATAGAATATCAGAGTTGGAAGGGACCTCAAGAGGTCATCTAGTCCAACCCCCTGCTCAAAGCAGGACCAATTCCCAGCTAAATCATCCCAGCCAGGGCTTTGTCAAGCCGGGCCTTAAAAACCTCCAAGGAAGGAGACTCCACCACCTCCCTAGGTAACACATTCCAGTGTTTCACCACCCTCCTAATGAAATAGTTTTTCCTGATATCCAACCTGGACCTCCCCCACTGCTCAGTCCCAGTCGTGTCTGAGCCCCAGGCCTTTGGCCAAGACCTCCCCTGGGGTTCCTTTGTCTTGGGTAGGCTCAAGGGTGCATCTTCCCTGGACAACGAGGCAGAGGGCTCAGCCCCGGGCTGTCGCTTGTTTCCTGCCCTGTGATAGGTTTCTCCCTCACGGGTTCAGAGCCTAATAGCCCACACGTCCCACAGCTCGGACATAATTTCCCGTACCAAGGTCTGGCAGTACCAGGACAATCAGCTAGTTCTTAGCTCTCGACAGAGCCCTCCTTGTCCCTCTGCAGTGTCATAGGGAGGAAATGGTCAGACACAGACGTAATCTACCCACCAGGGCCTGCCTGTGTTGCGGGGCCATGCTGTGAGGTTTGTTTCCTCTCCGTTGTCCCTGTGAAGTGATTCCCTCCATCCCAGGTAGCCCTGAACGACCCCTTGCCCCCTGGCTGCCCATGGGGGGCGGTTATTTGGCTCTGATGGCCCCTCCCCCATTTGCTGTCTGGTTTGTGGTGGCGCCTGTGAGCCCCAGGTGCCCGGCATGCAGCCAGGCCAGAGTCGTCCCTGCCTGCAGCTGACTTCACCAATCTCTGCCCTGCCAGGCTCTCTGCGTCTTCATGGCGCTCTCCTTGTGCCGTGACGAGGTGAACTGGCTGGTACGTCATGCTGAGCATGTCACCAAGACCAAGACCCCTGAGGACTACGTTGACAGGTCAGGGCAGGGCCAGGCTTACAGGAAGCGGGGTGGGCACTGGGGGGATGGGGTCTGGGGTGTCCTGGGCAAGGGGTGGTGGTCCAAGGTGAGGTCTGGTTGTCGGGGGTGGGGTGGGGGTGGAGACAGGCTTTGGGGTGGTCTGGATCTTGGGGGCGGGCCAGACCCTGGGTGGGTCTGGTTCTGGGGGTGACAGGCCCTGGTGGGTCTGACTGTCGGGGGCAGGACAGTCCCTGGGTGAGTCTGGCTATTGGGGCTGGGGGACCCTGAGGGCGCCTGGCTCTGCTGGGGGGGACAGGCACTGGGGGAGTCTGGCTCTGTGGGGGGGGGCAGGCACTGAGAGGGTCTGGTTCTGTGGGGGGGAATTGGTGGGGGCTGGCTCTGTGTGTGTGGGGGGATAGGCCCATCGTGGGTCTGGCGTGGAGAGGGGGAGGCACTGGGCAGGTCTGGCTCTGGGGACGGGAGGCAGTGGGGGTGTGTGTCTGGCTCTTGGGGGGTAGGCACTGGGTGGGGGCTGGCTCTTGGAGGGGGAGACAGACACTGTTTGCTGTGAAACATGGGAGGCCGTGTGGGCCCCATGCTGAGTGGGGTGCACTGAACCCATGGGCCCCCTGGGCAGAAGAGAAGGTCGGGGTCTCCGCTCAGGGCCCGGCAGCGTGGGGGCGTTGGTTTGGGGGTAGGAAATGGAACCAAGTGACATGGCAGCAATTTGTGGCTCTGTGCCCAATTCAGCCGGCAGCGCGTGTCCCATACCCCAGCACAGGTGTGCAAAGGGGGCGCAGCTGCTGCAAGGCCCAAGTGGCACCTGCTCTGCCTGCGCGGCCTGACGGGACATGGGCCAAGAGCAAGCGAGGGAAGATGGGAAATGACCCCTGCGGGGAAGGGGAGACGCTGTGGATCCTGCCCTGGGGGTTGGGGAGTTGGCAGCCCCAGCACCGCAGGCCAGACGGCTTCCAGGAGAGCAAAAGCAACTCCCTGTAGCATTGGAAAATACTCTAGCGAAACACCTGCAGGAGCTCCGCGGATTATCTTTACAAAGAGCAGGTCAAAGGGCGACTAGATCACGGTCCCTAGTACCTGCAGCCGGGGAAACTGAAAACGGTGCATGGAGGCTCCTCAGTCTAGCAGACAAACGTCTGACGTGCTCCAGCGGCCGGTAGCTGAAGCTAGACACATTTCTAGGCTGGAAATAATGAAATCTTTGGAGCAGGTTACCCAGGGGCGCGGGGGGTTCTCCACCACTGGCAATTTCGAAAAGGTCTACTTGAGTTCGAACAGGAATGAACTCGGGGAAGTCCTGTGGCCTGCGCTACGCAGGAGCTCAGACTCAGTGGTCAGAGGGGTCCCTTCTGGGCATGGAATCTAGAGGGGAAGGTCCCGTGCGCTTGGCCGGTGGGTTGGTCAGCACTTGCCTGGACACCTGTGTGGGGGCGTGGCAGGAGTCCCATGGCACCGTGCTGGGCACGGGCTGCCCTGGGTACCCTGTTTCCAGCTGGAGCTGTCAGATTCGGATCCAGCCTTGCCCACCCCCAGGCGCGGTGATACGGGGGGGAGGGTTGTGGGATTGGGTCCCCAGTGACTCTTGGCAGCAGGAGCCCGGGTGTAGCACTGTCTCCCTCAGAGGAGCCTGACCCAGCCCCGTGTCACCCCTGCAGTCACATCGCCGAGCTGCTCTTCCTCATGGAGCAGCTGCGTACCCTCGTGCACAGGCATGGCCCAGTGATCCAGCGCTACCACGTCCAGTACCTGGCTCGCTTCGACGCCCTGCTGCTCAGCGATATCATCCAGGTACGGTACCCAGGGGGAAGGGCTCTGAGCTGCAGCCAGGACCCCGACAGTGAGACACGCAACCCTGGGAGGGGAAAATTCCCTGGGGTGTAGGAGCCCTGCACTAGCCAGCCCCATCTCTGGGCAGGAACATTGCCATCGCCATGGGCTCTCCGCACCCCAGAATGCGCCTGCCCAGCTGCCTGCGAGAAGCCCCACTAAGCTGTGCCCGTCTCTTTCAGAATCTGACCGTCTGCCCCGAGGAGGAGTCCATAATCATGTCGTCCTTCGTCAGCACCCTGTCGTCTCTCACTCTGAAACAAGGTACGCAGGTGCCCCCACGGCTCCCTGCTGTGCCCAGAGCAGCAGGTCCTTCCATGCGGTGTGCAGGCCCCAGGCCTCAGCTCCAGCCCAGAACATAAGAACAGCCATACTGGGTCAGACCAAAGGTCCATGGAGCCCAGTATCCTGGCTTCCGACAGTGGCCAATGCCAGGTGCTCTAGAGGGAATGTACAGAACAGGTAATCACCAAGTGATCCATCCCCTGTCACCCATTCCCAGGTTCTGACATACGGAGGCTAGGGACACCGTCCCTGTCCATCCTGTCTAATAGCCATTGATGGACCTGTCCTCCATGAACTTATCTAGTTCTTTTTTTAACCCTGTTATAGTCTTGGCCTTCACAACATCCTCTGGCAAGGAGTTCCACAGGTTGACCGTGCGTTGTGTGAAGAAATACTTCCTTTTGTTTGTTTTAAATTTTTGCCTATTAATTTCATTTGATAACCCCTAGTTCTTGTGTTATGAGATGGAGTAAATAACACTTCCTTATTTACTTTCTCCACACCGGTCATGATTTTATAGACCTCTATCGTATCCCCCCTTAGTCATCTCTTTTCCAAGCTGAAAAGTCCCAGTCTTATTAATTGCACCTCATATGGAAGCTGTTCCATACCCCTAAACATTTTTGTTGCCCTTTTCTGTAGTCTTTCCAATTCCAATATATCTTTTTTGAGATGGGGTGACCACACCTGCATGCAGTGTTCAAGGTGTGGGTGTACCATGGATTTATATAGAGACAATATGATATTTTATGTCTTATTATCTATCCCTTTCTTAATGATTCTCAAAATTCTGTTTGCTTTTTTGACTGCCACTGGCGCTGCACATTTTGAGTGGATCATTCAAATGAGTGGGAAAGTGGGCAGCCTGGATGCCTGGGTTCACCACCCCCTCCGAGGCCTTGTCTCTGCCCCTGCCGCTGGGGGGCAGGAACACAGAAAGTAGGGTTGCCAATTTTGGTTGGATGCATTCCTGGAGATTTCATCACATGACATAATCTTTAATTAAAGATGAATCTTTAATTCTTGGAGACTACAGGCACATCCTGGAGGGTTGGCAACCCTAGCACAGAGGGGAGAGCCCCCCTGCCCATGGGGCCACTGCCACCTCTCTAAAGCTGCTTCTCTTTCCTGCAGTGGACAAAAAGGAGAAGTTTGACTTCTCGGGGCTTCGCCTGGACTGGTTCCGGCTGCAGGTAATTCCCCCGCCAGATGTTTGCATCCCCATTAAGGGCTGGGCATCTGCCAGGGTGCACACACCCCACCCAGCCCCCTGCCAGGCACACACCAGCAATACTTCCCCTGCCCAGCCCACTGCCAGGCCTGCAACAACAACCCCTCCCCTGGCCAGATCCGTGCCAAGCCTGCACCAGCAACCCCTCCCCTCCCCTGCTCAGCCCCCTGACAGACTGCAACCGGCAAGCCCTGACCTCCCGCACCCAGCCCAGCCCTCCTGGTTTGGCTGAGAGTCTCCCGGAATCGGGCTCCATCTCCGGGAGGCAACTGAACCAATCCGGGAGATTTTAGGCCGCTAAAGTCCGGTTGGCTGCGCAGTGGGGATAAGGCAGGCTCCTTACCTACCCTGGCTCCGTGCTGCTCCTGGAAGCGGCTGGCATGTCCCTGTGTCCCCTAGGCGGAGGCGAGGCCAGGGGGTCTCTGCGCGCTGCCCCCGCCCTGAACAGCAACTCTGCAGCTCCCATTGACTGGGAACAGGGAACAATGGGAGCTGTAGGGTTGGTGTTTGCAGGCAGTGGCAGCGCGCAGAGCCACCTGGCTGCCCCTGAGCCTAGGAGCTGCTGCCGGACATGCCACCACTTCCAGGAGCCACACAAGGTAAGTGCTGTCTGGCTGGAGCCTGTACCCCGCACCCTCTCCTGCACCCTAACCCCCTACCCCAGCCCCTGCCCGCATTCAAACTCCCTCTAAAAGAACACACCCTCTCCTGCACCCCAAACCCTGCCCCAGGCTCAGCACGAAGCCCCTTCCCACACTCTGAACCCTCGGCCCCACCCTCCAGCCCAAAGCCCACACCCACTCCCGCACCCCAACGCCCTGCTTCAGCTCGGTGAAAGTGAGTGAGGGTGAGGGAGAACGAGCGATGGGCGGGGGGGGGGCTGGAGTGAGTGGGGACGGGCCTCGGAGAAGGGGTGTGGCAGGGGACAGGGCAAAAGCATTTAGGTTTGTGCGACTAGACAGTTGGCAACCCTACCCCCCGTCACATCCACATCAGCTCTGTTCCATTTCTGTTCACTAACTAGGGCCATGGCCTGGCTCTGGGTTCCCCTGCCCTGGGAGCGGCCCCTGCCTAGCCACAGGCCCATGGGGAAGACAGCTGGGAGCGGGAGCTGGTGGAACCACTCCTGGCGGGGCGGGGCTTGACACCGCAGCCGGCAGCACCAAGCGCACAGCGCCCTGCCCTTGCAGCTAACAGAGTCACTCTGCTTGACTGGGGGAGCCGCAGGGCTGATGGTGGAGGAGGGGTGATGTGGTAGCCCCAAGCCCTGAGGCTGGGCTCTTTCTCACCCCCTTCTCTGCCTCCCCTAGGCTTACACGAGTGTGGCCAAGGCCCCCATGCAGCTGCGCGAGAGCCCGGATGTGGGCCGTGTGATGAACCTCATCATGTTCCACTCCAAGATGCTGGACTCACTGGAGGAGTTGGTAGTGGAGACTTCGGACCTGTCGGCCTTGTGGTGTGTATATGCAGCGCCCAGCGCGGGCAGGCCAGCACTGCCTGGGGCCGGTGCTGGGCCTGCCTCAACCCCATCAGTGCCTCAGCTTCCCCGTTGCACCATGTGGTGCAGGAGAGGATCTGCTGCCCTCGGAGCTGTGGTGTGAGGCCTGTTTGCTGGCTTTTCTGGGCAGGGGTCGCTCTAGGAGCACTGGACAGTCAGGTGGCGGGTGGGGAGAGTTGGTGCAGCTAGCCCAACAGCGTTGCTAAGGCCTGGCTTCGGGCCCTGTGGTCGGCCCATTCAGACCCACGCCCCCCAGAACCTGGCTCTGATCCAGGGTATGAGGGACTGAGGTGGCAGCTGCAGAGGGCACAGCAGCCAGTGGGATCCAGGCCTCTGAGCGGGACATGAAGGGGTTGGGGTGATGCTGCTCACATGGAATCACATGCACACACACACAAACACAGAATCACACACACAAACACGGACTCACACGCACATGGAATCACACACATACACACAAACGGAATCACGCACACACAAACACGGAATCACACACATACACACAAACACAGAATCACACACACACAAACACGGAATCACACACACATGGAATCACACACATACACAGAAACACAGAATCATACGCACATACCTACATGGACAAGCACGTGCACACTCACACAAACACAGAATCACATGTACATGCATACATACACAAACATAGAATCACATGCACACGGAATCACACACACACACACAAGCACAGAATCACACACACATAGAATCACACACATACACATGGAATCACACACACACAAACACGGAATCACATGCACATGGAATCACACACATACACACAAATACAGAATCACAAACACACACAATCACATGCAAACACCTACATGGAAGAGCACATGCACACAAACACGGAATCACATGTACATGGACTCGCGCATACATACACAAACACAGAATCACATGTACATGGAATCACACACACACACACACACACACAAACATGGAATCAAACGCACACACCTACATGGAGAGACATGTGCACACACAGACTCTCCCTGCCCCACCTGCGCTGATGTGTCCTTCTACCCCAACAGTTTCTACGTCCGCCCCTTTGAGAAGCTGTTTGCTCTGACCATGGAGGAGCCGGCCATGCTGCGCTTCACCATCGCCTTCCCGCTTGTCTGCAGCCACTTTGCTCACTGCACCCACTCCATGTGTCCAGAGGAGGTGCGTGCCACGGTAGCTGGGGGAGGGGAGGTAATGCATGAGGAGGGGCGCCGCCTGGGAAGAGCCTGGGGGGCATGCATGGTGATGCATGGGGGAGGTGGGAGGGACATGCATGGGGATTGGGGGGGGGCATGGGAACACGGGTGGCAATATAAAGGGGAAGAGAACCCCCTGTGGGAGGGCCAGGGGGTGTGCATGATGATCCATGTGGGGAGAACTGTGGGGGAGGAGGAGTGGGCAAGCATGCATGCAGATTCGTGGGTGAGGAGCAAGCGCGGAACACACAGGACAATGCATGGGGGAGGGGCAGGGTCGCCTCCCCGATGGGGTAAGAAGCTCAGTGGCTGGCATTTGAGATCTGTGGCTGGAAGGTGCCAGGTGGCGCGGGCAGAGCCGTGAGCCGTCCCTGGCCTCTCTCCGCAGTATCCCCACCTGAAGAGCTGCAGCCTGGGTCTGTGCAACAACTTCCTAGAGGAGATCGCCAAGCAGGCTGCCAACTGCATCATGGACGCGTGTGCCGAGCAGCGCAAACTCAGTGAGCAGGTGAGGGGTGTGGCACGGTGCCGGGGGGGTGCCCGGGGGATCTGCCAATGTGGAGGCCCCTCTGTGAGCAGGTGAGGGGTGTGGCCCAGTGCTGTGGGCTGCCCGGGGGATCTGCCAGTGTGGGGGCCCCTCTGTGAGCAGGTGAGGGGTGTGGCCCGGTGCCTGGGGGTGCCCGGGGGATCTGCCAGTGTGGGGACCCCTCTGTGAGCAGGTGAGGGGTATGGCACGGTGCCGGGAGGTGCCCGGGGGATCTGCCAGACTGGGGGCACCTCTGCAACCAGGTGAAGGGTGCGGCATGGTGTCGGGGGGTCCCCTCCCCGGGGCAGCCGCCAGACTGGGGGCATGGAGGCTCCTCTGTGAGCAAGTGAGGGGCATAGCATGGTGCTGGTGGGTGCCGGAGGAGCTTCTACCCTTGGGGCGGTGCCCAGGGCAGCTGCCAACCTGGGGGCCCCTTTGTGAGCAGGTGAGGGGCATGGGCATAGTGCTGGAGGGTGCCGGGGGAACTGCCAGACTGGGGGGCACGTCAGTGAGCAAGGGAGGGTTATGGGGCATGGCATGGCACTGGTGGGATGCCGGGGGAGCTTCCAACCTGGGGTTCGGTGGGCAGGTGAGGGGCACAGGGTGTGGCATGGTCCTGGGTGGGGTACCTTGTTGAGGCGCCAGCTGAGCACACAGCAGCAGTCGCATGTACCAGGATTGCTCACCATCCATGCGCTGACTGAAGGCTGTGGCCGGCCCTCGGCAGGCTGCTCTCCAGGCTGGCAAAGCCCCATGGGGCTGCTTGGTGCTGGGGCCTCTGGAGATGGCGTGGGTGGAGTTGTGTAGCCTTGCCAGGGAATTAGATGGCCAGTGACTGCTACTTGCTGAGCCCTGGCGGCGTTGGGGGGTGGGCATCAGTGTGGCCAGCGGCTCCGTGGCAAGGAGAGCCAGATGCCAGGCAGGCGGGATTCGCCCTGGGGCACAGCCATGCTGTCACAGTCCGGGGTGTGTCCTGTACCAGGACTGGGGTATGGGGGGAGGGGACCCTATGTGCATCTGGGGGGGCCGCCAAATCCTGGCCCACCAAGCCCCCAGCTCCTCCCTCGCTCAGTGCCCCGTCTCTATCTCCTGGGAAGCTGCTGCCCAAACATTGCGCCTCCACCATCAGCAAGGCCCGGAACAAGAAGGCCCAGAAGCAGCCCCCCAAGAAGGGGGAGCCGGAGCGGGACAAGCCGGGGGCCGAGAGCCAGAGGAAGGACCGGATCGTGGTGACCAAGTAAGCCCACAGCACGGGGAGCTCCCAAGGGGCATTAGAGCTGCTCTGCCATCCCTGGGGGCGGGGGGGGGGGGGGGCGTGTTTCTCCCCATTCAGAGGGCTCCTCCCCCTATGCCTCAGATGGCTGGAGTTACCGGGGCAGTGGGGGGACAGTTTCTGGGTCCCCAGAAGGGCTGATGGCTCAGATCCAGGAAGCAATACTGGTACCTGGCCCTTCATAAGCACTCCCAGCCTGCCCGCTGCCCAAGATAACTTGGTTCATTGGACTGCCCATTGCCCCTCGGAGCGGAGGTGGCGGTGAACCCAGGCATCTGAGCTGCCCGTTGCCCCTCGGAGCGGAGGTAGCAGTGAACCCAGGCATCCGGGCTGCCCGTTGCCCCTTGGAGCGGAGGTGGCGGTGAACCCAGGCATCTGGGCTGCCTGTCGCCCCTTGGAATGGAGGTGGGGTGAACCCAGGCATCCGGGCGGACCATCGCCCCTTGGAGCGGAGGTGGGGTGAACCCAGGCATCTGGGCTGCCCGTTGCCCCTCGGAGCAGAGGGGGTTGTGAACCCAGGCATCCGGGCTGCCCATCGCCCCTTGGAGAGAAAGGGGTGGTAAATGCAGGTGTCTGGACTGCCTATTGCCCCTCAGAGAAGAGGTGGGGTGAACCCAGGCATCCGGGCTGCCCATCGCCCCTTGGAGAGAAAGGGGTGGTAAATGCAGGTGTCTGGACTGCCTATTGCCCCTCAGAGAAGAGGTGGGGTGAACCCAGGCATCCGGGCTGCCCACTTTCCCATTCATTTGAATGATCCCACTGCATTTGGGGTCTGGGAGCTAGTGTGCGTTGGGCTGCCAGGTGTGGGGGAGGGGCCCAGCCATTTGCGGCGAGCAGTGACCATGCCGGTGTCTCTGCCCCCAGCATGGACAAGCTGCACCAGATGCTGAGCGAGCTCTCCCTGAGCGTCAACCACATCCCCAGCTTCACCGTGTTCGAGCACATGGTCACGCCAGCCGAATACCTCAGCAGCCACCTGGAGACGCGGCTCAACAGGTACGTGGGCCCCGTGGCTGGCTGAGTGCGGCATGTCCCTGCCCATGGCCCTCGGGCGGGCAGGGATGGGAGTGTGGCGTGTTGCTGCCCATGGCCCGTGGGCCTCGGGTGGGCAGGGATGGGAGTGCGGCGTGTTCCTGCCCATGGCCCTCCAGTGGGTGGGGATGGGGACATGTTGCGTTCCTGCCCACAACCCTTGGGCAGGTGGGGACGGCGGAGCGGCATGTCCCTGCCCATGGCCCTCAGGCGGGTGGGTGGGAAGGGGACGCAGCATGTCTCTGTCCATGGCCCTCGGGTGGGTGGGGAGGGGGACATGATGTGTCCCTGTCCATGGCCCTTGGGCGGGCGGGTGGGGAGGGGGACGCGGCGTGTCCCTGCCCATGGCCCTCAGGCGGGCGGGTGGGGAGGGGGACGCGGCATGTCCCTGTCCATGGCCCTCGGGCAGGGAGACTGAGTCGGCTATTGGTGCTGTTACATCCACAAGCCCCAGCCAGCTTCTGAGCTGAGTTGTGCTGGGAGATGCCCATTCGCAGGGAACACGGGAGGGGGGCTGGGTGCTTTCACGGGGGAGGTTGTGGGCTCAGCAGATCCACCCGGGGTGGGGTCTGTGCTGGGCCCCCTCTGAGCCCCCCATCCACTTACAGATCTTTTGTGTGGATGGCCAACTACAACCAGGCTACGCAGGAGATTGCGCGGCCCTCTGAGGTGCTGGCCAGCCTGCGCTCCTACCTCGCCTTCATCCAGTCGTTGGGGCAGTTCACGTGCATGGACTCCAGCCGCATCATCCGCAACGTCCTGCTTCAGCAGACACAGCCCCTGGACTCCAGCGGGGAGCAGACTCTCACCACCATCTACACCAACTGGTGGGTGCCTGGGCTGAGGGCAGCCTGGCCCGGGCCACCAAGCAGGAGAGAGCCCTGGGTACCCCTAAGCCGTGGGGCAGGAGAGCCCGGGAGATGCCTGAAGGGATGGGGGAAGTGGGAAAAGCTGACCTATGAGGAAAGGTTGAAAGTCTTGGGCATGTCGAGTGTAGAGCAGAGAAGGCCAAGGCAGGACTTGACAACAGTCTTTAGCTACGGTCAGGGCTGTTCTGAAGAAGGCCGATGCCCAGTTGTTCTCCATGTGCATTGATGGGACATGAAGGAATCTGCTGTTTGCAGCCAGGGAGCTCTTGGTTAGATAGTGGGAAAAGCTTCCTGACTCTTGGGGTCGCTGGGCTCTGGAGCAGGCTCCGAGGGGGTTGTGGAATCCCCATCACTGGAGGTTTGTAGGAACTGGTTGGACAAACCCCTGTCAGGTGTCCTGCCCCACAGGCCTCTGCTATCCCAGCTCTGGGGTCCCCCCAGCTCTGCCAGTGCCCCTCAATCCCATCCCATGCTCACACACCAGTCCAAGGGAGTTTGGGCTCTGGCAGGGCAGACTAGGAGCAGGCTGGGAGAACAGTGCTGGGCCTGGCTGTCTGGTGTAAGTGGATGCTCTTTGGCTCCATGCAGGTACCTGGAGGCGCTGCTGCGCCAGGCCAGCACTGGGGCCATTGTGCTGTCCCCCGCCATGCAGGCCTTCATCAGTGTCCCCAGGGAGGGGGAGCAGAGCTTCAGTGCAGAGGAGTTCTCAGACATCTCAGGTGAGCCGCGGCAGCTCCATGTCCTGATGATGGGGCCGCACGATGGTGGGATGCAGAGGGGGCTGCATGGCGGTGGGACAGCTGGCTCTGGCTGGTTCTGGGGACGGGAGTGAGGATGCATGGCAGCAGGACAGCTGGCTCTGGGGACGGGGGCTGGAGACACACAGCGGTGGGCTGGCTCGCTCTGGGGGCGGGGACGGGGATGCACGGTGGCGGCTGCTCTGGGGATGGGGGTGAGGACACACGGCAGCGGGACGGCTCTATGGATGGGGATGGGGATGCGTAGTGGCAGTACGGCTGGCTCGGGCTGAGGATGGGGATGGACGGTGGCCGGATGGCTCTGTGGATGGGGCTGGGGTGTGGATGCACGGTGACGGCCGGCTCTGGCACTGAGGGTGGGGACCCACGGTGGCGGGATGGCTCTGGGAATGGAGCTGGGGATGCGCGGTGGCAGGACGGCTCTGGGGATGGGGCTGAGGATGCATGGCGGCTGGCTCTGGGGCTGAGGGTGAGGATGCACGGCGGCGGGACGGCTCTGGGGATGGGGATGCGCGGTGGCGGAATGGCTCTGTGGATGGGGCTGGGGATGCACGGTGGCGGGATGGCTCTGGGGATGGGGATGCGCGGTGGCGGAATGGCTCTCTGGATGGGGCGGGGGATGCGCGGTGGCAGAACGGCAATGGGGATGGGGATGCGCGGTGGTGGGACGGTTCTGGGGATGGGGCTGGGGATGCACGGTGGCGGGATGGCTCTGGGGATGGGGATGCGCGGTGGCGGAATGGCTCTGTGGATGGGGCAGGGGATGCGCGGTGGCAGAACGGCGATGGGGATGGGGATGCGCGGTGGTGGGACGGCTCCGGGGATGGGGATGCGCAGTGGCAGGACGGCTCTGGGGATGGGGATGCGCGGTGGTGGGACGGCTCTGGGGACGGGGCAGGGGATGCGCGGTGGCTGGACGGCTCTGGGGATGGGGATGCACGGTGGCGGAATGGCTGGCTCAGAGTGAGTTGGGCTGGCTGGCTCGGGACTGGGAGGCCCGATGCTGGGACATGCCGTTCTGGGGTGTGCGAGGGCGTGGGTGACCCAAGCAGGCCAGAAGGAGTTAATGCCCCATGTATGATCCGCTCCCCTCCCCCAGAGATGCGGGCGCTGGCTGAGCTGCTGGGTCCCTACGGCATGAAGTTCCTGAGCGACAACCTCATGTGGCACGTCACCTCGCAGGTGGTGGAGCTGAAGGTAGGAGGCTGGGGTGGGAGGAGCCACTGCTGGCTGCACTCAACTCCCGAGGGCTACGGGCAGGCAGCGGGAGTCAGTTAGGGTTACCATACGTCCGGATTTCCCCGGACATGTCCGGCTTTTTGGGACTCAAATCCCCGTCCGGGGGGAAATCCCAAAAAGCCGAACATGTCCGGGAAAATCCGGCGCCGCTGGGCCGGGGGCTGGCCCGGGGCCGGCGGTGCCGGGCGGCCGGGGGGTGTGCCAGGCGCCGGGGACCAGCAGTGCCAGGCGGCCGGGGGGTGCGCCGGGCCGGCGGGGGCCGGCGGTGCCGGGCGGCCGGGGGTGCGCCGGGCCCGGGCCCAGCACCCCAGGGCCCGAGCCGACCCAGGCTGGCGCCGCCGGGGGGGCCAGCCTGGGCCACGCCTCCTCCCCCCACACCCCCCTTACCTGCTTCAGGCTTCCTGCGAATCAAATGTTCGTGGGAAGCAGGGGAGGGGGCGGAGACTTTGGGGAGGGGGTGGAGTTGGGGCATGGGCGGGGCTGGGGGCGGGGCCGGGGCCCCGTGGAGTGTCCTCCATTTGGAGGCACAAAATATGGTAACCCTAGAGTCAGTGCTTAGAGCAGAGGACCCAGGACTCCTGGGTTCTCTGGGAGCGGTGTGGAGTTAGTGGGGTAGAGCAGGGGGTCTGGGAGCCAGGACTTCTGGGTTCTCTGGGAGCAGTGTGGGGTTAGCGGGGTAGAGCAGGGGGTCTGGGAGCCAGGACTCCTGGGTTCTCTGGGAGCGGTGTGGGGTTAGCAGGGTAGAGCAGGGGGTCTGGGAGCTAGGACTTCTGGGTTCTCTGGGGGCGGTGTGGGGTTAGCAGCAGGTTAGAGCAGGGGGACTGGGAGCCAGGACTCCTGGGTTCTCTGGAACCAGTGTGGAGTTAGCAGGATAGAGCAGGGTTGGAGCTGGGAGCCAGGACTCCTGGGTTTTATTGCCAGACCTGTCACTGACTTGCTGTGTCCCCAGTGAATATATCCCATCAGCTCCCAGCTAACTGTGGGGAGCACAGGGCCACCGCTCCTAGGTTCATGTGATTGTTATATGGGGCTAGTACATCAGTGTCTAGGAGTTCCCTTCAGAGCTGGAGGTGCTGACGTTGGGCAAAAGACTGATACCAGGGAAGAGTCCCATGGAGGCAGCCCCTGGCTCTGGGTGAGTTGGGCTTGGCTGGCTCTGGCTCTGGCTCTGGCTCTGGGTGAGTTGGGCCTGGCTGGCTCTGGCTCTGGCTGGGTCTGGCTCTGGGTGAGTTGGGCTTGGCTGGTTCTGGCATTGGGTGAGTTGGGCCTGGCTGGCTCTGGCTCTGGGTCCGTCGGGCTCTGGGTGAGTGGGGCCTGGCTGGCTCTGGCTCTGGCTGGCTCTGGCTCTGGGTGAGTTGGGCCTGGCTGGGTCTGGCTCTGGGTGAGTTGGGCCTGGCTGGCTCTGGCTCTGGGTCCGTCGGGCTCTGGGTGAGTTGGGCCTGGCTGGCTCTGGCTCTGGCTGGCTCTGGCTCTGGGTGAGTTGGGCCTGGCTGGCTCTGGCTCTGGCTGGCTCTGGCTCTGGGTGAGTTGGACCTGGCTGGCTCTGGCTCTGGCTCTGGCTCTGGGTGAGTTGGGCCTGGCTGGCTCTGGCTCTGGGTCCGTCGGGCTCTGGGTGAGTTGGGCCTGGCTGGCTCTGGCTCCGGCTGGCTCTGGCTCTGGGTGAGTTGGGCCTGGCTGGCTCTGGCTCTGGCTGGCTCTGGCTCTGGGTGAGTTGGGCCTGGCTGGCTCTGGCTGGCCCCCGTTTACCATGGTGATTGTTTCTGTTGCAGAAGCTGGTGACCGAGAACATGGACGTGCTGGTGCAGATCCGCTCCAACTTCTACAAACCTGAACAGATGGTATCACTGCTGCCCAGGCTGTCGTGTAAGTGTCATTCCCCTCCACCCCCATCGCCCCCTCACTGGCATCTGCATTAAACCCCCTGCCCAATCCACGGCCGGCCGAGGATGGAGTTCAGGGCTGAGCTGCAATGAGCGCTGAGTGGAGAGGAGACTCAGGTGGGGAATAGTGGGTGGGGTGGGGAACGGGACTGGGGGTTGGGGTGAGGGGCAGTGGCAGAGCTGGGGGCTCAGGAGAGGGGCTGTGGGTTGGGGTGATGGGCACTGGCAGAGTTGGGGAGCTCAGGAGGGGGGCTGAGGGTTGGGGTGAGGGGCACTGGCAGAGTTGGGGGCTCAGGAGGGGGCTGAGGGTTGGGGTGATGGGCACTGGCAGAGTTGGGTGCTCAGGAGGGGGCTGAGGGTTGGGGTGAGGGGCACTGGCAGAGCTGGGGGCTCAGGAGGGGGGCTGAGGGTTGGGGTGAAGGGCACTGGCAGAGTTGGGAGCTCAGGAGGGGGCTGAGGGTTGGGGTGCTGGGCACTGGCAGAGCTGGGGAGCTCAGGACGGGGGCTGAGGGTTGGGGTGAGGGGCACTGGCAGAGCTGGGGGCTCAGGAGGGGGCTGAGGGTTGGGGTGATGGGCACTGGCAGAGTTGGGGAGCTCAGGACGGGGGCTGAGGGTTGGGGTGAGGGGCACTGGCAGAGCTGGGGGCTCAGGAGGGGGCTGAGGGTTGGGGTGATGGGCACTGGCAGAGTTGGGTGCTCAGGAGGGGGATGAGGGTTGGGGTGAGGGGCACTGGCAGAGCTGGGGGCTCAGGAGGGGGGCTGAGGGTTGGGGTGAAGGGCACTGGCAGAATTGGGAGCTCAGGAGGGGGCTGAGGGTTGGGGTGCTGGGCACTGGCAGAGCTGGGGAGCTCAGGACGGGGGCTGAGGGTTGGAGTGAGGGGCACTGGCAGAGCTGGGGGCTCAGGAGGGGGGCTGAGGGTGGGGCTGAGGGGTGCTAGTGGAATGTAAGTAGTTCCCAGGCATAGTCCCAGGGGTATGTTGTACCCCGTGTGTTTTGCAGCCCCGTCTCCTGTGTGTCCTCGCCATTCACCCCCCACCCCCTCTCTCCCCCAGCTGCTGACAATGTGCTGAAAAGAATGACCATTATCGGGGAGATCCTGAGCTTCCGCTCCATGGCACAGAGTGGGCTGCGTGAGGTGCGTGCCGGCCTGGCGGGGGGAGGGGGAGGGGTGCTGAGCAAGGCCTAGGCCGGCCTGTTTGTGGGGGGGCCATGCAAGGCCAGGGCGGAGGAGTTGGCTGCCCCCACTGTGCACCAGCCCGGGAGGCAGCATCAGAGCTGTGTGGGGCAGGGCTGGATGGCTGGCCTTTCACACTCTTTGTGGAGCATTATGGGACTGCGATGGAGGGGAGTCACTGACCCCCCCATTTATGCTGGGGACGTGGCTGGGCGGGAGTGGTGAGTGTCCAGCATCCCTCCCTAGGACAGGTCTCTGGGGCCAGACACTCCTGCAGCTGATCCAGCTCTGCCCAGGTGGTCTCTGGAAAGCAGGGACAGTAACTGGCCTCAGCCCCGATCTGGGGACTGTAGGGAGGGTTCGTTGGCTAACACCTGTGCGGTGCTTGGAGAGCCTCAAGCATTGCATTGTTCACTTCCTGCACTTGGCTGCTGGGCAGTTGTTAAACAGCTGCCATGTCCCACCCCAGCGGTGGCTGCATCTCAGTGGTGGGTGAAGTGCTCCTGGCACAGTTTGTGCAATACCATTGGAGCCTGTGGGGTGGAAGGGCAGAAGGAAGGGAGCTTGGCACCTCTATGTGCATCTTCATAGGTACTGTTATGCAGAGAGGGAGGGCAGAGCAATGGGGCAGGTGCCAAGGTCTGCTACATGAGAGGGGGCGACCTGTATCCATTGCCATCTCAAGGGCTGGCTCTCGCCTCACTGCAGGTCTTCTCCAACCGCTGCCCGTTCCTGATGGGCCCCATCGAGTGCCTGAAGGACTTTGTCACCCCAGACACGGACATAAAGGTGGGGACGACCCTCGTGCTTCTCTCTGCTGTGGGTGGGCTCTGCGGCTAGGCAGGCAGATCAAAGAACAGGCTGGGCTGCTGTCCACATCCGGGCCCCGGGGCGACTGGCCAGGGCGGCCCTCCTCCTGCCAGGGGCCTTTACCCCAGCTGGGAATCCAGAGTGCGGCAGCACGTGCCAGGCCCCACAGCCCCCTAATCCTGGGCTGGGGGGTTTGTCCAACCACATGGGAGATGCTCCTTCCCCCAGGAGACAAAAGTCCCAGCTCCCCTCCAACCCACAGCACAGCTTGCTTTGACCCTCCTATCTAGCTCCCATATGGCTGTCTGGCTCAGGTTCTCAGGAGCAGCCACCAGGGATCTGCAAACCCAGCCGAGGATGGGTGAGGGGTATTGCTGCATGAACCACAGATCTCTCCTCAGCACCTGGGTTAATATTTATCCATGAGCATGATGGAAACTCTGGGCCTGAGTTCAGCCCCTGCACATGCTGCAGAGATGGCGATGCTGGATGCCTGTCCGCCACCGAGGGGGGTCTGGGTCTGTCCGAGCCGTCGCCTTGCAGGGCCTGGGCCCAGTGTGCTGCAGTGTCCACATCGTCCCAGCCAGCAGCAGCCTCCCCGGATCACTGCAGTCTCCAGGCGGGGAGTGCCGGGGGCTAGTGGCTGCCTGTGCCTGGGCCAGTGATCTCAGCTGCTCTGGGCTGCTGCAGAGGGGAGGAGCGCTCAGAGCTCGCCGCGAATCCTCTGCCCTGCCCTGAGGGAACCCAGGCCTCGAATGGTGCAGAGACCCAGGGTAAGAAATGGAGACACCCCCCAACTCCCACTCCGGTGCCAGGGCTGGGTGGGCCTCACTGGGAGGCTGTGCTGGGGGCATAAGCCCCGGGGGGCTCTGCTACCAGAGGGTGAATGGACAGAGCAGCACTCTGGGAATGTGTCATCTCGGCCCCATGGGCCTCGGTGGCAAAACTCCCCTGACATCAGTGGGTTGCAGTTCAGCCTACAGTCCCCAGGGCTGCCCTGGCAGACAATCTTGTGTCCGGGGCCCTGGCAGGATCGTTGGCCTCCAGCCCTGGGTGGGAGTGGAGTCTCCTCTGGAGAGCGGGTGCCCAAGCAGCCTGATGTGCCGGTCACCTGGGGGCCTCTCTCGGGTTAGGCAGAGCTGCACCGAGCACTGCCGAGGCGTGTGGCGTGTTGTGCTCAGCCCTGCGCTGTGCCCCCAGCCCGGCCAGCACCGTTACTCTGAACAGGGATGCTGCGCTGCCAGGGTGGCAGGGTGTGGGGATGCTCCGTCGTGTGGAGAGGCTGTGTTCTTGGGGTTGGAGCACATTGTGGGACTCGATTAACTTAACCCTGTGAGCCAGAGTTTGCCCTGGGCTCAGCGCGGGCGGCTCCTAGGTGGGCAGAACTGGGATGTGCAGATACAATTGGGCACTGACTGGTCCATACCGCTCTTGCTGCCCTGCTGGTCCCTGGGCGCGTGGCATGATGTGTGAGCACGGTGGGCTCCTGCTGGCTTTGGGGGACAGGCATGTTCTGGCGTGGCAGGTCCCTCCCAAGGTGGCGGCTCACAGGGTTGTGTTTAGTGGCTGTCAGTTCAAATTGTGCTTTCCTGGCTGGGCCCCATTTTCAGCCCAGAGGAGCTGGTGTTGCGGGGTCCTCGTGGAAACCAAGGGGACATGCCTGTTAGATGGGACCCATCCTTAGTACCGATAGTTGAAAGGTCGGCCTGAGGGTAATGACGGAGCAGATCAGGTGTTTGTTAATAATGCAGGGTGTGAATGCAGAGCTGGGCAGCGTGTGTGTTAATGACACAAATTGTGAATGGAGAGCAGAGCAGCATGTGTGTTGATGCAGGGTGTGAATGCAGAGCAGAGCAGGTGTGTGTTAATGACACAGGGTGTGAATGCAGAGCAGAGCAGGATGGGTGTCTTGATGCAGGGTGTGAATGCAAAGCTGGGCTGTGCATGTGTTAATGACACAAGGTGTGAATGCAGAGCTGGGCAGGGAGTTTGTTAATGCAGGGTGCGAATGCAGAGCAGGGTGTGTGTTAAATCACACAGGGTGTGACTGCAGAGAAGAGCAGCATGTGTGTTGATGCAGGGTGCAAATGCAGAGCAGAGCAGGGTGTGTGTGTGGATGCAGGGTGCAAATGCAGAGCTGGGCAGTGCATGTGTTAATGGCGCAGGGTGTGAATGCTGGGCAGGGTGTATGTTAACTACACAGGGTGTGAATGCAGAGCTGGTCAGGGTGTATGTTAATGACTCAGGGTGTGAATGCTGGGCAGGGTGTATATTAATGATGCAGGGTGTGAATGCAGAGGTGCAGTGAGGTATTTACTGTACAGCAGTCCATAGACAGTCAAGTAGTGGTGTGTGGTGGCCAGGCATTGGGCTGGCTGGGTATGAACGTGCCCACGCTGCCAGAGAGGCACATGCCAGCACTTGCCCATATTTCAGAACCATGGACAGAGGGCTGGGAACCCCACTCCAGCTCCATTTAGCAAGCTGGGTTTCGCAGCTCCGAGAGGAGGGCATTGAATTTGGCCATGTGGCCTGCTGGCCCGCGCCACACCCTGTGTGGGGGTGACTGTCACCCTGGCTGGATTCGGGCAAATCACACAGGGGCTCCGGCCACCGGATCTTGAGATGGCAGCACACATCTGCCATCTGCAGGCTGAGCTAGTCTGTCATGCTGAGGCCTGTGATGTGGAGGTGCTCAGCAGGGCTGGGAATGAGTCACTCTGGGTCTGGATGCCGCTTGCACCTGGCAGATGGACCACGGGGCTGGGCTAATGCAGCTGGAGCCGGTGATGATCAGTGAGAGATGGAGGGGAGCCAAGAACCATAGAGCATAGGAATGAGCTGCCTGGGGCTGCTGGCTGGGTCCTGTCCTCCATGCCCCCATTGACCCCCAGTGTCCTTGTGCAGGCAGGACTGGGCTGGCCCAGTGCTTCGAGAGCTGGGCTTGTGGCACTGTTCCGGGGGATGAGCATGCAGGAGCAGTGGGGAAGGTGCAGCTGGGATTGGCAGCTCTGTCCCCAGCATGCCTGGGGCTGCTGTATCCATCCCTCCTCTCCTCAGCCAGAGCCAGGCCCTCCGCTGTTCCCCAGGGGGATAGGCTGCACCCTCAGAGCATGGAGAACCTGCGAGGAAGGAACTGGCTACTGCAGTAGAACTAGCACGGTGTCAGCAGCCACTTGGATAGAAAGAGCAAGGAGACCCAGCCCAGACTGAGGGACCTGGAGAGGGAGATGCCATGAATCTGCCAGCACACTGCATGCAAACGCTGGGGTCCAAGCAGTGGTGGGGAGTGGACAGGGGCATTGCTGGGAGCAAGACCCAGGTGTGCGGGGTTGGGACACACAGCCCCGTGTCCTGATCCACGTGCGAGGTGATGGACCCCACCGCCGCGGATCCCCAGGAGTTTGGCCAACACAGGCAGGAGGGATGGATGCATCTAGGTGCTGTCCTGTTTTACTGCTTGTGCTTCCCAGGGCCATTGATGGGGACCAGCCAGAGGACAGGCCTGAGAAACACCCAGGGAGAGCTGGGTCTCTGGGCAGTGTGGGGTTATCTGCAGGGAAGAGCCCAGGCAGAGCTGGAATAATATCAGTACCTGGGTAATTGGGTCAGGGCGGTCATACCCTGCTTGAGCCCCAGGGGGCAGTAGCAGACAGCACATTAGACGTCTGGCTAGGTGCTGCCTTGTGCTATGGCAGGTTTAAAGACAGGGCCGTCTGGGGCTGCGTTTGCTGGGCAGAGCTGGCGGGGAGCCCCTCTCTGTACAGCTGGGATGGGCACCGTGTTACAGGCGGGAGCGTGTTCAGAGACGGTGGGATGGGTCCGGCAAGCTGCCATGCTGGCCCCTTTGGGCTCACCTGGGGTTTTTGGGCAGGTCAGAACTGTGCCGTGGCGCTTTGGGGCCAGATCTTCAAACAATGTCAAGCTGGAAATGGGAGAGAACTGGGTTATTCTGCTCCATGATCTCCAGGGAGACGCTGGGCTAGGATGTCAGGCTGGGCCAGGGATGTTCTGATTCTCCATTTTGGACCCATGGATGTGTAACTAGGTTGGTATTTAGTTTGGGTTTGGCCCTGGGGTGGGTGTTGATTTCAGCAACATCACCAATATTCCCTTGTGCGCCCAGGGGTCTTCTCCTGTTGTGTTGCTGCTGTGTTCAACCCCAGCGGTGGCTGAATTAGAGTGGTGGACAAAGCGATCCTGTATTTGCACACCCGGTGAAGCCAGTGGGTGGAGAAGGGTGAGAGGGATGTAAACAGGGTGATTTTTCATTGCTGAGTTAATGGCTTTATTATCAGCAATGCAGCACAGATAAGGAGTGAGTGCAACTCATTTTGCACCGATAGTGAGGGAGCGAATGCCTCCAGAGCCACAAAGCAATTACAGAGAAGCAGGACCGGAGGATCCCAGCAGAATGGAGGGGTGAGGAGAATGGTAATGGGGTTACTCACCTCCAGCAGGCGTGGAAGGACAGTAATGAAATGCTCAGCACTGCCAAATGGGCCTTATCAGATCGCGGGGCAATAACGCTGAGGGGGCTGAGGCTGAGAGCTGGACGTTGAGGTCAGGAAAACCCACCCCATCCAGGCGTGACTTGGGACTTAACACAGGGGCAAAGGAAGCCAAGCTGCTGAGGGGTCTGTGTCATGCTGGAATTTGCAGCTGGCTCAGCTACCAGGCAGGGGCTGTGCTGGAGCACACATGGGGGATCAGCTCTCTGATGTATGCGCTGGGGCCGTGGCACATCTGGTGCTGTCGAGCTTCCAGCTGAGCTGGGCGAGGACAACCTGCTGCTCAGCGGCAGAGTGCAGACAAGCCTGGGCTTCGGGACCCTGGCGCTTGGGGACGCGAATGAGCCCCCGGGGAGGGACTCCCTTGTTATCCCCATGTTACAGTGGGGGAAGTTGCAGCACAGAGGGAGGGGAAGTGACTCGCCCAAGGTCGCCAGTCAGTCAGTGGCAGAGCCAGGAATGGAACCCAGGAGTCCTGCCTCCCTCCTCCTGGCACAAGTGCTAGGCCCCAGATTCCTGTAGGTGCAGCTGAAAGGGAGGAGCGATCGTGCGAGCTCATTATCTTGCTCCATACCATGAGCTCGGCTCCTGAGACATGAAGGGAGCTGTCCGTCCGTCTCTCTCTGTGTGTGTCATGGCTGTCCATCTGCCTCTCTCAGTGTCAGGTGAGTCTGTCTGTCTCTGGGCTGCCTGCATCTCTCCCTTTACCTGTCTAAAGAACAAGCCCATCTGAGTGATGTGAATTCAGGGCCCTGTCCTTGGGGAGCCTGGACACCCACTTCTCTCCAGTGAGCCTCCTCCTCCCTGAGGATTAGGGCTTGCTCACAGCCAGCAGGGAGGCTGAGATCCCAGCCAGGAGGCCAGATAGTGGGCACAGGCCACCACCACGGACACTAGAAGCTGGACTGAGACCCTGGGACCCAGTCCACCCAGCAGTAAGGGCTGTGGGATCACTGGGAGTCACTCATGTCCCACCAGCTCTGGATCCTACCACTGCTGCACCGCTCCATCCCATCCCACTGCCAGCCCTGCTCCCAGCCCTGCCCTGGATTTACCTGCCACACTCTGGTACCAGCTCCTGGCAGGTCTCTCGGGTCCATGATGCAGACGGAGAAACAGCCAGCTCCCAGGAGCAGCCAGTGTGGCTGCCTCTGACAGAGATGGAGGTGGAGGAGGAACCTCCAAGGGCTGGACCTAGGGCCAGATCACGCTAGGCTCTCCCCTTCTTACTGGGAAGGGGCTCTGCGGGTCACACTGGGCCATAGGCAAATCTGGGGCAGCCTAGTGCCCAGTTGCATTGCTGCGGAGGGACGGAATGCAGCTCACCTGGCCAGTGTCAGCAAAGCGCCATTTCCCTAATGTAGCCAGGCCCCTGTGTCTGGGACAGGTGCTGGCTGGTGGGCTGCACTGATTGGGCTGAGCCTTCCCTCTCTCGGTGCCATTCACAGCCCTCTCCAGTGCCGCTGGTGTGTCCTATCCAGTGACAGCCTGTCAGCTCAGCAACTGCCATGAGGGTGACAGCAGGTTTCCGGATGCCTTAGAGCCACGCCGGTTACCAGAGGGAGGCTTGCACAGAAGAGCAATGCAGCTGGTACCGGCACTGCCTTGGCTGTCACTTCTGGGGGGCATTTCCTCTCTGCCCCCTCTCTTTGGATCCAGGCCGAGCCTCCTCGCGAGGCAGGTGGGGTCCCACTTTCACTTATTGCCCTGCCATTCGCGCTGCTTCCCCCAGACAGCTGGGATTCAGAGGCTCGAAGACCTGGTGGACTGGAGACAACTGACGGCTCCCGCTCTGGCACACTCCCATATGTCACGGGGGCTTGGAGAGGACTTGGAGAGGTTCCGTCAGCCGGCGACTGTGATAGCTGTGATGCGTCATGAATGGCCTAGTGCTGGGAGCCAGAGTTGGGCAGCATCACGCCCTACAGAGCAGACCCGAGTCCCCCAGTACATCTCAGTCTGAGGGCAGCTGCCATAGTAGGTCCGGGGCTGCATCCTTGGGGGGTTAGCTTGGCTGGGCTAGGTACCTTGGGCTGGGTAGGGGTGTCACCCCTCCTGGATCCGGGCTGGATCGGCATCCCCTCTCACCCTGGGGGGCATGTCAATTGCTCCTCTCGACCGTTTATCACGCTTATCACAAATAAAGGGCAGCCGTCCTCCAGGTATCAATTCCCAGAGTTCCCAGCGGATGAGACTCACCAGCCCTCCGTGGCCCTAGATTCCTGTGTTCTTGGTGAGGCCTCTGGAATAGGCTGGACCCTGCCTCCTTCCCACAGCGAGGACAGAGCACATGGAGGATCAGTGGGATCCTTTAAGGACTCGAATCCTCTCCCAGCCACATGTGGCCAGAAGGCTGCACTCTGCCTGTGCCAGGATCACCTTTAATGCCCAACATTAGTTCTAATTAGGGAGGCCACTTGTCCTATTTGTTAAGGGATGTCTCTTATTTGGTGTGTAATGTCCCATTACCCTGGTCTAATTAATGCTGCTAAGAAGTGTTTGACCAGATGCAGTGTTCCAAAGGACTGGTCCTATGCTGGGGCACAGAGCTGGGATCTGGGATAATGAACACAGAGCCCTAACGTTAGCTCTGCCCATTTAGTTTCCATCCACGTGACCTTTGTGATCTTGAGATGTAGCTGGTCACTAGTCCTACTCATTGTTAGTGTCGGATGGGCTCTCGCTCCCCATGTGCTGCTTTTCCTTTAGGGTGTAATAGACAATGATCCACCATGTAGGATTTGAGAGAATAGTGTTCCTACTGTAAAATGGAGCTGAAATCCTCGAGATAACCTTGTTATCTAGGAAATCCTACAGGCTCTGAAGAGCCCTTTCAGTGAGCACACATAAAATCCCAATAGACCCAACCATGGTTTCCGGAGCCTTTCCATAGGAGCTCACAGCCCATAGAACCCCACAGCGGTCTTCGGGGCTCTTCCACAGGAGCTCACAGTCCATAGAACCCAACCACGTTCTCCGGGGCTCTTCCATAGGAGGTCACAGCCAGCACTTAGCTGTTCAGATTCCAGGCACCCTCTTCTCTTTCATAGTATCATAGAATATCAGGTCATTTAGTCCAACCCCCTGCTCAAAGCAGGACCAATTCCCAACTAAATCATCCCCGCCAAGGCTTTGTCAAGCTGGGCCTTAAAAACCTCCAAGGAAGGAGACTTCACCACCTCCCTAGGTAACACATTCCAGTGCTTCACCACCCTCCTAGTGAAATAGTTTTTCCTAATATCCAACCTGGACCTCCCCCACTGCAACTTGAGACCATTGCTCCTTGTTCTGTCATCTGCCACCACTGAAACAGCCAAGCTCCATCCTCTTTGGAACCCCCCTTCAGGTAGTTGAAGGCTGCTATCAAATCCCCCCTCATTCTTCTCTTCTGGAGACTAAACAATCCCAGTTCCCTCAGCCTCTCCTCATAAGTCATGTGCTCCAGACCCCTAATCATTTTTGTTGCCCTCCGCTGGACTCTTTCCAATTTTTCCACATCCTTCTTGTAGTGTGGGGACCAAAACTGGACACAGTATTCCAGATGAGGCCTCACCAATGTTGAATAAAGGGGAACGATCACGTTCCTCGATCTGCTGGCAATGCCCCTACTTATACAGCCCAAAATGCCGTTAGCCTTCTTGGCAACAAGAGCACACTGTTGACTCATATACAGCTTCTCGTCCACTGTAACCCCTAGGTCCTTTTCTGCAGAACTGCTACCTAGCCATTCGGTCCCTAGTCTGTAGCAGTGCATGGGATTCTTCCGTCCTAAGTGCAGGACTCTGCACTTGTCCTTGTTGAACCTCATCAGGTTTTTTTTCGCCCAATCCTCTAATTTGTCTAGGTCCCTCTGTATCCGATCCCTACCCTCTAGTGTATCTACCACGCCTCCTAGTTTAGTGTCATCTGCAAACTTGCTGAGAGTGCAGTCCACACCATCCTCCAGATCATTAACAAAGATATTAAACAAAACTAGCCCCAGGACCGACCCTTGGGGCACTCCGCTTGAAACCGGCTGCCAACTAGACATGGAGCCATTGATCACTACCCGTTGAGCCCGACGATCTAGCCAGCTTTCTATCCACCTTACAGTCCATTCATCCAGCCCATACTTCTTTAACTTGGCGGCAAGAATACTGTGGGAGACCGTATCAAAAGCTTTGCTAAAGTCAAGGAATAACACATCCACTGCTTTCCCCTCATCCACAGAGCCAGTTATCTCATCATAGAAGGTAATTAGGTTAGTCAGGCACGACTTCCCCTTGGTGAATCCATGCTGACTGTTCCTGATCACTTTTCTCTCCTCTAAGTGTTCCATAATTGATTCCTTGAGGACCTGCTCCATGGTTTTTCCAGGGACTGAGGTGAGGCTGACTGGCCTGTAGTTCCCCGGATCCTCCTTCTTCCCTTTTTTAAAGATGGGCACTACATTAGCCTTTTCCCAGTCATCTGGGATCTCCCCTGATCGCCATGAGTTTTCAAAAATAATGGCTAATGACTCTGCAATCTCATCCGCCAACTCCTTTAGCATCCTCGGTTGCAGCGCATCCGGCCCCATGGACTTGTGCACGTCCAGTTTTTCTAAATAGTCCCGAACCACTTCTTTCTCCACAGAGGGCTGGTCACCTTCTCCCCATATTGTGCTGCCCAGTGCAGCAGTCTGGGAGCTGACCTTGTTCTTGAAGACAGAGGCAAAAAAAGCATTGAGTACATTAGCTTTTTCCACATCCTCGGTCACTAGGTTGCCTCCCTCATTCAGTAAGGGGCCCACACTTTCCTTGACTTTCTTCTTGTTGCTAACATACCTGAAGAAATCCTTCTTGTTACGCTTAACATCTCTTGCTAGCTGCACCTCCAAGTGTGATTTGACCTTCCTGATTTCACTCCTGCACGCCTGAGCAATATTTTTATACTCCTCCCTGGTCATTTGTCCAATCTTCCACTTCTTGTAAGCTTCTTTTTTTCCTGGATGCTCAACTGCGCTTTCCTCTTTGTTAGTTTCTGTTTTTAACCTGTCAAGGGATTTGTCTGGGGATTATGTTGCAGTGAAATGACCGTTTCCTAGGGGATGGAGGAGGGTGGCTGTGTGGTTACGGCTTCGGACTAAGATTTGAGAGATCTGGGTCCAATTCCCCGTTTAGCCATAGACCAGGCCTGCACAACTCGTAAAGCGGCGAGGGCCATATTACTCCAAAGAAAATAGCTGAGGGCCGAAACCCCCCGGCCGTGCTGAAACAGGCCCCACTCCCCCCCCAGCGCCACCCAGCCCCGCCGATCCCCATCCCCCTCCAGCCCCCCTAGCCCTGATCCCTAGCTCCGAGCCCAGCCCTTCTGAGCTAAGCACCCCTCGACCCCATCCCCCAGCAGCCCTGACCCCCAGCTCCGAGCACAGCCCCTCTGAGCCAGACACCCCCCCGACCCCATCCCCCCGCAGCCCTGACCCCTAGTTCTGAGCCCAGCCCCTGTGAGCTGAGCAGCCCCCGACCCCATCCCCCAGCAGCCCTGACCCCCAGCTCCGAGTCCAGCCCCTCTGAGCCAGACACCCCCCTGACCGCCAGCCCCTCTGAGCCTGACACCCCCTGACCCCAGCCCCCAGTAGCCCTGACCCCTAGCTACGAGCCCAGCCCCTCTGAGCTAAGCACCCCCCGACCCCATCCCCCAGCAGCCGTGACCCCCAGCTCCGAGCCCAGCCCCTCTGAGCCAGACACCCCCTGGCCCCATCCCCCCCCAGCCCTGATCTCAGCTCCAAGCCCAGCCCCTCTGAGCCAGACACCCCCCTGACCCCATCCCCCCCCCAGCCCTGACCTCAGCTCCGAGCCCAGCCCCTCTGAGCTGGACATCCCCCTGACCCCAGCCCCCGTGAGCTGCGGCTCGAGCCCAGGCCGGGTGCCTCTCCCCTCGCTCGGACTTACCGGCTCTGCCTCGTGCCCAGCGCTTCCCGCCTCAGCAGCCCCGGAAGTGACGCTGGATGCCAGGCAGGAGGAGCGGGAGACGGAGACGCGTGTGCGGGGGGGGGGGGGGCGACCTCACAGCCCCGCGCGTCGCGCTCTGACCGCCCTGACAGTCAGAAGCGCGGCTGCTGGGTTCGCCCCCTGCCGGGGGTGGGGGAGGTCGGGCCCCCCTGCCCCGGCAGGGGGCGAACCCGGCAGCCGCGCTTCTGACTGTCAGGGCGGTCAGAGTGCGGCGCGCAGGGCTGAGGTTGCCTTCCCCCCCCGCAGGGGGCGAACACCTGCACAGTGTTGTGCAGGCCTGCCATAGACTCTGTATGTGACCTTATGCAAAGCACTTAATTCATCCTGTGCCTCTGTGTAGAATCGGGCTAGGAGTTCCCTCCTCACGGAGGGGGAGGGAGGAGGGGAGCGGGAGGAGAGGCTGTTAAGCAGGTGCTCGATATGAGGCTGATGAGCTGGATAATTGCCTAGGTAGAGCTGATGTTGGAATGTTCTGGTGTCCATTGCTCTGGTGCTGCAGGTAACTCACGTGTTGCATGGACAGAACTAGCTTCAGGCATCTCCCTGCCAGCTGTTGTCTCAAGCAAGGTGAGAAGGCGCATGCTGTCAGACAGAGCTGCCGTGGGCCAGGTTCAGATTATGCCATTCACCCTCCGCCATGTATGACCAGCGTTTCCTGTGTCATCTCACGTCTCGCTGCTGCATTGCCAAGCTGTGACTTTCCTTCTCTGCCCACCTGGTCAGAACTCTCACCTAAGGCTGCAGCTACCACATTCCCCTTCTGGCCTGGATGCCTGCAGTTCCCCTACGCTCCCCCATCCATTTGGAATGCTGCTGCTAAGGTCATCTGCCTTGGTCATCGCCCCGGCCACGGCACCCCTCCCTTGGCCACCCCTCTTCCAACACAGACGTCTCCCCTCACCCTGGCAAATCCTCTCCCCCCCCCCCCGCACAGCTTAGCCCCGACTTCTCACCACCTACTACCATATCACAAGGTCAGACAGACCCCGCCCTCCTTAGCCTGATTCCCCACAGTCCCCTCCACCCTCCCTTCCCTGAGCAGATCCATAAAGCCAGCAGCTCATCCTGCTTTGAATCCCTCCCCAGCGCCTCACTCTGGGATGATGCAGATAGGAAACTGAAAGCTGGTGCTTGTTAGACTGGTGGAGAGCTGCCCTCATATTGCTGCCTGGCCACAGATGGAGTGCAGAGCTGGTGTGCTGTTACTGCTGCTAGGTCCCTCCTTAGCCCACAAAGTCCTCGGGGCAGCGATTCACATTCATTCTGTCTGTGCAGCACCTGGCGCTCTGGTCTTGATTGAGCCTCTAGGTACTGCTGTAACATAAGTGATAAATAACCATTATCTCAGTGTGTCCACAACACTCCCCCTCCTGGAGAAGATACCACCCTGCCCCCCGCCCCTGTGACCCAAGGACCTCTTGATGCCAGCTGGCAGAGGGGGACATAGAGGGACAAGGTTGCCCGGAGTTCACCAAAAGAAGCCATGTAAGGTGTCTGCTTACAGCCTGTGTCACACACATCAATCCTTACGAGACGTCACATACGTGCAGAAAATACGTGAGGAGTTCTGGGTATATGCTGAAAATTATGTTCTCTAAGCATTATCGTTAAAAGCCGGTCAGTCATGCTTGGAGACAAACTCCTCCAGACAGTTGGTGGGAGACCCGATCGCCCTGGTGCATTGTGTATGTCACACCAGAAGTCTCTTAGTGAAGTGAGTCAAATGCTAATGAAGAGCTTGCAGAGATTTCAGAAGCAAAGGAACAGGAAGAGGTAGACAGTGGGGGATGGGGGCCTGTTTTCAGGAGAAGATCAGAGTCCTGCTCTGGTATTTCTGGGCATGTAGAGAGACCTTCTGGTGACGAGAAGCTGCCAGCAGGGTCGATCTGATAAAGGGGGATCCCAGCCATGCTGGTTGAAAGCCCTGGAGGTAAACTTGGCTGCAGGAGACAGCCTGTCTTGTGGGTTAAATTGAGGCTCTAGAAAGTTTTATGTGTAATCCTGTGTTTCCAGTCCTCGTACCTACTGTCATTGGCGTCTCTGATAATAAACTCTTTCTCGTTTTCACTGTGGCTGTAGCTAAGTGCAGTGTGTTAAGCGGAGTGGTGATCCGTTCAGCTCACTGAGCTGGTGTGCACTGTTCCTTGGGGAGCACGACTCGGAGGGTTCGGTGATTATTCTGGATCGGGGCTCAGAGGACTATGGTTTTATAAAAAACATAATAAGAAGTGAATATAACGTAACTGGAATAGTTTTATAAAAATATGCTAATAAGTGAATATAATGTAACTGGAATATGCTTAATGCAAAAGGTCTCTTGTAAGGTATCATTACAAAGCTTATAATCTACTGAGTGTGATCATCCTATTTGTATAAATGTACCACTCTTGTATCTGGCGGCAAGAATACTGTGGGAGACCATATCAAAAGCTTTGCTAAAGTCAAGGAATAACACATCCACTGCTTTCCCCTCATCCACAGAGCCAGTTATCTCATCATAGAAGGCAATTAGGTTAGTCAGGCATGACTTCCCCTTCGTGAATCCATGCTGACTGTTCCTGATCACTTTCCTCTCCTCTAAATGTTTCATAATTGATTCCTTGAGGACCTGCTCCATGATTTTTCCAGGGACTGAGGTGAGGCTGACTGGCCTGTAGTTCCCCGGATCCTCCTCCTTCCCTTTTTAAAAGATGGGCACTACATTAGCCTTTTTCCAGTCATCTGTTGCCTCCCTCATTCAGTAAGGGGCCCACACTTTCCTTGATTTTCTTCTTGTTGCTAACATACCTGAAGAAACCCTTCTTGTTACTCTTAACATCTCTTGCTAACTGCAACTCCAAGTGTGATTTGGCCTTCCTGATTTCACTCCGGCACGCCTGAGCAATATTTTTATACTCCTTCCTGGTCATTTGTCCAATCTTCCACTTCTTGTAAGCTTCTTTTTTGCGTTTAAGATCAGCAAGGATTTCACTGTTTAGCCAAGCTGGTCGCCTGCCATATTTACTATTCTTTCTACACATCGGGATGGTTTGTTCCTGCAACCTCAATAAGGTTAAAATACAGCCAGCTCTCCTGGACCCCTTTGCCCTTCATGTTATTCTCCCAGGGGATCCTGCCCATCTGTTCCCTGAGGGAGTCAAAGTCTGCTTTTCTGAAGTCCAGGGTCCGTATTCTGCTGCTCTCCTTTCTTCCTTGTGTGAGGATCCTGAACTCGACCATCTCATGGTCACTGCCTCCCAGGTTCCCATCCACTTTTGCTTCCCCTACTAGTTCTTCCCTGTTTGTGAGTAGCAGGTCAAGAAAAGCTTTGCCCCTAGTTGGTTCCTCCAGCACTTGCACCAGGAAATTGTCCCCTACACTATCCAAAAATTTCCTGGATTGCCTGTGCACCGCTGTATTGCTCTCCCAGCAGATATCAGGGTGATTAAAGTCTCCCATGAGAACCAGGGCCTGCGATCTAGGAACTTCTGCTAGTTGCCAGAAGAAAGCCTCGTCCACCTCATCCCCCTGGTCTGGTGGTCTATAGCAGACTCCAACCATGACATCACCCTTGTTGCTCACACTTCTCAACTTTATCCAGAGACTCTCAGGTTTTTCTGCAGTTTCATACCGGAGCTCTGAGCAGTCATACTCCTCTCTTACATACAACGCAACTCCCCCACCTTTTCTGCCCTGCCTGTCCTTCCTGAACAGTTTATATCCATCCATGACAGTACTCCAGTCATGTGAGTTATCCCACCAAGTCTCTGTTATTCCAATCACATCATAGTTCCCTGACTGTGCCAGGACTTCCAGTTCTCCCTGCTTGTTACCCAGGCTTCTTGCATTTGTGTATAGGCATTTAAGATAACTCATCGATCGTCACTCTTTCTCAGCATGAGACAGGAGTCCTCCCCTCTTGTGCTCTCCTGCTTGTGCTTCCTCCCAGGATCCCATTTCCCCACTTACCTCAGGGCTTTGGTCTCCTTCCCCCGGTGAACCTAGTTTAAAGCCCTCCTCACTAGGTTAGCCAGCCTGCTGGCGAAGATGCTCTTCCCTCTCTTCGTTAGGTGGAGCCCGTCTCTGCCTAGCACTCCTTCTTGGAACACCATCCCATGGTCGAAGAATCCAAAGCCTTCTCTCCGACACCACCTGCGTAGCCATTCGTTGACTTCCACGATTCGACGGTCTTTACCCCGGCCTTTTCCTTGCACAGGGAGGATGGACGAGAACACCACTTGCTCCTCAAACTCCTTTATCCTTCTTCCCAGAGCCACGTAGTCTGCAGTGATCCGCTCAAGGTCATTCTTGGCAGTATCATTGGTGCCCACGTGGAGAAGCAGGAAGGGGTAGCGATCCGAGGGCTTGATGAGTCTCGGCAGTCTCTCCGTCACATCGTGTATCCTAGCTCCTGGCAAGCAGCAGACCTCTCGGTTTTCCCGGTCGGGGCGGCAGATAGATGACTCAGTCCCCCTGAGGAGAGAGTACCTGACCACCACCACCCTCCTCCTCCTCTTGGGAGTGGTGGTCGTGGAACCCCCATCCCTAGGACAGTGCATCTTTTGCCTTCCAATCGGTGGAGTCTCCTTCTGCCCCCTTCCCTCAGATGGGTCATCTAGTCCACTCTCCACATTAGTACCTGTAGAGAGAACATGGAAACGATTGCTCACCTGTATCTCCATTGCTGGTGCATGGACGCTCCTCTTTCTCCTTCTGGAGGTCACATGCTGCCAAACCTCCTCACAATCCTTCTGTCCCTGCTGCGCCTGCTCTGAATCTTCAGAACATTGTGGCTGTAGAAGCATCTCCTGACGTCTGTCCAGGAAATCTTCATTTTCCCTTATGCAATGCAGAGTCGACACTCGTTTCTCCAGCCCTCGAACCTTCTTTTCCAACATGGAGACCAGCTTGCACTTTTTACAGACAAAGTCGCTTCTGTCCCGTGGAAGAAAGACAAACATGGCACAACCTGTGCAGGTTACAACAGCTGATCGCTCACCTTCCATATCACCGTCCTCTTAAGAGCTTCCTCAACTGTTGCAGGAACTACTCAGAGAAACCTGCAGATGAAAGCCTCAGTGCGCTCTCCCCAAGCGAACTCCCAGGCAAACTCCTGCTGTTAGCCTCTGCTGTTTGCCGCTCAGCTGGTTCGCTGCTGACTGCCCTTATATACCAGTCAGGCCCACTCAAGGCCCACCTGGAACAAAGCACTCCCAATTCACACTTTTCAAACAAACAAGCAAGCAATCAAGCACACGGTCAAACTGACCAACTGTCCCAGCAGCAGGCACTCAGATACTCACCAACACAGCCCCCCTAATGCAGCACTTAGCGTACCTCCTCTCGGACAGCTCCCAGGCAAACTCCCGCTGTCCTTGATTTACGCCGAGCACTGGTTTGTTTGTGTTCTGTTGCAACGTTCATTGTTATAAACACGTCGATCTATTTTCCGTGGTTATTGTAACCAGGGCCGGCTCCAGGCACCAGCCGACCAAGCACGTGCTTGGGGCGGCACCTTGTAAGGGGCGGCCAACCTTAGGGTGGTGGTGGGCGCTCGGGTTTTGTTTGTTTGTTTGTTTTGTTTCGGCGGCGCGGCACTCGAGGCGGGGAGGGTGTTTCGGCGGGGCGGCACGGCGTTTGGGGGGGGTGTTTTGGTGGTGCGGGGCTCGGGGGGTTGTTTTGGCAGGGCGGGGCGCTCAGGGGGGTGTTTCGGTGGGGCGGCGCTCGGGGGGGTTGTTTTGGTGGGGCAGGGCGGCGTGGCGCTCAGGGGGGGTGTTTCGGCAGGGCGGCGCAGTGTGGCACTCGGAAGGGTGTTCAGCGGGGGGGGTGTTTCAGCGGTGCAGCGCTCTGAGGGGGTGTTTCGGCAGCGCAGAGCTTGCGGGGGGTGTTTTGGCGGCGCAGCGCTCGGGGGGGTGTTTCGGCAGGGCGGTGCAGTGCAGCGCTCGGGGGGGGTGTTTCAGCGGCGCAGCGCTTGGGGGGGTTGTTACGGTGGGGCGGCGCTCTTTTTTTTTTGCTTGGGGCGGCAAAAAAGTTAGAGCTGGCCCTGATTGTAACATCTTATGAACTCATTGAGCTTAGGGTAACTTAGTAGGTGCAGTAATCGCAGCACCCCCCAGACAGTCAAGCACTGAGGACTGGGCAGTCAAACAGCCTCAGCGGAGCTGGTCCTTTACAAAGCCACCAGCTGGAGCTGCCCAGCAGCCAACCCACTGCTCACCCTTCAGACTGGAGGGAAGGAATGGGAACTGCAAAGTGCCAAGGCATTGCTCCGAGACCGTGCCGGGGGGAGAGCGGCGGCCACAGTGCAAGCGCTCAGCATCTTTAGACACATTGCTGAGAGACAGCCCCAGCCACGGGGCGCAGAGCTCCTGTGCCAGTGCTGAGCAGATCCCCGAGTTGTGCCCCGCTGCCTTGGTCAGCCCTGCCTACCCACAGAGAGCTCAGAGTGCTGACCAGCCAGGAGCTGCCCAGAGCAGGGTCCTGTGTGCCAATGGCCCGGGCAGGAGACCCCTCAGTGCAAAGGATGCTGTAGAAGACATTAGAAGAGAGGAGAACTGCTTGGAAAGAGGAATACAAGAGCCATGGTTCTGGAGTAGAAAAGCATGTATGGGCATCAACATCAGAACAAGGTGGCACTGGACAAAACTGAAACAAGTTTAAACTGAGCCAGGCAATAGTCTTATATGTACTGCACGTTTAGCCTGTAGAACTCCCTGCCACAGGGTGTCAGTGAGCCCAAGAACTCAGCAGGGTTCCAGCAAGGAGCATGTATTTGTACGGATAGTGAGAACATGCCCCATTGCACAGAGTGGCCATGTAGGTGTGCAAGGGCTATCAGCCTCCCTGCATAAAACAACTACTAACAGGATCTTGAAGGCATTGCCCTTATGACAGGTGTGGGCAAACTACGGCCCGCGGGCCGGATCCAGTCCGCCAGCCATTTTAATCCAGCCCTTGAGCTCCCCCTGGGGAGTGAGGTCTGGGGCTTGCCCTGCTCCGGCACTCCAGCCGGGGAGCAGGGTTGGGGGCCGCTTCACGTGGCTCCCAAAAGCAGCGACATGGTCCCGCTCTGGCTCCTACGTTTAGGGTCAGCTATGGGGCTCCGCTCTGCACGCTGCCCCCACCCCAAGCGCCGCCCCCGCAGCTCCCATTGGCCGGGAACTGCAGCCAATGGGAGTTGCAGGGGCAGTGCCTGCAGACGGGGCAGCATGCAGAGCTGCCTGGCTGTATCTCTGCATAGGAGCCAGAGAGGGGACATGCCGCTGCTTCCGGGAGCCGCTTGGGATAAGCACCGCCCGGAGCCTGCACTCCTGAGCCTCTCTCCACACCCCAACCCCCTGCCGCAGCCCTGATCCCCCTCCCGCCCTCAGAACCCCTCAATTCCAGCCTGGAGCATCCTCCTGAACCCCAAACCCCTCATCCCCAGCCCCACGCCAGAGCTTTCACCCCAGCCGGAGCCTGCACCCCTTCCCGCACACAAACCCCCTGCCCCAGCCCTGATCCCTCTCCTGCCCTCCGAAGCCCTCGGTCCCAGCCCGGAGCACCCTCCTACACCCCAAACTCCTCATCCCCAGCCCCCCCCCAGAGCCCACACCCCCCAGCTGGAGCCCTGACCCCCCACAACTCTCCCACTCTCCCAGCCCAGAGCCCCCTCCTGCACCTTAAACTCCTCATTTCTGGCCCCACCCCAGAGCCTGCACTCCCAACCAGAGCCCTCACCCCCTCCCACACTCCAACCCCAATTTTGTGAGCATTAATGGCCCGCCATACAATTTCTATTCCCAGATGTGGCCCTTGGGCCAAAAAGTTTGCCCACCCCTGCCCTATGAGCAGGCTATGCCCTGATCTCCCCCAGGGGTTCCCACACTTTCTCCTGAAGCAGCTGGTGCCCCTGCTGGAGGCCCAGCTCTGATCTGCTCTGGCAGTCCCTGCAGGGAGCTATATCCTGGTGCTCTGTCCAGACCTGGGGCCAGCTCCTGAGCTCCTAATGTCACCATCTTTCCAGCCCCAAATCCCCTCTCTAGAGTCACAGAGCTTGGTGGCTGTTGGAGCAGCCAGCGCCCAGCCTGGCTCCCCGCTTGGGGCTGTGCATTTGATCACTCTGCTCCCCAGCCACAATCCCAAGAGTTTGGAGCTGCCCATGAGGGGCGTTCAGGACACTGTTGGGTCAGAGTGCCGGAGGGGGCGGTGCCATCCAGCGGCAAACACAACTTGGGTTTAAGATGCTCGGTGCTAAGGCTCTTATCTCCCAGCCTCAGCCCTTACCATCCTGAGGAATAAAGGGTTCTCTCTGGGGCTGGGGGGCAGGTAATTGTGACACTTGGGGGTTACCAGAGGTGTCCGAGGGGAATCACTAATCTGCTCAGCGGAGAAAGCCCTGTTTGCGCCCACGAGCAGAAATGGTCCCCAGCCACCAGCTGCTGGCAACATCTTGCTCTTTCCCTCCGCGGCTGGCAGCTGACACCCCACCTTGTTACACTTGAGTGCCCAATCCCTTGTCCTCCAGACACCCGCAGCGTACACTGGTTCGCTGCCTCCGTGGAAATAGGGCCCAGGGCGCAGGTCTCACCTCAGTTACCTTGTGTAGCACAAGGCACTTGGACGGAGGTCTAGTAAAAGCAAATGGAAGTTTCTTTAACAGATCTTGAGACAGATTCAGCCAAAAGCAAGTCCAAGGAGTTGGAAACAAGGTTACAGCTAAAAGAAAACCTGGAATGCGATCCACAGCCAGTGCGTGTTAACGAGCGACGTCCTAATACGGGCTCTCTCCCCCTTGCGGCGCTCGTCCAGTCCAGAGAGCTGGGCTCCCTTACACGCCCGCTGGCAGAGTTTCTCCTGTGCAGTGGATAACACCTCGTGCCATTTTGTCTGCTCTCGTACAGTTACAGGCTCTTCCGATTGTCTCTCTGCCCAGAGCATTCTCCTGGGTTGGTTGGGTTTTGTAAATGCTGACGTCTTCACCTCGCGAAGCCAGTGAGCCAAGGGCTGTCTGCGCGGGTGTCCAGTGCTCTCAGCGTGGATGGCATTAGCCCCGAGACACCCCCTCACCTCAGGTGACAGGTTTCACTGCAGCAGCTTTGCAGCCTAAGAGTCTACATTTTGCATGTCTCGCGAACTGTTTCCTGTACAAACATCTGGCCGTAGCCACAGCCCTCTGCTGGTTCCTAGCTTTTGGCAGAGACCACACACAACCCCCCTTGGGGAGATATTGAGCAGATGGTTGGACATCGGGGTGACATACCTGCCTGGCTCGGTCTGTGTCACACTGATGCTGTGATGGGGATGTGGCTTCTCTGACGCTGGACTTGATAGAGGTGGAGGAACGACCTGCTCGCTGATGCGCCCCTCCCCCACAGTGGCCCTCACCTGTGATGAGACGCACCTTCCCGCGGAGATCCCAGAGCCATTTCACAGCAGCTTCTTACAATAGCAGAGTCTGTGTAAATGCAACCATTGCTAGCTAGGCACGGCATTAGACCAGGCACGTGCTCCCAGCTGGACACAGGGCATGGCGCGGTCAGGCATGGGTTCCTGGCTGGACACAGGGCATGGCGCGGTCAGGCCAGGCACGGGTTCCTGGCTGGACATAGGGCATGGCAAAGTCAGACCTGGGGCAGGCACCTGTCTCAAGTGCCTTATCTTTAGTCCACTCCTCGGGGTCTGCATGGCCGCTGCGAGGCGTAATTCCCAGCTCAGGGACATCTACATGCGCTAGCTTTCTACGAGCTAGGACACTAAAAATAGCAGTGTGGTGGCACAGGTGCGATGTGGGATGTACACTCCTGTTTGAAACCCTAGGTCTATACTTGGGGGGCCAGCCCTTTGTGACTCGGCCGTCCAGCCAGCTGCACTGGTGTAAATCATGTCTAAACCAGGGGCTTGTAGCAGGGGCTAATATCAAGCCACTACTGCCACAGTTTGGGTCCAGCAAAGAGTCCTGTGGCACCTTATAGACTATGAGCTTTCATGGGTGAATATTCTGTATTCACCCACGAAATGCTGTGGGTATTCACCCACGAAAGCTCATTCTCCAATACGTCTGTTAGTCTATAAGGTGACACAGGACTCTTTGCTGCTTTTACAGATCCAGACTAACACAGCTACCCCTTTGATGGTTTGGGTCCAGTAATTCCCTGCTGTGCTGCGAGACATCCCAGAGAGCAGCGCTCTCAGCAGCTGGTCCCAGCTTGCTGCTCCTCTCCACTGTGCTCTGCATGTTTCCAGGGAGACAATTCCGACTGCTGCCCCACAGCCTCCTGCAACAGGGTTTCTGATCCCCACCAGGCTCCATTTGCTTCACCCTCTGGTGCCTCACACATTCCAGTGTCCACATCCCAGTGGGCTCTGGGCCCCCAGCTCCTCTGCATGGAAGGGAGACGCTCCCGGGGGAACAACAGGTCTGTCTGTGGCCCCTGCTGGCCTGTTACAGGAGGCTGTGCCAATATACGGCAGAAGTGGCTTGTTTCTCCCTGGCTGATAGCTACCCATGGCCTGCTGACCAGCTGCGGTGTTTTCCCCATAAACATGCAGCTGTTTCATTACATGGAGTGGAAGCGAGGGAGCCTGGGAGTTCTCCAGCCTTGCTGACACCCTCCCTTCTCCTGGCCTTTCCCCCAGGTCACCTTGAGCATCTTCGAGCTGGCCACGGCTGCCGGGATCCCATGCGACATTGACCCAGCACTGGTGACTGCGCTTTCCAACCTGAAGACAGGTAAGAGCCAGGCTGGGAGCTGCCAGGCTAAGTCACAGCAGGGTCCCTCTAGCCCAGTCCCCCAGCGCTGACACCGCGCTGGGTTCTGGCTGCACTCGCGCATTCAGTCATGTTTTAACATGTGATTGTGAATCATGACACACGCTTCTATCCCAGCTCTCACACACGTATGCTAGAGACGTTTGTGTCTGGAACAATACTCAGCTCCCACAAGGGAGGGGCTCTGGAGGGGGTAGGCCTTGTCTACACTAGAAAGTGGTAGCGCTTTAACTATCCCAGTCTAGTCAAAGCAGTACATCCTCTCCCAGCATGAATGCAGTTATTCCAGTTTAAAGGGGCTTTATGCCAGTACAGTTATTCCCCCCAGGGCTGGTGCCAGTGTGACTATATCAATACAATATCACCCCCCACACTTGACTGACCCAAAACAGGACACCTTTCCAGTGAGACCAGGTCTTAGTTAGCCAAGTGCTTTGAAGATACAAGTGCTAAGGTGACCTTGATCAAGTCACTGCCCCGCTCTGTGCCTGGGTTTCCCCTCTGTAAAATGGGAATGATGATAGTGACCTTTGGGTTCTCTTCATTAAGAGCTTGTTATTAGCGGAAGCCCATAATAAGGGGGAATTGCCTTACCCTGAAGCATCTGTCGCTGGAGGCAGAACCCTTTGCTAGCTCTGCAGTAGCTGCCTCCATGCAATGAGCGAAGTCAATAAAGATTTGGGCAGGGATGACAAATACACCTTAATAACACATGTAGCATTGTCACAGGTGCTGCAGCTGATCCAGGGAGGTTTCAGGGACACAGCCGGGCTCCCCGTAGCTCTGGTCCCCTGGTTGTCTGCACATCGCCCACCAGCCTGGGACGTCCAAGGGAGTTCTCCCTTCCCCCACCACTTTGGTAGTTTTTTCCATGGTGCACATGCAGCTTCAAGCGAATCTGAGCAGTGTCAGTTCTGTTCAGCAAAACTCAAAGCTCTGGAGCAGCAGGGACCTGGCTCCATCTATCAGATAATTTACTGGCCTGTCACAGCCGCTGGGTGATTTTATATATATATATATTTGTAAGTCTGTCGAGTAGCCAAGCCGGAAAGAAGAACGGAGAGCGTAAACCGAGCTTATTACTGAAATCTTTGGTTGTACATCTTCTCTCTCTGCCTGATAGACAGTTCGTCCCCTGAGGAGGAGTACAAGTCAGCCTGTCTGCTGCTGGTCTTCATGGCTGTATCTCTGCCGCTCCTTGCCTCCGACCCCTTCTCCGTGTACAGCATCGAGATGGACGGTAAGAGGCCGGGACGGGCTGTTTTCCAAACGCCGGAATCTATTCACCCGCCACACAGGCTGATAAATGGCCCAGTGGCGCTGTCTGTGCTTTTGCAGTCACTGCTCCATGACTAGATCCCCATCCTGCCCTGCAGGGGGCGTCCCAGGCCACCACACTGCTTTCCTGGGTGAATGGCCCCAAGGCTGGGGGGAATGCTCAGGCTGCAGGGAAGTTTGTGGAAGTTCTTGTTACAAAACACACACTCCCAGGAAATGGGCCCTTGTTTCACGTGTTGTTCCGCACTCCAACCCCAACCTGCATTAGTGGAAAGGCTCAGTGAGGTCCCGGAGCTGTGGAACACGGGCCTGGCTCACATTTCAAGGGAACCTGCCCCAGCTGACATGTTTAATTATTTCCATAATTCATTTGTCAAGAAAAATACAGAAACAAACAAAGAAAAATGCCCAAGCCTCCCTGCTGGGACAGGGCTGCTCGCACAGGTCACATCAGTGACAAGCAGGGCAGTTTGCAGCATTAGGCCCTGATTCCGCCCCAGGAACACAGGAATGGAAGGACTCTCGTGTCCCAACCCCTGCTATTGCCAGCAGCCCCGTCAGAGCATCCTCTTCCTAAACAGCTCAAGCTCCATCTTCCAACTCACGAGGCTTCTTGTCTGGGGGGGGCTGTTCCTGAACCTCCCTCCGACGGTTAGAAACCTGCTTCTCATTTCCAGCCTCCGTTTATCCCTGGCCAGGGGTTCCTGTGCCAGCCTTGTCCTTTGGCTTCAATAGCTCTCCCCCCTCCCTGGCATTTCCCCCTGAAGGGTTTGCAGAGAGCGGCCCCCTCCCTCTCCTCCTCGCTTGCTAGGCCGAGCCAGTCTCCTCTGCAAGATCAGCTCGCCATCCCTGGCCATCCTAGCAGCCTGTCTCTGCGCCTCGTTCCCATCAACGAGGGTGGCCACAGCTGCACCCGGTATTCCGGAGGCGGTCTCCCCAGCGCTGTGCCGATGGCATTAATACTTCCCTAGCTCTGCTGCCAATACCTCCTCAGACCGTAAGCGCTGGAGTCACCCCAGTGACTTCAGTGGGGTTGAGATGCACGTGTGTAAGTGCTCCCAGGATTGGGCCCTTAGAGGCAGGAGTGGTGTCTTTGTAGCAGTGCAGCACCCGGCACGCTGTTGATCATGCAGGGCACTGGGGGTGCTGTAAGGAGACAAGCACAGCCTCCCTGCCCAGTCACAGTTCAGTGCACTGTGGGTGCCAAGCCCCCTGTCTCCTTCTCCCCACAGGTTACAGCAACAATATCCACTGCCTGGCCAAAGCCATCATCCACGTGTCTGCCGCGCTCTTCACCATCCACAGCAAGAACATCGAGACGCACCTCAAGGAGTTCCTGCTGGTGAGAGGCTGCGGGCGGGTCTCATTCCATGCAGCGGGCTTGTGCGCCAGGTGTACTGCCCCCGGGGGCATGCTGGAGTACTGCGCCCTAGAGCATACTGGGAGTACTGTGCTTGAGGGCATGCTGGGAGTACTGCACCCTAGAGCATGCTGGGAGTACTGCGCCCGAGGGCATGCTGGGAGTACTGACCCTGAGGATGTATTGGGAGTACTGCGCCCAAGGGTGAACTGAATGGTTCTCTCCAGCCGAACTGGTGCTCGCAGGATGTGGGTTATGATGTGCTCAGTGAATTCAGAGCTGCCTCTTGCTGCTAGGTGGACTGTGCCTGAAACTGTCTGTTTATCCTCCAAATGGTCCAGCCCAGGCACATGGGAATGTCTAAGACAGGGGTAGGCAACCTATGGCACGTATGCCGAAGGCGGCACGCAAGCTGATTTTCAGTGGCACTCACACTGCCCGGGTCCTGGCCACTGGTCCGGCCTGGGGCTCTGCATTTTAATTTAATTTTAAATGAAGCTTCTTAAACATTTTAAAAACCTTATTTACTTTACATACAACAAGAGTTTAGTTATATATTATAGACTTATAGAAAGAGACCTTCTAAAAACGTTAAAATGTATTACCGGCACGTGAAACCTTAAATTAGAGTGAATAAACGAAGGCTCGGCACACCACTTCTGAAAGGTTGCCAACCCCTGGTCTTAGATCATCATATCTGGGGCTGGGAAGGAATTTCCCCTCAGGTCAGATTGGCAGAGGCTGTGGGGGGTTTCGTCTTCCTCTGCAGCATGGGGCACGGGTCACTTGCAGGTGTAAACTAGTGTAAATAGTGGTTTCTCTGTAACTTGAAGGCTTTACATCCTGATTTGAGGATGTAAGTAACTCAGCCAGAGGTTCCGGGTCTATTCCAGGAGTCGGGGGTGAGGTTCTGAGGTCTGCAATGTGCAGGAGGTCAGACTAGATGATCATGATGGTCCCTTCTGGCCTTAAAGTCTATGAGTCTCCTTGTGACAGCCTGTCAGTGAACCAAGGAGTTTGAAGTACGTTTGAGCCTGGTGCCGTCTCTCTCAGCTTCCAAGACACAGGAGGGCCCAATCTTGCTGCAGCTAAACTCTCAGTGACGTCAGCACCAATCTGCCAGGTCCAGGCATCAGCTCAGCTTCTGCGTCACAGAGTCAGTGTGAGGTCAGAAAGGAGCCTGTGACCATGTAGTCTGAGCTCCTGCCTAGCCCAGTCCTTGGCACTGCCTGGGGCTAATTCCTGGTTGAGCCGGAGCAAGGTTTATGGCCCAGCGCATGGAGCAGTCCAGTCACTCTGGCGGGGGAAGGGACTCTTCTGGGCAGTGCAAAGTGGTTGGTGGCTTCATTTAAAATCCAGGCGGATGGTTCTCAAATGAGTCCAGCTGGGCTGGCTGGGCAGCCAGTTCCCCCCCTGAACAAACAGGCTGTGGACTGAACACGGGGTAAAGTCTGGCTGGAGGCTCTGGCTCAGACTAGTGGGTAAGGGCCTAGGGTAGGATTTGAGAAGAGCTGTGTTCTAATCCTGGCTCTGCTACTGACCTGATGTGTGACCTTGGACAAGTCACTTCACCTGCCTCTGTCCCACTGTGCCCCCTCCCCTGTGTCTGTGTTCTCCACTGTAAGGTCTTTGGGGAGGGGCTGTCTCCCAGTGTTTACCTGTCCAGCCCTGCTCTTTGGGTCTCTAGGCGCTGCTGAACTATCACAGAAGCTAATTAACCATGGCCCAGGGGAGGGTAGCAGGGAGCTGCTGCTGCCGAGTCTGTCAATAAACAATGATTCCTTCCCCAGGGAGTTCTTGTTTGAGCTCTTCAGAGGCATTTAAATTCCTTTCGAGGAAAGAGAAACAAGCGAGAGCCTTTGGAGAGCAATAAAATGGCATATTGGATAAGATTGCAATTTACTCCTATCTGCACAGCTCAATCTTGGCAGGGCTTTGGCTGCCCATCTGTTAAACTGGGGGAATTTAGCGAGGGACAAGCCACTGCCTGGTTCCCAGTGCCTCCCGGTTCTTTTCTCTCCGAGTGTTTCAGGCTTTCCATGCTTTTGAGCCCTTGCTCCATGCAATTCTGGAGTCCCAAGGCCAGACACGAGGGAAAATCAATCCTGTGCCGTTCTCCCTGGTGCACGGTGAGTGATTGACGGAGGAATTGGGGGACTGGAAAAGGCTTGTGCGTCAGACTTATTTTTGGCCTGTGGGAAAACAGCCAGCTAGGGAGTGAACCTGATTCATTGTTGATTAGAAACGTCAGAGATCGCAAAACGAGCCAGTAGCGTCCCTTTCTGTGGACTTTCACCTGCAGCCACAAACCCTGGCGAGAGCTCAGGGATCAGTTGCTGGTTTGGTCTGGCCTAGGATGGTAGTAACCAAAAGCTGGCATCTTCTGATGGCCACAATGTGTATCGAGTTGTTAGTTCTCAGTTCACTTCCTACTGAAGAAGCATCACAGGGTAACAGACTTGTAAATTGTGCATCGGGCTAGCTTAGTCATTGCTGTAACATCTGGGCATCTCCCAATCTTTAATGTATTGATCCCCACACACCCTGTGGGGGCAGGGCAGGGCTAGCATCCCCATCATACAGCTAGGGAACTGAGGCACAGAGAGACTAAGGAGATGTCGACACTGTTATTAAATGCCTGCGTGCCTTGCCTGTGTCAGCTGACTCGGGCTCAGGCTCTGGGGCTGTTGAACTGTGGTGTAGATATTCAGGCTCATGCTTGAGCACAGGCTCTGGGACCCACCCCGCTTGACACCACAGTTAAACAACCTCATAGCCCACATCAGCTGTCACAGGCCAGCTGTGGGTGTTTAACTGCAGTGTGGACATATCTCAAGTACCAGAGTCATGCAGGAAGTCTGGCAGAGCAGGGAACTGAAACTGCATTTCTCCTAGTGTTTCCCTGGTCCACCTAGAGCAGGGGTCGGCAACGTTTGGCACGCAGCTCGCCAGGGTAAGCACCCTGGCGGGCCAGGCCAGTTTTATTTACCTGCTGATGCGGCAGGTTCGGCCGATCGCGGCCCCCACTGGCCGCGGTTCGCTGTCCCAGGCCGATGGGGGCGGCGAGAAGCTGCAGCCAGCACATCGCTCGCCCGCGCCGCTTCCTGCCGCCCCCATTGGCCCGGGACAGTGAACCGCGGCCAGTGGGGGCCACGATCGGCTGAACCTGCCACGTCAGCAAGTAAATAAAACTGGCCTGGCCCGCCAGGGTGCTTACCCTGGCGAGCCGCGTGCCAAACGTTGCTGACCCCTGACCTAGAGGATAACAGACTACTACCGTTGCCAGCTAATAATACCTCAGTCTCAATCCTTTCTAGCTCTCCGAAGTACCTTGCAAAGGAGGGCAGTATCACAGTCCCCATTTTACAGGTGGGAATCCAAGGCAGAGAGTTTTGCCCATATTCCCCTAGGCTGACTATGGGACACCTGGTAAAATGACTTGTATTCAAGCGAGTTCAGCTGCAATCAATCAGAACTATGCAGTACAAACGTTCAAATTAACATCAAGTTGACTGAGCCCCTGTTAAAAAGAAATACTGCGCAGTTGGAGTCTTTTTATGTACCTTCTTATCTTTCAGGCTTTAGGGTTCACACAGGGAGAGGTGACACACACACACACTCCCACACACCTTTCTCACATGGGAGGGCGTCTTCCCAAGGCAACACGTGGGGCAGGGGGATGCAGGGTCACATGCCCCTTCCCCCCCAGATTTCTGCCAGGGTTCGTAGCAGAATGTGGCCAGCAGCAGCCTTTCGGCCCTGTGCGGGAGGGAAGGGATGGGAGCTGCTCCCAGATGCAGTGTGTGTGTGCTTAGCTGAGGGGTGGAGAGGCTTCCCCGTGCCAGCGCTGTGCGGGGCTTTGGCACATGCAGGGCTCCGCTTCTCCTGGTCAGCGCCCTGGGCCGGAGGGTCTTAGGCTTTCCCAGGGTGCCAGCCCAGCCAGCGGCAGTGCGGGAAGGAAGGAGCCTGCTGGCCAGGCTGCTGGTGAGCTGTGCACTCTGACCAGGGGCTGGTTCTCCGCACAGCGGGCCCCGCAGGGGGGAGATTATGCAGGAACAGCAGGGCTGGACGGTGGGGGGGTGGGCAAGGGGCAAAGCAGGGAGAGGACAGCGAAAGGGGGCACATGTAAAGGGCCGATGGGTGGGCAGCAGAGGTGACACGTAACCGGCTGATGCTTGCCTGCACTCACCAGCCACTGCAGCTCACAGTGCGCGGCCAGTGCCAGCCAAAAACAAGACAGGGGACGGGGCTGGCACACAGCGGGGACTGCGCTGACAGACCAGCAGGGGGAGCAGCCAGCCCTGTGTGCTGTTGCTTTGCCCTGCCACCAGCCTTGCACCCCACCCCCTCCATCATCGGCCACTGGACTCCCCACTCACCGCTGGTGGGCAGGTGGCTGGTGAGCAGGGATCTGGCCAGCAGCAGGACCTGCCAGTACTGATGTGGGGAAGAGGGGGAGACAGAAGATACAGGACAATTTGCCCATTTTTAAGAAGAAGTCAGGACACCTGCAGGAGGGCTTAAATATGGGACTGTCCCTTTAAAAACAGGATGTCTGATCACCCTATAACCCAGCAGGAAGCCAGGACTTCAGGCCTAGTCTCCTGGGTCCTAGTGCAGTGCTGTATCCACGAGGCCAGGTTCTCAAACTTCATTGCCTCGTGACCCCCTTCTGACAACAAACATCACTACACGACCCCAGGAGGGGGGACTGAACCTGAGCCCACCCGAGCCCCGCTGGATTCCAAAGCCTGGTGGGGCCAAAACTGAAGCCCAAAGACTTCTGCCCCAGGCAGGGGGCCTGTAACCTGAGCCCCGCCATCCAGGGATGATGCCCTTGGGCTTGGGTTTTGGCTCCAGCAAGTCCAGCAAGCAGCCCTGGTGACCCCATTAAAATGGGGCCCCAACCTACTTTGAGGTCCTGACCCACAGTTTGAGAACTGTTGCACTAGGCTAAGGGTCTGGCAGGCCCGAGCCACTGAGTGACTGGCATGGTTCGGGGGGCTGGTTACTCAGGCCTGCTCCTGATCTCACTTGCACTGGTGTATCTCCATTTACTGCAATGGAGCTGCTTCTAACTGACCTGGGTGCGTGTGAGATCAGATATGTTGGCGTATTCTCGTGTGGCGGGGGGCAGACCCCAACATCAATGTGCAATTTCTACAGGGAGGAAATCCAGGCACTTTGCAAAGCCCAGACATCGGTGGAGGAGCTGAGGCCGCTCCTTGGAGAGCCTCACAGCTGGCTGGTAGTGAGAGCATGCCAGGGGCAGGCAGCGCTGAGCTCTCAGCTGCGGGGGGCTTGTTTGCCAGGGCAGCGGAAAGCAAACCATCTGTGCTCTGCATGCCCGTTCGCTGCCTGCTGCTGCACCCTCATCGGCCAGCACAGAGATCTGGAGACAGATGCAGGGCATGGGATGTGTCTGGGCATCTGCAGAGATAAATAATGCTAAGGACAGGTGCCAAGCCCAGGTTGTCCTTCACAAGGAGCATGAAGAATCACAGAGCCTGTTAGATCATCAGCGCTGTCCCCTGGGCAGTGCACAGCCCACTGCATCTGGGAATGTTTCAGGGATGGGGGTTCTGTCATGCCCCATGGCTTGGGGCCAGTGGTGCAGGCAACTCACTAGGGGGCGCTGTTCTCAGCTACCCCAGCATCCCGGCATGGAGCAGAGGGGCGCTTGCTTGTGGAGATGGGTCTGTCAGTCTGTCTGTTTAGGCCTGTTCTACACTTAAAAGTTAGGTTGATGTAGCTGTAACGCTCAGGGGTGTGTGACTGACCCCCCCCAATGGAGATGCAGCCAGGTCGAGGGAAGAATGTTTCCATCAAGCCAGCTAGCTGTGTGGGGACTCCTAGCGCAATGGAAAAACCCCTTCTCTTCTGTAGGAGGTGTTGACAATACGCCACTACAGCAGCTTGGCTACAGCACCGTCTTAGTGCCGGTAGTGTAGACATGGGCTCAGACTGTAATCTCCTCCTGCTTCAGGGCAAACTCCATGCACTGGCTGAGCGGGGTCAGGAAGGTTATTCCACCATTGCTCACTACGGGGGCTGCTACACCTTGCTCTGAAGCAGCGGGTGCCCCTGTGCTAGAGGGATCCTGCTCTGATCAAGTATGGCAAGCCCCATGCACCTGTGTTTCCTTCAGTGCCCAGCACATGGCAGCACTAACCTCGCAGCTCCAAGGCTGTCGCAGGGGGCTGAGCTGGGAGGGGGCCCAGGTCTCTGGAAGAAGCAATTCTGACAGTGTGTGAGTGGCAGAGAGGGGCCGAGGAGGCCGGGTCGTGGCTTGCCTCCCAATCCACGGCTGGCTGGGATCAGGGGGGCGTTGTATCCCGCATGTGGACTGGCGAGGCGGGTGGAAGTGGAGGTGTGAGTCTTTCACCTGGGTGTGTGTCAACATCCCCCGAGTCTGGGAGCCTCTGGCTGCCCCGCTCTTTGGGCCCTGCATGGGGAGGCTGACCCGCTTCTGAGATTCAGCTCATGGGATTGGACAGGTGGGGAGGGACTGTCAAAAGTGCTGAGAACCCAGCAGCTCCTCCTGAGAACAATGGAGAATTCCCCCTCCCCCTGCTGCAAACAATGGAGAATCCCCCTCCCCCGCACTAAGAACAATGGAGAATCCACTTCCCTGCACAGAGAACAATGGAAAATCTCCTCCCTCATTGAGAACAATGGAGAATTCCCCTCCCCCGTGCACTGAGAACAATGGAAAATCCTTCTCCCCCTGCTGTGAATAATGGAGAACCACCTCCCCTCACTGCCAACAGTGATGAGTCCCCCTCCCCTCCACTGAGAACAATGGAGAATCCCCCTCCTCTGCTGAGAATGAATCTCTCCCATTAGGAACAGTGGAGAACCCCTCCCCCGAACAATGGGAGCTGAGCCCTTTTGCAGATCTGGCCAATGCACTGTTGGCAGGGCTGGCTCCAGGCACCAGCCCACCAAGCATGTGCTTGGGGCGGCGCCTGGAGGGGGGCGGTGCAGCGGGGTGCTCCAGCCCGAGAGCGGGGCTGCAACTGGGCTCGCCGCCCTCCCCGCGGCGCTCCGGCCGCTGGGGAGAGCAGAGCCGCAGCGGGCTCGCCGCTCTCCCACCAGTGCTTCAGCCAGTTGGGGAGAGCAGAGAGCCGCGGCGGGCTCGCCGCCCTCCCCCCGGCACTCTGGCCGCCAGGGAGAGCGGAGAGCCCCGGCTGGGCTTGCCGCCCTCCCCCCGGCGCTCTGGCCGCCGGGGGCTCACCGCCGGGGAGAGCGGAGAGCCCAGGCCGGGCTCTCCACCCTGCTCCCAGCGCTCTGGCCGCCGGGGAGAGCGGAGAGCCCCGGTCGGGCTCTCCGCCCTCCCCCCGGCGCTCTGGCCGCCGGGGGCTCTCTGCCCTCCTCCCGGCGCTCTGGCCGCCGGCGTTCTGGCCCGGCTCCCGGCGTTCTGGCCGCCAGGGAGAGTGGAGAGCCCCAGCCGGGCTCTCCGCCCTCCCCCCGGCACTCTGGCCGCTGGGGGCTCACCGCCGGGGAGAGCGGAAGGCCCCGGCCGGGCTCTCTGCCCTGCTCCCGGCGCTCTGGTCGCCGCGGAGAGCGGAGAGCCCCGGTAGGGCTCTCCGCCCTCCCCCTGGTGCTCCGGCCGGTCGGGGGTTGCGGGCCCGTGGCCGGGCTCGGCGCCCTCCCCTGCTGTGCGGGGGGGGAGGGCGGCTTTTTTGCCTAGGGCGGCAAAAAAGCCAGAGCCGGCCCTGACTGTTGGCAGCAGGCCAGGTGCCCCAGGAGCATTTTCACCTTGCTCCTCCCGCCCAGCTGAGGCTGGTGTCAGAGACAGGCTCCCAGCCCAGTCGTCTCTTTGGTCCCATTGATCCTGGTGCAGGCAAGTCACAGATTTGCTCTGTCGCGAGCTCCCTAACGTTCCAGTTCTGAGCCCCAAAAGGGCCTGGCACCAGCTCCCTGCAGCTCGGAGCTGCCCCAGCTGGTCCCCAACCCAGGGGCCAGGAAAGGGGGCAGGTGAACAGCCGCCTCCCTGCGCCCGGTGAGTGTCTACTTCAGTCAGGAACGCTTTCCCCGTTTTCAGGCTCGGTGCCGAGCTGGGGCTGGAATAGGAGCCGCCAGGACCCCGGCTCGGGGCAGGCCTCTGCCCTGCCCCATCCCCAGGCACTGGAGAAGCCAACAGATCTTAATCCTTAGAGCCAGTTTTCATTACTGAGATGTGTTTAGCAAAGTTCAGCCCCTCAGGGGCCCTAGGCGCCCTTCACCGCAGACACTCAGCCCCATTCACCCCAACCGACCTCCTCCCCACAGCACAGAGGCATTGTCCCAGGGGCCTCTGTGGGTTTGCTTCCCTCATTAACTGGAGGCCCTGCTGAGGCACCATAGGCAGAGCCCGAGAGCTCATCTCTCTCTCCCTCCTCACAGCTGGCGTCCGTGAGCCTCCTGCAGCTGGGACAAGAGACCGACAAGCTTCGCTCCAAGAACCGGGAATCCATCTCCCTGCTGATGCACCTGGTGAGGCTTCTGCGCGCTGGGGCGGGCGCTGGGGGCACTGGACAGATCTCTCTGGCAGACACTCGGGCTAAGAGACCCCCGCCACGCACTTTGGGCCTGGTGCTGTGGAGCCTGGCTAGGATTTGGGTGGCCCGGTGCTGAGCTGCTCCCAGACTGGAGGTGAGGCTGGGCTCCCACAGAGCTTCCAGCTGCACCTGCCTCCTCCCCCGCTCTCATTCCCAGGGCAGGGGATAAAAGCAGTCAGCAGAGCAGAGACAGGCTCCCTTCCCAGGCCCTGCCAGCCTTGGGGTAGGTTTCAGGCTGTCCCGCTGCAGCCTGGGCTTTCCAGCGGCTCCAGTGCTGCTGGAGTCAGAGCAGGGCGAGCTGCTTCGGGCCAGTTCTCACACCCAGCCCCAGTGATGGGCCATTGCTGTCCCCTCCTGGGGACCGAGCCGCTGTCTCTGGGGCGAGAGCATGGCTCTACAGAGGGACAGAGCTCCTGTCTCTTTGCTCCCCCAACCCCCTGTGTAGGCGAGCGCTCCGGCACTCAGTGGGGGTTGAACCCCCAGCACCACACACAAGCCCCTGCCACTGTACAAGGAAAGCTGCTGTAGTCCCTGGGGCCAGCACTAGTGGGCACTGTACCCACGCCCATCTGTCAGTGCGTTCCACAGTCACCCTGTCAGGCCGGGGCTTCCCTGAGCATTTGGAGAGGAGGTGGTAGGCAGGCTGCGTCTAGGGCAGAGCCCAGCAAATGGCGCATACAGCTACTGCCTCTTGCCCCTGCACTGCCAGGCCTGTGGTGTGTGCACTCGCCACTGGCCCCTGGTGGATGGTTTTGGAACTGCGGGTACCATTGGCCCTTACTTGGATTTACCTTCAGTGAGGATGCTGAGCTGCTGTCAGGGGGTCCGGGCTTCAGTCCCTGCCAGTTTTGATCACCAGGTCCAGCCTCTGCTTCAGTGGGCTGAGATCACAGCACGCACCTAGCCTCCCCTGCCCCCCACTCCTTAGCTGCTCTCCATCGGGGAGAGCCCCTCCGTGCCTGTTTAATGCATCTGTCATTCCCCTGTCATGTGTGGGGCAGACGGTGCCGGTGAGAGGGGGGTCTCTGAGAAGGCAGCTGCCACCCCTGGAGCTGCCCTATTGGCACCAGACTCTGTACCCCCTTGCGCCAGCCAGTCCCAGCCCCCGTGCAGACTGGGCAGCCAGCTATCTGTCTCCATTAGCACTGGAAGGATATTGATTCCTGCCCTGATGGGAGGAGACGGCTGTGTCTGAGGAAGGCGAGGGCTCCCCGTCCGCTGCCTGTGATTGGTATTCGGGGAGCAGGGGTGTTGGCAGCAAAGCAATTTAAATGCAAATGTTTCAATCTAGAGCGTGTGAATGAGGCTGCATGGGCTCATTGTCCCCATCTGGGGAGAGCACTGCTGAGCCCAGCACATGGGCTCTGTGCCTAGCTCGGCTCCTGAGCCAGACCCATGGGCCTATGGCACCTAGGCAGGCATGCACAGAGCCGGCAGCAGGGCTGCCACCTGGTGAGAGGGAAATTCCACAGCCGGGTTAGGGGATGCTGGATTCTGTGGCTGCTGCAGGCCACGTCCACTCTGAGTCCCCACCGGCTGGCTGCAGGGGATGGGCCGCCCCATGCAGCATTGCCTGGGGAGCAGGGATAACGGAGTGGGCACAGGCCCTGGACTCATCCCTGGCCTGGAATGCTGGAACGAGAGGTGCTGGGGAACCAATACAAATTGTTCTTACACCCCTGTCCCTGGCTCCTTTGTCTGGTGAATGGAGGGTGCTGGGCCCGTCTCCCCTGACCCACATGCGCTAGATACAGAAGGAAACCTGGCCACCCTCTCCCCTCCCGCAGCGCTGGCGTTGGAGGCACCCCTCTCACCCATCCTCTCCCTGCTGGGGAGATGTTCTGCCCCTGGCTCGATGCCCCACCCCCATCCCCCAGCCACGAGCGATGGCTAGGTGTGCTGTGAGGGAAGGGGCAGCTGCCAGTTATGATCCCAGGCCCACCTCCCAGTCTGCCCACCCTGCTCCGCTAGGGCTTTCACGGAAGGAAGCCCCATCCAAGGAGCAGCCTAGGCCCTTTTGAATGCCAACGCTGTGCTTGACCCTCCTGGAGACATGGCCCAGCTTTCCCCTGAGTCCAGCCATCACAGCCCCCTCCCCGCCCCTCATTCCCCAGAGGCAGCACTGTTCTCTTTCTTTCTGAAGCACTTTTACTCCAGGGCCAGTGTGAATTTCTGCCATAGCTGGAGCCTTAACATCTGCAGAGCAAAGGGGAGGGCAAGACACTCAGTTATGGACAGCGGCCTCCCCTGCCTAGCTGTTCCATGCAAAGGGTGCCAGGACTCCTGGGTTCTATCCCCTGCACTGCCATTGCCTTGCTCCCTGACTTCAGGGAAGTCACCGCTCCCCTCTCTAGCCCGTTGCCCTGCAGGGTCACAGATTAATGAATTATCCCTTCTTCACTCCTGTAGGTCACCCCCTAGTACAGATGGGGAAACTGACGCACAGAGCAGCGATGAGTTCCCCAGGGAGACAGGGGAGAACCCAGGTCTGCTGAGTCCCCAGGCAGTCCCTTACCACCATCCCAGCCTTTCCCCCTGACATTCCCTGCAGCTGGTCCTTTATTGCTGGCTTGCAAGGGTGCCCAGTCCCTCAGGTCTACATGCCCAGCCACGTGGCTCTCTCTAGGGCAATTGCTGTTATTGCTGCCAATCCCGCTGCTGGCCACCCTGTGAAATACCCAGAGGTCTCCAGAAGGCCTGGAGTTCCCCTGCTCTGTGGAGCCACACACTGGGACACATGCGGTGGGGATGGGCCCTGATGATGCTCTTCTGCGTGTCTCTTTCAGATTGTGGAGGAGTCGTCCTTCCTGACAGTCGACATGCTGGAGACCTGCTTCCCTTACGTGCTGCTCCGCAATGCCTACCGCGAGGTGCACAAGGCTTTCCTGCTGAGCAAACTCCCTGCCCACTGACAGCTGCAGCCTGGGCTCCCAGCCTCCCTTCGCCCACCCCTTCCCTGATGCATTGCAAATGAGCACACCTTCCAGGTCGCGGAGCGGGCTCCCATATTGCCATAGGGCCTAAGGGCTGTACATATTTGCATACCCATGTGTGACACGGCAGAGCAGGTGCCAGCTCATGCCAGAGCCCCAGGCCAATTCCCTTGTGTATCAGTGTAGATCAAAGTGATTGTTAAATGTATAAGAGTGTAGCTGGGGTTCAAACTTCATGAAAACTAGTGGGATATTTCTTGTATTGTTTTCACGTCGCTGTATCCCATTGTAATAGAGTAGCAAACATTTATGTTGTGTGTTCCCCTGTAACTAAATAACCCAGCAAACAAGCCATCAAACGAGAAAGAAGCCTTGTGCAATGCTAATAAAAAACTTTAACAGAAAAGTGCTAATTTCAAACCAAATGGTCATTGTGTGTGATGATCAGAGGCCAAAGCCTCCAAATGCATTCCTCACTCACTGTTGTCAGAGGAAAAGCCCTCATGCGTTGTGACCCTGACAGCTTGTTTTCTGTGAGAAGCTGGAAGTTTGGATTCAAGGAAAGATCTCTCATCTCTGGACTGTTTGGACTCTGACAGGGAAGTGTAGCAGATGCAAAGCAGCAATCCCCAGAGACAATCTGTGTACCCTGAAAAGACTTTTGGGAACCTGGAAGTTTATTCCATCACTGCCACCTTTTGGCATTACAAGCTGTGACTCACCTGTGCGTGTAGATCACCTGCTTTAACATCTCGGTAGCTCTCATTTCCTTTTCTTAGCTAATAAATCTTTAGTTTACTATGGAATTGGCTGCCAGCGTTGTCTTCCTTGTAAAATCTAGAGTACGATCTGGGGTAAGTGACAGACGGTCTCTTGGGACTGGGAGCAACCTAAATGTGATGTGGTTTTTAGTGTAAGTAACCAACTTATCACAAAGTCCAGTTTGTTTGAGCAGCAAGACAGACTGGAGAGTCTGAGGGGACGGTCTGTGACTCCATGGTAAGGCTGGTACAGCGATCCAGGAGTTCACATTTGTTACTGTCTGGCTTGGTGAAATCTAATTACAGAACATACCACCAGCTTGGGGTATCTGCCCTGCTTCTGACAATCTGCCCTGACTCAGGACTCCCGGTTGTAAGCTGCTCCAGGCAGCATGACAACATGCATCCCTTTTCCAAAGGGAGGTAGCATGGTGGAATGGTTAGAGCCAGAGGCTGGGAGTCAGGACTCCTGGGTTCTACCCCCAGCTCTGGGAGGGGAGTGCAGTCTAGTGGGTTGGAACATAGGCGCGGGAAGCAGGACTCCTGTGTTCTATTTGTGGCCCTGCTGCAGACTTGAGTTAGTCTCAGCCCCTCTCTGAGCCTGTTTGCCCCACCTACTAGCTAACTGCCCTTCCCAGCTGTTCTGTCTCCGTTGCTGGAAACTGCTCATCAGCTGAGCTTGCCAGCAATGAAAGCGAAGACCCAAGGCCTGCGCAGAGAGATGGGATGGCGCTGGCCCGTCTCCTCTGGGATGAGCTATGACTTGGGCGGGTCCCATGGAGCCACGGCCAAGGTGCAGACTCCTTCACTTTGTGGCTTTGTGCCTTGCCAGGCGCAGGCCCTGCGGAGATGGGCCTGTCCCCAGAGCCAGAGCTGCCAGGCCACAGCCATTTCAGGGGGTTATTTAAAAGGAAGGATTTTGATTTATTAAAAAGTCTCCACCTTGGAATTCTCTGCCAGACTGAGGGTGTGTGGGTAGCCCAGCACTCGGGGGGCCAGGATTCCCCCCAGGGCAGCCCCGCTCCACACCTTTCCTCCCACTGAGGCACTGGACTTACCCATCCTCCCCTGGGGGAGAGAGGGTGAGCTCATCCCCATCCCCAGTGAAAGCAGAGAGGGGCACGAGGGGTTGTTCATTCATAGATCTCAAGGCCAGAAGGGACCACTGTGACTGTCTAGCCTCAGCTGCTGTACAACACAAGCCTAGAATTCCTGTGTGAGCTGGAGATCCCTTCGTTAGCCTTTGGGCCCTGGACCTGCCAGGGGGGCACTGAAACCAGCCACACTCGGCTCCTGGCACATTGAATCTCCACCGAGGATGGCGTCACCTGAGCCAGCTCCCAACGTGCTCCCTGGGAGCCCTGCTGACGTGGGACCTGATCCCCAGACCCACACGATCCATCACCACCGCTGCCCGTGGCCCAGCCCCGCAACAACAGCCTCCGCAGTGAACCTCTCTGCCTTGCCAAAGGAGCATGGGGCTGGCCAATCCAGATCAGACCAGGTGTCCAGCTAGTCCAATCTCCTGTCTCAGAGCAAGGGGTGAGAGCCTCCTGGGGGCAGTTATCAATAACCTGCCCAGCTTTCCCAGATCCTAAGCAGAGCCCCACTCCCTGGGAGACCGTGTAGTGGCATGGCGGAGGAGTAACTACCATGGCTGGAGCATGTTAGAGAATCCACCTGTTTCCTTTAGGTGTCTCAATGGAGCTGAGCTTGTTTGTGAGTCTGGTCCTGATGCCTGACTTCAGCTAGGAGTCCTTTATGCACCATGACTGGACGTTCACGTGGTCCAACCCTACTAAGCACAAATCCTTGTGGTGGTGAGTTCCACAGGTTAATTATGGCCTGTGCATCAAAGAATTTAATGCATAGCTTTCACCTTCATTGATCATCACCTGGCTCTTTTTCAGGATGTGGGGGGGCAGAGGCTTCCGAACTGTGGCCCTGCCCCCATGTCACACCCCTGAGGCCCTGCTTCTTCTCTCTGAGTCCCTGCCCTGGCGCTGCCCCTTCCCCTGACCCCCTGCCCTTGCACCACCCTGCCCTCGCACTGCCTCTTCTCCACGAGCCCCCACCCTCACCCCACTCCTTTCCCCAAGGCCCCGCCCTTGCACCGCCCCTTCTCTACCCGCCTCTGCCATCATGCTGCCTCTTCCTCACAAGACCCTCCCGCCCCCGTTCTCTCCTCTCCACTCCTCTCTGCCCCCTCCCCTCCATCGTTCACCCTTAACGGACAGTAAAAAAGTGATGGGGCCATGGCTCTGCCCCTCCCCCCATTTTGGCGCCCCTGATGTTTTGTCACCTGCGCTTGCAGATCAGCACTCTGTTTCCCTCCAGTGCCCACGCCACATACAGAGCCCCGGGAGCCTGCGACACCCTTTGCACCAGGGAGTCTAGGTCCTTAGTTCTGGCTCTGCAGCGTGCGCGCGCACTTCAATACAGAGCTATTGGGTTCAGTCTGTGCTGCTGACGCCCCAGCCGGGTGACAGAGCGCTGGGAGTCTGTGAGACCTGATACTGATGGACACACGTGAGAGGAGCCCGTTTCTGGGAACCTTCGCTGTGGGACTCATGATGGAGCGGAAGGCAAAGCCCCCAGGGACCCTGGGGGTGCAAGTAGTGGCCATGGATGAGCCACATCTGGGAGCCCTGAGGTTGGGAGTGTGGCCAGGGCAGGGGGGCGGTCTGGAGGCCTCTGAACAGGAACTGGAAGTGGGGAGCTTGCTCCCCGTCCCCAGGACAGGACGCTGGGGTGGGATGACACTTCCGTCCCACCACAACTTTGGAGATTTTGACCTGTTTGTCCCGCGCTTTGGACTCTCCAGCGCTGTTTCCGGCAAGAAGGAACTAAGGGTGGGGGGAGCCGGCAGTGCCCCTTATACTGTACCATACGCGCCAGTCCCCTACGGATACCACTGAGGGAAAAACTTCCGGCACTGGTGCATGTGGCGAGCACACACCTACAATGGAGTGGACATGAGCAACACATCTCGAAGACCAGTTACAAAAAAAGGGAACTATCTTTTCTGTTCCTGGCTCTGTCCTGACCTGCTGGGGGGCCTTGGGCAAGTCTCTGCCCCACTCAGTGACTCAGTTTCCACTCCTGCCCTGTGTCCATTTCATCCATTTAGGCTGAGCCCGTTGGGGCAGGGACTGTCTCCCAGTCTGTGTCTGTGCAGCACCTGGCATGCCAGGGCCCTGCTCTCAATCGGGGGTCTCTAGGTGTTCATATAACACCCCTAAAAATGGTAAAAATGACTGATCTACAGACAGTCCCACCAGCCCCAAATGTTCCTAATCAGGAGTCTGACCCCCATAAAATCATGAGCCTGGCTTCGGGGCTCCGTCATTGCCTCCTGGCTTCCAACCTGTCACACTTGGTCACATTTTCCAGCTTTTCTCCTCAGGCAGGCAGCAGGGCTAGACGCTGGGTTTTTTTCAAAAGGAAAGTGTCACGTCTCACATCATCACATGACTCCAGGAGCTGAGGCTTTAGGAAAAGCACCAACCAAGCGGGAGACTCCCAGCGAGAGCTGGCCACCCAGTAAGGATTAACAGTAATAGGAATAGCCTCATTCCTGGGACGCCTCAGCCCTTTTTGGGGACTCTGCCTCTGGAATCCCCTGCAGCAGCGAGTCCTGCAGGTTAACTGCCTGCTGCCTCTGATGCGCACCCCATAGCTGGGTGGGGGAGTGAGCCCAGGCCCTGGCCCTGCCCTGCCCAGCAGCTATGTTGTTCTGTGTCCCTGTCTCACAGCTTGTCTCCACCTTGAAGCCAAAGTGCTGGATCTTGGCAGTCTCCCTCCTGGGAGTGTCCACAGAGCATGGGGCTCTGGGCATTGGTGCCACACCACTGATCTGACGCAATGGGTCCTAGCAAGCGGCCCCTGGCTCCGCCACCCCTACCTCAGCCCCGCCTGTCCCTTCCCACCCATCCCCAACCTCCCCAGTCACTATCCCCCCAAGCTCTCCCCAGCTCCTTGGGCTGAGGCTGCAGCTGGCAGGGCCCGTCAGCGGGGCATCCAAGCCCCCTCTCCTTAGGAGGAGGGAGGCCAAGCAGGCCCCAAGCAGGGTGGGAAGTCGGGCCCTAACGAGTCAGAATCTGGCACTCGGATGGTTCTGAAATTGACAAACACGCTTCTGCATGCAGCCGGACCCAGGCTCCCCACTGACCAGAGCCACCCGCAGCCTCCTCCTCGGCGCAGGCTCAGGGAGATACCCGGCTCCAGTCCCGGCTGGGGTTTGCTGTTAGCACTGGCTCATTTCATCCTTTCTCTGAAACCCCTGCTACTGGCTGCACCGAGCCTCTTGGTCCCCACAGCACCCCGGGCTCCGGCAGCTTCCCCTGCAGCAGTGGCTGGGTGACGTGGATGTGTCTGATTTGAGGGTTCGACAGAGATGAGGCCAGCACAGATGTAAATCAGGGCAGCTGCGCTCAGATCGGGGCCCAAGGGCAAAGGATCTGGCCCGTCGTTCATGCACTAATACTACTGCGCTGGCATTTTCCCAGCACTGTTTGACCAAACACTGCCCTGTGCCCTTCACAGGAAACGCCTTCCCACCACTGACATGCAGCCATCTCTGGGGTGGGGTGCAGCAGCTGTTTAAATGAGCACACCACCACCGCTAGGTAGTTTAGGACAGGAAGTGAAGAAGAGCCCCACATCCAGGAGAAACTGCAGGGGGTTTGAGGGAAGGAATCTGGCCAGGACACTGGCGGGACGGAAGGAGAGGGGGAGCCACAACTCCTGCCAGTTGTGCGGAGGGGTCGTGCGCTCACTATACAAGTCTCGGTGTTACTGCTTCAGCCAGGCAGGGATTTGGCATCATTGCCCCATTTTACATATGAGCAGAGAAGTGAAGTGACTTGTCCCAAGCTAGGAACAGAACCCAGTCCTGGTGCCTCGGCCCCCTCTGCTCTAATCCATTAAACTCCACTCCCCTACCCAGAGCTGGGGAGAGAACCCAGGAGTCCTGGCTCCCAGCCCCCCACTCTACTCACTGCCTCTCCAGTCAATAGTTTGGATTTCAGAGCATCCCACTCTGAGACCAGGTGCAGTGTTGGGGCACCTGTAATTCTGCGTTTTGCCCACAGGCTCCGTGGCCCGACTGGGGGAGGGGTGACAGCCTGGCCAGCATCCACTGGACTCTTGCAGCCCGAACCCTCAGTGACATAGACAGCCCGGCCCCTCGAGCCAGGCCAGACCGCTCAGCAACGCTGCCGATACATCAGCCTGGGTGTGACTGTCCCCCCGGTCTGGGTGCAGCTAATGGGCGCAGCTAATGGGCGCAGCTCCTCCTGGGCCACTGAGCGTGGGGAACCAGACAGGTGCAAGAATGGGCCATTAAACAGGGGTATTTCCTCACCCCCCCGCCCCCACCATCCCCCCGGCGCTGAGTCGTGGAGCCAGAACTGACACAAAGGAACCCCCATCTGTATGACACAAACCAAGCAGTGCCCAGCAACGACACCATCGGACTTAACCCTGGGGTCACGGTGCTGCTATAGCCCCACTTCCCCCATCCGCAGCCCCCCACCCTCCCGGGCTTACAGCTGTGTAAGGCTGATGGCCCATGGGGAGTGTAGTGCTGCTTTGCTCATTAAAGCCTAGTTTGTTGTCTGGCAGGTGGTGCCGAGCGTGGTGATGGGAAGGCAGGCGAGCGCTTCCAAGATTTATTGGCTTTAATTAATTAACGTGTTTGTTTCTCCCACAGTCGCTCGGCCCCGCTGAGCACTCAGCTCTGGCGCATTCGCCGCTTTACAAATCCATTCGATAAAAACAGTTCCTGATCTGCAGCCCAGCCCAGATTAACTCCAACTGCGCCACCAAGTACCTGAGCCTTTCACACAGCAATAGTGTCTTCTGCATAGGCGCCCCCCTGGGGCAGGATCATGCTAGTCCCCATTTACAGATGGGCAAACTGAGGCACAGAGCATAGCGGACAGATTTCCCAAAGTGCTCAGTGTGATGGTGGCAGATCAGGCGCCAGCTCATTCCAGAGGCCCTGTGGCTGAGTTGAACACTGACAAACCCCTAGCTGGAACTCGGCCGGCTCACCTGTATGCTAGTGTTGTTACAACAGGTATTAGTGCGATAAGAATGTGTTTAGTGTTTAGACTTTACTGAACACTTGTGAGCTGCTGCAGCATTAATCTCACGTAGAGCCTCTGGGTGGCGAGATAGATGGGAGTACCCAGGGGGACTGGCTGTGACGGCTGGTTGGTGAAATCTCAGTATAGCACTCACAGCCAGTTTGGGGTTGTGCCCTGCTTCCTAACAGCCTGCCCTGAGATTTGTACCATGCTCTTGAGCTGTCTCAGGCAGTGTTAAACTCACCCCTCCTGCTGGGTGCACTGGAGATGCCCCTGACCCCCGCCGAGAGCCAGGGGCGCTGAACACTTTGGAAAATGTCAGCTACAGATTCTGTGGTGGCAGCAGCAGGAACTGAACCCCGTTCTCTTCAGTGCACAGCCTGAAACCATCCTTCTGCCAGGCACCAGTCCCGGGGAGGCGCCCCCAATGCTGGCTGGTCTGGGCCTTGTGGAGGGACCCACACACCATGCTCCCTCTCAAAGGGACTTGGTATTTGCCTTGGTTTGGTCTATATTTACCCCCCACTTTCTCACGGTGGGATGTATCTGACCCCCATTACTGTAGTACTTCAGCACGTCACAATCCCTCCCAATATCTGTGTGAGGCAAAGCTACTATCCTCCTTTCACAGCTGGGGAAACTATGGGTATGTCTACACTACGAGAGTAGTTCGATTTTACTTAAATCGAATTTTTGGAATCGATATTGCAAAGTCGAACGTGTGTGTCCACACTAAGGACAGTAATTCGACTTTGTGAGTCCACAGTAACGGGGAAAGCGTCGACATTGGAAGCGGTGCACTGTGGCCAGCTATCCCACAGTTCCCGCAGTCCCCGCTGCCCATTGGAATTCTGGGTGGAGCCGCAAATGCCTTCTGGGTAAAAAAAATGTGTCGAGGGTGCTTTTGGGTAATTGTCGTCATCCGTCCATCACTCCCGCCCTCCCTCCCTGAAAGCGCCGGCGGGAAATCAGTTCGCGCACTTTTCTAGTCAGTGACATCGCGGACACCACAGCACTGCGAGCATGGAGCCCGCTGCGACCATCGCTGCAGTTGTGGCCGCTCTCAACGCCTCGCAGCTTATCATCCACCTTTCCCTGAGGCAGATGCAGATAAGTCAGGCGAGGAGGCTACGGCACCGCGGTGAGGGCCTGAAGTCTGAGAGTAGCACAGACCTCTCAGAAAGCACGGGACCCAGCGCCGAGGACATCACGGTGGCAATGGGTCATGTTGATGCCGTGGAACGGCGATTCTGGGCCCGGGAAACAAGCACGGACTGGTGGGACCGCATAGTGCTGCAGGTCTGGGATGAATCCCAGTGGCTGCGAAACTTTCGCATGCGGAAGGGAACTTTCCTTGAACTTTGTGAGTTGCTGTCCCCTGCCCTGAAGCGCAAGGACACCCGGATGCGAGCAGCCCTGACTGTCCAGAAGCGAGTGGCCATAGCCCTCACCATAGTCAGTCGTGAACCACTTTGGCGTGGGCAAATCTACCGTGGGGGTGGTTGTGATGCAAGTAGCCAAGGCAATCGTTGATGTACTGCTGTCAAAGGTAGTGACCCTGGGAAACGTGGAGGTGATCATAGATGGCTTCGCAGCGATGGGATTCCCAAACTGCGGTGGGGCCATAGATGGAACTCACATCCCTATCCTGGCACCGGACCACCAGGCCAGCCAGTACATTAACAGAAAGGGCTACTTTTCCATGGTGCTGCAAGCACTGGTGGACCACAGGGGACGTTTTACGAACATCTACGTCGGATGGCCGGGCAAGGTTCATGACGCTCGTGTTTTCAGGAACTCTGGTCTGTTTAGACGGCTGCAGCAAGGTATTTACTTCCCGGACCACAAAATAACTGTTGGGGATGTGGAGATGCCTATAGTCATCCTCGGGGACCCAGCCTACCCGCTAATGCCCTGGCTCATGAAGCCCTATACTGGCGCCCTGGACAGTGAAAAAGAACTCTTCAACTACCGGCTGAGCAAGTGCAGAATGGTGGTGGAGTGTGCTTTTGGCCGTCTCAAGGGGAGATGGAGAAGCTTACTGACTCGCTGTGATCTCAGCGAAACCAATATCCCCATTGTTATAGCAGCTTGCTGTGTGCTCCACAATCTCTGTGAGAGCAAGGGGGAGACCTTTATGGCGGGGTGGGAGGTTGAGGCAAATAGCCTGGCTTCTGATTACGCCCAGCCAGACAGCCGGGTGATTAGAAGAGACCAGCGGGACGCGCTGTGCATCCGGGAGGCTTTGAAAGCTAGGTTCCTGACTGAGCAGGGTAACCTGTGACTTTTAAGTTAGTGTACAGAGAAGCTGAACCTGCCCCCGTTTCTTTACCCAGTTAATGTTGACTATCCTATCCAGTTACATACCCCCTTCACCCCCTTCCAACACACGTTTAGAAATAAAATCACTTCTACTTTGTTAATGAACACCGTTGTCTTTATTACTGTTTTCGCGGGAATGTTTTAAACCTGGGACGTAGACTGTGGTGGGGAGCGGGTGTAGTGTAGTGACGCGAATGCAGCTTCTAAACTCCAGGATTGACAGGCTCCGCTGTGGTGGACTGGTTGTTTCAACGGAGCCTGTCACCCCTCCTGATCGGGACTGTGTGTATGGGGGGGCGATGTGACTTTGTGGCAGGGGGAGGACGGTTACAGATCCCCTGCTGCGTGGCTCTGTGATCCAGGATAAGGACCGCCGCTTAAGATCTGTAAGTGCCCTCCCCCGCCACAAAGTCACAGAGCAACCCACCCCCCACCACATAACATGAAAACCACCTCCCAGACTGACCAGGGTAACTAGTCACTGCACTGTGTATGTGCCCTGCTGCTGGACCTGCCCCCGCCTATGTACCCTGCCAAAGGTGACTGTCCTGTCCAATTACCAACCCCCTTCCCCCCCTCCTCCAAAAGAACATGATGGAAACAGTAATTAACAGAAACGTATTTTTTATTATCAACTACACATGGAACTGGGAGGTGAAACTTGGATGGGGGCTTGTGTGAGGCGGGAAGGAAATAACTTGTCAAATTTTGGGGAATGAGAGCCTTCTACTACTAGAGCTCTCTGCAGGGGTGGAGTGAGAGTTGGCACGGACTCTGCCGCCCCTCCTTCTTTGCACCTTCGGTGAGGGGGGTATGGGACTTGGTGGCGGGGGAGGGCGGTTAGAGATAGACTGCAGCGGGGCTCTGTCCTCCTGCCTCCGTTCCTGCAGAACATCCACAAGGCGCCGGAGCGTGTCCGTTTGCTCCCTCAGTAGTCCAAGCAGCGTTTGAGTCGCCTGCTGGTCTTCCTGCCGCCACCTCTCCTCCCGATCCATGTTTGCTTGGTGCATTTGGGACAAGTTCTCCCGCCACTGGGTCTGCTGTGCTGCCTGGGCTCGGGAGCAGGCCATAAGCTCCGAGAACATGTCCTCCCGTGTCCTCTTCTTCCTACGCCTAACCTGTGCTAGCCTCTGGGAGTGTGATGCCAGGCTAGGTTGTGAGACAGTCGCAGATGTGGCTGTGGGAATGGGAAAAAGGGAGTGAATTCCTCAGAAAGATAAATGTAGTTGTGAACAAAGAACATAGTCTTTCTCTGTGAACAAGACCATGCACAGCACCTATCACATGCGCACTCAGCACAAGGTTGAATTCTCGGCCTTCGCATTCAGTGCCTGGGGTCTTGCACAGCTAATTTGAGAAGCGGGGCAGGACACCGGAATTTCTGTTGCAGGCAGACATGGTAAGCCGTAGACTTGTGGCAGCTTAAAACTTTAATATTAGCATTGGCCTCATTTCACATTGAAAGCAATGTCAGTCCCTGCTGCCAGCAATCCGGCAAGCAGGAACTCTGCCCCTGTCCCACCCCCTCGCGGCTGTCCCCGGGAACGATCCCTGTAGGCTGCCCCTCTCCTGCCTCCACCGCGTGGCTGCAAACCAGCGGTTACAGTTCTGTAAAGGAACGGGCAAGCAGTCCCAACACTAACATTCCCCTACCTAATTCAAAGCAGGTCACCATGAGCGACATCACCCTCATGAGGATCTCAGACAGCGAGAAAGAAAGAATGCTCCGGGAAAGCCTCCAAAGACCAGGGCCGTATGCCGCCCTGCTGTGCAGAGCAATGATCCCTGAGTACTTGATTGTCTCGTGGCGCGGCAACGTGTCATACTACGGAGGACACTATAAGGCTGCTCTCCCCAGGAACCTGATGCAACGGCTTTCCAATTACCTCCAGGAGAGCTTCCTCGAGATGTCCCAGGAGGATTTCTGCTCTATCCCCGGACATATAGACCGCATTTTACTCTAGCTGCATTGGCAGTGACTAAACAGTAGAGCGGCTTGGGCAGAACAATCATGCTAAACCGGACATTGTTAGATTTTTTTTCAATAGTTGCACTGCCCAGGACTGAAACGTTAAGCGTCTAGGGCAAACTAATCATGAGAAACCCATTGTTGTTATTCTTAATATTCCTGTTCTGTTAAAAATAAATGTTTAGATGTTTAAAACACTTACTGGCTGATCCTTCCCCAGATTCTGTGTCCGGGTTAACGGCTGGGGACGGTTGGTAGGGGATCTCAGTAAGGGTGATGAAGAGATCCTGGCTGTCGGGGAAATCAGCGTTGTAAGCGCTGTCGATTGCCTCGTCCTCCTCATCTCCTTCCTCATCTTCCCCGTCCGCTAACATGTCCGAGGAACCGGCCGTGGACAATACATCCTCAGAGTCCACGGTCAGTGGTGGGGTAGTGGTGGCGGCCGCACCTAGGATGGAATGCAGTGCCTCGTAGAAACGGGATGTCTGGGGATGCGATCCGGAGCGTCCGTTTGCCTCTTTGGTCTTCTGGTAGCCTTGTCTCAGCTCCTTGATTTTCACGCGGCACTGCGTTGCATCCCGGCTGTATCCTCTCTCTATCATGTCTTTAGAGATCTTCTCGTAGATCTTTGCATTCCGTTTCTTGGAGCGCAGCTCGGAAAGCACGGACTCATCGCCCCACACAGCGATCAGATCCAAGACTTCCCGATCAGTCCATGCTGGGGCCCTCTTTCTATTCTGAGATTGCACGGCCATCACTGCTGGAGAGCTCTGCATCGTTGCCAGTGCTGCTGAGCTCGCCACGATGTCCAGACAGGAAATGAGATTCAAACTGCCCAGACAGGAAAAGGAATTCAAATTCAAATTTTCCCGGGGCTTTTCCTGTGTGGCTGGTCAGAGCATCCGAGCTCGGACTGCTGTCCAGAGCGTCAACAGAGTGGTACACTGTGGGATAGCTCCCGGAGCTATTAGCGTCGATTTCCATCCACACCTAGCCTAATTCGACATGGCCATGTCGAATTTAGCGCTACTCCCCTTGTCGGGGAGGAGTACAGAAGTCGAATTAAAGAGACCTCTATGTCGAACTAAATAGCTTCGCGGTGTGGACGGGTGCAGGGTTAATTCGATGTAACGGCGCTAACTTCGACATAAACGCCTAGTGTAGACCAGGCCTATGACAGCATACACCCTGTATTCACACCCTACACACTACTGCAATTATACACCCCTGTATTCACACCCTACACACTATTGTAACAATACACCCCTGTATTCACACCGTGCATGTTACTGTAATAATACAACCTGTATTCACACCCTGCACACTACTGTAATACACCCCTTTATTCACACCCTGCACACTACTGTAATAATACACCCCGGTGTTCACACCCTGCATGTTACTGTAATAATATAGTCTGTGTTCACACCCTATTATAATACACCCCTGTATTCACACCTTACACACTATTGTAAAATACACCCCTGTAGCCACATCTTACACTCTACTGTAATAATATGCCCCTGTAGTCACACCCTACACTTTACTATACTAATATACTCTTGTAGTCACACTTTACACACTGTTGCAATAATTTTTGTACAAGGTGTGACCTGGTGTGCCTAGGGCAGCTCTCACTAGAAATGCCAACTTCAGGGCAGGCTACAAAAAGGAGAGCAGATACTCCCAAGACTGGTGGGTAACACTGAAGTTAAACTCCCCAACCAGTCACAAACTGTGCTTCTGATCCCCCACACTGGTTAACAAGAAGCAAAAAAGAAATCACGTAGCCCTCTTATTGCATTCCAGTTCTCTGGCTCCCAATCAGCACATAGGTCCAGTACATTGAGAAGTTATTTAAAAAACTCTGCTCAGATCTACAAAATGGTCTGCCATGTTACCGGGTCAGTATAGGTTTGGATCTTACCCAAAATACCTCGCTGCCAGCCAATCCTTTTGTGTCTAAAACGAAAGGTTTATTAGAATGAAAAAAGAAAGAACAAGAAGAGAGATGTTAAATGATAAAGCAGTCACATACATACAAAGATTTCAAAGTCCATATATCAGGTTCCTAGCAGTACTGGTGAGTTTGCTGGTTTGAAAGTCCCTCTGGAACACATCCACAGCTTGGATGGGTCGTTCAGCCCTTTGTTCAGAGCTTCCTGTGTAGAAAGGTTACTCCAGAGGAAAGAAGCAGGAATGAAGACAAAATGGAGAAGATGCAGCTGCCTTTTATAGTCTTTGGCCATGTGGCCTGTGTTTCCTTTGTTCCAAACACAAGCTGCCCAGCACATGACCTGGAAGCCTCAGAGTTCTGGCCATAGGCAGGTCCCTGCATGCCTTGCGGAGTCATAAGGTGTATCCCTGACCCTTTCAATGGGTTCATTGTACCGTTGATGTCCCTTGATGATCCATCAAGCAGGCTAGGCAGTGTTGATGCCAATCTACCTGTGGGTGTCACCTAGGGTTACCATACGTCCGGTTTTTCCCGGACATGTCCGGCTTTTCGGCAATCAAACCCCCGTCTGGGGGGAATTGCCAAAAAGCCGAACATGTCCGGGAAAATGCCGGCCGGGCACTTCCCTTCCCGCGACTGCTCTGCTCCTCCCCTGACTCTTCGGCTCTGTTTAAGAGCCGAGCTGCCCGAGCGCTATGGGCTTCAGGCAGCCCCCTTGCCTCCGGATCCCAGCCGCCGGCCGGGCACTTCCCCTCCCGGGCTCCGGCGGCGCAGGGTCCAGAGGTATGGGGGCTGCCCAAAGCCAGTAGCGCTCGGGCAGCTCGGCTCTTAAACAGAGCCAAAGAGTCAGGGGAGGAGCAGAGCCTCTGGCCGCGGCGGCTCTGCTCCTCCCCTGACTCTTCAGCTCTGTTTAAGAGCTGAGCGCTACGGGCTTTGGGCAGCCCCCAGGCCTCCGGACCCTGCGCTGCCGGAGCCCGGGAGGGGAAGTGCCCGGCCGGGGGCGCAGGGTCCGGAGGCATAGGGGCTGCCTGAAGCCCAAGCTCTACCTGCTTCACGGTTTGCCGGGCAGCCTCCAGACCCTGTGCCCCCGGCTGGGCGCTTCCCCTCCCGGGCTCCAGCTGCGCTGGGGAAGCGCCGGCCGGGGGCACAGGGTCTGGGGGCTGCCCGGCAAACCGTGAAGCTGGTAGCGCTCGGGCAGCCCTTTTCGTGTGGCTGGGAGTGGGAGGGAGGAGGGGGCGGAGTTATGGCGGGATTGGGGCGGGGAAGGGGCGGAGTTGGGGTGGGGTTGGGGTGGGAAAAGGGCAGGGCCAGGGCCCCGTGGAGGGTCCTCTTTTTTTATTTGTTAAATATGGTAACCATAGTGTCACCCAGATGCACAGCACAAGTTGGAAATACAGATATACCCTACATATCTATAACTCATAATACAAGGATGAAACAAACATATAAACGAGATTATCATACTTGGCAAATCACAACATCTTCGCAGATACCCCACACGGCACACCTGGCACAACTCATTGCCATTTTACAATATTGGTATTCATAATATCCTAAAGTGTCCCCCAGATTCCATACAGCGTCACACATGGTATGCCTTGTAAGGTATCATTTGAAAACTCATAATTTGCTGGTCAGTATTGTCCTGGTAAAATATGTGTGGCAACACTGTACGTGAAATTATAAGAGTCCCCTGTCTGGTGTTAGTAAAACAAACTACAAACCCTACATTGCTGCCCAAACAGAAGTTGGCAAACAGGCCTGTCCTACACAAAGGAATGTGTGCTTACCTTAATTTGCATTTAGCAGTAACCAGAGTCATCAAGCAAGAAGGGAAACAAAGGAAGTGCAAACAGGTGAGAAAAAGCAGCAGGGAACATCCTTCCACATAGACTCTTTGTCTCCTGGTGCCCAGCTGGAAATGTTTTCCAAGAGGGGGACTGAAACTATAAAAAGGAGGGACAAGCACCCCAAGGCACACACACCCCCGCCCATCACATTCACTGCACCTGATGAGACAAAGGAAGCAGGCACTGGACTCTGGAGGAGGGGTCCTGGACAGAGAGTTTGGTCAGTAATCGGCTGGAGCATGTGATGAGAAGCTTTGCTTCAATCTAATATAGTTCATTAAGTTAGGTGTTAGTAAATGTTTTATCTTGCTTTTCTTGAAACTATTTCTGACTTTTATGGCTCATTACTTGTACTCACTTAAAATCTCTCTCTTTGTCATTAATCAGCTTTTTTTTTTACTGTTTTATCTAATCCAGTGTGTTTAAATTGAAGTGTCTGAATAACTATTTGAGCTAATAAACTGGCATAAATGTGTGTATTGTCCAGGAGAGGGCTGGGTAGTACAGCACATACATTGCTGGGGCAAAATCTGAGCCTGGGGGTGTGTTGGGGTCACCCTGCAGTCTAACCCAGGCTGGTGAGACCCAGGTAACCCAAGTGTGACTGGCAGGCTGCGGTTCACACAGACATTCCGGGTGTGACCTGCATGCTGGAAGGCTGTCTGTGAGTGGCACAGGTGTTGTAAGACACGGATGGCTGCAGGGTAGGAGAAACACAGCCCCTCGGGTCTGGACAGCACCCGGGTATGTCACAGAAACTAAGGCCTGGTCTACACTTGAAAGTTATATTGGCACAGTTACATTGGTCGGCGTGTGAAAGAACCACATCTGTGACCAATGTCGCTCTGCTGACAAACCCTCCAGCGCAGGCACAGCCATGCTGGAGACGGCTCCCTTCGACATAGCAACTCTTCACTCAGGTAGCTTGATCAGGTGTCTGGTTTTCAACTGGAACGCCCGGCCAAAAAGGGACCCTGGCGGCTCCGGTCAGCGCTGCCGACAGGGGCATTAAAAGTCCAATCGGCGGTGCTGCAGGGTTAAGGCAGGCTAGTCCCTACCTGTCCTGGCTCCGCACTGCACCCTGGAAGTGGCCAGCAGGTCTTGCTCCTGGGCGGGGAGGCCATGGGGCTCCGCGGGCTGCCCCCACCCAGAGCACCGGCTCCGCACTCCCATTGACCAGGAACTGACCAATGGGAGCTGGGGGAGCGATGCCTGCTGGCAAGAGCAGCGCACGGAGTCTCCTGGACCCCCACCTAGGCACTGGACCTGCTGGCTGCGGTGCCAAGACAGGTAGGCAGCCTGTCTTAGCCCCGCTGCACCACCGACCAGGAGCTGCATGAGGTAAGCCCACACCCAACCCCCCTTCCCCAGCCCTGATCCCCCGAAACCTGGGGCCCTCTCCTGTACTCCAAACCCCTCATCCCTGGCCCCACCCCAGAGCCCACATCCCAAGCCCTGACCCCAACCCCCTCCTGCACCCCAACCTCCTGCCTCAACCCGCAGCCTCCTCCCACATTCTGAATCCCTCAGCCCCACCTCCCAGCCTGGAGCCCCCTCCTGCACCCCAAACCCCTCATTCCCCCAAACCCCAAACCCCTGCCCCAGAGCCCACACCCCCAGCCGAAGCCCTCACCCCCTCACATAACCACCTGCCCCAGCCCAGCGAAAGTGAGTGAGGGTGAGGGACAGCAAGCCACTGAGGGAGGGGGAATGTAGTGAGCAGGGTTGGGGCCTCGGGGCAGGGGTTGGGGCGGGGCCTAGACTCATAGAAGATTAGGGTTGGAAGAGACCTCAAGAGCTCATCGAGTCCAACCCCCTGCTCAAAGCAGGACCAACCCCAACTAAATCATCCCAGCCAAGGCTTTGTCAAGCTGGGCCTTAAAAACCTCTAAGGAAGAAGATTCCACCATCTCCCTAAGGAACCCATTCCAGTGCTTCACCGCCCTCCTAATGAAACACTTGTGACGGGTTTGGTCACAGAGACCCCCTTGGGACTGTCACCTGATGTGCTGAATTTACCTCTGAGCCCGTTTTCCCTGCCAGCTTGGGACTTCCAGAACCTGCCTTGTTGAGCCAGACACACTAGCAGCAGGCTAAATGGAAAAGTATCAGATTTAAGATGGATTCCAGTATCATGTGACATGGTCACATGTCCTGTGAGACCTCATTCTTCATTACCCAAGGGCTGGCCCACACTTACACAGGAAGGCTTGCAGGTAAATAAACCCATTCACAACCAATTGTTCTAGTCAATAGCCCACATTTTGCATAATTACAATAGGACCTCAGAGTTATAGTTCATATTTCTAGCTTCAGATACAAGAATGATACATACATACAAATAGAAGGAATATATTCAGTAGGTTATAACCTTTGTTATGATACCTTACAAGAGACCTTTTGCATAAAGCATATTCCAGTTACATCATATTCACACTAATAAGCATATTTCCATAAAACATATGAAGTGCAACCTCACATTAGTTTTTTCTAATATCCAACCTAGACCTCGCGCACTGCAACTTGAGACCATTGCTCCTTGTTCTGGTATCTACCACCACTGAGAACAGCCGAGCTCCATCCTCTTTGGAACCCCCTTCACGTAGTTGAAGGCTCCTATCAAATCCTCCCTCACTCTTCTCTTCTGCAGACTAAATAAGCCCAGTTCACTCAGCCTCTCCTCGTAAGTCATATGCCTCAGCCCCCTAATCATTTTCGTTACCCTCCGCTGGACTGTCTCCAATTTCTCCACATCCTTTCTGTAGTGGGGGCCCAAAACTGGATGCAATACTCCAGATGTGGCCTCACCAGTGCTGAATAGAGGGGAATAATCACTTCCCTCGATCTGCTGGCAATGATTTTACTAATACAGCCCAATATGCCGTTAGCCTTCTTGGCAACTGTCAAGGCTGCTTCTCCACTTTGAACTCTAGGGTACAAATGTGGGGGCCTGCATGAAAACTTCTAAGCTTAACTACCAGCTTAGATCTGGTCCGCTGCCACCACTCTCGATGCTAATTCCCTTCCCCGGGTAGCCTTGAGAGACTCTTCACCAATTCCCTGGTGAATACAGATCCAAACCCCTTGGATCTTAAAACAAGGAGAAATTAACCATTCCCCCTCCTCCCTTCCACCAACTCCTGGTGGATCAAGATCCAACCCCCTTGGATCTAAAAACAAGGAAAATCAATCAGGTTTTTAAAAAGAAGGCTTTTAATTAAAGAAAAGATAAAAATCATCTCTGTAAAATCAGGATGGAAAATAACTTTACAGGGTAATCAAACTTAAAGAGCCCAGAGGACCTCCCTCTAGCCTTAGGTTCAAAGTTACAGCAAACAGAGGTAAACACCCTAGTAAAAGGTACATTTACAAGTTGAGAAAACAAAGATAACAACTAACACGCCTTGCCTGGCTGTTTACTTACAAGTTTGAAATATGAGAGACTTGTTCAGAAAGATTTGGAGAGCCTGGATTGATGTCTGGTCCCTATCAGTCCCAAGAGCGAACAACCCCCAAAACAAAGAGCACAAACAAAAGCCTTCCCCCCACCAAGATTTGAAAGTATCTTGTCCCCTTATTGGTCCTTTGGGTCAGATGTCAGGCAGGTTACCTGAGCTTCTTAACCCTTTACCGGTAAAAGGATTTTGGAGTCTCTGGCCAGGAGGGATTTTATAGTTCTGTACACAGGAGGGCTGTTACCCTTCCCTTTATAGTTATGACAGCAACAAAGGCACACTGCTGACTCATATCCAGCGTCTCTAATCCAGCTTCTCCTCCACTGTAATCCCCAGGTCCTTTTCTACAGAACTGCCGCTTAGCCAGTCGGTCCCCAGCCTGTAGCGGTGCATGGGATTCTTCTGTCCTACGTGCAGGACTCTGCACTTGTCCTTGTTGAACCTCATCAGATTTCTTTTGGCCCAATCCTCCAATTTGTCTAGGTCACTGTGGACCTTATCCCTACCCGCCAGCGTATCTATCATGAAGATGTTGAACAAAACCGGTCCCAGGACAGACCCCTGGGGCACTCCGCTTGATACTGGCTGCCAACTAGACATTGAGCCATTGATCACTACCCGTTGAGCCCGACGATCTAGACAGCTTTCTATCCACCTTAGAGTTCATTCATCCAATCCATATTTCTTTAACTTGCTGGCAGGAATACTGTGGGAGACCGTATCAAAAGCTTTGCTAAAGTCAAGATATATCACGCCCACCAATTTCCCCATATCCACAGAGCCAGTTATTTCATTATAGAAGGCAATCAGATTGGTCAGGCATAACTTGCCTTTGGTGAAGGGGAAGGGGCGGTGCTAGGGTGTTCGGTTTTGTACGATTAGAAAGTTGGCAATCCTACACTCGGGAGGTGGCGTTCCTACAGTGACTGTGCAGGCTGTGTCTGCACTACGGGCTATGCCGGGACAGTCTCCGCAGTGTAGACATACCCTAAGGCACAGCAGCCCGGCTCCACAAAGGGACTCAGGAGTTGGGAAGCTCATTGCAGCACCTGACTTTAGGGTCTAGAAAATCACAGGACCCTGCTGGATTCACAGTGCTGAGCTGGGCACCCAGGCTCCCTGTACAATGCATGGTGGAAAGAGGCACCTTTGGATGCATCGCGCACACCAGCACATCACGTGGGGAGCCGCCGATCTGGCTGGTGGGAGTGGTGTATGCTACGCCCCGCCCCTTTCGCAGAGATAGGCACCTCTCTCTGCCAGTGGTCCACGAATTGGGGCAGTGGGCACTGCCTTGGTAACCCTTAGCCCAGCGGTCAGAGTGTTCGCCCCGCAGATCCCCAGTCCAAGCCCCTGGCTGACGAGGAGGAGGGATCGGAAAAGGGGTCGGCCACCTCCCTGTTGTACATGCAGCCCACAGGGCCGTGGGCTAGTGTGATGTGGGGCTCGCTCAGGCTCACCCCCAAGGCCGAAGTTCTTCCATTCGACTGAGGGCTCGTCTTCACATACAGCGCCACGGCGGCGCAGAGGGGCTTTAGTGCCGACGTGCCTATGAGCTCCTCCCGTCGGCGCAGTTACTCCACCTCCCCGAGAGGCAGCAGCTCTGTCCACAAGAGGTGCTCTCCTGCTGTCTACGCAGGGGGTTAGGTCTGTGTAGCAACGTGGCTCACGGGAGGGGATTTTTCATGCCCCTGAGCAACGTAGTTCTACTGATCTCAGTCTGTCGTGTATACCTGGCCGCTGTAATGACCAGTTAGGCTACAGAAGGCATGAGAGTGACAGTACAGCTCTGTGGTCTGCGCCCTCGGCTGAGAGGTGGCTGCTCCCTCTTCCAATCCCTTCTCCACATCAGGCAGAGGGGGGCTGGAATGGGGGGGGGTCTCCTGCGGGAGTGCCCTAACCACAGGGCTAAGATATAGGGGAGGGTGCTTCTGTCTCCCCTGCAGTGTGTGGAGTAGAGCAGTCCCTCAGCGTGCCTACTGGATCGGGGCCTGCATGCCAGCTAGGCAGAGGGGTGCCCACCCTGGCCATCCTGTTGGCCAGAAGGGCAGAAAAAGTTTTCAGTGCACCACCCTCTGCCCCCCACCAGCCAATCAGCAGAGCCAGAAAAAAAAACAGCCAATCATCAGCAGAGTAAAAATGACTGGCCAATAAGAGCAGAGAAAAAAATAGGCTGCCAATCATCAGTAGAGCAAAAATGGCCAGCCAATCAGAGCGCCCATGTGCCTAGTAAGGCAACAGTGTGCATGTTGGGAGACAGACGATTGGCACCCAGGAGCTGGCAGTGCAAGTACAGAGCCACTGAGTGAGTTAAGGTGCCTATAGAGCTAGGGGAGCCGAGTGGGAGTTCTGCAGATCGCAGTGGCAACTACGTACCTTTGTGTATTGGGAACAGAGAGACCAAGGCCCAGAGCTTGTGACGATCTGGGCCTCGGTGACTTTCCCAAGGTCATACAGGAAGTCAGTAGCAGAGCTGAGAACTGAATCCAGCCCTCCTAAATCCCAGGCTAGTGCCAGAACCACTGCCCCATCCTTCCCTTTTCGTTCAGAGTCAGAAAAAACAACAAATAAAGAACAAATACAAAGTCTCTGGGATGGAGAGAAAACAACTCACCCAGTTGGCAGCATCCTCTCTGCCAGCCCACCCCACACAGTCACACCCTACACCACACTGCTGCTTTGCATGGCCATGCACTGGGAATTGGGAACTTTCCAGTTGCAGTCCCATTTACACGTGCTGGAACTGGCTGATGCAGGGGAGCCAGGTGCCGCAGCAAGAGAGAAACATACTAAGTGCAGATCCATTTTCATCTCAGAGTGACAGATACTGACTTAAACAATGAAAAAACATTGAGTGCCCACTGGGATTTCCCTTTGTCTCCCGCATTGAAGGTCCTGGATTCTTCTCAGGTCCTCCTGGCTGAATGGGCTTTTGACAACATGAGAGGAGGCCAGGTTGCTGTGATGCATGGCCAGATTCTGCATCATTGTGCTGGGTATTGCAGACACCAAAGGGATTTGCCAGGGTTGCCCACACTGCACTGGAGGGGTAGAAAAGCAAAGCGCCTGTTAGGATCCAGGGATGGAGGGTGAACTGGGGTGGGGCAGTTCGACAAGTAACAAGAAACAATTAAAACAATGAGTCTGGTGGCACCTCAAAGACTAACAGATTTATTTGGGCATAAGCTTTCATGGGTAAAAAAACCCACTTCTTCAGATGCACAGAGCCATAGGCGCTGACTCTGTGGGTGCTCCGGGGCTGGAGCACCCATGGGGAAAAATTGGTGGGCGCTTTGCACCCACCGGCAGCTCCCCACGCCACCCCAGCTCACCTCTGCCTCCGCTCAGCCTCCAGCTCCTACCCTAAGTGCGCCGCTGCGTCCTGCTTCTCCCCCCTCCCTCCCAGCACTTGGCGCCACAAAACAGCTGTTTCGTGTTGCAAGCCTGGGAGGGAGGGGGTAGGAGGGTGAACGCGGCGTGCTTGGGGGAGGAGGCAGGGCCGGGGAGGGGATTTGGGGAGGGATCCAATAGAGGCAGGGAGGGGCGGAGTTGGGGTGGGGACTTTGGGGCAGGGGTGAAGTCGGGGCGGGGCTGGGGGCGGGAGGGGCACGAGTACCCACCGGCGCCGAAAAAAGTTGGCGCCTGTGCATGGAGCAAAAATTACAGTTGCAGGCATTATATACTGACAAATGAAGAGAAGGGAGTTACCTCACAAGTGGAGAACCAGTGTTGACAGGGCCAATTCAATCAGGGTGGATGTAGTCCACTTCCAATAATTGATGAGGAGGTGTCAATTCCAGGAGAGGCAAAGCTGCTTTTGTAGTAAGCCAGCCACTCCCAGTCCCTAGTCAAGCCCAAATTAATGGTGTTAAATTAGCAAACGGATTTTATTTCTGCAGTTTCTCTTTGAAGTCTGTTTCTGAAGTTTTTTTGTTCAAGTATGGCTACTTTTAAATCTGTTATAGAACGTCCAGGAAGATTGAAGTGTTCTCATACTGGCTTTTGTATGTTACCATTCCTGATGTCCGATTTGTGTCCATTTATTCTTTTAAGTAGAGACTGTCCGGTTTGGCCAATGTACATGGCAGATGGGCATTGCTGGCACATGCTGGCATATATCACATTAGTAGATGTGCAGGTGAATGAGTCCCTGATGTTGTGGCTGAAGTGGTTGGGTCTTCTGATGGTGTCACTAGAGTAGATATGGGGACAGAGTAGGCAATGAGATTTGCTACAGGGGTTGGTTCCTGCATTAGTGTTTCTGTGGTGTGGTGTGAAGTTGCTGGTGAGTATTTGCTTCAGGTTGGGGGGCTGTCTGTAAGCGAGGACTGGCCTGCCTCCCAAGGTCTGTGAGAGTGAGGGATCGTTTTCCAGGATAGGTTGTAGATCGTGGATGATGAGCTGGAGAGGTTTTAGCTGGGGGCTGTATGTGATGGCCAGTGGTGTTCTGTTATTGTCCTTGTTGGGCCTGTCCTGTAGTAGGTGACTTCTGGGTACCCGTCTCGCTCTGTCAATCTGTTTCCTCACTTCCCCAGGTGGGTACTGTAGTTTTAAGAATGCTTGATAAAGATCTTGTAGGTGTTTGTCTCTGTCAGCCACCAGGTGTGCCATGGCCTCATTAGGGCCTCATCAGGGATTTTCACTCCATGCATCAGAAGAAGTGGGTTTTTTACCCACAAGAGTTTATGCCCAAATAAATCTGTTAATCTTTAAGGTGCCACCAGACTCCTTGTTGTTTTTGTGGATACAGACTAACAGGGCTACCCCCTGATAAGAAACAATCAGTTTGTCAGTTTCAACTACAGCTTCTTGTGTGAGTGATGGCCTCGGGGCCCTGTGCAAACACTGACTGACGTCTCGGGTGAACTGCCCACAATAAATCACAGTGCACTGGCCAGGACATGGCCAAGAGAACTACCATGATCTTGTTTGCCTCCAAAAAATGGGTGAATTGCATTGCACGCTTCCTGCCTCACACAGTGGTGACCGGCTTCAATGCAGCTTCTCCTTATGTACGTGGTACTCCGTGGAAGTAACAGCCTTCAGTACCAGGTCCTGAATCATGCGTGCGCAGAATCAGGCCTGCTTGATGGCATCATGAGGCACACAGATTGTGCTGACTCCCAGCTTTCATTAAAAAACAAAGCAAAAAAGTCCGTTCTCACCCCCGTAGTAGCAGGGCCGACTCTAGGCACCAGCAAAACAAGCTGGCGCTTGGGGCGGCACATTTTTAGGGGCGGCATGGCCGGCACCAGAATGCTGCCCCTGCCGCCCCTAAAAATGTGCCCTGGCCGCCCTAGCTCACTTCCGCTGCTGCTGCCACGGCGTGCGAAACAGCTGATTCGCGTGCCGCTGCTCGCCCTCCCTCCCAGGCTCTCAAACCTGGGAGGGAGGGGGAGATCCCGAGCGGCCACGGTGCGCGAAACAGCTGATTCGCGCGCCGCTGCTCCCCCTCCCTCCCAGGTTTGAGAGCCTGGGAGGGAGGGGGAGATCCTGAGCAGCTGCGGCGCACAAAACAGCTGATTTGCGTGCCGCCGCTCGCCCTCCCTCCCAGGCTCTCAAACCTGGAAGGGAGGGGGAGACTCCGAGTGGCTGCGGCGCGCGCGCCGCTTCTCCCCCTCCCTCCTACGCTTGAGAGTCTGGGGGGAGGAGGCAGGGCTGGGGATTTGGGGAAGGGGCGGAGTTGAAGCGGGGCCGGAGGGTGGGGTAAGAAAAAAATGGGGGGGGCGGCCAAAATTGATTTTGCTTGGGGCGGCAAAAATCCTAGAGCCGGCCCTGCGCAGTAGTGTTGAAAATCTTCCAGCCCTTCCCTCAGCGACCTGGATGTCAACATACAATCACGGCTGATTAACACAAAGATTGGCAGAGTGGGCAGTGATGAGGAGGACAGGACAGTCTCATGGAGCGCTCCGGATCACTTGATAAGCTTAGCTGGGCCCTTTCTAAGACAATGCCCTTTAGTCCAGGCAAGGCAAGGTCACCCGTCTCGGAACCCGTGGCCTGTGCCATGGAAAGCAGTCACTGTAAACAGGAGCTCCCAGTGCGGGGCTGTGGGAAAAGAGGCCAGTGCAGTCCTTGGAGGCTAGTCCAGGGGAGCAACGAGGAGGAGCAGGGAGGTGATTTCACCTCTGTGCATGGCCTTGGCGGTGCAGATACTGGATACTGCGGCCAGGCCTGGTGTCCCCATTTTTAAGACGATGTTGAAAAGTTGGAACAAGATTTAACGAGCTCAATCTGTTCAGTTTAGTGCAAAGAATCTTGCGACGTACAAGTGCGTTCCTGGGGAGGCAACCCCAGGTACTAAAGGGCTCTGAAATCCAGCAGAGAAATGCAGAACAGCTGCCAATGGCTGGCAGCTATAGCCAGGCAAATTGTACTGGAAATAGGGTGCAATTTTGTAACAGGGAGGGTGATTAACAATGGCACAAACTCCCGAGGGAAGGGCTGGAGACTCCACCTCTTGCTCCCTTCAGATCCAGGCTGGAGGCCCTGCTGGAAGATGCGTTAGTCAAACACAAGCTCTTGGGCTCCATCCAGGGGTGTGACAGTGCAGGGAGTGAGTCCCTGAGCCTGCACACAGATCACTCGGAGGCTAATTAGTGCCCAAGGAGAAGCTGATTGGGGGTGATGATTAAGGCTCCGTGTTTGTCACGGAGGTCACGGATTCCGTAGCTTTACGTGACCTCCGTGACTTCTGCAGCAGCCCGTGCGGATGGCCTGGGAGCTGAGCTGCCTGAGCAGCTCGGGCAGCCCCTGGGCCAGTCACACCAGCTGCTGCTAGGGCAGTCTCAAGCCCTCCTGCCCCCCAGCAGCAGGAGTCTGGGTGTGGGAGAGCTCAGGGCTGGGAATAGGGGTGCAGGGTGGTGCTTACCTGGGGGGAGGCCTCCCTGGAAGGACGACAGGAACTCCCCTCCCTCAGCTCCTAGCTCCACCTGCTGCCTTTACCTGCAGGCACCGCCCCCGCAGATCCCATTGGCCGCGGTTCCCAACCAATGGGAGCTGCAGAACCGGGGCTTGGGGCAGAGTGGAGGCATAAGAACATAAGAACATAAGAAAGGCCATACCGGGTCAGACCAAAGGTCCATCTAGCCCAGTATCCTGTCTACCGACAGAGGGAGTGAACCTAACAGGCAATGATCAAGTGATCTCTCTCCTGCCATCCATCTCCACCCTCTGACAGACAGAGGCTAGGGACACCATTCCTTACCCGTCCTGGCTAATAGCCATTAATGGACTTAACCACCATGAATTTATCCAGTTCTCTTTTAAACTCTGTTATAGTCCTAGCCTTCACAACCTCCTCAGGTAAGGAGTTCCACAAGTTGACTGTGCACTGCGTGAAGAAGACTTCCTTTATTTGTTTTAAACCTGCTGCCTATTAATTTCATTTGATGACCCCTAGTTCTTGTATTATGGGAATAAGTAAATAACTTTTCCTTATCCACTTTCTCCACATCACTCATGATTTTATATACCTCTATCATATCCCCCCTTAGTCTCCTCTTTTCCAAGCTGAAGAGTCCTAGCCTCTTTAATCTCTCCTCATATGGGACCCGTTCCAAACCCTTAATCATTTTAGTTGCCCTTTTCTGAACCTTTTCTAGTGCCAGTATATCTTTTTTGAGATGAGGAGACCACATCTGTACGCAGTATTCGAGATGAGGGCGTACCATCGATTTATATAAGGGCAATAATATATTCTCAGTCTTATTCTCTATCCCCTTTTTAATGATTCCTAACATCCTGTTTGCTTTTTTGACCGCCTCTGCACACTGCGTGGACATTTTCAGAGAACTATCCATGATGACTCCAAGATCTTTTTCCTGACATCTTGTAGCTAAATTAGCCCCTATCATATTGTATGTATAGTTTAAGCGCTCCTTTTGTATCTCGATCATCAAGGGGCCCCACTAGTTGTTTAGCAGGCTTCCTGCTTCTGATGTACTTAAAAAACATTTTGTTATTACCTTTGGAGTTTTTGGCTAGCCATTCTTCAAACTCCTCTTTATAATAATAATTAATGGAGATATCCCATCTCCTAGAACTGGAAGGGACCTGGAAAGGTCATCGAGTCCAGCCCCCTGCCTTCACTAGCAGGACTAAGTACTGATTTTGCCCCAGATCCCCCATGTGGCCCCCTCAAGGATTGAACTCACAACCCTGGGTTTAGCAGGCCAATGCTCAAACCACTGAGCTATCCCTCCCCTCTTTGGCTTTTCTTATTACATTCTTGCACTTGATTTGGCAGCATTTATGCCCCTTTCTATTTGCCTCACTAGGATTTGACTTCCACTTTTTAAAGGAAGTCTTTTTATCTCTCACTGCTTCTTTTACATGGTTGTTAAGCCACGGTGGCTCTTTTTTAGTTCTTTTACCGTGTTTCTTAATTTGGGGTATACATTGAAGTTGGGCCTCTATTATGGTGTCTTTAAAAAGCGCCCATGCAGCTTGCAGGGATTTCACTTTAGTCACTGTACATTTTAACTTCTGTTTAACTAACCCCCTCATTTTTGCATAGTTCCCCCTTTTGAAATTAAATGCCACAGTGTTGGGCTGTTGAGATGTTCTTCCCACCACAGGGATGTTGAATGCTATTGTATTATGGTCACTATTTCCAAGTGCTCCACTCAGAACTAAATCTAGAGTTTCCTCTCCCCTTGTGGGTTCCTGTACCAGCTGCTCCATGAAGCAGTCATTTAAAGTGTCCAGAAATTTTATCTCTGCATTTCGTCCTGAAGTGAAATGTTCCCAGTCAATATGGGGATAATTGAAATCCCCCACTATTATTGAGTTCTTAATTTTGATAGCCTCTCTAATTTCCCTTAGCATTTCATCATCACTATCACCGTCCTGGTCAGGTGGTTGATAGTAGATCCCTAATGTTATATTCTTATTAGAGCATGAAATTTCTATCCATAGAGATTCTATGGAACATGCGGATTTGCTTAAGATTTTTACTTCATTTGATTGTACATTTTCTTTCCCATATAGTGCCACTCCCCCCGCTGCACGACCTGTTCTGTCCTTCCTATATATTTTGTACCCCGGAATGATTGTGTCCCATTGATTGCTCTCAGTCCACCAGGTTTCTGTGATGCCTATTATATCAATATCCTCCTTTATCACAAGGCACTCTAGTTCACCCATCTTATTATTTAGACTTCTAGCATTTGTGTACAAGCACTTTAAAAACTTGTCACTGTTTATTTGTCTGCCCTTTTCTGATGTATCAGATTCTTTTTTATGTGAATGTTTATCATCTGATCTGGCCCCTACTTTATCCTCTTCCATCCTCTGCTCCTGACTAGAACCTGGAGATTCTCTATCATTAGACTCTCCCCTAAGAGAAGTCTCTGTCCCAGTCACATGCTCCTCTGCAGCAGTCGGCTTTCCCCCATCTCCTAGTTTAAAAACTGCTCTACAGCCTTTTAATGTTTAGTGCCAGCAGTCTGGTTCCACTTTGGTTTAGGTAGAGCCCATCCTTCCTGTATAGGCTCCCCTCATTCCAGAAGTTTCCCCAGTTCCTAATGAATGTAAACCCCTCCTCTCTACCCCATCGTCTCATCCACACATTGAGACGCTGAAGCTCTGCCTGCCTACCTGGCTCTGCGCGTGGAACTGGGAGCATTTCTGAGAATGCCACCATAGAGGTCCTGGATTTCAGTCTCTTCCCTAGCAGCCTAAATTTGGCAGCACATGGAGCTAGGAGCTGAAGGTCGCCGCTTCCCAGGAGCGGGGTAGGGAACCTGCTCCAGCCCTGCCAACCCTCCCGCCCCCCGAGCACCCACAGCACCCCCTGGGCTGCGCCCCCCCTGGTGCTCCCCCAGGCCACGCCTTCCGAGTACCTATGGCGCCCCATGGGCTGTTCCCCCAGCATCCGCGGCACCCCCCTGGGCCGACCCCCTGAGCCACTCCCCTCCCCAAAGTTTTAGTCAGGGGTATATAGAAAAAGTCATGGACAGGTCACGGGCCGTGAATTTTTGTTTACTGCCCGTGACCTGTCCATGACCTTTACTAAAAATACCTGTGACTGAAATGTAGCCTTAGTCATGATTCAATCAGACTAGTGGGCTGGGAAGGGTAAGAACTCAAGTGGCCCCATCAGCACAGTCTGGCTTTACAAGCAGTGACTGAGTCCATGAAATATAAACAGAGCTTAACCAATGCAGTGACATCTGCCTGAGTCTGCAGAGAGCCTGCAGCAGTGATTCTGGGTGGGCTGAACAGCCTCCCCCCTCATTAATCTCATTCAATCAGCTCTCAAGGCCTCAGTCTGAATCTTCGAAGCAATGAACAGATCAAGCCCCAGACTGAATTTTGATCTATTGACAGCCAGGACAGCTGTGGTCCTCTGGGACGGTGCAGATCACAGCGTCCAGGAGAGCTGGGGACCCAGCATTCCCAGTCAGGGGGTCTGGCTCTGGGACGCACTCCCAGAGGAGATCAGCTGAATCCACTGTCTGACCAGCACAAGGACACACTGCTAGCCCTTCCTCTTTGACACAGCCCTTTCTACCATCCCACAAATGTCCCTCCGACACTGACACCCCCAACCATCCCCTCCCTCCAAAAACAAACTGAAAAACTAAAACAAACCTACCAAATTCCAGCCCCCCTGAGCGGAGATTTTATACCCTCAAAAAGGAAGGAAAGCCAGCAGCCCTGATGTCCGTTAGGGACTTCACTCTTGCCCATTGATTTTAAGTGGCAGCGCTATAGCGATGGGTGGCAGTGTGTGCCAGCCAGCCAGCCAAGCAGATAGAAGGGCACAGATGGGGGCAAACAGATGCCCTGCAGGGAGCAGTTCAGAAGGTGTTGGAATGCAGTCCCCCGACGGGGTGAGGTGTTTGCAGCGGAGCAGCAGTAGGGTGGAAGCTCATTCCAGCTCATCGGGCTGGGAGCCAGGGCCTTTGTGTTTAACCAGAGGCTCTTCAAGAAACAGCTGGAGGGACAGGCTCTCCCATTGTCCCGGTCCATATGGGTCCTTCTGACATATAAATTGCACTCATGGGCGGATGGCGCCATCACGTCCCTCGGGGGACACGCTGCGGCAGTTGTACCTTTTCTCTGCGCTTGAATGAAGGTGTGTGGCGAGCGGCAGCCGGAAATGTCACTGTATGTGGGGCCTGGAGCGGCGGTGGCTGAACGCTCCTCTCACCCAGACATCGGCTGTGATGCAGGTGGGCTACGCTCCGTGGTGGGGAGAGGGGCTAGGCTGGCTGATACCCTGGTGTCCGATACCCAGCTCCCAGAAAGAGGCAGCCACTGAGCGAGCTTCCCCCAGAGGCACCTCCAGCCTGTCTGGGCCTGGGGGCTGAGAGACGACTCCAGTGTCCATGCCCCCTCGAGTCTGTCACAAAACGAGGCTGAAGGAGCCAGCACAAGAATTGTTCAGCTCCTCTGTTGGTTTCAGAGCAGGATGTAAACCAGAGAGAAAAACCAGGGGAGGGAATTTGTCACCGGGACATCTCTTCCCAGCTTGGTCTCTTGAGAGGATTCCAGGGCTCCCTGTTCCATCTCAGCAGGATGCAGAGGCATCACAGCAACAGCATTGCTAGGGGTGTTTCGGTGCTTCCATCCAGCGCCGAAGCAAGGGCAAAAGGTGGAGAAGGATGGTCCTGTGATCAAGGCTGTGGCCTGGGACCCAGAAGAGTTGGATTCCGTTCCTGGCTCTGCTAGAGGCTCCCTGTGTGGCCTCGGTCAAGTCACCTAATTGCTCCATGCCTCAGTTTCCCCAGGAATTAAAATGGGGTGCTAAACCTTGCTTTCTCTGTTTAGAGTGTGAGCTCTTTCGGAAGGACTCTATATGAGAGCAGTAATGAATGGGGGGGCTGATGGTGAAGTTATACAAATAATGGCTTGTTAAGAGCAAGCTAGTCAGGAACTGCTGTTCCCTCAGCTCATCCTCCAGGAACAAGGGGACACAAAGTGAAAGGCAGCACATGAAAAACTGATAAAAGGAAAAATCTTTTCACATAACCCATATTAACCTGTGGAACTCCCTGCCATGGGATTCCATTGAGGCCCAGAGTTTATCAGGATTCCCAAAAGGCCTGGACATTTATACAAATAATGAGATTATCCAGAGTATAATCACAGCCAGGGTTAAGAAGTAGCAGGAGTTTGGGAAGGGCTAGAAATCCTCCTGTGTCAGAACAACAGGGGGAGCAGGAAAGCATTTTCCTTGGAGGCAGTTTATCCCAGAGCTGACAGTTCAGGAGTTTTTGCACCTTCCTCTGAAGCAGCTGGGGCTGGCCCATCAGAGACGGGATACCGGGCTAGATGGGCCCTGGTCTGAATGGGTTTGACAGTTCATAACCTTGAGCACCATAGTCCAGAGCAGAGCAGATCCAGGAGGCCCAGTGTCTCTACTCTGGCAGTGGCCAGTTACTGCCTGCTTCACAGGAAGGTGCAAGAAACCTCCTAGCAGAGAAGGGGAGGGAGGGGCAGAGTTTCTTCCCATGGCCCACTCCCCTCAACTCATGTCAGTCTCATGCCCTGGAGTGGGAGAGTTTGTAACCTCCGATCTTGTCACGTGGCTGTTCTCATTCTCCATATAAACATCCAGTCCTTTTTTAGAGTGCAGCTGAATGCCTGGCCTCCATGCTGTCTCAGAGCGGGTAGTTCTGCAGGTTAGTTATGCATCATGTGACCCTCTGATCAGCTGTAAATGTGTTGCCTTTTGGTTTTGTTCAATGTCCATGAGAAAGAGGGATTGGGAGCACCTGACTTCTCTGCACCCCATATTCTCCTGCTCCCCCTTCCTCCTGGCTTCCTTTCTAAACTAAACACCCCCAACCTTGTCAACCTCGCCTGACCTCTAATCCCCTTCACGGTTTGCTCTATACTTTGGAGATGGGGTGGGCAGAACACCCTATTCCAGTAACATCTGCAGTATTATATCCCAGCTCACTGTAAAATCTGTTTGTTCGACCACCCGCTGTGGCGCACCGAGCTCGTAGAGTCAGAGATTCCAAGGCCAGAAGGGCCCACTGTGACCTCCTGCAAAACGCAGCCCGTGGCCCTGCCCCCAAAAGAATCCCCAGAGCAGAGCTTTAAGAAAAACATCCAATTTTGATTGAAAAATGGTCACTGCTGGAGAACGCACCACGACCCTGGTAAATCGTTCCAGTGGTTAATTACTCTCACCATTACAAATGTACACCTTATTTCCAGGCTGAATTTGCCTAGCTTCAACTTCCAGCCACTGGATCGTGTTAGACCTTTCTCTGCTAGACTGCAGAGCCTATTATTAAATACTGTTCCCCACTTAGGCACCTATAGGCACCTCTTTGTTAAGCTAAATAGATTGAGCTCCTGGAGTCTCTCACTATAAGGCAGGTTTTCTTTAATCATTCTTGCGGCTCTTCTCTGAACCTTCCAATTGATCAACCCCCTCCATGAATTGTGGGCACCAGAACCGGACACAGGATTCCAGCAGCAGTGGCACCAATGCCACAGACAGAGGTAAAATAGCCTCTCTGCTCCTACTTGAGATTCCCCTGTTTATTGCATCCCAGGATGGCATTTGTTCTTTTGGCCACAGAGTGTTGCACTGGGAGCTCGTGTTCAGCTGATTATCCAGCACCACCAACCTTAGCCTAGTCTAAGTTCATCGACCCTGGGCTTGTCTCAGTGTAATGATATTGGTTAAAAATCCTCTCCCAACATTTTCCCACCTGTGAAATGGGGGCGGTGATCCTACCTCCTGTGTAACGTGCGAGTGAGTTATGGATGAAAAGCACTTGGCAGGAGCAGGGGTTGTTATTATTCTTCATGTGAACTGACACCGCTGTATCGGTACAAAGGCTGTGTGCTGCACAGGCTGTTATTCACACTAGCAGCTGCCTTCTGAATCCTAACAAAATGCCTAAGGCTAACATTGCTGAGGTAATGAGTGATCTGGGGGGACCTGATGGGATTTCCAGGGCAGGAGCTCAGCACTGGCTGCTTGTCAGCCCCTTCAAGGGTATCTCAGGTTGGGCTCCCACAGACAGAGCCTCCCCCCAGGGCCGGCTCCAGGCACCAGCCTAGCAAGCAGGTGCCTGGGGCGGCCAATGAAGAGGGGGGCGGCATGTCCGGCCCTTTTGGCGGCAATTCGGCGGTGGGGCCGTCACTCCCTTTGGGAGCAAAGGACCTGCCGCTGAATTGCTGCCGTAGAATGAAGCAGCGGTAGAGTTGCCGCCGCAATCGCGGCTTTTTTTTTTTTTTTTTTGCGCTGCTTGGGGCGGCAAAAATGCTAGAGCCGGCCCTGCTTCCCCCCAACCCTCCCAATCACTCATCACTTTGACAGACCTGGCCCGAGGCACTGAAATACTGGAATTCTCTCCCCACCACAAGCCTTGCCCAGACACTGACCAGACCTCTCTCTTCAGCTTCCTGTCAAACTCCAGATTCCTTAGTGAGGTCTGAACCATTAGACGGCATTAGACAGCAGCATCTTTGGGGTAGACCCGCCCTTGCCCTGGATCTTCTGCTCCCATTGACCCCAGGGCATAGTGTTTTCTAATTTGGGAGCTGGGGTGATTTCAGAAATCTGTCTTCCTCCTCTTCTACCTTTGCTCCCCTCACTATGGGGTCAGCTCTTTGAGGCCTTCTTCTCCATTCCTGTATGTCTTGAAGCAATTCCTCGGAAACTCTGCAGCTGCATGACAATCATCCATCTAGTTTTGGGTCTTCCAACCCTTCTCTTACCATTCACTTCTTCTGAAGAAGAGCTCTTTGTAAGCTCGAAAGCTGGTCTCTCTCACCAACAGAAGTTGGTCCAATAAAGCTATTACCTCAGCCACCTTGTCTCTCTAACGACCACTTCTAAGTTTAATGGCCTGTTTCCTATATATTTGTCCACTCTTCTTTTCACATGCCCAATTTCAGATTTCAGAAAGCTGTGCCACAGAGATCTGGTGGATACAGGAACTCCTCACTTAAAGTCATCCTGGTTAACGTTGTTTCAATGTTAAGTTGCCGACCAATTAGGGAATATGCTCATTTAAAGTTGTGAAATGCTCCCTTCTAGTCATTTGGCAGCCGCCTGTTTTGTCCACTGCTTGCAGGAATAGCAGCCTGTTGCAGCTAGCTGGTGGGTGGTTGGAACCAGGGTGGACCAGCAGCCCCCGCATCAGCTCCCCATTCCCCTAAGTTCCCTGTGCAGCAGCTGTCCCTCCTCCCACTGCCATGTGCTGCTCCTGCCCTCTGCCTTGGAGCTGCTCCCAGAGACTCCTGCTTGCTGTATGGGGGGAGGGGGAAAGAAGGGGGCTAATGTCAGGGTGTTTCCCCCTCTGCCCTGCTCCTGCACCCCGCTTACCCCATCTTCCATAGAGCAGGGGGGACACACAACGGAGGGAGCTTCTAAGGCAGTAGCTGCGGTCTCAGGTCTCAGCAAGCTGATTTAATTAACAAGGCAGTGTACTTAAGCCTGAGGTCAGCTACTTAAAGGGGAAATGCGCATGTTTTCTCGCACACACCGGGTGTGTGTCTCTGTCTCTGTTTGCCCTCCCTCCTTTACTGCTGCCTTGTAGAGTGTGAGAGTTAACCCTTGAGGGCTCAGTCAATTGCTAGTTCATTTAGCAGTAAGGCATTCCCTGGGAAATATCCCACCCTCTGACTCCTCCACCTCAACCAAGCTTCACAATCATCATCACTGTGTACCAGTATTAAATTGTTTGTTTAAACCTTATACTGTGTGTGTGTGTAACACCCTCATTTACATTAATTCTTATGGAGAAATTGGATTAGTTTAACATCGTTCTGCTTAAAGTCGCATTTTTCAGGAACATAACTACAAAGTTAAGTGAGGAGTTCCTGTATTAGGAAGGGTTGACATTGCTGGATCATGGAAAGCCTCTGACTCCATGTTTATCCACCAGACCTGCACCCCCAACTCAGGGACTGTGGAGAATGGGAAGTACTTAACTTTAATGACTGTACTTTGACTGGACAATAGGTATGCTAAAGGGGTTTGCTTATGCAGGGAAAAGATACTTCCTCCTCTGTCTGAAAGGAGGGGGGAAGTGGAAAGTTACAAAAACCAGGGCAAAAACACAGGTTACCACCACGAAAAGGGGAGGGGAGATTTTTAGTAATATTTTTATGAATCCTATGAGTGCTTCAGTTTCCCCTGTACTTTGCATTGGGACTGAACTGCTTAAATCTGCTCTTGGGGGTAGAACAGGAGACCTGGGAGTTTGTCTCAGGTTGCTGTCTGGGGGGAATAAATGAGTCATTAAAGGACAGGCCCAGGCGGACCCATATCAATGGAAAACCTGAGAGAACAATGGAAACCCCAATGTCCAGAACAATCACACCTGGCAAACAGCAGCCAAGAAGATTCCCCCTCCTTCTCTGGGCAGGAAAGCGCAGCAAAGGCCCCAGCTCCGTAACAAAGGGAACGGTGTCAGGTGGCTGGGTTAAGAGCTGCCCGTTGGAGACACCCAGGGCTCTCACCTCACTGACCAAGGGGCAGAGACAGTGCAGCTTGACTGGGGGATGGTGCTGGCTTGGCCAGATGGAGGACTATGCTTTAACCTTTATTACTCTCTGGTAACTTGAGGACTCCCGATGCTAGGTTCCAGGTGACTAATAAACCCTGCTCTGTATTGAAAAGACCACCAGAGGTCCCTGCAAATCTTCGCTGTGGTACGTTGCTCCCTGAGGGGTGTCTAAGTCTCTAATCAGGAGTCCATCTCAGTTCGACTCATGGGGTGAAGCAGGCAGGCTGAAGACCAGAGGCTCAGTCTTGGAGGTGGTGAGGCCACGTGGCCTACCCTGAAGGAGGAGTGGGGCCCCTTGGGGATGGGCACACAGAATGGGGCTCCCAAGGGACTGTTTCGCATCTGGGCGATAGCACAGACCCTGTGGAGCTGCGACAGGGGAGACACACAGGGAGGCTGGGCAGGAGGAAGAAGGGGGCCGACTGGCCACGGTCATCCTGCCCAAGGGAAGATGCTCCATGTTGCAGAACACAAGCCATGCACTGGAGCAGAATTATGGCTGGGTCCAAAGGACGCTGGCCCAGCCCAAAGAATGTCCTGGAGGGGGAGGAAACCCAGGCAGGGAAATGTATGCAGGGTTTATTATTTTTTCTAGAGTTGGGTATTTTTCATGTGATTAAGTAAAGAGCAATAATGTGTCAGGTGTCTGTGCATCATGCCTGGGTGTTCTGCACTACAGCTGCCCTGCAGCCCCTTGAGGGGGTGAAGCAGAAGGCTCATACCCTCGGTGGGATTCTGGGAGAGGGGGCCTTTAAGCTACTAGGGTACGCTGTGGGTCAGCGCTGGTCCTGGGGGCCTACAGCAGGCGGGCTGAAGAGTCAGTGCCCAGGAAATGTGCCAGAGAGGCCAAGGGAGGAGTCAGGGCTGGAGTCTGCTTAGAGCACATGGGGATCTAGTGCCTGGAGCTCCTCACAGCAATCTGGTGAGCCGCCAGCAGGGGGAGCCCCACCAGAGCTGCGACATTAGCATTTCACACCCACAATGCACGGATTGAAATGTGCAAAGTCCGTGATATTTTTCTTAACGCCCCAGCTCCTGGCGTCCTACGATCTCAGGACATTTATGCCAATCTCATGATTTTGTGGGGGGGTAGGAGGGGCAGTCATGATATTTCACTATTGGGGGCTGCCAGTTGACTGCCCAGGACAATAGTGAATCAGGCCCTTACGCACACTGTGCGAGGAAAAGCTGAGGGATGGATTGAAGTTAGCAGAGTTAGCTCAGGTGTGAGTATGGCCTTTAAAGGGAGCCAGAGTTTAAACAGATTGAAGGTGGCAGAGCTATGCAAAGGCAGGACATGGCATAGCCTCAGACACGGGGAGTGAGCTCAGACTTGGAGCCTGCGCTATTTGACAGCATCCCCCACAAACATTATGGTCTCAGGGCTTTATAGGAACAACACAGGCTAAGTGTGAGCAACTGAACTCTCCAGAGAAGCAGCCAAGACTTGCAGCCAACGCATCAGTAACGCAGTGAGCTCCGCTCTGGGAGACCTGCTCCCCTGCCAGCTGGAACAAAGGTTAATGGATTCGCATAAAACAACATGCATCACCTGGACTTTCTGACAGGTTCAGTTTGACTTGACATGCCTCTGCCAAGACAGGGAACAGCAGGGATCCGGGTAGGGCAGGCTCAGCATCTGTCAGCACACGCAGCGGGTGCTAGGCATAGGGAAAGAGAACAGGAGACGCTGCTCAGCCTCTGGAGCAGGAGTGGGGCAGAGTCTGGTGAATGGAGCTGGTGCATGGTGTGTCACACAAGAGCAAACCTCTAGGGAAGGGCTGCACACCAAGCTGGATGAACAAGCATCTCAAACAGGTGATTAAGAGAAAGCAGAAAGCCTACAAGGATTGGAAGATGGGAAGGATCAACAAGGAAAGCTACCTCTGGGGGGGTCAGAAAGTGCAGGGGAGAAGTGAGACCTGCCAAAAGGCAAGCAGAGCTGGACCTTGCAAAAGAAATTAGCCAAATAAATAAAAAGAAAACAAGGAAAGAAGTGGAGCTGCTAAGCACTGAGGATGGGGTGGAGATTAAAGATAACCTAGGCATAACCCAAGGCCTAAACGAATGCTTTGCCTCCTATTTTAATAAGGGTAATGAGGAGCTTAGGGGCAGTGGCAAGGTGGCTGATGGGAACGACAATATGGAAATAGAAATTACCACATCTGAGGTGGGAGTCAAACTTAAACAGCTTAATGGAACTAAATCGAGGGGCCCAGATAATCTCCATCCAAGAATATTAAAAAAACTGGCACATGAAATTGCAAGCCCAGTAGCAAGGATTTTTAATGAATCTGTAACCTTATGACTGGAGAATTGCTAATATAGTTCCTATTTTTAAGGAAGGGGGAAAAAGTGATCTGGGAAACTACAAGCCTTTTACTTTGACCTCAGTTGTATGTAAGGTCTTAGAACAAATTTTGAAAGAGGAAGTTAAGGACATAGAGGTAAATGGGATAAAATACCGCACAGTTTTACAAAAGGTAGATCGCGCCAGACCAACCTGATCTCCTTTTTTGAGAAGAGAACTGATTTTTTTAGACAAAGGAAATGCAGTAGATTTAATCTACCTGGATTTCAGTAAGGCATTTGATACAGTTCCACATGGCAAATTAGTAGTTAAATTGGAGAAGACGGGGTTAATATGAGAATTGAAAGGTGGATAAGGAACTGGTGAAAGGGGAGTCTACAGTGGGTCATACTGAAAGATGAACTGTCAGGCTGGAGGGAGGTTACTAGTGGACTTCCTCAGTCAGTCTTATTTAACATTTTTATTAATGACCTTGGCACAAAAAGTGGGTGTGCACTAATAAAATGTGCGGGTTAACAAAGCTGGTAGGTATTGCCAATATGGAGGAGGACTGGAATATCACACAAGAAGATCTGGATGACCTTGAAAACTGAAGTAATAGAAATGGGATGAAATTGAATAGTGCAAAGTGCAAGGTCCTGCATTTGGGGACTAACAAGAAGTTTTGCTGTAAGCTGGGGATGTATCAGTTGGAAGTGACAGACAAGGAGAAAGACCTGGGTGCTTTGGTTGATCACAGGATGACCGTGAGCTGCCAATGTGATGAGGCCGTGAAAAAGGCTAATGCAGTCCTAGGATGCATCAGGTGAGGTATTTCCAGTAGAGACAGGGACGTGTTAGTACCATTATACAAGGCACTGGTGAGACCTCATCTGGAATACTGTGTGCAGTTCTGGTCTCCCATGTTTAAGAAAGATGAATTCAAACTGGAACAGGAGCAGAGAAGGGCTACAAGGATGATTTGAGGAATGGAAAATCTACCTTGTGAAGGAGTCTCAAAGAGCTTGGCTTGTTCAGCCTAATCAAACGATGGCTGAGGGGAGATATTGCTCTTTATAAATACATCAGAGGGATAAATACCAGGGAGGGAGAGGAGTTGTTCAAGTGCCAATGGCTATAAATTGGCCATCAACAAGTTTAGGTTTGAAATTAAATGAAGGTTTCTAACCAGCAGAAGAGGGAAGTTCTGGAACAGCCTCCCAAGGGGAGCCGTGGGGGCAAAAAACAGAACTGGCTTCAAGACTGAGCTTGAAAAGTTTCTGGAGGGGATGGGATGATGGGACTGCCTATGATGGCATGTAGCTGATCTGGGACTGCTAGCAGCAAATATCCCCAGTGGCCAGTGATGGGGAGGGCTCTGAGTTACTATGGAGAATTCTTTCTCAGGTGTTTGGCTGGTGGGTCTTGCCTATGTCTAACCAATCACCAGATTTGGGGTTGGGAAGGAATTTCCCCCCACGTCAGATTGGCAGAGACCCTGGAGGGTTTTCACTTTCCTCTGCAGCATGGGGCTTGGATCACTTGTTGGTTGAACTAGAGTAAATGGTGGATTCTCTGTAACTTGAAGGCTTTACATCCTGATTTGAGGATGTCAGTAACTCAGCCAGAGGTTCAGGGTCCATTACAGGAGTGGGAGGGTGAGGTTCTATGACCTGCAATGTGCAGGAGGTCAGACTAGATATTCACGATGGTCCCTTCTGACCTTAAAGCTTATGAGCCTATGAGAAGCCTGATTAGCTGGCTACGCCGCTTTCTGGCTCAGATGTGGCAAAGCCAGCCTTGCTCTGTGCTGGGGGCAGGTACTCAACTCTATAGAGAGCAGCTCCATGTATTATCATTATTTATTATGTGTGTTGTAACAGCACTGAGCAGCCCCAGCCATGGCCTAGGACCCATGATGCCAGATGCTGTACAAATACGGAAGGAAAAGATGGTCCCAGCCCAAAGAGCTACCTACCTAAGCGGTGTCATGTCCATGACATGCAGTGAGAGCTGTTATAACATCTAGTCCCTGACCTTCCTAGCAGCCCTAATTCAGGCAAAATTCCTGTTGAAGTTAATGGGAGTTTTGACAGTGTAAGGACTGCAGGGTCAGGTTGTATGCTGCGTACATAGAACTGGCCCTGAAATGCAGTCACCTCTTGTGTGGAATCATTGAACTGGAAGGGACCTTAAGAGGTCATCTAATGCAGTAGCTGTTTAACACACAAGTTAAACAATGCCGTGATGAGCCCTGCAGAAATGCTGAGATAGGAGAAGTGTAGTAGTGAGATCAGGGCAGGATCTGCAGAAGGATCCAGGTTAAACCACAGAGGAATGTAGGGAGGCAGAACACACTCACCCAGATGGGGATTTGACCCGTTGGGTTCTCACCCTTAGTTTGAAGTCTCATCTTAAAGATGGTAACTCCAGCAACAGGGGGTGCCGGCTCTGAACTGATCCACCTACTGAGCACAGCCAGCCCTGCTCACTGTTGCTTACAGGTCTCCTATCTCTGTTTAGCTTGTGAGCGCTGCTATGATCACTTCATCTGACAGAATGTCCTTTGCAACAGCTCAGAACTGAATGGAAGGACCATTTTCCCTTCTTTCTAACAGAAAATCAATAACAATTACCAAGACGGCATCCCCAGCTTTCTCAGCAAAACCGTCAGTTGCACATTTCTACTTCAGTGGCGGACATGGGGAATCTGCCCCAAGAAGAATCAGCTCAGCACTACAGCTGGCTGAAAAATCACATCAGGTTTCTCTGAGTGTTTTGCAAGCAGTTTCGGTGACTCAGAATGGGCCAGTTTTTTGTTTTGATTTTGTGTTTTCTTCAGACTATTGTTTGAATCCAGAAATGTTAAGGGAGGTTTCCGAACACTGTCACTTTCAAAATACTACAGCTCCAAATTCGGAAATAAAACATTTTTGTAAAAAATCAACATTTGGACAAAATTGGCAATGGGTGAAAAATGGAAACTAAAAGCTGAAAAATTAGGAAAAAAGGGGGAAAAGTTTAAAAAGAAAAATTTCAAAATGTTCAGAAAATCAACTTTTTTTTGCACAATGTCCTTTTTTTTGAAAAGCAATAAAACATTGTCCAAAAATGTCTATGAACAGAAAAATGTCAACATCCCCTCCTCAAATAAAAAAGAAAATCTGAATTCACTTTGGCCAAATTCTTACATCTTTAATGATATTCTGCCAACCTCAAATTCCTTTCAGCTAATGGTAGTATTTGGCTTCACTTTGTGTCCTAAACTTGCTCCTGAGGTCACTGAACGATGGCACGCCAGTGCACAGCACAGCACGAAGGAGGGTCTGGCATTTAAAGTGCAGGGTGCTTTGGGATCTCCTAGGGGACCAGCCCTATGAAGAGCTCAGTAGGGACAGATGTCTCTGTTGCGCCCCTCTCTGGGCTGCAGCGGCGCTGGTAGCACAAAGTCTCTCTCGTGCCTCCTTAGCCAGGGATGGCTTTGGCTGGTTCCCCTCTAATTGGAGCAGCAGGAGCACAGCCCTTTGAAGTCAGAGTTTCCTCTTTTCAAGCAGTTTTTGTTTGTGACATCTTGTCTTTGTGTAAAATAAAAGATAAGACAAAGCAGGCAGGAGGGGAGCAGCATTCAGCGGGAAGACTGACAGTCCTACAGAGCTGGGGAACGTTGCTTACTGCTGACAAGAAGAGAGGATGCATTGAAAGATTTGGTGGTAAAGAACGTTCATTCGTTCATTTGTTCTTTTTGTCCTCTATGAGAATTTCTTTTACATTCCCGTCTTCTCCTCTGAAATGAGGCCCAGTGCTGCTCAGCTGAACAGTGAGATGGGGAGGGGGGAACAGGCAGTTTGTGTGGCTTCTGAGACACAGCCTCGGCTTTCATTCTGCACACATCATGCATGGCATGCTCCATACCTGGCTGATTGGAATGGAGATAGCAGAGCAGATTCCCCGTGACCAGCTCAGAGAATGACTCACCAGAGGCCGGGGGCACACAGTGAAATGGTAGCTTGCCACTTCAAAGTCAAAGTTCCAATCCCTCCCCCTACATCTTCCCTCAAGCAGAATCGGCCTGATTCTCGCTGTCACACTGCTGAACAGGTGTCCGTTGACCTGACAATACCAGCAGACAGCAACCTTTCCCCTCTTTGGCAGCATGTGGTTACCTGGTTACACGCGTGACTGTTCCACTTAGAGATGCGATTTGTGTCTCAGAAACAGGAGACTCAGGGTTCCAGATAAATCTGAGGCCGGTACAGATCTCTGCAGCTGCCCGAAGCTAAGACAAGGAGCAGGGGACTGTCAGCTCAAGGTGAGTCATCTGCAGGGCTCAGGGAGGAACCGGACAGCAGCGAGCCACTGGCTAGATACAGGCTAGACATTGGATGAGGCTAGACACAGGATGAGGCTTTCTTTCCACCTTCTGCTGAAGCATCAGGCATCAGCCACTGCTGGAGGCTGGGTTCTGGACTAGAGGGACCAGTGGTCTGCTCCGAGGTGGCAGGAGGCAAGATGCCTTAGTGGGTGGCCCAATGGTCTGACCCAACATGGTTGGGCACCTGGACAGCACAGTGATTTAGTACCTCATAAATATTCTGGGCAGAATCGATGGTGGATCAGAGGCGCATCTCAGCCCCTCTCTCAGGTGCTCAGTCTGGGCAGCAGAAACCCACAACCTCGCACCCAGGACCTGGTGATAGAGGAAGTGGATTTCCCAGCATTCTGTTTCCTAGTGTGAGGGGCTGATCCTGGCCTGTCCCCCTCCCCCTCCCCCACCAGCTCCAGCATCTGGTCATTTTCTGGCCGGAGATTTTCCATTCCTGCCAGCACAGCAGAGCCACGAATGCCTCAGCCTCTCAAACAATCGCAACAGAAGCTTTTCTCTTAACCTTTTAATGTGTCATTTTGGAGCATCACCTGTTACCTTCAGATGCCACCAAAATCCCAGCGCCCTTGTCAAGAACAGCTTAAGTCAAGCAGCCACAAGTGGTTGGGTGTCAAGATAAGGGCCCTTCTCCCAGAAGGATTCCAGCATGTTTTACAAATAGAAATACTCACAGCACCAGCAAACTACAGCCAGCTCTAGGGGGCAGCACAGCAGAGCACCAGAGCACTGCCCAGCAGTGGGTGAAAGGAAGCTCCGGGTATCAGAGCATCCCCTGGCCTAGCTAGTCTCAAATGTCCTGTGGGACCTTTAACAGATCCACGCTGCAGAGAAGACAGGACTTCAGCTCGACATCTCATACGAATGCCTCCTTCCAGAGAAAACTGCCTGGACTCAGTTTATCTACCGCCCCTTCGTCCCTAGTGCGCTGGGCAGGTGAGGTCTTTCAAAGCTGAGCAGAGATGGGTCAGCCATCCCCGCCCAACAGCAGGGTTCATTGCAGTGGCAGTAGCTGGGTTTACGCAGCACAGAAACGCCCTAGCACAACTGGTACCAAATGGCTCTGTCTTGCTCCCGGCAGGTCAGAGCCCAGGCAAACCAGCAGGGGGCAGTAGGGAGAGGCGCATCCCCTGGTTCTGGTGCAGCCCCATGCCGCATAGAGGACTCTAAGCCAGTGCCTGCCACCAACACTGGTTAAAAAACAAGGGCCCTTAGCTGGAGTCACCTGGCAGCTGGTGTGGCACCAAATGAGGCTTTGGCCCAAAGTGTTTATTTTTAATCTCCTAGAGCTGCCACCTGAGACTTGGGACCGTCCTGCTGGGAGCTGCACAGACACCAAAGCCCAGGGAAAGACATACACCCCACATTGAAAGGAAGAGCCCCTAGTGGGAGGTAGCCGGTGCCCTGAGGAGCTCAGGCTCTGAACAGCCACAGGCTGGGGGAGAGGAGGGAACCTCATCCCCATTTCACAGATGGGGACTGAGGCCCAGAGCCATTGAATAGCTTGGCCAAGGCCACACAGCAGGACAGAGGCAGACCCAAGCATTGAACTCAGGTGTCCTGAGTCCCAGGCCCAGGCCATAACCACACTGCCTTCTCCACGGCACTTTGTCATGGAGCTTCCCCTGGGGAGATGACTGTGTCAGCTCTGAGCTATGCAGGGCACTGGGCTGAAGGGACCCCTTGGTCAGAGTTGGTCTGCTCCTTGACTGGGGCAGGGGCTGAGGCTGGGTGGCTCTAAGGCACCATTTTGGAGCAGCTGGGGACCTGCCTGGCCCTTGGTGTCAGTCAGAGCAGCCTCAGGGCTGCTCTAAATGATGCTCTGCTGCCTAGGGCCCCTGGGAAGCAGTTGACAGCAGTGCTATGCCCTCTTCCCACCACAGCATGTCCCCTCTGCCCAGGGCTGGTGCACAGGCAGGGAAGGCCCTGGCACAGCAGGGATTCCTACCTATTCCACCTATTTAAGCTGCTGGAGCAGCACAAGGGGCCAGATCCTGAGGCCAGGATTTTTTTAATCAGCTCTAGTTCAGAGCAAGATGCCAGGTGAGGGGCTCAGCCCAGAGCCCTCCCTCTTGGCTATTGCAGCTGCAACACAGAGGGGCCTTGCCTGTTACTGCAGAGTGATGGACTGGGGATGCTGCTTGAGTTGGGCTTGGGGTGGGGAGTGGATCTCCACGCTCCTCCAGCTCTGCTCAGAGCCTGATGGGGAAGCAAATCTCACTCGCAGCGCGGACGACAGATCCTAGAGGCTGAGTGCTTGGTTCACCATTGCCGTGCAGCCAATGGCACTAGTGAACCCCCAAACCCATTCTCGTGCAGCAGCCTTGGTCGGGCGTGCAAATAAACATGTGAGGTGCAGAGCAGTGTGATTCCACAGCCGCCCAGGGCTCGCTATCTGCACCCCATGACCCTGTTGGGACCTTCTAGCCACTGCTCAAGGAACAGCCTCATGCAGCCTTCCTCCCCATTGCCTCCTCCTCCATGGAGCACTAAAGAGCTCTTTGTGCTGGGGCTCGTCATCGGCATGCACCAGAATGAAAGGTGAGAACCTCGTTACTAGTCTAGATTGATGCACACTTCTATTTTCGAGCTCATCAATCATGCTATTAAATAATAATGAGATTCCAGTGCTCCCTGCTGTTGGAGAGGCTTTGTCTGGCAGCACGTTCATTACCCAGATTAGCTCCCACTCTTCCTGCAAGAAATCTGCCCGACAAATAAGTTCCGTCGGAGCCGCTTCGAGGCCCTGTAATCCTCCCCCGTCACAAATCAGATTGTGCGGCCAGACGTGGTGCATGCTGGCCTGGCCTGTGGGACCTCAGACGGGCTTGCAGTGGGTCTGCCCTGCCTGTGTGCACTGACTGAACCCGAAGGAAGCAGGTGCCTGGGGCGCCAATAGAAAGGGGCGGCACTCCGTACGTTACTGGGGCGGCACGTTCCGGTCTGCGGCGGCAATTCGGCAGCAGGTCCTTCGGTCCCTCTCTTCTTCTTCGGCGGCACTTCGGTGGCAGCTCAATCGGCTTTTTCTTTTTTCTCTTCCCCCCCCCTCCTCCCCCGCCAGCATGGCTGCCTGGCACCACAGGCTACAGAGGTCTTAGAGATTTGAAGGGGCCACACAAAGAAAACAGCCAGGCAGAAAAGCCATGGAGCTAAATTCACACTGTGGGCAGAAGCATGGAGGAGAGGCCAGAGATGGTTAAAAATGCTGCCACATCAGGGGGCTTGGCCTGTTCTCCCTCTTCTCTGCCATAAATTCAGTGTCTCCTAGGGCTTCCCAGGGTAGGACTCGGATCCATGTCCCACAGCGCTCAAGAAAAGCAGCTGGGAGAAGCCAATGCGCAGCAGGAGCTGGGGAAAAGGACCAGAATGCAGCATAAGCCATAAGCCACAATGGAAATTTCATTTGCCTGACAGGTAACGGGGAGCCGTGACGGGTATCTTCGAACTAGAAGGATGCTGCCCCACACTGGGCACCATTGGTGTGGGATGGTACTAAGAGCTTGGAGGTTTCTGACCTACCCCCACCCAGAGCCTCTGCCCCAGGTGTTGCCGCAGGGGTGGGAGTTTTACGTTGGGGTTGCCCCATCGTGTCGAAGCCAAGCCCAGAGCTAACAGCACCGTTTTCACAATCCCTGCTGAAACGCATATGCTCTGCAGCTCCACCGGGGAGGTTTCTCAGCTGCGCACAGGAGGCAGTGTTTCCTAGTGGATAGGCCAGGGGTTCAACAGACCTGGGCTCTAGGCCTGACTGTACACTGGTTTGATGCTTGACCCTGGGCAAATCACTTCCCTGCCCTGTGCCTCAGTTTCCCCATCTGTAAAAAGGGGATAACGCTATTGACCTGCTTCATAAAGCAGCCCTAGAGCTGCTGATGAACAGTGCTCTATAAGGGCTGCTGTAATATATGTAAAAACAGCCATACTGGGTCAGGCCAAAAGTCCATCTAGCCCAGTATCCTGTCTTCCGACAGTGGCCAATGCCAGGTGCCCCAGAGGGAATGAACAGAACAGGCAATCACCAAGTGATCCATCCCGTGTCGCCCATTCCCAGCTTCTGGCCTATCACTCCCTGATAACAGAAAACCCCTTCCCCAAATAAACCAAACAGACCACAATCCCCTGGGAAAAGCAAGCAGCTAGCTAAGGGGAGCTCAGGGCAGGCTGCTGGCTTCAATTCCCCGCTGCCATGTGGCTATTCGCACCAGGGTGAAGTGATGCAGTAGAGATTTACACCGCCTCTCACTCTGCCCTGGGGGTGCTGCTGTGAGCGTCCCCATCAGATTGGAGACCCCCAGCACTGCACCTCCCGCAAACAGCAGCTCCTGGCATAACTGTGAGCTCGGAAGGCACCGTGCACACCTACGACGTTACATAAGTGCTTATTAATAATACTCGGAGGCTGCAGATTCTCCTGCACGTGGCTTCGCAGAGGGGAGCTGATGCCTCTTGCCCTCCAACACGATGCCCCTGCAGCCTCACCAGCCTTAAGGAGACTGGAGGTAACAAACAGGTGTAGCAGCGCCGGGAGGGTCAGTGCCTGCACGTTGCTTTGAAGACGCAAGCACTGAGTATAGGGATTAATGACAACATTTTATTCCCCAAGTTCTGCCTCTTGCGACAAACCCATGTGCAAGTCGGTGTGACTGTGCTGCAGCCGCTCACAGCTCCATGGCAGCACGGGGCTTAGAAACCAGATCCTCCTGAGCCCAGGCCCCTGCCTCCTCAGCTAAAGAACATCCATCAGTTGTTAGCAGTGCAGGGGCTATGACACACAGCTAAACCGTGCTAATACTGCCCAGTAGTTGGGGTTGGGAACCCAAGGGATACCAGCTGGGTCATGACATAAAACAATTCAGCAAAACTTTCTACTCGGGATCCCTGCTGGCTCCCTGCACGCACTGACTGCAGGGGTAATCCCGTACAGGGCCAGGGGCAGGATCAGCACCTGGGGTGGTTAGAATCAAGGGGGCCCAACAGGAGACAGCTGAAAGGGGCCTGATCCTTGGGGGTGCGGTGGGGGAGTTCTCAGCACTCGCTGCAATCAGGCCCCTTTGGGGTGTCTCAAGTCAGGCTCCCAAACTCCCTTCTCCTTTGGAAGACCTTGGCTTTTGTGTTGAGCAAACTCCAGATGTCTCCCCGTGCGAGCTCAGCTCCAGCCCGGGGGATCTTCCCCTTTTTAAGTGCAAAGCCAGAGGCACCAGCCCACCGCTTCAAATTCCAGAGCGCAGGCTACAAAGGAGCAGTGGAGGGAGGAAGAAGCCGGCTGTCCAGCTCCCTCTGAGTCTAACACCCCTGCCCCTTCTAGGGGGTCCCCCCCAGCCCCTCCGCCTCCACAGGAGCACCCCAGCTCCGTAAGCAAAGGGGCAGGGGGAACTCATCAGGCTTGGACATTGGGGTTCTCAGCCCACTCTGGGGAGCGACTCCCGGTGGCTGAGTGCGTGGGCCCCACATTCTGCGCCACGCAGGTTAGGTCAACGTTTGGAGCTGGGTGCGTGAGGCCCGGCTTGGGGAGACACTACACATGCTAGCTCTCATTTGGCCAGCGCGCTGACATAGCCACAGTACCACAGGCACCAGCTTGGACTAGTCACCCAAGTACATCCCCACGGGGTCCGGATGGGTTTGTGCCCCTCCCGCCACGCGCTGCTGTCCTCTGTTTGCAGCGCTGGAGCTGAACTAGCAGGAGCACATCTCCTCCAGCCAAGAGCCCAGCCCCAGCGCCGCCTGCAGATGTACTTCAGCCACGCCAGAGCAAACGAGGTGCTTTTTTTCCTGCTTCCCAACCCCCGGGTGGGACCCTGCTCCTGCTGGCTTGGGCCGTATGCCTGGGGACAAAGGGGCTGCAGGCCAAGCCCTGCCCATAGGCTTCTGCTGCTTTGCACAGGGGCAATCAGGTGGGATTTCATAGGGTATGTCTACACTACAAAATTAGTTCGAATTTATAGAAGCCGGTTTTATTGAAATCGGTTGTATACAGCCAATTGTGTGTGTCCCCACATAAAATGCTCTAGGTGCTCTAGTCGGCGGACCGCGTCCACAGTACGAGGCTAGCGTCGACTTCCGGAGCATTGCACTATGGGTAGCTATCCCACAGCTATCCCACAGTTCCCACAGTCTCCGCCGCCCCTTGGAATTCTGGATTGAGATCCCAATGCCCGGATGATGCAAAACAGTGTCGCGGGCGGTTCTGGGTACATGTCGTCAGGCCCCTCCCCCCCCCGTCACAGCAACGGCAGACAATAGATTCGCGCCTGTTTACCTGGGTTACCTGTGCAGACAACATACCACGGCAAGCATGGAGCCCGCTCAGCTCAGCTGAGCTCACCGTCACCATATGTCCTCTGGGTGCCGGCAGACGTGGGACTGCATTGCTACACAGCAGCAGCTGCTAACTGCCTTTTGGTGGTAGACGGTGCAGTAGACTGGTAGCCTTCATCGGCGATCTGGGTGCTGGCAGCCGTGGGGCTTGCCTTTTGGCAGTAGATGGTGTATTACGACTGTTAACCGTCCTATTACAAGTTGGGTCATCGCACATTAGCAGAGTCTTCCCCGAGCAGCCGATCGTGCAATAGGCCTGAAGACCATTGTCATACACTAACTGCCAAGCGCCCAGTATTTGCTGCCAAGCACCCAGAAAGATGCCGAGGGCTATCAGTCACGCTGCACCGTCGTCTTAAGATGTAAAGAATAGATTTGCTCTGTATTCATTTGCTTCCCCCTCCCTCCGTCAAATCAACGGCCTGCTAAACCCAGGGTTTTCAGTTTAATCTTTGGGGGGACCATTCTGTGTGACAGTTGTTTGTGTTTCTCCCTGATGCACAGCCACCGTTCTTGATTTTAATTCCCTGTACCTGTATGCCATGTCGTCACTCGGCCCGCCCTCCCTCCTTCCCCTAGTCCGTCAGATACTACTTTCGCGCCTTTTCTTTGAATTCTGGGTTGAGATCCCAATGCCCGGATGATGCAAAACAGTGTCGCGGGCGGTTCTGGGTACATGTCGTCAGGCCCCTCCCCCCTCGTCACAGCAACAACAGACAATAGATTCGCGCCTTTTTACCTGGGTTACCTGTGCAGACAACATACCACGGCAAGCATGGATCCCGCTCAGCTCAGCTGAGCTCACCGTTACCATATGTCCTCTGGGTGCCGGCAGACGTGGGACTGCATTGCTACACAGCAGCAGCTGCTAACTGCCTTTTGGTGGTAGACGGTGTAGCATGAGTGATAGCCGTGGGGCTGGCAGCCGTAGGGCTGCATTGCACCAGCCCCTTGCCCTTTGGTAGGCGATGGTATATTATGACTGGTATCCATCGTCGTCGTACTGGAGTGGCTGTCAATCATGGCCACCTGGGCAGACATGCTACTGTTTTGATGATGATGGCTACCAGTCGTAGTATACTATTTTCTGCCAATTGCCCAATATTGTCTGCTAAGCACCCAGAAGAGGCCGAGGGCGATGCTGGGTGCTGGCGGACGTGGGGCTGGCAGACGTGGGGCTGCATTGCTACACAGCAGCAGCCCCTTGCAGACGATGGTATATTATGATTGGTATCCGTCATCATCATACTGGAGAGGCTATCACTCATGCTGCACCGTCGGCTGCCAGCTTAAGATGTAAAAAATAGATTTGTTCTGTATTCATTTGCTTCCCCTTCCTTCGTGAAATCAACGGCCTGCTAAGCCCAGGGTTTTCAGTTTAATCTTTGGGGGGACCATTCTGTGTGACAGTTGTTTGTGTTTCTCCCTGATGCACAGCCACCTTTCTTGATTTTAATTCCCTGTTCCTGTACCTGTACGCCATGTCGTCACTCGGCCATCCCTCCCTCCCACCCTCCCTCCTTCTCCTGGTCCATCAGATACTACTTTTGCGCCTTTTTTCTGACCAGGCGCCATAGCTAGCACTGGGATCATGGAGCCCGCTCAGATCACCGCGGCAATTATGAGCACTATGAACACCACGCGCATTGTCCTGGAGTATATGCAGAGCCAGGACATGCCAAGGCGAAACCCGGACCACCCGAGGAGGCGATTGCAGCGCGGCGAAGAGAGTGATGAGGAAATTGACATGGACATAGACCTCTCACAAGGCACAGGCCCCAGCAATGTGGAAATCATGGTGTCACTGGGGCAGGTTCATGCCGTGGAATGCCGATTCTGGGCCCGGGAAACAAGCACAGACTGGTGGGACCGCATCGTGCTGCAGGTATGGGACGATTCCCAGTGGCTGCGAAACTTTCGCATGCGTAAGGGCACTTTCATGGAACTTTGTGACTTGCTTTCCCCTGCCCTGAAACGCCAGGATACCAAGATGAGAGCAGCCCTCACAGTTGAGAAGCGAGTGGCGATAGCCCTGTGGAAGCTTGCAACGCCAGACAGCTACCGGTCAGTCGGGAATCAATTTGGAGTGGGCAAATCTACGGTGGGGGCTGCTGTGATCCAATTTGCCAGGGCAATGAAAGACCTGGTGATATCAAGGGTAGTGACTCTGGGCAACGTGCAGTCAATAGTGGATGGTTTTGCTGAAATGGGATTCCCAAACTGTGGCGGGGCCATAGACGGAACCCATATCCCTATCTTGTCACCGGAGCACCAAGCCACCGACTACGTAAACCGCAAGGGGTACTTTTCAATGCTGCTGCAAGCCCTGGTGGATCACAAGGGACGTTTCACCAACATCAACGTGGGATGGCCGGGAAAGGTACATGATGCTCGCGTCTTCAGGAACTCTGCTCTGTTTCGAAAGCTGGAGGAAGGGACTTTCTTCCCGGACCAGAAAGTAACCGTTGGGGATGTTGAAATGCCTATCGTGATCCTTGGGGACCCAGCCTACCCCTTAATGCCATGGCTCATGAAGCCGTACACAGGCAGCCTGGACAGGAGTCAGGACCTGTTCAACTACAGGCTGAGCAAGTGCCGAATGGTGGTGGAATGTGCATTTGGACGTTTAAAAGCGCGCTGGCGCAGCTTACTGACTCGCTCAGACCTCAGCGAAAAGAATATCCCCATTGTTATTGCTGCTTGCTGTGCGCTCCACAATATCTGTGAGAGTAAGGGGGAGACCTTTATGGCGGGGTGGGAGGTTGAGGCAACTCGCCTGGCCGCTGATTACGTGCAGCCAGACACCAGGGCGGTTAGAGGAGCACAGCAGGGCGCGGTGCGCATCAGAGAAGCTTTGAAAATGAGTTTTGTGACTGGCCAGGCTACTGTGTGAAACTTCTGTTTGTTTCTCCTTGATGAACCCTCCAACCCCCCCCCCCCGACCCGGTTCACTCTACTTCCCTGTAAACCAACCACCCCACCCCACCCTCCCCTCCCCTCCCGCTTGCAGAGGCAATAAAGTCATTGTTTTTTCACATTCATGCATTCTTTATTAGTTCCTCACAGAAGTAGGGGGATAATTGCCAAGGTAGCCTGGGATGGGTGGGGGAGGAGGGATGGAAAAGGACACACTGCATTTTAAAACTTTAACTCTTATTGAAGGCCAGCCTTCTGATGCTTGGGCGATCATCTAGGGTGGAGTGACTGGGTGGACGGAGGCCCCCCCACCGTGTTCTTGGGCGTCTTGGTGAGGAGGCTATGGAACTTGGGGAGGAGGGCTGTTGGTTACACAGGGGCTGTAGCGGCGGTCTCTGCTCCTGCTGCCTTTCCTGCAGCTCAACCATATGCTCGAGCATATCAGTTTGATGCTCCAGCAGACGGAGCATTGACTCTTGCCGTCTGTCTGCAAGCTGACGCCACCTATCGTCTTCAGCCCGCCACTTGCTCTTTTCATCCCGCCATTCAGCCCGCCACCTCTCCTCTCGTTCATATTGTGCTTTTCTCATCTTCGACATTGACTGCCTCCACGCATTCTGCTGTGCTCTATCAGCGTGGGAGGACATCTGCAGCTCCGTGAACATATCGTCCCTCGTCCTACGTTTTCTCTTTCTAATGTTCACTAGCCTCTGCGAAGGAGAAACATTTGCAGCTGGTGGAGGAGAAGGGAGAGGTAGTTAAAAAAGACACATTTTAGAGAACAATGGGTACACTCTTTCATTACAAGGTCGCATATTTCGGCTTGCAGGCAGCCATGGTAGGCCACAGTGTTTTGGCTTTTTTAACCTTCTTAACATGCGGGAAAGGTTGCAAACAGCAGCGCATTTCCCATATCAAGGATGAATTGGGTTGTCCATTTAAAATGGGTTTTCAATGTAAAAGGAGGGGCTGCGGTTTCCCGGTTAACATGCGGCACAAACACAAGTAAACCACCCCCCCCCACACACACACACGATTCTCTGGGATGATCACTTCACCCCTCCCCTCCACCGCGTGGTTAACAGCGGGGAACATTTCTGTTCAGAAGAGCACGAACGGGCGCCTCTGAATGTCCCCTTAATAAAATCACCCCATTTCAACCAGGTGACCGTGAATGATATCACTCTCCTGAGGATAACAAAGAGAGATAAGGAATGGATATTGTCTGCATGCCAGCAAACACCGGGACCATACGCTGCCATGCTTTGTTATGCAATGATTCCAGACTACGTGCTACTGGCCTGGCGTGGTAAAGTGTCCTACCATGGCGGACGGGATAAGGCAGCCCTCCCCAGAAACCTTTTGCAAACGCTTTGGGAGTACATAAAGGAGAGCTTTCTGGAGATGTCCCTGGAGGATTTCCGCTCCATCCCCATACACGTTAACAGACTTTTCCAGTAGATGTACTGGCCGCGATTGCCAGGGCAAATTAATCATTAAACATGCTTGCTTTTTGTGTGTGTAATGTTTACAAATATTTACAAAGGTACACTCACCAGAGGTCTCCTGTGTGCCCTGAGGGTCTTGGGTGAGTTCGGGGGTTACTGGTTCCAGGTCCAGGGTCACAAACATATCCTGGCTGTTGGGGAAACCGGTTTCTCCGCTTCCTTGCTGCTGTGAGCTACCTACAGTACCTCCATCCTCATCTTCCTCGTTCCCCGAACCGTCTTCCCTGTGTGTTTCTCCAGTGAGAGAGTCATAGCACACGGTTGGGGTAGTGGTGGCTGCACCCCCTAGGATCGCATGCAGCTCCGCGTAGTAGCGGCAAGTTTGCGGCTCTGCCCCGGACCTTCCGTTTGCTTCTCTGGCTTTGTGGTAAGCTTGCCGTAGCTCCTTAATTTTCACGCGGCACTGCTGTGTGTCCCTGTTATGGCCTCGGTCCATCATGGCTTTGGAGATCTTTTCTAATACTTTTCCATTTCTTTTACTGCTACGGAGTTCACCTAGCACTGCTTCATCTCCCCATATGGCGAGCAGATCCCGTACCTCCCGTTCGGTCCATGCTGGAGCTCTTTTGCGATCCTGGGACTCCATCACGGTTACCTGTGCTGATGAGCTCTGCGTGGTCACCTGTGCTCTCCACGCTGAGCAAACAGGAAATGAAATTCAAACATTCGCGGGTCTTTTCCTGTCTACCTGGTCAGTGCATCTGAGTTGAGAGTGCTGTCCAGAGCGGTCACAATGAAGCACTGTGGGATAGCTCCCGGAGGCCAATAACGTCGAATTCTGTCCACACTACCCCAATTCCGACCCGCAAAGGCCGGTTTTATTGCTAATCCCCTCGTCGGAGGTGGTGTAAAGAAACCGGTTTAAAGGACCCTTTAAGTCGAAAGAAAGGGCTTCGTCGTGTGGACGTGTCCAGGCTTAATTCGATTTAACGCTGCTAAAGTCGACCTAAACCCGTAGTGTAGACCAGGCCATACACACTCCTGTCAGGATGCACAAGAGCCATCTCCCTCTCCCAGTGCTGGGCTGACTCCTGCAAGCTGGAGAGGAAGGGAAAGCAGCGAGGGCTGGTTTGCTGCTGGCACCAGCAGCTCCGACTCCGAGTGCCCCAGGAGCAGACCTGCATAGGTGCTGGAACTAGGGGTGCTCCTGCACCCCCTGGCTTGAAGTGGTTTCCATTATAACCAGGGTCTACAGTTTGGTTCAGTGGCTGTCAGCCCCCGCACTATACACATTGTTCTAGCCCCCCTGCAGACCTGTGGGTGAGAAGGTGTTGAGTTCACACAGTCGGGCCAGAGTCGCACACTCATGAGCATGGCCTCCCTCCTCTCCCTCCAGCTCCAGGAGCTCTCCCTTCATAAGCCAAAAGAAAGGGGGCTAGGTCATGTGTCCTGGAGTGGGGCACAGAGCCACCCCTCTGCATTAGATCTCCCCTCAAGGGCACCTCCCCTTGCCCTGACTCCCTGGTGCTCTGCTCAAAGGTTGGTGACTAGCTCGGGAGGGGCCCCAGGGCCGCTGGAAAGACCCTGCCAGCACCACTGCTGTGGAGCCCTAGGATCCGGCCACCAATGAGGAGGCTTCCTGCAGATGAGCCTGGGTCATAGCTACTGGTCATGCTGCAGGAGGGTTCCCCCCTTCCCCGATGGAACGGTCTTAGGAAAGCTCCATGCAGAGGAGATTCTCACTGAGCTCTCTGCTACCCCCAGACGCTTTGTGATTATCCACTCCTGGGCATCTCAGAGTTACTTACCCAGAGGAGAAGTCCCTTCCTAGTCCCCATCAGAGCAAGGGTGCCTCATGCTCAGAAACTGCAGGGCTTGTATCCCTCCTAGGCTCTTAACTTCCTATGACGTCATGTGGCAGCGAGTTCCGCTAGTTTATTACATGTGTAAAGTATTAGCTTCTAGCTGCTTGCCATTTCATTCCCCGTGATGAGTGAGTTATGAAAAGGTAAGAAAAACTACCAAGCTACCTTTGCTATTTGATAGTTGTTTGCAGTGTTGTTGTAGCTGTGTAGGTCCCAGGGTATGAGAGAGGCAAGGTATCTTTTATTGGACCAACTTCTGTTGGTGGCAGGTACAAGGTTCTGAGCCACCCAGAGCTCTTCATCATGCTGCTTCCTTCCCCAGCCCTGAAGAAGAGCTCTGTGTAGCTTGAAATCTTGGACTTTCCACCAGCAGACATTGGTCCAGTAACAGATATTACTTCACCTACTTTGTCTCTCCCTTTGCTACTCTGTTCAGTCCCCTGGGCCCATGCCCTTCGGATGCATTTCCTCGCTAAACCAACCAGTCCCATTCTTCTTCATATGGAAGTCTCTTGAGGCTCCATATTATTTTGGTCGCCCATATTTTAGCCTCCTCTATTCTGCTCTCTCTCTTTCGGTGACCCGTTTGCATTCCAAAGAAGGGCATGCCATTGATCTGTACCATGGCTTTCCGTGGGGATTGGTCCTGCTTTGAGCAGGGGGTTGGACTAGATGACCTCCTGAGGTCCCTTCCAACCCTGATATCCTATGATTCTAATATTGGCAGGATTCTTCTCCATCCTATCCCTTAGGCAGCCTAACATCTTGTTTGCTTTTCTGGCTGTGGCTGTGCCTTGAGGAGAAGTCTTCACTGAGCTGCACAGAGCTGTCATCTGAGAGATTACAGTTAATTTATGACCCAGCAACGTCTCTGAGTAAATCAAACTATTCTTTCCAACGTGCTTTGCCTGGCATTGGTCCACTGCCTGCTGACAGAATGCTCGGTGGCTAGTAACACCCTTTGAATAACAGCAGACCGTAGCTGGCCTACTTAGATATAAAAATCTGTCCAACTATTGTCTAGCTGTCTTAGGTACTTACCTGGTCCCTGTGGCCAGAGCATCTGAATGCCTCGCAATCTTTAATGTTAATCTTCACCTACCCTGGCAGGCAGGACAGCACTATGAGACCTATTCTCTAGCTGCAGAACTCAGGCACAGAGAAACGAGAAACGACGGGACTTGCCCAAGGTCGCCCAGGCATCCTGTGTCAGAGCTGGGAATTGACTAGGGCTGCCGAGCTAGCCCCAGACCACTTGACTGTGTGGCCTCGCCTTTTGTGTTATCCCGCACGCTTCGTGTATCACACGGGGCACTAGCTAGCTGCGTATGACACTGCCACACCAACAGCCAGGAGACTCCCCGGGAACGTATCTGTGCACTTACCTGTAAAACACAACATTGTCCACAACGCTGAATAGTCAGCTGGGTCCCTGCTCTAGCAGACAATTGCATCTTCCACCCCCCAACTAAACTAGTCATGGATTTGAAGGGCAGACAGGATTGTCTAGTGTGACCTCCCGTGTAACATAGACCAAGAGACAGACTTAGGTTCCTACTGTCTGTTACAGCTGTCCCCCTGCTGCATTCCTTTTCCCCCTCTCCTTTCTGTTTGTCCTGTGTGGCCGCCCCTCCTGGCCATTGTGCTAACTAAAGTCACAGCCCTATTCATAGGAATGGCTTGTACAGACTAAGGCCTGGTCCACACTAACCCCCCACTTCGGACTAAGGTACGCAAATTCAGCTATGTTAATAACGTAGCTGAATTCGAAGTACCTTAGTCCGAACTTACCGCGGGTCCAGACGCGGCAGGAAGGCTCCCCCATCGATGCCGCATACTACTCTCGCTGAGCTGGAGTACCGGCGTTGACGGCAAGCATTTCCGGGATCAATCCGGGATCGATTTATCGCGTCTAGACAAGACGCAATAAATCGATCCCAGAAGATCGATCGCTTACATCCGGACCAGGAAGTAAGTATAGACGTACCCCAACTGGAGCCATTGCTCTGCCTAGGGAGGGGGCTTCTTGCTTCTTTGTTTGGTTCCTTTGTTCAGACCCGGGCTCGGTGTTGGGGGAGCTGCCCAGAAATGCAAGACCTGAAGTGGCCAACTAATTAAGCATATGAGTCATACCTGTGGCTCAGAACATGCCCAGGCATGCCTGTGCTTACCTGCAGCCTTTCCCTGCCTTCTCTCCTCCCCTGTATCAAGAGGGGCCAATCAAAAGTACTGGTGGGAAACTGCCTGAGTTTGCCTTTAAAGCCGGACATTTTCTGATCAGACCTCGGAGAAGGTCCTTGCTTTGCCACCTGGTCTGATCAGCTAGGGGTCTTTGGGGGGCCCTCTCCCCGCTCTCATTTGTTTTTGAGCGTACCCCCGTTTTTAAACTCCCCTCCCACGAACAACAAAATTTGTGCCTGGAGATCTCCTGATTATTGTAAGCGAATCGAGTCCTCTCTCCATCCTCCGATGCTACTTCCGTTCCTGTCTCTGCGCTTGCTGCTGTCCTGGGGATTGGTAAGAACTCCCTCTTGCAAACTCCCCCTGTCCTAGCTGCTGGCCTTGTTTCCCCAGCAGACAGACCCAAGCTAACTCCTTGGTCTGTATTTGTAATCTGTTTCTTGCTCCGCAGCGCCTTTGCTGCTGGAAATAAGCCTGTGCCGCTGCTAGGCTGTGCCTTCCTGGACTGTATCCTGGGCTGCCGGCTTGCAGCCACCCCACTGCTGCAACCACCACTAGTTAGCCCCCCCCCCCCCCCCCCACCGGGGCTGTACCCTGGGCACACACCACTCTGCCCTCCGGAACTGCTCCCCCTCCCGATCAAAGAAGCGGCATAGTGTAAGGTGCACCTATTAGAATCAGGTTCTTAGTCTAGATAAGTTGTAATTTCATTTTGCATAGCTGTGGTTAAGTTAGGTTTAAAGAATTGTTTGTATTGTGCTCTGTAAGTTAGGTTTAAAAAATTGTTGCATTGTGTTCTGTTACTTGCTAATTTGTGTAGTCTTGGTTAAGTTAGATCATAGATAAGATTTGACTGTGTTCTGTATAATTGTGGTTAAGTCTGTCTTCCCGCTGCCCTAACCCCCCACCCTGAGCTTGCCTGTGTCTCCCCCCGAGCTCCCCAGTCACTCGTTGCAGTCTCTCTGCTGTTTAAACTTGCAGCCTGTCTGCTCTCTGTGTCTCCCTGAGTTTAAATCTCCCTCCGCAGCGCCTCTGCCTTTGGTCTCTGCTCCACCACATGCTCCTCTTCCCCCATCCTCCAACCTCACTCCTCTACCACTGCCTTTCTCTCTCTCTCTCTTTTAATCCCTTCCCCCACGTGCTCACCCCGCTCCTGCTGCTGCCAAACCTCAATTGTATTACTGAAGTCTAGCATAAAACCCCATTGGTTACCCTTTTTCTCTCTAACACACCTCACATTTTACATTTACACCACTGTGACATATTTTTACCTAGAGTTGTTGGTTATTTAACAGATTTTACCCATAACTGTTAGTTGGTTATATGCTGCTGTGACACACCTTTTACATAGGAACTGTTAGCTACCTGTTACATTTATACTTCAGTGTTAATTGGTTACCAACTGTATTGGACCCCACTGTATTGTACCCCACTATTGAAACCCCCTATCCTATTTACTAAAAGAAACCCCTCCCCAATTGTCTACCTTAACAAACCCCGTACCCCTCACTATTGAATTTTCCCTGTTTTTGCATTTTCTTAATAAAGTTTATTTTGCACCCCACCAGTGCAGTAGTTGTCCTCCAAGATCCCCTATCTGCTGGCAGGGTCACCTATCTCAGGAGCTGATGTTGCATCAGGTGGGACCTGAACAGTCACCCCCACCCCACCAGACAGACTGAGGCCAGCTCTGTGCCTGATATTTGGAGTTTTCGGAAAGTCCCAACTCCTGGACTCAGGTGATTACAAGAGCCTTGCGGCTTTCAATTTTTGTGAAAATAAGTTTCTAGCCCTAATGGAGGGGTGAAAAGCTGAAGAAGGTGAGCCCTAAAGACACAAAACCCAAAAGCCAAACCAAAAATCCCCACGGTTGTTATTTTTAACCATCTCTCGATTTCTGATCCGCTCTCATGAGGGGTGACTGGCTCATGGGATTGGAATGCTTCGCGTTCGCATCACTCAAGGGCTCAGAAAAGAGCTACAAGACCAATTTGGGGGATGGCCTAAGTGTCCTTGGCCCTGCCTCAGCTCAGGGCGCTGGGCTAGGTGGTCTCTTGAGGTCCCTTCCAGCCCTACACATCTATGATTCTAGGAGGACTAGAAAACCTGCCTTAGGGCAACAGTCCACAGAAGTCCCATCTATTTACATTACCAACGAATTGATGGGTAAGAGGTGACTTAGAATCATAGAATCATAGAATATCAGGGTTGGAAGGGACCTCAGGAGGTCATCTAGTCCAACTCCCTGCTCATAGCAGGACGAATTCCCAACTAAAACATCCCAGCCAGGGCTTTGTCAAGCCGGGCCTTAAAAACCTCCAAGGAAGGAGATTCCCCCACCTCCCTAGGTAATGCATTCCAGTGATTCACCACCCTCCTAGTGAAATAGTGTTTCCTAATATCCAACCTGGACCTCCCCCATTGCAACTTGAGACCATTGCTCCTTGTTCTGTCATCTGCCACCACTGAGAACAGCCGAGCTCCATCCTCTTTGGAACCCCCCTTCAGGTAATTGAAAACTGCTATCAAATCCCCCCTCATTCTTCTCTTCTGGAGACTAAACAATCCCAGTTTCCTCAGCCTCTCCTCATAAATCATGTGCTCCAGACCCCTAATCATTTTTGTTGCCCTCCGCTGGACTCTTTCCAATATTTCCACATCCTTCTTGTAGTGTGGGGCCCAAAACTGGACACAGTACTCCAGATGAGGCCTCACCAATGTCGAATAAAGGGAAATGATCACTTTCCTTGTTGCTGGCAATGCCCCTACTTATACAGCCCAAAATGCCATTAGCCTTCTTGGCAACAAGAGTACACTGTTGACTCATATCCAGCTTCTCGTCCACTGTGACCCCTAGGTCCTTTTCTGCAGAACTGCTACCTAGCCATTCGGTCCCTAGTCTGTAGCAGTGCATAGGATTCTTCCGTCCTAAGTGCAGGACTCTGCACTTGTCCTTGTTGAACCTCATCAGGGTTTTTTTGGCCCAATACTCTAATTTGTCTAGGTCCCTCTGTATCTGATCCCTACCCTCCAGCGTATCTACCACGCCTCCCAGTTTAGTGTCATCTGCAAACTTGCTGAGAGTGCAGTCCACACCATCCTCCAGATCATTAATAAAGATATTAAACAAAACTGGCACCAGGACCTACCCTTGGGGCACTCCGCTTGAAACCGGCTGCCAACTAGACATGGAGCCATTGATCACTACCCGTTGAGCCCGACGATCTAGCCAGCTTTCTATCCACCTTACAGTCCATTCATCCAGCCCATACTTCTTTAATTTGGCGGCAAGAATACTGTGGGAGACCATATCAAAAGCTTTGCTAAAGTCAAGGAATAACACATCCACTGCTTTCCCCTCATCCACAGAGCCAATTATCTCATCATAGAAGGCAATTAGGTTAGTCAGGCACGACTTCCCCTTGGTGAATCCATGCTGACTGTTCCTGATCACTTTCCTCTCCTCTAAGGGTATGTCTACACTACGAAATTAGTTCGAATTTATAGAAGCCGGTTTTATAGAAATCGGTTGTATACAGCCGATTGTGTGTGTCCCCACATAAAATGCTCTAAGTGCTCTAGTCGGCGGACCGCGCCCACAGTACCGAGGCTAGCGTCGACTTCCGGAGCATTGCACTATGGGTAGCTATCCCACAGCTATCCCACAGTTCCCGCAGTCTCCGCCGCCCATTGGAATTCTGGGTTGAGATCCCAATGCCCGGATGATGCAAAACAGTGTCGCGGGAAGTTCTGGGTACATGTCGCCAGGCCCCTCCCCCTCCGTCACAGCAACGGCAGACAATAGATTCGCGCCTTTTTACCTGGGTTACCTGTGCAGACAACATACCACAGCAAGCATGGAGCCCGCTCAGCTCAGCTGAGCTCACCGTCACCATATGTCCTCTGGGTGCCGGCAGACGTGGGACTGCATTGCTACACAGCAGCAGCTGCTAACTGCCTTTTGGTGGTAGACGGTGTAGCATGACTAATAGTCGTGGGGCTGGCAGCCGTAGGGCTGCATTGCACCAGCCCCTTGCCTTTTGGTAGAAGATGGTATATTACGATTGGTAACCATTGTCGTCGTACTGCAGTGGCTGTCAATCATGGGCACCTGGGCAGACATGCTACTGTCTCGATGATGATGGCTATCAGTCGTAGTATGCTATTTTCTGCCAATTGCCCAGTGTTGTCTGCTAAGCACTCAGAAGAGGCCGAGGGCGATCTGGGTGCTGGCAGACGTGGGGCTGGCAGACGTGGGGCTGCATTGCTACACAGCAGCAGCCCCTTGCCTTTTGGTAGAAGATGGTATATTACGACTGGTATCCGTCGTCGTCGTACTGCAGAGGCTATCAGTCATGCTGCACCGTCGGCTGCCAGCTTAAGATGTAAAAAATAGATTTGTTCTGTATTCATTTGCTTCCCCTCCCTCCGTGAAATCAACGGCCTGCTAAACCCAGGGTTTTCAGTTTAATCTTTGGGGGGACCATTCTGTGTGACAGTTGTTTGTGTTTCTCCCTGATGCACAGCCACCTTTCTTGATTTTAATTCCCTGTACCTGTACCTGTACGCCATGTCGTCACTCGGCCCTCCCTCCTTCTCCTGGTCCGTCAGATACTAGTTTCGCGCCTTTTTTCAGACCAGGCGCCATAGCTAGCACTGGGATCATGGAGCCCGCTCAGATCACCGCGGCAATTATGAGCACTATGAACACCACGCGCATTGTCCTGGAGTATATGCAGAGCCAGGACATGCCAAGGCGAAACCTGGACCAGCCGAGGAGGCAATTGCAGTGCGGCGAAGAGAGTGATGAGGAAATTGACATGGACATAGACCTCTCACAAGGCACGGGCCCCAGCAATGTGGAAATCATGGTGTCACTGGGGCAGGTTCATGCCGTGGAACGCCGATTCTGGGCCCGGGAAACAAGCACAGACTGGTGGGACCGCATCGTGCTGCAGGTGTGGGACGATTCCCAGTGGCTGCGAAACTTTTGCATGCGTAAGGGCACTTTCATGGAACTTTGTGACTTGCTTTCCCCTGCCCTGAAGCGCCAGAATACCAGGATGAGAGCAGCCCTCACAGTTGAGAAGCGAGTGGCGATAGCTCTGTGGAAGCTTGCAACGCCAGACAGCTACCGGTCAGTCGGGAATCAATTTGGAGTGGGCAAATGTACTGTGGGGGCTGCTGTGATCCAACTTGCCAGGGCAATGAAAGACCTGGTGATGTCAAGGGTAGTGACTCTGGGCAACGTGCAGGCAATAGTGGATGGTTTTGCTGAAATGGGATTCCCAAACTGTGGTGGGGCCATAGACGGAACCCATATCCCTATCTTGGCACCGGAGCACCAAGCCACAGAGTACATAAACCGCAAGGGGTGCTTTTCAATGCTGCTGCAAGCCCTGGTGGATCACAAGGGACGTTTCACCAACATCAACGTGGGATGGCCGGGAAAGGTACATGATGCTCGCGTCTTCAGGCACTCTGGTCTATGCTCCGTGAACATATCGTCCCACGTCCTCCGTTTTTTCTTTCTAATGTTCACTAGCCTCTGCAAAGGCGAAACATTTGCAGCTGGTGGAGGAGAAGGGAGAGGTGGTTAAAAAAGACACATTTTAGAGAACAGTGGGTACACTCTTTCGTTACAAGGTCGCATTTTTCCTCTGCCTGCCGATTTGGTATGAGAGATCACTCACGCAGTGCCAGGCAACAGATTTCGGCTTGCAGGCAGCCATGGTAAGTCACAGTCTTTTGGCTTTTTTAACCTTCTTAACATGTGGGAATGGTTTCAAACAGCAGCGCCCTCATTTCCCATATCAAGGATGAATTGGGTTGGCCATTTAAAATGGGTTTTCAATGTAAAAGGAGGGGCTGCGGTTTCCGGGTTAACATGCAGCACAAACCCAAGTAAACCACCCCCACACACACACACCCGATTCTCTGGGATGATCACTTCACCCCTCCCCCCACCGCGTGGTTAACAGCGGGGAACATTTCTGTTCAGAAGAGCACGAACGGGCACCTCTGAATGTCCCCTTAATAAAATCACCCCATTTCAACCAGGTGACCGTGAATGATATCACTCTCCTGAGGATAACAAAGAGAGAAAAGGAATGGATGTTTTCTGCATGCCAGCAAACACCGGGACCATACGCTGCCATGCTTTGTTATGCAATGATTCCAGACTACGTTCTACTGGCCTGGCGTGCTAAAGTGTCCTACCATGGCGGACGGGATAAGGCAGCCCTCCCCAGAAACCTTTTGCAAAGGCTTTGGGAGTACATGAAGGAGAGCTTTCTGGAGATGTCCCTGGAGAATTTCCGCTCCATCCCCATACACGTTAACAGACTTTTCCAGTAGCTGTACTGGCCGCGATTGCCAGGGCAAATTAATCATTAATCATTAAACACGCTTGCTTTTAAACCATGTGTAATATTTACAAAGGTACACTCACCAGAAGTCTCGTGTGTGCCCTCAAGGTCTTGGGTGAGTTCGGGGGTTACTGGTTCCAGGTCCAGGGTGACAAACATATCCTGGCTGTTGGGGAAACCGGTTTCTCCGCTTCCTTGCTGCTGTGAGCTACCTACATTACCTCCATCCTCATCTTCCTCGTTCCCCGAACCCTCTTCTCTGTGTGTTTCTCCATTGACGGAGTCATAGCACACGGTTAGGGTAGTGGTGGCTGCACCCCCTAGAATGGCATGTAGCTCCGCGTAGAAGCGGCAAGTTTGCGGCTCTGCCCCGGACCTTCCGTTTGCTTCTCTGGCTTTGTGGTAGGCTTGCCGTAGCTCCTTAATTTTCACGCGGCACTGCTGTGTGTCCCTGTTATGGCCTCGGTCCTTCATGGCCTTGGAGACCTTTTCTAATACTTTGCCATTTCTTTTACTGCTACGGAGTTCACCTAGCACTGATTCATCTCCCCATATGGCGAGCAGATCCCGTACCTCCTGTTCGGTCCATGCTGGAGCTCTTTTGCGATCCTGGGACTCCATCACGGTTACCTGTGCTGATGAGCTCTGCGTGGTCACCTGTGCTCTCCACGCTGGGCAAACAGGAAATGAAATTCAAACATTCGCGGGTCTTTTCCTGTCTACCTGGTCAGTGCATCTGAGTTGAGAGTGCTGTCCAGAGCAGTCACAATGAAGGACTGTGGGATAGCTCCCGGAGGCCAATAACGTCGAATTCCATCCACACTACCCCAATTCCGACCCGCAAAGGCCGATTTTATCGCTAATCCCCTCATCGAAGGTGGTGTAAAGAAACCGGTTTAAAGGGCCCTTTAAGTCGAAAGAAAGGGCTTCGTCGTGTGAACGTGTCCAGGCTTAATTCGATTTAACGCTGCTAAAGTCGACCTAAACCCGTAGTGTAGACCAGGCCTAAGTGTTTCATAATTGATTCCTTGAGGACCTGCTCCATGATTTTTCCAGAGACTGAGGTGAGGCTGACTGGCCTGTAGTTCCCCGGATCCTCCTTCTTCCCTTTTTTAAAGATGGGCACTACATTAGCCTTTTTCCAGTCATCCTGGACCTCCCCTGATCGCCATGAGTTGTCAAAGATGATGGCCAATTGCTCCGCAATCACATCCACCAATTCCTTTAGCACCCTCTGATGCAGCGCATCTGGCCCCATGGATCTGTGCTCATCCAGTTTTTCTAAATAGTCCCGAACCACTTCTTTCTCCATGGAGGGCTGTTCACCTCCTCCCCATACTGTGCTGCCCAGTGCAGCAGTCTGGGAGCTGACCTTGTTTGTGAAGACAGAGGCAAAAAAAGCTTTTTCCACATCCTCTGTCACTAGGTTGCCTCTCTCATTCAGTAAGGGGCCCACACTTTCCTTGACTTTCTTCTTGTTGCTAACATACCTGAAGAAACCCTTCTTGTTACTCTTAACATCTCTTGCTAGCTGCAACTCCAAGTGCAATTTGGCCTTCCTGATTTCACTCTTGCATGCCTGAGTGATATTGCTGAGGTGACTTGCTCACAGTCTATGAGAACACACACAGGGTGAACTTTCTGAAAGCAGCAGGCTCTTTAATCTGTCAAAGGCAGAAGAAAACGCAGTGGCTGGGAGATGAAGCTTAACAAATTCAGGCTGGAAATAAGGTTCATGTTTTTAATAATGAGGATCATTGACCGTAGGAGCAATGGACGTAGGGACCTGGAGGATTCACCACCCCTTGGACTCCTTAAACCAAGACTGGGTGTCTTTTTCAGAGATCCCCCCCAGCTCAGTGGCTCTCAGCCTTTCCAGGCTACTGTACCTTATTCCGGAGGCTGATTTGTCTTGTGTACCCCAAGTTTCACCTCACTTAAAAACCATTGCTTACAAAATCAGACATAAAAATACAAACATGTCCCAGCCACACTATTACTGGCAAATTGCTTCCTTTCGGATTTCGTCTGTATGAAATTTTAGTTTGTACTGACTTTGCTAGTGCTTTTTATGTAGCCTGCTGTAAAACTAGGCAAATCTCTAGATGAGTTCATGTACTCCCAGAAGACCTCTGTATACCCCCGAGGGCACATGTACCCCTGGTTCAGAACCACTGCTCAAGCTCATCTAGAAGTTCTGGGTTTGCTGCAGAGATCACTGGGTGAGGTTCTCTGGTCTGTGTATGGAGGTCACACTAGATGATCAGAAAGGTCCCTTAAACTCTCTGCACCTACCAGTATGTCTTCACGTGGCACTGGGAGTGTGATTCCCAGCATGTAGAAATACTTGTGTTAGTTCTCATCCAGCTAGCATACTAAAAATAGTCGTGTAGTCACAATAGCACAGGCAATGGTGAGCAGTGGCAAGGGTTTGCTGTGCCAAATATGTACCCATGGGGTTCAGGTGGGTTAGTACCCAGCACAGCTAGTCATTGATGTAGTTCTTCACATGGGCATTTGAGCAGGACACTTTGACCATTGCAATATGGACGGGATCTTTGATAATCACATGCTCAGAATGGGGGCTTGTCTCAGCTGAGGCATCCCGGGCTGGGTTGTTGGTTCACCGCTGGCCATGGACTTGACACAATTTTTGCAGGGATCTGGGATTTCTGTGGAAGTGTCTTAACTCATTGGCGAGCACGTCTGACCCTGCTCATTGTGGCGCTCACAGCCTGGGTGGGCAGGTCTGCAGCAGTGGGGCGCCCGCTGCCAAATTCAGTTTTTGCTACTAAGAATTTAGAAGCAATAGTTCTAATTTCTACTTTATCTAAGTTTGTATTCACACCTTGCCACAGCCCGCCGCCCCTCTGCAATCTCACTTGCCCTTTCCCTGCCCCCTTAGCCCCCTGCCCCTCTGCAATCTCCCCTACCCTTCCCCTCCCTCCCTCCCTCCTGCACCCTTAGCCTGTGCCCCTCTGCAATCTCCCCTGCCCATAGAATCAGAGAATCATAGAATATTAGGGTTGGAAGAGACCTCAGGAGGTCATCTAGTCCAACCCCCTGCTCAAAGCAAGACCAATCCCCAACTAAAGCATCCCAGCCAGGGCTTTGTCAAGTCGGGCCTTAAAAACCTCACAGGAAGGAGATTCCACCACCTCCCTAGGTAACCCATTCCAGTGCTTCACCGCCCTCCTAGTGAAATAGTGTTTCCTAATATCCATCCTAGACCTCCCCCACTGCAACTTGAGACCATTCTTCCTTGTTCTGTCATCTGCCACCACTGAGAACAGCTGAGCTCCATCCTCTTTGGAAACCCCCTTCAGGTAGTTGAAAGCAGCTATCAAATCCTCCCTCATTCTTCTCTTCTGCAGACTAAATAAGCCCAGTTCCCTCAGCCTCTCCTCATAAGTCGTACCCCAACCCACTAATCATTTTCATTGCCCTCCGCTGGACTCTCTCCAATTTGTCCACACCCTTTCTGTAGTGGGGGAGCCCAAAACTGGACACAATACTCCAGATATGGCCTCACCAGTGCCAAATAGAGGGGAATAATCACTTCCCTCGATCTGCTGGCAACACTCCTACTAATGCAGCCCAATATGCCGTTGGCCTTCTTGGCAACGAGGGCACACTGCCGACTCATATCCAGCTTCTCATCCACTGTAATCCCCAGGTCCTTTGCTGCAGAATACCGCTTTGCCAGTAAGTCCCCAGCCTGTAGCAGTGCATGGGATTCTTCCGTCCTAAGTGCAGGACTCTGCACTTGTCCTTGTTGAACCTCATCAGATTTCTTTTGGCCCAATCCTCCTGTTTGTCTAGGTCACTCTGGACCCTATCCCTTCCCTCCAGCGTAACCACCTCTCCCCCCAGTTTAGTGTCATCTGTGAACTTGCTGAGGGTGCAATCCATCCCATCATCCAGATAATTAATGAACAAAACCAGTGCTAGGACCAACCCTTGGGGTACTCCACTTGATACCGGCTGCCATCTAGACATGGAGCCATTGATCACTACCCATTGAGCCCGACAATCTAGTCAGCTTTCTATCCACTTTATAGTCCATTCATCCAATCCATACTTCTTTAACTTGCTGGCAAGAATACTGTGGGAGACTGTATCAAAAGCTTTGCTAAAATCAAGATATATCAGGTCCACTGCTTTCCCCTCATCCACAGACCCAGTTATCTCATCATAGAAGGCAATCAGGTTGGTCAGGCATGACTTGCCCTTGGTGAATCCATGTTGACTGTTCCTGGTCACCTTCCTCTCCTCCAAGTGCTTCAAAATGAATTTCTTGAGGACCTGCTCGATGATTTTTCCAGGGACTGAGGTGAAGCTGACCGGTCTGTAGTTCCCCGGATTCGCCTTCTTCCCTTTTTTAAAGCTGGGTATGATACTGGCCTTTTCCCAATCATCTGGGACCTCCCCCCAATCGCCATGAGTATTCAAAGATAATGGCCAATGGATCCGCAATCACATCAGTCAACTCCCTCAGCACCCTTGGATGCATTAGATCCGCCCCTTGGACTTGTGCATGTCCAGCTTTTCTAAATAGTCCTTAACCTGTTCTTTCACCGCTGAGGGCTCCTCACCTCCTCCCTATACTGTGCTGCCCAGTGCAGCCATCTGGGAGCTGACCTGGTCTGTGCAGACCGAAGGGGGGAAAAAAAAGCATTGAGTACTTCAGCTTTTTCCACATCATCTGTCACTAGGTTGCCTCGCCATTCAGTAAGGGTCCCACACTTTCCCTGACCTTCTTCTTGTTGCTAACATATCTGTAGAAACCCTTCTTGTTACCCTTCACATCCCTTGCTAGCTGCAACTCCAGTTGTGCTTTGGCCTTCCTGATTACACCTCTGCATGCTCAAGCATTATTTTTATACTCCTCCCAAGTAAGCTTCCTTTTCGTGTTTAAGCTCACTGAAGATTTCTCTGTTAAGCCAAGCTGTTCGCCTGCCATATTTACTGTTCTTTCTGCACATCAGGATGGTTTGTTCCTGCACCCTCAATAAGACTTCCTTAAAATACTTCTTTCCCCCTCAAATTAGCCTCCCAGGGGATCCTGGGAGTCTGCTTTTCTGAAGTCCAGGGTCTGTATTCTGCTCCTCATCTTTCTTCCTTTTGTCAGCAGGGCCGGCTCCAGGCACCAGCCGAGCAAGCTCGTGCTTGGGGCGGCAGATTCTAAGGGGCGGCATTCCCTCCAATCCTTTTTTTTTTGCTTCGCCGCTCCAGCCACTCTATAGGGGGCGGCGGCGCGGAGGAGGGGAACGCCCTGCTGGGAGTGGGCTGCGCGCTCCATCTGCCCCAGCCAGTGCCAGGTCTGCAGCAAGCCTGGCAGGGCAGCCCGCGTCCTTCCCTCCCCACCGACCGGAGCGGTGCGGAGCCCTCCTGGCAGGTGGCGCGGCGGGAAGGGCCGTGTCGCAAAGGCCCCGCTGAAGGAAGCCCTGGCTGCCCCCCGTCTCTCTCTCCCCCACTCCCTCCCCCTCCTCCCCGGTAGCTGGGGCACGCACTCTGCTGCCCGGGACACGTCTGCAGCACAGGGAGTCCCCCTGCACCCTGGCTCTGGCCGTCCCGCACGTTTGTTTTTTTTCTTTTTCTTTTTCTTTTTCGGCTTTGCTGCTCCAGCCGCCCTGCAGGTTTTTTTGTTTTTTGTTTTGCTTGGGGTGGCAAAAAAGCCAGAGCCGACCCTGTTTGTCAGAATCCTGAACTCGACCATCTCATGGTCACTGCTGCTCAGGTTGCCACCCACTTCTACTTCCCCTACCAATTCTTCCCTGGTTGTGAGCAGCAGGTCAAGAGGAGCACGGCCCCTAGTTGGTTCCTCCAGCACTCAGGGCCGCCCAGAGGGGGGGCAAGTGGGGCAATTTGCCCCAGGCCCCGGGCCCTGCTGGGGCCCCCATGAGAATATAGTATTCTATAGTATTGCAACCTTTTTTATGGAAGGGGCCCCCGAAATTGCTTTGCCCCAGGCCCCCTGAATCCTCTGGGCGGCCCTGCCAGCACTCGCACCAGGAAGTTGTCCCCAACATTCTCAAAAAACTTCCTTGGATTTTCTGTGCACCGCTGTATTGCTCCCTTCTCCTCCCTCCCTCCCTTCCCCACACCCTTAGCCCCCTGCCCCTCTGCAATCTCACCTGCCCTTCCCCTACCTCTGCATCCTCAACTCCCCTCTGCAAACTCTGCTTTGCATTCCAGGAGCCTCCAATCCACCGTCAGCTTTACTTAGCTCTTTCCATGCAATCAAATTCAATTTCATTTTTGCTCATTTTATCTTTGCCCCGGCTTTCCTGCCCAGTGCCCTTCTGGGCTGGTTAGGTGCCAAAGAATTTGGACTGGCTGTTTTTATTTGCAGGAACAAATCCAGACTGGAATCTGTTGGATTCATCTGCATGAAGTTAATTACCTCGGGGCCAGCCTATGCCAGGGAACATCTTAGAGCCAGGAGAAATCCTAACAGCAACCCCCCAGAGAGGGCCTGATCCTGCCTTAAAACTGCTGATCATTCTTGCACCAAACCGGTGCAGAGAGAAGAGGGGCAGAGTCAGAGGCCAGAAGGGATCACCAGGTCATCCGATCTCACCTCCTCCTCCAGCCCCAGACAGCACCCGCACTCGGCACACTACACCAGACAACCTAAATAAGAGCAAAGTATTTCAGCCCATGGGAGACTAGAGTATTTTGTGCCACAGGCGTGGGGGACGGGGGGGGGGAGAGGAAAGGGCGACGCCTCAGGTGAGTGGCTGGGGGCGGGGGTCCCGTTTTCTCTTTGGGAAACATGGTCACCCTGCGGCTTCCAGCTGCCGTGGGCAGAGGGGGAACCCCACAGCTCCAAGCTACCATGGTGGCAGGGGAAACCATGGAGCCACAACAGCAAAAGTCACAGACAGGTCACGGCTTCCGTGAATTTTTGTTTATTGCCCGTGACCTGTCCGTGACTTTTATTAAAAATAACCATGACATAAGCTTAGCCTTACTCATGAACCAGCAGAGAGGCTCAAGCCAATTCCCCCCAGCTTCCCAGCCTTCCACCCCTGAGCTGTACCATCCTGCCCTGCTCAGAAGCCTGACCAGTGTAAATTTATAATCCAGTCTCCCCCTCCCTCAACATGGAGAGGACAATGCACCATCTTTTGTACACTGAGCCAATTCCCTAAGCACTTCAAGAAAAACACTGTTTTAGGTAAACTATGAAACAGATTTATTAACTACAGAAAGATAGATTTCACGTGGTTATAAGTGGAAGGCATAAAAGGCCAGAGATTGTTACCAAAGAAAATAAAAATAACCATACAATCTATATTCTATAAACTAAACAGGATTTGAATCAAGCAATAGTCTCACCCCCACAGTCCTAATGCATAGAGTTCCCTCCTGAAGTCTGGACCAGTCTCTTCAGATTAGGGTTGCCAACTTTCTACTCACAAAACTGAACACCCTTGCCCCGCCCCTTCTCCAAAGCCATGCCCATGCCCCGCCCCATCTCAGAGGCCCTGCCCCTGCTCACTCCATCCCTCCTCCCTCTGTTGCTCACTCTCCCCACCCTCACTTGCTCATTTTCACCAGGCTGGGGCAGGGAGTTGTGTTCGGAGGTTTGAGGGCTCCGGCTGGGGGGGCAGGCTCTGGTGTGGGGCCAGAGGATGAGGGATTTGGGGTGCAGGAGGGAGCTCTGGACTGGGGCTGAGGGGTTCAGAGGGTGGGAGGGGCCTCTGGGCTGGGGCAGGGGTGCTGGGGGTGTGTGAGAGCTCTGGCTTGGGGTGCAGACTCTGGAGTGGGGTTGGGGATGAGGGGTTTGGGGTGCAGGAGGATGCTCCGGGCTGGGACTGAGGGGTTCGGAGGGTGGGAAGCAGATCGGGATTGGGGCAGGGGGTTGGGGCACAGGAGGGGGTGCAGGCTCCAGGCGATGCTTACCTCAAGCAGCTCCCAGAAGCAGCAGCATGTCCCCCCTCTGGCTCCTACATGGAGGCGCGGCCAGGCAGCTATGGCAGCTCCTCCCGCTCAGAGCTCGCAGCCCCGCCCTCTTACCACACGGCTCTGAGCATCAGGAGTTCAGGCCCCACTGGAGCCATGCTGCTGGAGCGCTGTCCAGGGCCGCTCCTGGACATGGTGCGCTGAGGCTCTGGGAGAGGGAGGAGGCGGGGGTAAGCGGCATGGTAAGGGGCCGGGGCAGGTTGGATAAGGGGCAGGGAGTCCCGGGGACAGGGAGTGGGGGGGAGGTTGGATGGGGCAGAGATTCGGGGGGGCAGTCAGGGAACGGGAGGGTTGGGTAGGGGGGAAGGCGGAGGCGGGGCCAGGGAGGAGCCTCAGAGATTCTCGTGGGGCCCCTTGTGGGGCCCGGGGCCTGGGGCAAGGGGCAAGGGGCAAATTGCCCCACTTGCCCCCCCCTCTGGGCAACCCTGCCAATCCCTCCTCACAGCCCTGGCCCGGCCCCCTTACCATGCTGCTCAAAGCAGCAGGAGCTGCAGAGCTGCGCTGGCACTGGCGGCTCGGCACGCTGCGGCTCTGCAGTGGGGGAGTGGGGGAGGGGCTGGGGGAGCCTCCCCAGCTGGGAGCTCAGGCGGGCCGGACAGGACGGTCCCATGGGCCAGATGTGGCTCGCGGACCGGAGTTTGTCCACCCGCCTGCCCCTTTAGCAACCAGTTCTATACCGGTTTCTAAATTTAGCAACCAGTTCTTGTGAACCGGTGCGAACCGGCTCCAGCTCACCATTGACCCCACGCCATGACAAGCAACCCCATCATACAGTTACACTCATAAACGTCTGGTTCTCTCTCGTTACGTGGTTTGCTCCGTGGCAGAGATGGCAATTCCCTGCGGTGTGCTTGGGAGGCCTTACTGAAGTAAACTGACATATCTGTGGGGTCCGCTGGATTAAACAAATAGATTATGTATTATTGTGGGCCTGGAGGCTCAAAGGACTACACTGACCAGTGCGGCAGACAAAAATGGACTTTTGGGGCAATAGGAGTGAAGTGGATTTCCTGCGAAATATCTGGGAGGAGGTGAATGAAACTTCCCTCCCACCCTGCCCCAGCTCTGGTGCCGGTTATGCAAAACCCAGTGGCTGTGACACTTTTTTAGGGTTACCTGCGATGTCCAGGGTGAATTACTGTCCCCTGCTGACAGCAGGAGGGAGCCATGTCTATCAGTGCCCACTAGGGGAAACTCTCCCTACCCACTGGCTACAGGCAACACAGGCGCTCTGCTCCAGGCTGTTTCCTGCTGCATGCTAGCAACTGACACACCCCACTTTGTTACTCGGAGCGCCTTGCCCCCTATCTTCCAGACAGCTGCAATGTACCCTGACTGCTGCCTCTGTAGAAACAGGGCCCCCCAGTTCACTGGTTTCAGCTCAATCACACTTTGTTTTGCATAAGGCACGCAGGATATAGAAAAGCCAAACGGAAGTTTATTTATCAGAGCTTGAGATAAGGCTTGGAAACATAAGGTAAACTCCCCCCTCCTGCAATCTAGAGTCTGTACATCTTAAAAAGTATCAGAGGGGTAGCCGTGTTAGTCTGAATCTGTAAAAAGCAACAGAGGGTCCTGTGACTTGCATCTGAAGAAGTGAGGTTCTTACCCACGAAAGCTTATGCTCCCAATACTTCTGTTAGTCTCAAAGGTGCCACAGGACCCTCTGTTGCATCTTAAAAAGTGACTTTCCTGTCTAAGAAGATATTTCTCATTCTCACCTTCTCACCCACTGGTTAGTTTTTGCAGCACGTAACCAGTTCAGAGACCTGGGACCCCCTTTTCACGAGACACCCCCGCCCCACTGTCCCAGTCACTCCACTGTACTGGATCATCTGTTTGGGCCATTTCTTCTCCTCTTACAGTCACAAGCTCTTTGTCTCTTAGCCCAAGGAGCCCCCTCTCCCCAACCTCTCCTGGGTTTTTTTTTGTAAATCTCCAGCCTACATCCAGTGCAGACAGTAAACACAGGCTGTCTCCAGGGCTGTTCATTGTTCTTACTTTGACTGGTCAGCTCTCAGACTCTCCCTCCTCAGGTGACAGGTTTCACTCCCAGCAGATTTGGATCTCAACACTCTACATGTCACATTGCTCTAAAATAGCTTCCTGTGCAAACAGCTGGCAATAACCATGACAATCAACCAGCTCTTAACTTTCGGCAGAACCCTGCCCCCCGTCCCCTTGGGTGAAGTACTGAGAAGCTGGTGGATCATAGGGATATATACCTGCCTGGGTATGTCTGTGTTACCCAGCTGTGCCCAGCAGAGCTTTTGAAGTCTTACCTGAGGCAGGGCCTTGGTCTGCCAAGCACCTGTTCCCGGAATCTGAAGATCAAAGGCCCAAGCTGTGGAAAGGAGAGACTGACCCATCAATGGGCAGGGTTGTTCTGAACTTGTAAGCACAGGAAAATCCTGCATGGGGCTTATAGGTCTGGCTCTTAGCAGAGCCCTGGCTGGAGTTGGTGCTTAGCAGCTGCGTGTAGGTTCTTTGATTGTGTTTAATGCATGTCCTCTGATATGCTCTCACCTTGAGAATCAATGTGCTTGCTTAGAAAGAGTGGGTGGTACCATCACTCTGGCAGTTACAACAGGTCACAGCCTCTGAGGCGACAACAAAGTGCAGACACAGGCCTGCTTAGATCTGCCTTGATGGGGACATCCCAATGTACGCAGGGAGCTGTGCAGCCCATAAAACCCTGGCCAGGAAGGAGATTAATCTGGGTCTCTGCCTAAGCGAGGTGATGGCTGAGAAGCCAGGAGCGGGTGCCATTGATGGACCATGGAAAGGGAATACAGGTGCTCTGGACTATGGAACCCCCACAACCCCTGTTGGAAGGTTGTTCCAGAACCCCACTGCTCTGATGGTTAGAAATCTTCCAATTTCCAGCCTGAATTCGCTGGTGGCCAGTTTGTACCCATTTGTCCTTTAGCTTCAATAGCTTTTCAACCTCCCTGTTGCTTACCCCGCAATGTATTTCTAGAGAGCAATCATATCCAGGGGTGTGGGAACCATTTGTATAGTGAGCCATTGAATCAAAGTGTGAACCCTGTATCAGATGGAAGCCACTTCAAGCCAGGGGTGTGGCAGCACCCCTAGTTCTAGCACCTATGATCAGATCCCTGCTCAGCCTTCTTTCTGCCACACTACACAAGCTAAGCTCTGCCAGTCTCCTCTCCATCTTTCCTGTTGAAGGGCAAAGATCTACTCCCCACTCTCCCCTTAGCTAACTCCTGCCATGTGTTTGAGAGGGGAGGGTGCGCTTGCGAGCGAGCAGTATGCAGGTGAGTTTGCTGGAGACAGGAAGTACCGTGCCCAGCACAATGGGCTCCCAATCCCTGACTGGTGTCTTCTGGCACCACCAAATTATAAAGCATAACAATGATAATGCTGCATGGAGGCATGGGGGGGCTCAGGTGTGACTTGGTCATACATGGGTGAGGAGACGGGTATTTGCTTCCCTGCTGCTCTGCACAGGGCTCTTGCTGCTGGTCAAGAGTGGTGACCCCGCAGGCAGAGACAAGGGGATGGGAGGGGGATGATGCTGGCAGACAGGAGTCAGCTCATGCCAAGGTCCCCATGTCTTAACTGAACACTGACAAGTACACAGCTGGATCAGTCTGGCTCGCCTGTGTGCTGTGCGGTTACAATGGGTATCGGGTATAAGAATGTGTTTAGTGTTTAGACTCTGTTGGATGTTTGTGAGCTGCTGCAGCATTAATCTCACTTAGAGCCTCTGGATCCCATATCGTACGGTAATATTTGAGCATTTGACTTGTGAGCCTCTGATCTGTGTAAATCACCAGCCAGGAGAGAGACATTAACTAGTGCCAAGTGCTGGTCTCCAACAGAAGGTGTTACATCCTGGCCAACACGGAAGGCCCATCAACACCGGATGGACTATTGTGGAACATTAAAGAGCAAAAGACTTTGTTGCTCTGTTCTTCCCCCAGTGAAGATGAGTCATGGAAGTGGGTTCCTTCCATCAGCCGAGTTCACAGCTCAGGGTGTCTGTGGGGAGGAAATAAAAACCCCTAACAAGAAGGAACTGGTATCTATGCTGCTTGGACTCTGCAGGGGAAGGTTTTTAAGCATAAGCAAGAGATCCCCAGCTGCTTAGCCTGGGTTAGCACTAAAGGACATTAAGGGCACGTCTACACTGCAATAAAACACCCGCAGCTGGCCTTTGTCAGCTCACTCAGGCTCCCGGGGTTATAAAATTGCAGGAAAGATGTTCAGGCTTGGGCTGGAGCCTGGGCTCTGGGCCTTTCCCTCGCCTCCCCTGAAGGTCTACACTGGCATTTTATAGCCCACAGCCTGAACCCAGGTCAGATGATATGGGCCAGCCATGGGTGTTTTATTGCAGTGTAGACATACCAGTAGAGGTCGCTTATTATACAAGTTTCTATTACCTTTTGAAACTTAAGATTGTAACTCATTTGTGTATGTATGTTTACCTGCTTCACCCTTGTAAATAACTCTCTGGTCTCATTTTCCTATTTAGTAAATCTGTATGTAGTTTGTTATAGAATTGGCTACAAGAGTTGTCTTTGGTGTGAGATCTAAGGTGTCATTTGTCACCGTGTCTCCGTGGTTCACAACTGAGAATACCAAATTCAGGACAAACTGCTGAGAAAGAGGGCAGACACACCCCAAAGCTGGTGGTTATTCTCCCATAAGATATACCAAACCAGCAACACAAGTAAACTTCTGTCTCACCACACTGACTAACAAGAAGTCAGAAGTGGGAGAGGGATGGCTTGAGCATTGGATTGATAACCCAGGGTTGTGAGTTCAATCCTTGAGGGGGCCACTTAGGGGTCTGGAGCAAAATCAGTACTTGGCCCTGCTAGTGAAGGCAAGGGGCTGTACTCAGGGTCCCTTCCAGCTCTATGAGATAGGTATATCTTTCTCTCTCTCTATATATATATATATCTACAGCCTCCTTGGGTATTCCAGTCCTGGATTCAACCCCTAGATGTAATGATGAGTGGTTATTTAAAACCAATTTCCTCAACCAAAGGGTTCTTCTGATCCCAAAGGATCAGCCACATACCCAGGCCAATATATAACTCAGATCTTGCCCAATAATCATGCTGTTGCCGATCCTTTAGTATCTATTATTTAAAGGTTTATTTATAAAAAGAAAGAAAGATGAGAGTTAAAATTGGTTAAAGTGCAAGGTTCTTGGATCGGGCTTGTAGCAGTGATGGAATAAATTGCTTCCAAATCATTGGAAGGTCCTCAGTCCCTTGGTTAGAATGATCCCAATAATATAAGTCCATAGTCCAAAGGTCTGAGCAGGAAAGAGGCAAAATGGAGATGTTTCCAGGGCCTTTTATAGCCAAATGAAGGGAAACCCATTGCTCTAGTTTGTGGAAAATTACAGGTAACAAGATGGTGTTTGGAGTCACATGGGCAAGTCACATGTCCATACATTCTTTGCTTAATCATAGTAGAGGCCATTACCCATACGCCAGTTCAGCGTTTCTCGCATGTGTGCACCAGGGACTTTTCTTGCGGCCACAGTCTCCTGGGCTGTGAGGGGAGCAAAGTAGCAGCCACTCCCCCTCCCTGTTGATCCTGGATGTCCTGCCTTGGTGTTGGTCACTGGGACCGCCGGCAGGGGTTAGGGCCTGCCCCCCTCTGGAGATACCTGGGGCACAATGCTGGAGGAACAGTTCTCCACCTTCCCAGGGGCAGTGGGGCTCAGGCTTTGGGGTTCAGCTCTGGGGTGGTGGGAGCGGTGCAGGGCTTCAGGTTCCAGTCCCGGGCTCCAGCTGTGCAGCAGCAGGCCCCAGACTCTGGTGGCTCTAGCCCTCCACTGCCTTCCTTGGCCCCCCATCCAGGGCTTAATTTGTCCCCAGGCTTGCCGGGGCAGAGTAAGTCTGCTGTGAAAAGTGATACTTGTATGTTATCACTTTTCACAACAGACTTACTAGCTAGCAATAAATAAATGACAATGACTTGGACATGGGTATGTGCATATTTATTTGTTTTTCCTAAAGCTAATTAATTATTTTAGGAAAAAGTGCAAGACAGCAAGAGTTGGTGGCCACACTCTGATGCCACCAAAACATTTGGGCTTGTCTACACTGACAATGCTAAAGCGCTGCTGTGCCAGCGCTTTAACATGGCTTGTGTGGTCACAGCGCAGCACTGGAAGAGAGCTCTCCCAGAGCTCTAAAAAACCCACCTCCACCAGGGGCGTAGCTCCCAGCGCTGGTGCACTGTTTACACTGGTGCTTTACAGCGCTGAAACTTGCTGTGCTCAGGGGGGTGTTTTTTCACACCCTTGAGTGAGACAGTTGCAGTACTGTAAATTGCCAGTGTAGACAAACCCTTTGTCTTGAGAACCCCTGCTGTAGTAGGAATGTTCACATGAAAGTCCATCAGGTGTGGATGGGCATCTTCCATGGTCTATTGTGAGTTGAATTCCTTGATGAGCCATTTAACTTGAATAGTCCCTTCAAGATGTGCAGGCTAAATACTTTGTGGGTGTTACCACAGGAGCGAACGTTTGAAATACAGGTACATAGTTAATATTCATAACTTCAGATACCAAAATGATATATGCATACAAATAGCATAATCATAACTTTTCCATAGACACCTTATTTCACATACTTTGTGCAAGGTTTGTTGCAATTATATAACAGTGGTCACAACAATGATCTACATGGTCATATTTTAATCAGATAACGTCACACCATTGACCTGGGGTAAGTGGCTGGTCCTTTGGGATTGGAAGTAACCTGACTATTGCTCAAAGAAAGAACAGGAGTACTTGTGGCACCTTAGAGACTAACAAGTACTCCTGTTCTTTTTGCGGATACAGACTAACACGGCTGCTACTCTGAAACCTGACTATTGCTGTGATCCCTGGTGTAAGGGACCATCTGTCACAAAGGGATGCTCACCTGAGTGGTGAGATACATGGGAGTACCCTGGGGGACTGTCTATGACTCAAAGTTAAGGCCGGTACAGTGCCTGAGGAATTAATACTTAATGACTGGTTGGAGAAATCTCAGTATAGCACTCAGTCAGTTTGGGGTTTTGCCCTGCTTCCTAACAGCCTGTCCTGAGATTTGTATGCACGCTCTTGAGTCACGGCAGGACAGCTTGACGGGGGGAGTTCCAGGTGGACAAGGCAACAGGACTTGTGCTTCTAAGTCAACTTGGTGCTTTTGACACATCACCACCACCCGGGGCTCTCCCAGACGGGTACCAAGGCACATGTTAAACCTATTCTAGGCAGCGCTGGAGTCTGCGGGCACCACAAATCAGTCTCACCCCCATGTGGAGGGGCAGCGGGACTGTTCTAAGTCACCCGTCAGCCTGGCAGAAATGGCCCACGACACCGGGATGGATTGCACCCCATGTGCACACATTGAACAGCATCATTTACACCCCCCTTCCCAGTGCTGCGCTGCTCTTGCTGCTCTCCCAGGTGCCTTTGCTCAGCCAGCAGGGAGCCATGCCACAGTCTGCATCTAGCTGGCACAATGAGATGCGTCTGCCACTGTGCTTTGAAGCAGGGTCCCATTCTGATCCCTGGCGGCAGGGGCATTCCACGACTCAGAGCCTGAAAACACCCCCCACCCCCTATGCTCTGTCTGCAGCAGTGATCCTCCTCTCACCCAGGCTGCCCACTGTACCTTGAAACATGGGCACCAGCCAAGGCCTTGAAGTGGGTCTGGAGCTGCATGGGGAGCTGGAGCAGAGCCCAGAGCACCAACATGCCGTGCTCCCCCCGGGCAGCATTGCCTCACAGAGGGCCAGCGAGTCCTCCGCAGCCAAACCCACTAGAGCACATGTATAGCCGTGAGTTGAAAGCTGTGCTTCCCTCCTTTTCCAGTGGAACCCCCGTTGCATGGGACTGGCAGATGGGCACCCCCTCCTGTGTTCCCTGGGGCTGTGCCCAGCTGCCACTATCCCTGTCCCTCAGCAGAAAGGGCATCCATGCAGGGCAGGGTCCTTTCCTCATGTGGAAGCTTGGATTTTCCTTGGGACCTGCAGGATGGACACTTCCTTGCCTGGGTTCCGGTCTCATGTGCAGAGCACTTTAGCTCTGGCGGTCACTGTGTTTTGCCTTTGTTTCCTGCGTGTGCACATAGCTCATTGTCTGAAGCCCAATACCCTTCAGGCTGAGGCTGTCTGAGCCGGGCTGGGATCTGTCCCGTGTCCAGCATGTCATCTAAGCACATGGTAACTGAGGCTTGCCCCATGGGAGGCATTTTCCTGGCAGGACCGGCTCCAGGCACCAGGCAACCAAGCACATGCTTGGGGTGGCACCTGGTAAGGGGCGGCGGGGGGAGCGCGGTGCGGCATTCCGCGGGGGGGGGGGCTCCGGCGGCGCGGCGCTCGGCGGGGGGGGTGGGCTCCGGCGGCGCGGCGCTCGGGACGGGGTTCCGGTGGCGCGGCGCTCGGCGGGGGGGTGGCGTGGGGCGCGGCGCTGGGGGGGGGGGTGTGTTCTGGCGGCGATCGGCTGGGGGGGGCAGGCTCCGGCGGCGCGGCACTCGGCGGGGGGGCGGCGCTGGGGGGGGGTGGCGCGGCGCGGCGCTTGGCGGGGGCTCGGGGGGACGGCACTTTTTTTTGCTGCTTGGGGCAGCAAAAAAGTTAGAGCCGGCCCTGTTTCCTGGTCACTACGGCAATCTGAATATCGTTCTTAAACTCTGTCCACACATAAGAGAAAAATCGCCGTTGTAGTCCGAGGACCGACAATATTTTGTGCTCTGCTTCTGCATAGCCAGCTGAGGGAGGAGACATTGACAGAGCAGACTGACACCACTAATAATATCCCTGCATAAGATGGAAGTGACCGTGCTAATTTCAAGCTCCATTAGAAACCAGCTTTGCCAGTGAGGGGAGGCGCAAGGTTTGAAGGATGGGTTAGGAGCCAGCTCTGAGGAAACAGCTGCAGCAGGCAGGAAAATAACAACCTCCCTTCTTAATCGAACTGGGTGGAGAACAGATGTTTTGGTTCTCTGGCGATTCCAGGGGCGGCTCGTCCAGGCTGAACCAAAATCAACGTTTTTTAAAAAATTTCAGCTAGTTGAAAAGTCAAAAAATGTCGATTTGGTTCAAAGCTCAACATTGTGTGTCGACTGGACTCGCAGTGTTTCATGTTGATGTTGTTTGCAGTGTTGGTGTGTAGTTGTGTTGGTCCCAGGATTATGAGAGAGATGAAGTAGCTAAGGTAATATCTTTACTGAACCAACTCCTGGTGTGGAAGGGACCAGCTTTCAGACTACACGGGGCCCTTCTTCAGGTCCCTGGAATTCTTCCATTTGGTTTCGGGCATTTGACAAAAGTGGAGGAGGGGCAGATTGACAGAACACTGGTGGATGGGACCTTTCACTTGGTGATTAGGGCATTTACCTGAGCTGTGGGAGACCCCGATTCAATTCCTCCCCAACCCCCAGATATGAGGTGGCAGGAGAATGGCTTAGCCTGGGCTAAGGGGATAGTCTGGTGTAGGGCTGCCTCAGTCTCTCCTGTTGACGCTCTTTCACTTTGCATCAGATGAGTAGGGATTGGAGCAGGGTCCTAAGTCTGGGTGTCCCACGTTCTAGGTGAGGGCCCTAACCCCCAGACTGCAGAGTCCTTCTCTCCTTCTTTGGCCCAGTAGGGTGACCAGATGTCTCCATTTTATAGGGACAGTCCCAATTTTTGGGTCTTTTTCTTATATAGGTTCCTATTACGCCCCACCCTCATCCCAATTTTTCACACTTGCTGTCTGGTCACTCTATGGCCCAGTGACTATTCATTGCAATTCACAGTCATTCCTGATGTGCCATAGGCAGAGAACAGGAGAGACCGAGGTGTCATGAATGGCAGGAAATTGATTAGGTAAGAAGAACAGGAGTACTTGTGGCACCTTAGAGACAAACAAATTTATTAGAGCATAAGCTTTCGTGGGCTACATCCAAAGAAGTACTCCTGTTCTTTTTGCGGATACAGACTAACACGGCTGCTACTCTGAAACCTGTCATTGATTAGGTAAGATGTGCCCAGCTGATCCCAGCAAGTGATCCATACCCTATGCTGCAGAGGAAGATGAACACCCCTGCCCCGCTGCCTCCTGCAAGGTTGCTGCCAATCTGACCTGGGGAAAATTCCTTCCCAACCCAAAAAACTGGCCATCAGTGTGAAGCAGAGTATGTGAGTATGACCCACTAGCCAGGTGCCTAGATAGGATTCTCTATGCCACCTGAGAACCCTGATCCACCTCTGCTCCAGGCAGGCATGCAGGGCAGGGGAGGACAGAGAAAGGTGACTTCTTAGCTCCTCTTCTGTTCTGGCCTGTTCTCAGGGCTGCTCTGACTTCCTCCCAACTGCCTAACATCCAGGGGCTGATCCAACAGCTACCGGTAGCCGGAGCATAGCCATGCTCTAGCCACGCCTCCTGCCCCTGGACTGTGTCCTGCTCCATGCACGAGGGCGGTGTCAAGTCCTTACACTGCACGGGGAATCACCAGGTGGCCAGATCTGCCAGCTCTACCGCCCCTTAGTGCCACCCGAGCAGCATAAAGGGGCTGTGACGGAGAGGCCAAAGGCTGAACTCTGCACTCCCCCATTGGCTTGGCTGGGCTGGGGCATGGAGAGAGCTTGCACTGGGGTTGAATCCCCAAAAACTCATTCACAGACACCAAATCCCCTGAACCAGCCATTCCAGAAAAGACAATTCAAAGTCCTCGTGGAGCCCTGTTCAGCCCATGGCTAGAACTCCACTGGGCACGGGGCCTCCTCCAGTGTCAGCTAATTAGCCCCGCACTAGACTAATTGCTTCAGCGGTGTGACACACACCACTGTTTTGCAATGGGGAATTTTCCATTTCTAATGTTTCACGCTAGGACTCCCTGACAGAATGCTGCTGCTCCTGAGAAAATGTGAAAGGGAAACCAGAAAGAGCAAATACACACATGGCATGACATAGCTGAAGGAAAACACCATCCCAGAAGCAACTGGAAATGCACTCACGTCCCCTGTAGGGAGCAAAGTGCAGCATGGGAACTGCCCGATGGGATCAGCCCCAGGCTTCATCTAGTCCAGGATCCCGTCTCCGGCAGCGCCCAGCATCAGATGCTGCAGAGGAAGGTACAAAAGACCCTGAAGTGAACAATTCTGGAATAATTTTCCTCCTAGCCCCATTAGTGAGAGGTTGGCTTGTGCGCAGATGCAGGAGGACATGTGCCTTTTCTTTAGCTGAGATTGTGAAGGCTTTACACTTCCCTCAATGGCATTTCTGTGTTTGTCTGTAATGTGATAACATTTGAATGCCTCATTTGATTAATTTCAGCATTCCAGGGACCATTCCAGGCATCAGTGGGCAGAACCCCAATGATCTGGGGGAAAATTGAAAGGGGGAAAAATGGGGGACACCTTGGAGCCCCAGCCATCTGCTTATTACAGCCACAGCTTCCAGCACCTCTGCAAGTGTCTATACATCAGGTGGATGACACCTTTTAACACCTGTCAGCATAACAATACCCCACCTCAGCACTGCTCATCCACCAAGTAGAGTTTTAACAAGTTAACACTCTGGGGGACCCTGGTATGGGGGAGTGGGGCACACAGAGCTCCTAGAATGGGGGGCAGGAGGAAATGGGGAGAAGAGGGTGCACACAGAGCCCCTGGCCTGGGGCAGAGAATGGAAGATGTTGGCATAGAGTGAGGGGAATCGAACCCCTGGCGGGGAGAGTAGAGGACCTGGTGGGGGGGGGAAACAGGAGGGGGGACAAAGAAAGGAATGGGGGCACACACAGAGACTGTGCCATGGAATGGGGTACCCTGGTATGGGAGGAGGGGAGGATAGAGGCACTCACTTGCAGGGGGGAGTCCATATGGGAGGGTGGCACCCAGGGAGCTGGCGGGGGGAAATGGGAGGGTGCAAGGAGCTCCTGGTGTGTGCCGTGAGCTTGTGTGATGGTTCTTGTGGTACCTAAGGCTGAGTCACCCTTGTTACCTCCCCCCGCCCCTGCCCCTGCCCAGGCCCCAGCAGGAGGCAGACTTGCTTGTGCTAAACTGGATGTCAGCTCCCTGACACCACTGGCCACACCATCAGCCACCAAACAACCGCCTCTGGGCTACGCCAGCCCCTGTTTGCAGTGCAGGTTAACAGTAGGTGGCCCCCAGTCCCTGTTCCCCTGTAGTGTCCAGCCCCCTCTCTGCTGAGCACTCCCAAAACACCAGCTCTGCTATCCCCAAGTGGAACAGTCACACCCCAGCCTTTTGATTCAGTGCAGGAGCAGCTCCTGGTGTCGCACCACCGCAATGAGATAACCGTGTGATCGTTTTCACACTAACTCGTCTCTCAAAGGGGGAGACGTGAGCACTAGTGAGTGCACCAGGTTACGCGTTCATCTCGCTGGTGTCCTTGCAGCCAAGCCTGGCTGAGACTCTGTAATCATGAGTGTCATCGGGCTGCCTGATGACTTGCTTGGTGCAGGACTAAGGGGAGCCTCCCTTGCCTTTTCCTGACAGTCTCCAAAGTTCAGTGTTTGTGCCTCAGGGAGGCAGGATGACCCCGTAGTCTGGTGTGCTGCCTTCAAGCCCCCCCCCCTCCCGACTTTGCATTTAAATGATGCTGTATTGTGTTAACTCACAATCTTAATTTACACGTGGGCTGACAGAGACAGGTGAATAAACATCCTCTGTCCGGCAGAATCCTGTTTGTCAACTCTGCCTCCATACAGACTTTAAGACCATATTATTAGCATACATACATAACTCCTGACATAGTCTCTGTACATGCATTTCACAACAATGCTAATGCCCAGGGTGCCCCTGGCTTTAAGACCTCACATGCCCCAGATTGTACATACCAGAATGAGGCTATTCTTGTAACCCCCTTGCCAGCTGGCCCTGAGGGGCACTTAGGGTTGCAGTTTGGCCTGCACAAAGTGCCAAGTGTGTGACTGTCTAGTGTAAATCACCCCCTAGCTAATGTAAGTGCAGAAGATGGGATTATCCCTATCAGTGACCAGCCTGGTCCTGAATGCTGCTAAACTCTTGGCCTCAATGCCCCCTGTGGCAGTGAGTTCCGCAGGCTACTTTGTGTTTTGATCAAGAGCATTTCCTTTTGCTGGGTGTAAGTTTTGTGCCTTTCCACTTCACCCAGCACCCTCTTGTCTTTATGAGGGTGGGTGCAATTCACCTCCTCTAACCCCTCCCCAGTCATTTGCGGTGTTATTTGCCCCCTCTCTAAACCAAACAGGCCCCATCTTCCCAGCCTCTCTTCCCATGGAGGAGCTTTCCCAGCCTGTAGCCCTTCCCATCGCCCACTGGCTGATCAAAAGCCAGGGGATGTCCTGCTGCCCTATTTGGGCGGAGAGGGGTCTTCTGGCATCTTACCCTTTTTTTTCAGAGCAGTCCCTCAGCCTGGCTGGAAGGGGCCAGTATCTTCCTGAGCCCGTGCAAATACCCCACAGATCCTCTCTTGGAGAGCTGAGGCCATGGTATGGGGGGGGGAGGGGGAAGAGGCTCATCTGAGTTGGTCTCTCTTGCAGGCTATGTCTACACCGCAGAAAGAGGTGTTCCTCAGCTCCGTTAAGCCAGCGGTGGAGACGGGTTAACAGCTGAGGTTAAAACCTGGGGGGAACTGGGTTCGGGACTCCTCTGCAGACTAGAGCTGTGGCGGGGCTCAGCTTCCCCTAGCAACAGGCGGAGGCCTCCGCACTCATTCCATGTGCGGGCTGACCCCAGCTCTCCGGGGAGACGCACGGAGCGCACCTGCCCCAACCCCTGCCCTGGCGGTGCGGCCGCGATCCGAGAAGGAGGGGGAAGCCCAGCCACCCTCCGGCTCTGCACCATTCGCGGGGTCCCACTTATTTAAAGTTACAGCCTCCCTAATTTCCTCTGGGAATCCGGGAAGTCAGGGAGGGGCCGGGGTCGAGGAGCCAGCGCTGTCCAGGCAGCAGAATCGCCTGGTTAATAATGCAGCAGGTTCGGGTTTAAACGAGCTTTTCTTGTCTCCCTCCTCCGTGCCAGGGTCCATCTACAGAGGGGCCCCGGTACCTTGGCACCCACCGGATGCCATTTTAGCTTCATCTCCAAACGCCAGGCGCCTGCAGTCCCTGGCGGAACAGCGGTTGGCAGGGAAGGCGCAGCCGGAGCTCGCGTTCGCGGGGCCGGGACCGGGGATGTCCTGCCCGGCCAGCCCCCGCGGCGGTGCAAGAGGCTGAGCGAGCTGCGTCTCCGCCGGTACCTTGGCGGGGGGAGGCGCTCCCAGCTGCCCGGATTGGGGCGGGGAGCCCCTCCCGGCCGGGAGCGCTGGCAGAGGGGGTGGGCTCGCCCAGGCGCTCCGGAGAGAGGCCATTATCTGGCAAGCGGGCGGGACCGGCGGCGCCTGGCTGAGCCAGGCTGCTCCGCTGTGCGCACATTCCGGGCGCTGCTTCTCCGGCTCCCCGGCCCTTGCGCAGGCACCTGGCAGCAGGGGCGGCGGGGTCGCCAGGGCTGAGCGCAGGACGCGCCCACCGACTCGGGTAACTGGCCGCAGGAAGCAGGGGCCAGCGGCTCCGGGCGCGGGGGGAGCCGGGGCACGCACGGGGAGCCGGGGCGGTGGGGTGGCAGCTGCCCGCCGGCTCTCACGGTCTCTCTCCCCCGCGCTGCAGAGGGAGCAGGAGATGGACGCTCCGCGGAGCCCCCCGCAGCTGGACCGGGACCTGCTGGAGTCCCCCGAGGGCTGCCCGTCCCCGCTGGAGCTCAAGTCCGCCCCCAGCAAGAAGATGTGGGTCAAGCTGCGGGCGCTGTGAGTAATCCCGGCCTGGCAGAGCAGGGACCCCTGCCCTCCACTGCGTCCTGCGCCCCGGAAACCCCTTCCCTCTCCCTGGGGCTCTGCCCGCCCCCTTCGTCCTGCGTCCCCGAGACCCCTTCCCTCTCCCTGGGGCTCTGCCCTCCCCCCTGCGTCCCCGAGACCCCTTCCCTCTCCCTGGGGCCCTGCCCCCCACTGCGTCCTGCGCCCCGGAGACCCCTTCCCTCTCCCTGGGGCCCTGCCCCTCACTTCGCCCTGTGCCCTGGAGACCCCTTCCCTCTCCCTGGGGCCCTGCCCCCCACTGCGTCCTGCGCCCCGGAGACCCTTTCCCTCTCCCTGGGGCCATGCCCTCCACTGCGTCCGAGGGACCCCTTCCCTCTCCCTGGGGCCCTGCCCCCCACTGCCCCCAGGGATGTCTTCCTTCTTCCCAGGGGCTCCTACATCCCCTTCCCCACTGGGTGTCCCACGCCCCTCTCCTCTTACTCCTTCCCTGGACCTCCCTGTGCCCCAGGGACCCCTATCCCATTTCCCTCTTCCCCCCAGGTTTTCCTGCTCCCGGTCTCCCCCGTTACCCCCATGCACCTAGTCTTCCTCCCTCCACCATGGGCATCTGGTCCCCCCCTGGTGCTGACACTACATTTATATTGGGGGTGGTTTTTAGGGGGGAAGATTTGTCTCCTTCCCTAGTTTAAGGACCCCTGTAAACATGGGCCTGTATGGTGTGTGTGTGGGGGGGGGCTGTGATAAACTGAGCTCTGGGGGGGGGGGGCAATGACAGAAGGGGCAATGCCACTGCTTGATTTATTGCAGAACCATGTGCTTTGCCCAGTCTATTGAGTCAGTGCATCCAGTTCTCTATTGTCATCTGACGGGAGGCCCTAGATTCAGAGGCTAATTATTATGCAGCGCCTGTGCAATTAATACCCTTGCTGAACGTTCTTGTGCTGGCCTGGAGAGCCGGGTTTAAAGGGTGTCGAGCACTCTGTTAAGCCCAGCTTTGCATGGGAGAAGCTCTGTGTGTTGGCAGTTCAGGTAGGAGGTATTATTGTCTTTAAACAGCTGAGCAAATAGATCATCTTTGCTTTATGCAGCAAGCGTTCTGTCCTGAGCACGGGAAGCATGCTCCTTAATGAGCAGAGCACATCTTAGCACCTAGATGAAAGTGGCTAACACCTGTAAGATCTTAATAGATGCACTATGTTATCTGTCCTCAGCCCAGCTGCATACCTGAGAGAACACACACACATTCTTTCTGCATGGGCTGAGCTCTTGGGTTTTTCGATATTTAAATACCTGAAAAAGAGTAAAATCCAGGGTAAAAATATGTGCTTTTGAGAGGGCGAGTAAACAGTAAGATTAGAAAAATACACAGCAAAGCAGGAATTTCCAGTGCAGGGTGTTCTCCTGTTCCCATAGGAGACTAGGGGAGACTGTCAATAGGTAGAAAAACTCTGAAATATCTGTGGGTGCAGAATGTATTGGTAAGTGTGAGATGAAGGCGCTGAGCCTGAAGTGTGTTGCCCGTGATCTGGAGCGATTAGCCGCATCCCACAAGTCCTCATTAGGCATCCTGTTTACACTACAGAGGAGCAAAAATAATAGTTGCTCTTTGTTATGCCATCTCTGAAATCGTAGAATCCTAGACATGTAGGGCTGGAAGGGACCTGGAGAGGTTGTCTCGCCCAGCCCCTGCACTGAGTGTCACGGGATGGAGCGGGAGCTGTTTCAAGTGGCGATGTGGCCAGAGTTTCTTTTAAGACACCCCTGGGCGGCTGGCCTCTTTCTATTTGATGATGACTCAGGGCCCATCACCTGAAAGGAATATTTCCATAGCTGTGGAGGGAGCTAGTGAAATTGTGGGAAGAGGGGGGTGTCTGTGGCTCTCTTTACAGGCAGGCAGAAGTGCTGGGTTCAGGCTGGTGTGGGTCTTGGTTTGGATTGTATGTTACTTGTGAGTGTCTGCGTAGCAATGAGGGCTGCACAGAAGCTGGTCACGAATCCTGGCTTTTTAGCCCCAGCAATTACTGGTCTGAAGACGTGTCCCAGAAAGGGCCGATTCTGTCTTGTTCTTTAGGTTTAGAAAGCTTGTTGTCCAATTGGGGGGGGGGGGGAAGAGGGAGAGAAACGATAGCATGTGGTGTAGGTGATGCGACGGGAATAAATTTTAGCCTGATAATTATTATCTGCGTGTTTGGTGGCTATTTCCTGATAACTTGCAAGTGCTTGGGAAATCAGAAGAGGGACCTGAATTATCAAGCCAGGGGCACAGACCCTGCTGTGAGATCAGTGTGGGCCCCGGTCCCTACACCCTCCCATATGGAGTCCAGTTAGAATCTGCACAGGTGCATGGGTAGGCTGGGGTAGAGGGTCTGGGCCAGTAATTGTAACAATTATGACTTGTAATGGGTAGATCTAGTTAAGAAATTCATGAGACCTTTATGAGGGGTACAGCTGCTGCAGAACTCCCTTAGCCTCGTTCAGTGACAGTAATTAAACCTGCCTGCACTGTGGCTGATTGCTGCTCACCACAAGGTCTTAAACTAGTTTCACTGTCGGAATTTCACTGTCCCAAGAGCCCCGTCTCAGGATACGTTTCCTAATGAACAACTTGCCAGACAGAGTTTTCATTTCCTTTGGCACACGTCACCTTCATGTGAAAAAGGCAGCCTCCAAGTCGGGAGAGGGTATCAGTAATTATACCAGCTGTCCGTAACCCTCCGAGGGGCTGTGGTGTTCTCACTGTTAGTCTGGGACCAAGTTACAATTGGGATTGGAGAGGCCGTATGGACAGTCTCCTGGAAACACGTCTCCTAGTCCTGGGGTAGTCAACAGGCGGTCTGCGGGAAAAACCAGAGCACCAGACACTTTTGACCGGACTCAAAATCTTTTTATTTACTTATTATTATTATTATTATTATTATTTTCTCTGGAGCCTGGACCTTGACTATACCTTGACCAAGACCTTGACAAAAAATAATCGACTACCCCTGTAGTAAGAACAGGAGTGCTTGTGGCACCTTAGAGACTAACAAATTTATTAGTCTCTAAGGTGCCACAAGTACTCCTGTTCTTTTTGCGGATACAGACTAACACGGCTGCTACTCTGAAACCTACCCCTGTAGTAAGTTTCACTCTAGTCACTTCCTGTCTCCTGCTGGAGATCCCTTTGAAGGGAATATTTTGGATCTTTGCCCATGGTTAAGCTCCTCCACTATTGATACAGCATCTCACAGAGCCGTGCTGGGGCTGTGGGGAGCTTTTTTCTGTTCAGTGGCCAGCCCCAAGCTCAGTGCACCTTGGCCACCCCTAAAGTGCCAGGGCTAGGGCAGGGATGTGGCCCTTTCTTTTTGCTCCAGCCAGCCCAGCTGGGCCACTGGGGGAGCACTGAGCTGAGTTGCTCCACTGGCACATGCTCCCCCAGAGCTTAGTCACAGACCCTGTACGGGCTCCACTTAACCCCATCCCCATTTCCTGCAATGCAACCAATTCTCAAAGCCTGCCTGAGCATGCGCATGTGTGTGTGTTTAACCAGGGTGTGAAAAATTCCCTATATATCTGCTAATCAGGAACTTAAATTGACTAGCCAGAGGCTGTGAAAAATTCTCCCCTGCTCCTGTATATCCAGGGTGCAGGGCCTGGTGAGAAACTAAGTGGGCCCACACTACCACCTCATGGGTTTGTGTGTGTGTGCTGCTGTTTCACTGGGGTGTCAGGACTTCTGGTGAGTAGGTTCCATGTTTGAAGGTTCATGGGACACTTCCTTTGGATGCAAAACACTGGGGTTCAGAGTCCCTTGGGTTTGGATAAAGTCAAAAATTAACTGCAGGCGACAAGTTTCTCTTTTTGTGCTGGGGACCGATGGGCTCCTGTGTATAACTTTCAGAGGGGTAGCCGTGCTGTTAGTCTATCAGCAAAACCAGCGAGGAGTCCTCGTGGCACCTTAGAGGCTAACAAATTTATTTGGGCATAAGCTTTTGTGGGCTATAACTCACTTCATCAGATGCATGGAGCAAAAAATACAGTAGGTAGGTATAAATATACAGCACATGAAAAGATGGGAGTTGCCTTACCAAGTAGGGAGGCAAGTGTTAACGAGGCCAATTCAGTCAGGGTGGATGTGGCCCATTCCCAATAGCTGACAAGAAGGGGTGAATATCAACAGAGGGAAAATTACTTTTTGTAGTGTAACGAGCCCAATTCAATCAGGGTGGATGTGGGCACTGACCATCACCTACAGCCCCCAACTAAAACCTCACCAGTGCACCATCAGGGATCTACAACCTATCCTGGAGGATGATCCCTCACTCTCCCAGACCTTGGGAGACAGGCCAGTCCTCGCTTACAGATAGCTCCCCAACCTGAAGCAAATACTCACCAGCAACCACACAACAGAAACACTAACCCAGGAACCTATCCTTTGCAACAAAGCCCGTTCACATATCTATTCAAGGGACACCATCATAGGACCTAATCACATCAGCCACACCATCAGGGACTCGTTCACCTACACATCTACCAACGTGTTATATGCCATCATATGCCAGCAATGCCCCTCTGCCATGTACATTGGCCAAACCGGACAGTCTCTACGCAAAAGAATAAATGGACATAAATCATTGTAATATTCAAAAAACAGTAGGAGAGCACTTCAGTCTCCCTGGACACTCAATAACAGACTTAAAAGTGACCATTCTTCAACAAAAAAACTTCAAAAACAGACTTCAACGAGAAACTGCAGAACTGGAATTAATTTGCAAACTTGACACCATCAAATTAGGCCTGAATAAAGACTGGGAGTGGCTGGGTCACTACAAAAAGTAATTTTTTTTTTTTTTGCTCCTGTTTGCCCATCCAGCTCATACTCTGGGTTTGGCTGGTTGGTCGCTTGGGCTTGCCCTGGTGCAGGGACTCTCCCTGTGCCCTTCTGAGACTGACGTTTTGTTCTGTTGCTTCTCGGCCCCACAGGAGAACATTAATTGTTGGGGTTCCCAGAGTTTGGTAAAATCCACGTTGGATTTAATTTGGGTGGGAGGGGGTTAAACTGTAAGAGTCAAGGTGACTTTCGCCCTGTAGGGCACAAGGGCCTGGCTAGGGTAACTAGATGTCTCGATTTTATAGGGACAATCCCAATTTTTGGGTCTTTTTTTAATATAGGCTCCTATTACCCCCACCCCCTGTTCTGATTTTTCACACTTGCTGTCTGGTCACCCTGGGCCTGGCTCTCCGCTTTGATTCTCCCCTTCCCCTTCTTTTGGAGTTAAATCCACTCAGGCTGTTCTATCCAGCCCAGCATCTCCTTAGAGGTGGACTTGGGCTTGGATCTCTCTTCTGCTGGGATGAAGCCCCAGCCCAGGCTGGTGCTCAGAGCCCCACAACTCTCAGGTAATCAGTGAGTGGGAGCGTGAGACCTATTCTAGCGTGCCTAGTCGTGTTGCTCAGGCCCAGGGTCCCTACGCCCAGCACGCAGCTGGGCTGAAGCCTGACGGGGCTCATGTGGGAGAGGGAGGATTCTGTATTCAAACCAGAAGTTGTTTGGGAAAACACAGCCACACTATCAGGGGCACAGCAGGTTCCCATGTGAGCTGCTGGCTCAGGAGGCTGGTTAGCTGGGCCTAGGTCCAGGCAGACTCAGCCACTCCTTCCGTGGGGGGTTCAAAGCATTCCAATAAGGTGCATCCCCCTAATTTACTTCCCTTATGGTTTGTTGTTTTGCACATGGAGCTAAGACAGTAAAGTGCATGAACAGCATGTGCACCACCATGCCAGGGATCATTGAGGCTGCTCCCGGGATCCTGAGGGCAGCTTCTGAGCCCTGGGAGCGGGGCTTGTCATGTTCATGGCTCCCTGCACTTAGTCCCTGGTCAGGCGGGAGCTGCTCTCCTGAGCCCTGCAGTCCCACAGCTCTGTGCTGCTTCTCTCCTCTCTGTTGGGGCTGGAAAGGAGCTGTTCCCATTGCTCCAGCTGGACTGTTACAGCTGATCTAGTTGGTGCGGGTGTGCGCAGTTGTGTGGCTCTACAGGCCCCCCCAGGTGCTCCAGCCCTGTGGGTGGAGAGGATGTTGGAATAGATCAGAGTCCCAGGGTGTACAGTGCTGCTGAGAACAGGGTCCTTGTCTACGGAGCTGCATGTGCTTCCACACAGGAGCGGAGCAGGGAGATCCCGCTCCCGGCACCTGGTGGCGAAGTGGGAATGCTTTTCAGGTTGCAGCTGTGGGGAGCTGAGTCTTTTCCAGGGTCAGACCAATTTCAATAAAAGCAACAAATGAGATGTTAGGGTAAATCCCATCTCACTGGAACGGGAGCCAGTCAGAGAGCTGGAAACGGGTGCTGTTTATTCACAGGGAGTGGAGTTAGCCAGTGGAACATTTTACCAAGGAATGTGGCAGATTCTCCATCTCTCGGAGTCTCTTTCTAAAGGCTCTGCCCTGGCTCCGCCAGACATTCTTTCTCTCAAAGCAGAAATTACAGGGTGAAATCTTATTGATTGTGCTATATAGCAGATCAGACCAGATTAATAGATTTTAAGGCCAGAAGGGACTGTTCTGATGATCTAGTCCGACTTCCAGAGACTCTCACCCAGTGACTCCTGCCCCCAGCTGCATAACAGGCCCATCACAGTCATTGCTTCTGGCTTTAACATTGACAACTCTCTCCCTTGTCTTACTCAGTCCCTGGTTATTAGCCGCCCTGGGGCATGACCCTAGAACTCAAAAGGGAAATGCCGGTCATTTAGTTACTGCATCTCTAAGATTCGGTTGTAATGAACCTGTGGAGTGAGCATGTGTGAGTGCTCCGCTGCCCCATAACACATGGAATTGGAGCGATGTGTCAAAGGCCCCATACTGCCATAGCTGATGGAGATTCTCCTTTAGCTCAGGTGGCCGGCTTGTGAGCTCCAGCAGCAGGCAAGCTTGAGCTCTGTCCCTGGGGCTGTAAAGTTTCACGGAGCTGTGGTTTGTAGCACAGGGATGAACTGTGAAATGCGATGAAGCCATGGACTTCTTATAGTATATTAATTAATATGCAAAAGGGGCTTAAGGCACATCATGGAGTTGGCTCAGTCAGTAAAGACTTGTGCATTTAGAGAGAGAGGTTGTAGGGTTGATCCCAGTTGGCAACCTGCTGGGGAGGCTTTGGGTCTATATAACACCTGCTTTTTTTTTTTTTAAAACAGTTGCGGGGTTTTAACTCTATCATTCCTAAAAGGTAACACACCCTCAGCCCACCAGCTGTGCCGAACTTCACCGTAATGAAGCACTTTGCATAGGGATGTTTCTTGCTGCACAGTGTCTTTCTATCCCCACCAAAGTGCCTGAGAGCAGACCCCATTGGCATCAAGCCAAGATCACTAATGTGCATGATGCTGGCACCTCTTTTGGGGGAGCAGCTGTTGTGCCCAGCCTCCCAGCAGGGGTCGCAGCTGATGGCACAGGCAGCACGGAGGGGTAGGAGACTTGCAAAGCTGTGCAATAATTTCCTTGTTCTTTTAATTAGCGTATTGACAAATATAACAACATCTTTAATCCCTGGTTGCTCTGAGACGTCCTGATCTGCTGCAAAACGGAGATTCTGTGCTGCCTTAATTAGCCAGGGCACAAGAAGACTAACACAGGCTCTGCTCCCGGCTATTAAAATGATACAGTGGCTGTAGGCTCCCCAAGGTCGAGCAGAGGCAGGACTTGGCTGCGGTTGGGTGTTCCATGCTGGACACCGATGCACCCTGTAACTTCCAGATTCCTGCCTGGGGTCCTTGCACGTTCTCCCTGTATCCTGGCCTGGATTCGGCAGACGTGGATCAGGCTGGTGGCTGTGCTACTGTCCATGTCGGAGACCTAATCACACCCATCTGGTGTTGGGGCCAGTAACCCTCTCAGCTACCAAGAGACCAGCCATCCATTGGGAACAGTCCATGCCTGGAGCGATCCGTCCCAGGAGCAGCCAGGCAAGTGCAACCCAGTGGCTTGCAACTGCTGTGCCAGGCCTGTAGCATCCAATGGCTCCCATTGAAGCTGAATGTAATATAGATGAGGCCACTGTTAGCTCTGCAATTAACTGCTCTCTAAATTACCTGCTTGTTCCTTCCCTCTGTGGGCCAGATTTTCCAAAGAGCTCAGCCAGGGGAGGGATTCCCCAGTGCTCTCAATGGGAGCAGGTGGGCAGTTGGTGCTACTGGCTCTGCTGTGTCCGAGTGTCGAGTTCTGGGGGTGCCAGAGCAGCTCCGGAGACCAGCGGGAGCTGCAGGTGCGCAGCTCCTTGGCGAACCAGGCCAGAGGCTTATTAATACACATCTGTCTGGCTCCATGCCTGTAGGATGCGCAATAAGGCCCGGTCCCTGCTTTTCTTCGGGTCCCTGCCCCAAAGAGCTGTGCGATCATACAGAACTCCTCTCAGCTGGGCTGGGTAACCCTTGTTCCCCCCATGCTTCAGCCTGTAGGTTCCTTAAACAGGGCTGGACAAGAAGGGCAGAATTACTTTGCTTGCCAAGTCCTATCATGTTGATGTAATACAAATAGCAGCCTCTAGGTGGCGAGTAGCCGCTTCATAGTTAAGGCTGTTCAAACCCTAATTGTGAAAGTTCTGTGAAATGCATCTCTACAGTCAGATGGGTCTGGAAGCCACGGTGCTAGTTCTGGGCCGGGATGGAGTTTGTGATGCACATTTTTGGTCAAGTGGTTTCTGAGATTTCCGCCGATGCCCCCATGGCCTATGTTAGACATTTCACCTTTCTTACCACTCTCTTTGCAGGGGGTGGTAGAGCTGTGGTCAGTTCCACTCACACCTCCTGCCACTGGACTTGCTCCTGCCAAGATCTAGAGCCAGCTCCAAACCAACCCCAATAATGCAGCAGTGATTGGACTTTGGGGGTGGTGCTGCAGCGCCATGTGCAGGGAGAGAGAGACTGAAACCTGCCCCCACAAAATACCCTGTTGCCTAGGAGAAGGTGCACTGGGCTGGGTGCCAGCAGACTATGAGTTCAAAACTCCTCTTCTGACAACTGCTGTTAATATCTCTTCACCGCTCTTATTATTGACCAAAGCTGCCTCATTCTGCCCTGGGGGAAAGGGAGCTCTGCAACTCCATCCCACAGGGAGGAAATCCGGTTGAGCCTGCAGCCTTCGCTCCAGATTAACCAAGCTTTCTGTATGAAGAGCTGTGAATCAGTTTTCATTTCACAGTCAAGCAGGCAAGATGTGGAGTTGGGGGGAAGGGATTTGCTGGCCAGTGCTAAATTCACAAGTGCAATGAAAGGAGCTAGGGAAGGTGCTGGACATCAGTGAAGTCCAGTTAAAGGGCTGGTCTACACTGGGGGGGGATCGATCCAAGATACGCGAATAGCGTAGCTGAAGTCGAAGTATCTTGGATCGAATTACCTGGGGTCCAGATGGTGCGGAATTGATGGCCGCGGTTCCCCCGTCGACTGCGCTACCGCTGCTCGCTCTGGTGGAGTTCCGGAGTCGACGGTGAGCGCGTTCAGGGATCGATAGATCGCGTCTTAACAAGACGCGATCTATCGATCCCGGATAAAACGATTGCTACCCACCGATACGGCGGGTAGTGAAGACGTAACCAAAGACTCTGGTCGTGATTTGGAGTGTTAAGTAAAACCTAGCCCAGGCCTGCACAACTCGGAAAGCGGCGAGGGCCATATTACTCCAAAGAAAACAACTGAGGGCCGAAACCCGCTGGCCCCGCTGAAACACAATACACACCTCCCAAGCACTGCCCACCTCACGGAAACAAACCCTCGTTCCCCAGCGCCACCCCGCCGAAACAGCTGTGGGCCGAAAAGGAAGGTTTTGCGGAGGGGGGGGGGGGAAATGATACTTTTGTGACGAACTGGGACTGTTCTTACTGTGGTCTGTGAATGCTGACAGGGGAGTGTGGCTAGGATAGTCTGCATTGGGGGATGGGAGTCTGCCCGAAGGCGAATACCTGAGCGTGTAACATGAGAACCCAGGAAGGGGTTGGAGGCCAGGTGACACCTTGGCCCGGGAAACTGAACAAAGGCTGTGGGAGGGGTGGCTGAAGGGAGAGTCTTGGAAGCTGGGTGGTGAGATGGTTGGGAGGCAGAGATTGCTCTGACCTCCCAAGGGGGGCTGGGATGCCCTGGGACCCCCAGATGGACCTAACTGAGGGGGGCCCTGTTGTCTGTGCCTGCAAGACCTGTCTTGGACTGTATTCCTGTCATCCAAATAAACCTTCTGCTTTACTGGCTGGCTGAGAGTCATGGTGAATCGCAGGAAGCCGGGGGTGCAGGGCCCTGAGTCCCCCAATACTCCGTGACAACTTTATTAAGAATTTTTCAATTAAAGCGAACAATAAGACTGAGATCTTCCCCCTACTTTGTAATCAATTGCCCTGTTGAATGAATGAGGTGTGAATGAAAAAGAAATGGAAGGTAAGCACCTCCAGATAGCTGCAATCCTTGGAGCGGGGATGGGAGCCAGACCAAGGACAATCAAACTTGAAGAGCAGACATACTGACTGCCTCTGGGGTTAGAAGCAAGCACCTATCTTTGGGAACACCCTCTTTGCAGCATTGGGACAACTCCCAGCCCAGAGAAAAGCAGCAAAAAGGACCAATTTTTATGAGAGACAAGATCAGTAGAACAGGTCTGCCACCAACTCGCCGCTCGCCTCCTCAGCCCCCCTCCCCCGCTGTGGAGAGCCCAGGGTTGGGATAGCTGGAGCTGCGGGTGGGGTTGAGGCGCATAGGCAGAACTGGGGGGGGGGGGGGGAACCAGGTCTGGGGGTGGGGGGGGCGGGCTGTGGGTTGGGATTGAGGGGAACTGGCAGAGCTGTGTTAGTGAAGCTTTCGCGGCACCCACTAGCATGGTTTGGCTGCAGCTTGTTACCGGATTTAAGCATAAAATAGCATTCACCACTATATATATATTTAAAGAGAGAAACTGAAGTTAACTGAGTGACAACGCAGGCAGCTGGGAGGCGAATTATTTTTTCCTTTTAATCTTTGCATGAATTTCCTTGCTCGTGATCTGCACTTGCCTTTGAAACGAGAGGAGAATTTCTGATTGTGTTTCAGCATTTCCCGCCTACTGATCTAACACTAACTACAAAGCAGAGGCTGGTGCAGGAGCAGCCCTACAGGGGGGTTTAAAATGCCTGGATCTCGGGGGTGGGAAGAAATCTCTGGCTTGTATTGAAGCTAGAAAACTGCCCTTTCTCTGGAGACGGGCAGGCTGGAGGGGATGAGTCTTTGGTTCGTCAGTGCAGTTTCTTCTAGGCATCCACCGCCCGGTGGTGTCTGTGGGGTCGCCCTGTCTGAGATCCTGTTGACAGAACTGGGGAAGAGGGGGAGGGGATACCAGCTGTTTATTGGTACTTGCTTCTCTGTCTGCTCTGCATCCCTTGCAAACATTTGCCTGCACACTCCGTATGTTGCCAAGGGTTAAGTACATGTAGGATTGGGGAGGGGAAGGGGGGGAGCTCTCAGTAAAACAGATAAGTCACATCAAGGAGATATTGCTGGCCCCCTCCCCTAATATATTTCCATAAATCAAGTGGCCTGTCTATGCCCAGTTTAGCGAGGCAGCGGCACTCCACTCCCCTACGCTGCACAGTACTTACAGCTCCTGCCTTCCTGCCCTCATGTCCCTGGTTCCTTGCTGCCAGTCTCTGATGAGTCTGCCTCCTCCTTGCTGCTCGGCTGGCTCCTGACAGCTCCGGGAGATGCGCTGTAGTTGGCCGTTTTCTTTCTTTTCTAAAATGCCCCCTTCTTCCCCGCATAGGGACCACTTTAGTGTATTTTCTGCTGGAAGTTGATTTCCTCAAAGCTCGGGGCGATGCTCAGAGTTCTGGATCGTGGCCGATGGGAGGTGCTTGGGCCATGAATCGTTGGCTGTGTTAAAATGGCACCTCCCCAAGGACTGAATTTTCATCAGGGCTGTGGGTCCGGCCTCCCTTCTCTGGGGGTAGAGTTTGCAGGCACAGACCGGAATGGGAAGTGCCGATGGGAGCGCGGTGCCCCTCACGTGCTCAGGAGTCCCAGGCATTTGGGTTTGCACCCCCCATCACAGCCCCCAGAAGGGCCCATTACGAGCAGAAGGCCTCAGAACTTCCCCCAGCAATCCCGACAGTGACGAATATTTCCTCTGCACCTGCAGCTGAGGGTCTGCATAGGGGAGCTGTATGCCTTGGTGACCCATGCCTAAGAGCTAAAGGGTTGAGACCTCTGTTCCCATGGACCTTTCCCCCTTTCTCAGGGCATGGCTGGCGCAAGGACTCCTGGATGCTTTTCTTCGGGGCCGTGCCCTGCTTTGCTGTGTGTGTGACCTCTCTCCCTGTCCTCCGAATGGCTGTTATTGCCCCTTGGGAAGGGCTTTGAGATCAGAGGTGGAAAGAAGCTGGACTGGGCCAGACTTTCAAAAGTGCTCAGCTCCTATTGTTCTGAACTGGGAGATGGGGGAGAGGGAGTTCTCCATTGTTCCGAATGGCGGGGGAAGAGTTCTCCATTGTTCTGAATGGCGGGGGAGGAGTTCTCCACGTGAGTGTACTGTGAATATTCAGGTGCCAGCAATGGAAGGGAAAATGTGAGGGATCTTCCATCCCAACCAGCCTGCCTCTGGGTGTCAGCATGGCATGACCCCCTCAGCTCTCAGACGCCCTGACCATCTGTGGACTGCTTTGCTGATCCGCTGGGCAGTCGCTTCTCTGCCAGACCCATGCTGCATCCCCACCTCTCGCCTGGCAATGGCATCATGGCTCCCAACTTCTCTGAAACCCCTTCCCGGTGCCGTCTTCCCACGGTGGGCTAGCTGGGCTGCTGGGGTGAGGAGATGGGGGTGGGATGGAGGGGATTCTGCGCAGCCGGGCCAGCAGAGTGCTAGACTCAATGTGCCGCTGCTCTGTCTCTACTTTCCCTCTTCTCCGTGTGGCTGTTGGGATGATAACTCCGGTTTAAACGATGCTCACTGAGTGCCCAGCAGTCTGCTGGCCCATGCTGCCAGGGGGACTGGCCATCTGAGGTGCCCCCTTGCCCACTGCCCCCCAGACTCGGAGCTCTCACCCTGCCCACCCCCATGTCTAGGGAGGCAGTTCTGGGGTCCACTGACCCGTCTTAGCAAACACTCCCTGGAGGAGCTGGGGCAGGTGATTCCTGGCCTGCACCCTGCCCCGGTCACTCCATTGCTGGCTGCTCTGGGGCGGAGCTGGGCATTGCTAGCAGAGGGGCATGGCTATGTGCTGAGATGCACATTTTGAAACTGTTCTCTTGCTGAGTTTGTATCTAAATGAGGGCTGGAGGAGGGAGTGACCCACAGCAGGTGGCAGCACGGATGATGTGGGGACGGGCATGTGTGTCTGTCTGTGTGAAGCTGTCTAGTTTTATGCGATTTGCTAAGTGCTGAGAGATTAAGTAAAACAATAGCTAGCCCCACACTGAGATACAGGGCCGGCTCCAGCGTTTTTGCCGCCCCAAATGGCAAAAAAAAAAAAGCCGCGCTTGGCGGCAGCTCTACCGCCGCCTCTTCATTCTTTGGTGGCAATTTGGCGGCAGGTCCTTTCCTCTGAGAGGGATTGAGGAACCCACCGCCGAATTGCTGCCAAAGCGCCGGACGTGCCGCCCCTTTCCATTGGCCACCCCAAGCACCTGCTTCGTACGCTGGTGCCTGAAGCCAGCCCTGCTGAGATACCAACTGCTCCCACTGTGGGTATGGGAATGGATTGACACCCACTACCTGCTGGCTGGCCTGGTATCAGCAAGAGGGTCGCTGTTCTCGCTGAGATCTGTGCTAGAGACGGCACTGCCTGGGACTGCCTGCCCATGGGGTCGCCCTCCTGCATCCCCGCAGGCTTTCCAATCACAAGTTACCTCCCCGGGGCAAACTTGCCCCTGTCAAATGGGCTTGGCCGTTCGGTGGCCTTGTGCCCCGGCTGATATCAGACCCACCCCTGGGCCGTCACCAGCGACGGGGGCTGGGGGAAGCGGCTTCCCACCCCTAGGTTATTTTTGAGAGTTTAAAGAGAACAGGAGTACTTATGGCACCTTAGAGACTAACAAATGTAATTCTCCCTGTCTCAAACTGGGACAAAATGTACAAATCTTGAAAATATTTGTAAACCAATCCCCTCCCGAAAGAATTCCCATTTGGGTGAATGGAGACATTTTGGTTTGATTTCAACTTTTTTTTCCTTTTATCTTTTTTGTCTAATAAGCCTAAATTCAGAACAAAATGTCATTTTTGAATCAGGAAAGCTCAGATTATCTGTTTAGAAAATGTCAAATTGAAACATTTCAACAACGTCAAAACTCTTTCCCCATTTCTTTGAGGTGGGAGGTTCATCAGAGCCGACCCTGTTTCGACAACAGTTTTGGTTTCAACCAACCAACAATTTTCAATTAAAAATGTTTGACTGAAAAATTCACATGCAGTTCTAGCAGCGACCCTGTGGAGTGGGACCCCTGCGCTCTCATTGCCCTGGCAGGACAGAGCTGCTGGTGAGAATGGCTGGGCTGAAACCACTGCTGGTGACCTGGGGGCGGGGGACCTGGATGCACTGCAAACAGAAATGATTCAGTGGAAGAGCTGGTGGGCGCATGCTGGCTGACGTGAGTTGTGCTGTGAAAGGCCATTCGCTTTATGCAGAGACCCTCTTGCCCAGCCAGGACTGGCTCCAGGCACCAGCCTGGCAAGTAGGTGCTTGGGGCGGCCGCTCCGGAGAGGGGCGGCACGTCCAGGTATTCGGCGGCAATTCGGTGGATGGTCCCTCACTCCCGCTGGGAGCAAAGGACCTCCCCCTGAATTGCCGCCGCAGATCACGATCGCGGCTTTTTTTTTTTTTTTTGGCTGCTTGGGGTGGCCAAAACCCTGGAGCCGGCCCTGTGCCCAGCGTGGCACCCAGAGTGCGTCAGAGTTGGTGCTGCTTCCTGAGGTTGTGAAAACAAGTGTGTGGTGCTTTCCCCCCGCCCTTTTCCTCCTGTTAGCCCTGCCAGAGCAGCCCAGCTCAGGGGCGAGAGGCAGTGGGGCAGCCAGCGTCTCTTCCTCCTCGTGCATCATTGCCAGAAGGCAATGGGCCTGAACTGGTGTCTAGGGCGGGATTTGGCCTGTGGAGCCGTTATTCCTGGCGCGGAGAGAGCCCGGCGCCTCTTACCTTCCTGGCCGGGTTTGCAGGGCTGGTAGTGGAACCCCCCCTTCTCTCTGGCAAGGGAAGCGCGTGTGCTCACGAGGGGACGGAGCCTCCTCCCAAAGTCATTTTCACAGTCACGCAGTCTGCAGAGCGGAGCCACGCTCAAAAGCTTCCCAGCGCTCTGAAATTGGCATCTCCGTTTCCTTGCCGGCCCCGTCCCGCCTGTCTCACTCATCCCTTGAATCACTGCTGCGATCGGGGATGAACAAGGAGAAAGGAGAATTGGGGATGCGACACATGTGGCCAGAGGCCTTACGGGGCCCAGATGCGGTCCGGAGAGAGGATCTGGGGACTCTACAGCCTGCATTTGTTGCACTGGGTGCACTGCCTACATGCTACATCTATTAGAACCCCAAAGCTTGATTGGCCGAGTGCCCCCAGCGCCAGCAGGGCCAACGGGAATGGTGGGTGCTCACACCTCTAGAAATGACACCCTAAGTGACTATATGGGTGGGGATGTGGCAGGTTCTAGGCTGGTGCTGAGCTGCTACCTGGACAATATCGGCTCTCCATCCCTGGGCTTTACAAAGGAGGAGGGAATGGTTAGCCCCCTGGGACAGATAGAGAAACTGAGGCACGGGGAGGAGAAGGGACTTGGCCAAGGTTGCCAAGCAGCCTAGTGACAGAGCTGGGACTAGAAGGCAGGGCTCCTGAGTCCCAGTCCAGTGCGCTTTCCATTTGGCCACACCACCTCCCTTGGCCTGCTAGTACCATTACTGTCCTTTGGACTGCTGGACCTGCCTGGCTGCCTTTAACCTGGCTGGCTACATACTGAGCCTATCGCACCTGCTGCTCCCATGGGCACCCAGCTGATTCTCTGGCTTGGTGGAGCCTTGGCAGGTCAGACGCCCCTCCCCCGCAGTTCAGCCCTGGGTTTCTGCACGTCCAGAGCAGCCAGGATCATCTCTCTGGAGTTTCTAGCAGGGGGCACCCACTCGAGGCCAAACTAGAGACAAACCCGCCCCGCCCTTCCCCACAAGTGCAAAACCCTCCGAGGAGTTGGAGTGCGAGACAGGCAGCCTGGGTTCCATGCTCAGCTCTGCCACCGATTTAGTGATGGGCCTGATGTGGCTCCCATCGAGCCCACAGGGAGCTGGAGGAGACAGGGATGGAGTTTCGGGCAGGTCCCTTCCCCGTCTGTAAAATGGGGCTCTTGACACACACACACACACACACACACACCACAGACACACACACCTAATACCTGTGAAGTGCTGGGGAAAGGCTGAGGCTGAGACATGTTCCACCTGCCTGTTCATTGGAGATTCCCCCCTGCTCTCCCCTTCTTGGCAGCAGGCGCTGCTTGGAGACAGGTGTGTGTATAACAATAGATCCTTGATGAGAACTCCCATGCAGGCTGGAGAGGGAACAAATAATAAGCCAAGGCAACGCTTCCGACTAATGCGCCCTCCCCGTTAGGCCAACTCCCCAGCAGAGTCCGTGGGAGATCTCCCCTGCACTGTGGCACATGTCCGGTGAGGTGCACCTGTCTGCAAAATTCCCTCGGGGCTCCATGCAGGCTCAGGGGGCTACAAGATCAGAGCTGCTATCTCCTGGGTAACTTTCACTGCAATGGAGAAAGTAGAATGGGTGTGAAGTCTCTGTGTCAGATCGCAAGGCACCTGCTTCAATTGTATTAACAAAATGCCCAGCCTGAGTAAAGGGACTGGTGAAGGGGGAGAGTGGGGGCTGGTTGGAAATAGAACATATGCTCCTGATTGGTTGCTTCATGCTGGAGAAAAGTGACGGGTCAGTTTATGTAGATGTGAGCTCTTTGGTGCAGGGAGCAGCTCTGTGTTCTGTGTTTGTGCAGCACCTGGCACCATCTGGGGCCTGGTCCATGAGTGGAGCTTCTAGCAGCTACAGTTATACAAATAAATAATAATAATATAGAACTTGCCTGTCACGTTTCTCATCACGAAGCAGCAAGTAAGTACGTGAAGTACATGTTCACATGTGGGTGTTTTCTGCTTGTTCTTTCTTTAGAAATACAAGGTGCTGGTCTCTCCTGGATTTGCTAGAGGACCCATTGGATGTCTCAGAGATGTGGATTGTGAGCTGTGTAAAGGAAGGGGAGGATGGGTTTAATCTTTAACAAAGACGTCTTTTCTCCTAAGTGTTTCTCAGTCATTTGAATTAAATTAATAATAATAACCCCCAACCAAACCCTGATCCAAAGGTTTATAAAGAGAATGAAATAATAAAACCTGTCCTCTGAAATACTGGGTTTTTTTCTGATGTGGCTTATCACCTGTCGAGCTTTTCATGAAAAATGAGACCTGAACTTCGACACAGGTGAGGTTCTGGTCTCCCTGGACAAGAGCAGAGCTATTGCTTTGTTGGTGTAGCAGCAAATGCAGAGTAATGCTTTCTTGTCATGACTTATTTCTGTTTAATTAAAAAACAAACATGGAAATTAGTTGCCAAAAACTGTCATGGGCACTTTCAGTCTGCTCCATTAAAATGACGGAGTCGGGAACAGAAGCGAAGGTTCAAACAGAACTGTTTGTCAGGCTGTCCTGCAGATAGGTAGCATTTGATGTTCTTGGGGCTTGGTTTAAATGTATAGCTAATGCCTGGCTGTTTGTGGCATGCATCGGGTGTGGCTGAGTTAATGTTACCACTGGAGCCTTATCATTTGTGGCTCCTGACCAAGTTCCTCTTTTGATCTTTGTTTTGTTTTCCAACCAGTGAGCCTGATGCAGTGCCAGGCAGTGTTGGATGTGAACAGGGGTAATGTGAGAGCTGTGAACTAGAAGGGAGGTGAATGATGCCAGAGCCCCATCTCCAGTGAGTTATCTACTGGGCTGGGGAGGTGCAGCAGAGCACTGAAAGGAGAAACTGAAATTAACTGTACTGGGGCACCTGTGTAATCCATCCTGCAAAGGAGCTCTGCTCTCGCCTTTCCCATGGGGACTTGGGAACCCTTCATCACTTCTTTTGGTTCTCCCTAATCTGAACTCGTTCACCAGGCACTGGGATTTTCTCAGTGCCTTCTGGCCCTCATTTAATATTCCCGCATAAAGTAGCGTTAGGCTCAGCGGGACTGGCTCAGAATATCCCACTTATCTGCCCGTAACCCCCAGAGTGCCTACCGCTGGGGCTCTGGCACAACAGCAGCAATGAAACAGAATCTGGAAAAAGAAGTGAGGGATGTTTAAACAGGCGTGAAATAAATGGGAAGAGAAATGGTGGGGCTTGGGGGAGGGGTGGGGAGCTGACTGGGGTGGGGGAAGGAGGGTCAGCTGAGCAGCATCTTACTGAGCTGTAAAAATATTGAATAGCGCCAATGCACTGGAAAGAGCTAGGTTCCTGTAGATGGGGGAGTATCTGGTGTGCATGAGCCTTGCAGGCAGCCCTAAGCCCTATTGTACAGGGTTCCTGCTTATTTCCTGGAAACCTCGGCCCAACAGAGGACAAGCACAGCTTCAGGCAAATTTGCAAACAGCCTCATCTTCTCCTTGGCCCCGTGGTACAATCCTCTGCATGTTTCTGTCTCAGTCCCAGGCTGCCGGGGTGAGGGGCTGCAGGGAATGCTGGCCCCCAACTGGGCCTAGGGAAGGAGCAGATTCAAGGACCGCGCCGTGGTTCCAGATAGGAACTCTTCGGGCCAGGTGTTGTATGCAGCACAAAGGGCCGGGTTCAAAATCTTGGAGTTCCTCTTAAAATCTCAAAACAAAACGGTTGACTCTATGGGGGTGGGGGAGGGAACATAGAATAAACTTGGGAGAGCGAGCGACTAATAAACCAATGCCATCCGTTAGGTCAGACACCCCGCCTCCGGGGTATCTTAGCAGTCATGTGACTGTGATCCTCAGTCTTTCCCTCATGGTTGAGTGGCTAGTGAGGCAATATGTTCTAGCATCAGCTCCATCCCAGCTCTCCATTCAGTTTGTCAAGGCAGGCCCAGCTCCAACCCACTGGGAAAGGCTGGCTGGGTAGTCCGTAAGAGCTGACGTGCTGGGTAGAGACACCCTCACTAGAATCCCTCTGCTGCCTGCAGCTTCAGCCCAATCTGCCTCTGCATTGCCTGCTGCCTCCAGGCTATTTACTGTCTTGAAAGATCCCCCAGCTCTGTACTACAAATCATTGGCCTATAGGAACCTAAAACAACCCTTGCTACGAAGCAGATCCTTTCCCGCGGGAGTTGTTATCGGGCTCCTGTACCCTAGCGTGCCAGACCACCCCAGGCACACTGGATGCAGTTCTCTGTTCCTTTATTTTCTCCACGGGGCTAATAAAGCTTCATCAGCCCCAAACTTAAAACTGTACCAAACTTTTGCTCAGAATGACCTGAACAATCACGTACCAGAAATGGAAATGAGTCCTGGTCCCTGCTCACCAACAGATGTCAGCAGAGAGCTCCCTTCCCTATGGTACCTCCATCCATCCTGCATTCCAAACTGGCTCTAGGCTGCTCTTCTCCCTGTTCATCAACAGGGGTCAGTAGCGAGCTCCCTACTGTCAAGGGCTTCAGGCTACAGGGTTTATAAACACTTGGGCTTATTTCTCTCAAAGCTATAATGGCTCCATTGCAGCTGGATTTGGGGAAAGAAGTTTAGCATTGCAGCGGGCAGGCATGTGTATGTGGGGGGCACTGCTGCCTTCTTCTGGATGGATTAGAACTGTTCAGCCATGTGTCATCAGCCATGTGTCATGAGCCCTGTACTGTCGACAGCTGATGGGGATTCTCCTGTAGCTTGAGTGGTAAGGGGCTGGGCCTTTGCACCTGCAAGATCCTAGCTCGGTCACTGCAAAGTTCTGATTGATCATGGTGAGCAGCAAAATGACAACTGTGAAGTCCTGCGTGGCCACAGATTTGTTACAGACTCGGGTTTCCTAGGTGCAGGATGACTCATTTCACCAGATGATGGAAGCTGAGGCTGTCATGTGGCTGGCACTTAACCTGGGCTATTTCTGAGCCACCTCTCTGGGCACAGCAATGCTGTTCTCTGTGCTCTAAGGCCACATGGACTCAGGGAGACCCCTATTACCCTCTTAGTATCACTGCCACTTTGCTGCTCACTTTCAGAACTTTCTTCTTAGGTTCAGTCTCTCTCTCGATATGAGGATTTACTGTAGCTTCCCTGGCTTCAGAGAGTCCATTTAAAGACTACTTTTCTCCTGAGATGCCATGGGCATCGCAGCTCTCCAGAGACACTCTCCTGCCCCTTCACGGCTGCCTCCATCCAACCCCAGCATCCCCAGCTCACGCCACCCCAACCACCAGGGTTGCACTCCTGGCTTTGGCTCCCACTTGGGACGTGATTGGTCAGCTTCTGATGCCGATGCCCCTGCATTGGCTGACTTCTTGATACAGTGGGGGGGTCTGTTTGAAGATTGTTTCAACTATCAGCTGTCAATCAGGGTGTTTGATGGATAGGCTGGACCACTCACCCCAGCAGCACTGGAAGACCTACTGAGGCAGGACTCCTCCCTGAGCCTGTTGTGTGAGTGGTGTCCATGAAGCAAGACCACAATGCTGGTCTTGACTCTCATTCACCCCTCTTAGCTCCATGAAAAGGCTCTGAGAATCAGTCGGCATGTGCTCCATGGGGAAGCCAGGTCTTGCAATTTACAGATTTATTAGAACATGGAGGCTGATAGGGAAAGAAATTCATCCATTTTTTAATTAGCTTGTTCATTGATCTACTAGTTAGATCATGCAACTGGGAGGCCAGACTCTTGGGTTCTGTTCCTGGCTCTGCTGCTGACTTACTGTGGCCTTTACTGTTTTGTGGCTCAGTTTCCCCCTTTGTCTAATGGGGATAATGTAAAATGCTATGTGATCTGCGGATGGGAAAGCACTGGTATTGCGATTGGTACAGCCTCTGGCTCCCAGGAGGTGCTGTGTGTTGCTATGACAGAGCCTGTTTCTGGGCGGTGCTGGCTCCGCTGTGGTTAATCTGCTGCTTGGGTCAGGAGGCGGGAAGGTGTATATGGGGCAGTTGGTGCTGAATTATATGGGCTCTGGCAGCCTTTGACAGGCTGCTGTAACTAATCCAGGAGTTGCTGCTGCGCGAGGCTCTGGCTGTGACTGAAGCAGCCCGGTGTGCCTGTGCGTGGCGGAGCTGTGATGGCTGGAGTTGATGATGAGCCTGGCTGGGATTTGTAGACTCCATTGAAAATGCTGTGGAGCGCAACCAGCAGCTCCAGCTTCAGACTCTGCTGCATCCCTTTCTGTCTGGGTCCAGGCCAAACCCTGAGAGATCCCATTGCCTTCCTTGGGCCCAGCATAGCTCTCTGCCCACGGCCAGCCTTCACCTTCCCTGCCCGCGACGCTCCTTGGGCCCACTGCAGCCCCTGCCATGGCCCGCCTTGGGCCCACCACAGCCCGTGCCCACGGCCAGCCTTCACCTCCCCTGCCCACGGTTTGCCTTGGGCCCAGCATAGCTCTCTGCCCATGGCCAGCCTTCACCTCCCCTGGCCACGGCCCTCCTTGGGCCCAGCATAGCTCTCTGCCCACGGCCAGCCTTCACCTCCCCTGGCCACGGCCCTCCTTGGGCCCAGCATAGCTCTCTGCCCAAGGCCAGCCTTCACCTCCCCTGGCCACGGCCCTCCTTGGGCCCAGCATAGCTCTCTGCCCAAGGCCAGCCTTCACCTCCCCTGCCCACGGTTTGCCTTGGGCCCAGCATAGCTCTCTGCCCACGGCCAGCCTTCACCTCCCCTGGCCACGGCCCTCCTTGGGCCCAGCATAGCTCTCTGCCCACGGCCAGCCTTCACCTCCCCTGGCCACGGCCCTCCTTGGGCCCAGCATAGCTCTCTGCCCATGGCCAGCCTTCACCTCCCCTGGCCACGGCCCTCCTTGGGCCCAGCATAGTTCAATGCCCACGGCCAGCCTTCACCTTCCCTGCCCGCGACCCTCCTTGGGCCCACCGCAGCCCCTGCCATGGCCCGCCTTGGGCCCACTACAGCCCATGCCCACGGCCAGCCTTCACCTCCCCTGCCCACGGTCTGCCTTGGGCCCAGCATAGCTCTCTGCCCAAGGCCAGCCTTCACCTCCCCCGCCCACGGTCCTCCTTGGGCCCACTGCAGCCCCTGCCCACGGCCAGCCTTCACCTCCCCTGCCCACGGCCCTCCTTGGGCCGACTGCAGCCCCTTCCCATGGCCCTCCTTGGGCCCACCATAGCTTTCTGCCCACAGCCAGCCTTCACCTCCCCTGCCCACAGCCCTCCTTGGGCCCACCACAGCCCCTGCCCACGGCCCGCCTTGGGCCCACTGCAGCCCCCTGCCCACGGCCCTCCTTGGGCCCACCATAGCTTTCTGCACACAGCCAGCCTTCACCTCCCCTGCCCACGGCCCGCCTTGGGCCCACTGCAGCTAGGGTGACCAGACAGGAAGTGTGAAAAATCGGGACAGGAGGTGAGGGGTAATAGTAGCCTATATAAGAAAAAGACCCCAAAATCATAGATTCATAGACTTTAAGGTCAGAAGGGACCATTATGATCATCTAGTCTCACCTCCTGCACAACGCAGGGCACAGAATCTCACCCACCCACTCCTGTAACAAATCCCTATAAAATCGGGACATCTGGTCACCCTAACTGCAGCCCCCTGCCCATGGCCCACCCCAACCCCCCTTCCCTAAGTCCGCCTTTGTCTCCTCTGCTCCCACCTCCCCCCAGCCAATTCCAGCTGGCCTGCAGCTGCAGCCAGGGCAAATGAGTTCAGCAGCAGCCCGTGGAGAGACTTGCGGACCCCTGCATGAGAAGGCAGAGGTCAGGGAGGAGGTTGTGCCACAGGAACAGAGCTGTCCAGGGCCCGGAGGGTGGCTTTGTGGTTGAAGAGGGCACTGGCACTCAGGAGATCTGCCTTCAATTCCCTGCTGTGCCGCAGACTCTCTGGGTGACCTTGGGTGAGTCACTGAGTCTCTGTGTCTCAGTGTGACGCTAACCCTGCCTTTCTGCCTTGTCTAGTTGGATTGTAAACTCTGGCTCCAGGCATCCAGCCCAATGTGGCCCCAATCCTGGAAGGGACCTCTCAGCGCTGCTCCAATCCGAGTCATACATGCTGCAGCCCGCCGTGGGTTCACACCCATCACTCCAACCCTAAGGCTCGGCATGGGCTGCCTTTGTGCTAGCAAAAGCAGCAGTGGTTTCAATGTCGGAGGGGTGGGGCAGAGCTGCCCTGTTCTTCACAGCTCCATATGACACTTTATGCAGATTTAATGCAAGGATTTACATATTTGTAACTAATTTGCATGTAGCCATGAACTCTGGTTTAAAGATACAGTGTGGATTTAGTGCAGGTGAAAGATGTTGGTGACCGAAACCCTCCATTTATCTCTGAGGCAGTAGCAGGGTCAGCTTACCTACCGCACTGCCCTGCCAGCACAGCTGACCCTAATCTGGGGGACCCTTGTCTCAGTGTCATTTCAGCCAGGCAGCTTTTTGCCTCTCTGCTTAGTTGGGGGGAGTGAGTTTGTGATGGGGGAGCCGGAGCTGAAACTGCCCCCTGCAACTCATCTCATATTAGAGCCACTGAACAGCTCTTAGATGGAAGCAGTTTATAACCCCTGCAGAGTTGCGCTGGTTCAGACCAGTGACTCATAGGCCATGGCTCTGTCACTCACTAGCGATGCCCTGAGGCAGCTAGTCCTTGCTGGTGCTGATGTTCCACCTTCATGGAGCTGGTTTTATAGGTTCATGGGTTTCAAGGACAGAAGTGGGCATTGTGATAATCTGGTCTGCCCTCCTGTACGGCACAGGCCAGAGACCTGCCCCCAAATAATTCCTAGAGCTGAGCTTTCTGAAAAACACCCTGTCTGGACTGAAAAATTGCCACTACCTTGGTAATTTGTTCCAGTGATTAATCATAGAAATGTGGGACTGGAAGGGACCTTGAGAGGTCATCAAGCCCAGCCCCCTGCACTGAGAGAGGAGCAAGCAAACCTGGACCATCCTGACAGGTGTTTGTCTAACCTGTTCTTAAAACCCACAAATGATGGGATTCCACAACTGCCCTGGGAAACCTAGTCCAGAGCTCAACTCCCCTTAGAGTTTTCCCTAATATCTAACTTAAATCTCCCTCCCTGCAGAATTCTTATACACCTTCAGTGAACATGAAGAACAACTGCTCTCCATCCTCTTGATAATAGCCCTTACCATAGCTGAAGACTTAGCAGCCGCCTCCTCCCTCCCCCCCCCCCCCCCCCGCATCTTTTCTCAAGACTTAACAAGCCCAGGTTTTTTAACCATTTCTTTTATAGGTCAGGTTTTCTAAACCTTTTATATATTTTGTTGCTTTCCTCTGGACTCTCTCCAGTTTGTCCACATCTTTTCTGAAGTGTGGGCCCAAAATTGGATACAGGACTCCAGCTGAGGCCTCACCAGTACCGAATAGAGTGGGACAATTACCTCCTGTGTCTTCCATACAACACTCCCCTTAATACACCCCAGAATGATATTAGCCTTTTTCTCAATCGCATCCCATTGTTGACTCATATTCATGTTATGATCAACAATGTGATGCAGTTGCGGAAAAGGCTAATATCATTCTGGGGTGAATGTAATATATAGCATATAATTACCCTCACTGTTAAAAAATTTATGTCTTATTTCCAGTCTGAAATTGTCTAGCTTCAATTTCCAGCCATTGGATCGTGTTATACATTTCTCTGCTAGATTGAAGAGCCCATTATCAAATATTTGTTCCTCATGTAGGTACTTACAGACTACAATCAAGTCACCCCTTGACCTTCTCTTTGTTAAGCTAAATAGACTGAGCTCCTTGAGTCTATCACTAGAAGGCAGGTTGTCTAATCTTCTAATAATTTTTGTGGCTCTTTTCTGAACCCTCCACTTTATCACCATCAGGGCCGGCTCCAGCATTTCTGCCGCCCCAACCAAAAAAAAAAAAAAAAAAGCCACGATCGCAATTGCGATCGGCGGCGGCAATTGGAAGAAAAAAAAAGCTGTGATCGGCGGCGGCAGTTCAGCAGCAGGTCCTTTGCTCCTAGAGGGAGTGAGGGACCTGCCGCCCCCGAATTGCCGCTGGTTCCGCCCCTCTCCCTTGGCCGCCCCAAGCACCTGCTTGTTAAGCTGGTGCCTGGAGCCGGCCCTGATCACCATCCTTCTTAGGCACCAGAACCGGACTCAGGATTCCAGCAGCAGTGGCACCAGTGCCAAATAAAATAACCTCTCTACTACTCCAGATTCCGTTGTTCATTGCATTAGCCCTTTTGGTCACAGCATTGCAATGGGAGCTTATGTTCAACTGATTATCCCCCACAACCCTCGGATCTTTTTCAGAGTTACTGCTTCCCAGGATAGTCTCCCATCCTGTACTTCAGGCTGACGTTCTCTGTTCTTAGATATATACATTTACATGTAACCATTTAAAAACACACATTGTTTGCTTGTACCCAGCTTATCAAGCGATCTGGATCGCACCGTACAAGTGACCTGTCCCCTTAATTATTCACTACCCCCCAATTATTTGTCACCAACAAACTTTATCAGTGATGATTTTGGGCTTTAATAAAATTGTTTGATTTCCTGGGCTTAGATAAAAATGTTAAATAGTGTTGGGCCCAGAACTGATCCCTGCAAGACCCCACTAGAAACACACTTACTCGATAATGATTCCCTGTTTACAATTACATTTTGAGACCTATCAGTTAGACAGCTTTTAACCCATTTAGTATGTGCCAGGTTAATTTGATATTATTCTAGTTTTTTAATCAAAATGATGTTCAGTACCCACTCAGACACCTTACAGAAGTCTATTACATCAACATTTTTATCAACCAAATCTCATCAAAAAGGATATCAAGCTAATTTGACAGGATCTATTTTCCATAAATCCATCTTGATTGGCATTAATTACATTGCCCTCTTTTAATTCTCTATTATTTGAGTCCCATAATGGCTGCTCCATTATCTTGCCTGGGATCGATATTGGACTGACAGGTCATCCAATTTATTCTTTTTAAATATTGGCACCTTAGCTTTCTTCCAGTGTTCTGGAACTTCCCCAGTGTTCCAACATTTATTGAAAATCAACATTAATTGTCCGAGCTCCTCAGCCAGTTCTCTTAAAACTCCTGGCTGCAGGTTATCTGGGCCTGCTGATTTAAAAATGTCTAATTTTAGTAGCTGCTGTTTAACATCCTCCTGAGATACTAGTTGAATGGAAAAGTGTTATCATATGATATAATCACATCATCTGTTTCCCCCCAAATACAGAACAGAAATATTTATTGACTATTTCTGCCTTTTTCATTATTATTGATAATTCTACCATTTCTTCTAGTAGTGGACAAATACTATTATTAGGATTCTTTTTGTTCCCAATACACTTAAAAAACTCCTCCTTCTTGTCCTTAACGCCTCTGGCCATAGAGTTCTCCTTGTGTCCCTTTGCTTCCCTTATCAATTTTCTACAATTCCTAACGTCTGATTTATGCTGTCAACTTCCTTTTTTCCATTTGTTATATATTACTATATTACAACTTTCTTGCTCGGGGGTGTGAAAAAACACCACCCTGATCTCAGCAGTTTCAGCTCTGTAAAGCACCAGTGTAGACTGGGCATCAGCGCTGGGAGCCGCGCCTTTCGTGGAGGTGGTTTTTTAGAGCCACGACCACGCCACGCTACGCCATGCCACAACCACACAAGGCAAGTTAAAGTGCTGCTGCAGTTTTTTGTTAAGCCCTAAGGCTTTTGGGGCATCTAGTAAAGTGTTCATAACCAATTCCCAATTATCATTCTCTTTTTTCTGATTAAATTTTTCCTCCTAGCTGATTTGGCTCATAATTGTTCTCAGCTTTGTGAAATTATCTCTTTTAAAGCACCAAGTATATAAATTACTGGTCTGGACTTTATTCTGTTTACTCATTATAAAGCAAGTCATGATCACCTACCACTGTGGCTAAAGAACACATGTTAGTAAGGAAGCAGTAGCAGCCTCATAAACCTGTCCATGTGATCTAGCCACTAGAAAGGGACAAAGACTCATCCTGCGTTGGTGTGGGTTATACAGGCACATAATTTGGCACATTCCTTCTGAAAGGCAGAGTGGGAAAATGGACAAGACTTGGCTGTGCAGTACTGGGCACTTGTGTTCTGTCACCAGCTCTGGTTGCAGTGACCTTGCCCAACTGCTGCAAGATAGGTGAACAGTTGTGGCCTGCCCTCAGACTGGGGTCTGAGGCCTTGGTTAGTAATGGCTGTGAAGGGCACAGAAATATTAAGGTCAGTAGGTAAAAGAGCTGGGATTAGAGCCCATGGGCTCTTGGTGGTAGCCTGGTACCATTCCCCCTTGGTTACAGCATGTCTGGGTATATCTGAACTGCTTGTTTAATCCATCCCCCTTGACTTGTCAGCCTGTGGTACTTGGGGATGGGTCTCAATTGGCTGTGGGGTGTTTCCAAGGCTGGGGCCCTGTTGGGGGTGGTTGCAGTGGCACTTGCAGTATAAACTGAGAAGGACTTTCCTCATGTTAAATAAGGTTCATAGCATTAAGAATGGGATATACCCCACAGGGCTCACACCGATTTTGCCTCTGCCCTGTAATGCTGCTGAGCTGTCAGATAATGCAGCTGCTGCTTCCTCACAGCAAGGGCATGGACGTGATGCCCAGAGAGAGGGGCCCAGGTCCACGTCCCACCAGTGCAATGTGGGTGTGTAAAACTGCTTTGCACTAGTGTGAGTGGCTATGCAAGGGACCGGGTGAATTGGAGCCATAAATGTCCAGTCCTTTTTAAGTATCATGCCAAGCTCTTGGCTTCGGTAATACCTTGAGGCAGTGAGTTCCACAAGTTTATACTATTCTGGGCTAGATTCTCTCCAAGCATTGCCTGGCAGAAGGCAGCATGTGTGTGTGGGGAACAGGCGTGTGTGCTTAAGGGAGCTGATTATGGGTCCCTTATCTTGGATTCTGGTCTCTGCTGGCCCTTGTGTAAACTAGAGCATCCTAGGGACTGGTCTAAGATCCCTGAAAGACCCTGTAGCATTGTGTCTTCCGCTATGGCAGATGGAGGGTGTGGCTGGTCAGGAGTTAGCTCTGCTAGGGAGATCCTCTCTGCCAGGGGAATGATCAGCCGCCTGATTGTGGCTCCTCTGCCCCACCGAAGCACAACGGGGCTGGGTAGCATTGGTGCGCCTGACCCTGCATGTTTAAAGAGTTCCCTTGCACCAGTTCTCACTTCGCTGCCTCTAATTTCTGGGCTGAGCCATTGCTCTGGTCTCCAGAGGGCACAAGAGATAGATGTCCTTCTCTGCGTTCAGTCTCCCTGGGAGCCGGCAGCATGTTTCAAGCAGGCGTTGGCAGCCAGAGCTGTTCTGGGGCGGCTGCTCTGGCACTGGGGGCGGATGAAAGTCCGAGCTCGTCCTTGTTTGGAGTGAGCCGCTTTCACCGTATTTGAAAAAGCGAAACTCTGAGAGCTCCTCAAAGGCTCCCTTGGCACAGGGCTCCTGCTGAGAGAGGGAAACGAGCCCCAGCCTGACAGCCTGTGCTTAATGCCGCACTGTTTCTAATGACCCTGACTGCTCCCAGGAGCTATGTGGGGAAGGCAGCGCGGGCTGCCTACAAATCCACCAGATCAGTAGCCTTGACTTGAAATCTGAACGCCTCAGATCCCTCATCTTGGGGTGGGAGCGAGGGCTGACTCCAGTCCCTGTGTAAACAAGGGGGGAGTGGGGCAGAGTCCTGAGCACGGGAGTAGAAATGGCACGTGGATGCATGGCGGGCGGGTGGTAACCGAAAGCAGTGGGTCAGGATCATTAGTGATTTCACAGGCCAGGGACATGTGCTCTCTGGTACAGATCAGCAGCTCTGACTTGGTACAGGCTGTAGCCGATAGCACTAAGAAGGGGTGGGCCCAAAGGCACGGGCTGCAGGCAGAGCAACTGCCTCTTCTGCCTCTCTCCCCACCCCCAGGCAAAGGCACTAGGAGGCTAGGAAGCGCCTGCCCTCAGTCCCTGGAAAAAGCTGCAGCCTGTGAGCCCTGGGGTGCATGAATCAGATCTGCGTAGTAGGGGCCAATCCTGCATGGGTGCAGAGCCCTGGGAGTCAGCGGGAGCTGATGTCCTTGCGGGATCATGCATGTAGGTTTGGAGGTGAGCACTGGGCACATCCCAAGGGGGAGAGGCTCCAGGGCTGAGTCAGAGGAGGTGTGTGTGTGTGTGTGTGTGTGTGTGTGTGTGTGTGTGTGTGTGTGTGTGTGTGTGTGTGTGTGTGTGTGTGTGTGTGTGTGTGTGTGAGAGAGAGAGAGCTCTAACGGGACAAACCCCTGGCAATAGGACAGAAGGATTGGCTTGTTCCAACCCATCATGTTCCAGCGTCAGCAGGTGGCTTCAGAGCTACGTCCCAGCATGAGCAGTGGGTTACTCTGGGGGCCCTGTACTATCTGGGAAGCTGGGCTGGCTGGAGTCGGGGTCACCCCACTGCCTGTTGGACTGAATCATACTGCTTTTTGTCAGAGCAAAATTCCCCACTAGAGAAGACGCAAACTGGTGGAGTCAAACCAAGGCCCCGGCATTTGGGATGGAGTGACCAGTTAATCTCCCTCCAGGCCTGGAGCTACCCCGTGCCCTGCAGGCCTCCACACTGGCCTTGCTGCCAAGGCTCTGGCCTGGCATGTGGGACACCCAGGTTCAGTTTCTAGCCCTGCTGCAGACGCCCTCTGTGTGCCCTTGGATGAGTCACTGCATTTTTCCAGGCATCAGTCCTCTGCTGTGGAATGATCCGTCATGTCTGGCTTGTCCACCCAGCCTGGGAGCTCTCTGGAGCAGGGACTGTCTCACTGTCTGTGCAGTGCCTGGTGCGACTGGGCCTCAGACACTGCTCAAATACAAACTGTAAGTAACATGCCTACCTCTAGACGCAGAGCAGGGAACGATGGTGCTTATCAGGCACCCATCACCACAGCGGCTGGGCAGCTCCAGGCTCCAGTGTATTTATCCTCGCACCCCCTGTGCAGCCGGGTAGGGCTGTTATCCATGTGGTACTGACGGGAACTGAGGACCAGACGGCCCAAGTGACCCGCCCAGGGTCACACAGGAAGTCTGTGTCTCTGCCTGACTCTCCTGAGCACCGGGCTAGTGTCCTGACCACTGGGACCAAGCTACTCCTCTCCGAGCAGGTGACCTTGGACAAGTTGTGGCCCTGTTGCTCTCTGTGCTACTTTGCCTGGTCGGGCTCCGCTGGGCATCAGTTGAGGCTCCGCGCTCGTCTGCTGGAAGGTGCAGCGTGGTGCTGCGTGCCATTCATGGGAGCCATGGGCCCAGATAGCAGCTGCAGCCTGCACTCTCTCCCATGGCAATGCACCATCAGCTGCTCCATGCCCTCTTCAAACCGGCTGTATCTGCTTGAGAAACCGCAGGGAGCTGCGGCTCTGCCCAGGCCCTGGACAAATTAACGAGTTGCCCATTAGCACCTTGGATAGCTGCTGCTAGCCCCTGCAGCCTGCGTACAGCAGGGAGGTTGGACCGGGGTGTTGGCAGGCTGCTCTGTGCAGTGGGAAGGGAATGGGGCAGGATCTGTGCCACACCAGCCTGGCCTCTGCCGTAGGCCAACTCCCACACAAGGGGAATGCTTTGTGTTTCTGTAGTCTCCCTTGTGCACTCCAAACTCTGTCCAGGCAGCAGTGTGGCGTGCGGTCACCTCTAGGGAGTGTGTATGGGGGAGAGGGAAGGGAAAGGCGAAGGCAAGGGTATGGGCACAGGGGAACCTCCCACTCCATGGCAAGTGCCCTGGCTCTTGAATGCCCATGCAGCGTGTGTGGGACGGTCTCACCACATGGAGTAAAGTTGGAGCTCGACTCTCGGAGCGTCCGTCCGTGCCAGCCCCAGTGGGACTCGCAGCAGCTCCAGCTCTCCAGCCCCAGTTTGAGCTGTGAATTGTTTCTATCATAGCAGCGTCTAGAGGCCCCAACTGAGATCAGGTCCCCATCACACTACTGCGCAGACCGAGGGAGACAGGCCCTGCCCTGGGGAGCTCACAGCCTAACCACACAAGACAAAGGAAGGGCCCTTCCCCCACTGCACCGACGGGGGCCCTGATTGATGCAAGACCTTGCCCAAGGTCACCCAGGGAATCAGTGGTAGAGCCAGGAACTGAGCCCATGTCTCCTGAGCCCCAGGCCAGTGCCTCAGACACAAGCCCTGCCTTGCACAATTGCAGCAATAGTGAATGCAAATATACTCCCATAGGGGGGCACCTCTCAGAGTCCCCAAGTCCACACCCCAGCAGCCTGCCCAGCTGCCCTGTTAATTGCCCCCAGCAGCAGAAAGGGATGAGCAGACACATGGTGTCTGGTTTCAGAACATCTACCCGGTAGGTGTTTCGCGCTTGTCGCTTGGGTGGCTACACCTTCCCTTCCAGTGCCCAGGGAAGGGGAGAGGGATGAGGATGGTGCCACTCAGCAAACTGCAGCTCCTGGAGAAGGGGTTAGCACAGGAACGAAGGCACAGGGGAGACCGGGCTGGGCTTGTACAAGCCAATTGTTCTCCAGGCACTGAGCCCATGGTGGAAGATACCTGGTGCCTTGATGGGGACTGGCAGCCTGTGATGCTGTTTGCCTTGTGTCTCTGGCTGGGCCAGGCCATTGGACCCACTCCACGCCTCACGGATGCTGCGTTTATTGGCTGCAAAGGGGAAACCCTCTTAATTTCCATCTGCACACACACATGCATGGTGCTGTGCAATGTGTGGCTGTCTCCTGTCTCTGTCCCTTGGGCTGGGTGTCCTAGGTAACAAGCTTCCCCCAGGCCCAGCTGCAGTGCTTTGTGTGTGTGTGCGCATGTTGGGGGGAGGGCCAGGATGCAGCGGTGCTGGGTGAGGAGATTCTCTAGCACTGACCAGGCCCTGGCTAGCGGAAGGATGCTGTTTGGAGGCTATGCTGGTGGGACTCCAGTCTGATCTGTGTGGCGGAATCGGACGTGTGGGGGACCAGGTGGGCTGAGGCATTCTGGCTCCCTGCTGCTCGGCTTCAGCTCCGGCATGTAGGCCAGAAAGCTGAGCCGAGCTGGGCGTTTGCACTGGAGGAGATGGCGAGCCTGGGCACCGCCCCGCCCTGACTCTGTCCAATTGGTGACAAGCAAAGTGCACCTGTGCACTCCCCCATCTTCTCTGCAGTGCACACACATGCTCGCAATCTCCCTAGTGCATGTGAGCATGTGCACACACACACACCCATCTGCAGCGCGCTTGCATGTGCACACACACAGGCACACACACACACACAACCATCTGCAGCGCGCTTGCATGTGCACACGCGCACACATGCACACACACGTGCGCACACACACACCCTCCCTCCCTCCCTCCCTGCTTTCTGGCAATAGCACCATTTAACTGGTCTAATTTGGGAGTGAGATGCTGGGAAAGGACCCACCTTTCTGTGAGCATCGGAAGGGCTTGGCTGCCCCCTGCCCTGCGGATCATCCCCAGGAGATGGCGAGGGCTGTCGTGGAGCCGTGGCTGCTGCGGGGGTGTCTGTGTGCAGAGGTGATATGTGATACCTGCCCGGGTCCCGTGGGGGTTGGATAGGGCAGCTGCTGCTACAGCACTTCACGGGGCAAAGCTTGTCGCTGATGTACCCCTTGGCACATGCCCCAGTAGCCTCTAGTAGCAAGTGGGGAGGGGGGGTGGGACTGTCCCTTGTCATACCCCTATGGGTAGCCTACACTTGTTGCACTGCCCTGGATCCTGCACTCAGGGGGTCTGCAGGAGTGGCACCCTGAGGAGCCAGTGGCTCCCCCTAGTGCCAGGCCCTGGTGACAATAATCATGCTTACAGTGAGTGGCGAGACACTGAGCCTGTGGGGTAGGAGCTTGTGTTCTTAGAGCTAAAGATTTGGGAGTTGATCCACATGTTGGGAGGCTAAGACTGAGCCAGCAGAGGCTGTGTGTAGGCATTGAGGGGTATCAGCAGAGCTGGGGTGGGGTGGGGGGGGTGAGACCAGGACTGAGACAGCAGGGGGCTGTGTGTAGGCACAGGGGTATCAGCAGATCCATGGGGGATGGGAAGCCCAGGGCTGGAATAGCAGGTGGCTGCAGGTTGGGGGGCACCGGCAGAACTTGTGGGGGGGAACAAGAGCAGCAGGTGGGGTGGGCAGGTTCTCACCTTAGACTTTGCACCAGCAGTGGCAAGATTCCTCATAGGAATCTGGGGTAGGCGGCCAGGGCTGAGGAGTGCAGGGAGCCTGGAGTGTTTTGGTGAGAAACAAGGTTGGCTGGGTCCCGACCCTGGGCAGGACAGTTTTGGAGCGGGTCCTGAAGCAGTGGGGTGGCTGGTGGAACTGCCTGAGGACGGGGTGATATTTTCATGCTTAACACCAATTGCTTAGGATTCCTTTTTAAAGAAGAACATAATCTTGCTTTTGACATGAAATGGTTCTCTCTCTGAGCTCGCTAACTGCCTCATAAATCTTTAAAGGGATAATTTTTTTAACATCCTAAAGCCCAAAAGGAAATATTTTGCCCAGTAAGGACGATGCAGGAAATTAACCCCCCAGATAAATGGAGCAGTGTGGCAGCCCGCAGCGCCTGTGCGTGTGGATCTAGTTCAGGCTGCACTAGGCACAATTTACAGTGAAAGGTCGGGGCAGCAACGAGATGGTAACTGGGATCAGAGGATTAAATGCACCCAGTGTCCATTAGTCCATTTGCGGGTCCTGGGGAAGCGCTGCTGAAAGCAGAGCGGGGGCTTTGGGCCTGATCCTGAGAGGGGCTCAGGGGATGCCTGGTCTTTGGTGGACCTGTGGATGCACAGTCCCTCTGAGAATCTGGCCTCTGAAATCAGCGGCTGCTCTGGCAAATGTCACCCTCGATCTCTCAATAGCCACATTTCTAAAGCTTGGGAGGAGAGGGGGGACTATGGTGCCATCCTGCTGCATAGGGAAAAGGATGCCAGGCTGAATTGCCTGTGACTGAAGCGGTGGTTCCTAATGGCTAGAACACTGGTCCGGCAGATGGGAGGCTTGGGTTCTATTCCTGGCTTTGCACTGACTTCCTGGGTCACCTTGGGGACAGCCCTGCATCACTCGGTGCCTCAGTTTCCCCATCAATCAAATGGCGATATTGAGATCTGCAGCTGGAAAGGGCTAGAGAAGAGCTTGAGGTTGTTCTGTACTGGATGAAAGGCTCCCAAGATCGGCTAATTATTGCAGCATTGTTTGAATCCCCTGTAGTGTGTATAAAGTACATTCGAAAAGGCCTGCAGTGAACTGCTCAGCCAGGCAGTGTGCACCTGGATGATACTCAGTGCATTCCATCCCCACTGCGGCCTGGGGGCGCTGTCGCAGCTGGGGGTGCAGCAAGAAATAGATTGATAAAGTACCGTCCTTTCCGTGCTGGGCTCTGGCAGCCTCTGCAAACAGAGATATTCGCAGTGAGAGTGGAAAGCACTGAGTGGCATTTCCCCTTTATTGTGCCTTAGTCTCTCCTGCGGTAGGAGAGGGGGAGTCTGGGAATGGAATATTAACCATGGTTGTTCTCTGGGGCATGTTAGAAGGACGCGGTGAGTCTTGAAATGGACCCAAAGTCTCCTGAATTCCTGAGAGTCGCCCCTGAGCTAATGCAGGAGCCAGGCCACTTCCCTTCCTGCTGATATTGCTCAGGGCCTTTCCTGGCCCAGGGAACCAGCTGGGACAGATCAGGAGAACTAGCTGGGGTAAATTCCTCCTGCTCTAGGAGGCCTCTGGGTGGATTTATATAACAGTGGCAGGGTCGTAATTTTCAGGATGTGCCTTTTAGGTTAACTGGCATGTGTGCGAGAGAGTGACAGAGAACGGGAACGCAGGGGGTCCTTGTAACAGTTTTGACACCACACACCAGCGCACTGGCAATCTCTCTGAGCTTCGCTGTTTGCCATCAAAGCCCCTGTCACATCTTCAAGCAATTTGATGCTTTTATCTCTGAAGCCTCCTTGTCTGAGGCCTATTTCTGGCACGGGTGGGCTGGGCGTGGGAGGCGCCTGTCCCACAAGTGGGACCCCGCCGCTCGAGGCAGCCTGTGTCTCCTTGGCACAGTAGGTGTGACAGCTGAGCCAGCCGGGGCCGGGGACGAGCTGTAGGAGATGCCGAGTCTCTTCGCTAAGCCGGCACTCGCTGTGGACATCAGTCAATCAAGATGAAACATGACGTTGCATTTGGGTCCAATTCTGCTGTCAGCCGCAGGTGTCAGTCCAGAGTTAATCTTATCACCGCTGCTGGGGACATCCCGGTTCCCCTGCTCCTGCCCCTATGTGGGAATAGCCCAGCCTTGGCTGTGGGGGTCGCTGCAGGGGCACTGACCCCCAAATGTGGGCAAGAGCAAGTCAGGCAGCAACTAACTGAGGACAGTGAGGCAGGGCTAAGGTAGGGGCCAGCAAAGGTTTATGGCCAGTCTGCACCGGTGCTCCCACCCGCAGAGCTGGGCCAGTGCTGGGCTAGACCTAAGAGCAGGGCACAGCTTGTTTCTCTGGTGATCTTGCTCCGTTTAAATCCAAGAGACACTAAGACAAGCAGCCTCCCCCCATAGCAGAGCTGTCCTGGCTCCCCTGAGGTCTGTGTCCTGCCCCCCCAGTGTGTGGGGTGGGGGTGCTGTGGAGCAGGGACTTTCTCTATTACATGTTTGTTCCGCACCTTGCGCAATGGGGTCTTTACTTCTAACTGGGCTCCTAGGTGCTACCGTAATACAGCTAGTACGTCCCTCTCTGTATTATTCTCGCCCAGCAGGCAGCACCCAGCCTGTCCCCTCCTCCTGACGGGAAACCGGCTGCAGTTTGGAAGCTGGGAGTTGTGGGGGAGGGGATCTGCACGGCCCAAGCCTGCCTAGTGCTGGGTTCTGTGGGGATGTGCCAAGTCCCAGGCCCAGGGGCCCAGAGGCTCTGCAGCTTGGCTTGTTTCTCTCTCCTGCCCCAATGAGCCTGCAGACCTGGTATGTGCTCCTGCCTCTTGGATCACACTGAGGGCATGGGAGCCTTTTGCTTCCCCGGGGTCCTGCAGCCACCTGGTCTCTCTCTGAACAGCCAGGCCAGGTGCAGAGGAGGCTGCCAACCCTCCCCCTCCCCCCCCCCCCCCCCCCCCGCAGCCTCCACCCTGCTACCTGTAGCTGAGCTAAGACCCTGGGCTCTCTGCTAACCAGCCTGCCCCCACAAGCAGTGAGGGGACCATGGCCGAGGCCACCAAACTCCCAACAAGGGCTTGAAACTGTTGGAGTGGGGATGATTGGGGGGGAAGGCTGGAGAAATCCCTCCACACACACTCCTCTAAGCCTGTAGTCAGTGCCTGGAGCCATCGGGGGTTTTCAAAGGATTTGGGATCAGGGTCTAGTTCCAGAGGAGGGGATGCCCCTTTCCATCCCCCAGCCTTAACCCCACTCCTCTCTGTGGCGTTCTGTATGCAGGAGAATTTGGCTGACGCCCCCTTGGCCGGGGAGGGGGTTCGGCTGGGGTGGCTGCTGGTGTTGGTTAGAGGTGGCTGCGAGTCTTGTCTAGCGAGAGGGGGTGTCTCTTGCTAGGAGAACTGGAGACCCTAGAGCTCTTCCTGCTCTGACCTACTGTCTTTGGCTCAGTGGTGCTGAGGCCCCTGCCGGGATCCAGTTTGTGCTCCGCAGCTCCGGCTCTCCTGTGACGGGTCGGGTCCCCCTCGCCTTCAGGCTCCTGCTTTCCTGGGCTGAGCTGGCGCTGCCTGGCGCTCTCCAATGCATTCGTTGGGGCCAGGAGATATCATTTCTCTTATTAAATTTTTAGCAGCTTGCCGGGTCTATAATTTAATGCCTGCTGGGCTCCTGCCTTGCTGCTGTGCCCAGGCGGGGGCTGACGCAGTGGTGGGAGGTTCTGGCAGCGCCCAGGCAGTGAGCAGCGTGGGGTAACATACACTGGCACTAAACCCAGACCAGCCTGACTGCTGCGTTCTGCCTTCGATAGCTCCCCTAAGCCAGCATCTGCCTCTTGTGCTCTCCAGGCTGGGTCACTCGGGGGAGCACAGTTAAAGGCTTGGAAGGAACGCGGGGGGGGGGGGGGGGGGAATCTGTTGCTTGGTCCAGCAGGAAGAGCTCTAGGGTCTCCAGTTTTCCTAGCAAGAGCTGTGGCTCCTCAAGTTGGATGCCCAAAATGAAGCCGCTTTTGGAAATGTGGCTGTGTGCACTGGGGTCAGTCCTTGCAAGTCGGGGGGAAGCACGGCTGGTGTGTGTAGGGGGGTGAGCATGCCCGGCCGGGGGGGGGAGGGGGGAGTGTAAGCATCCCGGTGGGATGTGAACGTGCACGGTTGGCGGCAGTGGGTGGGTGTGCACAGCTGGGGGAAAGGAGGGGAGGCGGAGTGTGCACAGCTGGGGGTGTATACAGTGAGTGTGCCCAGACGGCGGGGGTGGGCGGGGGGAGTGTGCACAGCTGGGGAGAGGAGGAGGGAGTGCGCACAGCTGGGGGTGTACACAGTGAGTGTGCCCAGACGGCAGGGGCTGGGCGGGGGGAGTGCGCACAGCTGGGGAGGGAAGGGGGAGTGTGCCCAGACGGCAGGGGGTGGGCGGGGGCAGAGCTGTTCAGACTTTGAGCTGCAGAGTAGGTGTTGTTTCCCAGAGTAACAAGCGTGGGTCACTCCTGCTCTGCGCAGCACCGTGCACATGGCTCCCAGCTGCAGACCCTTCCTCCTTCTTAGCCTAGTGCAGAACGAGCCGCTCCTCCAGTCTGGTCCCCATGCCAGGCCCTGCACCTGTTTTGTGCCCCAGCGACAAAGTCCGTTGTGTCTGGAGAGCTGTGTGAGTGGGCTGACAGGCCTTGATGGTCAGGGTGGGGTTTGTTCCTGTGGCTGCAGTGCAGCAGGCTGCAGGGCTGTTTGTGTGGTCTGCACCTTTACCTTTCTACAGAGCCCGCCTGTCTGCAGACACTGCTGCGGTGCCAGGGGGCAGAGCTGATGCAGGACAGCTACACACACTGCACTCTCGTTCACGCACAGAGACTTTACTTTTGTTCTTCCTTAGCTGTTTTTTTGTTTCCCCCCTAAATCTAAAATAACTACTGAGAGCATATGACTACTGTGTGTTTGTTTGTGTGAATTCATGACATGGCATGGCCTGAGCAATTGGGGCATGGCAGAGCCATGCACCCCCCACCCCATGTCTCCCACCCCACTGGGAATGGTCATGGTGTGAGCCAGGATCCATGAATGGCTCCCCTTATCTGAGTTGGGGCCCTCTATTGCTCTCCTCCCCATCCATTTGTAGCAGTTGTGTACTTGTCAAGAGGCAGATAAGCAGCTCCTCTCTGCAAAGCTCTGTTATCTCTTTAAAGGAGGGGGTGAGGGGAGCAGAAGAGAAGGAAGCCCTGACTGCACTAACCAGCCTGGATATGTGTTAATCTCCATGCTGCATGTTGGGGTCTTTAAAAAGTAATTAAAGAGGTTGTGTGGCAGGCGGCTGCAGCCTGTGAACAGCCTGGTGCTAGTGCTATCCCGCAGTCCCCCTTCCTGGCGTCCGCCCGAGCAGCAGCTTTGTCGTCTTCCTTTGGAGAGTCGGAATGTCTGTAGCTGCCTGCGAATGGGCAGGGCTTCAGCTAGGTAAGCGACTGGCCCCTTAGCGCGGGTGAGACCAGGCTGGATCCCAGCCCTGAATGACCACTGAGCCCTGGGACATGCCAGCCCAAGCTCTGAACGCTGAGGAGTCCGTATGAAGGCGCGGGGTGCAGACACTCCTGAATATGAGGGAGCCTGTGCAATGCTAATTACACACAATGCTGGCTGTGAGCAGGCCTGGAGGCAATGGGGAAATGTCAAAATTGTGCTGCAGCCTTTCGGGATTTTACCGTCAGTCTCATAGTGTTTTTCTTAAATCCCCAGCTGCTGGAGTCCTGTGATTATAGGAGAATCTCTGCTTTCATCTAACCCCAAAATGTAATTTTATAGCCCTCATCTCAGAAATGGGACCCTTGCAGGCTCAGAAACCAAAACGGGGGAAAAGAAACTTGAAAAGTTTATTCTTTTTAAAAAATCTCATGACAGCTGGGGGGTCGGCCTCATGATTTTTGACTGTTGGGGTTGGCCAGATTGCATCATCTTCATTTTACAGAGGGGAACTGAGGCACAGAGCTCAGAAGGGACTTATCCAAGGTCCCATGATGTGTCAGTGGCAGAGTTGGAGGAAGCCCCGACCACTGTGATGGGTTGGATCACAGAGACCCCGTTGGGACTGTCACCTGATGTGCTGAGACTACCTCTGAGCCCGTTTTCTCTGACAGTTTGGGCCTCCAAAACCTGCCTTGTTGAGCCAGACACACCTGTCTGCTCCAACACAGACCCAGGGTCTGAAGCACGTGCCCCAAAGCTGCAGGCTTTAACTGAAAACGGCTTAAGAAGTGCTCCTGTCTCTAGCACCCAGACACCCAGCTCCCAATGGGATCCAAACCCCAAATAAATCCATTTTACTCTGTATAAAGCTTATACAGGGTAAACTCATAAATTGTCCACCCTCTATAAAACTGATCGAGAGATATGCAAAGTTGTTTGCTCCCCCAGGTATTAGTCACTAACTCTGGGCTCAATAATAAGCAAAAGTGATTTTATTAAATATAAAAAGTAGGATTTAAGTGGTCCCAAGTAATAACAGACAGAACAAAGTAAGTTACCCAGCAAAATAAAACAAAAACACGCAAGTCTAAACCAAATACATTAAGAAACTGATTACAGATAAATCTCACCCTCAGAGATGTTGCAATAAACTTCTTTCACAGACTAGACTCCTTTCTAGTCTGGGCCCAATCCTTTCCCCTGATACAGTCCTTGTTCCAGCTCAGGTAGTAACTAGGGGATGACTGCATGACTGCAGCCTCCTTTGTTCTGTTCCACCCTTCCATATAGCTTTGGCACAAGGCGGAAATCTTTTGTCTCTCTGGGTTCCCACCCCTCCTTCTAAATGGAAAAGCACCAGGTTTAAGATGGATTCCAGTACCAGGTGACATGGTCACATTTCCTGTGAGACCCCAAGTCTTCATTCTTCCTGGCCTGACTCACAGGAAGGTTTGCAAGTAAACAGAGCCATCCCTAGTCAATTGTCCTAGTTGATGGGAGCCATCAAGATTCCAAACCACAATTAATGGCCCACACTTTGCATAACTACAATAGGACCTCGGAGTTATATTTTATATTCCTAGTTTCAGATACAAGAGTGATACATTTATACAAATAGGATGATCACACTCAGTAGATTATAAGCTTTGTAATGATACCTTACAAGAGACCTTTTGCATGAAGCATATTCCAGTTACATTATATTCACACTCATTAGCATATTTTCATAAAATCATATGGCGTGCACCGTCACGCCAAGGTCCCATGATGTGTCAGGGGCAGAGTTGGGGGAAGTCCCCGCCACGGTCTCTGTCGCTGTGTATGCGAGTGACTGTGGCTCTGCAGTAGTGCTGGCAGGAAACACGGACAGAGCCACGTTCTGTCGGAAAGTGCCGTTCTGTCAAACGTGGGTCAATTTCACTGGAGTTTCATTTTGGAAGAAAACTGGGGGGCAGGGAGGGGAAGTCCCACAAAGGTAGACATGTTGCGTTTTGACATCTTTGAAATGAAATGTGTCAGTTTTTCATTTTGAAATGAAACTATTATTGTACGTTACAAAATTTAAAAAGTCTAAATTGAAACAAAAATGTGATCAACCCACAATGACATATCCTCCCAGAATTTTTCTTTGCGGAAATTTTAGTAATTTTCAGTTTTTGCTCAGAATCCTTCTTGAAAGAGACCTGCCCTCCCCCATGTGGCCCTGGTTTGCAGCAGCGGTGAGGTGCCTGTGACATAGGCTGTGCAGGGCTCTTCTCATGCAGATAAATGCGTTAGCATCCCGTCCTGGGTCTCTGCTTTCCCCCAGGTGCTGTGTGCCGGCTTTCCACACCCTTTGAGATTGAGCCGAGCCAACAGGCTGCGTGTGTAGATCAGCCGGGCTCCCTGAGCCGTGCTGATGGTCTGTCCCCTGAAGCATACACCGGTCGCTCTCGGTGTTGCTTATCACAGGGCCTGGCTCGATGGAACCCAGCACTTTGCCAGATAAATTCTCCCTCGTCCGAGCTGATCTGGCTGCACTGGAGACAGAGTCTGAACTGGTGTTGGTTTGCGAGGGCCATGCCCCTTGGAGTGAGCTGGGGATCACACTATAGACATTTAAAGGACACTCAGTGAATCTTTGTATTAAGCTTTCGCCTTACTCCCCTGGGGACTTGACATTCCCATGGTTCCTTCCAGTGCAGTTGCAGGAGGGCATGCGCTAATGGGAGATGGGCATGCTGGTTAGTTCCTGCAGGGTGCTCTGGAAGCCTAGGAGGCAGATGGCTCCTTCCTTGGAAGACGTGAGCTGTGTGTAATGATCTAGGGAAGGACTCCATGGGGTCTAGGGCATTGTGAAGGGATCTAGTGATTAGAGCAGATGAATGGGAGGCAGGACTCCTAGGTTCTGTCCCTGGCTCTGCCACTGACACTGTATGTGAGCATGGGCAATTCAGGACCTCTCTCTGTGCCTCAGTTTCCCCATCTGTAATAGGGAGGCAGCACCTACCTTATGGAGTACTATATTTATAAAGCAATTTGAGATCCCTGAATGAATCTGATGAAACGGCAAACCTAGTCTGCTGGTCTCAGGCCTTTCACAGCCCTCCCAGGCCTGTTGGATCCGGGTGCAATGTGTCCTTCTGGTGAGTTCTGTGCTGACTTATGACAAACTGCTAGAAAATAATAATAACTGAAGCATGATTTCCCCCAAACTGCCTCCATCGACCCCTAGCACAGCAACCCCACGACAAGGACCTTTACAAGCAGTTTGGGTGCCCAGAGCTTTCTTAGATTCATAGATTCTAAAGACAGCAGGGACCACTGTGATCATCTCATCTGACCTCTTGTGTTACCCAGGTCATAGAACTGCCCCCAAATAATCCCCAGAGCAGAGCTTTTAGAAAAACATCCAGTCGTGACTGAAAAATTGTAAGTGATGGAGAATTGTTCCAGTGGTTAATTACACTCACTGTTAAATATTTATGCCTTATTTCCAGTCTGAATTTGTCTAGCTTCAACTTCCAGCCATTGGGCCATGTTATGTATTTTTCTCTGCTAGACTGCAGAGCCTGTTATTAAATATTTGTTCCCTATGTAGGTACTTATAGACTGTGACCAAGTCACCCCTTGACCTTCTCTTTCTTAGGCTGGGTCTACACTACCCGCCTGAATCGGCGGGTAGAAATCGACCTCTCGGGGATCGATTTATCGCGTCCCGTCGGGACGCGACAATCAATCCCCGAATCGACGCTCTTACTCCACCAGCGGAGGTGGGAGTAAGCGCCGTCGGCGGGAAGCCGCAGAGGTCGATTTTGCCACCGTCCCTACAGCGGGGTAAGTCGGCTGCGATACGTCGAATTCAGCTGCGCTATTCGCGTAGCTGAATTTGCGTATCTTAAATCGACCCCCCCCTGTAGTGTAGATGTAGCCTCAGACTCATGGAGCTCAGTCTATTTAGCTTATCATTATAAGGCCCGGTTTCTAATCTTTTAATCATTCTCATGGTTCTTCTCTGAACCCTCCAATTCATCAACATCTTTCTTGAATTGTGGGCACCAGAACTGGACACAGGATTCCAGGAACAGTCACACCAGGGCCAAATACAGAGGTAAAATAACCTCTCTGCTCCTACATGAGATTCCCCTGTGTATGTAGCCCAGGATCACATTAGCTCTTTTGGCCACAGCATCACACTTGGAGTTCATGTTCAGCTGATTATCCACCCTGATCCCCAGTGTCACTGATTCTTGGGAAAGAGGCCTCCTTCCTGGAAATATGCCCCATAGTCTTTGTTCCCAGATGTGTACATTTACACTTAGCTGTATTAAAACTCAATTGTTTGCTTGTGCCCAGTTTACCAAGTGATCTAGATCACTCTGAATCAACGACCTGTCCTCTTTGTTATGTACCTCACCCCCAATTTTTGTGTCATCTACAAACCTTGTCAGTGATGATTTTATGTTTTCTTCCAGCTCATTGAGAAAGATGTTAAATAGTGTAGGACCAAGAACTGATCCCTTTGGGACCCCACTGGAAACGGAGCCCTTGATGACAATTCCCCATTTACAGTTACATTTGGAGATCTATCATTTAGACAGTTTGTAGTCCATTTAATATGTGCCATATTCATTTTATATCATTCTAGTTTTTTAATCAAAACGTGTGGTCCCAAATCAAATGCCTTACAGAACTCTAAGTCTATTGCCTTTATCAATCCAACTTATAATCTCATCAAAAGAAGATAAATTAATTAGGCAGGAGCTATTTTCCATGGACCAGTGTTGGTTTGTGCTAATTACATTACCCTCCTTTAGTTCTGTATTAATCAAGTCCCATATCAGCTGCTCCATTATCTTGCTTGGGATCGATGTCGGGCTGACAGGCCTATAATTACCCAAGCCATCCCATTTACCCTTTAAACTGGCCCAACCTTAGCTTTCTTCCAGTCTTCTGGAACTTCCCCAGTGCTCCAAGACTTACTGAAAATCAACAGTAATATCTTGGGCCAGTCACCCTGGATACTGTCCCTTTCAGTTACCCTACAGTTTGTGCTAGCACATTAGGTGGGGCCAAATATCCTGTTGGTTTGGTGTGCGACTTCCCCCTGCTGTACTGGGGTTTGATCTTATCTGACTGTTCATTGGCACAGATCCTGCTCCAAGCCAGAGCTCTGCAAACCCCTCACACATCCTGGGTAGCTGCTCATAGGTATGGTGTGAGCCATGGAATGCCTGACCTAGGGACTGGACGGTTTCTCCATCACTTGGCATCTTTGAGTTGAGACTTGTGTCTTTCTGAATGACACATCTGGCTGAACTGCAAGTGCTGGGCTCAGGGCCTGGACCTCCAGCTGGGTACTCTGGCCTGCGCAATGCTGGAGCTCGGACTGGATGGTTAGAATGGGCCCTTCTGGCCTTGAAGTCTGAGAGTCTGTAGTTGTAGGAGTGTCCCTGTAGTTGTAAGGCTGGCCTGGCTGCCTTGATTCCCGGCGTGTTCCCATGTCAGGGGGGTTTGGTGTCCAAGGGTGGCACTACCGCCTAGTGGTGATACTCTGGGCTATGTCACCAAGTGGTGAGAGTCAGTGGTTGCCTTGCCTAGCAACTAGAGTCAGTGACTGCCTTGCCTAGCTGTGAAAGTCTGTGGCCACCTTGCCGAGCAGCAAGAGTCAGTGGCTGGGGGTAGGGGAACCCGGGCCCATCCTGCTCCATTGGGTTCCAACCCAGATCCTTCAAAATAATGGTCCCAATACGTGGCCTAGGGTCAGGCATCCGTATGCCTGTTTCCTGAGTCACTTCCCACCCCTGCTTCTGTTTCTCCATCTGCACCACGGCTCCGTTTTGGGATCCCCTTTGGAGTGCTCTTGGGTCACTCCCCGCAGCGTCTTCCCCTCTCGGCAGCGCCTCATTGTCCTCGGACCCCGTGGTGGAGAGGCCGCTGGCAGCCTGACAGTGTGGCCCAGTCCCGGCACTTGGAGCCCCAGCAGCTTCTCTGCAGGAGGCTGCAGCTACTGAGTGCTCCCCTGGTCGCTCTGCCTGGGCTGCGTCCTTTTGAACCCTTCCTCCACGGGGAGCATGCCCAGCAGGGGGCGGGGGTGTGGCTGCCTGTATCCAGAGTAGTTTCTTAACTCTTGCCTCACCACTGCGGGATTGGCACACCCCGTCACCCCCTATCTTGGAGGAGTGAGGGAGGCAGCGCTTGTTTCTCCCCCCCCCCCCCCCCCCCGCAGCTCCCAGCACCTCCCCAGATGTGGGGCTGAAACTGCAACTGGTTTAGCATTGCATTATTGGGATTGTCAGCTCTTCAGGGCAGGTCCCATCCCTTGTTCTGTGGTTGTGTAGAACTTAGCGCCCTTGGGTCCTGGTCCATAATGGAGGTTCCTGGGCATTACCGTAATACACCTAATAATGTACAGCACCCAGTGCAATGGGACCCTGGACTATGCCTGTAGCTCCTAGGCACTCCCATAATACACCTAATAAATAATGTACAGCACCTTGCAAACTGGGTCCTGGTTCATGACTAGGGTGCTACCTCAACACAAACAATTTTTTGTTTCTTTAGCTATAACACTAGGGGTTAGAGGTGGTTTGGCTGGGGCTGTCCGGGATAGTAGCAGGGTCAGGTCCTAGTGTGTGTGTTGGGGGGGCGCATCACGGGTGTGTGTTTAGAATGGGCTGGTACTGAGCACTCTCTTACAGCTGTAACAATGGTATTGCTGCTGTGGGTTTGTGTACATGAAACGTGCTTTGCACAAGGCGACTGTGGCTGAAATCTCAAAGGCAGCCTGGACAAGGGGCAACAATCGGCTTCAGGCCTTTCCGCTAGGTGACGAAGGTCGGGGGGGGGGTGTCTTCTAACATATTATGCTCTAATAAATGTGTTAGTCTCTAAGGTGCCACAAGTACTCCTGTTCTTCTAACATAAGAACGGCCATATGGGATCAGCAGCAGGAGCAATGTGGAGTCTTGTCGTCTGAGTCTTCCTGGAGATCTCTTTGGAACACCCAGAAATGTGGAGATTGAGATTTCCAGCCCTTTCATTCAAGAGGCTGGGCTGTGGCATCTCCAGCAAAGACAGGATGGGGACCAGGGGCTGAAAGTTGAAGTTCAAAAGTGGAAACAAGTGGACATTCACCCACGAAAGCTTATGCTCCAATACTTCTGTTAGTCTTAAAGGTGCCACAGGACCCTCTGTTGCTTTTTACAGATTCAGACGAACACGGCTATCCCTCTGATACATGGCATAAACTGTAACCAGGGTATTTACCATTGGAGCAACTTGTCAAGGGTTGTGGTAAATATTCCAGCACTTGGAGCCTTAGGTCAAGACTGGAAGCCTCTAAGGTTCATGCTATCTCCATGCATGAATCCTTGGATGAAAATCTCTGACGTGTCATGTGGAAGGTCAGACTAGGTGAACAGAATCTGTGCCTCAGTTTCCCCACATAAAATGAGGGGAATGAGTTTGGACAAGTGCCTGCTCATGCTCAGCTGAGGAGTGCGATAGAAGGGCTCGGTATTATTAATGTTTACTGTAATGGTCCCTTCTGGCCTTAAATTCTCTTTATGAACTTTACAGATTGTTTTCTCCTGTGTGGGCGTTGGATGTCTGAGTTAATAGCTATTCATTAAAATAAAGTAACCAATAAAAGGGGGGGAAATAAGAATATAAACAGCCTGAATAAAAATCTCTTCCCCTCTCAATTAATCAGATCTCATTTTCTTTGCTATTGTGATTATAAAGCTATTAGCTCTCCAGTGAGTCACACTGTCCCACGATAGAGCAGCCAAGAGCTGAATGTCAAATGGGTTTAAATAAATCAAAAGCTGTTTTTTAAAATTTCCCCCCTGCTCGCCCATTTCCAGGCCTCCGTTACCTCCCCGCCCCCCGCACTTCCCACATCAGCTTTAACTCCAGAGCTGCTGCAGCACTTCTGCAGAGCAGCCAACGTTTGTGTGAAACGGGCCTTGTATTATAGAGAGAAGGGCTTTAGCCTTCTCAAGCCACAATTGTGGCTCCCCAAACACCCTTGGGAAAAAAACAGGCCCCTTATTTTAGGAAACACGCTCAGGCCCTCTGAAAATTTTGGCCCATGCGCTAAATTTCAATCCCTCCCAGCTCAACTTGTGCTCCAGACCTGCTGCAGTGTTAGGGGGCTCCCCACCCCCTTGCTGGAGCACCTCGGTTGGTGCGGGGCAGTTAGCTTCCCCCGTGTGGCGGGCTCGACTTGTTCGGCTGGCGAAGAGACGAGTTGCACTAAACTCACTCAGTGCAGTCACCGTGGGGAGAACTAGGGATTTGGTTTAATTGGCTGCACAAGTGGAGCAATGAGAAGGACTCCGGGAATGGCAGTGCCGAGTGTGACGGGGTTTGGCTGCTCTCAGCTCTGTGCAGTGGCTCAATGAGAATCCCAGGTGCAGAAGTGGCTGGTGCCCTGGGATGCAGTTAACGTGCTGCCCTGGTCTTGTTAGCGCAGGGAGAGAGGGGGCCAAGGTTTGAAGCTTTCAAAGGAGGGAGCGAATCTAGTGATTGGAAAACTGGTGAGCCACTGAGAGAGCCCCGTGTCTTTTGCACTTGGCTCCCCACTTCAGGCTTTGTGACCTGGCCCTTGGTGCCTAGGGCTGCACGGCCACTCAGGTTTGGCCTGGCCCTCCCGACAAGGGCGTGGCTGGGCTAAATCTGAATGAGTAGCATTGCAACCAGCTGCAGCTGCATGGGGTCGCAGCACCACTCACTCAAGTTTGGCCCGACTGCCCCCTCCATCATCATGAGAAGACATGGCTGGGCCAAGCCTGAGCCATGCTGTGACCCCATGTGCCAGGGGCCAGGTTGCAATGCCTGGAGCAGGGAGCCGAGCCCAGCCAGCAAGCCAGCCAGCCTGGTGGGACAAGGGCTGGCACTGCGGGATGAATGTGTGCAGGCTTGCTCTGGGCCTCCCACCCGATCCACCTCCCCAACCCACCACCTCCCAGAGGCAGGACCTACCTCCCCTGCTCCCAAGGGCCTCCCAACTCCTGGGGGCAGGACCAAACCCCACTCCTGGTGCCTCTCAACTCGTGGGGCCAGGACCCACCTCTGGGGTCTTCCACCTCCTGGGGATAGGACACAACCCCCCTTCCTGGGTCCTTCTACCACCCAGGGGCAGGACCAATGGGGATGGGGAATATATTAGGGGAATAGAGGAGGGATCCCTGGTACTAACAGGTGGGGGGGCTGGGACTCATGGGGGAGGGTGAATGTGTAAGGGGGTAGGGTAGGAGTTTCTGGGGGTAATGGGGAGTTTGAGGAGTGAGGTTCAATGGGGAGGGGGAATATATAAGGGTAGATGCGGGCATCCAGGAAGGGTCCCTGGAATATGGGGCGGTGGGGGGGTCTGGGACTGAGGAGCTGGAGAAGGAAGCAGTAGTGCTTGGGAAGACCTGTGGTGTCCTCTGGGGTATGTAGTTATTTGGGGGCTGCAGTACTAGGTACATTTCAAGTGGGGAACCCAAAGGAGCTGTCTGGGTATTTTGGGGTGGCTACTTCAAATGACCTTATATAAATAAAGAGTCTAAATCCCAGTTTCTCTCGATGGTACAGCTAGACTGGGCTTGATACTGTTTTTATTTATACATGCTCATTTGAGGTATTTTATTAATGTAAATGTAATAGAAATAAAACAACATTTGAATGGATAAAACAAAATAAATGAAAAATTCCTGAAAAATAAAATGAAAAAATATTAAAAAATAAAAATTGTTTCATGGGGCTCTAGCCACTGGTTTGAGACAGGTGAAATGGCTGCAGAAATTATGTATGCTTCCTTCATGTTGCTCTGCTGGTGCCACTCAGTCCCAAACCAGAGCCCCCCTGCTATCCCAGTCCTGGACTCCCCACAGGCAACTCTGCTGGGGCCCCTCAGTCCTGATCCTCACCCCCCTGCTATCCTAGTCCTAGCCCCCTTCCATACCCCCCACTTCCCCTTACTTAAACTGAACTTCAGCTTCCTGGAGGTTAAATAAGTTGAGACAACTTCCCGTTTTGGTTTTAAGAATAATGATTCTCACGGCTCTGCCTGGGCGGGGAAGCAGAAGCACAGAGAGGGCACAAGGGAAGATGTTATTTTGGTCTGATCCAGTTCCAGCCTGAGTCCAGACTCGCCAGCCTCTTCCGTGGCTGCAGAGTTCAGGCCAGGGTTTAGGGAGACTCCGTGTGATGAATGATACAGGCCGGCACAGGCTCAAGATAAAGAGCCAGAGAGACCCATCAGCCTGGACTCTGACTCCGGTTTGAGCCCAAGCCCCAATTCCATCTGCTCACACACATCAGTCTGACTCGGGTCAGCAAGCAGCAGCATTTGGATGCTAGGACCCTGCTTAGGCTGGGTCAGAGCCCAAGTTCTGCTGAGACTCAGGTCCAAGCCCTGTCATTGTGCAGCATGGACGCAGCTCAAGCCGCAGACCTGTCAGTGCAGTGTGGACATCTTAGCATGGCTGTGAGACTTGGGTCCAGCAATTGTCTCTAAACCAGCTAAGTTGGCATTGTCAGAATCCTTCCCTTCCTCCCCCACCCCCCAACAAAACATCTGTGCTCTCACCATGACTTTGCAGAGTTTGGTTCAGGACAGAGCTGGATGTGCTGACGGCCGCTAGTCCTGTTGAAGTGTTTCCATTCAGGTTGAGTCACAAGCCCTGGGCTTTGCTAGATTCCGGCTGGGGGCACACATGGCTGCCCTGCCTGGTTTTTGGTGGCTGCTGAACTTTACAAAATGGGCAGCACCACTCGAGTTTGGGGGGGCTATTTAAAGCAATATCAGCCTGTTCCTAAACATTGCCCTCAGTACGGATTTTCCTTTCTCTCCATCCCAGCCAAACCCCGGCTCTGCTCTGCTGTGGGGGAGGTTCAGCACTGACGCTCTCTCTGCCCCAGGGTGGGCAGTCTGATCCCGCCCTCCTCTCCTGTGCTGCACCCCGTTCACGGGCTCTCCCCTGTACAAGCCAGAAGGCAGCTCCCCACGATGACACAGAGAGCACGTGCCCAGTGTGTGCCTGCCACAGCATAAAGCTCCATGGTACGTGATGCCCCTGCAGCGAGTGCCACCCTCCTCCCCATCCTGCCTTGGAGCTGGGAAGAGACACTGCAGACATGTCCCCTGTGGTCTGAGTAGTGTCTCAGACTCCCAGGGGCAGAGCGCTCCCTGCTGTGACGCCCCCCCCCCCCCGCCTTTCAGCAGTGCTGCCCTCCCCTCCCCCGGGGTGCAAGAGCCGGCTCCTCTGTAGTCCTGCTGTCTGGAGCCGCCTCTGTCTCCATAGAGGGAATGTGTCTGCATAACCACTCTCTCCTTGTCTCTTAATCCCTCCCCTTCCTGCTCTCATTTCCCAAGCCACAGCCTGTGTTCTCACTCCCTGCTGTTCCAGCCTGCATGCGGCTCTGGCCCTGCCCAGACTGCCCGCCACATGGTGCTGCGCCGCCCCGCCTGTGGCTGTGCTGAAACTGTCTCTCCCAGCGCCCACACCAGCGCTTTTCCCATTCCAGGCATTCCTCCCTGGAGCACCTCGAGCCTGGCTGGGTGAGGCAAGAGTGTGATCCCTGTTTACAGATGGGGAAACTGAGGCCGAGGGCAGTGACAGAACTTTTACCCATCTCTGATTGCTGCTGAGAGTACAGCCGCTGCTGGCCTCCCATCACTTCATAGCGGAGCTGAGAATAGACTCCCGCCCCTTCCTGAGCAAAGCACTAGACCCCACTCCCCTTCCACAGCTGAGCACAGAACCCAGAGTTCTTGACTCCCAGACCCCTGCTACAATCACTATAACCGCACTCCCTCCCAGGGCCAGAACCCAAGAGTCCTGACTCCCTTTCCTCTGCCCTGACCAACAAGTTTCCCATCTACCACTAACTGGCTTCCAAATCTTCACCTTAATCGCGATGCCAGCTCTCCTGCTAATTGAATGATTTTTATCAGCTATGTGACACGTTGTGAACAGCATCTGTTTGGGTTATTGACACCCTATATGTCAACTCCCAGACACGGCACCTGTCGCTAAGCCAAGGTCGTTAAACTTTCCATCAGCTCAATGCAAAGAGCGGTTATTATTTATTTATTTTCCAGATGATTGGGTTTTATTGCAAATTGCTTTGCAGACAGTGCTGGGCTCAGCAGGAGAGATCCAGTACTCCTTCTCCAGAAAGCTCAGTGCAGAGGCTGGAGCAGGACTAGCCGGCAAAGGCAGGACATGGGGAGAATACATGTATGGTGCAAATCATGATGCTGAGCTCCTTTCCCAGAAAGCAGAGACCCCAGAATAGTCCCTAGCTTGGGACAGAGGAACTTACCTGGGATGGAGGTGGAAAAAGAGGGAAAAAACACATTTTTCCCCGTTCTAGCAGCGTTTGAACCTGGGCAGTTCATCCACGCACCACAGACTGTGGCCACTTGAGCTGCAGGGTAACTCTGTTAAATGGCTGCAGTAGTAGGCTGTTATTCTTTAGTGGACCAGTCACTAGAGGGGGAGAGGACACCTGCCATCAGGGGGGGTTGCATAAGCATTGTGGCTGTGTTAGGGTTACCAACCCTCCAGGATTGGCCTGGAGTCTCCAGGAATTAAAGATTGAGCTTCAATTAAAGATTATGTCATGTCATGAAACCTCCAGGAATACATCCAATTAAAATTGGCAACCCTAGGCTGTGGTCTCTTGTGTCAAATGCAGACCATATTTACAGGAGGGGGACTCTATCCTATTTGGGGGTTGTGGTGGATAATCAGCCAAACATGATCTCTCAGTGTGGCCAAAAGAGGTAATGTGATCCTGGGATTCATAAGAGAAGGTTAGGGGGTGACGTGCTCACAGTCTATAACAAGAGTTCCCAAATGTTTTGCCTGCACAATCCCATTTTAGTGAATTATTTCCTTCCGGGACCCTAGACAGCATGGAGCAGACCATTTTGAAGAGCAAAACAGGATCTGCCGCACAGTGGGGACTTGTACTTTTGGTGCGTGTGAGATCCCACTGTACAGAGGGTGCCATTTTGTAGAGCAAAATGGCGCCCTCCCTGCATCGTGTCCTTGCACACACCATACATGCAATCACCCTGTGTGGAGCTAAGTGGCATCGTCCGCACACTGGGGATGGCTGTGACCCCATCTGAGAGCATGACCCCATTTGGGGTTGCGACCCGTGGTTTGGGAACCGCTGGTCTAAAAGTACCTAGTTGGGGAACAGAAATTTAGAAACTGGTTCTTCAGTCTGGCAGAGCGCGTCTGGCACCATCCCAAGGCTGGAAGTTGGAGTTAGACACATTCAGACTGGAATAAGGGGCAGTTTTTTAACAGCGAGGGGAATTAACCATCAGAACAACTTCCCAAGGGTTGTGGTGGATTCTCCATCACTGACAATTTTTAAGTCCCGATGGGATGTTTCCCTAAAAGCTCTGCTCTATTCAACCAGGAGTGAAGGCGGGTCAGGACTCTGGCCTGTTATACAGGAGGTCGGGCTAGATAGCCACACAGTCCCTTCTGGCTTTATCTCCTGCCCCATTCAGAACCAGAGAGCGAAGCAGCCAGACTCGTGGGGATTGCAGTCTGGTGGAAGGGAAGCCACCCACCGAGAAGAAACCAGAGCCCAGCCCCAGGTGTGAGGGAGGACGGGGAGTGTGGGCATTTCCCCTGCAGTAAAACTGAGAGTGCAGCAGCTGTGAGCTCCACGCACAGGGAGCGGAACATGGATCTCGGGGTTTTCCTGTGCAGACTAGGAGAGAACCTGAGTGCTTGAGCCATGGACCACATCCGGCCCAGGGTTCTGGCTAAGCTGGGCAGTTCACATGCTCCATGCTGTGGGGCACAGGGAAGTACTTGTTGGTCCAGTCTTCAGGATGGATCAGAACCAGAGGTGGTGCAGACACAAACAGCAACAGTCTCTGATTTTCCTTGTAGGTCAGATGAGGAAGTTGCTGCCCCACTCTCTCCTGGGAGCCCTGGCAAAGGAGGGGGGAGGGGAGCTGTGTCTGGGGTTATTGAAAGGTAAATCCCTCTCACCAGTTTTGAACCCCTTGCTGCCAGGTGCCTCCCCTCCAGGATCAAGGGAATCCCACCAGCAAAGCCCCAGCCCTTGCTGGGGATGGGAAGGGAGGGGAGGGGAGTGGGGGCTTCCTGGGTCACCAGGATGATTGTGCTGGACTTGGGATGTCTGTCGTGCAGGATCTGGGTGTGCTGGACCCCTGCCGTTCTCTCCCAGTGCCCAGCCCACACTGCAGGGGCCTCCCCAGTTCTGCTCCATAGGGTTGCAGTGGCTGACATCTCCCAGTGCAGAATGGTAACGTCCAGCCCGGGCTCCCCATTGCCGTGTGGCCTTCCCTCCACAAAGGCGGCTGCAGCTCCGGGTGGTCTTGCTGGGCCGGGCAGTGCTGTGATTTCACAAGCAGGGAGGAGGTTTCTTTTCCCTTTGGATTTGCCATTCCCATGGCGTATGCTCTTCTAGCCTCTGTGTGACGGTATCTGTGGTGTGAAACACCTGGATCCTGGCTTCCCGCGCCAAACTCACAGGGGCTTTGAGCACCCCCTGGAGCTGCCTAGAGCGGAGCCCACCAAATACCCAGGCCTTGGCGAACAGCTAAGCTCCATCATCCACCTTCAGCTCCATATATGGGAGTGGGCACGTGCCATCTTGCTAAGTGACAAGCAGCTGCAATGCTGGGCTTAGGGGGGTTTGGTTCCCGAGGGGTCTGTCTACTGCCTCCTTCCCTACTCTTGTGTGCCTGCTGGCTGTCATAGCTGGTGAGGAACAAGACTGCTTGTTTTTTATTAATTCGTTTAGTTCCAAAGACCAATTTGCAGCTTTGCAATCTTCACAGGAGAAAGCTGTTCTGTCTCACACCATGTGACCTTTGCTAAGTCAAAAGGTCCTTACTCTTGCCCTGCCTTGGTTTCTCCATCGATCAAGGAGTAAATGCCTTCCTTCCTGCTCACTGGAAGTGCCAGTAGAGCTGGGCTGTGGGATGCTGCATTGCGCAGGACCAGTGTGTATCCCAGGTGGGGGTGAAGGGCTCCCTGGTAACAGGATGCACTCTGGTCCCTGCCTCCACCGGCCCCCAGAAGGAATGGTGCCCACCCTAGGGCTATCTGGGCAAGCTGGTGGCAGCCTGATTCACTTTTGCGCACTAGCTCTCATGGTCCAGGCCCAGACACCTCTTTCCCTGGGGTGCCAGGTCTCATGATTTTATCACAACTCTCATAATCTTTGGGGATTTTCCTAAATCTATAATGAGATAACTGGCTCTGTGGATATGGGGAAAGCCGTAGATTTGATATATCTTGACTTTAGCAAAGCTTTTAATACGGTCTTTCACAGTATTCTTGCCAGCAAGTTAAAGAAGTATGGATTGGATGAATGTACTATAAGGTGGATAGAAAGCTGGCTAGATTGTCAGGCTCAATGGGTAGTGATCAACAGCTCCATGTCTAGTTGGCAGCCGGTATCAAGCGGAGTGCCCCAGGGGTCAGTCCTGGGGCTGGTTTTGTTCAACAGCTTCATTTATGATCTGGACGATGGGATGAATTACACCCTCAGCAAGTTCGCGGATGACACTAAGTTGCGGGGAGAGGTAGAAATGCTGGAGGGTAGGGATAGGATACAGAGGGACCTGGACAAATTGGAGGATTGGGCCAAAAGAAATCTGATGAGGTTCAACAAGGACAAGTGCCGAGTCCTGCACTTAGGACGGAAGAATCCCATGCACTGCTACAGGCTGGGGACAGACTTGCTAAGCAGCAGTTCTGCAGAAAAGGACCTATAGTGGACGAGAAGCTGGATATGAGTCAGCAGTGTGCACTTGTTGCCAAGAAGACCAACAGCATATTGGGCTGCATTAGTAGGAACATTGCCAGCAGATCGAGGGAAGTGATTATTCCCCTCTATTCGGCACTGGTGAGGCCACACCTGGAGTATTGCATCCAGTTTTGGGCTCCCTCACTACAGAAGGGATGTGGACAAATTGGAGAGAGTCCAGCGGAGGGCAACTGTCAAGGCTGTATCCCCACTTTGAACTTTAGGGTACAAATGTAGGGGCCTGCATGAAAACTTCTAAGCTTAACTACCAGCTTAGCTCTGGTCCGCTGCCACCATCCCAAGGCTAATTTCCTCCCCTGGGTAGTCTTGAGAGACCTTCACCAATTCCCTGGTGAATACAGATCCAAACCCCTTGGATCTTAAAACAAGGAGAAATTAACCATTCCCCTCCTTCCTCCCACCAACTCCTGGTGAATACAGATCCAACCCGCTTGGATCTAAAACAAGGAGAAATTAACCATTCCCCTCCTTCCTCCCACCAACTCCTGGTGAATGAAGATCCAAACCCCTTGGATCTTAAACAAGGAAAAATCAATCAGGTTCTTAAAAAGAAGGTTTTTAATTAAAGAAAAAGGTAAAAATCATCTCTGTAAAATCAGTATGGAAATAACCTTATAGGGTAATCAAACTTAAAGAGCTCAGAGGATTCCCCTCTAGTCTTAGGTTCAAAGTACAGCAAACAAAGATAAACACTCTAGTAAAAGGTACATTTACAAGTTGAGAAAACAAAGGAAAACTAACACGCCTTGCCTGGCTATTTACTTACAAGTTTGAAATAGGAGAGACTTGTTTAGAAAGATGTGGAGAACCTGGATTGATGTCTGGTCCCTCTCAGTCCCGAGAGCAAACACACTCCCAAAACAAAGAACACAAACAAAAGCCTTCCCCCCCCAAGATTTGAAAGTATCTTGTCCCCTTATTGGTCCTTTAGGTCAGATGCCAGCCAGGATACCTGAGCTTCTTAACCCTTTACAGGGAAAAGGATTTTGGAGTCTCTGGCCAGGAGGGATTTTATAGTACTGTACACAGGACAGCTGTTACCCTTCCCTTTATAGTTATGACAGCAACGAAAATGATTAGGGGGCTGGAGCACATGACTTATGAGAAGAGGCTGATGGAACTGGGGTTATTTAGTCTGCAGAAGAGAAGAGGGAGGTGGGGATTTGATAGTAGCCTTCAACTACGTGAAGGGGGTTCCAAAGAGGATGGAGCTCAGCTGTTCTCAGTGGTGGCAGAATACAGAACAAGAAGCAGTGATCTCAAGTTGCAGTGTGGGAGGTCCAGGTTGGATATTAGGAAACACTATTTCACTAGGAGGGTGGTGAAGCACTGGAATGGGTTACCTAGGAAGGTGGTGGAATCTCCTTCCTTAGAGGTTTTTAAGGTCAGGCTTGACAAAGCCCTGGCTGGGATGATTTAGTTGGTGTTGGTCCTGCTTTGAGCAGGGGATTGGACTAGATGACCTCCTGAGGTCCCTTCCAACCCTGATATTCTATGATATGGCATGAGAAGAGACTCTTGGCTTTCAATTAAAAAAATAACAGTACATTTCCAGCCCTCCTGGGTGCTGAGAAAAATTTGAAAATATGCCCCATGAGGCAACGGAAAAGAGCCTGTTTATTATTTTTTAAAATCTCATGATTTTCAAGATGGTCTAGGGGTGTTGGCGACAGAGACTGCAGTAGGAGATGGCTGTGTGAGCTCTGCTGGACAAGTAATCTCTTGGACAGCGTAGCTGGATGCCAGGGCATGTGCTGGCCAGGTCTGGGCTTGGGCTGATCTCCAGGGGTGTTGAGATTGTGTAGAACTCTTCTATGGTTTCCTCCCTTGTTCTCTGCCTGTACTTGCCAGCTTGCTGGGCGTGGGTACAGCCGGCACCACGGCATGTTCCGCAGCTCTGCCTGCTGCTCCCATCTGCCTGTCTGTCCATCTTCCTTCTGCACCAGCTGGCTGGATGTAGGTGGGTGTCTATGGGAACGAGCAGGATTGTAGTGTAGGGGAGGGTATGCCTACATGGCAAGGACCTCACAGCAGTGAGTCTCAGAGTCCTGATCTGTAGCCTGGAGCTTGTGGGGCTCGTGCTGTGGTGCTAGAAATAGCCATGTAGACATTCCTGCCCGGGCTGGAGCTGAGTCCAAATGGCCACATGGTTATCATAGTGCAAGCCCTGCGAGCCTCAGTCTGGAGCCCCGGGCTCCGAGACTTGCTGCCACAGGGGAGTTTTGCCATGGAGCCATCCCCTATAGACCAGAATGGGAGGCAGCTGGGCACAGCCGCACCCTGTGAGTCCCAATGGGCTCCCAAAGGCCAGGGCGATGCTGGAAGCTTTTGCCAGCATGCTCATGTCAGCTGGGGGTGTTTTTTTCATGGCATTTTTATGCCGTGTAGACGCAGCGATATTGGCAAACGCTCCTTCTGGCTGGTGTAAGCTGGCCAACAACCCCCTTTGACCATAGCCTCAGCCAGCTTGGCCAGGGTTGTGGTGGTATGGAAGGAGCTGTTGGCTGCTCTACAGGATTCGCTGTCGTTCACTTCCCAGACTTGGTTCCCGGTTGCGTTGCTAGCTGCAGTGCTAACAAACTCCAACCCGTTCTCTGCTGGAGCCCCTGGGAGACACGCTATGCAAATAATTCAGTCTGTAGGAATTTTGTCTTCTACGCACACTCACACTCACTGTCCCCCATATGTGTATTCCCCCCCAACTCCCGCCCCACATGCTGTGTTTATTACGTGTATAGCAGTAGCTCCCAGGAGCCCCAGTCATGGCCCAGGACCCCACTGTGCCAGGCGCTGCACAAACCCGGAACAAAGAGATCGTCCCTGCCCCAAGGAGCTGACAAGCTAAGGATAAGACAAGAGACAGCCCTGGACACAGACAGATGGAGAGTACAAGGAAACAATGCAAGAACCTTGTCTAATAGGCAAGGCAGACACAGGGTGGGGGAAGGGGTAGAACTCACCAGCAGAGTGATGGGTGATGGCAGCAAACAGCATGTTCGCACCATGGTTTATTTTTTGGGTGGGATCAGCTAACTGGACAGAAAAGTGAAGGGGAGAGGGAGGGAGGGGGCTAAGAGGGGTAGGTGTGGAACGAAGCTCAGGTGAAGAGACTGAGGAGGGGAAGGGTGGAGCAAACGAGGATCAGCCCAGGGCAGAGCAAGCCAGAGCATGGTGTCATAGAAATTTCTGTCCGTTCTAGCTGAGGAATAAGGAGAAACAGACACAGCTAATCAAGCAAGGAGCCCCGGGAGGGGCGATCCGTTTATTTCAATTGCAATTGGGCTCGAGCTCATAAGTCAGCAAGAACAAAGAAAACACTTACATCAAAGCATTGTATGCAGTTGCTTATGATAATCTATCGCTCTATGATTGGCCAAAATTTGCCATCATTACCATACATAATTAGCAAGCTACATGTATCTGCCCCTCTTATGACCCCTTATTGTTCATCTATTTGCCCCCTCCTCCTTGCTTATTTTGCAAACTAAGTGGTTAGCTATCTACAGGACGCAGGCACAGAAAGGTCCATTGTCTCCAGGTTTGGAGTTTGGCTACATTTCCTCTTGAAGGAACTTCCTGACTACCTATAGCTGACCCTGCATTTTGTCCTTCTTCTTTCTCCCATGTGTATGTGACAAATTTGCCCCCTGGCAGTTAAATAGAATAATTTTATATCAATTTTTCCCCTTTGATCATGACCCATATAATGGGCTCATGATCACACTTTTCACAGCAGTAGGAGTGTTACAGCAAATATGTAGGGGTCAGAATATCAGCATCTGGCATCGTTTCCGCCTTTGCCAAAACCCATCTTTCTTGTAAAGAGAGAAATATCCCCTTCAATTTGCTAGTTGTCCTAGCACATTTAGACATTATTCACATGGACAGTTTAAACACACACAAAAAAAATAAACACAATCATCAGTAAAATCATAACACCTCCTTTCAGGAGTCCCTTTAACCAGCCTGTTAAGGAAGGGAACCAGGAAAATAAACCATCAAACCAATCATTTGTCCAGCTACCTTCAGCAGACCTGTCTTGGGCAATGTCTCTTAAGTGGGCTGCTCTGTCAAAGGTATCTTTATAGGTGTCATTCACAAATACACAACACTCTTGGCCTATGATGGTACAAGTTCCTCCTTGAGCTGCCAAAAAAAAATATCTAAAGCCATATGATTTTGTAAAGCTAATTGTCTAAGTTGCTTAAGCTCAGTGGCTTGACTTGTAACTATTGTAGCAGTTTCATTAGCCATAATTTATAAAATACCCTGGAGTCTTCTCCTAAGTCTGCGATTATTAGGGAATGTTGTCCATGTCATTGGTTCAAGGGCTGCATCCTCTTCAGCTTGAGGTTTGCTAGTGTCCCTTACATTTCTAATCTTGCCTTTATGTAATTGCTTCACAATACGAGTGGGGGTAACAACCAGGCAAGATAACAAGAACCTGAGAAGTGTACTGGAAGGGTATGATAGGCTTTATTTCCACACACCCAGTAAGAACCAAACCCTGCTGGAACAGGGCCGGGAGGAGTATCCCATGTCACTCCCAACGCTTTTTGTAACAGGGATGTATAACGTCCCATAAACCCAATAGGCCCGTGCTTCGAGGAGATGTCTCCGTCTCTACATTTCTGCCTGCATACAGACATTGTCCATTGGAGTTTTCCCATACCATAGTGCAGCTTTCATAGCAGACACTATTGGCGCAGGCACCCTTGTGGTTAATGTCGTCAGTGGTGTCAAAACAATAAACGAGGGGAGTGACCCACTCTCCATCACCACCCGGGCCCACATAGTATTTGCAAGTACTGTTCCCTAAAAACAGGCCTAGCCCATTTCCCAGGAGACACCACTCACCCTGCGCCTTGAAGGTTAACAAATACCCGGAGTTAGGGTTTATACCTTCTTGTTGCCAGGTATGAGTCGTAGCCTGATGGGGAGTAACATACACCTATGAATGAGTAATATCTGCAGCCATCAAAGGGATAGGAAGGAAAGAAAGTCCTCATTCCGCATCGGGAGGCACCAAGGTGCACACCCAGCATGAGTCATTCCTCCATTCTGGGATTCTATTCCTCCCCACATGGCTAAATTTAATGAAATTATTATGGTCATAAGAAAGGGAAGGGGAAAAACAACAAAATCAACACAGGAAACATTTTCACAAAAGGTTAAAATACCAACATATAAAAGAAAAAAGAGCAATAAACGCTAATCCAAATAATACAGTCCAATCTTCTATATCCATCGAAAACTGATATCAGTCGTTTAGGGCCTTGGCTGCCCTGTAGTCATCTACTTCGGGTTGGCCTTGCCGGTTGGCCAACAAGCGTCGCTCCCACGCTGGGGACCTTATCTGGGGTTCCCTTTCGAGTGAATTTAAGTTTCAGTCCAGGCAAGGTCTACACCATCCACTGATCCTCTAGTCAATCTTTCATTAGTGAAAGATTGGGTATTTCGTTAATTTAGAAGGAGAGTAACAGCATGTGGAACTTTTACCACTAGGTGATGTCTCTGTACCAACTCTTGAGCTTTCTCAATTAACAAAGCTGCAGCAGCTAGGGCTTTAAGACAGTCTACTGCGTCTCTTGCAACAGGATTCAGTAGTGCTAAAAAATAGGCCACAGGCTGTTGCTGTGATCCTAAAGCTTGCATAAGAACACCAGAGGCCACTCCCGCCCTTTCATGAACAAATAAGGTAAAAGGTTTCCTAGAATCCGGGAATCCCAAGGCAGGTGCCGATGCAAGGGCTGTCTTGATACTCTCAAAGGATTTGGTAGCATCTTTAGTCCATTTCACTGGGTCAGGTTCATCCTTAGTGGTCATCTGCACTAGTGGTTTTGACATTTCCCCATACTCAGGAATCCAGGACTTACAGAATCCTGCCATGCCGAGGAACCCCCTTAACTGTCTCTTTGTCTTGGGCTGGGGTACATTTAAAATGGCACTTATTCTTTCCTGAGCAAGGCTTCTCATTCCTGGTTTTAGTATGTGCCCTAAATATTTCACCTCCTGTGAGCAATATTGAATCTTTGAGGGTGACACCTTGTGTCCTTTCATTGCTAAGGCACATAAAAACTCTATCGAGTCCTGCTCATTAATTAGTCTCTTGTGTTTCTGAGCATAATAAAAGATCATCCACACACAAAAGCAACATAGACTGTCCTGGGAGAATTACATCTTGTAAATCTTTATACAACACAGCTGAAAATATAGCGGGGGATTCCACATACCCCTGAGGGAGATGCCCCCATGATATCTGGGATGACCCCCTAAAAATGACTCAATTAAAGGAGTCAGTCCCTCTATTGCCTCTCGTGGGAGAGGGTATTGGGGAATGCGAGGGGGGTCTATGTCTGTCCTAACACATATCCGAACTGGCTCAGCTGACTTTAGTAATTCCACGTCAGTGTTTTTTATTCCCCATACCCAAGGTGAGACAGCATTTTCCAGTTCCCTGGGAAGCATTGCTAAATATAAAGGAGTTTCATGATTCATTAGAGCCATCAAGGGAATGACAGAGTCATTTGGCAGGCTCAAAAGAATGCCTTGGTCAGAGCAGTGAATAGTAGCCCGGAGTTTGCACAGCAAATCGTGTCCCAATAAAACTGGTTGGTCCTTGGGTAAGTAGGAAAGTGTGTTCCTCAGACAGGGGCCCTATGTGTATGCTTAAAGGTTTGGAAATCTGACAACGAAAAGGATTTCCTTCAATTCCCATAACACGTTCAATTTTGCCACTTTTAGGAAGATCCAAATCAGTAAGGATGGAAAGGGTGGCTCCTGTGTCTAATAAGCAATCATACTGTTTTCCTCCAATCATCAAAGGAACTAGGGGATCATTGCGGGATAAGGAAAACACTGGGCAACATAACAACGTGGAACCCCCTTTATCCCATCAGTCATAAAGTCCCCCATTCTGCATTAACCCCTGGAAGGGTTGATTAGGCGGTGTCCAAGCTGGACCTTGGCCCTTATTAACACCTTGAGGAGCTTTAAGTTGTCCCTGGGCTCTCAGTTTACAATCTCTGTTCATGTGCCTTTCTTGATGACAGTAATAAATTAAAAGTCCTCTGGACCCCCCTTTATTGGGTCCCACTCTACCAATGAACCCTTGTCCTCTTCCTCGGCCTCTGCCGACACCAGGCTCTGCTTCCTTCAATACAGCCACCAACATTCTTATATTCCCTTTTTTCTTCCTTCACCCTCTCAGGCTTTCGTCAGGCTTCTCACCCATTAAACACTCTGAAAGAGAGAGCGGCATCCCTGCAAATTTTCCACATCATTTAATCTCCACCTTATATCTTCTGCAGCCTGGTCTCTAAACAATCCTCTTATCACTGGCATATTTGCCCCTGCTTTAGGATCTAGACCCCCAAACAACCTAGCAGCTTTCATCAGTCTTTCATAATAGTCTGAGGGGTGTTCATGTGGGCCTTGATGGACAGAAGTTACTTTACTCCAATTAGTAGTTCTCTGCCCAGCCTTCTTAATTCCATTTAAAATTACAGTCTTTAAAGAGGTTAACTTATATTGTTCTCCAGCATTGTTGTAATCTCAGTTAGGATCACCCCCAGTTACATCTCCTGCTGTCCGGGCATTCCGTCCTGGTGGGGGGTGGGGGTAAATCACCTATAGACTCCTGAGCTCGACTGAGCACTTGTTTCCTTTCTTTCAATGTCCTATGTACAGATTCTGGGTTGTCCCTGACCCTTGGGGTGGTAATCTTTCAATTCAATAGGTCACTGATAGAGAAAGGAGTGTGGACAACCTGACCCTCTCCGGTATGAACAGGGTACTGTTTTTAGGGCAATTGGAGTACCGGAAGGTCCTGTCCTCCTTGTTTAATTAACTTGAAATTGACGTTTCCATGAACACACTCGGGAGACTAACTCCATGAGCCGGTCGAGGAGTCAGGCAGACTTCTCCTGCGAACGTGGCTTCAGGTATTATAGGCCACTGGCAGATCAGGATACGATGTGGCTTGGGGTCGGGATAGGGTTAGAGGCAGATCCTACACCGGTGCAGAGGCGGTCCCTGGGACCACCCGATTTATCTGAATGGGAAGGGGTTGAGGGGACACAGCTGGTTGGGAAACAGGCCTATAATCCTCTTCCTCTACTCTACACTGCTGGTAAGGAGGAGGTTTAGTTTGTTGTAGCATGAGAGTGCACTCTTTATCTTTGCAAATTGGAGCAACACTATAAAACAAATACAAATAATTAATTCGTTCTGGTCTTAAATCTTCCAGGATGGTTCTCAAGGTTTTGAGGCGAAGTCTTCCCCAATTCCTGAGAACACATCCCAGAAGTGTGCCGGCATCGAATTTCCCCTGACAATTTCCCATGTCAGGTCTAACTGACTCCTAAATTCCCTGCTTCAGTTCTCCACCATCCGCAGTGTTACCGAGACGCAGTCAGTGACGGTTTCCTTTATGTCCGGGGGAGACCACCCAGCCTATCCAGTCAGCCTCCGTTCCTGCCTGGGTAATCTCCTGTCATCTGAAACTTGTTTTTATACTGGGCTGGCACTCTAAAAGTGTTTAACTGCCAGATGGATGTCCCAGTAATTTCACCGAGGCTGTCCAAAGGAAACCGTCGGGTCTAAGACCCCCGTGTACACATAACATAAAACAGAGACAATTTACTCGTCTCCTGATGAGGCCTCTTCCAACGCGATCTGTCTCGTTGCTTGTGATCCGTCTCTCAGAATCCTCCTTATCGTCCCTGCCTGGGGCCAACTCCCAAGACAATACAACCCAAGGTAAACTCACCTCAGCGTGCGCTGGTCCTTCTCGAGGAAGGGGCCCCAGAGCGGTTCCGAGCTGGAGAAGTCCCTTTGTGGTCGCCAAAACTGTTATAGAAATTTCTGTCCGTTCCAGCTGAGGAATAAGGAGAAACAGACACAGCTAATCAAGCAAGGAGCCCCGGGAGGGGCGATCCGTTTATTTCAATTGCAATTGGGTTCAAGCTCATAAGTCAGCAAGAACAAAGAAAACACTTACACCAAAGCATTATATGCAGTTGCTTATGATAATCTATCGCTCTATGATTGGCCAAAATTTGCCATCATTACCATACATAATTAGCAAGCTACATGTATCTGCCCCTCTTATGACCCCTTATTGTTCATCTGTTTACCCCCTCCTCCTTGCTTATTTTGCAAACTAAGTGGTTAGCTATCTACAGGACGCAGGCACAGAAAGGTCCATTGTCTCCAGGTTTGGAGTTTGGCTACATTTCCTCTTGAAGGAACTTCCTGACTACCTATAGCTAACCCTGCATTTTGTCCTTCTTCTTTCTCCCATGTATATGTAACAAATTTGCCCCTGGCAGTTAAGTAGAATAATTTTATATCAATGGTATGCAGTTTTGACTGACTGTCCCGAGGCTCCAGCTTTGTCTGCTCCTGGTCCTACCAAAGGAGTGTCTGGCTGGCTGCTCTGCAGTTCTCCCCCAGAACCACATGGTGTGGAGGTGGGGGAGGCACCACCAGTGTCATCCAGCCCCTGGGAGGGGGGGACTCCCCAGCACAGTTCAGGGTCCAGGCCCTCCCACGCGCCGACGTGCAGCAGTCCCTGCTTTGCCTGCTTCTGCTCCTGCCCTCTGTTGGTTAGGGTTACCATATTTAGTGCCTCCGAAAGGAGGACACTCCACGGGGCCCCGGCCCCGCCCCGCCCATGCCCAACTCCGCCCCTCCCCAAAGTCTCCGCCCCCTCCCCTGCTTCCTGCGAACATTTGGCACCGCCGGCCCGTCCCCCGAGCCCCCGGCCCGTCCCGGCCTGGCACCGCCGGCCCGGCCCCCGAGCCCCCGGCCCGGCCCAGCACCGCTCCGCCGGCCCGGCCCCCGAGCCCCCGGACCGGCACCGCTCCGCCGGCCCGGCCCCCGGCCCGGCACCGCTCTGCCGGCCCGGCCCCCGAGTCCCCGGCCCCTGGCCCGGCACCGCACCGCCGGCCCGGCCCCCGAGCACCCACACGGCCGGCCCCGCATGTCCCGATTTTCCCGGACATGTCCAGCTTTTTGGGATTTCCCCCCGGACGGGGATTTGGAGCCCAAAAAGCTGGCCATGTCCGGGAAAATCCGGACGTATGGTAACCCTACTGTTGGTGATAATCATGACTCTGGATCTGTCTGCAGTGGAGCTGGAGGGGTACTGCCCAGCTCGGGTATACATACATGTGCTAGCTCTGGGCAAGCTAATGTAATCAAAATCACAGTGTAGCTGCAGCAGCGTGGGCAGCGGGATGGGCTAGCTGCCTAAGTATGGACCGGCAGGAGCGGCTCGAGCTGTTTTGCTGGGCACCGGGAAAAACATTTTTAGTGCCCCCACTTCCCAACCTGGGTGGCAGAGAGAAAACCCCCCGTGCTGACCAGTCAGCACAGGAAATGGGGCAGCCAATCACAGAAATGCAGCACCCTCTGGCAGGGCCGGCTCTAGGATTTTTGCCGCCCAAAGCAAAAACAATTTTGGCCGCCCCCCTTCCCGGTTCTTTAATTACCCCACCCCTGGCCCTGCCTCAACTCCGCCCCTTCCCCAAATCCCCAGCCCTGCCTCCTCCCCCCAGGCTCTCAAGCCTAGGAGGGAGTGGGAGAAGCGGCGCCCACGCCGCGGCCACTCGGAGTCTCCCCCCCTCCCAGGTTTGAGAGCCTGGGAGAGAGGGAGGGGGAGACTCCGAGTGGCCGCGGCGCGGGCGCCGCTTCTCCCCCTCCCTCCCAGGCTCTCAAGTCTGGGAGGAAGGGGGAGCAGCGGCGCGCGAAATAGCCGTTTCGCGCGCCGCGGCCGCTTGGGATCTCCCCCTTCCTCCCAGGTTTGAGAGCCTGGGAGGGAGGGGGAGACCCCGAGCCGCTGTGGCGCGCGAAACAGCTGTTTCGCGCGCCGTGGCAGCAGCAGCAGAGGTGAGCTAGGGTGGCTGGGGCACATTTTTAGGGGCGGCATTCTGGCGCCGGCCATGCCGCCCCTAAAAATGTGCCGCCCCAAGCACCAGCTTGTTTTGCTGGTGCCTAGAGCCGGCCCTGCCCTCTGGAAGCTTGCGCCCAGAGCAAATGCCCAGCTCGCACACTCTTGAACTAGCCCTGAGTCCCAAGTGGGATTGCACTTGGGTTGGTGACCCCTCCTGCGTCCCACGGGCCATGGCACCCACCCAGCGGCCCCTCTGAGTCCCACGGGCCACGGCACCCACCCAGTGGCCCCTCCTGCATCCCATTGGCCATGGCACTCACTCAGTGACCCCTTTTGCCCTGAGTCCAGAACTGGTTGCATTTGAAAGTGATGCTCCTGGCGGGGGGGGGGAAGGGGGAGGATAATCTTTCATTCCCTTTTGTTACTTCCAGCCATTCCTAGACTCGCCTCTCTGCTTCACAGAGGAGGTGGCTCCATGTCTTGCCCCCTCCATCCGGGATTTCCTTGTTCATGGTGTATTACTGCCATAGGGCAGGACGAGGCAGCCCAGTTCAGTCTCCACTGGAGCAAAACAATAGTTGTGTCAACGGAGGAGAAAGGTCTGTCACAGCAAGCTTGAGCCTCCCTTCCTGCCCCCCATCCTCTACACTCGCACAGGGAAAGCAACAGTGCAGTGTCCCTTGTTCCAAGGTGGCTCTGTACAGAGCCTCTTCTATCATAAAATCCATTCCAATTACGCAGCGCTGGAAGCTATTGATGGGCCAGCAGGGTGATATCGACAAGGCAGTGGGATTCCAGAATCAGCTCTTTGTCAAGGTTACCTTTTGTTTTGCAATGCACAGGCTTCTCTGTAATCAAACCAGTGAGCTGTAGCCACTATTGCTCACACAGGGACCCCATAGGGCCAGACCTAGAGGTAAGGTTACCATATGTAACAAATAAAAAAAGAGGACCCTCCACAGGGCCCTAGCCCCGCCCATTTCCCACCCCAGCCCCGCCCAACTCCGCCCATTCCCCGCCCCAACCCCGCCCTAACTCCGTCCCTCCCACTCCCAGCCACGTGGAAAGGGCTGCCCGAGCGCTACTGGCTTCACGGTTTGCCGGGCAGCCCCCAGACCCTGCGCCCCTGGCCGGCACTTCCCCAGCGCAGCTGGAGCCCAGGAGGGGAAGCGCCCAGCCGGGGGCGCAGGGTCTGGAGGCTGCCCAGCAAACCGTGAAGCTGGCAGCCCTCGGGCTTCGAGCAGCCCCCATGCACTTCCCCTCCCGGGCTCCGGCGGCGCAGGGTCCGGAGGCATGGGGGCTGCCCTAAGCCCGCAGCGCTTGGCTCTTAAACAGAGCCGAAGAGTCAGGGGAGGAGCAGAGCTGCCGCGGCCGGAGGCTCTGCTCTTCCCCTGACTCTTCAGCTCTGTTTAAGAGCGGAGCTGCCCGAGCGCTACCGGCTTCGGGCAGCCCCCGTGCCTCCGGACCCTGCGCTGCCGGCCGGGCATTTCTCCTCCCCGGCTCCAGCTGCCTCTGTTCCTCCCCTCTCAGACTTCAGCTCTGTTTAAGAGCCAAGCTGCCCGAGCCAGCACTATCGGCTTCGGGCAGCCCCCCTTGCCTCCGGACCCCAGCCGCCGGAGCAGAGCAGCTGGAGCCGTGGAGAAGTGCCCGGCTGGCGGCTGGGGTCTGGAGGCAAGGGGGGCTGCCCGAAGCCGGGAGAGCTGGCTCGGGCAGCTTGGCTCTTAAACAGAGTCGAAGTTTGAGAGGGGAGGACTCGCAGAGCAGCCGCGGGAGGGGAAGTGCCCGGACGGTATTTTTCCTGGACATGTTCGGCTTTTTGGCAATTCCCCCTGGACGGGGGTTTGATTGCCGAAAAGCCAGACATGTCTGGAAAAAACGGACGTATCGTAACCCTACTAGAGGACTCTGCCCCCCTTGCGCTGACAGTCATGTCTCCTAGCTGAGCTGGTCCTCTCTGAGCCCAGGCACTAGGGGCTAGTCCCACAAAGGGACTGAGATGTTGCAGCACCTACGTCTGATGCTCTGCTGCCTAGTGGAATCCTGAGCCCCAGTGAGGCCCTGCCGGCCTCCCTGTACTATGCACCCGAGTGAGGCCTCCTGACTCCCCTGTACCATGAAACCGAGTAAGGCCCCCCCGTACCATACACAGACAGTTAGGGATGTCCACAGTGCACAACCGCCACCGCTTTGGCAGAGAGGCTCAGAACTCGGGTCAGCTGACTCAGTCCTGTGCTATGGGGCTACAAATAGCAGGGTCAATGTTCCCACTTGGGCTGGAGCCCGTGGTCTGAGACCTACCCCTTCGGCGGGTTGCCGAGCCTGGGCCCTGCAGGCTGCATGGCTGTTCCTAGGCCCATAGCATGAGCCTGAGTCAGTGGGCCTGGGCTCTGAGACTCGCCGCAGCGGGGTTTGTAGGCACCTAAGAAAGGGCTTCACAGAAGCCAGCATGCTGTGGGGGATAAGGCCTAAGGAGAGAGGTCCCCCACCCATCAAAGGGGTTTAGTGCCTAGCTTTGCTCAGGATTCACAGCCACGGACCTTTGGCTGGAGCTGGGTGCTTAGGCCAGTGTATGGGCAAGGACATCCCCCGCTGTAGCTGGCAGCCCAGTGGTTCGGGCACTCTCCTGGGTTGTGGGAAAGCTGTGTTCAAATTCCTGCTCTGCCTCCTTTGGAGCAGGGACTTGGATCTCTCAGCTGAATGCCTGAGCCCCCAGGCCAGCGGCTGTTCCGGAGTGATGTGCTCACCAGCTCTCCTGCTGAAGCTGTTCCCCTTTGTATGAAAAATGTAATACTGGAGCAGGGGCTTGAAAGGGGTCTCCTACATCCCAAGGGCCTGCCCTAACCACCAGGCTCTGCTGTTCAACTTCTAGGGCACATCCTTGCCTTGAAAAATTCCTGATCTGGTCACCTCTGGCTGTCTTTTGTGCAGGTTAGGTGTGCTCAGAGCATGTGTACCAGACCAGGCCCTGCAGGAGAGACTGGCAGCGGAACACCTAGTTCAAGGACCCTACTGGGGCTTAGGTGGCAGCCAGGGCTCCAGGCAGTTCGGCAGCAGGAGCGCCGCCAGCTTTTCTGCCGCCTTAGGTGGCGGAAGGTCCCGCCCCAAAATGCTGCCCCCCACAGAGGCAGCGGAAGGTCCCACCGCCGAAATACCGCTGCGGTCGACGCTCCCAAATTGTACTGACCTAGGCGACCGCCTAGGTCGCCTAATGGGTTGCACTTAGGGTTACCATTCGTCCGGATTTACCTGGACATGTCCTCCTTTTTGTGCTAAAAATAGCGTCCGGGGGGAATTTGTAAAGCACTCACAATGTCCGGGATTTCCCCCCTCCCCCGGCAGAGCAGAGCGAGCGGCTGGGAGGGCTGCAGGAAAGTCCCGGGCTGGACTCAGGAGCAGCTGTAGAGGAGCCAGATCCGCCCTGCATTCTGAGCAAGTGTATCAGCACAAAGTGCAGCCCTCCCCTTTTGCAACTGGGAGCGGTTTCTGCCACGCAGCGTAGCAAAACGGGAGCGAGAGCACTTTGTGCTGATACAAGGGCAGCTCTCCCCTGCAGCCCGGTCCGGGCCAGGGACCGGGTTTTGTTGTGCTGGGGAGCTTAGCCACGTGTCCGGCTCGCACAGAGCCCAACACCCTGTTCTGAGCAGCAGGGTAAGGGGGGCAGGAGAAGGGGCAGGGAGGTTCTGGAGGGAGCAGTCAAGAAACGGGGGGGGGCTTTTTGGGGGGAGTGGAGAAAGTTTTGGGCAGTCAGGGTACAGGTAGGGGGTAGGGTCCTGGGGGGCAGTTGGGAGGGGTCTTAGGAGGGGGCAGTTAGGGGACAAGGAACAGGGAGGCTTAGGTAGGGGGTGGGGTTCTGGAGGGCAGTTAGGAGCAGGGGTCCCAGGAGGGGGCAGTCAGGGGACAAGGAGCGGGGGGTGGGGGCTGGGGTCTGGGGGAGTTCGGGGGAGCTGTCAGGGGGCAGGAGTGGGGAGAGGGATCGGAGCAGTCAGGGGACAGGGAGCAGAGGGGTTTAGATGGGTTGGGAGTTCTGGGGGGGGCTGTCAGGGGGTGGGGAGTGGTTGGATGGGGCGTGGGAGTCCCAGGGGTCTGTCTGGGGGTGGGGGTGTGGATAAGGGTTGGGGCAGTCAGGGGACAAGAGGCAGGGAGGCTTAGATAGGGAGTGGAGTCCTGGGGGGTAGTTAGGGGCAGGGGTCCCAGGAGGGGGCAGTCAGGGGACAAGGAACGGGGGGAGGGTTGGGGGTTCTGAGGGGGCGGGAAGTGGGAGGGGCAGGGGCGGGGCTAGGGCGGGGCTCCTCCTGTCCTCTTTTTTGCTAGCTGAAATATGGTAACCCTAGTTGCGCTGGCCCTGTTTGGCAGTGCCAGGACTTAGACAGTTTTTCATATGCCCACCCATGGAAACTCAGGCGCTGGGGGAGTTGAGGTGCCTCAGGATTAGGAGACAGCTGAGCAGTGGCTTTGAGAATCTTAGTGTGCCTAAATGTTGGATGTAGGCACCTTTGTGGATCTCACCCTAGGTGCCAACATGAGTGAAAGAGGGTGGTCACCAAAGGGCAGTCCAGTGACTGCCATCTTCTTAGATTCTTGTGGCAGAAGGGATCACTGTGATCATCTAGTCTGACCTCTGATATAGCACAAACCCTGGGACTTTGCAGAATTAACTCCTGTTTGAACCGGAGCAGACCTTTTAGAAAAGCATCCAATCTCCTTTAAAACTCCCAGCATGGAGAGTCTGTCATTGCCCTCGGTAAATTATTCCAGTGGTTAATTATTCTCACAATTAATGTGATCCTGAGTGGGACCGAACCAGGAACCTGTGGAGCAAAAGCCAGAAGGTGCTACTGGCTTGAGCTAAAGGTGCAAGTCTTGTGTTTTGCGGCCGTACCAGACTCCTGTGTTCTGGAGCAGGCTCCAAACAGGCCATGTGACATGCATGGACCAGTGTGTCATGTAATGACAATCGGTTGTGCCCTGAGCCTCAGAGCAAAGGGATGGAGGGATCTCTGCTTCCAGTTGGCAGAGGAGTCCTCTCTTGCCAGAGGCTTTGGTGCTGCAGTGTGGTTTTGCTGAGTGATGTTATTAGCCGCCAGTCGGGTTTGAACTGCAGTTAACTAAATAGCATTGCAAGTTTATTGTGCTCATCTGACAATTCTTATTAGTGCTAATGAGGTGGAGCGGTGCCAGGGAGCACCAGACCGGAGGAGCCAGCAGGAAACTGGTTCTGGAAAACTCTGTCTTTATTTTTTAATAATCTCTTCATTAGGTTTTAAATATCCCCCCAAAGCAGAGCATGTTTGCTGCTTTACCCAGGGCTTCAATAAGAAAGGAACCTCTTTTGCCTCTGATACACCTGGTATCTCAGGAGCCCAGGAAAGGTCTATCACATCAGCTCTATTTTACAAATAGGGAAACTGAGGCATGGAGGGGGGAAGCAACTCGCCCAGCAGGTGCATAGCCAAGCCAGGACTAGGATCCACGTCTTCTGAGCTCCAGGTCACTGTGCTCACCACTGTCCCCCATAACAAGTTGTGTCATGCAGTAGAACCCCTCTCTGCATATGGCACCATCCGCCTGGCCCCAGATGTAGTCCTTGGGTAGCACTGTCAAAAGTGATTTACAGGCTGGTGTTCCACTGACTTTCAATTACATGTAGGCTCCTAAGTGCCTAGAAGTTGTCTACACATGAGTTGTAGTGCTTTAACTATCCTGGTATAATTAAAATGGCACAACGCCCAGCCCTCTCCCCCCGGTGTAGACGCAGTTATATTGCTATAAAGGGGCATCACATTGGTCCAGCTATTCCTGTTAGCCTGGGGTTGTACCAGTATAACACAGTAAAAGAATCCCTCCCCAACCACCAGAGTTAGACCAGTAAAGTGCTGAGCAGGCCTAAGTCCCATTCTCAAAAGGGACTCGGGCACTTCAAACCCGAAGGCTCATTGAAAGTCACTGGGACTTAGGCCTCGTCCACACTTAAAAGCTTTGCCAGTAGCTCTGTGAGTTACAACCATGACAAATCCTCCCTGACATAGCTGTGCCCACGAAAGCCCCAACAGAGCCGCACTGATACCAGCAGCAACAACAACAAAATCCTTATTGATTGTTGTGGGGAGGCCTCAGCTGGAGTACTATGCCCAGTTTTGAGCACCAGACTTTAAGAAAGATGTGGACAAATTGTAGAGAGTCCAGAGAAGAGCAACACAAATGATCAGCGGTTTAGAAAACCTGACCTCTGAGGAGGCGTTGAAAGAATCAGGCATGTTGAGTCTAGAGAAGAGAAGGCCAAGGTGGGACATTGTAGCAGTCTTCAGCTATGATAAAGGCTGTTATAAAGAAGATGGTGATTAATTGTTCTCCGTGTCCATTGAGGATAGGGCAAGAAGGAGTCGGCTTAGTTTTCAGCAAGGGAGATTTAGGTTAGATATTAGAAAACCTTTCTAACCATAAGGATAGTCAAAGTCTGTGAATCTCTGTCATTGGAGGGTTAGACAAACCCCTGTTTGGTACACTTGGTCCTGCCTCGGCATGAGGGGCTGGACAAGATGCCCTCTCAAGGTCTCTTCCAACCCTACATTTCTATAATATTATGTTCCCCTTGTGTGTTTGGCCAGGGTCCCTCTAGGCCCCTGGGTGCAAAGGCTGTGCTTTTTAAACCATGCCAGCTAACACACCTTCAGTATTTTCAAACCCCATTTTGCACTAGTCTGGACTAGGTTTAACCTAGGTTAAACCGAAAAAGGTTTAGTAGTGAGTCTTCTGGTCTTGGTTAACCCTATGCTTCCTGCTGGGGTCTCACTAACTAGCTAGCACATTTGCAAGCTGTTAAACCCAGTCTACATTAGTTCTGCTCCCATGTATTTAAGCATGAACTTTTCTCCCAGTCCAGGCTGTGCTGTGGGAAGAGGGATGGTTGAAAATGTGTTAACTTGCATGGTTTCAGTAAGATGCCTTTAAACAACAACAAATTCATTTTATTGGTCTTCGCTGCAGAGGACGAGAGGGAGATTCCCACACCTGAGCCGTTCTTTTTAGGTGACAAATCTGAGGCACTGTCCCAGACTGAGGTGTCAATAGAGGAGGTTTTGAAACAAATTGATAAATTAAACAGTAATATGGTACCAGGACCAGCTGGTATTTGCCCAAGAGTTCTCAAGGAACTCAAATATGAAATTGCAGAACCACTAACTGTGGTATGTAATCTATTGCTTAAATTAGCCTCTCTAGCAGATGACTGGATGTAATGCTAATTTATAAAAAAAGGCTCCAGAGGTGATCCTGGCAATTATAGACCAGTAAATCTAACTTCAGTACCAGGCAAATTGGTTGAGACTATAGTAAAGAACAGAATTATCAGACACATAAAGGAACACGATATATTGGGGAAGAGTCAACACAGCTTTTGTAAAGGGAAATCATGCCTAAAATTCTTTGAGGATATCTACAAACAAGGGTGATCCAGTGGATGAATCATAGAATATCTGGGTTGGAAGGGACCTCAGGAGGTCATCTACTCCAACCCCCTGCTCAAAGCAAGACCAATCCCCAGACAGAACTTTACCCCAGTTCCCTAAATGGCCCCCTTAAGGATTGAATTCACAACCCTGGGTTTAACAGGCCAATGCTCAAGCCACTGAGCTATCCCTTCCCCCCTTAGACTTTCAGAAAGCCTTTCACAAGGTCCCTCACCAAAGGCTCTTAAGCAAAGAAAACTGTCATGGGATGGGGGGAAAGGTCCTCTCATGGATCAGTTACTGGTTGAAAGATAGGAAACAAAGAGTAGGAATAAATGGTCAGTTTTCACTGTGGAGAGAGGTAAATAGCGAAGTCCCCTAAGGATCTGTAGTGGGACCAGTGCGGTTCAACATATTCGTGAATGATCTGGAAAAAGGGGTAAACAGTGAGGTGGCAAAGTTTGCAGATGATTACCAAATTACTCAAGATAGTTGAGTCCAAAGCAGACTGAGGATTTACAAAGTGATCTCACAAAATTGGGTGACTGGGCAACAAAATGGCAGATGAAATTCAGTGTTGATGCAGAGTTATGCATATTGGAAAACATAATCCCATCTATACATAAAAATGATGGAGTCTAAATTAGCTGTTACCACTCAAGAACATCATGGATAGTTGTCTGAAAACATCTGCTCAATGTGCAGCGGCAGTCAAAAAAGCTAACAGAATGTTAGGAACCATTAAGAAAGGGCTAGATAATGGAAGAGAAAATATCATAGTCACTATATAAATCCATGGTACGCCCACACCTCAAATAGTGCATGCAGTTCTGGTCATCCCATCTCAAAAAATATATCAGAAGTGGAAAAAGTACAGAGAAGGGCAACAAAAATGATTAAGAGGATGGAACAGCTTCCATATGAGGAGAAATAAAAAAGCTGGGACTATTCAGCTTGGAAAAGAGACAACAGAGGGGGGATATGATAGAGGTCTATAAAATCATAAATGGTGTGGAGAAAGCAAATAAGAAAGTGTTATTTACCCCTTCACATACCACACGAATCAGAGGTCAGCCAATGAAATTAATAGGTAGCAGGTTTAAAACTAACATAAGGAAGTCCTTTTTCACACTATGCACAGTCAACCTGTGGAACTCATTGCCAGAGGATGTTGTGAAGGCCAAAAATATGACAGGGTTCAAAAAAGAATGCGATAAGTTCATGGAGGACAGGTCCATCAATGACTACTAGCCAAGATGGTCAGGGACGCAGCCCCATTCTCTGGGTGTCCCTAAACCTCTGACTGCTAGAAGCTGAGATTGGACAACATGGGATGGATCACTCGATAATTGCCCTGTTCTGTTTGTTCCCTCTGAAGCTTCTGGCACTGGCCACTGTTGGAAGGCAGGATACCGAGTTATTGGTCTGAGCCAGTGCAGCCATTCTTATGTTCTTAACCTATGAGTTGGCAAAGATAGGATTAAATACGTGTTCACTGGACTTAAAATGTATTAACCGCATGTGCCCAGCTATACTGAGGTTAACCACAGTCAGCTAACATGTCTTCAAACCTCAGTCTAGACAGTTTTCAGAGTAGCAGCCATGTTAGTCTGTATCTGCAAAAAGAACAGGAGTACTTGTGGCACCTTAGAGACTAACAAATTTATTAGAGCATAAGCTTTTGTGGACTACAGCCCACTTCTTCGGATGCATATCCATCCGAAGAAGTGGGCTGTAGTCCATGAAAGCTTATGCTCTAATAAATTTGTTAGTCTCTAAGGTGCCACAAGTACTCCTGTTCTTTTTGTAGTCTAGACAGTGTTGTTCAATGAGGTTCTGGCTATCCCCCACTCTGTCCCTGTCCCTGCCCATGCTAGCAGCAGATGGACCCAGAGCTCTCTGCTCTGAGGTCAGCTCCCTCCATGAGAAAACTCTGAAAGCCGCTGCCACAGGAAGTGGCCACTGCAAACCTCTCAGCACAGCTGTTCTAAGCAAGAAGCAACTGCAGGCCAGTTCCCAGAGGGAGCAAGCCCAGCATGGTCATTCCATAGATGTCTGGGCAGGGGGGAGTGAGAGGAATTTCCTGCAACTTCTCCTTCAGGAATGTCCCATGTGATGGGTGCTTCCCCACCCCCTTCTCCCTGACTCAGGCTCTCCTTCCCAGCGGAAGCGGAATCAGAGGGTTTTACTGAGGCTGATGCAGGCTGGAAAAAGGCATTAGCACTCTTCTAACTTGGGCAACATTCAGGGCATGGGTCATCACTGCAGTCCTGTTCCATATTGGTTAACAAACCAACCTGGTTTAGCGGAGAAGTGAAGACAGCTGTAAAAAGGAATATGTAACAAATGGAAGAAAGGGGATAGTTGATAGTAATGAATATAAATCATAAGCTAGGAATTATAGAAAATTGATAAAGGAATCAAAGGGACACAAAGAGAAATCTATGGCCAGCAGAGTTAAGGACAATAAAAAGGATGGGGTTTTTTTACATGTATTAGGAACAACAAGAATCCTGACAATTGTATTGGTCCATTATTAGATGGAAATGATAAAATTATCAATAATAAAGCAGAAGTGTTCAATACATATTTCTGTGGTGTGTTTGGGGAGGGGGGGAAATGATGTATTCATATCATATGATACCACTCTTTCCATTGCACTAGTATATCAGGAGGATGTTAAACAGCAGTTACTAAAGTTAGACATTTTAAAATCAGTAGGTCCTGGTAACTTGCATCCATAAGTTTTAAAAGAGGTGGATGAGAAGGTCTCTCGACCATTAATGTATATTTTCAATAAGTCTTGAAACACTAGGGAATTTTCAGGAGACTGGAAGAAAGCTAATGTTGTGCCAATATTTTAAAAGGGTAAATGTGATGACCTGGGTAATTATAGGCCTGTCAGGCTGGCATCGATCCTAGGCAAAATAATCGAGCAGTTGATATGGGACCTGATTTATAAGGAATTAAAGGTGAGTAATATAATTAATGCCAGTCAACATGGGTTTATGGAAAACAGATCCTGGCAAACTAAATTGATGTCTTTTTTTTTTAATAAGATTACAAGTTTGGTTGATAAAGTTAATAGTGTTGATGTAATGCATTTGACTTGGTACCACATGACGTTTTGATCAAAAAACTAGAACTATATAAAATTAACTTGGCACATATTAAAAACTGGCTAACTGATAGGTCTCAAAATATAATTGCAAAAAGGGAATCGTAGAAAGGATGTGTTTCAAGTGGGGTCCCACAGGAATTAGATCTTCGCCATACACTATTTAATATTTTTAAATGACATTATGATCATCACTGATAAAGTTTGCAGATGACACAAAAATTGGGGAATGGTAGATAATGAAGAGGATAAAGAGTGACCTGGATCGCTGGGTAAGCTGGGCACAAGCAAACAGTATGTGTTTTAATATGGGTAAATGTATATGTATACATCCAGGAACAAAGAGTGCAAATCATACTTACCATAAGTCCCAATTCCATGGGTGCTCCAGGGCTTAAGCACCCACTGAAAAAAATAGGGGGTGCTCAGCACCCACAGGGCTGGATTAATCTTTTGTGGACCCTGGCTCCCAGACTATGTCCCCGCCCCCTGTTCTGCCTGTGCTCCACTCCGAGGCCCCACCTGCCACTCGCATGGTGGGGAGGGGGCAGAGAGGAGCACCCACTGGCAAAAACAAAAGTCAGCTCCTGTGATACTTACACAGTGGGGAGCTCTATCCTGGTGACTCTAAAAATGAGTTGGGGGTCATGGTAGCTAATCAACTGAAGTTAAACTCCCAGTGCTGTGGACAGGAGTGCTAATGCCATCCTTGCACCTAAGTTACCGTAGAACCTCAGAGTTACGAACACCTTGGGAATGGAAGTCAAGTATCAGAGGGGTAGCCGTGTTAGTCTGAATCTGCAAAAAGCAACAGAGGGTCCTGTGGCACCTTTGAGACTAACAGAAGTACTGGGAGCATAAGCTTTCGTGGGTAAGAACCTCACTTCTTCAGATGCAAGAGAAGAAGAAGTGAGGTTCTTACCCACGAAAGCTTATGCTCCCAGTACTTCTGTTAGTCTCAAAGGTGCCACAGGACCCTCTGTTGCTTTTTGGGAATGGAAGTTGGTCGTAACTCTGAACAAAACATTCTGGTTGTTTTTTCAAAAGTTTACAACTGAACATTGACTTACTACAGCTTTGAAACTTTACTATGCAGAAGAAAAATGCTGCTTCCCCTTTTTTTTTAAATAGTTTACATTTAACACAGCACTGTACTGTATTTGCCTTTTTGTTTTTGTCTCTGCTGCTGCCTGATTGTGTACTTCTGGTTCCAAAGGATGCGTGTGGTTGACTGGTCAACCATAGCTCTTGGTGTTTGTAACTCTGAGGTTCTACTGTACTATTACGTTTTAGTTCTGTGATCAGTTCCTCTTTATTTGTCAAGATGTCTGTCACGGGCAGGGCCGGCTCCAGGCACCAGGCAACCAAGCACATGCTTGGGGCAGCACCTGGCATCTGGGGAGTAACTCTGGCCAGTAAGGGGCAGGCTGCTTTCCACACACTCACTGGGCACATGCAGCATTTCTGGCTTTTAACCATCTTTATTTGCAGCTCTCAAAGGAGCTTGGAGTAATGGAATCAGAGTGTGATAAATGTCCCATAGTTACTTTGCCCTTCTAACAACCCCCTCTGCTGGGAGACAGGGACTGTATTAGATCTGTTTTACAGATGGGTAAACTGAAGCACAGAGGGCTTGGACTTAGCCTGTGTCAGCAGAGAGTGGGAAATAGAACCCAGGAGCCCGGCATTCTATAACCCCTGCTGTCTGAGACAGAACGCAGTGCGTTGGCAATTGAAGGTACTTCAAATTTCAAGACACAAACCTGAAGCCACCAAGAGACCACTGAATCGAAATGTGCCTCAGCTGGGTGCATAACTGCACAGGGAAGAAATGAAACTAATTAAATAGCTTTGTCACCTAAATGGCCCTGCAGCTGCTGCTGCCTGCAGCTGCAGAATGGCTCCATTACACTCAATGGTACAAATCCGCTGAGTTCAGCGCCTGGCAAGAGCCAAGGCATTGGGCACCTTGCGGGATCAGACATGGGGCAGATTTCCCCCAAAGGGCTCAGGTCCCACTGAAATGAAGCAGACGGGTTTTCACTGCTCATCAGCTCCTAGTGTTCCCAATGAGCGGGGAGGAGAATTCTCCCTTCTTTTCAATGGGAGCTGAGTTCCTGGGAAAATCTGGCCCCAAACCTATTTTTGCAGAGATGCTGCTGGCACCCACCAATGGTGCTGAAGCCACTGGCTATCATGGGTGCCCTCTCCAACACCCCAGATTACAGCCAGGTTTTCCAGAGAGCCCAGATACCAGCTTCAAAATGATCATGTGTATTACAGTCATGCCTAGGGACCCAGTGGGATCAGGGCCCTCCCATGCCAGGCGCTGCACAGTCAGCCCTCGCCTCAAGGAGGTCATGGTCTAAAAAGTTGGCTGAAGCTGAGTCTTGTGCTGGAGCAAAACTGGCTCCCGACACTGCACGGCTTCCACCCTCCACATGCTGGTTTGGTTAGTTGTGGAAATCATACGCTATTACATACTTCCTTTTCTGTACTTGAAAACTGTTATCATGTCCCCTCTCAGTTGTCTCTTCTCCAGCCTAAACAAACCCAACGTTTTCAATCTTCCCTCATTGGTCATGTTTTCTAGCCCTTAATCATTTTTGTTGCTCTTCTCTGGACTTTCTCCATTGTCCACATCTTTCTTGAAATCTGGCACCCAGAACTGGACACAATACTCCAGCTGAGGACTAATCAGCACCGAGTAGAGCGAAAGAATTACTTCTCGTGTCTTGTTTACAACATTCCTGCTAATACATCCCAGAATGATGTTTGCTTTTTTTGCAACAGTGTTACACTGATGACTCATATTTAGCTTGTGATCCACCGTGACCCCCAGATCCCTTTCCGCAGTATTCCTTCCTAGGCAGTCATTTCCCAGTTTAAAGAAGAACAGGAGGACTTGTGGCACCTTAGAGACTAACAAATTTATTAGAGCATTTCCCAGTTTGTATGTGCAACTGAGTACTTTGCATTTGCCCTTATTGAATTCCATCCTATTTACTTCAGACCATTTCTCCAGTTTGTCCAGATCATTTTGAATTTTAATCCCCAGCACCCAGCTCTGAAGGCAGTGCCATGCCCGTAGCAGCGCAGATGGAAGAGTGGCAATGTGAAAAGTGTTATTTGTCAAAGCTGACTTAGCGCCCCCTTGCCACCCTCACTTCTGCTCTGCTGCTGCCATCCCTGGGCTGACAGTTTGAACCTCGCTGCCAGGGGTTGACAGCCTGAGTTGTCAGACCTGCTGCTGCCTCCAGGTGCGGGATTCGGTGGGGGGGAACCCAGGCTGCCTCATGGGGAGGGATTGAGGATGCGGGGGGAAGAGAGCCCGGGTGGCGGGGCTCCAGCTGTCAGCCCTGGGAGGGGGGGCTCTGGTTGTCCCCTTTATTCCCTCCCCCCACCTCCAGGGTATGCACAGCCCTTCTCCACAAGCCCCAGACGCCCAGGGCTGACAGATGGAGCTCTTAAAAAAAATAGCACACAGCTCACACCTCCCTTGGCACAAGGGAGGTGCACCCCAGAGTTTGAGAACCGCTGGTTTAGACACAACAAATCCTGCATCTTGGGAGTTAGCTTGATACATTTATGGAGGGGATGGTATGATGGAATAGCCTCATTTTGGCAATTAATTGATCCTTTGACTACTAGCGGTAAATATGCCCAATGGCCTGTGATGGGATGTTAGATGGGGTGGGATCTGAGTTACTACAGAGAATTCTTTCCTGCGTATCTGGCTGGTGAGTTTAGCTCAGGGTTTAGCTGATCGCCATCTTTGGGGTCAGGAAGGAATTTTCCTCCAGGGCAGATTGGCAGAGGCCCTGGGGTTTTTTCACCTTCCTCTGCAGTGTGGGGCACTGGTCACTTGCTGGAGGATTCTCTGCATCTTGAAATCTTTAAACCATGATTGGAGGACTTCAATAACTCAGGCATAGGTTAGGGGTTTGTTACAGGAGTGGGTGGGTGAGATTCTGTGGTCTGCATTGTGCAGGAGGTCAGACTAGAACAGGGGTAGGCAACCTATGGCACACGGGCCGAAGGTGGCACACGAGCTGATTTTCAGTGGCACTCACACTGCCCGGGTCCTGGCCACCGGTCTGGGGGGCTCTGCATTTAAATTTCATTTTAAATGAAGCTTCTTAAACATTTTAAAAACCTTATTTACTTTACATACAACAATAGTTTAGTTATATATTATAGACTTATAGAAGGAGACCTTCTAAAAATGGGAAAATGTATTACTGGCACGCGAAACCTTAAATTAGAGTGAATAAATGAAGACTCGGCACATCACTTCTGAAAGGTTGCCGACCCCTGGACTAGACAATCATAATGGTCCCTTCTGACTTCAAATCCTATGGGTCTAGGATATGATTCTAAGCTGCCCCACTGTGGCTAATTAATTAATTAAGCATTGGACCAAGGACTTGCTCTTGGGTCACCTCCAGCTCAGGTGATGGGCCAAACTAGGCTATAAAACAGTCCATGTGGGTGATTCGCAGTGTCTCCTGGTGCAGCTCTTCCACTTTGGATAAACTACTTGACTAGTCATTGGGCCAAAGAGAGGGCGCGGCTGATGGGCAGGGTCAAATGTCAAACAGTTTTGATTGGAAGCTGAAGCTGGCAGTATCACTGAATTGGGAAGACCTTGATTACGTTTTTTTTTCTCAATCCCCCCCCCCCCCCCCGGAATATGGGGCATTGTTTACATTAGCTGACCCTGCCCTGTTTTACTAACAGGCTCACTGGGACCTCTTTTCCTAGTCTAGACCAGTGGCTCTCAACCTTTCCAGGTTACTGTGCCCCTTTCAGGCATCTGATTTGTCTTGGGTACCCCCAAGTTTTACCTCACTTAAAAACTTACAAAATCAGACATAAAAATACAAAAGTGTCACAGCCACACTATTACTGAAAACATGCTGACTTTCTCATCTTTACCATATAATTATAAAATAAAAAAACGGGAATATTAATATTGTACTTACATTTCAGTGTATAGTCTATAGAGCAGTATAAACAAATCATTGTCCGTATGAAATTTTAGTCCGTACTGACTTCGCTAATGCTCTTTATGTCGCCTGTTGTAAAACTGGGCAAATATCTAGATGAGTTGATGTACCCCCTGAAAGACCTCTGTGTACCTCCAGGGGTATGTGTACCCCTGATTGAGAACCATCGATCTAGACAAACCCCACACACTAAGTGCTGTGTGGGGTGTGAGCAGTATATTGCGTACAAGTGCTAGATACAAGCACTATATGGGGTGCTGTGTGGGGTACGAGGGCTGTGTGAGCAGGGCCAGCTCCAGGGTTTTGGCCACCCCAAGCAGCCAAAAAAAAAAAAAAAAAAGGCCACGATCGCGATCGCGATCTGCGGCTGCAATTAATCGGCAGGAGGTCCTTCGCTCCGAGGCGGAGTGAGGGACCGTCCGCCGAATTGCCACCGAATACCTGGACGTGCCGCCCCTCTCCGGGGTGGCCGCCTCAAGCACCTGCTTGACAAGCTGGTGCCTGGAGCTGGCCCTGTGTGTGGGGTATGAGACCGTAGGGGATCTGAGTGCTAGATACGAGCACCATATGGCGCACAGGTGTTATATAGGGATGAGCATTGTGTTAGGTACGAGGGCTGTGTGGGGTGCGAGAGGTGTAGGTGATATGAAGGCTGCAGGGGGTCTGAGTGCTAGATACGAGCACCATGTGGTGCACAGGTGTTATATGGGGCTGAGCATTGTGTTAGGTACGAGGGCTGTGTGGCGTGCGAGGGGTGTAGGTGGTATGAAGGCTGCAGGGCGTCTGAGTGCTGCAGTGACTATGGGACTCAATTCACCACTGCCCTGGTGCAGCTACTCACACCTGTGCAAAGCCGGCATCAAATGCCACCAGAGCTGCATTTGGCAGGGACAGGCAGTGTCATTTGTATCAATGACCTGAAAGAAAACATAAAATCATCACAGATGAAGTTTGCAAACGATACAAAATTTGGGGACGCCGTAGATAATGATGAAGAACGTCACTGATACACAGCGATCTGGCTCACTTGGTAGATGGCACAAGTAAACAATATGCCTATTAATATGGCTAAATGTGAATGTATACATCCGGGAGCACAGAATGTCGGCCACAGTTACAGGATTGGGCACTTTATACAGGGAAGCAGTGACTCTGAACAAGATTTGAGGGTCAGGATGAATAATCAGTTGAACATGCGCTCCAAATGCGATGCTGTGGCCAAAGGAGCTAATGCGACCCTGGGATTCATAAACAGGAGAAACTCGAGTAGGAGTAGAAAGGTTATTTTACCTCTGCATTTGGCTCTCAGGTGATCCCTGATGGAATCCTACATCCAATTCTGGTGTCCACAATTCAAGAAAGATGCTGATAAATTGGAGAGGGTTCAGAGAAGAGCCATGAGAATGCTTAAAAGATTAGATGCCTTATAGTGATAGAGTCAAGGAGCTCTACTTTTTAGCTTAACAAAGATTAAGGGGTGACTTGATCACAGACTATAAGCACCTACATGAGGAACAAATATTTTATAATATATAATTTATAATACTTGTAATCTAGCAGAGAAAAGTCTGACATGATCCAATAGCTGGAAGTTGAAGCGAGACAAATTCAGACTGGAAATCAGGTGTAAATTGTTTACAGTGAGAGTAATTAACCACTGGAACACCTTCCCAAGGGTCGTGGTGGATTCTCCATCATCAATAGTTTTTAAATCAAGACTGGATGTTTTTCTAATCTGCTCTAGGAATGATCTTGGGGGACGTTCTCTGTCCTGAGTTACACAGGAGGTCAGACTAGATGATCATAATGGTCCCTGCTGATCTGTGAATCTATGACCTGGGGCTGTCTACTTTAGCCAAATTTTGTCCCCTTGCAGTGAAGAGGCAGTGCAGAAAGTGTCTGTGCACCACCAGCAGCAGAAGCAAATGGTTCGCGGAGTTTCCTTAGAGATGACCAGACTGGCTTGTGGTTTAGATTCCCATCATTTATGTGGCTGAGTCCTAGCCCCCTGACACGCAAAGTCTAGAAATTCAGGGAGTAACAGAAGTTTAAATGCACTGTTCACACCCATGTGGCTCCCCTGCAAATGCTGTTGTGAGTGCCAACTGGGCAGACCCATGGTCATCAGTGACTTTGGATGGGGTGGAGGGGGAGAGACTGCTGGATTCTCGGCTTACATTTTCATCTAGGTGACTTAGGAACCTAAGTCCCATTTTCCAAAGTGACTCAGGCACTCTGGGAGCCAAAATCGCATTGAGAGTCCCTGGAACTCAGGAGCCCAAGTGTCCACATCACTTTTGACAATGGGATTTAGGAGCCTACGTCGCTTGGTGCTTTTGAAAATTGTCCTCCTGGTAACCAACTCAAATGACGCACTGGACGAGAGAGAGCGAGAGCCCAGCTTCCCACCCCCAGTGACTGGGTTGGGAACGCCTGGCCCACAGGAGCAAAAAGCATCCAATCCAACCCCAGAGCCTTGCTTCTGACCTTAGCCCTGACACTGCTGAGCAAGAGAGAGCTTTGCTTTACTTTTTTTAAAATGCACACACAACTTGCCTAAAATAGCGAGGCCGCTCCTAGCCCCGCCCCCTCGCAGTACACAGCCTTCCCAAAGGGACAGCAGAGGAGGCAGCCTGCAAACTCAGACTGGAACCGCACTAACTGAGGACTTTGGAGAGAGGCTTCAGCTCCGGGGGGTCTCTTGAGAGCATCGCTGCAGCTCCGTGAGCCAAACCCTGGGAATGTTGGACACTGCACTCCTGGCTGGACACGGCACCCCCTGCTCCTTTCTGGGGTGCATCTATTGCAGGGCCCGTTCCATTGCATGGCAGAGGGCATTTCTGGATTTCTGGACAGCAACGGGCTGTCCCCCAAGCAGCCTGTGCTGCTGCTCAGTCCCCTTTGCGTGCCCTGAAGATGGGTCCTCCCAAGAATAGCTGGGAAATTGTTCTTTACAAGGCTAGAGCCAAAGGCGGGGATGGAGTAAACTCACACAGGCAGAACCGGGCAGAGGTTACAGGCTGTTTGCTTGTTTTACGGCAAACCTTCCCCCACAGCCGCTTGACAGTTCCTGTGGGGTTATTTTCTTCATCACTCCCCTCTGAGCCCCCCTAACCCCCGCCCTCCTGGCCACAACACTCCCACGCCATCGCTGCAGCTGCCAAAGTTAGTTCCTCTGAAGAAAGCAGCTTCCCCGCGGCCCCGGCCAGTGGTGAGCGACCTATGGTGCTGGGGTGAAGGGGGCCAGCTTTCCCTGGGATTTACACCATTTGTGGGAGGGAGAACCCCAGCGCTTTGCCCTGGCACTCAACGAGCTGGCACTTGTCCACCATGGCACGGTTCGTGACGGTGCAGAGAGCCCATCTGAAGGGGCCTATCCTAAGGTAAGAAGCGTGAAGTTCCTCACACAGCCTTTGCCCAGCTTAGCTCTGGTCTGCCAGTAACATAAGCGCTGTGTTTCTGGGCACTTGGGGGCTGTTTCTGGAATTGAATCCCACCTGTAGGCTTCACAAGGCACCGATGCCTTGACTGCACTGGCTGCCAAGGGTTATTTAGAGGGACGGCGCACCATGCTGACCAGGCTTTAAATCTTGCTTTGATGCTCCAGTGTAAGGAGCACTAGGCGGGAAGGACAGTCAGAGTCTGGAGGCAAACAGCCCACAAGCCAAGCTCCTCTGCTCAGCAGAGACGTCATCTGTTCCCTGGCACTTGGTAACAGCAGGGGCTTGGCCATAATTCTTTCCCTGCTCATACTTTTCCATCCACCCACCCCATTGGGTAGCATTGCTGTGTGCTATTAAACAGCTGCTGCATTCCATCGCAGAGGTGGCTGCATTTCAGTGGCAGGGGTATTGATTTGCACTTCTGTTGCTCCTTACGTCTGAGGCTGCCTAGGCCTTGGCAGAGGGAGGTTGGAGGGGTGCTCACCATTGTGCAGGGAAGGCGCAGAAAGGCAAAGTGGCCTTCCTGAGGTCACCAAGCTGGCTGGTGGCAAAAAATCCAGAGTAGAAGCCGGGAATCCAGACTCCCATATAAAGTGCATTGGAATCCTTGGGAGAGAACAAGACTCATGGAAGATATCACAGAATCGTTCACTGACAAAGGCACCAGGGCAAAACAAACAGAGCTAAAAACTTAGGCAAAGAGCAAACTAAACAGTATCTATTTTAGGGTCAGATTTTTGCCCCTGCCCCCAAACAGAGCAAATGTGCACATGTCACGCGCTGAGTCCAGGCAGCAGCAGGGCAGAGGTTTGGGGTGGGAAGTTTTGCTGTGCTGACCTCTAGCTTAACAAGCTCATTTACTCAGGAAGGGCCAGATCCTGTGGCTGGGTCTGTATGGACAGAATCCCGTATCAGGGTCAAGGGGGCGCAGGGTTCTGCCTATGAGGATCCGGCCCTTTGTTCCCAGGAGAGTTAGTTTCAAGGCCTGGGGTGCACCGAGGAAGCCTCCTCACACGCTCTCGCCAGCTGCAGCTGGGGTGTTGAGCACATGCTGAGATCCTGGGCCAGTGTCATCAGCTCCAGTCCTGCTGAAAGGAGGCTCTGAACCTGGGTGGGATTTGGGGGATGTTTCCCCCAGTGGAGAGCAAAGGGGATCTGGGTGTTTCCCATTTGGAAGGAGCTGTGGGGCTGTCACAGCCAGCACGGTACGGTTCTGCTAGCTCAGACTGGGGGACAGTGACCCCACTCTGCTGCCTCATCCACCTCTCCCTGTCCATACGTCCTTGCTGCACCCCACACCTCCTGCCCCCGCTGTCTCCCAGTTCTGTGCTCCCCCGACCCTAGCCCTCCCCTAAGATTGACAGGCAGGGAGTACTTTGAGGGGTCTGTGAGGTAGGGTGACCAGATGTCCCGATTTTATAGGGACAGTCCCGATTTTTGGGTCTTTTTCTTATATAGGCTCCTATTACCCCCCACCCCGGTCCCAATTTTTCACACTTGCTATCTGGTCACCCTACTGTGAGGGCACCTGTGGCTGATGGAGGGTACGGAGGGCAGGGTGGGGCCAACATTCCTTCCCCCCCATAGAGAAACCCAGCCCACTTGGTCTGAGTGCGCCCCTGCTCTCAAGCCTGGTATTGTGTCATCGTTCCCTTGTATTCTCCCATCTGCCTATCTGCACTTGGTGTGTCTTGTCGTATACTGCTCTTTTGGGGCAGCAGCCATCTCTGTCCAGTGTTTGTGCAGCACCCAGTGTCAGGGTATCCTGGGCACTATAGTTACAATCCAGCTAGGGTCTGAGGGTGCCCTCCCCCCACTCTGCTGGGGCTGAGTTTACAAACAGCCGAGAGTCCTGCCCTGCCAGGTCCAGCAGGTTCAAGTTCGGCAGAGGCTGGGGACTGGCTCTTGCAGAGATCTCTCGGGGCTCCGGCAGTCACAGCCCTGGCACCCAGCCCATCAGAGCAGGCACAGCTACCCAGCGCTGCTGTACGAGGAAGGACGGCTTTGCTAGACTCGAGTTAGGCCTTATCACTGGCTGGGCCTTGCCAGCCCGAGCTCCAGGGAGGGCCTGACGATAGGAGGTCACTTCAGGGAACCTCGTGTCCATCCATGTCCCTGCAGGCAGGAGGGTTCTGCCTGGTGTAGGCCTGAGCTTCTGGGTGTAAGGCCAATGCCCTGTAGGGGGCTTAGCCGAGGGGAGGAGCATCAGAGCTGGTTTTGTGATGGAAACTTTGCGCCCAACACTCTGAATGGGACTGTCCCATCCCAGCTGGGCCCAGCAGGAGACTTCAATCCATAGCCCCCCCCACCCCACCCCGCCCTCTCCATTTTCTTGCCTGACAGGTTGTGCAGCCTCTGTGGGCCCAGCACTGGCAGGGGGACGATAGCCATTCTCCCCGAGCATCCAGAAGGCAGTTTGGACACCGCATTGAGGCTCTCATGCCAGCCTTTGGGGCCCGCACGTCCCTGGGTCCGGCCCACTTGGTCTGGGGGAAGGGAGTCCCTGGAATTAATCAAAGTGCTTTGTTTCTGCAAACAAACAAACCCAACCCAAGGGAGCCTGATATTATTTTGGTCTAACTAGAGCTTCTGGGCTCAGTATGGAGGTAACTGGGTGATGTTTTCTGGCCTGGGCTGTCCAGGAGGTCAGACTAGCTGAGCTATCAGTCCCTCTGGCCTTAATGTCTACGAACCTATGAAAATCAGCCCAGCCTGTCATACTCCCCTGCTCTCCACTTCATTTCAATTGGGTAAGGAGCCTGCTGTGCGAGAGCTGGCACTGAATCAGATCCAGAGGCAGAGTCCCTGCCATACGCAGGGCAATGCTGCCCACCCATTACACACACCTGGACAGGGTGACCAGATAGCAAGTGTGAAAAATCAGGGCACTTTTATTTTCAGGGGGAGGGGAGGAAGGGTATAGTTGCCTATATAAGACAAAGCCCCTAATATTGGGACATCTGGTCACCCTACACCCGCAGTCGGACTGGGCCCTGCCTGAGCCAGACAAGTGCTCTGGGCTTCCCAGGAGGGCACAGAAACACAACAGGGACTTACCAGCTGCAAAGAGTATTAGCAGCGCTCCTGAGAGCAAGGTTGGCATTAGGGCCATTTGCAGTGGGGAAACTGAGGCACAATCAGGGAAGGGAGTTGCCCAAGGCCAAAAGAGAAGTTGGTTTCAGAGCCAGGATTAGGCACTGGAATGACAAGGGCACTTGTGCTGGGCACTGCACACACGTAGACCAGGATATGCTCCCTGCCCCAGAGATTTCACAGTCTAAACAGGACCTTGCTATGTTCCTGTGTGTTGCGGGGGATGGGACCAGAGATGAGGAATGGAGGGGCTTTGTGCGCCCTGTATTCTGGGGCAACTGGGGGCCTGTCCTGATCCTGGTGTAAGTCAGAGCAGCCTCAAGGCTGCTCTCTTATACTAGGTTCCCTGTGCCGCTGGGCCATCCCCGCCATGGGATGGGAGAAACAGAGAACAGCCATGCCATAGGCTAGGAGCAGGGCTGGCACAGAGCCCTTGAACGAGCTACAAACCACAGAGGGGGGATTCTCAGTGGCCATTTGCACCCTCTCCAGTGCCCTCTAACGCTTCCAGTGCAGGGCATGTTACAGAGAATCAGGCCCCAGAGCAGTGCAAAGCTGGGGAGGATCAGACCCCCTGCAATGGATTTCTCTAGATGCCATTGTCATCTGTGCGCTGTTTTTCTTCTAACCCTTGTTGAGAGTGTCTCGAGCAAGAGATTTCTGTTTCCCTGCCGTGTTCTGAAATGGCCCCATTAGCACCACTGCGCTGGGCCATCGATCTGCAGAGCAGCAGTGTAATGTCATGTCAATGCTAATCCCAGTGTTTGTGCTGTCTGCAGCCGTGAGGCTCGGGAGGGGGAGTGAGAGCGCAGGATACAACAGGAGTGGGAGCTGCTGTGACCTTTCCCTTCCCAGGGAAGGACTTATTCCTGGCAGAGAAGGCCGAGGGTGTGTGAGATGGGAGAGGAGTACTGGGCAGGGCTGGGCTGGGCAGGGGAATTCTTTACTCCAGGATCTTCTCTGAACTCAGTGAGAGAGAAAATGTGCCGGAGACAGAAGTGACTGAAAAGGGGAACTGAAATGCTCTGTGAAAATACAAAACTAGGGAAAGATTCCATAGATTTCATAGAGTATAAGGCCAAAAAGGACCATTAGATCATCTAGACGGACTTGCTGTAGGCCACCACCAGCATCCACATATGCTTGTACTGAGCCCAGTGATGGGTTAGACTAAAGCATTTCAGTCTGCGGAGACTAAACTGTTGTGAGCCAGAGGCAGAGAACAGGAGAGGCCGCGGTGCCATCGGTGGCCCAGGCCCTGCAATGGAGGGAATTGATTAAATGGGAGAAGCAGTGATCCCTGCTCTATATGCTGCAGAGAAGTTGAAGAAAACCCAAGGTCCCTGCCAATCTGACCTGGGGGAAAAGTCCTTCCTGACCCAAAACCTAACGATCAGTGGGACCCTGAGCATGTGAGCAAGGTTCACCAATTAAGCACCTAAGACAAAGGATTCTCTGTGCCACCTCAGACCACAATTCTACCCTGTCCAGTGTCTTGTCTTCAGCGGTGACCAATCCCAGATGATTCAGAAGAAGGTGGGGAAAAAACCACAGAATGCATCTGTGCGTTGTGGAAAAATATTCCTTCCTGAACCTGTAGGCAACTGGATGAAGCCCTGGAGTGCCCCCCACCATCCTCCCTCCCCAATGAGTTTGGCTGAGCTGAGCTGAACATTGCCTGGTTTGACTTTACCTCTCTCGTACATACACTCCCACCCAGGCAAATTGGCAGTAAATTCCCCAAAGTTACACTGAGCTGCTGCTGGTTCAAGTGGGGTTGGAATAAGACCCCTGTAATTTTACCCCAGTGTAACTGCATTGAGTTGCTGACTGGCACCTGTGTCAATGAATGGAGAATCAGACTCAGGGTATATCTACACTGCAATGTAAGCCCAGGGTTAGTGGAACTTGAGTTCATGGAATATCAGGGTTGGAAGGGACCTCAGGAGGTCATCTAGTCTAACCCCCTGCTCAAAGCAGGACCCATCCCCAGATAAATTTTTACCCCAGTTCCCTAAATGGCCCTCTCAAGGATTGAACTCACAACCCTGGGTTTAGCAGGCCATTGCTCAAAACACTGAGCTATCCCTCCCTCAGGCTTGAGCATCTACACTCATTTGTAACCCCAGGTTAGGAATTCTTGAACCCTTGTTCCAAACAGGGGCTCCAGTGTCTACACTATGTTATGTGTGTCTGAGCCCAGCCACCCATATCCCAGACTTCTTAGCCCTCCCCAGTGTGACCACTCTAGCCCTTTGTTTGTGGGGCACTGTGGGAAAACTTGACTGTCCACGAAACTTGACTGTCTAGAGCAGTGGTTTTCAAACTTTTTTTCTGGTGACTGAGTTGAAGAAAATTGTTGATGTCTGCGACCCAACGGAGCTGGGGATGAGGGGTTCGGAGTGTGGGAGGGGGCTCTGGGCTGGGGCAGGTGGTTGGAGTGTGGGAGGGGGGTCAGGGTTCTGGGCTGGGGGGTGCAGGCTCTGGAGTGGGGGCGGGGATGAGGGGTTTGGTGTGCAGGAGGGGGCTCCAGGTTTGGGGGGGGGGCTTAGGGCTGGGGCAGGGGATTGGGGCACAGGCTTACCACCGGCGGCTCCCAGTCAGTGGCTCAGCAGGGGTGCAGAGGCAGGCTTCCCGCCTGTCCTGGCACTGCAGACTGCGCTGCGCCCCGGAAGCAGCCAGCAGTAGGTCCGGCTCCTAGGCGGAGGTGCGCATGAAGTGACGCTTGCAGCCTTGGCCTTCAGCACAGCAGGATGCATGCACCAAAGACTCTGGGCCACACTTCTCTCTCAGCCTGTGGCCCCATGTCCACCGCCCTTCCAGCCCAGCTCCCAGAATGCTCTGAGAGTCATAGAGCTCTGAAGAACCCCAAGATCAGAGTTGGATCACCTGAGCTTTGAAGCAAGGCATGGGCATGAGCTGCTGGGAGTGGGTGTGGGGCTGGAGTCTCTCACCTGCCCACGGAACACAGCCCCGGCTAGGGCCAACCATGGGTTACAAGCTCCATTGAACATGCTGGGGAGACTCCTCTCATTTATGCTGGGGTAAATCTGGAGTAGCGCTACTGAAGTCAGTGCATCACATTGGTGTAATGGATAGGAGCTGCGCCATCAGCCAACATGGCCCCTGCAGGACACTCTTTGAGAGAGGAAGGATGGCTTAGTGGTTAAGGTGTTGCAGTGCAAGGGGTCAGGGTTCAATTCCTCGCTCTACTAACAGCCTCTTGCGTGATCAGGATACAAGCACATCTCTTTGGGCCTCAGCTCCCTGCCTGTAAAATGGCCCTAATCATGCTTCCTTTCCCTGCTGGCTGGCTTACTAAGGCTAGGTCTACACTACCCGCCTGAATTGGCGGGTAGAAATCGACCTCTCGGGGATCGATTTATCGCGTCCCATTGGGACGCGACAATCGATCCCCGAATCGACGCTCTTACTCCACCAGCGGAGGTGGGAGTAAGCGCCGTCGACAGAAAGCCGCAGAAGTCGATTTTGCCGCCGTCCTCACAGCGGGGTAAGTCGGCTGCGATACGTCGAATTCAGCTACGCTATTAACGTAGCTGAATTTGCGTATCTTAAATCGACTCCCCCCTGTAGTGTAGATGTACCCTTAGACTGTGAACTGTCTGGGGGAGGGACAGTCTTGCTCTGTGTCTGTGCAGCCCCCTGGCGCATCAGGGCCCTGAATTCAACTGCAGCCTCTTGGTGTTGCTGTAATGCAAATAATAATAACATCAGGCTGTCTGCTTCATAAACTGGGAAAGGTAACTAGGAATCCAAGCTGGTTTCATCTCAGTGCCGTTTCCTCTCTCCGGAGAATTGTTGTTGCTTGTGACACCGGCAACGTAGGAGGGACCCATCACAGCCCCAACCCTCTCCTATAGCCCAGACCTGAAACAGCCCCAAGGAGCCCATGGGAACATTCTGACTCAGGATGAAACCACTGAGGGTGGGAGGTTTGCAATGGGAGGAAAAACTGTGCTCACATTACAAGCCTCTCTCAGCCCTTGGGGCTCCAGGGAGAGTTGATGGTGCTCAGGACAGTGCCAATGACACAAAGATTGGGGGAGTGGAAAATAAAGGAGAGGACAAGTCACTGATTCAGAGTGATCTGGATCAGCTGGTAAGCTGGGTGCAAGCAAACAATCTGTTTTCTAATACAGCTAAATGTAAATGTGTATATCTGGGAACAAAAACTCTAGGCCGTATTTACTCCATCCTGGGAAGCAGCGACTCTGAAACAGATTTGGGGGTGGAGTGGATAGTCAGGTGAACATGAGCTCCCAGTATGATGCTGTGGCCAAAGGGGCTAATGCGATCCTGGGATGTATAAACATGGGAATCTCGAGCAGGAGCAGAGAGGTTATTTTACCTCTGTCTTTGGTACTGGTGCCACCATTGCTGGAATCCTGTGGCCAGTTCTGTGCCCACAATGCATGAAGGATGTTGATAAATTGGAGGGTTCGGAGAAGAGCCATGAGAATGATTGAAGGATTAGAAAATCCACCTTTTCGTGATAGATGCAAGGAGCTCAATCTATTTAGGTTAAGAAAGAGAAGGTTAAGGGGTGACTTGGCCACAGTCTGTAGGTACCTACATGGGAACAAATATTTAATAAAGGGCTCTTCAGTCTAGCAGAGAACGTTATGACATGATCCAGTGGCTGGAAGTTGAAGCTAAATAAATTCAGACTGGGAGTAAGGTGCTGTACATTTTTAACAGTGAGGGTGATTAACCATTGGATCAACTTCCCACGGGTTGGGTGGATTCTCCATCACTGACAATTTTTAAACCAAAATGGGATGTTTTTCTAACAGCTCAGCTCTAGGAATTGTTTTGGGGGCAGGTGCTGTACAGGAAGTCAGACCAGATGATCACAATGGTCCCTTCTGGCCTTGGAATCTATGCATATATGAAACCTCACAGCTAGCTTCCCTCCCCCAGTCCTGGCTTGGCTGCCTCACCCTGGCCCTTGGGGACTGCTCCTTCCTTGGAGCCCAGTCCTGAGGACGACTTCTCAGCTCTAACTCCCCAGTGCCCCCTGGCTGGAGTGTGCTGCCTACCTGGAGGTGGGGCGCTCCCCCCTGGATACAAACCCTGCCCCAGCCCCAGCGACTGGGCTGCAGCATCTTATCCCATGTGGTTCCCAGGAACTTCTGGCCATAGCCAGGGTGGATCCTGGGTGAGGCCCCAGTCATCTGCTCCACAGGGCTGGGGCCATAGCCTCTCCAAAGAGCTGCCTACTGGACCCAGTGGCCAGGACGGCTCATGGGGATTTCAGTAGAGCCGTGTGGATGAGCTGAGCACTGGTACATGGGGATGACTGATCTTACAGGAACAGCAAGGGGCAGAGCAGGCTGGCAAGGGGCCAAGAGCCCTGCCACAGCTGTGCTGGTGCCCCAATGTGGCAGAGGGGTATGTCTGTCTCTGGCAGGGCAGGACCCAGTATCCCCCACAGCTTTGCTGGCATCCCAGTGTGGCTGTGTCCAGGTCTGAACTCTCACGTGCTATGTTAGCATGGTGGCAGCATAAGCCAGGCCATGCCTGTGATGCTGCATCCCAGACAACAGCCCTACCCAGGAAAGGGGGGTTTGACCCTCACTGACAGGCCATCATAGAGCGCCATCCCGGAGCAATCTGGAGGGATGTCTGTCCTGTTGCTCAACTCCCAGCCCACCCCCTTGTAGCGATGGTCTTTACCCAGTGACCTCGGGGGACACAAGGTTCTGTCACTTCTGAGCACATGGGTCAGAGATGGGGTCCTGCTCTGTGGACCTCTGTTCTTGGTGCCATGTCTGTGCATGGCCCCATCCTGGCTGGGTCTGAGACATTGCTGGAATATAAATAATAATCAATGCCTCATTCCCACTGCCCTGAGCCATCGACCCGCCTGTGCCCTCTCTGCTCCCCGGCACCCCTTTTCAGTTAGCCCCCCATTTTCCCCCTGCCGCCCTGCTGCTGAGCACCCCAGCCTGGTCCAGGCTGTGGCTATTCACTGTGATGCCAGATTGGAAACACCACCAGAGCAAGTATTATAGAATCATAGAAACATAGAATATCAGGGTTGGAAGGGACCTCAAGAGGTCATCTAGTCCAATCCCCTGCTCAAAGCAGGACCAATTCCCAACTAAATCATCCCAGCCAAGGCTTTGTCAAGCCGGGCCTTAAAAACCTCCAAAGAAGGAGACTCCACCACCTCCCTAGGTAACGCATTCCAGTGCTTCACCACCCTCCTAGTGAAATAGTGTTTCCTAATATCCAACCTAAACCTCCCCCACTGTAGCTTCCCTCTTGCTGCTTCCATCCTCAGGTGAATCCTGGGGCCCGCGGCTCCCCCTGCTGGCCATCAGCTGCCATGATTCACTGGTGGTTGTGGCGAATCTAACGTCTGGTGATCTGACTTAGAGTTGATATTCCTGACAGCTGCCAGAGACTGGAGCGTGGCTGAGGGACCAAAGCCAGGCAGAGGGAAAGGGAGAGAGGGGCCCTATGCCAGTCTCTGTCACCTGCTCTCATGGGTTAGTCCCCTCAACACTCTGTGCCTCAGTAGCTCCATCTGTTAAAGTAGGGTCCAATGCGAGCCCCAGGCTGAAAGGGGCTGCCTGCCATTCAGCGTTGACCATTGGGATCATCTCTACTCTGCCCTCCTGTGTGACACAGGCCACAGAGAGCTGCCCTGGCATGAACCAGACCAGGTCCACAGCCCACTGATTTGAAAATTGCCCATGATGGAGAATCCACCACAACCCTTGGGAAGCTGTTCCAAGATTAATTACCAGTGTGGCCTTCTTCCTCGACTGTAGGATTGTGGCTTTTGGAGCATCTAGTAAAATGTGCTTAAACAATTCCCAATTATCCATCTCATTTTTCTGATTAAATTCTTCCTCCCAGCTGATTTGGCTCGTAATTGTGTTTCAGGTTTGTGAAACTGGCTCTTTTCAAGCACCAAGTATGTGTATCACTGATCTGGACTCTATCCTGTTCACACATAACCAATGTGATCAAGTCACAATCACTTGTACCTAAGCTACCACTTATTTTTAGTTCTGTGGTCAGTTCCTCTTTAGCTGTTAAGATGTGGTCTAACATAGAATTCCCCCATGTTGACTGCAACACTTTGTGAGTTAGGAAATTGTCATCTATAATATTTAGCAATTCTGAGGATGTTTTAATACTGGGCAGCACGAGATCTGCAGCATGTGCCACTCAGATCGAAGGGGCCCAAGATAACAAAGTTTTGTTTCCTACACAATGTAGATAGGTGCTTAAGGAGCCAGTCATCCCGTTCCCTAGTGTGATCTGATGGTCTTTGGCCGTCAGCAGTTTGTGCTTTATCTGTTCGGCTGTTGATCCATAAGCCATCCATCCTGAAGCACCCCTGATGCTGGTTGTGTGGGAATGACGGAGCCAGCTCTTTGCTGGGCATAGATGCTCTCTCCGCCAGGGGTGTTGCCCAGGGGATTTGTATACCTGCCTTGTGGCTCTTCGGTGGCAGCCTTGCTGATGTTAAGGGATTGTAGAACAATGATAACTAGGGTCCACGGTGCCAGGACTCCTGGGTTCTGTTCTTGGCCCTGCCACTAACTCATTGTGTGATCTCGGTTAGGCAAGAAGATTCATACAGTTCCCAGGGGGTTTGTTTTTCTAATCCTTGGACTTCGGAGTGAGTCTGCAAGAGACTGACCCCTGCAATCCTGACCCAACCCTCCCTGTTCTAACCATTAGACCCTACTTCCCTCCCAGAGCCAAGGAAAGAACCCATGAGTCCTGACTCCCAGCCCCCGATCCAACCACTAGATCCCACTCCTCTCCCAGAGCCAGGGAATAGAGCCCAGGAGTGCCGACTCCCAGCTCTGCTGCTGTATCCACTAGCCCACACTGCCTGTGCTATGCTAATTGATAAGAGCGCCCTTCTCATGCTCTGTTATCTCTGTAAGTGTGTGGTTAATGATTTCTGGAGTGGCGTGAAGGGGGTTGATCACATGATTTGAGGGCGCAGGATGGGTTGGGGGGTGGCGCTGCCGTCAGTCCCTCATGGCTCTTGGAAGCAGAACAAGTGCCCTGTAGTATCTCCTTAGTGCCCTGCAGCACCAACCAAGTGTTTGTTATGCAAAGCAGGGAGAAAAACTTAATCTGCATAATTACATAATTCCCGGGGGAGTGGGGAGTGGCTCAGACACTAAAGGGAGCCACATGCAGGAATACTGGAGCGGTATTTACCATCATTAATTCCCTAAGTCTCCCCGGATCCCTGAGGGGATATGCATGCTCCTGCCCTGGGCAGGCTCCGAGACATGCCTCTGGGTGTGCCAGCATGCGCCTGCTGGACCTTAGCATGACTCTGTATGACAGGGCTCAGACTCTGCCTCCCCGACCTCGTACTTCTCACACTTCCCTCCTCAGCCCAGGCATCTCTGTGCCTCACAGCCCTCCCTGACCCCCCAGTGTCTCAGCACACATGCCCCGGCCCTACGGTGTCTCAGTGCTGCAGTCTCCCCAGGCCCCAGTGTCTCACAGCCCCAGGCCCTATGGCATCTCCTGGCTGTACCCCGGCCCTCACATCCCCATTGTGTCTCCATTTCATGGCAACCTCTCGCCTCTATCCCCCCCACCCTGCCACATCTCCGAGCCTCACGGCCTCGTCCCCCCACCCCATATGTAGCGGCTGCCGGGTTGGAGCTGGGGCTCGGCTTCCTCCATGGACTCCAATTGCAGGAGTGCTGAGCCTGTATTTAAACCTGACCTTTGCCTGCTTCGTTTCGCTCTCTGAGCCACAACTAGCCATTGGTGCCAGTGCCACGTGTCACGATCCATGAGAACATCAAAATCTCAGGGAAACAAATGGTCCCTGGGCCTCGGCTGGATCCTGGTTGCTGCAGGAAGGGGATGCATACTGAGCCAGTACCTCAATCGCAGGGCATGGGAACAACACTTGGAAACACGCAGGCATCCTTCCAGCTGGGCCTCCAGAACCAGGCGGGAGAGGGGCGGGGGAGGGCAAGGTCTCTAACAGGGCATCTCCTGGCAGGAACCCTCCCAGCCTGAGGCCCAGGGAACAAGCTCCCAGGGACTTGGCAGGGCAGAGGGGCCTGGCAGAGAGGGAGCATTAGTGATACCACTGTAGGGGCTGGCTGTGGTGAGGGGACACAGGAGACGAGTGTGTGGAGGGAGGTTCCTAGCAGGAGGGGTGAGGGGCTCAGCGAGGACGGGTGGTGCAGCCCAGAGGGTAATGGGGGAGGGTCAGGATGGGAACAATCAGAGCCAGGTCACATTTCATGAATGCCCCCTTGCCCCACATTAAGACCATTGGCAGCCATGTTATTGTCCCTCCCCCTCAGTGACTCCAATGAGCCCAGGAGCTTCTCTGCCCACACTTGGGCTCCAATGACCCTAGCATCTGCCATCTTGGAAAATGGCCACCAAGCATTCTCAACGCACTTGGCCAAGGCTGTCAAAGTGCTGAGGGGCTTGGGGAGCCTGACCTGTGTCAGCTGGGGGCATTATGAGGGGCCGGACTTTCAAAAGTCTGAGCTCATGGAGGAGTCCCCTGCACTGAGAGCACTATATGAGGCTGAGCACCTGGGACGCTGTGGTTGTTAATCTCTCTGGGGGTCAGTTCCCCACTGGTAACGGGGGGGATTATTAGGGTGACCATATTTTCCCAAAGGGAAAATGGGACCCTGCAAGGGAGCTGGCCCAAGGCCCCCGTCCCTGCCCCCCCCCGCGGGTCTGGCCTGAACCATCCCTGCCTCCTGCCCTCAGGGTGCTGGTCCGAGGTCCCCTCCCCCGCCCCCCCCTCCCCCCCCCGCGTGCCTGGGGCCAGCCTGAAGCACCACCTCTCCTCCGTGCGTTAGGTGGCCCAGGCTCCAAGCTGCCTGCCTGTGCAAGGCCAGCCCGAGGCTCCCTCTCACCTCCCCGCATGCAGGGAGGCCCGAGCCCCATGCCACCAGTGTAGGGTGACCAGGCAGCAAGTGTAAAAAATCGGGACGGGGAAGGGAGGGTAATAGGTGCCTATATAAGAAAAAGCTCCCAAAATCGGGACTGTCCCTATAAAATCGGGACATCTGGTCACCGTACACCAGTGGGGCCCGCCCAGCCAGAGTCACTCTCCTAAGCCCTCCCTTCCATGAGGAGCTGGTGTTGGCGCTGCCCCCTCCAAGTTCCTCTGTGCCCCTCTAGGGGTCGCATCCCCCTTTTTTGGCAAAACTAGGCATTTGTCCCATTTGCTCTTCCCAACTGCCCAGTTTTGCCAACTGCCCAGTTTTGCCAAAAAAGTCGGGACAACCGGGACAGGGCTTAAAAAAGGGACTGTCCCGGCCAAAACGGGGTGCATGGTCACCCTAGGGATTATGGTCCTGGCTTTCTACCACCCTATGGGCTGTATGGACAGCAAGCTGTGTGGGGCAGCGCCCAGCACAATGGGGCCCAAATCTCCACTGAGGTTTCTAGAGGGAAATCGAGGCATGCATAGGAATCCTACTGATATTACAGAAAATTCCCTCTGTCACCCCGCTGCAATACAACAACAAAATAATAATTTCCAGAGGGCTGCAGGACTGTAGAGATACAGTACCAGGGTGGGTCGGGCACAGCCCCTCTGTATGCATAGGTTCTGGAACTAGGGGTGCTGCCACACCCCCTGTCTTGAAGTGGGTTTATAGTTTGATTCAATGGCTCTCAGAACCCTCACTATACAGATTGCTCCAGCACCCCTGTCTGCATGACTGAAATGGTCCCGTGGGGTCAAATACCAAGAGCCCAGCTGGCTAGCCCACAGAGTGGTGCAAATGTTCACGGAGATGCACTGAGCTGAATCAGGGCTGTCCCTCCAAGCAGCTGGGGGTGAAATCTCACTCCAACCTGCTCTTGCCATCTCCATTTGGAGCGAGTGAAGGACCTGCCGCAGAATTGCTGCCAAAGACCCGAAGCGTGGAAGGACCCCCCGCCGCCGAATTGCCGTTGAGGGCGGCAAAATACCACCCCCCCAAATCCTGGCGCCCTAAACGACTGCCTAGGTCACCTAAATGGAAGCACTGGCCTTGCTGGCAGGGAGCAGCGGAGGAGAAAATGGAGAAAACACTGCATGTTCAGGAGCAAAACTCGCTCCAAGTGAATGTGTGTTCAGCTGCTCCTGCAAAGCAAGAGCTAATGGATCTGGATCCATCAGCAAAGAGGAGGCATGGGGGTGTAGCAAGGGTGGGGAGTGTGTGTGTGTGGGGGGCAGGGTGCAGTGAAAGAGGTGGCCCCCACCCAACATTGGAAAGATACCGGCACAAATTGCAATGGTTAAACAGGAGATTCTGCATGTGGGAGGGAAGATCGTAACCCTGGGAAGTCAAATCCACCATCCACAGAGTGAGTTGCTGCAGCAACTGTTGGGGATAGGGAGTTGTGGGGGAGAGAGAGAGAGAGTTCAGATTTAACCCGTAGGAGGCCCGTTTCCTCCAGAATGCCAGCCCAGTGGACTCCCAGGAGGAGGCATTGCGCTCATACTGCACAATGGGGGGTCTCGTTTTTAGAGTCTGTCCCCTACAGACTGACTCTCCCCATGCTTTGCTGGGCTCAAGCAGAGTCAGAGACGCACAATGAGAGCAGGCAGTGGGAGGAAAGGGGTGATTATTTACACCTGTGATTTGGGACGCAACAGTGAGTCTGTGTGTGTGGGGGGGGGAGGGGCATTATTCCACAGGCTGCACAGGGACGGCTTGTGCCATCCTCTGCTGGTTTTTATGGACGCAGCACAAGGGGGCCAGTCCGAGATGGCGAGAGAGGAGCATGGAGTGGGGCAAGGTCCTGAGGCCTTGGGCAGTTCTAAACTCCAGAGAGTCACTCTGTAGGGCTGTATCAGGCGTAGCACACTCCCAGGCCGATAAACGTTAGTGAACTCAATCTCACAACACTCTTGTGCAGTGGGTGAGGCTCTTCACCCTTATTTTACACCTGGGGAAACTGAGGCACAGAGACTTGTCTGTGGAGCCACACTGACACTATGATGGAGCTGCAAAGAGAACCCAGGAGTCCAGACACTCAAGCCAGCACCTGAACTACTAAACCCCAAAAGCCTTTAGCCTGGTAAATTCCATTAATCTCAAGAGTCCTCATAGAAAAGTTTGTAACACAAGATACTTGACAAGTGTCAGATCCTGAGAATCCCAAGGGCTCCATGGTATGAGTATGGCTGCCTCACGTGGGGCAGCTAAAGGAGCTCTGCTTTAGCTCCATGTCAGGGGCCTGTGCTACCTCTACAGGCAGTCACAGGTTCAGTCCTGTGGTGTGGTGGAATACACAGCTGTGGTCAAGCACCCAGCGCTAGGGCTGCTGGGTAGCCAAGATGAATGGCAGGAAAAGTGTTTCACAAACAACTTTGCAATAGAATTTTGCTCCCTCTTTGTTCCCTGCCTGGGAACACCCCCAATTTTATGAATGTCGGTGAAAGCCAGTTGGGGGCCCAGAACCAAGAGCAGATTAATTTCACCATGAGATCCATTTACCAATGACAAAAACATAATCCTGGGTAAGAGCAGCTCAGAGAGGGAGTGTTAAAGCACTGGGCTGGGTTGGGTTCAAATCCCAGCTCTGCAGGAGGCAGATCGAGTGAGTCACGTAATCTTCTTGTGCCTCAGTGCCTCAGCTGTAAAATGGGGATAATAATCTGTCCTCTGCTTTGCTTTGTCTCTCTGAGGCAGGGACTGTCTCTCGCTGGGTCTGTGCAGTTCCTGTTGTGACAGGGCCTTTAGGATGGAAGGTGATCTGAGTAAGAAAGATTAGTGTGTCCAGTCAGGGAATGGGAACAGCAGGAATGTAGGCGCCTAAAGATACAGCTTAGGCACTTCGCGTTTCTTACAAACGCTTCTGAGCTAGTTAGGTACCTAAGTCCCCTGGAAAGTCATTAGTCAAGCACCCAACTCGCCTAGGGATTTTGATAGTGCACCTCTCTGCATCTTGAGGCACCTATGTATCTTGGTACATTGGGCCCCATGTGGGTAGCTCAGCTGACTAACTGCCCTGGAAACATGTTGTTGAGACAGTTTTCCATAAGGAAACACTGCTGTGATGAACCCACCGGTTCTCACAAAATCATATTGAGTCTGATGAAATTTTCCATGAAAAAAAAGTGTCAAAACAAAAAATTTTCTGCAACACAACCTGCGAACTTCTGTTTCATGGAAAATGCTGCAAATATTTGGGTTGGGTCCAAAATGGAATGAAGACAATCTTCGAAGTGTTGAAATTTCCCATGAAATGGACTGTCAGGCAGCTTCCACTCATGGAGTGATGCCAAGCAAGCTTCCACTCATGAGAAACGCCCTGGGGTTAGAATTGCTGAGTGCTTCCTGTGAGCCCAGAAATGTCTCAGAACTGCAGATGAAGCATGAGCAGAGTTGGGGGGCTGACTACATGGGTCTTTGGTTGGCAAGCAGCCGGGGCACAGGGCGGGTCCCACAGCAGGAGCATCTCAGAGACAAGAGTGTTCTCTTGCAAATTGTCTCCTTGAGTTTGCCCTTGCTCCTGGCTTTGAAAGCTGATGATGTTTTTCTTCTTCCTCCGCTTTGCCTCTCAGCAGCCACCTTCCTGGCTAATTGAAAAGATAGTTGGGCAAGATTATAGTGTTGCTGTTTAAATTGCCCAGGAGGGGAGGCTGAATCGACAGCCAGTGAGGGATATTTTCAGGCCAGCGAGTCTAGATCACAGGGCTGTCAAGTTGAAATGTGGTCATTCAAGCAGCATCACCCGCGTCCCCGCCTCCGTGAGCAGTGGGACACCGCTGGCCCAGGTTGTTTATTCGCATGCATGGGTGCCTGGCTGGCAGGGGTGCTAATGCACCCCCAGCTCCACTAATATTTGCTCCTCTCTGCATGTGCAGAGGGTTAATCCAGGCAGAATTAGACACTGCCTTGAAGACACAGAGAGCCATTAAGGGACACTCCAGATGTGGGCTGTCCACACACCCAGAGGTGTTTGGATCCAGGGGTTTATCATTGGCCCTGGAGGAGCAAAGCTAGTTCCTCACTCAGTCCCCTAAAAGAGCCAGGGAGCAAATTCATAACTTTGCTAGACACTACAAATCCTGGACTGACTAGAGACACTGGATTTATGGCATATTACAACAATCTATAACCCACTAATACCCCCACCCCGCGTGACTGGAGAGGTGATAACAGGCCACTTCACCTTGAATGATCTCTTGAAATATGTGTTAACTACTTGTGCTAAACAATCTGTTCCATCTTGTATTTAGCTGTGCCACTCTGGGCACGTTTCCCCTCCCTGAAGAAGAGCTCTGTGCAGCTCGAAAGCTTCTCTCTCACCAACAGAAGTTGGGGCAATAAAAGATATTACCTCCCCCACCTTGTCTCTCAAGGAGCTCAGTCTATTTAGTTTAAGGAAGAGAAGGTTAAGGGGTGACGTGATTACAGTCTATAAGTACCTAAATGGGGAACAATATGTAATAATGGGCTCTTCAATCTAGCAGAGAAAGGTTTAACACAATTCCTATGCATAGAAGTTGAAGCTTACCTAGGGCCGTGGAGAAGTCTCCATCACTGGCAATTTTTAAATCCAGCTGGGCCCCAGGGATTATTTTGGGTTTCAGAGTAGCAGCCATGTTAGTCTGTATCCACTTCTCAGCAATCGTGCTGCGTGACTCACGGTCAAGCTGCCAGCTCAGACCAGGACAAACCACATTCAGCATTGCGCCAGTGAATGTGACGGTGATGCCTGGTGGGGCTGCAGGTGGCCAGATCCCCCCGGCTACCCCTCCTTCAGGTTGATCCCATTTTCATATTGTAAAACTAGGGTGCCACATGTGTGTGTGTTTGTGTGGGTGTGTTTGTGTGTATCAAGGGAAGTGTTTTGCTTGGACACAGGAAGCTAGTTAGAGCTGGGCAGAGGGAGGCTCCCCCACCCCCTTCAGGAAGGAAAACTGGGACACTTGCTTGTACTGCAAACATGGATCCCTGCTGTCAACCCCTTCACTGCTCATTCCTAGTCCCAACCTTCCCTCTACAATCCAGCTCTTACACCACCATCCCCCCCTGCTCTCCCATATCTGCCCTCATTCCCCAATTGACTCCACTCCTCCCTGTCACTCCCCCTACTCCCGGCTCAGAATCCCACAGGGTGCCTCACCCCTCTGCATCCCAGCCCCTGCTGGCTCAGACACATCCCCCTTCCATGCACACACCTAGCCCCCCAGGCTCTGAAATGGGGCAGAGGTATTCTGAGCATGGTGGCCCTGTGCTCTGAGCCCTGTCTAAAGCTGCAGCTTCCACCACTGGGGAATCTTAGGTAGGGCTGAATTCTCCTACTGTAGACCCATCAGGCATAGGCACCGAATCTGTGGGTGCTCCGGGGCTGGACACAAGTACCCGAGACACAAGCTGTACCCGAGACCACTCAGAGCAGCACCTGGGGGTGAGATCAATCTAGCCATCCACTGTGGTATTGTTCTTATTTGTTATCTGTATGGTGGTAGCGCCTACGAGCCCAGCACCACCTGACAGATATGGCCCCTACCTCTAAGAGTTTACAGTCAAAGGCCTGGTCTACACTACGACTTTAATTCGGATTTAGCAGCGTTAAATCGAATTAACCCTGCACCCGTCCACACAATGAAGCCATTTAATTCGAAATAAAGGGCTCTTTAAATCGATTTCTGTACTCCACCCCGACGATCGGAGTAGTGCCAAAATCGATTTTATCATTTTGAATTAGGGTTAGTGTGGCCGCAATTCGATGGTATTGGCCTCTGGGAGCTATCCCACAGTGCACCATTGTGACCGCTCTGCACAGCAATCTGAACTCGGATGCACTGGCCAGGTAGACAGGAAAAGCCCCGCGAACATTTGAATTTCATTTCCTGTTTGCCCAGCGTGGAGAGCACAGGTGACCACAGATAGCTCATCAGCACAGGTAACCATGCAGGCCGATAATCGAAAAAGAGCACCAGCATGGACCGTACGGGAGGTACTGGATCTGATCGCTATATGGGGAGAGGATTCAGTGCTAGCAGAACTTCGTTCAAAAAGACAAAATGCAAAAACTTTTGAAAAAATCTCCAAGGGCATGATGGAGAGAGGCCACAATAGGGACTCAGATCAGTGCCGCGTGAAAGTCAAGGAGCTCAGACAAGCCTATCAAAAAACAAAGGAGGCAAACAGTCGGTCCGGGTCAGAGCCGCGGACATGCCGCTTCTACGACAAGCTGCATGCAGTTCTAGGGGGAGCCGCCACCACTACCCCACCTCTGACCATGGATTCCGAGGTGGGGATAATCTCATCAGCTACACCTGAGGATTCTGCGGACGGGGAAGAGGAGGAGGAGGATGAGCTTGCGGAGAGCACCCAGCACTCCGTTCTCCCCAACATCCAGGATCTTTTTCTCAGCCTGACTGAAGTACCCTCCCAACCCAGTATCCAAGACCACGACCCCATGGAAGGGACCTCAGGTGAGTTTACCTTTTAAAATATAAAACTTGTTTTAAAAGCAAGGGTTTTTAATGATTACTTTGCCCTGAGGACTTGGGATGCATTCGCAGCCAGTACAGCTACTGGAAAAGTCTGTTAACGTGTCTGGGGATGGAGCGGAAATCCTCCAGGGACATCTCCATGAAGCTCTCCTGGAGGTACTCCAAAAGCCTTGCCACAAGGTTTCTGGGCAGTGCAGCCTTATTCTGTCCTCCATGGTAGGACACTTGACCGCGCCATGCTTGCAGCAAGTAATCTGGTATCATTGCATGACAAAGCCCGGCAGCGTATGGTCCCGGTGTTTGCTGGCATTCAAGCAACATCCGTTCTTTATCTCTCTGTGTAATCCTCAGGAGAGTGATATCGCTCATGGTAACCTGGTTGAAATACGGGAATTTAATTAAGGGGACAGAGGTGGCAGTTCCTACTGGGCTGTTTGCCTGTGGCTGAAAAGAAATCCTTCCCTGCAGTTAGCCAAGCGCAGGGAGGGGGGAATTGGCCCAGAGCTTTTCACCAGGGCCGGCTTTAGGCCGATTCAGCCCCGGCCCGGTCCCCACGGCGCGGCTCTGGCCCAGCCCCGGCCCGGTCCCCGTGGTGCGGCTCCGGCCCGGCCCTGGCCCGGTCCCCGCGGCGCGGCGCGGCGCAGCTCCAGGTCGGACCCAAGCCCGGTCCCCGCAGCGCGGCTCCGGCCTGGCCCCGGCCCGGCCCCCGCGGCGTGGCTCCGGGTCGGACCCAAGCCCGGCAACCCCAGCCGGAGCGCAGCTTGATTCCTGGGGGCGGGGCTTGTAGCAAGCCCCGCTCCCAGGAATCGGGCCCCGCTCTTGCTAAAGCCGGCCCTGCTTTTCACGTTTGGCTAGCAGGGATCTTCCCTGATACCAGCCACGCGGTGGGGGGAGGGGTAAAGCGATCATCCCAGAAAATTCATGGCGGGGTGGGGGGTGTTAGTTTGGTTCCTGCAGGGATCTTCCCTGATACCAGCCATGCGGCGGGGGGAGGGATAAAGCGATCATCCAGAGAATTGGATGAGGGGGGTGGTTAGTTTGTTTTCTGCTGTTGAATGTTAACAGGAAAACCGCAGCACTCAACGGGCTTTGCTTGGTATGTGGGAAAGGAGGGCGCAGAAGCCGAAAGACAATGGCTTACCATGGCCGCATGCAAGCCGAATTCTGTTGCCCGGACCTGCGTCTGTGATCTCTAACAGCAAAGCGACAGGCACTCAATATTAAGAGGCAAAATGCGACCTTGCACAGAAATCACATGTGCTATGTAATGTGAATAGTGTTGGTCACCGTGAAAGAGTATAAGCATTGTTCTGCAAAATGTATCTTTTAAAAAAATTCTCTCCTTTTTTCCCTCCCTCCAGCAGCTGCAAATTCTTCAAGCCTCCCTCCTCCATCCCGAAGGTTATCACAGGTAAGGCGTCGGAAAAAGAAGACGCGAGACGAGATGTTCGCAGAAATCATGGAATCCACCCGCAGTGACAGAGCTCATCTGCATGAGTGGAAGGACACGGTTTCAAAGTATAGGAAAGAAGCCAGTGAACGTGAGGACAGGAGGGACCAATGTGAGGACAGGAGGGACCAACGTGAGGAGAGGAGAGACGCTCGAGATGAGAGGCGGCGGCAGGAAGATCAGAGGAGGCAGGATGCAACGCTGGGGCTGCTGCGTGAGCAAACAGACATGCTCCGGCATCTGGTGGAGCTTCAGGAATGGCAGCAGGATAACAGAGTGCCGCTACAGCCACTGTATAACTCCCCTCCCCCCTCACCATGTTCCATAGCCTCCTCACCCAGACGTGTAAGAACGCGGGGGGGGAGGGAGGGGAAGCTCCGTACATCTTCCCATTCCACCCCAGTAGACAGCCCAAGCAAAAGGCTGTCATTTTTTTAACCTTTTTTTAGTGGCCTTTTCCTTCCCACCGATCCTCCTCCAAAACCCCACCCGGGTTCCCTCCCTCTTTTTATAATCTAATAATAAAGAATAAATGATTTTTAAACGATAGTGACTTTATTTGGTTTGAAAGCAAGCTGGGAGAAGGGGGAGGGTGGGTTCCTTACAGCGAATGAGTCAATAAACGGGGTGGGTTTTCATGAAGGAGAAACAAACAGATATTTCACACTGTAGCCTGGCCAGTCATGAAACTGGTTTTCAAAGCTTCTCTGATGCACAGCGCTTCCTGGTGTGCTCTTCTAATCGCCCTGGTATCTGGCTGCGCGTAATCAGCAGCCAGGCGCTTTGCCTCAGCCTCCCACCCCACCATAAAGGTCTCGCCCTTACTTTCACAGAGATTGTGGAGCACACAGCAAGCAGAAATAACAATGGGGAGATTGGTTTGGCTGAGGTCTAAGCGAGTCAGTAACGATCGCCAGCGACCTTTTAAATGGCCAAATGCACATTCTACCACCATTCTGCATTTGCTCAGCCTGTAGTTGAACAGCTCCTGACTCCTGTCCAGGCTGCCTGTGTATGGCTTCATGAGCCATGGCATTAAGGGGTAGGCTGGGTCCCCAAGAATAACTATTGGCATTTCAACATCCCCAACGGTTATTTTCTGGTCCGGAAAGTAAGTCCCTTGCTGCAGCCCTTTAAACAGAGTAGTGTTCCTGAAGACGCGAGCGTCATGAACCCTTCCTGGCCAGCCCACATTGATGTTGGTGAAACGTCCCTTGTGATCCACAAGTGCTTGCAGCACCATTGAAAAGTACCCCTTGCGGTTTATGTATTGGGTACCCTGGTGCTCCGGTGCCAAGATAGGGATATGGGTTCCACCTATCGCCCCACCACAGTTATGGAATCCCATTGCAGCAAAGCCATCCACTATGACCTGCACATTTCCCAGAGTCACTACCTTTCGTAGCAGCACCTGAGTGATTGCTTTGGCTACTTGCATCACAGCAGCCCCCAGAGTAGATTTGCCCACTCCAAATTGATTCCCGACTGACCGGTAGCTGTCTGGCGTTGCAAGCTTCCACAGGGCTATCGCCACTCGCTTCTCAACTGTGAGGGCTGCTCTCATCTTGGTATTCTGGCATTTCAGGGCAGGGGACAGCAAGTCACAAAGTTCCATGAAAGTGCCCTTATGCATGCGAAAGTTCCACAGCCACTGGGAATCATCCCACACCTGCAACACTATGCGGTCCCACCAGTCTGTGCTTGTTTCCCTTGCCCAGAATCGGCGTTCTATGGATAGAACCTGCCCCATTAACAACATGATCTCCAAAGCACCAGTGACCGCGGTTTGACAGAATTCTGTGTCCGTGTCCATGTCCTCATCACGCTTGTCGCTGCGCTGCCGCCGCCACTGCCTCCTCGCCTCATTTTTCTGGTCCTGGCTCAGCATAAACTCCACGAGAATGCGCGAGGTGTTTACAATGTTCATGACTGCTGTCTTGAGCTGAGCGGGCTCCATGCTTGCCGTGGTATGGAGTCTGCAGTGTTCACCCAGGAAAAAAGGCGCGAAATGGTTGTCTGCCGTCTGTTGCTTTCATGCAGGGAGGGAGGGAGGGGTGAGGCTGTACCCAAAACCACCTGCGACAATGTTTTTTGTCCCATCAGGCACTGGGATCTCAACCCAGAATTCCAATGGGCGGGGAGACTGTGGGAACTATGGGATAGCTATGGGATAGCTACCCACAGTGCAACGCTCCAGAAATCGATGCTAGCCCCGGAACATGGACGCACACTGCCGAATTAATGTGCTTAGTGTGGCTGCATACATTCGACTTTATACAATCTGTTTCCCAAATTCGAATTATATAGATTCGGATTAATCCCATAGTGTAGACATACCCTAAGACAAGACACAACAGGTGGATACAGAGAGGCAGACGGGGAGCATAAGGGAACAATGAGAGGATCCTGGTAAGCATGACAGTCTGTGGTCGCAGCCTACCAGCTGCGTAGCCGTTGTCAAGGTTTTTGCAGGCATTGTGGCAGAGAGGGGTTTGGAGGAGGGGTTGGAAAGACAATGCAGATGATGCACATTTCACATATGTGACTAGCTTGTGGAACTCCCTGCCACAGGAAGTCATGAGGCCAAGAACTTAGCAAGATTCAAACAGGGATTGGACATTTCTAGAATAACAAAACTATTCCAGGTTATCATCATTAATGACGACAAACATTCTGGAAGGGCAATTAAACCACTTGCTTTAGGGCTTCAGCTGATCGCTAGCTATTAGAGACTAGGATGAAACCTTAATGGGGGGCAGATTATCCGCCATCTGCCACTGCGAGGTCCTCACACCTTTCTCTGCAGCATCTGGTGCAGGGCCTGTTGGAGTCAGGACATTGGAATAACCCAGCTGGACTCTGGAGTCTGATCCCATATGGCAGTTCCCGTGTTCCAGGGGTGAGTGAGATGCACCATAGCAATCTCACGCTCTCTGTGAGGCATTTCAGTGATGCCTGTGGCCACAGTTTCTAAGCCAAGACCATCAAGGTAGGGAGGATCTCTAACTCCATTTACATCTCTGATCGATGGACATTTTTCCCCACTGAGCAGCCTGGGATGCTGTCTGGATGGCAGCAGAATTTCCTGCTCTGGGCCTGCAGGCTGGCAGAGAAGCAGTAACATTGCTTGGCACTAAACAGCCCTTCTCTTTGCTCCTGTAATTGTTTTATGAGCTTGTTTAATTCCAATCATCCTGGTTAAGCCGCGCAGGGCTGCCCTCTGTTCCCGGAGAGGCCTTGCTGGCTGCTAGGAGTCTGCAGCGCTGGGGAGATTACTGAGACCTGGACACTTCTCCCATTTGTGAATTCTGTGTGGGCAGACCTGGATCCTTGTGATTCTGTTCATTGTGGGTTACCCAAGTGTGATGGGTTGGGTCACAGAAACCAACTTGGGACTGCCACCTGATGTGCTGAGACTACCTCTGAGCCCGTTTTCCCCGCCAGCTTGGGACTTCAGTACCCTGTCTTGTTGAGCTAGACACGCTAGCCTGCTACAAACACAGACCCAGGTCTGAACCACGTCCCCCCAAAACTGCAGACTTAACTGAAAACAGCTTAAGAAGTGCTCCTGTCTCTAGCACCCAGACACTCAGCTCCCAATGGGATCCAAACCCCAAATAAATCCATTTTACTCTGTATAAAGCTTATACAGGGTAAATTCATAAATTGTCCGCCCTCTATAACATTGATAGGATCCTCAAGGAATCAATTCTGAAGCACTTAGAAGAGAGGAAAGTGATCAGGAACAGTCAGCATGGATTCACCAAGGGCAAGTCTTACCTGACTAACCTAATTGCCTTCTATGAGGCGATAACTGACTCTGTGGATGAGGGGAAAGCAGTGGATGTGTTATTCCTTGACTTTAGCAAAGCTTTTGATTCAGTCTCCCACAGTATTCTTGCCAGCAAGTTAAAAAGTATGGATTGGATGAATGGATTATAAGGTGGATAGAAAGCTGGCTAGATCGTCGGGCTCAACGGGTAGAGATCAATGGCTCCATGTCTAGTTGGCAGCCGGTATCAAGCAGAGTGCCCCAAGGGTCAGTCCTGGGACCAGTTTTGTTCAATATCATCATTAATGATCTGGAGGATGGCGTAGACTGCACCCTCAGCAAGTTTGCAGATGACACTAAACTGGGAGGAGTGGTTGATACGCTGGAGGGTAGTGGGGTAGGGATAGGATACAGCGGGACCTAGACAAATTAGAGGATTGGGCCAAAAGAAACCTGATGAGGTTCAACAAGGACAAGTGCAGAGTCCTGCACTTAGGACGGAAGAATCCCATGCACTGCTACAGACTAGGGACCGAATGGCTAGGCAGCAGTTCTGCAGAAAAGGACCGAGGGGTTACAGTGGACGAGAAGCTGGATATGAGTCAACAGTGTGCCCTTGTTGCCAGGAAGGCTAACAGCATTTTGGGCTGTGTAAGTAGGGGCATTGCCAGCAGATCGAGGGACATGATCGTTCCCCTATATTCGATATTGGTGAGGCCTCATCTGGAGTACTACACACTACAAGAAGGATGTGGAAAAATGAGAAAGAGTCCAGCGGAGGGTAACAAAAATGATTAGGGGGCTGGAGCACATGACTTATGAGGAGAGGCTGAGAGAACTGGAATTGTTTAGTCTGCAGAAGAGAAGAATGAGGGGGGGATTTGATGGCTGCTTTCAACTACCTGAAAGGGGGTTCCAAAGAGGATGGATCTAGACTGTTCTCAGTGGTACCAGATGACAGAACAAGGAGTAATGGTCTCAAGTTGCAGTGGGGGAGGTTTAGGTTGGATATTAGGAAAAACTTTTTCACTAGTAGGGTAGTGAAGCACTGGAATGGGTTACCTAGGGAGGTGGTGGAATCTCCTTCCTTAGAAGTTTTTAAGGTCAGGCTTGACAAAGCCCTGGCTGGGATGCTTTAGTTGGGAATTGGTCCTGCTTTGAGCAAGGGGTTGGACTAGATGACCTCCTGAGGTCCCTTTCAACCCTGATAGTCTATGATAGAGATATATGCACAACTGTTTGCTCCCCCATGTATTTGTCAATAACTCTGGGTTCAATAATAAGCAAAAAGTGATTTTATTAAGTAAAAAAAGTAGTATTTAAGTGGTTCCAAGTAATAACAGACAGAACAAAGTAAGTTACCCAGCAAAATAAAACAAAAACATGCAAGTCTAAGCTAATACAGTAGGAAACTGAATACAGATAAATCTCACCCTCAGAGATGTTCCAATAAGTTTCTTTCAGAGACTAGACTCCTTTCTAGTCTGGGTGCAATCCTTTCCCCTGATACAGTCCTTGTTCCAGCTCAGGTGGTAGCTAGGGGATTTCTTATGACTGTGGCCCCCTTTGTTCTGTTTCACCCCCTATATAACTTTGGCACAAGGCAGGAATCTTTTGTCTCTTTGGGTCGCCACCCCTGCTTCTAAATGGAAAAGCACCAGGTTTAAGATGGATTCCAGTACCAGGTGACATGGTCACATAATCCTGTAAGACCCCAAGCCTTCATTCTTCCCGGCCTGACTCACAGGAAAGCTTGCAAGTAAACAGAGCCATCTACAGTCAATTGTCCTAGTTGATGGGAGCCATCAAGATTCTAAACCACCATTAATGGCGCACACTTTGCATAACTACAATAGGACCTCGGAGTTATATTTTATATTCCTAGTTTGAGATACAAGAATGATTCATTCATCCAAATAGGATGACCACACTCGGTAGATTATAAGCTTTGTAATGATACCTTACAAGAGACCTTTTGCATGAAGCATATTCCAGTTACATTATATTCACACTCATTAGCATATTTTCATAAAAGCATATGGAATGCAATGTCACACCGACCCCGGCCCCCTGTGGGTGGCAGCTCCAGGCAGGGCCGGCCCGAGACGAAATGGTGCTCCAAGCAAGTAGCATCTTCCGCCCCCCCCCCCCCCCCATTTGGTAAACTTTTGAATACCTTATTTCTTATTGCATTTGTAGCCCATTTCATGACTTTGATGCACAATTCGCATGCATGATTGATCCCTCTCATATAAGATGATACATTTGAACACTAGGAGCTTTAAATCTGTACTTATTCATGCGATATATAAGCATATAAAAGCAAGAAAAATGTCGTTCTCAAAGTCTGGAAGGTTCCACGAGGTTCTACAAACGTCCGGAACATTCTAGGAGATTAGTGGAAAAGGAATCCACATAGGAAATACCTGAAACATTTTACCTCAGACATTCTATTTTCCCTTTTGTCGCTAACAACAAAAACAGCCCCCCAAGCCCAGTGCCCCCCAAGTCCAGCACGCCAGGCGGTCACCTAGGTCTCCTGTCCCTAAATCCAGCCCTAGCTCCAGGCCTTGGCACCATGTAACCCGGAGGACTCAAGTGATGTTCAGGCCTCTGCCCAGGTGTCACGGGGGTTGCTTCACTCATGGCTGAGGCGCTTCCTTGTGGCTCATCCAGGGATTAGCTCACCACTGGTTTGACGCGGCGTCTTGCGGCTTCTCCGCCCCTAGTCCCAATCTCTCACTCTGCGGCATTAAAAGTCCCATTGGCGGTGCTGCCCAGCTAAAGCAGGCTAGTCGCTACCTGTTCTGACACTGTGCTGCGCCCCAGAAGTGACCAGCAGCAGGTTCGACTCCTTGGCAGGGCAGCCATGGGACTCCGCACACTACCCCCACCCCCAGCACTGGCTCTGAATGGTGTTCGGTTTTCTGGAATTAGAAAGTTGGCAACCCTACCGCGGAGGGAAATCACAGAGGTGTCGAGATGACTGTGTGAATGCAGTGCAGCTGGTTCTGGGTACTCCACGAAGCTTTTGTTCTGCATAGTCTGAGCTTGTCCTCATGGAACCATTGCTGTCACCCTGAGCAGACAAGGAACCGGACAAGCCCCTTCCCCTGCAGTGGGACCGAGAGCGATGCGGCTGGCCTCCCCATCTTCCCTTATGCAAGGCCCTGGGGGCAACGTAGGGCCAGATTTTGAAAGGTATTTAGATGTCTAAAGATGCAGGTAGGTGCCTAATAGGGTTTTCAAAAGTGTTTTTTATTTCAGTGGGAGCTAGGCACCTAGGCACTTCTGCAAACCCACTCGGAGACCCCTGCATCTGTAGGCAAATAAATACCTTTAAAAAATCTGTCTTTGCTGTCTGAGATCAGACACCCCTCCCTGTGTACGCACACAGCCATCGACATGCGCACACACACACCTGCCAGCAGCCTGGGGCCTTGCAAATCACGAGGCCAGCCCTGCCAAAGTCATGAAGAGCCATTGTCATTTCTTCCTCTCGGCTGTCATGCAGAAGCGGCTGTAGTTCAGTGCTGGGTGAAGTATTTTCTGTCTGGAATTTGCAGTGATTGTGCAAAATGCCTGTGGGACTCTGGGTGAAAGACACTATGGGCCATATTTTCAAAAGTGCTCAGCACCCAGCAGCTCCCATGGTTCCCAGTTGGGCAGGGGCAGGGGAATTCTCCATTGCTTTCAGTCAGAGCTTCTGGCTCATTTCGAGCCTAACGAGAACGCCACGCCTTTGACATGTAATGGAATGTAAATAAGTATTTCGGTAATTATTGTGATTGCTATTGTAATAGGTGACATGGCAACAGCGAGGCTGGAGAAGCAGACTGACTTCTAGCTGCCCTCAACTAGCAAGAGGCTGTTAGGGTGGCAGATATCCTGCTCCCTCAGAAACATCTGTCTCACCCATCACTGTGGTACCTGGCTGTTCAGACGGCTATACAGCCCTGTGCTCTGACCACTAGACAGCACTCTCCAAGCTCTGCTGTGGCTGTGCTATGAAGTCAGGCATTGCTGTTGGCTGTCATGGGAAGCCTGCAGGGCCACAGTGCTGCTAGGATTGGCTGGGGCTGGGTACAGACAATCCCCTCTATCATTTGCCGGGCGCGTGAATGCCCAGGTGCAGCGAAGGCTCCCAGTCTGTTCTGGAGAATCCATGCGGTCCATTCCCAGCCTGAAGCTCCCAGCCCCCATGCAGTTTCGGAGGAGAAGGGGCAGGTGCTGGCTGGGGCTCTGTAGACAGCAGGGCAGGGAGAGACCTGGGAAGCAGCAGAGGGCAGTGGAATAGACGCCTTATTGTCAGTCTGAAAGTGCCTCCCCCCACGTAGGGGCTTCCTGGGGGCAAGCGGGATTCTAGCTCCGGTGTATCATTCCTCACAGAGCAGTGATGGGTGCTGCAGGGTGTGGGACTTGCATGGTGACCTTGCTGATTTCAAGGCTCCTCCTTTGCCAGCAGAGCCCGCACTCCTTGCCCCAGAGGACGGTGCAGGCGGTGCTGCTGTCCTCCCCGCGCTTCATGTTCTTCTGCATGACCGCTTTCAAACTGACGCCACGTGACTGGAGAGCAAAATAATTGTGTGTGTGTGTGTGTGTGTGCGCGCGCGTGTGCATGCATGTGCGCCTCTTGTATGCAGTGTGCATGCACATGTGCCTGTGTGCTCCTTGTCAGGGCAGAGCGGATTTCTGATTGAATACGGAGGCGTTAATCCAATTGCTGGCAACTGAAAAGCCATCAGAGGCTGTTCATCATATAAATGGCATTAAGAGGGCTCCTCAATCAGATTCCAGCCTTGTATTCGAATGGGAGCCAGGTCTCATTTCCCTCTATCAGTATTGTTACGTTGCCTCTGAATGACTCCAGGTGGACTCAGCTCTGGGATGCCATCAGCGGCCAGGGTGCAGCGGGTGTGTGTTTCGGTTCACAGCTTGTTGCGGCACGGTGTCTCTGTGTGATTCACCAGGTGCCTGGTCACAAAGGGGGCCAGTATTCTCAGGGGCAGCTCATGGGCCAGGCACGATTCACACCAAATCCAACCAAGTTTGGGACTGACCGGTGAAATGAGCTGGTGAGTTTTTACCCCCATCATGAAGCCATACCTACTGCTGGCTGTCTCAACAAAGAAGCTAAGATTCAAATAGGGCCCCAGAGGCAGAGCTGCCCCCAACCCTGGGTCTGTGGGGATCAGGTTGGATAGCCTGCAGCCATGCTGTTCTGTGCCCAGGCCCATCTTCAGTCCCTAGGGCTGGAAATCAGGCCACAGGGCAAACCCCAGCAGAGACCCTGGGACTAGGACTGCCATCTCCAAGACAAGAGGCAGAAAAAATGGCCACAGGCCACCCCCACACCAACAAAAAGGATCCTAGTGCCAACTATAGCTAATTTTCCCCCAAAAGCCCCTGTGCCCACCAGCTCCTAGGAGCCCCCAACTATCCCCTCCCAGGAGCTCCGGCCTCCACAACCCCATTCCCCGCTCTTCACTCCTCCCTGCTGGTGAGCCTCGCTCCTGGACCCCAACTCCAAGAGGAGCTGCCGAGGTTTTGGCAGGTTGAGGGCCTGGCCCTCGGGGTAGGACTTAGCAGGTGCTAGCCCTGCTCCCAGCAGTAGCTGCATAGCACATTAAATCTTGTCACTGGTAGCCAGCATGGCAGTGTGAAAACCAGGCAGGTAGCAGCCCTACCTGGGATGCTGGGGTTTTTTGGGGAGCTGCAGGGGAGTGGGCTTGCTCTGGGGCCTCACTGAGCTCCGAGATAGACTGTGCTGCTGCCTGCTGAGCTGCACTGACCTGCCAGCTGCAGTCTGTTCTCATGGGGCCCTGGCTGTATGCGCCAGTCCCTCCAAGAGGCCACTTGTCCCCGCGGCTCAAGGTGCTGTCGCTGCCTGAGTGTGAGGAAGAGGGTTGTGAGCAGCAGACATAGAACATGGCACCTCTAAAAGCACAGGCCACTAACTGCCCAGGCCCTGCTCCGTTATCCAAGGCTGCAGCCGGCTCCCCAGCCTCTATGTGGCTTAGCCACACTGGGGGGAAAGGGCCATCCAGAGTGGTGGGTTAGATAAGCACAAATCCCGCCTGCAGGCAGGGCCATCCAGAGGATTCAGGGGGCCTGGGGCAAAGCAATTTCGGGGGCCTCTTCCATAAAAAAAGTTGCAATACTATAGAATACTATATTCTCGTGGAGGCCCCTGCGGGGCCCGGGGCCTAGGGCAAATTGCCCCACTTCCCCCCCTCCCCCCGGCAGCCCTGCCTGCAGGAGCCTGATGCGCTGATGGCAGGAGCCAGGGCTGGTTCCAGGCACCAGCTTGCCAAGCAGGTGCTTGGGGCGGCCACTCTGGAGAGGGGCAGCACGTCCAGCTGTTCGGCGGCAATTCGGCGGATGGTTGCTCACTCCCGAGTGAAGGACCTCCCGCCAAATTGCTGCCGCAGATCGCGATTGCGGCTTTTTTTTTTTTTTTTTTGCCGCTTGGGGCGGCAAAAACCCTGGAGCTGGCCCTGGCAGGAGCAGAGTCATCCAGGCTCACACTGTACTGAGGCTGTTGGCTGCAGACAGAACCTATGGTTCCCTCTAGCCCAGGGGTCGGCAACCTTTCAGAAGTGTGTGCTGAGTCTTCATTTATTGACTCTCATTTAAGGTTTCGCGTGCCAGTCATACATTTTAACGTTTTTAGAAGGTCTCTTTCTATAAGTCTATAATATAGAACTAAACTATTGTTGTATGTAAAGTAAATAAGGTTTTTAAAATGTTTAAGAAGCTTCATTTAAAATTAAATTAAAATGCAGAGCCCCAGGCCGGACCAGTGGCCAGGACCCGGGCAGTGTGAGTGCCACTGAAAATCAGCTCGCGTGCCACCTTCGGCACGTGTGCCATAGGTTGCCTACCCCTGCTCTAGCCCAATCCAAGATGCAAGTTCTCAGCAACATGCTGGCTGGGCCTGCCTCGACGCCTCACTGCATCACTCTCGTAAATGTAACAGCAAAGGAGAAAACCCCAGCCCCGTTGGGACAGATCCGCCCGCAGGCCTGCTGCAGCTTCGGCTAGAACAGTGAACTGAACAGTCAACAGTTTAGAGAGCAGCTGGCAAGGAGCCTGCACCCCTCCCCCATACAGTCCCAGCAGGGTAGATGCCTAGCTGGGAGCGCAGACCCACTGGCCTTTGAGCATACAGCTGGGAATTCTTTCAGTGTGTAATTCCAGCTCCCTTGGTAGTCAGGGCATGGATGGCTTCCTTAGATAAGCACACAAACCAGTCCCTTCCTGCCTGTGAAATACAAACCAGAGAGGCAGCCCCCTTCTTTGGGAAACTCAATTAGCACAAGAAAGAGGCTTTGATTTAAAGAAACTCCAAGTGAGTGACATCTCCTAATCTGAGGAGGAGTAATTTAGGGAGGTAGGGGAGTGTGTGCCTGTGTGAGAGAGACAGAGAGAGCTTCACTGCCATCCATCAAAGGAGGATCAGGGTGGTTTAAAGAGCCACTGCAAAGATAAAGATCTATTCCTATTTTTCCTAGCTCTTACCTCGATCGTGACTATTGGTTCAAGCTGTAGAGTAACACTATCACCAGAGAGCGCGAGTAGGAAATAAAAACTGCATAAAACCCAAGACCATACGGGGCCCAGAGTATAACCCTGTGCATGTCATTTGCACTGGCACATCCTGGGTGTGAAATGCACCATCTCAGAACGCCCTTCGCTCTGGTGTCAATCACTGCACAGGGCGTAGGCAGTAATCAGCCCCGTGAGGCATTTCACAGTGAATGCCAAACATTTAAAAAGGGGCTGCTGGTTTGGAAGGCCCCACCTCGGGGCCTGATTTGTAGGGATGCTCTGCTCAACCCCCAAATCTCCAGCTGAAGCCAAGGGGAACTGGGGGTTCCTAGCTTCATGTGTAAATCAGGCCCCAGGTGTTTCAAGTCAGGCTCTGAAAAAGGGAATTACCCCAAATCCATGGCAATTTAAGCCTGATGTTATAACCCAGGCGGCCTTGAAGTCTGAATCTGATGTTTGTTACTGTAATTAGCTGGATGGGAATCCTATTTAAAACAATTTCAACCTGAGATAATTAAACAGGATGAATTTGACGAGTCTAATTTACTTTGCTGCTGATTAACTTTGCTTCGTTTTGCACTTCACTCAGCTGGGAAAGTGAAACAAAATTGGTGCTGCCAATGCAAGTGATTTTATCTTGAGTCTCATGGTATTCATTGTTCTTAAAGCTCCAGCTGCTGGAGTCAAGTGATCATGTGAGAATATCAGCTTTTATTTTAAAAAAATATTTCTCTCCGTCATGATTGAGAAAATCTTGAAACTGTGACCCGAGGGTGATCTAAATGTCCTCAACCAGACAAAAAAATGTTCCGAAATTTCATTTTTTAAAAATCCCAGACTTGTAAAGCCAATCTCGTGATTTTTGAGAGCTGATTTATGAATGCTGGAGGCTTGGCCATTCTGCAACATTGCTCTGATTCACTTTGGCCCAGATTATTAAAGGTGTTTAGGCAGCCAACTCCCGTTCTAAATTTCACTTCCATTATTCCCGTGCACTAGCCCAGCAGTTCTCAGACTTCACTGCACTGTGACCCCCTTCTGACAACAAAAATGACTATACGTCCCCACACCACAAGGGGTTCCACCAAACTAAATTGCTGCGGGGCTCAGGCTTTGGTTTTCTGCCCTGGGCCCCAGCGAGTCTAACGCCAGCCCTGGCGACTCCATTAAAATGAACTCGCGACCCACTTTGGGGTCTTGACCCACAGTTTGAGAACCGCTGCACTAGCCCAAATGACAAGGGATTTCTAGGTTCTTGACTCTGCCGAAGCAAAGCTCTCACTTTGCCAAAACAAAGATCCTGACTGGTCCCACTGCAAACAAAATCCATTGCATGGGAATTTTCCAATCTGTTAACTTTGTTTCCCCTTCAAACCACCCCTAAAGCTTGGGCAGAATCTATTTGTATTTACATTTGGAATCACCTTCATTTTAGATCAAAGGAAAGTAATAAAATAAGAGAAAAAAACACAAAAGTAAAGTCCTCTGATGCTTACTCTTTCACTCTCAGAACACTTGTGCATGTGTACGTGCAATTTCTGTAACAGTCTGCACTGATCAGAGCACAGAATGGCAGCAGACTCTCTAGCAGATGGCAACAAATGCCAGAAAATTTTAAAGGGGCGGCGCACAGAAAGACAGAATCCCATTGAGCGCGTGGTTCCCAAACTGCCAGGCTTTGTGCTGATGCAAACAGTGTTTGAAGGGAGATAAACCTCCCGTTTCAGGGCATTAGCTGACCTGTAACTGGTCAGACTTGGGATGAGCCCTCCATTGGGGCAGATTACCACACATCTGCCTGCTTCGGGATTCTTGCACCTTCCTCTGCAGCAGGTGTGGGTGAGGGGTCACTGCATTCGATAAGCAAGCTCCCCTGAGGTTTATATGGCCGTACATAGGGAGAGCAGTGTGCTAGTAGCTGATAGTGCTGCTCCGTTGGAGAGCTGGGTGAGACAAGCTGATGGGTTCTCAGCCCAGCACCGATGCTTAGCCCTAGGGCAAAACCAAGGCATCTATGTCTTGGAATGAACGTCTGTGCTGCATCTAGACACACATCTATGCTGGCAGCAGAAGCAGGACAACAGGCCTCCAGGGTGGGAGCTGGCTGCTAACTGCCCTCCCTGGCAAAGCGACTCCCCAGCTCGCTGGGCCCTGGAGTTGAAGCTCCAGGCTCTAGCTCCACTGCTGATTCTGGTGTGTGTGCAACAGTGGGAGTCTGTTGCTCCTGTTGTAGCCAATGTGGCTCAGATACCAGCTCCAAGGGCCTCCCTTTCGGCAGGTGAGCAGGGCTCTTGCTGTCCCTGTGTGGGCTGGTAGGAGTCAGTGAGTGCCAGGGCCGTGACAGCGTGTGTGTGTGCTGGGGGAAGGGCAGTGCACCAGCCCTGACGGATCCAGGCAGCAGTTCCCCCTGTGGCAGGCAGGGGGTGCTGGCACAGGCAAAGGGTGACCCAGGTCTGTCCTGTTTTGCAGGCTGAGGTACATGGTGAAGCAGCTGGAGAATGGCGAGGTGAACATCGTGGAACTAAAGAAGAACCTGGAGTACACAGCTTCATTGCTAGAGGCCGTCTACATTGATGAGACCAGGTAGGCTGGGGTGTGCCTGCCCCATAGTGTCCCCTGGGGATACTAGGGGGTGCATGGGGGACACTCCCTCCTGGGGAGGATGTATAGGGGATGGGGTGCCATGCTGACAAGTGTGGGTGGGATGCATAGGGGATGAGATGCTGTGCTGATGGGGCATATGGAGGGAGAGTATATGGGGGATGGGGTGCTGTGCTGACAGGGGTGTGTGGGGGGGTGCATAGGGGACAGGGTGCTGTGCTGATAGGGGTGTGTATAGGGAACAGGGTGCTGTGCTGCCTGGGAGATGGAGGGGAAGTGTATAGGGTGTCAAGCTGTCCTGCAGCAGCTCAAGAGCATGAGTACCAGCCTGTGGGCAGACTGTTAAGAACCAGGACACAACCCCCAAATTATTTGAGAGTTCTGTGCTTAGATTTCACCAATCAGTTATCAAGTATAAACTCCTCAGGCAATGTAACAGCCTAACCTCGGAGTCACAGACAGTCCCCCTGCATACTCTGATCTGTCTTGCCACGCAGGTGAGCCTGTCTTTGTGACAGATGTTCCCTTACACCAAGGATCACAGCAATAGTCAGGTTACTCCCAGTCCCAAAGAACCAGCCACTTACCCCAGGTCAGTAGCACCTTAGATCTCACACCAAAGACAAGACTTGTAGCCAAGCCTATAATAAACTATATACAGATTTATAACCTAGGGAAAGGAAATAAGAGTTATTTCACTGATGATCTACAACACATCCTGGACAATGATCCCTCACTTTCACAGACCTTGGGAGGCAGGCCAGTCCTCGCCCACAGACAACCCTCCAACCTTAAGCATATTCTCACCAGCAACCACGCACCGCACCATAACAACTCTAACTCAGGAACCAACCCATGCAACAAACCTCGATGCCAACTCTGCCCACATATCTACACCAGCAACACCATCACAGGACCTAACCAGATCAGCTACAACATCATCGGCTCATTCACCTGCACGTCCACCAATGTTATATATGCCATCATGTGCCAGCAATGCCCCTCTGCTATGTACATTGGCCAAACTGGACAGTCACTACGCAAGAGGATGAATGGACACAAGTCAGATCAGGAATGGCAATGCACAAAAACCTGTAGGAGAACACTTCAACCTCCCTGGCTACACAATAGCAGATGTAAAGGTAGCCATCTTACAGCAAAAAAACTTCAGGACCAGACTCCAAAGAGAAACTGTTGAGCTCCAGTTCATTTGCAAATTTGACACCATCAGATCAGGATTAAACAAAGACTGTGAATGGCTAGCCAACTACAGAAGCAGTTTCTCCTCCCTTGGTATTCACACCTCAACTGCTAGCAGACCACCTCACCCTCCCTGATTGAACTAACCTCGTTATCTCCATACGGATTTATACCTGCCTCTGGAGATTTCCATTACTTGCGTCTGATGAAGTGGGCATTCACCCACGAAAGCTTATGCTCCCAATACTTCTGTTAGTCCTAAAGGTGCCACAGGACCCTCTGTTGCTTTTTACAGATTCAGAATAACACGGCTACCCCTCTGTTCTTTAATATGCAAGCTCATATGTCCTTTTGGGCTAACCCAGGCTAAGAAGCTGGGGATCTTTTGCCTATCAATCCTTGCCTCTAAGAGTCCAAGCAGTATAAAAGTTACAATTCCTCCTTGTTAGCACTTTTTATTTCTTTCCCCTTTCTGCATCGAGTTGTATATTCAGCTGTTGGGAGGAATTCACTTGCATGGCTCCTCTTCATGGTGGGGGAGAGCGATCAGCAAAGCCTTTTGTCCTCTGATGTTCGGTGTTGATGGGCCTCTGTCAAGGCTGATCCCCCACTCTGGCATTTTTAGTGCAGAAGGTGGGGGCCCGCAAGGATTCTAAAAATTAATACTGGCCACTCCAGGCTTGTATTAAACTCCCAAGTTTACAGCTTCTCTCTGATCTTGGATGGGTAGATGCTGCCACAACCCAAGTGCAAAAAAACCCCTTGGGACCCAGAAAGGTGCACTTGGGAAGTCCTCCCTGTGGGGTACCCTCAAGCCCTTTCACCCCCCTCCAGGGAAGAGCTGAGAAAGAAAACAAAGGAAATCAGCTGTTGCCACCAGCTAATCAAACAACATATGCACAAACCTCTTAGGGACACAAAAATCCAATCCTGTTCTTAAAAAAGGTAAATTTTATTAAAAACAAAAAGAAAGAAAAACATCTCGAACTTAGGCTAAGCACCCAAAATAGCTTTCTTGAGGTTCAGCTTAAAGGTTACGAGCAAACAAAAGCATCGGGGGTTAGCACAGAGGAGTCCACTAGCCATAAGAAATAAACAGAGCTAAACCTAATCGCGTCTTTCTAAACATTCCTGATCTACTTATACATTTGGGGGTTCCAAATAAGTAGTTCTAGGTATGCTCTCATAGACTCATAGACTCATAGACTTTAAGGTCAGAAGGGACCATTATGATCATCTGGTCTGACCCCCTGCATGCTGCAGGCCATAAAACCGTCCCCACCCCTTCCCTGGACTCTGCTGCTGAAGTCCCCAATCCAGTTATTAGTGACTTCAATCCGCAGAGACCCTCCTGCTAGAGATCCCTGCCCCATGCTGCGGAGGAAGGCGAAAAACCTCCAGAGGCTCAGCCAATCTGCCCTGGAGGAAAATTCCTTCCCGACCCCAAATATGGCGATCAGTAAGACCCCGAGCATATAGGCAAGAGTCTCCATCCTGACCCCTTTTAGCCATTATGCTATTTACCTACCATTGCTTGGTTTTCCTTGACTACTATGTTTTACCATTAAACCATTCCCTCCATAAACTTATCTAACTTAATCTTAAAACCAGACAGGTCCCTCGCCCCCACCGTTTCCCTCGGAAGGCCGTTCCAATATTTCACCCCTCTGACGGTCAGAAACCTTCGTCTAATTTCTAGCCTGAACTTCCCCACGGCAAGTTTATATCCATTCGTTCTCGTATCCACGTTAGTACTAAACTGGAATAATTCTTCTCCCTCCCTTGTGTTAATCCCTCTAATATATTTAAAGATAGCAATCATATCCCCTCTCAGCCTTCGCTTTGTCAGACTAAACAACCCAAGCTCCTCTAGTCTCCTTTCATACGACAGGTTTTCCATTCCTCTGATCATCCTAGTGGCCCTTCTCTGCACCCGTTCCAGTTTGAGTTCATCTTTTTTAAACATGGGAGACCAGAACTGCACACAGTACTCCAAATGAGGTCTCACCAGCGCCTTGTACAACGGAAGCAGGACCTCCTTATCCCTACTAGATATACCTCACCTAATGCATCCCAAGACAGCATACCTGGCTTAAAGCTTCTCATAGCATAACTGCTAACTGTTCCCCTCTTTCCCAGAGAACAATAACAGAGACAAAGGGGAAGTTTTCCCCCATTTTAAAAAGTTCTAGCCTTCCCACTGGCTCTTTTGGTCAGGTGCCCCTCCCTTTCCTTTACCTGGGGGACTTTGTTAACCCTTTACAGGTAAAGCACGCAGAGAACAGCCACCAAGAGGGACTTTATAGCTAACTGGCTAGCTGGGTGTCCATAAAAGGGAGCAGCCCCCCCCCCCCGCTTCATTTATCACAGCCTCCTTAGTTGGGCAGGAGCTAACACCTCCTGTTAGAGACTTGTATTTACACTCTCCTTAATGCTTCTCTCCAGTCTGATGATTTACAGTTACAGACCAAATGGGATACAGATGCTGTAAGTGAGATTAATGCTGCAGCAACTCACAAGCTGTCAAGGCTGGATCCCCACTTTGAACTTTAGGGTACAAATGTAGGGGCCTGCATGAAAACTTCTAAGCTTAACTACCAGCTTAGCTCTGGTTTGGCTGCCACCATTTCAATGGATTCCATTCCTGGGAAACCTTGAAAAACCTTCACCAAATCCCTGGTGAATACAAATCCAAAACCCCTTGGATCTTAAAACAAGGAGAAATTAACCATTCCCCCTCCTTCCTCCCACCAACTCCTGGTGAATACAGTTCCAACCCCCCTGGGATCTACAACAGGGAGAAATTAACCATCCCCCTCCTTTCTCCCACCAACTCCTGGTGAATCAAGATCCAAACCCCTTGGATCTTGAACAAGGAAAAATCAATCAGGTTCTTAAAAAGAAGGTTTTTAATTAAAGAAAAAGGTAAAAATCATCTCTGTAAAATCAGTATGGAAATTAACCTTACAGGGTAATCAAACTTAAAGAGCTCAGAGGATTCCCCTCTAGTCTCAGGTTCAAAGTACAGCAAACAAAGATAAACACTCTAGTAAAAGGTACATTTACAAGTTGAGAAAAACAAAGGAAAACTAATACGCCTTGCCTGGCTATTTACTTACAAGTTTGAAATAGGAGAGACTTGTTTAGAAAGATGTGGAGAACCTGGATTGATGTCTGGTCCCTCTCAGTCCCGAGAACGAACACACTCCCAAACAAAGAACACAAACAACAGCCTTCCCCCCCCAAGATTTGAAAGTATCTTGTCCCCTTATTGGTCCTTTAGGTCAGATGCCAGCCAGGTTACCTGAGCTTCTTAACCCTTTACAGGGAAAAGGATTTTGGAGTCTCTGGCCAGGAGGGAGTTTATAGTACTGTACACAGGACAGCTATTACCCTTCCCTTTATAGTTATGACACAAGCATTTCATAAAGTCTAAACATTCATACAATTCGAATACCTATTTTAATAATACAACACACAAGTGAGCCAGACTGGTTCCAGCTACGCAGTTGTCAGTGTTCAGTTGAGTCATGGGGGCCTTGACATGTGCTGGCATGAGATATGCCAGCATCACATAGGGGACGGGATGCCATGCTGACAGGGATATATGGGAGAAGGACCTATAGGGGATGGGATGCCATGCTGACAGGGGTATATGGGAGAAGGACCTATAGGGGATGGGATGCCATGCTGACAGGGGTATATGGGGGGAGGACATACAGGGGATGGGATGCCATGCTGACAGGGGCACATAGGAGGAGGACATATAGGGGATGGGATGCCATGCTGACAGGGGCATATGGGAGGAGGACATATAGGGGATGGGAGGGATGCCATGCTGACAGGGGTATAAAGGAGGAGGACATAAAGGCGATGGGATGCCATGCTGACAGGGATATATTGTAGATGGCACATGGCATGTATAGGGCACAGGGCTGTGCTGATAGGGGCATATGAGGGGTGAGTGTACAGAGGTGGAGTGTGGGGGGTGGTGTGTGTCCATTCCCGGTTCACTGGCAGATTCTGTTTCAGGCAAATCCTGGACACAGAGGATGAGCTGCAGGAGATCAAGTCGGATGCGGTGCCGTCGGAGGTGCGGGACTGGCTGGCCTCCACCTTCACCCAGCAGACCCGCGCTAAGGGCCGACGCTCCGAGGAGAAGCCCAAGTTCCGCAGCATCGTCCACGCCGTTCAGGCCGGCATCTTCGTCGAGAGGTTCGGAGCTGGGGGCAGAGGGGGCATGGCGGGGGTTGTATATGGGGAGTTTGCAGGGTGCTGTATTGGCATGTAAGGAGAAAGCTCCCTGCCTGGTAGAGGGGGCTGGAAGACCGGACTCCTAGGTTCTATTCCTGGATCTGGGAGGTGACTGGGATCTGGTGGTTTCAGCATGGGGACTGGGAGCCAGGACTTTCTGGGAGGGGAGTGGTATCTAGTGGTTAGAGTCGGGGAGCAAGAAGACGGACTCCCGGGTTCCATTCCTGGCTCTGGGAAGGGAGATAGTCCAGTCACCGCCCCTCTCTGTGCCTCAGTTTCCCATATTATGCCCGGGGATGCTCCCCACACTGGGTGTGGGAGTGGAGAATGAGGCTGAACATCTGCTGAGTGCTCTGAGGAAGGGTCGAGCAGGATCACACACACCCCTCCCCTCACATGGCAGGCGATCTGCCTCACTGGGCTGGCTACCTGCCTTAACGGCCTCTTCTGGCAAATGGGGAGCAGGGCCCAGTCCCACCTGCTGCTCCCTTTCCTTGCAGGATGTTCCGCCGGACGTACACAGCTGTGGGGCCTAACTACTCCACCTCTGTCATCAACTGCCTGAAGGTAATGACGGGGAGGTGCCTGCTGCTCCCCATGCCCCTGAACCCGCAAGGGGTGATGGCTCCCATGGGGGCAGAGGCTGCAGCCAGCGGCACCTGGCATCCTCTGTGCTGCTCGCCCATTTCCCTGCGGCCATCAGAGCCAAGCATGACTCTGTCCCGTGCTGGCAGAGCCAAAGCTGGCCCTGCGAAGGCTGCATCACTATGCCCTTCATTTGGGAGGGGTCACTCGGCCCAGCCCCGCCGTGTCACACTAGCCCTGTCCCCTCTCAGCACCTGAAAATCCCCATCACCTCTTCCTGTGACATGCCCACCATGGGCCTGCTTGTATCGGCTGGGCAGCGCTGTGCCAGGCTGATGGACAGGGCCCCCACAACCACAGGCATAACCTCCTCCTACCCTTAGCTGGGGTGTCGGTGCCCCTCCCCTTCCTGCTTCTCTAGGTCATTGCCCCTGCACCCATTCACAGCTCATGCTGCCCGTGCTAGATACAGGGTGTTTCAAATGCCACCTGGATGTAACTCTGCTACCTGGAATGGGACCCAGCCTAGCCCTGTGCCAGCTCCTCCGAGCCTAGTTCAGGCTGTGCTCCCCCTGCCTGCCACGGGCCTGCTCTGAGCCAAGCTGCCTGTCCCTTGCTGGCCTTGCTGCATGGGGCGGAGATGTGACTTCCGCTCTGCCTTTCCCCCACAGACCCTGGACCTGTGGTGCTTCGATGTGTTTGCGCTGAACAGAGTGACGGAGGACCATGCCCTGCGCACCATTGTCTTTGAGCTGCTCACCAGACACAACCTCAACAGCCGCTTCAAGGTCAGCAGCCTGCCACCTTCACCCCCCCCCGTCCCCCACGAGCCTCCTGCTCCCCGCCATGTCCCATCACCAGCCCCCTGCCCCCATCATGCTCCATCAGCAGCCTCCTGCCCACTCAGCCCCAGAGGGCTGGAAGATCCAACGGGCAGTGGAACAGGAGCCCATGAATGATACCAGGATCTCCAACCCTCTACACAGCCCAGACCTGTCCCCAGCGCTCAGCTGGAGAGGAGGTTTGGGGGACACGGTACAGGGGTATGGCCAGCAGAGCCAGCACCTGAACAGGCCCGGTGGGGTCACAGCAGCCCTGAACCCATTCCTGGGGCTGGGTGCCGGCCTCTGTGTGTTGATGAAGGGCTGGGCCTTGCAGAGGAGAAATCCCCTGAGTTCTTCTCTAAGCCAACTGAATGGAGTGGTTACACCAACCTTCCCAGCTCTGCAAAGGCTTAGGTAGGGTTCACGTGCACATCTGTGGGTATGTGTGTGCATGTGAATGTGTATGTGTAATGCCCACAGACACCGGGCAGGATCGAACCTGGGACCTCTGGAGCTAAATGCATGAGTCTCTACTGCATGAGCTAAAAACCACGTGGCTCTTAACCAAAGCTGTAGCGGACTCATCAATCGCTAGCTGGGCTAGGTACCGCTAGAGGGGGACAGAGTGCCACACCCAGCAGGCCTGGGTTACATATGCACATGTATGTGTATGAGTCTGCACATATGTGTGCATGACTATGGATATGCATGCATGTGTGGCGTAGGAGTATGCATGCCTGTGAGTCTGCATGTGCATGTCTGTGGCGTGTGTGCGCCCAGGTGTGCATGTCTGTGTGTGTAGGTGACAGCTGTGCATGTCTGTGTGTCTCTGTGTGTCCGGGTGTGCATGTCAGTGTGTGTATGTGCCCAGGTGTACATGTCTGTGCCCGGGTGTGCGTGTCTGTGCATGTCTGTGCGCGGGTGTGCATGTCTGTGTGTATGTGCCCAGGTGTGCATGTCTGTGCGTGTGTGTGCCCGGGTGTGCATGTCTGTGCGTGTCTGTGCATGTCTTTGCAAGCATTGACTGTTTTTCTTCCCTCCCTTGCTGGGCCGGTTGCGTTCGCCCATTGACAGTAACTGATGGGGATGAGGTCTGTGTGAACAGCTCCGCTTGCTTTTCCTGTTCTCTCCAACGCTCCCCGTTGTCCAGGCGTGACGCAGACACCCGACTTGCTCATGTGCTCAGGGTCATACAATCACCAGCTTTGGGGTTGGGAAGGAATTTTCTCCCCAGGTCAGATTGGCAGGAACCTGGTGGTTTTCACCTTCCTCTGCAGCAGGGAGCAGGGATCACCTGCTGGGATCATAGAATCATAGAACATTAGGGTTGGAAGAGACCTCAGGAGGTCATCTAGTCCAATCCTCTGCTCAAAGCAGGACCAATACCAACTAAATCATCCCAGCCAGGGCTTTGTCAAGCCAGGCCTTAAAAACCTCTAAGGATGGAGATTACACCACATCCCTAGGTAATCCATTCCAGTGCTTCACCACCCTCCTAGTGAAATAGTGTTTCCTAATATCCAACCTAGACCTCCCCCACTGCAACTTGAGACCACTGCTCCTTGTTCTGTCATCTGCCACCACGGAGAACAGCCTAGCTCCATCCTCTTTGGAACCTCACTTCAGGTAGTTGAAGGCTGCTATCAAATCCTCCCTCACTCTTCTCTTCTGCAGACTAAATAACCACAGTTCCCTCAGCCTCTCCTCGTAAGTCATGTGCCCCAGCCCCCTAATCATTTTCATTGCCTTCCGCTGGACTCTCTCCAATTTGTCCATACCCCTTCTGTAGTGGGGGGACCAAAACTGGACGCAGTACTCCAGGTGTGGCCTCACCAGTGTCCAATAGAGGGGAATAATCACTTCCCTCGATCTGCTGGCAATGCCCCTACTAATACAGCACAATATGCCATTGGCCTTCTTGGCAACAAGGGCACAGTGTTGACTCATATCCAGCTTCTCATCCACTGTAATCCCCAAGTCCTGTACTGCAGAACTGCCGCTTTGCCAGTCGGTCCCCAGCCTGTAGCAGTGCATGGGTTCTTCTTTCCTAAGTGCAGGACTCTGCACTTGTCCTTGTTGAACCTCATCAGATTTTTTTTGGTCCAATCCTCCAATTTGTCTAGGTCACTCTGGACCCTATCCCTCCCCTCCAGCGTATCTACCTCTCCCACCAAATTAGTGTCATCTGTGAACTTGCTGAGGGTGCAATTCATCCCATCATCCAGATCATTAATAAAGATATTAAACAAAACCGGCCCCAGGACCGACCCTTGGGGCACTCCGCTTGAAACCGGCTGCCAACTAGACATCAAGCTGTTGATCACTACTCATTGAGCCCGACAATCTAGCCAGCTTTCTATCCACCTTATAGTCCAGTCATCCAATCCATACTTCTTTAACTTGCTGGCAAGAATACGGTGGGAGACCGTATCAAAAGCTTTGCTAAAGTCAAGATATATCACATCCACCGCTTTCCCCATATCCACAGAGCCAGTTATCTCATCATAGAAGGCAATCAGGTTGATCAGGCATGACTTGCCCTTGGTGAATCCATGTTGACTGTTCCTGATCATCTTCCTCTCCTCCGAGTGCTTCAAAATGGATTCCTTAAGGACCTGCTCCATGATTTTGCCTGGGACTGAAGTGAGGCTGACCGGTCTGTAGTTCCCCGGGTTCTCTTTCTTCCCTTTTTCAAATATGGGCACTATATTTGCCTTTTTCCAATCATCTGGGACCTCCCCCAATCACCACAAATTTTCAAAGATAATGGCCAATGGCTCTACGATCACATCCACGAACTCCCTCAGCACTCTTGAATCCAGAGCCGCGGAGCAAGGGGAAGACAGGGGTCTGTGGTTCCCAAGATCGCATCCCCTGGCGGCTTTTCAGTGTGGGTGAAAGGGGCCATCTCAGGCACTGGCCCATCTATGCAAACAGCCAGTGCCCAACTCCTCCGAGAAGGTGGCACCAATGTGTCTGAGCCATGTTCCTGCTGCAGCACGACCATGCATCCACCCCAGACACACTGCCTGAGTGCATGCCTCAGTGCATGCTGGGAAAATCCAGGCAGCTACCGCGTGGTGCCTCAACAGGGACAGTGCACCCAGGAGACGTGCACACAACGGCACCATGGAGTGATGCATGCTGGGATGCCTTGCCACACAGGGACCTGGGAGGAGGAGACTGTCCACATCAGTGACCCAGGTTCATTCAGGGTTCCTGGCTGCTCAGTGCCAGGCTGGGTACAGGGAGCTGCCCTGAGGTAAAATGGCTTCTGGCAGGGGTCATGCCAAGAGCTGCCATTGTTACTGTCCGAGCATTGATCATGTGGGGCAGAATATATGTTAGCATCATAGAGTCACAGACTTTAAGGTCAGAAGGGACCATTATGATCGTCTAGTCTGACCTCCTGCACAACGCAGGCCACAGAATCTCACCCACCCACTCCTGTAATAACCCCCTAGCCTATGACTGAGCTATTGAAGTCCTCAAATCATGGTTTAAAGACTTCAAGGTGCAGAGAATCCTCCAGCAAGTGACCTGTGCCCCACGCTGCAGAGGAAGGTGAAAACCCCTCAGGGCCTCTGCCAATCTGCCCTGGAGGAAAATTCCTTCCCAACCCCAAATATGGCGACCAGCTAAACCCTGAGCTTGTGGGCAAGACTCACCAGCCAGACACCCAGGAAAGAATTCTCTGTAGTAACTCAGATCCCACCCCATCTAACATCCCATCACAGGCCATTGGGCATATTTACCGCTAGTAGTCAAAGATCAATTAATTGCCAAAATTAGGCTATCCCATTATGCCCTCCCCTCCATAAACTATTCCTTGACTTTAGCAAAGCTTTTGATACGGTCTCCCACAGTATTCTTGCTGCCAAGTTAAAGAAGTATGGGCTGGATGAATGGACTGTAAGGTGGATAGAAAGCTGGCTAGATCGTCGGGCTCAACGGGTAGTGATCAATGGCTCCATGTCTAGTTGGCAGCCGGTTTCAAGCGGAGTGCCCCAAGGGTCGGTCCTGGGGCCGGTTTTGTTTAATATCTTTATTAATGATCTGGAGGATGGTGTGGACTGCACTCTCAGCAAGTTTGCAGATGACACTAAACTAGGAGGCGTGGTAGATACACTAGAGGGTAGGGATCGGATACAGAGAGACCTAGACAAATTAGAGGATTGGGCTGAAAAAAACCTGATGAGGTTCAACAAGGACAAGTGCAGAGTCCTGCACTTAGGACGGAAGAATCCCATGCACTGCTACAGACTAGGGACCGAATGGCTAGGTAGCAGTTCTGCAGAAAAGGACCTAGGGGTCACAGTGGACGAGAAGCTGGATATGAGTCAACAGTGTGCTCTTGTTGCCAAGAAGGCTAACAGCATTTTGGGCTGTATAAGTAGGGGCATTGCCAGCAGATCGAGGAACGTGATCGTTCCCCTTTATTCGACATTGGTGAGGCCTCATCTGGAATACTGTGTCCAGTTTTGGTCCCCACACTACAAGAAGGATGTGCAAATATTGGAAAGAGTCCAGCGGAGGGCAACAAAAATGATTAGGGGTCTGGAGCACATGACTTATGAGGAGAGGCTGAGGGAACTGGGATTGTTTAGTCTCCAGAAGAGAAGAATGAGGGGGGATTTGATAGCAGCCTTCAACTACCTGAAGGGGGGTTCCAAAGAGGATGGAGCTCGGCTGTTCTCAGTGGTGGCAGACGACAGAACAAGGAGCAATGGTCTCAAGTTGCAGTGGGGGAGGTCCAGGTTGGATATCAGGAAAAACTATTTCACTAGGAGGGTGGTGAAACACTGGAATGCGTTACCTAGGGAGGTGGTGGAGTCTCCTTCCTTGGAGGTTTTCAAGGCCCGGCTTGACAAAGCCCTGGCTGGGATGATTTAGCTGGGAATTGGTCCTGCTTTGAGCAGGGGGTTGGACTAGATGACCTCTTGAGGTCCCTTCCAACTCTGATATTCTATGATTCTATGATTCTATGAAACTTATCAAGCTTCGTCTTGAAGACAGATATGTCTTTTGCCCCCACTGTTTCCCTCGGAAGGCTGTTCCAGAATTTCACTCCTCTGATGGTTAGAAACTTTAGTCTAATTTCAAGTCTAAACTTCCTGATGGCCAGATTATATCCATTTGTTCTTGTGTCCACATTGCTACTGAGCTTAAATAATTCCTCTCCCTCCCTGGTATTTATCCCTCTGATATATTTATAAAGAGCAATCATATCTCCCCTCAGCCTTCTTTTGGTTAGGTTAAACAAGCCAAGCTCTTTGAGTCTCCTTTCATAAGACAGGTTTTCCATTCCTCGGATCATCCTAGTAGCCCTTCTCTGTACCTGTTCCAGTTTGAATTCATCCTTCTTAAATATGGGAGACCAGAACTGCACACAATATTCCAGATGAGGTCTCCCCAGTGCCTTGTATAACGATACTAACACCTCCTTATCTCTACTGGAAATACCTCGCCTGATGCATCCCAAGACCGCATTCACTTTTTTCACGGTGATATCACATTGGCGGCTCATAGTCATCCTGTGATCAACCAATACTCCGAGGTCCTTCTCCTCCTCTGTTACTTCCAACTGATGTACTAAACTCCGAGCCAGCCCTGTCTGGGTGCCTGGGTGGGAGGGGCTGGAGTGGGCACAGGGCTGCAATGGGCAAGGGAGTCAGTGGTGCTGCGTTGGGCAGCTCAAGTGCCCTGCAGGGCCCGATTTCCAGGGCCCATCTCTGCTCTTTGCCACACATCTGCTGGGAGTCGCCGGCGCTGCTCCAGATTTTTGAGAGCAGAGTCGAGCCTCAATCCCAGAGACCTTCCCATGGGCCCCACAGTCATGGCATGTCCGTCAAAGACCCTGGCTTAGCAGATTGGGGCTTTCCTTCTGCAGCCACAATGGGTGCGGGGGCCCAAGGGGGCTGGAAGCCTGACAGTGTGTTGGTCTAGAATAGATCATTGTTGATTTCCCAAATGGAAGCACCAAAGAGCCCAGGCCGGGGTCAGGCCCAGTGTGCCGGATGCTGCACTGGCTGCCCCAGCCTGGAGAGCAGAGGTGTCAGACAGGCTGTGCTGGGGCGAGGGAGAGCAGAAGCAGCACAGGCTGTCTCCACCTGCCAATCTCTGGAGCAGACTCCCCTTTGCCCCTGTCCCCTGAGGGAACAGACTCGGGTGTGATGCTCCTCTCCCCACTCACAGCAGGGTCGGGACTTGACAGACAGCATCTCCACCCCCCATCTTGTCTCTGCCCTCTGCGTATGGCAGGGCTCTGGCAACGTGGCGCTGTCACTCAGGGGCTGGCAGCATGGTGTCCCCTGGGCCAGGCAGCTGCAATACCATAGAACAGGCAGGGCAGGGCTGCCCCCTGCCTGTGGGCCCCAGCCTCAGCCTGGCCCCATTGAGCCCCACAATGGCTGGGAGAGTCCTGGGGCCCATTCACTCCCTGGCCTCTTTGCAGGTACTGCTCAAAGACACAGGTGGCTTTACCCGCGGGAGCAGCAGCAGTTATTCCAGTGAGTAAGTCCCTGCAGGATGGGGCCTGAGCCACTCTGACATCAGCAAATAGAACAAGATTCCCCAAAACCACAGTGGGAAAGCAGGCCACTGCCCGGGGGTCTGTGTGTGGTGGGGTGTCGAAGATCTGTGGTCTAGTGGCCAGAGCACAGGTCTGGGAGCGAGGAGTGCTTGAGTCCTTTTCCCACCTTTGGAAAATCACTTGGTTGTCTCTGTGCCTCAATTTCCCCATCAGTCCTTCCTGGCTGCCCCTAGGGTTATTACGTGGTGAGATTTCTGGCTACAGGACAGGCTGGCAGCCCTCTTTGGCATGCAGATACCCCTGCAGCGTGCTTGCATGCTGCCAGCTCAGGGCTCTGGTGCTGCAGCCTGACCCCTGTCTCCTTGCTCCGCAGATTCCCACTGTGTTTTTAATGACCTTACTGGACGCACTGGAGGCTGGCTATGGGAAATACAAGAACCCCTACCACAATCAGATCCATGCGGCGGACGTGACCCAGACTGTGCACTGCTTCCTGCTGCGCACTGGCATGGTGGTACGTAGGTGCTGTGCCAGCTGGCTGTGTCCAGGGCCCCTCCTCTGGGTTCATGCTGAGGGGTCATGGTCTGGCCTCTCCACTGGTGGCTAATGGGGGGAGGTGGGAAGATCAGGGCATGCTACTGCTTCCTCCCTGGTGCCCATGGGTGGAGGGTAGGGGATCTCCCACAGCACTCAGCAGCAGCTGCTCCAAGCACCTTGTTGCACAAGCCGGGGAGGGGGAAGCTCCATTCTGGCTCTTTCCCAGGTTTGGGGGGGATCCAGAGTTTGGTTCAGCTAGTTTTAGAGTCAGGGCCCAGCCTGGGGGTGGGTTAGATCCAGCCCCACTTCACCAGAGTTTGCGGGTGTTGGGATCTGGGTCTTGGTCCAAGCCCATGTAAGAGCTGCCTGGTTCCAGTGCAAGGGGCTGCATTGTTACCAAGGCGCACAGCGCCCCCTAGCGGCCTCTCCACCTTCACAGAAACGGCCAGGTGGAGAAACCAGCTCAGGGTCTGGAGGGTGAATGGGGCTGAGTGCCCTCCTTCTCCCAGCTCCCTGGGCAGGCCTTGGCTGCTTCCTCCTGCCCAGCCAAGCCATCACCTGCACCTGACACCTGTGCCTGCCCTGCTGCCAGCATAGCCTGGGCCCCAGCCCATGAGAAGGAGTCAGGAACAGGCTGGAGGGACACAAGTTTTGGGGGTCACTATGTTAAGGTGCCTGCTCCCAACCTCCCCCCCTCCAGGTTATGTAGGAGCAGTGATTCCTGCACCTCTGCCCAGGGACAGGACAGGGTGCTGAGCTGGGCAGCACCCCTCCTGGGCACTAACAGCGTCTTTGCCCCCCAGCACTGTCTGACGGAGATTGAGGTCCTGGCCATCATCTTCGCAGCTGCCATCCACGACTATGAGCACACGGGCACCACTAATAGCTTCCACATTCAGACCAAGTGAGTGCCCAGGCGGCAGCGCATGGCACGGCCCCTCCTGCCCGGGATCTCATGGGCTCTCCTGGAGAGGAGCTATGCTTCACCGAGTGCTGCAGGGTGGGCAGGGTGCCCATTGGGTGGGTAGCAGGGGGGGAGCAGGGTGTCCAGGGGCCAAGCACTGGGAGGAGGGGCAACGTGCCATGGGCCAGGCAATGTGGGTAAGGCAGGTTGCCTGTGGTCGGGCAGTGGGGAAGGGGCAGGGTGCCTATGGACTGAGCTGTGGGGAAGGGGCAGGGTGCCTATGGGCCGGGCAGTGAGGGAGGGATAGGATGCCTATGGGCCGGGCATAGATATGGGGTGGGGATGGGGACTACTCTGGGCTGGGCACAATACAAAGGTTTCCATTGGTTGTGGCTGAGCTGCAGATATCATGAGAATTACCCCACCCCCATCTCTCTGGGGGAGGATCGGGCTCACTCCGGTCTGCACTCTGGGGGATTCAGCCCTGTTCTGGCCTGTGCTCTGGGGGAGGATCGGGCTTGCTCCGACCTGCGCTCTGGGGGGATTGGGACCATTTCGGCCTGTGCTCTGGGGGAGGATCGGGCTCGCTCCGGCCTGCGCTCTGGGGGGATCGGGCCCATTCTGGCCTGTGCTCTGGGGGAGGATTGGGCTTGCTCCGGCCTGCGCTCTGGGGGGGATCGGGCCCATTCCGGCCTGTGCTCTGGGGGAGGATCAGGCCCGCTCTGGCCTGTGCTCCTAGGGGAGGATTGGGCACACTGCGGCCTGTGCTGTGGGGGAGGATCGGGCCCATTCTGGCCTGTGCTCTGGGGGAGGATCAGGCTTGCTCCGGCCTGCGCTCTGGGGGGATCGGGCCTGGCCTGCACTCCGGTGAAGAATTGGGCTCGCTCCAGCATGGGCTCTGGGGCAGAATCAGGCCCAATCTGGCCTACGCTGTGCTGGTTTACTCATCCCTCAGTGACGCTGTTGTGATAGCGGCCGGCTGCCTGCCCGGGGCGGCCTCTCCCCAGCCCCAAATCTGAGCCACGGCTCCTCTGGTCCCAGGTCTGACTGTGCCATCCTGTACAACGACCGCTCGGTGCTGGAGAACCACCACATCAGCGCTGTCTTCCGCATGATGCAGGAGGATGAGATGAACATCTTCGTCAATCTGGCCAAGGATGAGTTTGGGTAAGGCCCTGCCCTCCCGCCCCCCTGCAGATCCCCCAGAACCTGTGTCCCCCTCACTTCTGCCAGCCATGGGGTTGCAAATAAGTGGCTAATCCTGCTGCCCATCTGGTCAGCAGGGAGCACATTGCAGGCTTCTGCTTATGATCATATGTGTCCGCTCAGAGCAGAGACACTGGGCAGCAGATACAGACGTCGGCCCCATCCCAAATCGCAATGGAGGCAGAGAGGGGACCTGCCTCCCCTCCGTGTTTATGATTTATCAATTGAGTTACTGTGTCACTTAGGGGCCCTAGTCCTGGAGCAGGATCCCGGTGTGCTAGCACTGTACAGACACAATACAAAAAGACAGTCCCCAGGATGCCTAGTTAGTGAGTTGCTGATGGGATTTTTAACATCGAGCGACAGTAAAGCACCCCATCATGGGGGTGGAAGTGGTTAATGATGGGGGTCCATCTCTCTGACATTCATGCCTGGAGCACATCAGTCCCTCTGCACCAGGTGGGGAATGGGGCAGGGAGCTCATTCAGCCGGAGGCTCTTCTAACTGTATTTCTGAGCCTTCTCTGTGCAGGGGACCCCTTAATGGGGAGCCCTGGGGGCAACTGCCAGCTTGTGTTCATTGTGTTGTACTGACAGAGCAGCCACAAAAGGGTCAGTTCATAAAATGCAATGGGTGGAGCGTGTGCAACGGGCTGAGTTGCTGGCTGTACAGGAGTGATCACGCGTCTATTTCTCCACATGGGGCAGGGAGCTGCGGTCCCTGGTGATTGAGATGGTCCTGGCCACAGACATGTCCTGTCACTTCCAGCAGGTCAAGTCCATGAAAACCTCCCTCCAGCAGCTGGAGAGGTGAGTGAGGGGGTGGAGGTAGGGGTGGAGGTGTTGCGGGGGGTGTTGAAGGAAAGTGCTGCTTCAAGGGGAAGCAAGAGGTGGTGTTGGCGGGGGGGGGGGGGGCGGGGGGGAGATGTTTTGTGCACATAGGAAGTTTATGGGCACGTGTGGCTTTGTGTGCAGCTGAGGTGGGCGACAGGAACGTGTGTGTAACGCGTGGATTTTGGGAGTCGGATGTGTGCTGGGAGGGGGTGCGCATTGTATGAGTGTGTGTGTGTTTGTGCACACATGCATGCTTTGGCTGTGCAGGTCTGTGTGTCTATATGCACGCACACGTATGTCTACACATGCCTGCATGTGCACATATGTGTGTCTGCACACATGTGCCTGTGCGTGTACATGTGTCTGCATGCATTATGTTGACAAATTAGAGCGTGTTCAGGGAAGAGCCACAAGGACAATTCAATGCCTGGAGAAGCTGCTTGCCGGGGAGAGACGGAAGAAGCTCCATCTACTTAGCTTATCAAACAGCAGGGTAAGAGCTGACTTGATCCTGGTCTGTAAATCCCTACACAGGAGCAGATTTCTGAGAGCAGAGAGCTCTTTAATCTCGCACTCAAAGGCAGAGCGCGATCCAATGGCTTGAAGCAGAAGCTCAACAAATTCAGGCTAGAAATAAGATGCAAAAGGTTAAGTGAGGAGAATTAACCCTGGGAACAACTGGTCCCGGGGTGCAGTGGATTCTCTGTCATGTGGGGTCAATCTGTCCTGCAGCTGGAGCTGTAATTCCCAGTTTGGGTGTACGGACACTCGCTAGCTTTGATGGAGGTAACATGCTACAAAGAGCAGTGTGGCTGCAGTGGCATGGGTGGTGGTGCAGGCTAAAATCCCATGTGAAATCCTGGGTGTGTATTCAGGCAACCAGCCCGTCTCGCTGCCATGACGCTGTGGCCACACTGCTGTGTTCAGAGCACTAGTTCCATCGGAGTTAGTGTTTGTACATCTGCCGGAGCCGGGAATTACAGCTTCCGCTGCAGCCTAGATGGACACTTGGAGTCTGGCTCTAAAAGCTTCGCTCTGGCTCGGCTGGATGCTGGAATCCCTGGCTCTGGCCGGGGCGATGCAGACGGACAGAGCAGATGATTGTAATGGCCTGAACACGGTTGAGCTGAATTGTGTCTGTGCATGGTGGTGTGTGTGTGTGAATGTGCCTGTGTGCCAGTGTGCACACAGCTCTGTGCCCAGGTGTGCTGAGCTGTGTCTGGGCGTCAGGGATGAACAGTGGTGGGGCCAGGCCGTGCTTGGGTGGAGGCCGGGTAGAGAGCAGGGCCCCTGCCTTAATATGCCTCTTGCGCCTCCCTCTGCAGGATCGATAAATCGAAAGCGCTGTCGCTGCTGCTGCATGCAGCCGACATCAGCCACCCCACCAAGCAATGGAGCGTCCACAGCCGCTGGACCAAGGCTCTGATGGAGGAGTTCTTCAGACAGGTACCGCGGGGAGGCTCAACCGGTCCCCAAGGCCTGCGGCTCTTCCCAATGCCCTTGAAAACCAGACGAGCCCAGGCCTTGGCCAGAAGCAGCTCAGGGGACCCAGGAGCTTGCAGCCTCAGGCAGCCTTCATCTTGGGAATCTGTCCCGGGGGCGAGAGATCCCCAGTGATTTCAGTGTCACCCGCTGCCAGGGAGAGTCCATACCCAGGCTGCGTGTGGAGAGTGCGGTCAGCCTTGCTAGGGCTTCCCCTGAACCAGCTCCTCTTGGCCAGGGGAGGGCGATTCCCTTACGCAGCCTCACAGCCCCAGGTGAGGCACTGGAGCTCAGCCATCCCTGCTGTGACCCCCCTCGGTCTGCTCCCAACTGTGGGCCTGCCCCAGTGTTGCCCTGTTGGTGGCACAATCTTCCCTGTGACTCCACAGTACCAACCAGCCTTTCTGAGGCTTTGCTGAGCTGGGTATTTCTGGCTGGGGCAGTGATTCCGAACCCAGTCCCCCGACAGCAGAGAGCCCTGCCCAGAGCCTCTTCCAGCCAAGGAGCTTGGGGCTGCACAAAACTAATGGAGCTCCCCAGCAGCAAGGGCAGGGCACAGAGAGAGGAAGGAACATGGCTCAAAGCCAGTAGCAGAGCTGAGAACGGAACCCCGGAGTCCTGACTCCCTTCCCCCACTCGATCCCACTAGACCCCACTTCCCTCCAGAGCTGGGAAGAGAACCCCGGAGTCCTGACTCCCTGCCTCCCTTCCTCCCCTGCTCTAACCTCTAGACCCCACTCCACTCCTAGAGCTGGGAAGAGAACCCCGGAGTCCTGCCTCCCTGGCTCTAACCGCTAGACCCCACTCCCCTCCTAGAGCTGGGAAGAGATCCCCGGAGTCCTGACTCTCCCACTGCTGTTAGACACAGCTTTGCTTGCCACCAACCAAGGAAACAGCATGAACCCCATTTTACAGATGAGGAAACCGGGGCCTGGTGAGGAGGGCTTGCCCTGGGTCATACGGTGGGGCTGATATGGAAACCAGCAGATCATGACCCCAAGCCCTGCGCTCAGTGAACTTGCTCATGCTGCCTCTGGATCTGGGATGGGTGATATGAGACATTGGCTGGTTGGAATGGATTTTAGGAATGGGACCCAGCCATGATAAGGAACATTCCCCTATGGCAGCTCAGCCACCCAATTAACTGCCAAGGAGCCACTGAACCATCCCAAGTGCCACTAGAAGCGTTTGACCTCAGGGCGCGACGGCCGCGTGGTGACCGCCATGCCGCGTGGCCTCGGGGCGTGACAGCCGCGTGGTAACCGTCATTCCATGTGTCCTTGGGGTGTCACTACAGACTCATCCCCGCTGGCGTGTGAAAACAGGCATTTGCAGCTACAAACACTCACTGCGTGAACCAAACTCGCTCCCGGAAACACAGACATTACAGACAGACGGGTGCAGATCGAGTAGGTTGGGCCTCACACCTGCTGTCCTGCCCCAGGAGCTGGGCTGCTTAGTGGCAGGCAGGTTGAGCCTCACGCCCAGGGATAGTTTGAATCCTGTGTTTTGGACGAGCTGAGGATAGAAGAACCCAGGTGTCCTGGCTCGTATCTCCCACGCTCAGATTAGTAGCTGAGTCCACCGACTCCCTCTCTTGTGCTCAGGCTGCTCTTGCGTCACCCTGCGGCTGGGTGCCCCAGGCGTTTGGCAGGGTTAACGGTTCTCTTTGTCCTGTTTCCCGCAGGGGGACAAGGAGGCTGAGCTGGGCCTGCCCTTCTCTCCGCTCTGTGATCGCAAGTCCACGCTGGTGGCCCAGTCCCAGATCGGTGAGTCGCTGCCTCCCCCCACACACCTGCTCTGATACACTTGGTGACTTGCCTGCCCGTTGGGCCAGGCCATGCCCTCGTGTCTGTGCATGCAGCCCTGCCGGCTCAGGGGCACGTGGCCCAATGGGGCTCCGGGTGCATCGCACTCTAATGCCGCCTCCCTCTGCCTCCACAGGTTTCATCGATTTCATCGTGGAGCCCACTTTCTCGGTGCTGACGGACGTGGCGGAGAAGATCGTCCTCCCGCTGGTGGAGGAAGACTCCAAGTCTAAGTCCTCCTCCAGCCAGCAGAGCAGGTGAGCACAGTATGGGAGGCTCACAGCAGCTAGAAACTCAGGGGAGTGTTACTAGCACCGATGCCCTTGTAATTTTCCAACGTGCTCAGGAATGCAGGGATCATATCACTATCCCTACATTGCAGGTGGGGAAATTGAGGCCTGATGCAGGGAAGGGACTCAGAGCAAGCATACAGGAGATTTGGGATTGGAACCCAGGAATCCTGGCTCCCAGGCTGCACACTCGATACATAGGCCCAGTCCAGTCCATACCTCTTGTGCCATTTGCCCCATGGGGGAGTTTGCCCCAAGGGAAGTGTCGGTGCTGTATTCACCTCTGACTGCAGAGATCCTCAGGGCAGGGCAAGGCAAGGCAGGGCAGGGCAAGCTGCAAGTCCTGGTCGAAGTCTGGTCAGTGGGGGCTGCCTAGGCACGTCACTGATTCCCTCCCAGCCAGCGCCACTGAGTTCTGGGGTGTCACTGGCTGGGCGGCTCCAGGCCTCCTGGCGCAGGGGATCTGTTGGTGCCTTGTGTTGCCTCAGTCCCCTCTCCAGGAGGTGGTTACACTGCTGGGGGCGTGGGGGCTGGATTTCATGGGCAGAACCCAGAGCCCTAGGGCCAGGTTGTCCCAGTAGCTCTTATTGTTCTGGGGGGGAGGGGAATTCTTCATTTTGTTCAAGGATGGGAAGTGGGGAAGGGAGGATCCCGATTGTTCTCAGTGGGAGCGGGGGGGACAAAGTAGGACTGGCCTGAAAACAAGAATTTCATGGTGTGAAAACTGTCCAGGTTTCGGCATTTGGTTTAGTTCCACACTGGGACAGAACCAAGACCTTGACAAAAACCCAGAGAGAAAGTGAGAGAGACGCATCCCAAAGTACCCAGTGGGCCGGGTGCTGACTAGGGCTGGAGAGACACAGGGTCCAGGTCCTGCTTAGCCCAATTCAGAGCAGGGATGTGAGCCTGGGTGTTCCACACCCAAGGATCAGGAAAACCTCTGCTTGTGTCTCTGTTGTTCTGGCTGCAGGACAGTCATTCAGCCTAGAGGCATTTATCTTAATTAAGTGTTTCCGAAATGCTCGGAGGGGATGTCTGCAGGGCTGGGCCAGCTCCTCACTCAGGCAGTGCTGTGGGCCATGTGGGCCTGTGTCCTCTGACCCTGCCCTCAGGGGCACTCCCTGTCCAGAAATAGAATTAGACTGAAACAGTAGCCAGGCTAGTAAAGTGAGGCAGCGCCCGATGCTGTCCAGAGGGGCCACACACCCCTGTAGGCTGGTGCTGCTATGTGATCCCCTGTGCCTCGAGAGCCAGCAGAGCAGAGAAGAATGCCTGCCAGACTGGACAGCAGGACACCTGGGCTCTGGTCCCATCTCTGCCACAGGTTCATGATGCGGCTGTAGGTAAATCAGGCCTCCCAATCCCTCGGTTTCCCCATGTGTAAAATGCTGACACTACTAGCAAGGGTGAATGAGCCCGATTCTCCTCTTGCTCCATAGTTTAAGGCCAGAATGGACCACCAGCTCATTGAACCTGGCCTCCTCTCCAGCACGGGCCATTGATTATCACCCAGCCACCCCTATGTTGAGCTCAATGACTTTAGTCACACCAATGTATTTCAGGCCTCAGAGAGCTAAGCTGTTGTGGGCCACAGGCAGAGAAGAGGAGAGGCCGAGGTGCTGCCAATGCCCAAGGCCCCTGCCAGGGCAGGGAATTGATTAGGTAGGATCTGCCCAGATGATCCCAGCAAGCAATCCTTGCTGCATGCTGCAGAGGAAGACGAACCCCTGCCCCCAAGGTCACTGCCAATCTGACCTGGGGGGAAATTCCTTCCTGTCCCCAAATCTGGCCACAAGTGTGACCCTGAGCATGTGAGGAGGAGGAGGAGTCACAGCTCCAGGACCAGCTCAGAGCAATGGGCCACTTACCCCAGTGGAACTTCATCAACCTCAGTGACGTTACTCACGTCCAGCCCCTAGTGTGCTGACTAGCCCTAGTATCCCCATGAGCCCTGTATGTTCCCCCGGGCATTCTTCCCCACCTCCCAGAGAGTCCCTTGGATGCAGTCCGACATGGCCATGAAAGGAAAGATGCTGGAAGCTTTGGGACCTGCCTGAAGCTCTGGCAGTACCGTCAGCTGGTCCTTATGCAAATGAGACGCTAATCTCTCTGCTCCAGATAAGACTTCGAAGAGTCTCCTGAAAATAGACCCCCACTCCCCCACCCCCCACCTCAGAGCAGCAGGAATATGTAAAACAACCACCACGGAGACTTCCCCAGACTGCCAACAAAGTGCTGGTTCAGCCTGAGTTTGGGCTGCAGCTCCAGCCCAGTCTGCCCCTGCCATGCTGTAAAGGCAGGTTCCCAGCTGTGCTGCCTGCCCGAGTCCCTGCTGAGCCCTGAAGGAGTTACAGGCCATGATTTTTCTCTATGGGAACAAAGCGGAATTTCAAGGTGTTGCTTCCAAAGGCCTTTATCTCCGCAAGGCTCTGGGGAGGTGGGGAGCAGGGCAGGCGAGGCCTTGGGCAAAGTCAGGCTCTGTGTAAACGGCTCCTTTTTGTAGCTGGGAGTCATGACCCAACTTCAGAGCTTCACAGCTGCTCTGTATGCACCTGCCAGCTTCTCTGCAGTGTGAGAGCCGAAGGCCAGGGCCCAGCTGGGACCCTGCCGATGGCTCTAGGCTGCAGTGCCTGAGCCTCGCAGACATGAATTAACAGCGCCTCACCATTAGCTTATGTTCATTGTTAGCACCATTTCACCAGGGGAGACGGAGGGTCAGACTGAGCCAATGAGCCCAAGGGCAGAAGGCCTGATCCAGAGTAGTTCCATTGACTTGAATGCATTTCGGATCAGGCCCCAAACAAGTAAGTGGCAGAACTGGGGATAGAACCCAGGAGTCCTGACTCAACCACCCCTGCTCTAACTCACTAGAGACCACTCCGCTCCCGGAGTGGGGGATAGAACCCAGGAGGCCTTAGCCACAAGACTTAGCAAGTGACCAAAGACCATGGGGTTTGTCATGCTGGTGGCAGGTTCCCCTCTAGACATGTGGTGCCCGAACACGAACACCATGAAGGGATAATTGAGCCGGGACAAGTTTTGCATGACATTCACGTAGTTGTGTTTGCCAGTGCAGACCCCACAGCCACATGCAAATAGGGTGACCAGATCACCCAAGTCAAATATCGGGACGCCGGGGGGGGGGGGGGGGGGGGGGTGACGCGGGGGCAGGGCTTGGCGGGGGCGGGGCCAAAAAACCCACACCTTCCTCCACAAGCGCTGGAGGGAGGCCCGGGAGACTCAGGGGAAGCGCGGGGCCGGGGTGAGTAAGAGTCCGGCCTGGTCCCGAGCAGGCAGGACTCAGTCGGGTGGTAGGGAGAGGAGGGGGGCGGCCCGCGGGGCCAGGCGGTGGCTGTTCTCACCCCCAGGCAGCGGGACTCGGGAGCAGCCGCTGCTGCAGCTCCCACTGCCGTGGGGGGAGGAAGCGGCCATGGCGCTTGGCGGCTGCGGCTCTGGCGCCCCCGAACCCCCCGAGCCGGGGCCTGCTGCGGGGACCCAGTAGCGCGCACGCTGCGCCCAGCCCAGCCCCTGGCCAGTCGCGTCTGGGCTGCTGCCCAGCTGGTGCTATCGCGCGGCGGCCCCGGAGTGGGGGCAGCAGGCCCCAGCCCCCCCGTCCCGCAGGGGAACGAACGGGGCTGGGCGGCCGATGCCTCCACCCCGGGGCCACCGCGCGATAGCACCAGATGGGCAGCAGCCCAGCTGGCCAGGGGCTGGGCCCAGCGTGCGCGCTGCTGGGTCCCTGCAGCAGGCCCGGGGAGTTCGGGGGCGCCAGAGCCGCAGCCGCCGAGCGCCATGGCCGCTTCCTCCCCCCGCGGCACTCATGCAAATGCCATGCCCCTGGGGTGTTGCTGGGAAAGGTTTGCCTGGCTCCGGTTCCCAGCTGCCTCATGTGTGATCTGTGCTCGCCCCCTGCTGGTCTTGTGCATAACAGCATCGGCCGAGGATGGAACAGGTCTGAGGGGAGTCAATGGGGAGCGCCAAAGGAGGACGGAGCAGTCAGAGGGAGCAGGGGGTCCAACAGAACTCAGTGCTGCCCCTTCACTGGGTCAGCGCCAGCAGAGCCTCCCTATTGGCAGCTGTTCCTGTCCTCAAGCCGGCAGCATTACTGCTCCCCATGCTCCTGCCACTGGATGGCAATCTCACTTCACACCTCACAGAGCAGGCGCTCCCAGGAAGCAGTGGGCTCTCAGTGTGAGGGACTGGGAGCTGCGAGGCAGGGGTCAGGGGGTCTCGTCTCAGCTCTGCCCGTCTGTGAACACTGGGCAGGTCACTTCACCTCCTAGGTTTCAGTTTCTCGTCTGTGCCAGGAGGGCAATGCCAATGCCATGGGGTGCCCAGGGAGCAGGTGCATCCAGGGTTATTTGTTACTCCAGCTGAGGGGCTGATTTGCTGAGCTGTTGGGTGAAGGCAGCTCCCAACTGAGGAGATCAAGCCCTCAGTGTCCTCGCCCAGCCCAGTCCTGACTGCTGGGGCTCCCTGCCGTGCCTCCCAGCCTTGGTGTGGTTCCCACACTACACTGCGCTGCCCCCTCTGGTTTCCCTGCAGTTCTCAATGGAAGCAGCCGTCCCTGGACGAGCATTCAGAGCTGGGCGACATCAACGCTGACATCACCAGCTTCCGCTCCACATGGACCAAGTACATCCAGGAGAACAAGCAGAAGTGGAAGGAGCGAGCAGCCAGCGGTACGTACTGCCCAGGACCTGGGGCCCTTTGAGGAAAATCCCTCCCCCCCCATATCTGAGAAACTCTCAGGGTGATCTCACTGTACCCGCACCCGCGCCCTCCAGATCGAGTCATCCCTCCTTGCCGGTCCCAGTGAGAGGCAGTGGTGGCACAGGAGGAAGGGCCCGGCTGTGTGAACCTCGCCCCTGCACTGGGGGGGGTGAGGTGCTTGTGGCTGTGGCAGCAGAGCCCATAGGGCTGAGGGTTGCAGGTGCTCCTGGGAGCAGGGCAGATGGGGGCCAGCGGAAGCTGTTCATCTAATTCCAAAACCAAACCAACGCAGGGAAGTGGAGTGAGGTGGAGAAAGACCAGATACTCCAGCCCACGCAGGCTGCACGGCGGCCGAACGGCAACCCCCTGGTGGCTGGGTCTGCGGCCCTGCATGAGACAAGTTGGCAGGTCTCAGCTCAGTCCGCATGCCTGCCTATTACAGGTGGCGTGAAGCAGCTCCCTCATGGCACCCTGCAGCGAGACCATGGAGCCAATGGGCCACATTCACTAGCTCCATCCTGAGCCCGGTCTCATGAGCAAGCCCAGTGCCCCACATGCCCTGTCTCCCCAGGGATCACTAACCAGACATCCATTGATGAGCTGTCACCGTGCGAGGAGGAGCCACATGTGCCCGAAAACCAGCACAATCAGAACGGTGATGTGGAATAGCACAGTCTGCGAGGGAGAGAGGTGAGCACCGGTCACCATGAACCCGGAGTCAGTGCGGCCTGGCGCTGTCCCCTGGCACCGGTCACCACGAATCCGGAGTCAGTGCGGCCTGGCGCTGTGCCCTGGCACCAGTCACCACGAACCCGGAGTCAGTGCGGCCTGGCGGTGTCCCCTGGCACCGGTCACCATGAATCCGGAGTCAGTGCGGCCTGGCGGTGTCCCCTGGCACCGGTCACCACAAACCCGGAGTCAGTGCGGCCTGGCGCTGTGCCCTGGCACCGGTCACCATGAATCCGGAGTCAGTGCGGCCTGGCGCTGTGCCCTGGCACCGGTCACCACGAACCCGGAGTCAGTGCGGCCTGGCGCTGTGCCCTGGCAACGGTCACCATGAACCCGGAGTCAGTGCAGCCTGGCAACGGTCACCACGAACCCGGAGTCAGTGCGGCCTGGCGCTGTCCCCTGGAACTGGTCACCACGAACCCGGAGTCAGTGAGGCCTGGCACTGTCCCTTGGCACCGGTTACCGCGATGCTAGAGTCAGTGCAGCCTGGCGCTGTCCCCTGGCACCGGTCACTTGGACACCCAGTCAGTGCAGCTTGGTGCCTTCCCCTGGCGCTGATCACTGCAACGCTGGAGTCAGAGAGGCCTGGTGCCTTCGCCCTGCTACCTGTCAGTGCGAACCCAGAGTCAGTGCAGCTTGGGGCCGTCACCTTGGCGCAATGTGCCATCGCAGTTGGGTGGCATCCCAGTCTCGCTCTGCCCCGGTGTAAATGGCACCCAAAGAGCTGAGCGGGGCAGGTTCAGAGCACACCCGGTGATCCTGATGACTGTCCACTGCCATCTGCTCAGCGGATACCTCAGAACCTGCAGCAGGGTCTGGCCCTTCCTGGCGTGGTGCAGTTAGGGCTGCGGACATGGCAGTGCTGGCCTTCTCTGGGCTAGTCGGACACCTGCGGGAGCAAGACTCCCTTGCCTTGCATGGACACAGAGACACCTGGCCTGGGTGACAGAGCCTTTAGGGCAGTGATTCCAATGGCTCCCGCTCCTGTAGTGACCACACGTTATTGCCCTCTCAGCTATTGAGGGCCCGGCTGTCAGATACGTTTGGGGCGTCTCAACCCAGATCCTGTGGCTGTTTCTGCAGAGATGCCAAGCAGTGGTTGGGCTGGGGAGACCACACTCCCTTCTCAGCCCCAGCAGAGATGTCCCTCTAGGGCGAGGCTGGAGCTTGCTGTGCTGCTGGGGTGTGAGTCTGCAGAGCGCCTCCCTCAGCCCCACTCTGTACAGCCAGCTCTGACTTTGACTGGAGCAGCTCATCGCTGTCCTGCACAGCGGGGGCCGTGCACCAAGACACTCTCTGGCTGGCACTATGCGGGGGTGCCTTGGTTCAGCAGGACCCAGGGGAGGAGGACTGTGGGACGTGCTATCCTGCACAGAGGCGTCTGTGCACCAATGCACTCTAGGTTGGCACAATGCAGGGGTGCCCTGGCTCAGCGGGGCCTGGTGGGAGGGTGGATCCTGCTGTCTAGGTCTTGACTCTCCCGCTCTGACCCAGCAGGTCCCTTTTCCAACTGAATGATGCAGTTTAGTCCAAAGTATTCGATGCCATCGAAATCAGCACCATCGCAGGAGGAGCCGCCCCAGGCCAGAGGGCGAGAGGGAGCAACCATTGTCAAGATATAAAAATTAATGTAAACCTTAGAGTCAAGGGAAATCCTGATGTCACCGAGCACATGGCCTGAACCCATCAAAGCCCTCCCTCGCCGCCACCACCCTGAGCCCTGGCCTGGCCAGGCCAGTCACCAGCCCCGCCAAGCCAGGTACTACAGGCCCCTGTTCCATCTGCCTTCCTGCCCCACCCCTCTAGCTGGGGCTATCGGAGACGTCTCACTGCCCAGCCAGCAAACGCCCAGAGCTGCTGGGCCAGGGCTTTGCCTGTGTCTTTTTAAAGGACTTGTTCTCTGGAATCCCAATGTGTCAGACACCCAGGGATGATTGAGGAGCGGAGGCTTCAGGGTGATCCACAGGGCGGTGGGAGGAGTTTGGGGGAGAATGGGGAGCCAACTTGGTCACTTGGGGAATTGTGGACTCCAGCAGTGCCTCCAGGGCGTGTCACAGCTGCTTACCTGCCCACTGGAGCCAGGATGGATGACCGCTACAAAATACCTGTCTGGGGTGATGTCAGAGCCCCAGGGCCTACCCTTAGAACAGAGCATGGGCTGGGTCGCCCCTCGTACCCCCAGACAGACACATCCACTCCTCGCAGGCCAGAATCTCCTCCCCGTCTGCAGTGGGGTCCCTGCAGTGGCAAACCCTCCTGACTTGCAGCCCCAATATGATCTACCCAGAGCCCAACCCCCTTTCCCAGGACTCCCCTCCAATTTGATTGGGTCAGGGCCCACTCTCTTTCCCACGGGGAACCCAGGAGCTCCCTGCAGATGTCATGGAGCTGGCGGTTACAGAGTGTGTTTGTTCAGTGTCACCTTGCACATGGGTCCTTGCAGCGTGACGGGAGGTTCCACTGGTCACAGGGTGGGGAGTGTACACTCTTTTGCCTGGATAAACACTTGCTAAACAGTAAAGGAGCCAGGTACATGCTCCACAATAAGGCCAGGTGAAGCCACGTCTCTCAGACGTGCAGAATAATAAATGGAACTGAGACAAGGGCTTCCCAAGGCCTCGCCACCCCCTCTCTCCCCCCGCCCCCGCCCGCCCGCTCCATCCTGTGTCTCTCCCTAGGCCGCGGAGCCAGACATGTCACTGCTCCCAAGTGCCCCTGAGCGACATGCGTGGAAGGACGGGCAGGGGCCGGGGCAGGTTCACCCTCCGCCCTGTGGGGTGGAATGACCATAACAGAGCAGAGTGTTACTCTGATCCGTGTCCCGTGGCTGGAGGGGGGCTCCAAAGCAGGCCCCTTTGCACACCTGGCTGTTAACAGGACTTGGCTCCCAAGCGCAGGATGGCCTGGAGCAAACTCCACAGCCCCACTCCCACCTTGCAGGACAGGGACGGTTTTTTTTTTGGAAGGGGGCACGTTTGAACCCTGCACTCTGGGCCTGGTCTAGTCACACATGCAATGACTGTGGCAGTCTCAGCTTACAACTGTTAACTCTGCTGAGCTGCCGTGGGCTGTGGTGCAGCAGGATTCAGCAAGTGCCATGGGAGCCAGCAGGCTCTAGGCATTGGCAGAGCTGGGGGCAGGGGGCAGGACTGGAATAGCAGGAGCTGGGGGGCTGGGCACCCTAGAGGGGCTGGAAAGGGAATGAAGAATAGGTTGTGATAGACTAGCATTGGCAGAGCTGTGTGTGGTAGCCCAGGGCTCAGGTAGCAGGGAGTGCAGGTTGGGATTGAGGGGCACCGGTAGAGCAGTGACTGGGGAGCCCAGGGCTGAGATACCAGGGGGCTGCAGGTTGGGATTGAGGGGGACTGGTAGAGAGTGACTGCGGTCAGAACTGAGGGGTATCAATGGAGCGCTGGTGGGGACGTATCCATGAAGCCTGTCTCTATCCAGCCCGCTCTGTATCTAACAGTAAATATTAAGTTCCTCCTGATTCCCAGGGCCACAGGGACTCTGCGGTGGGTTTGTTTGGGAGCTGTCCAATGCTGAACTTCCCAAGGGTTCATGGGTCAGGAAAAGCCAGAGGCTTTGTCTAGATGAGGAAAGACCAGAGCTCCGGGTGAGCCTGCTCCAATCAGCTACCTCGGCCTGACCTCAGCTGACCTCTATCAGAGCTATGCAATCCCAGGTCTGTGCTTAGCCAATGGATGTGAGCTAGGACACCTGGGTTCTTTTCCTGGCTCCAGGGCGAGCTAGGGAGGAGATAAATACATATTTAGTGTATGTGTAGTAGTACAGGCAGGGAGCTGGGAATCAGGACTCCTGGGTTCTATCTGCAGCTCTGGGAGGGAAGTGGGCTCCAGTGGATTAGAGCAGGTGCAGGGGGGGGAGGGGAAATCAGGACTCTTGGGTTCTATTTCCAGCTCCGCTACTTGAATCACAGAATCATAGAATCATAGAATATCAGAGTTGGAAGGGACCTCAAGAGGTCATCTAGTCCAACCCCCTGCTCAAAGCAGGACCAATTCCCAGCTAAATCATCCCAGCCAGGGCTTTGTCAAGCCGGGCCTTAAAAACCTCCAAGGAAGGAGACTCCACCACCTCCCTAGGTAACGCATTCCAGTGTTTCACCACCCTCCTAGTGAAATAGTTTTTCCTGATATCCAACCTGGACTTCCCCCACCGCAACTTGAGACCATTGCTCCTTGTTCTGTCATCTGCCACCACTGAGAACAGCCGAGCTCCATCCTCTTTGGAACCCCCCTTCAGGTAGTTGAAGGCTGCTATCAAATCCCCCCTCATTCTTCTCTTCTGGAGACTAAACAATCCCAGTTCTCTCAGCCTCTCCTCATAAGTCATATACTCCAGACCCCTAATCATTTTTGTTGCCCTCCGCTGGACTCTTTCCAATTTTTCCACATCCTTCTTGTAGTGTGGGGCCCAAAACTGGACACAGTATTCCAGATGAGGCCTCACAAATGTCGAATAAAGGGGAACGATCACGTTCCTCAATCTGCTGGCAATGCCCCTACTTATACAGCCCAAAATGCCGTTAGCCTTCTTGGCAACAAGAGCACACTGTTGACTCATATCCAGCTTCTCGTCCACTGTGACCCCTAGGTCCTTTTCAGCAGAACTGCTACCTAGCCATTCGGTCCCTAGTCTGTAGCAGTGCATGGGATTCTTCCGTCCTAAGTGCAGGACTCTGCACTTGTCCTTGTTGAACCTCATCAGGTTTTTTTCTGCCCAATCCTCTAATTTGTCTAGGTCCCTCTGTATCCGATCCCTACCCTCTAGTGTATCTACCACGCCTCCTAGTTTAGTGTCATCTGCAAACTTGCTGAGAGTGCAGTCCACACCATCCTCCAGATCATTAATAAAGATATTAAACAAAACCGGCCCCAGGACCGACCCTTGGGGCACTCCACTTGAAACCGGCTGCCAACTAGACATGGAGCCATTGATCACTACCCGCTGAGCCCGACGATCTAGCCAGCTTTCTATCCACCTTACAGTCCATTCATCCAGCCCATACTTCTTTAACTTGGTGGCAAGAATACTGTGGGAGACAGTATCAAAAGCTTTGCTAAAGTCAAGAAATAACACATCCACTGCTTTCCCCTCATCCACAGAGCCAGTTATCTCATCATAGAAGGCAATTAGGTTAGTCAGGCACGACTTCCCCTTCGTGAATCCATGCTGACTGTTCCTGATCACTTTCCTTTCCTCTAAATGTTTCATAATTGATTCCTTGAGGACCTGCTCCATAATTTTTCCAGGGACTGAGGTGAGGCTGACTGGCCTGTAGTTCCCCGGATCCTCCTTCCTCCCTTTTTTAAAGATGGGCACTACATTAGCCTTTCTCCAGTCATCTGGGACCTCCCCCGATCGCCATGAGTTTTCAAAAATAATGGCTAATGGCTCTGCAATCTCACCCGCCAACTCCTTTAGCACCCTCGGATGCAGCGCATCCGGCCCCATGGACTTGTGCACGTCCAGTTTTTCTAAATAGTCCCGAACCACTTCTTTCTCCACAGAGGGCTGGTCACCTTCTCCCCATGCTGTACTGCCCAGTGCAGCAATCTGGGAGCTGACCTTGTGCATGAAGACAGAGGCAAAAAAATCATTGAGTACATTAGCTTTTTCCACATCCTCGGTCACTAGGTTGCCTCCCTCATTCAGTAAGGGGCCCACACTTTCCTTGATTTTCTTCTTGTTGCTAACATACCTGAAGAAACCCTTCTTGTTACTCTTAACATCTCTTGCTAACTGCAACTCCAAGTGTGATTTGGCCTTCCTGATTTCACTCCTGCACGCCTGAGCAATATTTTTATACTCCTCCCTGGTCATTTGTCCAATCTTCCACTTCTTATAAGCCTCTTTTTTGCGTTTAAGATCAGCAAGGATTTCACTGTTTAGCCAAGCTGGTCGCCTGCCATATTTACTATTCTTTTTACACATCGGGATGGTTTGTTCCTGCAACCTCAATAAGGATTCTTTAAAATACAGCCAGCTCTCCTGGACCCCTTTGCCCTTCATGTTATTCTCCCAGGGGATCCTGCCCATCTGTTCCCTGAGGGAGTCAAAGTCTGCTTTTCTGAAGTCCAGGGTCCATATTCTGCTGCTCTCCTTTCTTCCTTGTGTCAGGATCCTGAACTCGACCATCTCATGGTCACTGCCTCCCAGGTTCCCATCCACTTTTGCTTCCCCTACTAGTTCTTCCCTGTTTGTGAGCAGCAGGTCAAGAAAAGCTTTGCCCCTAGTTGGTTCCTCCAGCACTTGCACCAGGAAATTGTCCCCTACGCTTTCCAAAAATTTCCTGGATTGCCTGTGCACCGCTGTATTGCTCTCCCAGCAGATATCAGGGTGATTAAAGTCTCCCATGAGAACCAGGGCCTGCGATCTAGCAACTTCTGCTAGTTGCCAGAAGAAAGCCTCGTCCACCTCATCCCCCTGGTCTGGTGGTCTATAGCAGACTCCAACCACGACATCACCCTTGTTGCTCCCACTTCTCAACTTTATCCAGAGACTCTCAGGTTTTTCTGCAGTATCATACCGGAGCTCTGAGCAGTCATACTCCTCTCTTACATACATACTTGTAGGGTGACCAGGGCCAAGTTACCCCCTGCCTCAGTTTCCCCTGCTGTCTAAGGTGTTAATGACACTTCCCTAGGGGGTTGCCAGGCTAAATTCACTGCTGGTGGTCAAGTGTTTTGAGATGCGTGGATGGGGTGTGTGAGTGGGGCGCTGGGCTCCACACCTGGTGCTTCCCGGGCTTCAGATCCAAGAAACCCTTCCACTAAAATGACAGCCTGTCCTGCAGTGCATGCTGGGGGCCGACAGGTGCACTCGCTATAGGGGCTGGCTGCCCTGTGCTGGGGCTGGTGGGGGTGGTGCTGGAAGCTGCATGCTTAGGGGCCAGAGTCCATGCGGGGGGGCTGGGGCTGTATTCACTATAGAGGCTGGGAGCCACATGCTTTGAAGAGCAGAGAGCCAAGGACTTGGGGGGGTGAGGCTGAAGTACACTTGCTATAAGGGCCAGGCACCCTGGGGGGTGGCTGGGAGGTACACTTGCTATAGGGGCCAGGAGCCGCGCTCTCGGGGAGGGGTTGGGAACCAGGTGCTCTGGAGGGTCCCTGAGGTGTACTTGCTACAGGAGCTGGGCACTTGGGAGGGAGGGGGAGGTGCACCGCTGTAGGGGCTGGGAGCTTCTGCTTGGGGGTGTGTGCACTTGCTATACAGGCTGGGCGCGGTGACGGGACAGGGAGGTGCACCAGCTATAGGGCCTGGGAGCTGCATGCTCTGAGGAGTGCACTGGCTATAAGGGCTGGGCGCTCTGTGTGTGCGTGCGGGGGGGATGGACAGGTATACCTGCTATAAGGGCTGGGCACTTGGTCCCTGGAGCAGATTTTCCTTTGGCTCAGCTGAGGTGGATGGTCTGACGTCCCCTGGATTATTCACCTGTTGAGCTAGGGGCCCTGGTTGTCGGGGCTTCAGTCCTGGCCACCCCACATCCCAGGTGCCCAGGTGTCCTGGGCACCCTGGGCCTCAGCCCAGTCCTGGAGCCCTCCCTCTACATTGGGCTGGCCTGTCTTGCTCGGGGCTGTCTGGCCTGGTGGGAGACACCGATGTCCCTGGTCCCTGCGGGGAGCTGGCTGCTGCATGCTGACCCGGACACGCATGGATTCAGGAGAGGGCAGCTCACAACATGTCTCCAAAGTTCAGAGAGCTGGGTATGGGGCGCTCCCACCCCCCCGGCCCCTGCGCTAGACTCAGTGGCACCTGCAGAATCCCACTCACCCCAGAGGGAGCCTCGGCCCTGCCCTTAGAAAGGAAGCTGTGGCTGATGAACCACTTTTGCTCCTGGTGCTTCAAGCCATAGGACCACTGGGGTCTAGCCCAGCTCTAGGAGGGGCGTGGTACCTGGAGCAGGGGTTAGAGCAGTGGGACTGGGGGTCAGGACTCCTGGGTGCGACCCCCAGGTCTGGGAGAGGCGTGGTACCTGGAGCAGGGGGTTAGAGAGGTGGGACTGGGAGTCAGGACATCTAGTGGTTGGAATGGGAGAATGGGACTCAGGACATTGGTTCTAGTTCAGGCTCTGGGAGTGAATGTGTCTGGTGATTAAAACGGGGGGCTGCGTGGGTCCATCTTTGCTGCTGACGTACTGTGTGGCTTTGGGAGAGTCACCCCATGGCCCGTGCTGAGTCCCCTCCTCTCTAAAATTGGACTAGTGATGTTGCCCCACTTTGCAGAGTGAGGGCTTGTTTGGGGGCTGAGTCTGATCTGCAGGGAGGTGGGAGGGCAAAGGTGCCAGAGAGGAAGAGCAAAGGGAGACAAAGCCCCCACCCCACTCAGAGCCAATGGCCTGTTCTTAGAGCACCCAAGCATCAACCCCGGGCCACATCCTGCTCTTGCCCACACCATGGAAAATCACCCAAGTAAAACCTTCCTGAGGGCCTGTCCCAGAGAGCACTAGCACTGTGTCTGAGGCCAATGGGAGGCAGCAGGGCTCGGCACCTCTCAGGATCAGGCGCTAGGTGAGACAGAAGCAGGCCCAGAATCAGCAGCTCCCCATCATGAGCGTACCTGGGACTGACCTCATCAAACTGGCTCCCTAGGGGGGACTCTTTCAGCTGTGAGGACCTTTAACCTGGTCGCTGCTTAGAGGTCGTACAAGATTGCAGAGTGCCCCAATGGCCACAAGTTGCTAACCTCTCCTGCCCTGCACTGTAAATACACCCGAGCTCACCTCCGCCGTGGGTATTCTCTGTACGTGTTTGTACTTCGGGCATCATTTTCTACCATGCCGTTACTCTTTGTTTCTCGAAACTGGTTATTATTTGAACAGCTCCACATTCCGATGCTGAACCCAAACTGTGCGCATGTAAAAATGAAACTAAGGAACTAATCAAAAGAACTATGTGAAGGACAAATAAAAAACAAAAGAGAATTAAAACGGTTTCTGTTGTTGTTTTGTCCCCTGGCTTTGGAAATAATTTTTAAAAGGCCCCCAAAAGGAAAGAGACCAAATGAGAGAAAAAGACTTCACAGGGCAAGACAGGAGAGAGAAACAGTGATTTTTTTTTAAAAAGAAAAAGCTCATGTCTAATTTTAACCCTTGCTCGGGAAAGGGAGTGGGGTGTAATTGTTAGAGCAGGATTTTTTGCTAACAGCATTTTTTTGTAAGTATATCAGAAGCAAGAAGCCTGCCCCGCAAAAAATCAGTCGGGCCATTGGATGATCAAGGTGCTGAAGGAGCACACAAAGAAGACAAGGCTGCTGCAGAGAGGCTAAATGAATTCTTTGCATCAGTCGTCACTGCAGATATGAGGGAGATTCCGACACCTGAGCCATTCTTTTTTAGGTGACAAATCTGAGGAACTGTTCCAGATTGAGATGTCAATAGAGGAGGTTTTGGAACAAATAGATAAATTAAGCAGTAATAAATCACCAGGACCAGCTGGTATTCACCCAAGAGTTCTGAAGGAACTCAAATGTGAAATTACAGAACTGCACCAGATGACTGGATGGTAGCTAGTGTAATGCTGATTTTTTTAAAAGAACAGGATTATCAGACACATATGCTGGGGAAGAGTCAACATGGCTTTTATAAAGGGGAATCATCCCGCACCCATCTATGAGAATTCTCTGAGAGGAAGTATGTGGACAAAGGTGATCCAGTCAAAACAGTGTACTTAGCCTTTCAGAAAGCCTTTGATAAGGTCCCACACCAAAGGCTCTTAAATAATGTAAACTATCATGGGAAAAGAGGTAAAGGCCTTGCATGGATCAGTAATTGGTTAAAAGATAGGAAACAAAGAATAGGAAAAAATGGTCATTATCACAATGGAGAGAGCTAAATAGCAGGGTCCCCAAGGAGCTGTACCGGGACCTGTGCTGTTCAACATAAATGACCTGGAAAAGCCGGGGTGTGTGTGGGGGGGAGGAATGAGGTTGCAAAATTTTCAGACAATACAAAATTACTCCACAGTTCAGGCCAAAGCTGGCTGCGAAGAGTTACAAAGGGAGCTCACAGAACTGGGTGACTGGCAACAAAAGTGCAGCTGACATTCAATATTGATAAATACAAAGTACTGTACATTGGAAAACATAATCCCAACCATACATAGAAAATGATGGGGGTCTAAATTAGCTGTTATCACTCAAGAAAGAGCTCTTGGCGTCACTGTGGCTAGTTGTGGATGAAAACATCCACCCAATGTGCAGCGGCAGTCAAAAAAGGGAACAGACTATTAGGAACCACTAGGAAAGGGATAGATAATAAAACAGCAACTATTATAATGCCACTCTATTAATCCATGGTACATGGATACTCGCATACTGCGTGCAGTTGTCGTTGCCCCAGCTAAAAAAGATATATTAGAATTGGAAAAAGTACAGCAAGGAGCAACAAAAAATATTAGGGATATGGAACTTATACTTTTGTATAAGAAGAGATTAAAAAGACTGGGACTGTTCATCTTAGAAAAAAGCCAACTAAGGGTGGATATGATTGCGGTCTATAAAATCATGACTGGTGTGGAGAAAGTGAATAGGAAAGTGTCATTTACCTCTTCACATAACACAAGACCCAGGGGTCAGCCAATGAAATTAACAGGCAGCAGGGTTAAAACTAATATAAAGAAGTCCTTCACACAACACACAGTCAACCTGTGGAACTCATTGCCAGGGGAATGTTGTGAAGGTCAAACATACAACTGGGTTCAAAAAATAGTTAGCTAAGTTCATGGTGGGTAGGTGCATCAATGGCTATTAGCCCAAATAGACAGGGACGCAGCCTCGTGCTCTGGGTGTCCCTAAACCTCTGACTGCCAGAAGTTGGGACTGGACGACAGGGGATGGCTCACTCTAAATTGCCCTGTTCCGTTCATTCCCTCTGAAGCACTTGGCATTGGCCACTGCTGCAAGACAGGCTACTGGGCTAGCTGGACCATTGGCCGGACTCAGTATGGCTGTTCTTAGCTGCTGGGAGTCAGGCCTCCTTGGCTTTATGCCCAGCCTAGGGAGGGGAATGGGGTCTTGTGGTGAGGGCAGAGGGGTGCTGTGGGTCAAGATACACATCTTTACTACTGATAGCATAGGGCATTAATCACAGGGCATCGCCTTTGATCGACTGCTCATTTCCTAGTGCCTGGGCCAGGCCTCCCCTCTCCAGCCAGCAGGCGCCCCTGTTGCTCCTCTCCTAAACCCTTGGCAGCAGCACTGGCTGGGCCTGGGACCAAGCTCAGAGCTGGCTGCACCAAAGGCCTCCTGGCTGCGATGGAGACACAGGATGGGGCCTGCCATCCATTGAACCCCCCAGGATATTAATGCCCTTGAGCTGTGAGGGCAGGGCTGAGAGCAGGGGCCCTGAGAGCTGGAGGCATTTCTGTGCTTGGTCAGCGCTGAGGAGGGGGCAGCAGGAGAGCCCCAGAATAGCAGCGACAAACTCCCTTGCCCCAGTGCTAGCAGGGGATGGAAGCTCCCCTCCAGTGAGAACAGCGGAGGCCCCCCACGCCAGTGAGAACAATGGCGGCTCCCACACCAGTGAGAACAATGGAGGCTCTCCCTCCACACTGAGAATAGAGGCCCCCCCAGCCCAGTGAGAACAATGGCGGCTCCCTGCCCCAGTGAGAACAATGGAGGCTCCTCCCCTAGTGAGAACAATGGCGGCTCCCCCCATGAGAACAATGGAGGCTCTCCCTCCACACTGAGAACAATGGAGCCCCCCCACCCCAGTGAGAACAATGGCAGCTCCCCCACCCCAGTGAGAACAATGGAGGCTCTCCCACCTGTTATTCTCAATGGAACCTGCTGGGGGCTGAGCACTTTTGAAATTCGGAGCCATGGCCCATCTCTGCCCTTGCCCAGGGCTGCCACCCACCATCACCCCCAGCCCAGGGGTCTGGCTCCAGCAGCCCAGGGGATGGAATCTGACCGGGCTTTATAGGACATGAAAAGAACTTTGAGATACGAGGCATAAAAGTCCTCAGCCAACAAACTCCCTGCAGTGTCCCTTCTTAACCAATGAGCTACCCTTGCTGTCTCTTCTCAGCCAATGGGTTACCTTCACTGTCCCTTCTTAACCAATGAGCTACCCTTGCTGTCTCTTCTCAGCCAATGGGTTACCTTCACTGTCCCTTCTTAACCAATGAGCTACCCTTTCTGTCTCTTCTCAGCCAGTGCCTTACCTGGACTGTCCCTCCCATCCAATGAGCTCCCTGCACTGTCCCTCTCAGCCAATGGACTATGCAGTTCCTCCTGCACTGCTCCATTCCTCATCCCCTAAAGTGCCTGGTGCTTCTCCATCACTCACTGTCTGAGCTCGTCTCAGGCTGGCCGGCACCAATGTCCCCCAGCCAGCTGGGGTGTGTGCAGGGGTGGCAGGCGTGAGACGCTGCTCTGAGCTGGGGGCTCCAGGCCTCCCAGCCAGAGCCGCTGCACCGGATGGGGCCCCGGTCGGCCATCAGATCCTCCTGCATCTCACCCCCAATAGGAATCTATCTGCTGAGGAGCTGGAGAGTCACTAAGACTGAGCACTTGCCCCCCGTGTTTGCAAACAGCCCCTGAGGCCAGGGAAGGGGCAGTTGCCAGGATCACAGTGGCTTGGAGTGGTTCTTGCAGCTCTGATCCTGACTTTGCTTCCCTGGGTTTTATTTTCTTCACTTTCCTTCCCACAAATTAAAGGCAGGAATTTCAAAACTGATCAAAGGAAATGCTTTACTACCCAGCGTGTGCTCGGCCTGTGGAACTCCCTGCAACAGGATTTCACTGAGATCAAGAGACAGTGGTCCCTGCTGGGCTTGAAATCTGTGAATCTAGAGGGATTGGACATCTATGTGGATTCAAGAACAGCCAGACTGACTATGAATAAATAATGAGACCAAACCTTTGGGAAGGGTTATTCAACCTCCTGCTTCAGGAACTAAGCTGATCACTGACCATTAAAGAGCAGGATGAGACCTTCACGGGGGGGAGTGTTGGTGTCACTAGGCATAGCTACCAGGTAACTCGGGGAGGGGGTGGAAGGCCATAAGTGCCGATGAAACCTCCCTGCTCTGGGTCTAAGTGAGCCACAGTAACTCCATCTTGTGAACTTTAACCTACCTCCATGCTAACAGCCTATGCTGAAGCAGAATATGTAACGGTCAGCTTTTCTAGCAGACAGCTGCAGTTTTGCTCGCACTAACAGAAACGGTAGTGATAATGCAGGGGAAAAGTGGGAGGGAAAGGCCTAGTGCGTAGAGCTTGCAAGGTCAAAGATAAGCATGTGAAGTGGAAAGTTTCTAACATGCCCAATGTGTACCTGCTGTAACTGCTATTGGGTAGGGAGAAGTCTGAGGGAGAAAACAGAACAAAGCTTACACACAAACAGCTTGGAATATAAAAGGGAACACTTGCTTGTATGTTCTGTGCTTGATTTGAGACGTGCCTGTCTCCCTGCACCACTTTGAGATCTCAAATCAACTTTGTTTGCTTCTCCACCCCTGATGTGTCTATTGGTGCGGCGCACACCGGGCAACGAACCCTGTTGCCCCCTCGGGGCCCATCTGGGCCGGCAACAGGGGGCGGGTGTCGCAGATTATCATCCGTCTGCTACAGCGGGGGTTCTTACCCCTTCCTTTGCAGTCTCTAGTACTGGAAGACTGGGCTGATCACCGTCTGGTAGAGCCTATTGTTCCCTCCCGCACTCCGTCCCCAGCACAGAGGTGCAATGAGCAGCAGGCACTAACATGAGATCAGTTTATTGATTGACACGACAGGCTTGGTGCTCCAGATGGCCAAAGCTGTGGTGACGACGGGGGCTTGTAGAGGGCTGAGTGCTGGCGATGACAGACACACCGGGCAGGGCTCAGCCTCCTGCACCGCTGGACAGGGGCAAGGGCAGTCAGGCTCGGGGCACGCTGCATGCTCACATCCCAGGCTTGCCCTGGGGTCAGCAGAGCCTGGTCCCAGCTTGGCCCACCTGTCCTGGGACCTGGCTGAGGATGACAGGAGTCTTGTAGGGTTAAAGACCCTGGTCAGACCCAGGGTGAGGGGAAAGCACTGGGGTTCTGCTGCAGGGGGTTCCTGTGTGGCTGGGGAGAAAGGGGTGTTCCCCTAGGTGCTGTGCTCCTTGGGACTTGTCCACACTAGCACAAAGGTGTGTTTAAACCATGATTGACAATATGCTTCAAACCCCCAGTGTGGACAGGGCAGGTCGTAGTTTCACCAAGTGTCAGCTGGGTGAGGGGGTGGCCTGGCACAAGACCCAGCCATTCCTACACTCCTGCTCTGGTCTCATGCAGGGTGTGAGGGGCTGGGCTGGGCTGGGCTGGGTTGTGCAAGGGGGACCTCACCCTCTCTGGACTCTGCCTGGAATTACATGTCCACGCCCGGCACTGTCAATCCCGCCCAGGATCATTGTGTTTACTGTGAAATGCCCCACTTGTGCCGGGCTGCCCCAACCACCACGAGCCAGGACGGGCTGGTGGGGCTAGATTTCAGCCTACCCCTTCCCTCTCCAGGGCGTCTTCTCTGCGGCAGTAAAAAAAAATCACAAACACCCAAACAGCCATTGTAATCTTAGAAAACAATCATTAACCCCCCCACACACAACCCAGTGATCTTCCATCTTCCTTCCTCCCTGCCGCGTTGCCCTGCCTCTGTCCTCGAAACACCACTCACACCTGGACCAGAGCGCCACCTACAGGAGGGTATTAACACAACAAACATTGGGGTTGGGACCCACACTATGAACCCACAAAAGCAAGGCAATGAAAAGCCAAGCTGCCTCCCAGTTCATCCTGCTGCTCCTCCCGCTACAGGCACATGTCCTCCCATTGCCACGGCTACTGAACACCACAGACCATGCCCTGTAACCTTAACTCTGCCCATTTCCTCAGTGTGCACATGCCTGTTCCCCAGACAATGGTCCCCCAGCACTAGGGATTGGGGAGGGTTGGGACAGCCACTGGCTGTACTGGTAGGGTGATTCAGTGCAGAGCTGAGAGCAGAAGGGGTGAAGGCAGGGTGGCATTACTAGGAGCAGAGTTAAGGCTGCCATGGGTGGTAGGGAGGTGTCCAGCCTAAGTCAAATAATGCCTCCCCTTAGAGCCCAGAGGGTGAGCCCCAAGACCCAGCCTGAGCTGAGGTTCAGACTCCAGGGCTCATCTGCTCCTTGGCCTGGCTGCTGGGGCTGCCCAGGAGGGGGCCAGTAGCGATAACTGTGGTGGTGGCATGTGTGGAGTGGGCACCTGTCCCCATTTTATCTCATAGGCGCCACATGGAGCTGGAGTTCGGGGGCAGCTGAGATGAGCCAAAAAAGAACCTTGTGGATTTAAAAAGTGGCTTTAGGGGCACTCTCGTAGGGCAGTGCAGCAGCACCCCCTGGTGACCACATGCATTATGAATGGGCCACTAGGGATGCTCTCTTCTGTTTCCGAACGGTCAGTCTAAAGCTCCTGTGTCCAGGGCCCAACATCGACATCAGCCAACGGGAAAGCTGTGAGCCAAGCCCAGAGGGGTCAGTCAAGCCCCACACCCGTTACCATGTCCCTGGGCAAGCAAACTCACAGCCCACGGGATTCTTGTGTGTTTCCTCTCCCCACCCAGTGACCACAGAGCCAAGCCAGACCTAGCAGCTTTTAACTTCTCTCTCCTCTGTCTGTGCTGCCAGCCCCAGTATCTGTGTCCTCTTGGGATTCTCATCAGTTCGTTGATCAATCTATCACCAAACACACCCTCTCTCTCCCTGCTCTGTCATATGGCAGCAACATGCACTATTCTAGCTGAGGTCTGCTCAGGTCAGCCTGTTCAGGTTAGATTTAGTTGGGATTGGTCCTGCTTTGAGCAGGAGATTGGACTAGATGACCTCCTGAGATCTCGTCCAACCCTAATCGTCTATGATTCGATGATTCCTGCCCCAGCCTCCCATGGGTTCCTACCTAGTCACTTGCAGGAGCCTGCTTGCCTGAGGAGTCCTTTGGTAGTATATGCACATGCTGCTTCTCTGAGGACAGTCCTGGCCTTCCATTGTCTTCACTTTTTGCACAAGCTCCTGTCGATTCTTCCTCTGCACAAAACAGGCCCAAGGAGCATGAGCACGGGGTTCAACATGGCCTGCTCCAAGGTGCAACCCCGCCCCCCACAAGACATTCCCAACACGGCCTGACCCAGGGATCTCCACGCTGCAGGACGTGCCCAATGCAGCCTTCCCCAGGGATCTCCATGCTGCAGGATGTGCCCAACGTGGCCTGCCCCAGGGATCTTTGCCCTGCAGGACGTTCCCATCCCAGCCTGCCCCAGGGGTCTTCGCCCTGCAGGACGTTCCCAATGTGGCCTGCCCCAGGGATCTCCATGCTGCAGGACATTCCCGTTGCGGCCTGCCCTGCAGGATGTTGCCGATGGAGCCTGCCCCAGGGATCTCCATGCTGCAGGAAGTTCCAGACTCAGCCTGCCTTAGAGTGCCACCTCCTTCCTGTGCAGACAGAGGCTGCCACGGAGATGTGACTGAGTGGAGGTCACTGGGATATGACTTTATGTGGGCTGGACACTGTTCTCATGAGTACCAAGGGATTTGGGCTGCCCTGCACAAAGCTCTTTGAGCCAGATTGCCCCCCTGGTAGGCACTGATGCCAAGACATAGGGTCAGGGGCTTGTGCCTCCTCTATCCAGCATAGCCCCTAACATAGGCTATGGGAGCCCTTCAGTGCTGCCCTAAGTGGCTTCCTTGTTCCAGGGACCTGACAGGGCTTTTCAGAATCGAAGGGAGGGGGCAGGTACCCAGCCAGAGCCACTGCAGCCCAGTCCCCCAGCCCAGTGTTCTGAGTCCCCCCTCTAGTGGCTGATTCATTTAAGAGGATAAAAATCTACTACCACCTCCAACTAGGGCCATTATCCTGTTAGCTGAAATGGGGCTTTTAGTGCTTTAGAATCCCAGGTCCAATCCTCAATGGTGACCGAAGGGGGGCCAGGAATGCCAGGACCAAATTCAGGTGGGATGATTTAGGGAAGCTGTCTATGTATAGCTGATATGCAGTGGTGTTGTAGCCGTGTTGGTCCCAGGATATTAGAGAGACAAGGTGGGGGAGGTAATATCTTTTGTTGGACCAATTTCTGTTGGTAAGAGAGACAAGCTTTCCAGCCATACAGAGCTCTTCTTCAGGGCTGGGAAACTTACTCGGTGGGGGGGGGGGGGGGGGTCACAGCTTAAATACAAGGTGGAACAGATTCTTTAGCACAAGTAGTTAACACATATTTCAAGGGACCATTCAAGGTGAAGTGGCCTGTTAACACCTCTCCAATCATATCTGGGAAGGCAGCTGGGGGGAATGGTTAGTGGGGTACAGATTGTTGTAATAAGCCATAAATCCAGTGTCTCTCGTCAGTCCATGATTTTTAGCGTCTAGCAAAGTTAGGAATTTAAACTCCCACTCGTCTTTAAACTCATCTTTTGAAGGGGTTGTGCAGGTTTCTTTTGAGGATGAGGACTGAGAGGTAGCATTGCCACCTTTCTAATTGCCTGTAACTGGAGTCCCAAGGCCCCATCCCTGCCGCTTCCCCCAAGACCCTGCCCTGTCGCTCGCTCCTCTCCCTTCCTCCCCGCATTGCTCGCTGGATCCTCTCAAGGAGCCTGCTTGCAGGTAGGAGGCAGTCACGGCTGATGAGGGGCTGGCGTAGGTTAACCCCCACCCCGCGGTAACTGGATTTTTAGTTAGGGTGCCATTTAGGGTTGTCAGGTCCCCTTTTCGTTGGAAACCAGGCACCTGGCATCCCTAAATGGCACCTGGACACAGAAGCCCACAACCGGAGTGGTAAAGGCCAGACGGGTGGCAACCCTACTGAGAGGTCAGATATAGAGTGATCATTTTGTGAAAAGTGTTCATCCACAGGTGACAGGATGTTCTTGTCTTTTATCATTTTCCTGTGTGAGTTCATTGGAGAGCGCAGTGATTGTCTAAAGAAGAACAGGAGTACTTGTGGCACCTTAGAGAGTAACAAATTTATTAGAGCTTAAGCTTTCGTGGACTACAGCCCACTTCTTCTAGTTACACCCACATCATTGTTACTGTGCCATTTAGTGCACTGGATGAGGTGCCCCCAGGACCGGTGCTACCATTTAGGCAAACTAGGCAGTTGCCTAGGGCGCCAAGATTTGGGGGCACCAAAAAGTGGTGCCCCCAATTTTTTTTATAGCGTTCTTACACCCCCTCCTCGAGTGCGCAGTCGCCGCTCCACTTCTCCCGCCTCCCAGGCTTGCAGCGCCAATCAGCTGGTTGGCGCCGCAAGCCTGGGAGGGGAGGAGAATTAGAGCAGGGGCGACGTGCTCGGGGAGGAGGCAGAGCAGAGGTGAGCTGGGGTGGGGAGCTGCCGCACGGCTCCCTGGGCCAGGGGGGTGGGGAGCTGCCGCGGGGTTGCCTCAGGGTGGGGGTGGGGTGGGGGGACCTGCTGTAGGGCTCCCCACCCCAGCTCACCTCTGCTACGCCCCCTCCCCGAGTACGCCGTCGCTGCTCCACTTCTCCCACCTCCCAGGCTTGTGGCGCCAATCAGCTGTTTGGCGCTGCAAGCCTGGGAGGGGAGGAGAATTAGAGCGGGGGTGGTGTTCTCAGGGAGGAGGTGGAGCAGAGGTGAGCTGGGGTGGGGAGCTGCCACACAGCTCCCCGGTGGGGAGCTGCCACAGGGGGGCACCTCAGGGCGGGGGGGGGTGGGGAGCTGCCGCAGGGGGGCACCTCAGGGCAGGGGGGGTGGGGAGCTGCCGCAGAGGGGGACCTCAGGGCAGGGGGGGTGGGGAGCTGCCGCAGGGCGGGGGGGGGCGGCGCGCAAGATGGAAGTTTCGCCTAGGGTGCGAAACTTCCTTGCACCAGCCCTGGGTGCCCCACATGTTATGATTGCCTTCTATGATGTTATGATTGCCTTCGATGATGAGATAACTGGCTCTGTGGATATGGGGAAACTGGTGGATGTGATATATCTTGACTTTAGCAAAGCTTTTGATACGGTCTCCCACCGTATTCTTGCCAGCAAATTAAAGAAGTATGGATTGGATGTATGGACTATAAGGTGGATAGAAAGCTGGCTAGATTGTCGGGCTCAACGGGTAGTGATCAATGACTCGATGTCTAATTGGCAGCCGGTATCAAGCAGACTGCCCCAGGGGTCAGTCCTGGTGCTGGTTTTGGTCTACATCTTTATTAATGATCTGGATGATGGGATGAATTTCACCCTCAGCAAGTTCGCAGATGACACTAAGCTGGGGGGAGAGGTAGATACACTGGTGGGTAGGGATAGGGTCCAGAGTGACCTAGACAAATTGGAGGATTGGGCCAAAAGAAATCTGATGAGGTTCAACAAGGACAAGTGCAGAGTCCTGCACTTAGGATGGAAGAATCCCATGCACTGCTACAGGCTGGGGACTGACTGGCTAAACAGCAGTTCTGCAGTACAGGACCTGGGGATTACAGTGGATGAGAAGCTGGATATGAGTCAGCAGTGTGCCCTTGTTGCCAAGAAGGCCAACGGCATATTGTGCTGTATTAGTAGGAGCATTGCCAGCAGATCGAGAGAAGTGATTATTCCCCTCTATTGGACACTGGTGAGGCCACTGGTGAGGCCACTCCTGGAGTATTGTGTCCAGTTTTGGTCCCCCCACTACAGAAAGTATGTGGAAAAATTGGAGATAGTCCAGCGGAGGGCAATGAAAATGATTAGGGGCTGGAGCACATGACTTATGAGGAGAGGCTGTGGGAACTGGGGTTATTTAGTCTGCAGAAGAGAAGAGTGAGGAGGGATTTGATAGCAGCCTTCAACTACCTGAATGGGGATTCCAAAGAGGAAGGAGATAGATTATTCTCAGTGGTGGAAGATGACAGAACAAGAAGCAATGGTCTCAAGTTGCAGTGGGGGAGGTTTAGGTTGGATATTAGGAAACACTATTTCACTAGGAGGGTGGTGAAGCCCTGGAATGGGTTACCTAGGGAGGTGGTGGAATCTCCCATCCTTAGAGGTTTTTAACGCCCAGCTTGACAAAGCCTTGGCTGGGATGATTTTGTTGGTATTGGTCCTACTTTGAGCAGGGGATTGGACTAGATGACCTCCTGCGGTCTCTTCCAACCCTAATATTCTATGATTCTATGATACGCCTGTGTAGGACTCATGGATCTTGAAAGGTGTGTTATGGGGGGGTGTTCATCATCTTAGCGGTGGAGATATGTCTACAGGTTTTCCATGATGCAATTGACTTGATACAATGTTTGGTAAAGGCAGTTTTAAGTGTGTTAAGATGTGAATCCCGGACTTTCTCCTTGGGAGCATATTCTTGGTATCTGAGTGCCTGGCTGTAGATTTCTTGGTGTGCTTGGGGTGGTTACTGCATCTGTGAAGGTAAGGCTATATCTACATGAAATCAGTTACAGCGGCACATAAGCACAGATGCTCTAAGCTGAGGGGAGAGAGCTCTTCTATTGGCTTAATTACTCCACCTCCCACAAGAGGTGGTAGGTCTGTTGGCAGAAGAAGCTCTCCTGCAAACATAGCACTGTCTACCCTGGCTCTTAGGTCGGTGTAATTTACGTTGCTCAGGGATGTGGATTATTCCAAAGTTATACTGAAGAAATTTGTAGTGTAGACAAAATGTGGTGATCTGTGGGTTGCCTGTATATAGTTGCCTGTAGGGTTCCATTGCTGAAGCAGAGCGTGATATCCAGGAAGTTGGTGCTGGTGTGGGAGTTTTCTAGAAAGAGTTTAATGGATGGGTGGTGGTTGTTGAAATTGTGGTGGAAATCTATGAGCGAGTTTAGGTCATCTGTCTGTGTATCAGGTATATCATTGGTTTTGTGGTGTATTTAAAACTGCCTTCCCCAAACAAGGACACTCCATCAAAGAAGTAGATCACATCCTGGAATGGGCCACCCAGATACCCTAAAAAGTATATGGAAATAAAACTCCCTCCATCCACACACCCCTAGCTGTCACCTCCCATCCCACACTAGAATCTGTATGGGGCATCATTAAAAAATTACAACCCATACTTGATAGGGAACATGTTCTGAAAGAAATCTTTCCTGAATGCCTTCTTCTGGCTGTGACAGACCCAGACCAGTGGGGTACAGAAGTCTGGTAGAGGGCAAATATACTGGTCACTGGATGAGTAGTTTTCTGTTCCCTGAGTGACCAGAGCAGGGGCTGCACAAGAGTAATCAGGAACCTGCTAGAACCAGTTAAGGCAGGCAGGCTAATTAGGACACTTGGAGCCAATTAAGAAGCTGCTAGAATCAATTAAGGCAGGCTAATCAGGGCACCTGGGTTTTAAAAGGAGCTCACTTCCGTTTGTGGTGCGAGTGTGAGGAGCTGGGAGCAAGAGGCACAAGGAGCTGAGAGTGAGAGGGTGTGCTGCTGGAGGACTGAGGAGCACAAGCGTTATCAGACACCAGGAGGAAGGTCCTGTGGTGAGAATAAGGAAGGTGTTTGGAGGAGGCCATGGGGAAGTAGCCCAGGGAGTTGTAGCTGTCATGCAGCTGTTACACAGGAAAATGATGAAAGAGAAAAACAGCACATTACCTCGGGCTGAGCACTTTGCACAAAACGATCACTCTATACCTGACCTCTCAGTCCTCATTCTCCAAGGAAACCTGCACAACCCCTTCAAAAGATGAACCTGGGAGCTTAAATTCATAACTTTGCTAGACACTAAATACCGTGGACTGAAGAGAGACACTGGATTTATGGCTTATTACAACAATCTGTAACCCACTAACAACTTCCTCACCCAAGCTGCCCCCCCGTCCTTCCCCCCATGACTTCCCCCCATGTCACTTCACCTTGAATAGTCCCTTGAAATATGTATTTACTTTCACTAAACAATCTGTTCCATCTTGTATTTAGCTGTGACACGCTGAGCACATTCCCAGCCCTGAAGAAGAGCTCTGTGCAGCTCGAAAGCTTCTCTCTCACCAACAGAAGTTGGTGCACTAAAATCATTTACCTCACCCACCTTGTCTCTCTGTGTACAGTTTATGAATTCTGTGTTTGATTTTGGAAACTTTATGGGTATCTGTAACACGCTGCAGACTCCACTTTGAATGGTGGGCGTCTGTGGTGCCATATGTCTCCATATGGAGCTAAAATGCACAGGAGCTGACTGGAGAAATTCATGTCCTGGCACAGGGCTAACAAAGGAGCAGTAGCGTAGCTAGTGGGGTGCAGGGGAAGCAGCCGCTTCCCCTCAGCACGTTTTCAAAAAGTGGCGCGCCTGCCGGCTGGCGCTGACCTCCTACAGGCAAGGGGGGCAGCACGGCCGGAGGAGCCATGGGGAGGGGGCGGCCCGACCGGAGGAGCGAGGGGGGGCGCAGCAGGGCGGCCCGCACCGCGGCCCGCAGCCAATGGGGGCGCGGCGGGTGTGGCCGGAGGAGGCAGAGCGGGGGGCGCAGCATGGCAGCCCGCACAGCATGGCCGGCAGCCGCGGCCAGAGGAGCGAGGGGGGGTGCAGCGGGGCGGCCCGCAGCCAATGGGCCGGGGCAGCGGGAGCGGCCGGAGGAGGCAGAGCAGCTGTGAGATTCCTTGCACAGGCCCATTGTCCCATTGGAATAAGTCTTCTTTCCTTTCCTTCGCCTGCTGCTCTAGCCCCCTGGCGTCTGAGTGAGACACAAGCTCAGCCCCGGCGCGGGCAGGTCCCGCGTGGCCCGAGCCTGCTGCAGTGAGCTCCGCTCCTGCCCCAGCCCCAGACGCGCCCACCCGCGGCGCACTGAGACACGGAGGCAAGGGACCTTGCCTGTCCCGGGCCCAGGGGCCCCGATCGGGACCTAGGCAGCTCGCAGGGCTCGCGAGAAGCAGGAGACCCCTGCCCCCGCCGCAACCCTCTGCAGCCGCTGGCTGGCCACCCGGCTCTGTAATCAGAGATGCAGCGCTCGGCTGCTCCCCTGCCCTAAAATCCAGCCTCCCTCCTGGCACGGACTTGTCCCTCCTCCGCACACAAAGGCTGGTGTGGGAGGCAAAGTCCCAGGGAAGGGTAGGGCCGGGGAGGCCGCAGGAGCAGGGGGCAGCGAGAACCCACCCGGGGCTGGGAGAGCCCTGCAAAGGAGGCACAGACACACACCCCCTTCTGCAGCGTGGCCGGCAGCCGTGGCCAGAGGAGCAAGGGGGGGGCGCATCATGGCAGCCGGCAGCCAATGGGGTGGCAGAGCGGCCGGAGAAGGAGCCAAGGGGGCGGCGCCTTTTTTATGTTTGCTTCCCCTGCTCTTAGATCCTGGCTACACCACTGCAAAGGAGGGTCGTTAAACTTTGATGATTTTCTGTTCAAATGGAGCATCTGTGAACAAAGAGATGGCTGCTGCCCAAGGCACACCAGATGAGGCTGATTGGAAGGTCATCTGACAAAGGGGACCAGGGGTTATAAGAGAAAAGGTCTCTCACTGGCCATTTGAGAAAGAGAGACAGAGAGCGACAGAGAGGGGAGACAAGAAGCAGAAGGAAGCTGGTTGCAGGAATAAGAGAAGACTTCATGATCTGGAGGAGAAGCCATGTGCAGAAGGAGGTATTTGGGCTCCTTAGAGGAGTCCAGAGAATGCTCCACAATGGTGAGGAAACTGAGGCAGGGAAATGCGTCCAGATGCGATGTTAATTTGTCTAGCGCTGGGTAATTCTTGTACTATCTACAGTAATGAACAATTGGATTTAGACTCCTTTGAAAAGCTTGTGTGTCTGTTTGCTTTCCCATCATGTCCCTGAAGGATGTGGGAACCTAGGGACAATGAAATGACTAATGGACATGCCACCATAGAGCAATGATGCCATGATGGGGTAGCCATGCTGTTGATGGAAGAGTAGATAGGTAAAGATAGACAGAGAGAGAAAAAGAGCCCTGTGCAGATCTCAAAGTCCTTTGAAGATATTCGCTTTCAGTCCCATGTCAAGCAGGGAGTGAACATCTCCCTGCAATACAGAAGGGGAAGCTGAGGCACAGAGAGGGGATGATATCTGCTCAAAGTCACACAGAGCCAGGGATAGAACCCAGGCGTTCTGTCTCCGATTCCAGCAGCATCCCCTCTGCCCCAGAAACTGCAGGAGAGTCTGTGGTGTCTGTGCATCCATCCTGCACTTAGGCAAAGCAGCAAAAATCAGAAAGCGAGTGAGAAGCTAGGGAACCGGTTCTCGTTTGGCTGCATCAGTTGCTCTGGAGTCAGTGATGTGTGTGTCCTGCTTTGCAGGCTGCCAGGAGGGGGACAGAATTTCATGGTAAATATTTGATGAGGGTTTTGGAGGAATTTGTTAAAAGGCTGTTCCAGTGAATGATTCATCAGGGCGGGAAGAGATTAAAGCATTTCCCCCAGCTGCATCATGGCCCCTTGGAGCATCCAGAGCCCCAGCTGCTCTCCCGTGCGCTCGCCAATAGCGCTGATCTGGACAAGACACTCCTGTGCCTCTTGCCTTGTGACCTGGGTCTATCACTCAGCCTGTTCAGCGGCTGGTGGGATTGATGGGTAGCCGCAGCTTTTCCTTGTGACCACTAGAGGCCAGTGTTCCCACCACTGCTGCAGATCCTTTCTCTTTGCCATCAGACCCAAGGCCTTTGCCCTCCATCTCGTTCCCACAGCCTCTCGAAGACATGGCTTCACTTAGCCCATCAGGGCGGGGAAGCAGGACACACTGAAGGTGGCAGGAGAAGCATGAAAGTGGAGGGCACCACGGGGAGAGGGTAGCGTGGGGCAGGGGGCAGAGAAAAGGGGGGTTGCCCCACATAGCACCAGCACAGGGCACAAGGAGGTTGGGGCTTGTGGGTCAGAGCTAAGGTTATTACTGAGATATGTCATGTGAATTTCCACACCTAAAGCCCTGCTGCTAAGCAAAAGCTGTTGTCAGGGTAACAGGCACTATGTTTCCACTCCCACAGCTGCTCCTTTGCAGGGCTTTGAGGCTCAGCCTGGCTGAATATTGTGTGCTTGTATGTGGGCTTTATGAGGATATTTATGGTAAATGCCTCCTTGCGGTACAGGATAGGAGGTTTCCAATTCTTGGGTCAGAGAGGAGGGGATGGTCCCAGCTGAACTGATCTCATGGCCAGGGCTGAGGGGGTATCTCATGGGGAGGTAAAACCCTCTCATGCCTCAGGTCCCCTCCTGTACCCTGGGGCGGATAGCCCTGCCCATCTCCCCAGGGGGCTGGGAGGGTAAATGCATTAAAGAAGGTGAGGCACCCAGATACCATGGTGATGGTACCTGAGACAGAGAGGGACATGCAGGCCCAGGGACACAAAGCAAAGCTCAATGCCGCATTTAATCACCCACGGGCCCATACTTCCTGGGAGCTGGGAGCAGACATGGGATAGAGCAGCCAGGCTGGGCTCCTCCCCAAACTCCCCACAGCCAGAGGCCGCCGCCTGCCCCAGAATCTGGAGGAGCCTGGGTTGAGCTCGGAAGCCAGATGAGCTGCAGGTTCTGCCTCGGGGCTCAGCTCCCGCTGACCTGCTTGTGGCAGCGGCACTGACACCAGTGTGTGCGCAGCAGGCTGCGTGTTACACCTGCCTGGCTCTGGTACAAGTGAGGCACTAGGTGCCAGACAATGGAGAAGGGGGGGAATGGGCCTGGCGCAGAGCAGGGCAGACAGAGGGGGCAGGTGCTGACTGCCCGGGGATGGACTCTGTCCAACCGAGGACATCACTGGGGGCACCCTAATATCCTTCCTGTGTGTCCATGTTATACTCACTCCCGTCTGGTCCAGCATGGTTGCCCTCCTGAGACTCCAGCCTGGTCTTGGCCTGGGCAAGGGGGCAGGTCCCCCCGGGGCTGTGGCTGGGGTCTGTGTTACCGTGGTGGCAGCACCCGGGGCTGTGTGGCTCCTGGCTCCCCAGGCTGGCATCCTCCTCCTCCGCCTGCTGTTTGCACAGGTGGTGCTCCACCATCATCTGGAGCTCTGCAGGAGAGAGAAAGGCCGGGGGTGAGCAACGCGCAGGGGCTTGGGGCTAAAGGGGGAACTCCTGGCCCACGTGGGTAATCAGACACTTGGACACATGCCCAGTGTCTCTCCAATGGGGGGCACAGTACATCCAGTGCTGGGTCACCCCAGGTCAGCCTGATCCTGACAGCCCCCAGGCCTTTCCCCAGTGCTAAGCCATGCCCGTCTCCAGCACTGAGTCACTCTTTGCCCATTCCCAGTGCTGATCCTCTCCGCCCCGGTGCCTGTCCCTGGCACTGAGTTGCCCCGGATCAGACCTGGTGCGGATCCCCTGATGGCGACTGGGTGTGAGCAGGGTGAGATGGCAAGATGGTTTTAACCCCTATGTCCTGTCTATCAGGACAGTGGCAGTAGCTCTGTGGTCCATGAGTCTAGGCCCCAGCGGGACCGTGCCCCTGAACAAGTACAGGATCAGCCCAGCAGAGGGAGAGACACAGCAGGGTGAAGCCAGTACACAGCCAGGTTCTCAGCAGAGGTGAAGATGAGAGGGACAGGGCATGAGGTGGAGAGAGGCAATGAGCTGTGGAAAAGGTTCTTGTGCCAACAATGGCTGGGCCCTGCCAAGGGACAGAGGAGGCTGATTCCTGGTGATGGGAGGGCAGGCAGTAGAGAGAGATGACTGGTGAAAAGTGACAGAGCTTCTAACCCCAGGGCCCCAGGCCCCAGGGGAGGGAGGGCAAAGCAGGGGGGTGTTAGAAACAAAGACGACAGTCCAGTCCTGAGATGGACATGGAAGAGGGGCTGGAGTCCCATGTGCTGGGAGGCAGCAGGGAGGACATTGAGGGCAACTGCAGCAGCCAAGGCTCTGAAGGGAGCAAAGTCCGTGACCAGGTGGGGAGGAGTGGAGATGGGGCCATGCAGATTCCCTGCTGCTCTGCTGGCTGCAATTGGTGAGGTGCTCACTGCGGATGGACTGGGAAGGTCTAAGTCAGGGAAGGCTCCGGGCTCTGCAAGTCCCTTATTGATTTATCCTTTCTACAGCACCTTTCACCTGGAGATCCTCACAGGAATCCGTTCACCCTGCACACACTGAAATGCAGCCACCTTTGGGGTGGAGCACAGCAGCTGTTCAACAGCCTCACTGCACTGCGACACAACCATGTAGGAAGGAGGTGAAGAACAAAAGCCAGAGGGTGGATTCATTGTAGCCGTGTTTGAGACAAAACGCCAGAGCTTCACCCCCCGAGAACAACACCAGGGCATCTGCACCCCCCACCAACACAGGTTCAGAGAGCAGAGCGCCCCCTATGGCATCACCAACCCCACTTCTTCTGCAGCACCTGAGCTCCCCTTGGGCACCCATCCGAGATCAGGCTATACCTAGTACTGTTTAGCTTGCAAGCTCAGAGCACATACTTAGCTCACGCCTTCTTTTCTTATACTGCTAGCAACACAATTATTCATTTAAAAATAACTCCACCGACATGTTAGCTGCTGCATCATCAACCGTGGAGTGGAACTGGGACACACCGTCAAGCTATATGGCTACTCAGTTTAGCAACCCAGCGTGCTTAATAAGTGTTCAAAATGGGTCCAAGCCCAGCTCACAGCTCCACACATCTCAAGCTGGAGGGGATGGGCGATGACCTGGATACCCACACCCACAGCCACTTCCCAGACCTTCAAGTGACCCCGTCTTTAGAATGGGGGAAGGCACGCTGGCCTGTGAGCACAGTAGCAGCCTGGAGTGAAATGGGCAGGACTCCCCTGCCTTATATAACACCAACTGCTCGCTGGCTGGTAAATGTCAGGAAGGGAACGGGGCTGTTCTTTCCCTGTGTGCAGAATGAATACAAGCAAGCGCCTATTCTCTCCAGAGGCCCCTAGTGCCAGATGTTGCTGGTATGAACATGGGACAAGACTGGGGGAGGACAAAGGGGGCAGTTGGCAGGGAAATGGAGCAAGGCTCAGAGGGAGAGGGAGGGAATGTGAGATGGAAGACGGGGTGGATGAAGGAAGCATGAGAGGACAGAAGCATTTCCCAGAGAGAAGCAGGCATGAGATGTGCCCGCTGCATGTCCTCGTGCCTCCCAACAGCAGCGGGAAGCGGAGGGCGTGCCACGGTACCTTTCATGGTGGGGGTGGTGCGGGGGACCTTCTTCCTCTGTCTGGGCGACATGGACAGACCTGGCTGCAAAGAGAGGGAAGGCCAGGTCACAACAGGATACTGCACGGCACTAGAGCAACCAGAGCTAGAGGCACCAGCGTTGGTAGTTTGCTGTGGAGTGGGGCTGGCATCCAGCAGGCTCAGAACAGACCACACTGCCCCTCCTGCCCCCCACAACACAGGTCCCAGGGTGCTTTTGGTCAGGATGGTGCAATGCCTGCTGGGACCTGCCCACATTCTCATGTTCAGCCTGGGAGGGTGGCACAGGGAGAGGGATGTGTGGGCAGGAGGGGCAGTGTGGTCTGTTCTGAGCCTGCTGGATGCTCTCAATGGAGCAATGAGCAGCTGGCAGCCCTGCTATAGCTAAGGAGCCCCAGACATCGGCTGATTACAATGAATCAAGAGCAGTGCTGGTATCCTGTACGTCCCCCTCCTCCAGCCCCAAGTGCACCCCCAGACACCCTACAACCTACTGCACACAGAGGTGCACATGCACGCTCACTCCCCCACCCCTTTGGAAGAGCTTTGGTGAGGGAGCCTGTGGAGTGGCTAGGAGGGCTGGGGGCTGCCTGCAGATGGGACTGGAGGCTGATGGGGGCACCTCCTGGGTGTGGCTCATTTCACTGTCACAGCTGGGACATACGGGGGACTGGTTACAGATTTCATATAAATCCTTCCTGGAGCTCAGAGAGAACCAAGATTCCTTCCCGACACCCGAGCACGCAGTCTGTCTGCTTCCACGGCCCTCACCCATCCACAGCCCCCACCCCCGCACATGCCCACTCCCCCACAGCTAGGCACGTGCACATTCACACACCACACAAAGCCTCCCACACTTCCTTTACCCCTGCCCCCACACACGGTCTCTCCTGCCTGCTAGCTCAGGTCTGGAGTTGCCCGGGGGAGCTGGGTCCTGGGACTAGCCCAATGGCCTCTCCTCGTCCGTGCTCCCTACACCACTGTTCTCCAAGAATGGCAGGCTCTTGGCCCACTGGGCCCAGGGATCAGGCTACGCTGAGCCGACTGACAGAACCGCTCTGCCCTGCTGCTCTGGGCTGACCAGGAACATGAGACTCAGGTATGTTCCTGCTAGGAAATGCAAGGCATGCAGGAGTCCTACCACACTGGGTGCCCGTGTGCAGGCCTGCCAGCCCCTTCCAAACCACAGAGGAGGGTGCGTGAGACAAGGAGGCACCTACCTTCAGCAATGGGTTGGGGAGCCGGTCCTCGTCGATTTCTGTGGGGCGGAGGGGGCATGTGGAAATGGGGAGAAAAAGAATGGGGGGGGGGAAGAGAAAAGGAGCAACAGGTTAATAGAGAGAAGACTCCAGGAACTGATCACATCCAGGAGCAGATCCAGCATTGGGGATCATCATCAGCTGCTTTATAACACACTGCGTTCAAACCATTAACCCTCTCCCCGCCAACCATACAAATCCTTTGTATTTCCATAGTGTCCCTGCCCGGCTGGGGATCTCAAAACAGTTTTTTTTCACTTACTTAATTGGCCTCTCAGAGTTGGTAAGACAACTCCCACCTGTTCATGCTCTCTGTATGTGTGTATATATTTAAACAAATAACAAAATCATCCAAAGCCCAAGATTTGGTGGTGATGGGGGACTTCAACTATCTGGATATATGTTGGGAAAATAACACAGCAGGGCACAGACTATCCAACAAATTCTTGGACTGCATTGCAGACAACTTTTTATTTCAGAAGGTTGAAAAAGCTACTAGGGGGGAAGCTGTTCTAGACTTGATATTAACAAATAGGGAGGAACTCGTTGAGAATTTGAAAGTAGAAGGCAGCTTGGGTGAAAGTGATCATGAAATCATAGAGTTTGCAATTCTAAGGAAGGGTAGAAGGGAGAACAGCAAAATAGAGACAATGGATTTCAGGAAGGTGGATTTTGGTAAGCTCAGAGAGCTGATAGGTAAGGTCCCATGGGAATCAAGACTGAGGGGAAAAACAACTGAGGAGAGTTGGCAGTTTTTCAAAGGGACACTATTAAGGGCCCAAAAGCAAGCTATTCCGCTGGTTAGGAAAGATAGAAAATGTGGCAAAAGACCACCTTGGCTTAACCACGAGATCTTGCATGATCTAAAAAATAAAAAGGAGTCATATAAAAAATGGAAACTAGGACAGATTTCAAAGGATGAATATAGGCAAACAACACAGGAATGCAGGGGCAAGATTAGAAAGGCAAAGGCACAAAATGAGCTCAAACTAGCTATGGGAATAAAGGGAAACAAGAAGACTTTTTATCAATACATTAGAAGCAAGAGGAAGACCAAAGACAGGGTAGGTCCACTGCTTAGTGAAGAGGGAGAAACAGTAACAGGAAACTTGGAAATGGCAGAGATGCTTAATGACTTCTTTGTTTCGGTCTTCACCGAGAAGTCTGAAGGAATGCGTAACATAGTGAATGCTAATGGGAAGGGGGTAGGTTTAGCAGATAAAATAAAAAAAGAACAAGTTAAAAATCACTTAGAAAAGTTAGATGCCTGCAAGTCACCAGGGCCTGATGAAATGCATCCTAGAATACTCAAGGAGCTAATAGAGGAGGTATCTGAGCCTCTAGCTATTATCTTTGGAAAATCATGGGAGACGGGAAAGATTCCAGAAGACTGGAAAAGGGCAAATATAGTGCCCATCTATAAAAAGGGAAATAAAAACGACCCAGGAAACTACAGACCAGTTAGTTTAACTTCTGTGCCAGGGAAGATAATGGAGCAAGTAATTAAGGAAATCATCTGCAAACACTTGGAAGGTGGTAAGGTGATAGGGAACAGCCAGCATGGATTTGTAAAGAACAAATCATGTCAAACCAATCTGATAGCTTTCTTCGATAGGATAACGAGTCTTGTGGATAAGGGAGAAGCTGTGGATGTGGTATACCTAGACTTTAGTAAGGCATTTGATACAGTCTGGCATGATATTCTTATCGATAAACTAGGCAAATACAATTTAGATGGGGCTACTATAAGGTGGGTGCATAACTGGCTGGATAACCGTACTCAGAGAGTTGTTATTAATGGTTCCCAATCCTGCTGGAAAGGCATAACGAGTGGGGTTCCGCAGGGGTCTGTTTTGGGACTGGCTCTGTTCAATATCTTCATTAACGACTTAGATATTGGCATAGAAAGTATGCTTATTAAGTTTGTGGATGATACCAAACTGGGAGGGATTGCAACTGCTTTGGAGGACAGGGTCATAATTCAAAATGATCTGGACAAATTGGAGAAATGGTCTGAGTTAAACAGGATGAAGTTTAACAAAGACAAATGCAAAGTGCTCCACTTAGGAAAAAAAAATCAGTTTCACACATACAGAATGGGAAGAGACTGTCTAGGAAGGAGTACAGCAGAAAGGGATCTAGGGGTTATAGTGGACCACAAGCTAAATATGAGTCAACAGTGTGATGCTGTTGCAAAAAAAGCAAACATGATTCTGGGATGTATTAACAGGTGTGTTGTGAGCAAGACACGAGAAGTCATTCTTCCGCTCTACTCTGCTCTGGTTAGGCCTCAGCTGGAGTATTGTGTCCAGTTCTGGGCACCGCATTTAAGAAAGATGTGGAGAAATTGGAAAGGGTCCAGAGAAGAGCAACAAGAATGATTAAAGGTCTTGAGAACATGACCTATGAAGGAAGGCTGAAAGAATTGGGTTTGTTTAGTTTGGAAAAGAGAAGACTGAGAGGGGACATGATAGCAGTTTTCAGGTATTTAAAAGGGTGTCATAAGGAGGAGGGAGAAAACTTGTTCACCTTAGCCTCTAAGGATAGAACAAGAAGCAATGGGCTTAAACTGCAGCAAGGGAGGTCTAGGTTGGACATTAGGAAAAAGTTCCTAACTGTCAGGGTGGTTAAACACTGGAATAAATTGCCTAAGGAGGTTGTGGAATCCCAATCTCTGGAGATATTTAAGAGTAGGTTAGATAAATGTCTATCAGGGATGGTCTAAACAGTATTTGGTCCTGCCATGCGGGCAGGGGACTGGACTCGATGACCTCTCGAGGTCCCTTCCAGTCCTAGAATCTATGAATCTATGAATCAATATATGTTCCATTCTATGCATCCGAAGAAATGGGCTGTAGCCCATGAAAGCTTATGCTCTAATAAATTTGTTAGTCTCTAAGGTGCCACAAGTATTCCTGTTCTTTTTGCAGAAATATGGATTAACTTCATTGCAGCACCCAACGAGTGAGGGGGCAGGTCAGAGGGCTCAACCCTGGGTCTACAGAGCGGGAAACAGCTGGGCTATTTGCTCAGACACTCTTCCTACCCCATCAAGCAGCCAGAGGCTGGGCCAGACTGACCACGCCCCTCATGTGTCATTCCCACCACTGCAAAGTGGGTGCAAAACACCACCCATTCAGCACGGCAGCACTTTGTGCCCACTTAGAATCATAGAATCGTAGAAGATTTGGGTTGGAAGAGACCTCAGGAGGTCATCTAGTCCAATCCCCTGCTCAAAGCAGCACGAATCCCAACTGAATCAACCCAGCCAGGGCTTTGTCAAGCTGGGTCTAAAAAACCTCTAAGAATGGAGATTCCACCACCTCCCTGGGTAACCCATTCCAGTGCTTCCCCACCCTCCTAGTGAAATAGTGTTTCCTAATATCCAACCTAAACCTCCCCCACCGCAACTTGAGACCATTGCTTCTTGTTCTGTCATCTGCCACCACTGAGAACTGGGCTGGGCAGCAGCGGGTCATGTAGGGTGACCAGATGTCCCGATTTTATAGGGACAGTCCCGTTTTTTTGGTCTTTTTCTTATATAGGCTCCTATTACTCCCCACCTCCGTCCCGATTTTTCACATTTGCTATCTGGTCACCCTAGCCGGTCATGCCCTAGCCAGGAGTCTCAGTTTATTGCTGGTGAATGCATTGGCTCAGTCCCAGGGAGCATGCTGGCTCCTAGCGCCCAGCAATGGAGTCTCTGTGCCAGGGCACCACAGCCCATGCTGGCATGGGACACACGGCACAGCAGGCCTGATGCTGCCGGACTCACCCTGACCCACACTGAGGCAGCTCCAGTTGCTGATGATTTGCAGCAGCGTTGCTGAGATCAGGATCAGGCCCAGCCTGCTTGGTTTATTTGTTCCCCGTTTTTCCCTGGTGAGGTCAGAGCCTGTAGAGCCGAGTCCCTGCTGGGCAGCCTGGGTGAGTGGCCCCCTCTCCTCCCAGGCACAGGGACAGCGTGGGGACAGCATTAGCCTCCCAGAGCATATATATGTGTGTGTGTGTGTGTGTGTGTGTGCGCGCTCTCTCTTTGTACAGAGAGCCTATGGAATGGGTGTATTTGTGGGTGGTGGTCTGTGTGGGGTGTGTACAGAGTGTGTGTGGAGAGCATGTATCTGCACAGCAGGGGAGGGTGTGTATGTGTGAGATTCCATGGGCTCTCTGCCTGTGTCTCTCCACCTCCCGCCAGGACCGAGCTGGGATGCTGTCGCCATGACAATATCTGCTCCAACAGACTAAAAAAATCCCCCAGTTTTAAAACACTTTCCCACTCAGCAATGAGTACTCGACCTGTAGCATCTCGGTTGCCTGGGAAACAAAAGAGGGTGTTGCCATGGTAACCAGAATTTCACTGAGAGGCTGCAGGAGCTTGTGGTCCTCAGGAGGGTCCTCAATGGAGTCAGGGTCGGTGGGTATCATAGGCCAAGGGAGGCTAAATTTCCCCTAATCTAGACTGTGGCCCCGCCCACGCTCCCCCCTCACCCGGCTCCGAAGCTGGCAGAGGCTCAGCTCCTGCCCCAGCCTGGAGCTAGGGGTTTGTCTCGCAGCTAGGGCCTGGCGCAGGCTGGGGCGGCTTGGGCCAGACCTGGGGTCAGGCTGGCCAGAGCGACTGGAGCAGGCAGGCCAGGAGAGGGGGAGGGGCTCTGGCCAAGGATGTGTGTGTGAGAGGGGAGCTCAGTAGGGCCTCAGTTGGAAAAGATGGCAGACTAGCCTCCCCGAAGGGGGGGTTCACCTGCTGCCCATGAATAGAGCCCTTGGTCCTCTCCCCTTCCTAGACCTCTGAAGCGCTGGGGTAAAGAAAGAAAGAAAGAAAGAAAGAACATTGTTATGACATTGTAGCAATGGTGGATTCTCCATCATGGGCAATTTTCAAATCCAGATTGGATTGTTGTCTAAAAGTTCTCCTTTTAGGGATTAATTCACAGCAGGTCTCTGGCCTGTGCTGTACAGGAGGCCAGACTAGATGATCACAATGGCCCCTAATGTCTCAGGGTTTGTCTACACTTAAAATGCTACAGCAACACAGCAGCACAGCTGCACCGCTGTAGTGCTTCAGTGTTGACATTACCTAGGGTGACGGGAGAAGCCCTCCTCCTCCCTGAGAGGTGATACCTAGGTTGACAGTTAAACCAGTTTAATTTTCTAGTGCAGACCAGACGTCAGTAAGAGGGACCTCTAGTAAGGCAATGCTGTTTGATTTTCTCATACCTAATCTAGACAAAGTACAGTGTGAGATGGAAGGCAAATACACTAGGCTCAGCAAACTGGGCCTCATATTAGATGCCACACAGTACAGGCTGGTCCTCTCTGACTGTGTCTACACTAGGCTAATTGTCAGAGGACACCAGCATTTTAACCACTGTGATGCAGGTCTTGGTGACAAGGTGGGAATAACGTGGCTGAGCCACTAGCACCTCCACCAGGTGGGGTTGCCCCAGGAGGAGTTTCCCAAACAGGCCTATGGCCAGGGCCGTAGAAATATTGCTGAAGAGCCTGCCAATAGACAAGTAAATCAGCTGTTACATGGGGGATTTGGGGAGCTTGACCTCTCTCCCATAATTAGAATAATAGAGTCATAGGGTTAGAATCAAGGGTCATGTAGTCTAACCCCCTGCTAAGATGCAGGATTTGTTGTGTGTAAACCATCACAGACACATGGCTCCAGCCTCCTTTTGAAACCTCCAGTGAAGGAACTTCCACAACCTCTCAGGGAATCTGTTCCACGGTCCTATTGTTCTTACAGTACAGTTTTCCTGAGATTAAATCTATATCTGCTATGCTGTAGTTTAAATCCATCGCCTCTTGTCCTGCCCTGTGGCAAGAAAGAACAACTTTTCGCCATTTTTTTATGGCAGCCATTCAAATATACAAGAAGACCACTATCATGTCCCCCTCTTAATCTCCTCTTTTCCAAACTAAATATACCCAGTAGCTTCAGCTTTTGCTCATATGGCTGGCGTTTCATCCCTTTCGTCATCTTTGCCGCTCGCCTCTGGATCTTTTCCAGTTTCTCTACATTTCTGTCTATACAGTAGTGACCAAAACTGGACACAGTACTCCAGCTGAGGCCTAACCAGCACCGAGTAGAGTGGTACTATCACCTCCCGTGACTTGCATGCTATGCCTCTGTTAATGCACCTAAAATTGCATTTGCTTTTTTTGCAACAGCATCGAGTTGCTGATTCATGTTGAGGTTGTAATCCACCACTACTCCCAGATCCTTTTCAGCAGTGCGGCTGCCAACCCGTTCTCTATTTGCGCGCTTGTTTCCTCCCCACCCCCAAGTCTAGCACCTTACATTTGTCTTTGTTGAATTTGATTTTGTTGATTTTCTTGTCTATAGCCCAGTTCTCCACTTTATTAAGATCTCTCTGAATTTTAGTTCTATCCTCCAAAGTATTGGCAACCCCTGTGCAGTAGTGTAGCTGGGGGGTACAGGTGGAGTGGCCGCTGAGCATTGAGCACAAGTGGCGCCTTTTTAATTTTTTGGCGCCTTTTTAATTTTTACTCTGAACGGGGGGGCGGACATAAAAAAAGATGCCACCCGCTGCGGCGCTTGTACTCACTGGGCGGCGCTCCGGGTCTTCGGCAGCACTTCGGCGGCGGATCCTTCACTTGCTCCGGGTCTTCAGTGGCATTTTGGTGGCAGGTCCTTCAGTGCCGCCGAAGACCCGGAGCGCCGCCCGGTGAGTACAAGCGCCACAGCGGGTGGCGCCTTTTCTTATGTCCGCCCCCCCTGTTCTCTCCACCTAGCTATGCCACTGCCCCTGTGACACACTCTACCTCAGAATGACACAATGTAACCCTCATATTCATCATTCATATATGGTTGTGATATTTCGTACAAAGCATGCCATGTAAGGCATCATATGAAAAGTCATGATCTGCTAGAACCCATTGTTCTGTCCAAATGTGTATATCATTAGTGTGTATGAAGTTATGAGATTGTGCTGTATGGCTGTTACTGAAATAGGCTGTCAGTCTGCTAGTGACATACAAAGGGTCCCTGCCCAGGTGGGTGTTTGTTGACCGTCCATTAATCAACTGTGTGACTCAATTATGCAAGCATCACACAATGGGAACTGCTCGATCACTGTGACTTGGCAAAGCCCACCAGGACATGCCTGGGCTAGTGTCTGCCAGATACATGGGCCAAAGGTATCAAACAAGGGACAATAGCACCATGTCTTGGCTTTTTTCCTCCCCACCTACGCTGGAAACTACCAGAACGCCAAGAAGACGAAGCTCATCTGAGGAGACGGTCCAGGCTTCAGTGGGGTGAGAACATTACTTGATCTAAATACTGCCTAGTGGAATAAGGCTTAAGATTTAGACGGTGCACTTATCTTTTATTTTCTTTGGCAACCATCTCTGTCCTTTGATGCCTACCACTTATAATTATGTAAAATCTATCCTTCAGTAGTTAATAAACTTGTTTTATATTTTACCTAAAACTGTGTATTTTGCTTGAAGTGCTTAGAAAACCGCAGCTCAGATACAAAAGCTGGTGCATATCCTCTCCACATTGAGGGAGGGGTGGACTGGGTTACAAACTTACACTGGCTTCTGATCTGGGCAAGATGGTACAGCTCAGGGGTGCAAGGTCAGGGAGCTGAGGGGAAATGGCTGGTGCCTTTCTCTGTGTGATTGATGAGAGGCTTTCGGTGCCTTCATGCAATCTAGCTGGGTGTGGGGCTCCACATGCTGTTGTACTGAGTGGTAACAGCGCCTGGAGGGGTTTGCTGCTTGTCACTAGCAAAGCATTGTGTGAGACAGCCCAGGCTGGAGAGTTAAGGGGCACAGCGGTATTCTAGTTCCAGGTTGTACCCCAGGGAACCTGTCACCCCACCCCCCACCCCGCAGCTTTGTGTCATCTGCAGACTTGATCAGTATGCTTTCTATAGCTACAACCGGGTCATTAATAAAGATGTAAAACAACACCAGTCCCAGAAAAGATCCCTGTGGAACCCCACTTGAGACCTCCCTCCAATCTGACATCATAGTTACTCTTTGTTTGCAGTTAACTAATTATGTATCCACTTAATGGTAGTTCTGTTGAGCCCGCATTTCTCTAGCTTACTTATCAGAAGGTCATGGGGGGCTTTGTCCAAAGCATTGCTGAAGTCCAGGTAATGATCTAACAAACCAGTTACTCTCTCAAAGAAAGAAATCATGCTGGTTTAGCATGATTTGTTCTTGGTAAATCCATGATTGCTGCTGGTGATTACCCCTTCATCATCCAGGTATTTGCAAATTGAATGTTTTATACATAGGGCCCTACCAAATTCACAGTCCATTTTGGTCAATTTCACGGTCATAGGATTTGAAAAATTGTAAATTTAATGATTTCAGCTATTTAAACCTGAAATTTCACAGTGTTGTAATTGTAGGGGTCCTGACCCAAGGAGTTGTGGGGTGGTCACAAGGTTATTGTGTGTGTGGGGGGGGGGGGGGTTGCGGTACTGCTACTCTTACTTCTGCACTGCTGCTGGCAGCAGAGCCACCTTCAGAAGCAGTGCAGAAGTAAGGATGGCGTGGTATGGTATTGCCACCTTTACTTCTGCGCTGCTGCTGGCAGGGCACTGCCTTCAGAGCTGGGCACCCGGCCAACAGCCGCTACTCTCCAGCCACCCAGCTCTGAAGGCAGTGCATAAATAAGGGTGGCAATATCACAATCCCCCTAAAATAACCTTGCAACCCCCCTGCAACTCCCTTTTGGGTCAGGACCCCCAATTTGAGAAATGCTGGTCTCCCCTGTGAAATCTGTATAGTATAGGGTAAAGCACATAAAAGACCAGATTTCACCAGGGGAAACCAGATTTCACGGTCTGTGATGCATTTTTCATGGCCGAAAATTGGTAGGGCCCTATTTATACATTGCTGCAGTAGCTTCCCAGGTAACAAGTCAGACTGACTGGTCTATAGTTCCCTGGCTCCTCCTTTCCCCCCTTTTAAAGATGAGCACTAGGTTAGCCCTTCTCCAGTCATCCAGGACCTCTCCTGTCATCCATGAGTTTGTAAATATTATTGCCAGTGGCTTCAGCTAATTCCTTCAGTAACCTGGGCTGAATAGCATCTGGCCCCACTGATCTGAATTCATTCAAACTGGTCAGAAGACCTCTGATGTGTTCTTTTCTTATCCTGATTTGCACCCCTTCCCCTGTATTGTCCATGGTAACTTCGCTAGTCGTCTGGTCGCATGTTACCTGGGCACCTGCCCAGAAGGCCACGTGAAATCACCCACAATGAATTGCTGTTTGGAGCAGTGCCGGGGATTCTGGGATTAACATGATTGAGTGCAGCATGGGATGTAATAGCAAGTCCATTACTGTAATAGAATCCTAAACTCTATTATACTGTTCAGCCACTAGGCGGTGCTGTGTGTAACCTAACTTATTTAACCTAACCTCAGCCATACATCGCGGAGCATTGAATAGACTAATAGTGCACACATCTGGTGTGTATCTTGCTCAGAAGGAAGCTCTGTGACCGGACCGTGTCTGGTACAGGAGCATGACATGGCGTCAGAAATACACTAAGAACAGAAACAGAAGGGAAACAGCAACAAAAGTTGGAAACAGAAGGAACAAAGCAACAAAGGTTGCAGGATCTCATCAAAGTGCCACTCTTCAATGCCCCAGAGAACTTCAGCTTTGACAAACCTTCAGAATGGACAGACTGAACACAATATTTTGCAAGATTTTGCATTGCTACCAAGTTCCACAGTGAAACGGAAGATATTCAGGTATTTTCTTTGTTTATGCTATTGGGCAGCAGGCAAATCCTTTGACTTTACTGAAGACAGTCACAAAGATGACTATGAAAGGGTTCTGGCTATGTCTGATGCATATTTTATACCTCAGAGAAATGTGGTTTATGAAAGAGCATGTTTTCATCTGAGAAATGCTGAATGTTTTATAAGAGCTCTCTCTTTTATAAGAGACCGGGTTAACACATAAAAATCTTTCACAGAAGCTACAGTTGAAAACAGACTTAACCCACATTAGCCACAATTGATTAGAGAGGCTGAAATAAGCTGTATAGACAGCCAACAAAATCCTACAGCGGGAAGATCCATCCTTGCTCTTCTAAGTTACAGATCAACACCAATAGTGGCTACTGGATATAGTCCATCACAACTCCTGATGGGAAGACAGCTCAGAACTATTGTTCCAACTTTGGAACAGAAACTATCTTGAAAGTGGCCAGACATGAAGACAGTAGTCAAATCTGATAAAAAGGCAAAAAGTCCCTAAAAACACTTTTACAACAGATGTCACTCAGAGAACAGCTGGGTCCTGTGTTTGTGTCAAATTGGATGCAGAAAAAGGATGGATAGCTCCAGCTATTGTAAAGAAAAAGAATTCATCACCCAGATCATATGTGATCAAGACCAACAGTGGAAAGTTCAACAGAAACTATTGTCATCTACAGTTTGTTCCTCAGCAAGATCAACAGAGCAAACTCTACAGATGGCGGCTGCAGAAGAAGTAGACGCAAGGATTCCAAACTGAACATAACCAGTCATTGCAATTAATGGACAGCCAGATGAGCAAGCTGTTATGCATTTGGGTCATGTAATTAGAAAATCACTGTGATTCAGAGGCACTTAACAGACTGATACATGCTGAGCTTCAAAGATAGCATGGTTGTGTAAACTTTGTAAATGGCAGGAATGTAGAACTGTAAAGGTGGGGGGGTGGCATTGTATGTCAATAATGAGGTAAACTGTAAAGAAATAATAACTGATGGAATGGATAAGACAGAGTCTGTCTGGGCAATACTCACACTGGGTAAAAGAACTACTAGAGCCTCCCCTGGGATAGTGCTTGGGGTGTGCTATAGACTGCCGGGATCTACCCTGGATATGGACAGAGAACTATTTAATGTTTTTAGGGAAGTAAATACTAATAGGAACTGTGTAATTATGGGAAACTTTAACTTCCCAGATATAGATTGGGGAACAAATGCTAGTAACAATAATAGGGCTCAGATGTTCCTAGATGTGCTTGCTGATGAATTCCTTCATCAAGTAGTAGCTGAACCGACAAGGGGGGGAGGCCATTTTAGATTTGGTTTTGGTGAGTAGTGAGGACCTCATTGAGGAAATGGTTGTAGGGGACAACCTTGGCTCGAGTGATCATGACCTAATTCGGTTTAAACTAAATGGAAGGATTAACAGAATTAAATCGGAGACTAGGGTTTACAATTTTAAAAAGGCTAATTTTAATAAATTAAGAGGACTGGTTAGGGAAGTGGATTGGGCTAACATATTTATGGATCTAAAAGCAGATGAAGCCTGGGATTATTTTAAGTTAAAGTTGCAGGAGCTGTCGGAGGCCTGTATCCCGAGAAAGGGAAAACGGTTAGTAGGCAAGAGATTTAGACTGAGCTGGATGAGCAAGCGTCTCAAAGGGGCGATTAAGAAAAAACAGAAAGCGTACAAAGAGTGGAAGAGGGGAGAGATCAGTAAGGAAACTTACCTTATTGAGGTCAGAGCATGTAGAGATGGGGAGTGAGAAAGGCCAAAAGCCATGTAGAGTTGGACCTTGCGAGGGGAATTAAAACCTATAGTAAGAGGTTTTATAGCCATATAAATAGGAAGAAAACAAAGAAAGAAGAAGTGGGACCGCTGAAGACTGTAGCTGGAGTGGAGATTAAGGATAATCTAGGCATGGCACAATATCTAAACGAATATTTTGCATCGGTCTTTAATGAGGCAAATGAAGGGCTTAGGAATAGTGGCAGCGTGACAGAGGGGAATAAAGGAGGGGGGATTACCGTATCCGAGGTAGAAGCCAAACTTGAACACCTTAACGGGACTAAGTCGGGCGGACCGGATGATCTTCAGCCGAGAATATTGAAGGAACTGGCGCGAGAAATAGCAGGCCCCTTAGCGATAATTTTTAATGAATCTTTAAACTCGGGGGTGGTACCGTTGGACTGGAGAATAGCTAATGTGGTTCCTATTTTCAAGAAAGGGAAAAAAAATGACCTGGGTAACTACAGGCCTGTCAGTTTAACATCTGTAGTATGCAAGGTCCTGGAGAAAATTTTGAAGGAGAAAGTAGTTAAGGACCTTGAGGTCAATGGCAATTGCAACAAATTACAACATGGTTTTACCAAAGGCAGATCGTGCCAAACCAATCTGATCTCCTTCTTTGAGAAAGTAACAGACTTATTAGATAAGGGAAATGCGGTGGACCTAATATACCTCGATTTCAGTAAAGCGTTTGATACGGTACCGCACGAGGAATTATTGGTTAAATTGGAAAAGATGGGGATCGATACGAAAATCCAGAGGTGGATAAGGAACTGGTTAATGGGGAGACTGCAGCGGGTCATACTGAAAGGTGAACTGTCAGGTTGGAGGGAGGTCACCAGTGGAGTTCCTCAAGGTTCGGTTTTGGGTCCCATTTTATTTAATCTATTTATTACTGACCTCGGAACCAAATGTAGGAGTGGGCTGATAAAGTTTGCGGATGACACAAAGCTGGGAGGTATTGCCAATACGGAGGAGGATCGGGATATTCTGCAGGGAGACTTGAATGACCTTGTAAATTGGAGTAACCGAAATAGGATGAAATTTAATAGTGAAAAGTGTAAGGTGATGCATTTAGGGATGACTAACAAGAATTTTAGTTACAAACTGGGGACGCATCGGTTGGAAGTAACGGAGGAGGAGAAAGACCTTGGAGTCCTGGTAGACCGCAGGATGACTATGAGTCGGCAATGTGACGTAGCAGTGAAAAAAGCCAATGCGGTCTTGGGATGCATTAGGCGAGGTATATCTAGTAGGGATAAGGAGGTGCTGCTTCCGTTGTACAAGGCACTGGTGAGACCTCATTTGGAGTACTGTGTGCAGTTCTGGTTTCCCATGTTTAAAAAGGATGAACTCAAACTGGAACGGGTACAGAGAAGGGCCACTAGGATGATCAGAGGAATGGAAAATCTGTCGTATGAAAGGAGACTTGAGGAGCTCGGTTTGTTTAGCCTAACCAAAAGAAGGCTGAGGGGGGATATGATTGCTCTCTTTAAATATATCAGAGGGATAAATACCAGGGAGGGAGAGGAATTATTCCAGCTCAGTACTAATGTGGACACGAGAACGAATGGATATAAACTGGCCGTGGGGAAGTTTAGGCTTGTAATTAGACAAAGGTTTCTAACCATCAGAGGGGTGAAATATTGGAACAGCCTTCCGAGGGAAACAGTGGGGGCGAAGGACCTGTCTGGCTTTAAGATTAAGCTAGATAAGTTTATGGAGGGAATGGTTTAATGGGATAATATGATTTTAGTCAAATCAACAGCGTGCCATCGCTGGTAAATAGCATCAATGGCCAATGAGGGTCTGGCTGGAGAATCTTGCCTACATGCTCGGGGTTCTACTGATCGCCATATTTGGGGTTGGGAAGGAATTTTCCTCCAGGGTAGATTGGCAGAGGCCCTGGAGGTTTTTCGCCTTCCTCCGCAGCATGGGGCGGGGGAAGCTAGCTGTAGGATTCTCTGCGACTTGAAGTCTTTAAATCACAGAATTTGGGGACTTCAACAACAGAGTCAAGGGAAAGGGGTTGGGTCAGCTTTTGTGGCCTGCATCATGCGGGAGGTCAGACTAGATGATCATAATGGTCCCTTCTGACCTTAAAGTCTATGAGTCTATAACTTAAAGGGGGAGATTTAATGGAATGCTAAACTGTATTATACAGTTCAGCCACTAGGTGGCATTGTGTGAAACATACTTTAGTTAAGTTCACCTCTGTCATACCTGGCAAAGTATTAAAGGATCTTACAGTGCTCACATCTGGTGCGTATCTTGCTCAGAAGGAAGCTCTGTGCCCACCCGTGTCTCTCCAGGAGTACGACAATTGCCACATGTGTGCCTGCTGAGTGTGGAGGCACTGGCTTGTGCTAATAAAAGTCAAGATAATGACAGTGGGGTAAAGTATAATCAATGTAACTGTCTCGTGAAGACAGGGCTTAGCCAGCCACTGTGGAGAACACAATTCCCCCAGCAGCAGCTAACCTGAATAAAATGGACGAGCCTACTCTCCATCAAAATGAGCCTCCATGATCCTATCATGCAGCGCAGGTGAAGTGGAAAAAATAATTTCTTATTAATGTATTGTTATTATTTGTTATTTAGGTGTGGTCATGCCTAGAGGCCCTGATCTTGGATGCTATACGCAGGTCACATTACTATAGGATGAGACACAACCAACAGACAAGGGTGCTTGAGTGATCACTGTAATAAGAAGCTGTTCACCTAAGATGGTCCCAGGCTCCACCCACAAACAGCCACCAAGCGCTACCCCCTTGACACGCCAAAAGAAGACCCAGTGCACAGAGCTTCATAATAGGATGGTCCTGCTCCTTTTAAATGTAATTAGTAGGCTTCAGAGTCAACACACATTGAGCTGAATGGGGGCGGTTCACTCCTCCTACAGCCAGTGCTCCAGTCTGTGCACACTCAAGTGAATTTCACTGCATTTGTTACACTCGCTGATAACTGACTGCACTGGTGCTGTGCTCGGGTTGCATCAGCTGAGGATCTGGCCCTTACTATATTTTTAATGAAAACTGAGATTCTGGAGAACAAGGAGGCAATCGTCACAGAAAGACACTGGCACAATGGCGGCTCACACAGCTCAATGCAAGAGTCCTGTGGATGCCACTCCCTCTCTCTACAGTTGTGTGACAGGCTGCAAGGATGCCTGAGCCCTGCAGAACCCATGAGTTGGATCACGGAGGGCAGCCAGGGCCTGGTGTGGCTCTGGCTATGCTAAACCTCCCATCATTAACATTTCGTTCCTGCTGTCACTTTCCATCTCTCTGAGAGGGAGATTTCACCCTGGCTGACGGAGCGTGTCTGCCAGCTCCTTTCATGGTAAGAGACAAAGTGTGGAGCCTTCTCCCTGAGATCTGGCTGCAGGGAGAATACCTGCATTGTGTGCATCAGAGGGTATCATGGCTGAAAAGGGGTTAGCAGGAAAGACAGACCAATTACAGCATAAATAAGCTTGGTCCACCTGCCAGCTCCTCTCAGCTCCATGCATTCAATTAGTTTTTGTTTGCAGAGACTTAATCAGTGCAGCTCTAGGAACCTCACTGGCTCTGGCATTTATAACGGGCCGAACCAAACCCCCAGATCCAAATGCCATGGGGCTTTGGGATGTTTAAAATCTGGATCCAAATCAATGGCGCCGGCCGGAGTGAGGGACTTGACATTTGAAAATCTGCTTGCCGCTGGTCCCCAGCTGCTTTCCCTCCATCTGAAGGAGGCTCTGCTCAGCCCCTCAGAGTGAGGGAGTGAGCGGCTGTGGCATTGCGAGCTCATTCATATTTGATCACCCAGGAGTGTTTTTAAAAGACTGCAACTCTCTGTGGGTCTCAGTAGCGTGTCACAGCTCATTTGTCAGTGGAGTGGAGGGAGCTGGGGCCTTAGCTGGAATAGCAGCTAACTCTGCCAGCAGTGCTGCTCCCAGAAACAGGCCAGGCTTTTCCTGGCCCCTGAAGGCATGGAGCAGAGCAGAGCATTGCATGGGGGCGGGGATTGCAACCCAAATCCAAGCAGCAGCTGCCATTTTAATGCAACACGTGAGTGTGAGAGTGACCCTGGCTGTTCTGCCTAGGGTGACCAGACAGCAAGCGTGAAAAATTGGGATGGGGGTGGGGAGTAATAGGAGCCTATATAAGAAAAAGACCCAAAAATTGGGACTGTCCCAATCGGGACATCTGGTCACCCTAGTTCTGCCATAGGAATTAGCAAGCGGTGACTCCTTCCCCAGAGCTGGGCACAAAAAGCAAGCCAAAGGGAGTCGTACTAGCTTGGCCAACAACAGAAAACACTCTCACCTGAACCAACTAACACAAAGGGAGACCCGCTAATGGTCTGCATGTATCAGAAGGGAGGAAGCTATCCAGCAGGGACAGGCCCGGAGGGGTGAGCGCTAGGAACGGTGGCACCAAGTTCTGTAAAGAAAAATCTAGGAGAAACGATTGGAAAATGGGATTGTTTTTTGAAGAAAATTTCAACTTTTTGGTGGGAAACAAAGTATTTCAGTTTGGAAATGCCTCATGGGATCTGTAGTCTGAATGCTCCAAACTCCCATTCCCCTCTATAGGCCAGGCTCTGGTCTGACAGCATCTCCCAGCTGGTGAGGGGAAGCAGTTGCATAGATTCATAGATTCAAAGATTCTAGGACTGGAAGGGACCTCGAGAGGTCATCGAGTCCAGTCCCATGCCCTCATGGCAGGACCAAATACTGTCTAGACCATCCCTGATAGACATTTATCTAACCTACTCTTAAATATCTCCAGAGATGGAGATTCCACAACCTCCCTAGGCAATTTATTCCAGTGTTTAACCACCCTGACAGTTAGGAACTTTTTCCTAATGTCCAACCTAAACCTCCCTTGCTGCAGTTTAAGCCCATTGCTTCTTGCACTGGAATGGGTTACCTAGGGAGGTGGTGGAATCTCCTTCCTTAGAGGTTTTTAAGGTCAGGCTTGACAAAGCCCTGGCTGGGATGATTTAGTTGGGATTAAGTCCTGCTTTGAGCAGGGGGTTGGACTAGATGACCTCCTGAGGTCCCTTCCAACCCTGATATTCTATGATTCTATGTTTCTATCCTTAGAGGATAAGGTGAACAAGTTTTCTCCCTCCTCCTTATGACACCCTTTTAGATATCTGAAAACTGCTATCATGTCCCCTCTCAGTCTTCTCTTTTCCAAACTAAACAAACCCAATTCTTTCAGCCTTCCTTCATAGGTCATGTTCTCAAGACCTTTAATCATTCTTGTTGCTCTTCTCTGGACCCTCTCCAATTTTTCCACATCTTTCTTGAAATGCGGTGCTCAGAACTGGACCCAATACTCCAGTTGAGGCCTAACCAGTGCAGAGTAGAGCAGAAGAATGACTTCTCGTGTCTTGCTCACAACACACCTGTTAATACATCCCAGAATCACGTTTGCTTTTTTTGCAACAGCATCACACTGTTGACTCATATTTAGCTTGTGGTCCACTATAACCCCTAGAGCCCTTTCTGCCATAATGAAGTCCTTGTGTACCCAGCTCATAGAGGAGAATGGGGAGATGAGGAACTCCCATGAGGCCTGCAGCAGGCTCTCTGAATTGAAATATTTCTGTTTTCAGGTGTTTGGTTATTTGACAGAAAGCAGACTCTTTGGTCTGCTATTATTTAGACAAAAACCCAATTTTCCATCAAAAATCATTTGATGGAATTGACCAGCCTGAAAATTTATGGCAGGCATCCAGAAAACACTGTAACAATGTGATCTATATAGAGCTGGACGAATAACTGATTCTTTCATTCACTGGCTGAACCAAAAAATCAGAATTTCTGTTTGGTTTGCACCGGCTTGACAAAGCCCTGGCTGGGATGATTTAGTTGGGAATTGGTCCTGCTTTGAGCAGGGGGTTGGACTAGATGACCTCTTGAGGTCCCTTCCAACCCTGATATTCTATGATTCTATGATTCTATGATCCAAACCAGAAAATTTTCAGGTTTTTTGTTTTGTTTTCAGGTGATTTTTCCTCTTTCATTTTGTTTTTTAAGTTACTCTAGCTACATTCTGAAATAGAACATCGTTTTGAAAGTAAAAGTCAAAATGTTTCATTTTGAAAGTGTAAAAAGTTTCAACTTTAAAAAAAAATCTTTTTTTTTAACGGCAGAAATGATTTGCCGAATTCAGCCTGAATTCATGAATAGCTTCAGTCAACCTAAAACTGAATTTTTTGTTGAATAAACTATTGCAGGGGTGGCCAAACTGTGGCTCGCGAGCCACATGTGGCTCTTTTACCATTAAAGTGAGGCTCGCAGAGTCCCCCCCCTCACATCTCCCATTCTCCACCTTCTAGACTTGGAGAGGTGGGAGCTTGGGACCTCTGGCTTGCAGCAGGGTGGTGTGGTAGGGGTTTCCGCCCAGCAGGGAGTGGGGGTCTCGGGGCTTCTGTGCACGGGGAGGGGGGTCTTGGGGCTTCAACCCTGCAGGGTGCACCTGCCAGGGCTAGGGCCTTCAACAGGAGCGGGGCTGAAGCCCCAACCTCTGGCTCCCAGAAGGTGTGCCCCGGCTCTCGAACTTCTGAAGATTGTAGTATGTGGCTCGAAAGGCCAGTAAGTTTGGCCACCCTTGAACTATTGTCTGAAAAAGTTCACCCAGCTCTAGTTCTGTGTTGTTAGTGGCAGTCACCAGGTGGTGCTATTACGCACAGTCTTACAAGTTCTTTTCCCAGTGAGTGAGCAGCGTCCAGCCTTCGAAGAAATGCTCTATTGTTGTTAGCTTTGCAATATAGTTTCGTTGGAGGAGCTGTTGCAAACAGCTGAGAGTTTGCTCCTTGCCCAAGTCTCTCTAGCTAGCGCCAATTCAGGGGCAGGATTACTAGGGTTACCATATGTCCTCTTTTTCCCGGACATGTCCGGCTTTTCGGCAGTCAAACCCCCGTCCGGGGGGAATTGCCAAAAAGCCGAACATGTCCGGGAAAATGGCGGCTCTGCTCCTCCCCGACTCTTCGGCTCTGTTTAAGAGCCGAGCTGCCCGAGCGCTATGGGCTTCAGGCAGCCCCCTTGCCTCCGGACCCCAGCCGCTGGCCGGGCACTTCCCCTCCCGGGCTCCGGCGGCACAGGGTCCAGAGGCATGGGGGCTGCCCGAAGCCGGTAGCGCTGGGGCAGCTTGGCTCTTAAACAGAGCTGAAGAGTCAGGGGAGGAGCAGAGCCTCCGGCCACGGTGGCTCTGCTCCTCCCCGACTCTTCGGCTCTGTTTAAGAGCCGGGCTGCCTGAGCGCTACCGGCTTCGGGCAGCCCCCGTGCCTCCGGACCCTGCGCCGCCGGAGCCGGGGAGGGGAAGTGCCCGGCTGGGGGCGCAGGGTCCGGAGGCATAGGGGCTGCCCAAAGCCCGAGCGCTACCGGCTTCACGGTTTGCCGGGCAGCCTCCAGACCCTGCGCCCCGGCTGGGCGCTTCCCCTCCCGGGGTCCAGCTGCGCTGGGGAAGCGCCGGCCGGGGGCGCAGGGTCTGGGGGCTGCCCGGCAAACCGTGAAGCTGGTAGCGCTCGGGCAGCCCTTTCCGCGTGGCTGGGAGTGGGAGGGAGTAGGGGGCGGAGTTAGGGCGGGGAAGGGGTGGAGTTGGGGCGGGGCTAGGGGTGGGGAAAGGGGCGGGGCCAGGGCCCGTGGAGGGTCCTCTTTTTTATTTATTAGATATGGTAACCCTAGGATTACTCCATGGGCACCAGGAATTTAATAAATGTATCTTTCCAGAAAGCAACTTGGAGTGTCATCAATGAGCCTTTTGGTCATTGGTTTGAATCGCAGTGTAGCTGGGCTTAGAACTAGCAATTCAGTCATGCCAAAATGCTCCAGAACAGCATTCCAGTACTTCTGATCAGCTCCCTGACAGTACTGGTTATTGAGCTGCCATTTCTCCTCCGGAGTGGGGAGCTGGTGCTGGGGGCTCCGGCACTCCTTTTTTAGGACTCAAGTACTGTCTGAAACTTGTTCCCCTCAAATTAGGTGGCCCTGACATGACATGAGTTTGGCGAATCTCCATTCCAGCTTATACACTTCATCAGTGGTTCCCAAACTTCAACAACCTGTGAACCCCTTTCACTAAAATGTCAAGTCTCGCGAGCTCCCTCCTAAAAATGAATATTTCCAAGGATTTTCTCCTTTACCGGAGTATAAATTATAAAAGCAGTGATCATAACATTTGTTTTTATGACATGATTATTACCCAGTATTTATTATTATTATCATTACAGTATTTTTATTACATTATGAAAACAGCAACACTCTTCCAAGATCTCACTTTCGTAACTTGTATCACTTTGAATAAGCCTGTTATAAGACAAGGCTCCTATGTTTCATCAAGGAGTATCAGATGTGAAACAGCATGAAGGTATTTTAGAAACCAACTCAGAGTTCCTCCTACACAAGCATTCATGTCTTGAGCAGTCCAGGCAAACAGCGCACGTTACAACAAAGCTTAAACTTATTCTTCATAATAATTTAAAAAACTATACTAGCTGCCTATTTAATTTTAAAAACAGCAAAAAATACCCACCTCCCTTTCCATTTCTTATAAGGAGTCTTGAAGTTTAAATCTCAGTGTGATAGATATGCTTGCTTTGATCTGCTTAGCTCTTGGGAGTCCAGGGGCGCTGGGCTGCTGGCCCCGTGCTGCCCAGAGTCCCTAGGGACAACTCTGTCCGCCATTAGGATTTTTTTTTCCTGAGAACCCCCTGTAACATTTCACAAAACCCCAGGGGTTCACAAACCCCAGTTTGGGAACCACTGCACTATATGTACCACCATGCTGCATGTGAGACGGTGAACTGCTGGGGGCAGGGACTGTCTGTGCAGTGTCCTGCATGACCAGGCCCTGTTCTTAGTTGGGACCTCTAACAAGAGCTCCAGCAGGAGGGACCAAACCTGCCTTACTCGTGATGACGGTGGTAGAGTTGACTACACTGTAAACCACGGGGGAAGGGGGGGAAAAGTCCCTGGATCAAAACAAAACAAAATAAAATCCATGATTTTTCAGACAGGCTCATGAGCTGTAAACTTTTAGGGTTGCCGATACAGCCACCGTGACCATCTGAACACATGCAGGTCGCAAAATGCCTTAACACAAGCCCCTTCGAAATCAGTGGCCTGATATCAAAGGTGCTGATCACCCCCCTCCCGCTCGAATCAACAAGAACTGGGAAGTCAGAAGCAAGAACAATCAGGCCATGTATTTCAGAGCCTCAATACAGGATTCAGGGCTAGACTGTGGGGTCCACATTGGAAATTGCCGTCGTTGGCCTCTGCAGTGCAGTCTGAGTCCTGCTGCTTTCTTACCCACTCGCATGGCTCATGCCAACCTCGGCTAACTCGCTCCCCCGTGTCTGGTGCACACAGTCACCCCATGCCCAGAGGAAACTCCACCCCCTCCCTGACAGGCCCTGGGCGCGGCCTGCAAGGGCCAGACATGCGGCTGGGAGGGAGGCACAGTGAAAGACAGACCGGAAGAGCAAGGGAGAGAGCTGGAGAGAGAAGGAGGGAGAGGGAGAGGGAGAAGGAGAGGAGGGAAGCAGAAGAGATTCAAGGAGGGGGAGTGTAGCACAGCAGCCAGCCACATCCCTGTCCCCCAACCCAGAGGCTGGGAGCCCCATGGCTGCTGTCAGAGTCTACACGTCACGTTGCAGGTCAGACGCAGCCCTTGCAAGCAGAGGGCAGGCGGCTGCCTTGACATTTCCCTAGACAGACAAAGAGACAGACGGACAGACAGATCCCAGGGACATGTAGTTCAGCCAGGCAGCTGCTGCCTGGCGCAGGGAGATGCTGCCAAAGGGCTCCTGGGATGGGACAGTGCAGGCCAGGCCTCTCGGATACCAGAGGCAGCTGTTTCCAAAGGAGACGGAAGATTGACAGGGTGAGGCAGGGGGCTGAGCCCCCAGGGACGCTATGACTGCTCCAGCCCTGGGAGCAGAACAGGAAGTGCAGCCTGGATTGGAGCAAGGTGGTGCTGGTGGGGGTGGGGAAGCAGCCGGAAGGGAAGGTGAAGGGGAAATCTCCCTCTGATGAGGGAGCAAGTACCCCCTCCCCCGAGTCTGGGGATATGCGCTGTGGGGCAGTACTAGAGCAGTGGTGCCTACAAATTCAACACTGGCGCACGGCCAGAACCCAGGACTGCTCTTCCGGATGTGGGGACCTTACAACCATGATCCCTTGCCCAGGCCCATTGGCTGGCCAGGGGCTGGGGACCCCGTTAATGGGGAGCAGGTTTTGGAGCCGGTAGGGGAGGGAATGGGGTTGGTGTGCCTGGAGAGGACCCGGGCATATGGGCCTGGGCTCTGCAAGTTCCACCCAGACGCAGGGCCAGGCCTGAGAAAGGAAACCAGTTTCCCATGGTCTCTGGAATCCTGCAAATCATTCCTGCAAATCATCCGCTGGCTACAGATCTCACCTGGGGACGACTGGTCGCTGCTCAGAACCAGGGTGGCTGGAGTTGGCCGGCGCCTCCGGATCTAGACAGAGAGAGGGCACAAAAATAATCTCTAAACATCAGCTGTGCAACAGGAGACAAAGCAATACAATATGGCAGCACCCCAGAGACAGAGCTAACACGTGGTGCCAGCCTGCCACTGCCCGGGTGCAGCAAGCCGTTTGAAACTGGCTGCTGCGTGGTTCCATCCATCAGAGGCACTGCTGTTTGGCCTAGTGCTACCTGTCTGTAGGTACTTACTACACCCTGGCCATGTATCTCTTGTACAGCAGCTGCAGGTGGGCTGATATTTAGTACAGCATTAATTAGAAATAGCTCAAGCCCCAAAATCTGCATCTGGGGGAGGATTTCATACACCCATAAAGTTGCAAGGAGGTGGGAATTCACTCTGGGATTCTGGTTCTGTATCACTCCCAGCTGAGGATCCCAAAGCACCTGGCAAATATAAATGACTCCTCTCCTGGGCAGATAGAGAAAGAACATCGTCACCACTTTATAGATGGGGAAACTGAGGAACAAGAGAGGCCCAAGGTCGCGCATAAAATTGCTGGCAAACATGAGTATAGAATCCAGGTCTCCTGTCTTGAACCACAAGCCCAGTCTCACTCCTCTGTTAGTGTATCTAACATGGCAACATGCAGCAATATTGACTAGAGCTGTCAAAAATTTTCCATAAATATTTTTTGATGGAAAATGATTTTTGGACCAAATGGAAATTTTCAAAAAAATAATTTCCATTTCCATCAAAAATTGGGTTTTTGTCAAAAATACAAAACCCCAAAAGCTGAGATATTTTGGTTTAAATCCACTTTTTTTTCAGTTTTTCACCAGAAACAAAACTGTTTTTCAAAGGAAAATTGTAGCAGAACAGCTAAACTTCTCACAGGGGGGAAATGATTGCCCAGCCAGCTCCGCTATTCCCATATGTAACACGGGGCTTGTCTATGCTTACAGAGCTGCAAGACTTACTGAAGAAACCACCTACACCCACGGGAGAGCTTCTCCCATCAGTGTAGGTACTCCATCTCCCTGAGAGGCAGTTGCTATGTCGACAGGAGAAGCTCTCCCGTTGATAGCGCTGTCTACACCAGGAGTTAGGTCAGTGTAGCTGCATCACTCAGGGGTCCTGACTGACATAGTGATACCGACATACGTTTGTAGTGTAGACCAGGGCACAGACAATGAAGAACACCGTCTCTTTAAGAAAAAGCTGAAAAAGTGACAAGGGAGCCGTATATAGTTTATAACTGATACAATCATTGCATCAGCCCAGGGCAGCGAGCTTGCAGATCCATTGGATTACAGAAATAATGAGGTAGTGGCACCCAGTGGATAGTGCTGCACCTGGCCTGCTTGGTGACCTTTGGAAAGTCAACTTCCTTGCTCTGTGCCTCAGTTTCCCCATCTGTAAAATAGGGATAATGATCCTGACCTACCTGTAAAGTGCTTTGCAATCTACTGATGAAAAGCACTAGACAAGAGCTAGGGATTTCTACTTTCTAGAGTTTAGGATCTATGTGTTACTCTTTTGAACATCTGGCCCACTTCTCTTGGCATCTAAATGGGAGCTGAGGTCTTTCGAAAATCTGGCTCAGGAGGCAACACTGGATAGGAGGAAGGCTGGACTTGTAGGCAGGTTGTTGGGACTGTGGTAATGAGGGCTCAATTCCCAGCTCTGCCACAGCCTCCTGGTATGACCTTGAGTTAATCACATAATCCCTCTGGGCCTCAGCTGGGCTCTGGGGATCACGAACCTTCCCTTCTCCCCTCTAGGGTGCCTGCTAGGTTGTGAGCTTTGGGGCAGGTGAGGTGTTTGGACAGTACCCAGCACCTGGGTGCAACGGGAATGCAAACAGTAATGAGTCTTGAGATGATGTAGCTAGAGGCAAGGGTGTCAATCAGCAGAGCTCCAGCAAAGGAGCTGCTCCCTGATGTCTCTCTCTAGCACCATCAGTTCCTCCGTGGCTGGCTGGCTTGGAGCCTAGGCAGCTTCCAACAAGCTCAGCAGGATGCAGATGTCCTTTAAAATCAATGCCTTGAACAGTTCCTGGCAAACATGGAAAATATTGACTATAATAAGGTACGTGGGCTAATTATACCCAGTGCTGATAAACACTTGGCGATGTCTGAGCTGTTTGTGGTCCTGTTTAGCTCCACTCTTCCTCCTCCAACGAGGCTGCCTCTTATTAATAGCGCTCTTCATCGCCAGAGCACTTCAACAAGGGTAATTAATTAATCATTTAATCCGAGTGCTTGCTGTGTTCAAAGCACGGTACAGCCATTAACTACCTGGACATATTTAACAAATTGATCACACCAAAGCCGGGCGCTGTCCATTGCTCAGCATAGAGAGCGGAGCCCACCTGCGCTGTTTGATCATTTACATTTGTTTAGTTTGGGTGACAGGTGGCTGGATGGAGAGGCATCAAGAGTGAAACCTGACTAGCCCTGGGGTGGGGTCCCATGACAGCTGGGGGAGGCAGCTGACCAGGATAGAATTATAGCCTTGTACTTAAGGTGTTGTATTGAGACTCAGAAATTCTGGGTGCAATTCCTGGCTCTGCCACAGGTGCTTTGTGTGACCCTGGGCAAATCCCTTAGGCCCAGAGCCACAAAATATTCAGTTTCCTAACTTCCCCTGATTTCAGGGTGCTTTCAATTGAACTTAGGACCCTAAATACCTTTGTGGATCTGGGCCTCAGCTCCTCATGTGTAACATAGGGCAATTCTATAACGTTAGTCTGTCTTGCCTAGTTAAGAGTGTGAGCTCCCTGGGGCAGGAAGTGCCCATCCAGCCCTAATGATGTGGGGCCCTGATCTCATCTGTGTGTCTTTGCTTTCCATCTGGCCAGGTTCAACCCCTGCAGACAACCTTGTAAAGGGGCCTTGATTCACATGGACATTGTGGGGATGGCTGTCCTTGGTGCTGCTGCCCAGGGGGGCAGTGGGTTTCACCCACCAATGCCAAGCATTTGCTCTTTGCCCCAAAGATGCAGCTTGTGCCCCATTTTAAAAAGTTTTGGTCAACTAATCAGGGTGCATACTCAGCACCATGGGGCTCTGGTGGCCAATCACAGCCAGGATGAGCTGAGCTTGTGCTGCCCATCGGGAGCCCAGGGTGAGCTGCCTGTGGGCAGCAGCACCACCCAGAATTGCCATAGCAGTGTTCCCTACAGCCCTGGTCCCTCCCACAGCTGGCCTGCCTCCTCCAGTCCCAGCCTGCTCCAGCACCCCCCACCCTGGGGCCGGTGGAGGGGCCTGTGGTTGTCAGTTCAGTCCCTGCGCCAGCTGCATACAGGGCCTTTCCCCTCCTGGCAGAAGTGAAAGGGACATGGTGGGATGCAGAATCTCGCCCCCCCAGTCAAAGGAGGTCCAGCAAGTCACACCCCAGGCCAGGCATCATAGAATCATAGAAAATTAGAGTTGGAAAAGTCCTCAGGAGGTCATCTAGTCCAACCCCCTGAACAAAGCAGGACCAACCCCAATCAAATCAACCCAGCCAGGGCTTTGTCAAGCCAGGCCTTAAAAACCACTAAGGAAGGATATTCCACCACCTCTCAAGGTAACCCATTCCAGTGCTTCACCATCCTCCTAATGAAATAGTTTTTCCTAATATCCAACCTAAACCTCCCCCTCTGCAACTTGAGACCATTGCTCCTTGTTCTGTCATCTGCCACCACTGAGAAAAGTCTAGATCCATCCTCTTTGGAACCCCCCTTCAGGTAGTTGAAGGCTGCTATCAAATCCCCCCTCACTCTTCTCTTCTGCAGACTAAAAAAGCCCAGTTCCCTCAGACTCTCCTCGTAAGCCACGTGCCCCAGCCCCTTAATAATTTTCGTTGCCCTCTGCTGGACTCTCTCCAATTTGTCCACATCCCTTCTGTAGTGGAGGGCCCAAAACTGGACGCAATACTCCAGATGTGGTCTCACCAGTGCCGAATAGAGGGAAATAATCACTTCCCTTGATCTGCTGGCAATGCTCCTATTAATGCAGCCCAATATGCCATTAGCCTTCTTGGCAACAAGGACACACTGTTGACTCAGATCCAGCTTCTCATCCACTGTAATCCCCAGGTCCTTTTCTGCAGAACTGCCGCTTAGCCAGTCAGTCCCCAGCCTGTAGCAGTGCATGGGATTCTTCTGTCCTAAGTGCAGGACTCTGCACTTGTCCTTGTTGAACCTCATCAGATTTCTTTTGGCCCAATCCTCCAATTTGTCTAGGTCACTCTGGACCCTATCCCTCCCGCCAGCATGTCCACCTCTCCCCCCAGATTAGTGTCATCCATGAACTTGCTGAGGGTGCAAACCATTCCATCATTCAGTTATTTAATGAAGCTGTTGAACAAAACTGGCCCCAGGACCAACCCCTGGGGCACTCTGCTTGATATCGGCTGCTAACTAGACATCGAGCCATTGATCACTCCTGTTTAGCCCGACGATCTAGCCAGCTTTCTATCCACCTTATAGTCCAGTCATCCAATCCATACTTTTTTAACTTGCTGTCAAGAATACTGTGGGAGACTGTATCAAAATTAAATATATATATGTTAAAATCAAGATATATTACGTCCATTGCTTTCCCCATATCCACAGAGTCAGTTATCTCATCGTAGAAGGCAATCAGGTTGGTCAGGCATGACTTGCCCTTGGTGAATCCATATTGACTGTTCCTGATCACTTTCCTCTCCTCCAAGTACTTCAAAATGGACTCCTGGGTTCTGTTCCCTGTTGTGCTATCTGGCTCTGCATAAGTCAGTTCCCCTGCTTTGTTCCTCAGTTTCCTCTTCTGTAAACCAGGGGTGACTTGTAGGATTTAAAGCCAGAAAGGATTCTCAGATCATCTAGTCTGACCTCCTGTGTCACAGAGGCCATTCAGTGTCCCCCAGTTACTCCTGTACTGAACCCAGGAACGTGTGTTTGGCTGAAGCCCCTTCCAGAAAGGCCTCCGGACTGGATCTGAAGACAGCAAGAGGTGGCGACTCCAGCCCTTCCTTTGGCAAGTTGTTCCAATGGTTAATCTCCCGCCCAGTTACAAATCTGCGCCTTTTCGGCAATTTGAATTTGTTTGGCTTTCGGATGGTTCTTAGCCCCTGTTTGTAAAACCCTCTGAGACCCACGCGTGCTGAAAGCTATCAGCAGCCTCAGCCGGGAGGATGTCTGCACACAGCCTGTGTGGATACTGATCCACTGTGCGTTAGAGAGCTCACTTTATGGAGGAAGAATGAGGCAGTAACTAAACCTCCAGCCAGGGCTGCTCTGAGCAGGCTGGATTTGAACCAGTTACTGAGCAGAGGCTGCACCCAATACCGCTCCTCTGAGCCTCCAGCTGGGCTGGACCATGGAGCAGAGAGCAGCCCAGACTGCTCCTGCTTTCACAGGCTACTTCCACTTTGCTGCCTGCCTCCCATCAATATCAGGAGGAGCCATGGTATCGATCAGTGCTGGGGGGAACATAGAGCAGGGCCCTTCTGCACCACAGGTCCCAAAACACCGTCAGTGTGTTATTTATACAATACACACAGGCCCCAGCTCCATCCCCCAGCTGCCATTACCTGCTCCGGGCCCTGAGGCTCAGCCAGGGCGTTGGGATCCCTGGAAGATTTTCTACCATCCCCGTTTGGTTCTCACTTGCAAAGATGCCAGACAGACTGAGCCAACTGTCCGCAGCACAGTCTGGCTGGCAGGCAGGGCAGAGGCCTGGTTAACAACACACCCTTTAGCCACACTGTGTCCCTCTTGCTTCCAAGGGAGGAGGGAAAAATATTTAAGTGGAAAGAAGATTCCCCTCCTTTGAGCCATTTCTGTGCCCTGTGGGCCTCTGCCACTGCCACCATCCCTCAAACCTGCCCGAGGCCCTCACAGAGATGGTGCTGTGGCTCAGGAGGCTGCAGCATGGGATGAGCAAACCCAGAAAGATGGTAGTAGCCGAGTGAGTCCCTGGCAGAGCGAGGCAGTGCTGGGTTAGAGAACGGTCATGGTAGCTTGTCCCAGAAAAGAGCCAGAAACTCCCACACAGCCAGTTCATGCACAGAAACATTTATGACTCCTCAGCGGTTCACGCGAAGAGTGAAAAGTGAAACCAGAAAGAGCCGCGGTCACTATTCCCCATCCGCTTTTCTCCTGCTTCCCAAAAACGTTCTCCTGGCAGAGAACAGGAACGATGTCATGTGACCAATCCCGCCCCCGGACCTGGATAGCAAACAGTCAATGTGATCAAGACGGGACCACGATGTCTAAAGTCTTCAGATGATAATTCGCAGCAGCAGATCTGCCCAGGGCCCAGCTGTTCCACAAGTGGGGGAGGGGCTGGGGTTAGGGTTGGGGGAATGCAGCATGGACTCTGCTATAGACCATCCCAGCTCCAGCAGGGCTGCTTCTCCTCCTGCCCCTCCTGCTCCCCCAGCAGAACTATCGTCTTCCCTGTTCGATGCCGTGATACAGCCTGTTCCCCAGCAACCCGCATGAGATCCCTGCACTTCCTGCTCCCCAATCCTGTCCTCTCTCATGTGGCACAGTGGTGACAAGGGGAGGGTTTGGCCATCACTGGCAGCAATAGCAGCCCAGGCTGGGCTGATTCTCTCTCCTCCCCATCTCGGCCCCTCGGGCAGAGCCCTTCTCAAGGTACCGGCGTTGCCTGTCACTCCTCTGTCTCTGGAGTCAATCGGCCAGGTGGGGCCTTTGGATTCTCCCGGGTGGCTGGAGTTCACTCTCTGCAGCAAACAAAACAAACTGGGCTCATGTCACCAGTGATCAGAGCCAGCCTGGGTCATCGCCCAGCCCTGGGGGAATTCTGGGCAGCTGGATCCCAGCTGCAAGCCACTTCCTAAGCAACTAGTCCTGCTTCCCTCCATTGCCCTTCAATCTCCAGCCCTCCTGAGCAGATCGGCAGGTGAATGTGCCCTGGTGCTAGCCCCCTGTTGGCCAGGAATGCCTCTTGCCTAACATGGTTCCCCAGCGGGCTCTGTTGTCAGTAGCTGGCTTTCTGCACTTAGGACAGATGGATTTGCATGCTGGGCCGCAGCCATCCTGGGGGAGGGATCTCAGGGGTGCTTAGGTATCCTCTGGCCTTGTCGATTTGCCCTGAGAATGGCCGCTTGCTGCTCACTGTGGATTCTAGTTTGGAAATTGAAATCAATATATAATCAAAAAGCAAACTGTCCATTTCTGTTGGAAAATGAAGGCAGCTGTGACAGAGATGATCCCATCAGACTCCATGCCTCCCTCTCTCTGTCGGGCACTATCGGAGGCACTGGAGCCAGTTGCTCTTTCCAATGAGACCCACTGGAGATTATTCAACCGGAAATGACATTGAGGCAGCAGGGTCTCCAGGATCAATACTCCGGCTCTCCAAGGCCTAGTAATCAGCTGTGACCGTGTCCACAGGCAAAGAGATCTGGGCCACCGGAAGAGCGTCCAAACCACCCAGAATGTTACCGGGGGCAGCATTGTGATATGGTTGGTGCTCTCTCCCCTTCATCACCATCTGTCATGCAGTTATCTCCACACATCCCGGGAGCCAGGACAGTGCTCTTCTTAGTCCCATGTTACAGATGAGGAACTGAGACTCAAAGACATTGAGTGACATGCCCAAGGTGAGGCCAGGAACTGAAGCCAGGTGTCCTGAGCCCCAGGCCAGCACCTACCCACGACACGCTCCATCATCCTGCACTGTACTAAAATATTTATGTGGCAACCAGCCAAAGCTACAGATTTCTCAATACAATCCCGCAGCTTGGGCTGGGTACTGGGATAGTTCACTTGGGCTCATTATCCCAAGTAGGGAGGGTACAAAATTCACTCCGTAGCATAAAGCCAGCTCTGCCCTGGATGAGGGGTCCCTTCGGTCAGGCACCAGGAGACAAAGCACCAGGGAGATCTGATGTATCAATACATCATAATTAGCATAACAACACTTTGCCCTGTGCTAAAGTGGGAACTGGTGGCATTTCTATGACAGGTAATGACCCTTGCCATGGGCCGTCAGCAGGGTTCGGCCCAGGGCCAACAGCCCCAGGCACATACCCTGTTAGAGAGTCACAGATCTATATGTGAGAAGGGTTAATTATGAACATGTATAACACAAGCCCTCTAGAGAACCTCACACAGCGATTCCTGTACCGAGCATAGTAACAGCTGGCTGAGCCAGAGTGGGTCTTTTGGAAGGACAGACAGTCTGCATCCCAGGGCCAGAGGGCTCAGGGGGATTTCCGGCAAGGTTCAGGAGATCTGTGCTGGATGACAATGCAGTGGCAGATGCCCTGTCCCACCAAGCTGGGGGTTCGGTGTGGGGAGTCCACACGCCTAGCCACAAGAGTAACTAAAATTGTTACTAGTGAGTCCGATGCAAATGCTGGGGTGCGGGGCAGGCCTGGGGCACTGTAGCTCAAGAAATACAACCTGCTCAGCCTTGTCTTCAGTGCCTTCTGGACTCCCGCTCCTGGCTGTGCAGGGTGGGCCTGGAACAGGTGCTCTGTCTTAGCCAGGGAAGCATCTGATTCCTTAAAGCCCCTGTGGACACAAGTTCCCTGCTCCCTCCCCAGCCTGGTCAGGGTGATGGGAAAAGAGATGGACTTAGCAATTTGCTCCATTAGCTGGCTGCAGTAGGCTCTGGAAGTGCCATCTGAGGAGTTCTCTGCTCGGTTTGTTAGCACCATCTCCCCCGCAGAGACTGCAGAGGCACCAGCTCCAACAGACCCTTCCTTATTGACTGGGGCAGGTTGTCAGATCCCATCCAGCAGCAGGAGAGACTGGCGCATCCGCCTCAGCGGTGCTGCTGTTTGGGCACATAGCCACACCCAGGCATCCATGAAAGGTGGTGGGGAGCGGGGCATTGAGCTGAGAGATCCTGAAGCACAGGGTCGTCTACCATGTTGGTTTGCCATTACCCCTTGATGGGCAAAATTAGGCTGGAGTTATACAATGAATAGCTAGCGCTATCCCTTCTCTCTGGGCTCATGGAGCAGAAAGGTATTACAGGCAGAGCTTGCAGGGACACCTATAGATAAGGCTGCCTGACATTTCCCAGCGTAGGACCCTGTTTTCAGTTGGTTATAATTTCGCCTGATCACAGCACCAGGATAGCTTGGATCCATACCCAGTCCTCTCTCCAAAGGGCCAAACAATTACCTCTCTCCCCTTTCCCAAGACCCAACATCGTCTGACCTTCAAGGAAAGGTGACCATGGCCCCTCTCCAGCTGGGGTAACACACCCTGTCCTGTGGAGACGGGAACCTGCTGGGGTTCACCCCTCCCCAGAGGTTCTCCGGGGATGGGATGTGGAGTGGCCCTGCCTCCTTGCTAATGGAGCAGTTATTGCCAGTGGCTTTCCAAAGGCCTACTCACAGCTAAAGTCTTGTACATGCTGCACTGGGTTGGGCCTCTATGCAAATATCAGCATCCTCCCTGAAACAGTCCTCTGGCAGCAGCCCCACACACGGGGCAGGGGTGGCTGAGAGGGCGAGCGATAGGGATGGAAAGAGGGAGGAAACATTAGACCCAAAGAATCTGCTGAGCAGAGAGATGAGAGGAACCCACTTTGTGCTCAATAACTGTAGAGAGCAACTGCAGAGCCGTAAGGGGCAGAATTGCCTTCGTTCGTAAGGCGCTGTTGGGGGCTAGATTGCACAGCAACCACGAGGTGTGTCATTGGTCCCCATCACCAGAGTATCTCAGCACCTCACCATCTTACCCGCCTCACCATGTCTCCTCACACCCCCTGGGAGGCAGGCCAGGCCATTATCCACATAGCACAGAGGGGGAACTGAGGCCTACAGACATTAAGGGCTGGATTTGTAAAGATATCTGGGCTCCTAAAGATGCAGATATGTGCAAGGCACCTCCCTGCATCTTTAAGGGCCTTAGATACCCTTACAAATCTGACCCTAAGCCGCTTGCCAACTGCCACCCAGGGCACCAGTGCCAGAGCAGATCTCCCAAGCCCCAGGTCATCATTTGAACGACTCACCCCTCTTCTCTCTTCACCTCACGTGCCAACTCCTATTTGTATTTGCTAAGCACCCGACTCTCTGGGCCTGCGCTCGTAATCCTGAATCTCTCCAAATGCTGATTTCCAGTAGAATCATTTACTCTTCAGTGCCCTGAGGAGATGCTCATGAGACCTGGATTGGTGGCTGGAGCTCAGTAAGAGAGTGGGGAGGGAAACACTTCTGGTCCTTATGCAGTAATAATCTGGGTCCTCCCTGCCTCCCCACTAGGCTGGGGGAGGGGCTCTTTCATGCTCTTCTCCTTGTTAGACTAGTTGCCATAGAAACCCACTATCTGAATTTTCAGCAGAGATTAAAAAGATACAAAAATGGATGTTTCCCTGGTGATTAAATTACTCGATTATCGCATGTTCCCACAGGAAAGGTGTGAATGGAGAGCAAAGGCTGAGGGCTGGGGGGGGTGGGGGGTGGAATCCACATACTGCCTGCGACAGGGGACCCAGGTGAGGTGGGCGCAGGCAGTGTGTGCTGCAGGATCCGCCACCAGCCTCCACGTCTTTCCCCTCTACTCCCAGGAGAGCTGTGAGGGCTCTGCCCGGCTGTGCCCTGCCCCGTGCACTCGGCTTCGCTCTGCTTGGGCAGATGGCAGGAGAAACAGGCTGCAAGGGCAAGGGCCAGCTCTGCAATGGGACTCCAAAGAAGTGATGCCAACTAGCACCTGCTGAGGATCTGGCTGTAAACCTGCCCTGGTGCAGAGAGTGTGGTTGCACCCAGACTTGGCCCGGAACAAGGTTACGTGTCATGGGAGCCCAGGTTCACCATGGGACCTGAGCACCCTGCACCATGAGCAGTCTGCACAGAGCCCCGAGTTCACACCTGGCTCCCCAAGTTCCGAGGATGCAGGTTCACCAGGGAGGGGATTTGGCCCAGCCTGTCTGCTGGCTAGAGAAAGTGGAGTAGAGGGATGATGGCTTGACAGCACTGACAGATACTAGCACTCCCCGTGTTGCACCTGCCATGGCATCAGACACCATCGCAACACGCGGCAGCTCCCAAAGCGACGCGCCTGGTGTTTGATCAGAGGCACTGAGAAAACAGGACCAAAACCCAGAACAAAAGGCAGTGACAGCACCTGCTCTGGGTCTGTGCAGCCAGACACCACGCCAGCTCAGCTTGCACTGGGCACCAGGGGCCAGCAGCTCCCCTCAGCTGGGTGGGGAGGGGTCAAGCAGGGCTAGACTCCCATTCTGCTGAGAAGGGATGGTGTGAGGGAGACTCAGGGCCAGCCTCTGGCCTTGTTCACATTGAATTCTCTGGGGCTGCTCTCTGGGGAGAGCATGACCCATATATGGTATGCAGGGCACCCCTGCAACGCCAGTCCAAATGCCCAGGGCCTGTCCTCGCTCCCCCCCCCCCGCAGGAGAAGAACACAGCTGGGGGGTCATTAACCAAATATTCCTTTTCAAAGAGTCATGGATTTAAACTGGAGGCAGAGAGAGGGGTAATGGAAATGCCTCCATGCTGCCAGCAGAGCACCTGTGCTCTCCCTGCTCTCTGGCTTATAGGGCACATCTCTTCTCCCTCCCTCCCTGCAGATGGGGAGGCAAGGGACAGGCTGTGTGGCCAGCAGGCCCAAGGAGCTGGACAGCCAGTTCCGATGCTCGTGGCTTCACCCTCAACTGGATGCTGGCAAGTACACAGCTGGATCAGTCTGGCTCGCCTGTGTGCTGTGCGGTTACAATGGGTATCGGGTATAAGAATGTGTTTAGTGTTTAGATTCTGTTGGATGTTTGTGAGCTGCTGCAGCATTAATCTCACTGAGAGCCTCTGGATCCCATATCGTAAGGTAATATTTGAGCATTTGACTTGTGAGCCTCTGAACTGTGTAAATCACCAGCCAGGAGAGAGACATTAACTAGTGGGAAATGCTGGTCTCCAACAGAAGGTGTCAAGCCCTGCCTGACCAAGAAGGTCCATCGACACCAGACATTCCAGAGTGGAACCATAAAGAGGACAAAAGACTTTGTTGTTTATTCTCCACACACCCATGAAGATGAGCCTTGCAAGTGAATTCTTCCCATCAGCTAAGTTTGAAACTCAAAGCACAAGGGGAGAGGGGAATAAAACCCTGACAAAGAGGAATCGTATCTCACTGCTGTGTGGACTCTGGGTTTTTAGGCAAGGTTTCTAGGCATAAGACAGGGATCCCCAGTGCTTAGCTTGGGTTAGCCCTAAGGGACAGTTAAATCTTGCTTATTATAGAAGCTTCTATTCCCTTTTGAAAGTTAAGACTGTAGCTTGTGTGTGTGTTTGTGTGTGCGTGTTTATTTACCTGCTTCACTCTTGTAAAAAACTCTCTGGTTTCATTTTCCTAGTTAATAAATCTGTATATAGTTTATTATAGGATTGGATACAAGCATTGTCTTTGATCTAAGGTGCCATGGGTAAGTGGCTGTTTTTTTGTGACTGGGAGTAACCTGACTATTGCTGCAATCTTTGGTGTAAGGGACCATCTGTCACACAGGGATGCTCACCTGGGTGGTGAGATAGATGGGAGTACCCAGGGGGACTGGCTGTGACTCCACGTTAAGGCTGGTACAGTGCCTGAGGAATTTACACTTAATGGTTGGTGAAATCTCAGTGTAGCACTCACAGCCAGTTTGGGGGTTGGGCCCTGCTTCCTAACAACCTGCCCTGAGGCTGATACTCATGCTTCATTGCAGGACAGCTTGGCAAGAGGGTTGAGTGGAACTGCCTGATGGCTCAGGCCGGCTCTGTACCCCCCCCCCCAATCATGCAGCTTGTAGTGGGTCTGTACCCTCAATCATGCAGCTCACACTGGGTCCATATCCTCAGTCGTGCGGCTCACGTCGGGTCCATACCCCCAGTCGTGCAGCTCATGCCTGGTCCGTATTCTGGATTGTGCGGCTCACGCCGGGCACATACCCCCAATCGTGCAGCTCATGCTGGGTCCTTACCCCAAGTCGTGCAGCTCACAGTGGATCCATACCCCTGATCGTCCAGCTCACACCAGGTCCGTACCCCTGATCATGCAGCTCATGCTGGGTTCGTACCCAAGTTGTGCAGCTCATGCCAGGTCCGTACCCCCCATTGTGCAGCTCATGCCAAGTCCGTACCCCCAGACATGCAGCTCATGCCGGGTCCATACCCCCAATCATGCAGCTCATGCTGTGTCTGTAGCCCCAGTTATGCAGTTCACGCCGGGTCCATACATGCAGTTCACACTGGGTCCATACATCCAGTCACGCAACTCACTCTGGATCTGTATCCCCAGTCATGCAGCTCACGCTGGGTCCGTACCCCCAAATGTTCAGCTCACACTGGGTCCATACTCCCCAATTGTTCAGCTCACACCGTGTTCATACCCCCAGTTGTGCAGCTCACGCTGGGTCCGTATCCCCAATCATGCAGCTCACGCTGGGTCCATACTCCCAATCGTTCAGCTCACACCGTGTCCGTATCCCCACTCGTGCAGTTGAGGTTGAGACAGAGCTAAAGGGCAAGGGGCGTTGAGCCACTTTTGTGTTCCTGAAGCCTAGGGCAGCCTTCCCAGCCTTTCTGGTGTGAGTTAGAGCCACCTCAGGGCTATTCTAACTCATATTCTGCTCCATGGCTTCCTATGGGTGCTGGGGAGCAGAGCTGAGCAGAAGTGCCCTGCCCCTGATGCTGCCCTGCTCCACTCCCTATGCGAGGGGTGCCCTACTTACAGGGAATTCTCAGGGGGATGTTCCCACCCTCATCCAGGCCCCTTCGTGTTGCCAGCATGGCCCAAATGGGCCTTAGTGTCATTGCTAATCAGGCCCGCTATCCTAAGGCCACAGCTTTCAAATGGAGCTGGCCCTCCGTATGTCCAGAAACTGCCTCCCACCCCCTACATGTCAGGCCTGCTTCCCTGACTCCTCCCAGCATCCCTCCCTCCTCCACCTGTGCCCCACCGATCAGCTTCCCTCCTCGATTTGCATTCATTGCCGTTCTCTCTGCCAGCACAACGGCTCTGGGGCACACGGCGCGGGCAGCCCCCTCCCACCCCACCACGGCAATGTCCCAGGTGAAGTGCAGTCCCCGTCCCTGCTGCTCCTCCCCGGGGACATTCTGGTGACAGCAGCCAAGCAGGCCATGCTGAAGCAGTGTCCCCTCTGCCCTGTGCACAACCTTTCACCTGGCGAAACCAGGAGCAGCTGCTGGAGGAATCAACGTGGGTGTCTCTCCAGTTGGTGGGTGTGAGACGGTAGCTCAGGGCCCCATCCCAGCATCACACCCTCTCCTCTCCCAAACTCTGTCCTTCGGCCCCAAGCAGCACTGGGCATGGCATGACTGTCCCCTTAAAGCCCTTGGCATGGTGTGGGCCCTGGCTCCTACCGAAGGGTATTTATGCTACTTGCACCCTCCTACGCCAGCTGGTGATTGGGCACCAGGGGAGGGGCGCGTGCCTCAATACCCCTCCTAGCTCCTCCCCCAAACCCTCGCTTCTAAACAAATGTATTTGAACCCCAAGATGTTATTTTTGCTCCTCTAGTTTGGTGGCCTGGGCAGTGGGAAGTGGGAAGTTTCCAGTTTCCTCCTTCCCAGTCTCTGCTTCAGAGAGAAAAGAGCATTTTATTAATAAACAGAATGCCATAAAACACAGCTAGATGGCTTCATGGAGGTCCATCAATGGCTATTTGCCAGCATGGGCAGGGATGGTGTCCCTAGCCTCTGTTTGCCAGAAGCTGGGAATGGGTGACAGGGGATGGATCACTTGGTGATTCCCTGTTCTGTTCATTCCCTCTCGGGCACCTGGCCCAGTATACAGAGTGCCTGTGGGACAGTATGCGCATGTGCGTGTGGGACAGTGTGTGCGTTGAACAGTGTGTGCGTGGGACAGTGCGTGGGACAGTGTGCCCATGGGCGTGTGGGACAGCGTGTGTGGGACAGTGTACACGTGGGATAGTGTGTGTGTGCTCGTGGGATAGTGTGTGCAGGACAGTGTACGCATGGGACAGTGTGCGTGTGCGTGGGACAGTGTGTGTGTGTGGGCCCCTTTGGCTGCAGGAAGCACACCCCTGGCGATGGGTGGCGCCCCATGCACATGCCTGGCTGGCAGGTTTGAATGCCCAACAGGGGACAAGGCGACACAGTAAGACACGTATGGCCACAGGAAGGCACAAGTGCTGCAAGCCCCTGTCTGTGCTGGGGGAGGACTCACAAGAAGCGTTAGCCCCGGTGGTGCTGAGTGACACCCACCCAGGGACGCTAGATCTGTAACAGTGAGAGCACCAAGCAACCCCAGCGCTGGCACCGGGCCCTGCTTCAGTGGCCAGGCTGGCCCCACTGCCAGGGAAGGATGCTCTCCATCTGCTCATTAGTGCCCCAGACCAGAGGTTCCCTGACCCCACTGCAGTGCTGCTCTCTCAAAGCTTCTGGAGCCAGACACACCCAGTGATGGAGCAACCTGACCCTGGCTCCCCGTTCGCTCTCCCTGCGCAGAGGCCCCTGCCCTTCCCCCACCCTGATTAGACTCTGAAGAACTCGTTAGCCATCAGGATCAAACTATCTAACGGCAGGTGCCACCCTGCCAGTCAGGACGGGGCTGTTCAGTGCATGGCAGATCCTCTGCAGGCCCCTTCATTCTCCTCTCCAAATCACACAACGTGGCCTGTGGAACTCACTGCCACAGCACAGCAGTGAGGCCAAAAGCTGAGCAGGGCTCTACAAAGGAGCAAACTTTCTCTGGGTAAGAAGAGCATCCAGTGTGAGAACAGTGTCCATAACCTGGAGGCCTGGCAGGCCTGGAAACACTGGTCAAACCCTAGCTAATGGGGGTTGGGCAGGAACTGTCTTTGGGGGCAGATTATCCCATAATTCCCTTCTGCGGGAGTTTCTTGCATCTCCCTCTGAAGCAGCGGGTGGTTGGGATGCTCAGAGACGGGATACCAGGCTAGATGGGCCCCTGGACTGACCCACTGTGACAAGCCCTTGGCTTCTCCTGCTTCCCCCACCCAAAGAGCCAAACAGGCACCTCCATCCTGTTGCAGGGAAGCAGCAAAGCAGTGGGAAGTCTCCTTGGGAGCGCAAGCCCCTCGTGTGTCCCCTCTCACAGAGCGCTGACCTCCCCGCAGCAGACTGCCTGGCCCTGCACACACCACAGCACTTTGCCATTTAAAGGCACAGTGTGCAGAATACCAAAAACTACACAGACCCCCCGCAAATCCCACCTCCTGGTGCCAGTCTCGTCTGCCCCAGGCCTGCTTTAAACCAACCCCTCCCCCCCAAAAAAGCCCTGGCCTTCATTGTGCTCCACTGTCACCATGTCACACAGAGGCAGAGAGCAGCAGTGGCCACAGACGGGCTGGGCTGTTTGTTCAGCAGTTCTCAGGAGACATTCAAATGCCCTTCGAGCAGAGCGCTGGCGCTGGCTGGGAAACACAGACCTGCCCGGTAGCTCGTGGCAGGGCCAAGCTGTGGTCTCAGCTATGCACTACCTTCCCCAGCCCTCCCTCAGCTTTCGAATCACACAGCTAAGCCCCAACCCAGGGGCGATGCCCCCTCCTGCCTACAGTCCTGAACAGAGCCACAGGAAGTGATGCTGTTCCTGTGCTGTCAGCTCCCCACACTGCTGCTTCCTGCGCCAGGCCAGTGCCAGCCGTGATGGCGGTGTGATGGTGCCAGGGGTCTGAGCAGGATTTGGCTTTGCCCCAAGCCTAGGCCCAGCCACACATGGGATCAGCAGCGAGGAGAGCTGCAGAATCTTGCAATATGAAGTCAGAAAGCCAGCCCCTGCTCTGCCTGTCTGAGCCCACAGCATATGGCTCAGGTGGCGCATCTGCGCCCCGCCTCCCCGCCGAGAGAGCCTCTGCTGCCCCTTCCCCATGGGGCACATGTGGCCAAGGTAGAAGTGCTGCCAGGCAACTGGCTGAGGGGGGAGGGGGCAGGTTAAATGGCTTCCTTGGAAGAGACCTGGAGCTGCTCCTGAGCCAGTGAGGTCAATAGGAGTATTGGCAATTTTGGCATCAACTGTAACAAGCCCAGGTCAAGGCCTTTCCCCATCACTCAGGTGCGGGAGGGGGAGTGCAGGTTAACTGCCTGGTATTAATAAACTGCTGCTGATGTTGTAGCAAAGGGAAAGGTGCTGGCACCCTTCAGTACTAGGGGTGGGGGCGGGTCAGCACTGAGGACTGAGAAGGGCTACAGGAGGTCAGGAGCCCAGGGCTGGGAAGGGCCCAACTACTGGGGGAGGGCATTAGCCAGCAGCGAGGTGGGGAGGGGTAGGGCCCAGGTGCAGGAGGGGGGGGGATGAAGGGCCCTGAGACACGGGGATGGAAGGCCTGACACCGGGGCAGGGTGTCCAGGCCAAGTTCGGCAGGGCCGGAGCACCTTGGCTGCCCCTCCCTGCCAGCAGAGCCATAGAATCATAGAATATCATAGACTATCAGGGTTGGAAGGGACCTCAGGAGGACATCTAGCTATAGGCCCCTGCTGCTCTGAGATTGCAGAGCAGGGCTTCAGGCAGGGCGTCTTCTCGCCAATTCCACACAGACCCCAGGGAGGGGAAAGTTGAGGCCTCCTGAAGGGCTCGCTCTGGCCTCAGTGAGGTCGGTGCTAAGCCCTCAGTGACTTCCATGGTAGCTGGACTGGGCTGTAGGGTGAGGGCCATGCCTTTAATCTGAATAATCCCTCCCCAGAAATCCCCACAGCACCCATGGGGCCAAGCTGGGGCAGAGGCAGGCCTGGGCCAGTGGCCAGATCAGCACATAGGGTTGCCAGGTGTCCGGTTTTTGACCGGAAAGCCCAGTCAAAAAGGGACCCTGGCGGCTCCGGTCAGCACCGCCGACCAGGCCATTAAAAGTCCGGTCAGCGGTGCTGGAGTGCTAAGGCAGGCTAGTCCCTACATGTCCTGGCACCATGCTGCGCCCCAGAAGCGCCAGCCAAGGGGCTCCACGTGCTGCCCCTGCCCGAGCACCGGCTCCGCACTCCCATTGGCCGGGAACCATGGCCAATGGACAGTGCCTGCAGGCAAGAGCAGCATGTGGAGCCTCCTGGCCCTCCTGCCTAGGAGCCGGACCTGCTGGCCACTTCTGGGGCACAGCACGGTGCCAAGACAGACAGGAGCCTGCCTTAGCCCCACTGAGCGGGAGCCACCTGAGGTAAGCTCGTGCCGCAACCCCAAACCCCCAACTCCCTGCCGTAGCCAACAGCCCATACCCCCTCCCACACTCCAACCCCCTGCCTCAACCCACAGCCCCCTCCCACATTCCGAATCCCTCAGACTCACCTCCCCAGCCTAGAGCCCCCTCCTGCACCCCAAACCCCTCACCCCCAGCCCTACCCCAGAGCCCACACCCCCAGTTGAAGCCCTCATCCCCTCCCTCACCCCAACCCCCTGCCCCAGCCATTGAGGGAGGGGGAATGTAGTGAGCGGGGGTGGGGCCTCAGGGAAGGGGCAGGGCTAGGTTGTTCATTTTGTGCTATTAGAAAGTTGACAACCCTATCAGCACATGGCTCCTGTGCCCTATCCTGGGACCGGGGTCATGGGCAGGGGCGCGTGTGGAGCAATAGTCCTGGGGGCTAGTTCTGTGCTGCACCTGCAGGACCCTGGTGCCACGGGGCTGCAGTTGATGAGGCAACACTGGAGGGGGGCCAGGGCAGGAGTGCGGGGAGGGGCAGGGAGCAAAGGGACCCTAAGCGTCAGTGTCCCTGCGAGAGACAAGGGGGAATCACTGGAGCTGTTCAGAGGCTTGGGGGTTTCAGAGGACCCTGGAGAAGCGGTCACAGCCCGGACAGGCTGCACCACACCAAGCGCACAGGGATGGCCAGGGCCCCGCTAGTGACAGGCCCGGCAGGAACCAGATGCGCTGGCAGCTCTGGCAGGGAGGGAGGAGCTGGGGTGCTGCTGCCAGGAAGGGCTGATCCTCGCACCTTCTCGGGGGACAGCGTGTCCATGGCCTCCCCTAGTCCCGTAGCATAAGCTGATTGGCCCAGGGTGGGCTGGGGGTCAGGGGCAAAGTGGCAGGGCCAGAGAGCACCAGGGCAATGCGAGGGGGGCGGAACTTGCTTCGGGCTGGGGCTGAACATGGCTGAGTGGAGACGGCGCAGGGGGTTGGTAACAAGCTAGAGAACATCCTCCCCTGGACCCCCCCTCCCCCGGGCCCTCAGGCAGCAGTTTTAACCCAGCCCATGTGGCCAGGTTTGTTCCTCCCCAGGGCACTCACTGACCCCATGAGACAGCAGCACTGGGATTTCAGTGAAGTTCCCAGGTGTTGCCGATCCCCCAAACTAGCCCTAAGGGGTACCCCCTGTCAGAGAGACGGGGACGGGGGTGGCAGCAGGAGACCCATTTAGCACCAGGCCTGGGCAGGATGTGCAGGTGCAGAAGGTAGGGTTACCATATTTAACAAATAAAAAAAGAGGACCCTCCACCGGGCCCTGGCCCTGCCCATTTCCCACCCCCACCCCAACTCTGCCCCTTCCCCGCCCCCTCCTCCCTCCCACTCCCAGCCACGCGAAAAGGGCTGCCCGAGCGCTACCGGCTTGACGGTTTGCCGGGCAGCCCTCAGACCCTGCACCCCCGGCCGGCGCTTCCGCAGCACAGCTGGAGCCCGGCAGGGTCTGGAGGCTGCCCAGCAAACCGTGAAGCCGGTAGCGCTTGGGCTTCGGGCAGCCCCTATGCCTCCGGACCCTGCGCCCCCGACCGGGCACTTCCCCTCCCGGGCTCCGGCGACGCAGGGTCCGGAGGCATGGGGGCTGCCCAAAGCCCGTAGCGCTCGGCTCTTAAACAGAGCCGAAGAGTCAGGGGAGGAGCAGAGCCGCCGCGGCCGGAGGCTCTGCTCCTCCCCTGACTCTTCGGCTCTGTTTAAGAGCCGAGCTGCCCGAGCGCTACCGGCTTCGGGCAGCCCCCATGCCTCCGGACCCTGCGCCACCGGAGCCCGGGAGGGGAAGTGCCCAGCCGGCGGCTGGGGTCCGGAGGCAAGGGGGTTGCCTGAAGCCCATAGCGCTCGGGCAGCTCGGCTCTTAAACAGAGCCGAAGAGTCAGGGGAGGAGCAGAGCAGCCACGGGAGGGGAAGTGCCTGGCCGGCATTTTCCCGGACATGTTCGGCTTTTTGGCAATTCCCCCCGGATGGGGGTTTGATTGCCGAAAAGCCGGACATGTCCGGGAAAAACCGGACGTATGGTAACCCTAGCAGAAGGGGGTGGCAGGAGGCCCTTTCAGTGCCAGGCCCAGACAGGGAGCCCGAACGTGGAGGGAGGGGGGCAGTGGGAGGCCTGTTCAGCACCAGGCCCAGGGAGGGCCTGCATTGGCAGAAGGGCAGGAGACCTGTTCAGCAAGGGAAGCCCAATTCAGCACAAGTCCAGGGCAGAGCGCGTGAGTGCAGGGGGCCAGCCTGGGGGATGGAAGGTTCAGTAGCCCGGGGCCCCCGGCTAGTGCCAGGGGGCTTTCACCCTGCAGTGCCTCTACTCCAGGGGAAGCTCAGGGCTGGTCCGTTCAGGCGCTTTCTCAGCAGTGAATCCACTCAGAAAAGGTGAAATAAAAATAAACCTGCAACTAAAATACTCCCGGGGGAGGGGAGCTGCTGGGGCTGGCACCGTGCCCGCTGCGCAGTGAGATAGCTCCCAGCCCCGCTCCCCGCACTGGCAAACCTGCACCTGCACCTGCGCCGAGTCTGCTCCCAGCGCGGCACTTGCTAAATGAGACGTCTCCTCGCGGAGTTGGGTAATTTGCCCATCTGCGCAGAGGCATGCGAATGGAATCGAACTCGGCGCCTGTTCATTGACTGCAACCTGGGCTCAATCAGCGCAGGACCAGTCCAGCCCTGCGGTGACTGGGGGCTGCGCGTGCCTTGGAGGACAAGACTGGGGAGGGGAGAGCAGGGGGCCACGGGACATGAGCGAACATTCCCACTCGCCGCAGCCACGTCCAAACTGTTAATTCTCTTCACTTTCAATTCTTGCTGTATTTAATTTCCACAAAAGGGAGGAGCTGGCAGAGCTGGGTAAGGCAGGTGCACTGCAATGGTGGCACATCTGACCCACAGCCATGCAATGCCCTCAGTCCTGACCCACAATCCCTGCTAGCCCACCCCTGGGCTCCCCCAAACACACACAGCTATGGGGCTGCTTCTCAGTCCTGTCCCACAGCCCCAAGCTATCCCAGCCCTGGGCTCCCTTCCAACACACATGGCTCTGTCGGTGCTCCTCAATCCTGACCCACAGACCCCTGCTATCCCAGCCCTGGGCTCCCCATACCCAGCTCTGCCGGTGCCCATCAATCCCATCCCACAGCCCCCTGATAGCCCAGCCCTGGGCTCCCCACATGCAGCTCTGCCGATGCTCCTTAATTCTGACTTGCATCACCTCTGTGGCTCTGTCTACACAATAAAGGCCTGTTTTAAAACTTGCTCACTAACCCATTTTCACACCCAAGGTGGCCAGGGCAGGCCATAGCTTTATCGTGCATTGGCTGGGCAAGATGATCCCTACAGGGAGCCTAGACATCACTTAATTCTCCCTATGGGTGCCAGCAGGATGGGAGCAATACCTATACCCTTGTGCCCTGGACTTGACCATGACTGGTTCAGCACGTGTTGGAGGCCGTGTGGTCTTATTTATACAAGACTTCTGAAAGCTGTGAGTCAACTCCTGACAGCTCCTGGGTGCCAAACACTTTGCACCCCATGCTAGACAGGCCTGCGAGAGCAGGGTCAGGGGATGCTGCTCAGAGGAGAACAGGTTTTTGAGATGCTTCCCTTCCCTGAACACAGGAGTGGCCATTCTTGGGCCCATCTTACCCGGCAGCCGAACCCAGAACCCACCTAAGTTCCCTGTAAGCTGCGTGGCCACGCAGCTGGGCGGAGTCCTCTCTCCCTGCTGTAGCCCCAGAGCACCCTCCTGCACCCCAAACCCCTCATCCCTGGCCCCACTCCAGAGCTCACAACCCCAGTCAGAGCCCCCCCACATACCTCAACCCTCTGTGCCAGCCCTGAGCCCCTCATCCCCGGCCCTACCCCAGAGCCTGCACCCCAACCCTCTGCCCCAGTCCTGAGCCCCTCATCCCGGTTCCACCCCAGAGTCCGCACTCCCAACTGGAGCCTTCACCTCCCCCACCCCAACCCTCTGGGGGTGAATGGCAGCAGGAAGCGCACAGGGCTGTGAAAACATCCGGAGAGAGTGAGACCCCAAACTACAGCGGATGTCAAACAGGGGGGCTCCCTTTGCAGTTTTGGTTTATTTGGACCCCAAACATTCACAATCCTGGCTGTTTGAACCCCAGCCCCAGAGCTATCCATTACAGATGGTCCCTGCGTGTGTAGCTCAGCCCCTGCAGAAGAGTTTCCATCTATTGATCTCAAAACACTTCACTGGATTGTCCTCTCCATGCTACAGAGGAGGAGGGACTCACTTGAAGTCACACAGCCACGCACTGGCAGAGCTGGGAACAGAATCCAGGTCACCCCATTCTCAGCCTGGTGCTTTAACCAGTGGACAGCGCTGCCCCAAGCATGGCTGGGGCTCAGAAATACGCTGAAGCTTCTGCAAGATGCTGGTGCCAGAGCAAGTGGAGAAGGCTCATCTGCTCCCTTTGTTCTACCCTCCTCCCCTGAAATGTCCCCTCACGTGGCTGGAAAAGCTGCCCACACTAGCGCTCTATGCAGGAATCTCTCCTTTTCCTGCACAATGTTCCTCTGGGCTGGAGCCGAGCGGAGCTCACTGTGACCTGGAAAGATCTGAGGTTTGGTTACACACAAAGGAGGAGGACAGAAACAATGAACTGAGCAGGGGAGGGGAGGACAAGATGGGAACAAAGCAAAACATTAGGAGGAAATAAATCTCATTAATCCTTCCTAGGGGAGAGGCAGAAGAAGATGGTATCCAGAATAGGGCTGAACTAACAGGGATTGAGTTCTGCAGCCATATAGCGCCTCCTGCCCCAAAGGAATTGCAGCACCCAGCACTGAAATGCAGCCTCCTCTGGGGTGGAAAGTGGCAGCTGCTTAAACAGCCACTCAGGGAGCCACAACTCAGCCATGGTGTCAGAGGGCTCAGTTCACCCCGTGAAGCCGGACAAACTGCATTCACTTACACCAGCCCTGAATTTAGCCCTGGGACAGGACATGAAGCCGGATGTTGAATCTGGGGAGATGTTGGACCTTGGCCAGGCTCCCAGGTTAAGGCCCCAGCTCTGCTCTCTTTAACAGCCTTAGTGTTTCAGTGTGCAGTATGGACTGCAGAGTCCGTGTGCAGGCACTGACCAGTGCAGACTGGAGGGCCAGAGAGACCCATAAGGTGTGTCTGTGTCCAGAAGCCTCCATAAAGAACCCGCGTATGTTCATTACATTCAAGCCTTGTCTCTTGTTTCCTGCTGGGGGCACTACAACACCAGAGCTCGGGGGCAAGGCTGCCAGCCTGGGGCTCTGGCTGCTTTAAACCAGTGTGGCCGGTGCGGTGCCATTCCCCACACTCATCAGATCACAAAGCCAATTGACAGCACCTACACCACTTGTGGCCCCTCAGCTCTAGGGCACCAGCTCCAATCCAGCCCAGGGCCTTTACCTTCATGGCTGTTCAGTGCCTTGAAGTGAGTTGTGATGGGTCTCAACCTGGTTCTGCCACACACCATCTATCACCACAGCCAGCACCAACAGGCAGAGAGGCCATGGGCTGAACACACCTCAGGGTCCCAGCTGGAGAGGACATGTCACCAGCACCGGGGTGAGGCTCCAAGTGGAGCTGTGAGTGCTCCTACCTGGGCTGTCTATACTCTGCTACAGTTCAAACTCCAGACTCCTTCACCTAATGAGCACGTGACATGGGCGCTGGGTTCTATGGGAACATTTGCTCGATTCCTAAGTCACTGATGGGCGCAAAAGGACCAAGCGCAGCATTAATTAGCACCGGTTCCCAAAGCAAAAGGTGGCGGCAGCAGCCTTTCCTGCTCATCACTTGGAGAAAGCAAACCTGGGACAGTGGCTTGTGTTGCAAATCAGAGCATTCACCTTGGCAGTAAGCCAGGGGCCAGCACTGAGCCAGCAGCACATTAGCATGCATTAGCATGTGCTCGCTGGTTGGCCGCTGGAATGGGTGTGCAGAGCCTGGGGGCAGGGCTGTGCTCCCCACACTGTGCATGTTGGCTCAGTTGCTCAAAGGATCATGCGCTGGGTGCAGGGCAGGGATTGGTGCCTGGTGTGGGGCTGGCTCTGGGGTTCCCACAGCCTGGTGCCAAAGCAGTTATTCGGGGCCCCAGGCAAATCTACCTGTCTGTCCCCAGAGACACCCCAATCTATCTAACGGTTTTATCCTGCTGCCCACCAGCATAGTGTCTGTGTGCCTTCTATGTATGATCAATAGGAGCAGCCAAGTCCCTAGAAGACATCATGGCGTCTCTGGCTCCTCGGGCAGGGGTCAGAGCTCTGCTTGGGGTAGGGTGTTTGGTTTGGTTTTTGGGGGGAGGGATGTTCCCCTGGAAACCCAGCCAATGAAATAACCTGGCTCTGAGAGAGCAGGGATGGGGGTGCAGGGCAAACAGGGAGCAGCAGGAGAACCCCCATGGAATGGCATTCACAGCTGGCTGCAGCAGGAGCCAGCCAGGGCACTACATGTGAAGGGACTGTAATTGGTGGACACCACAACGGGGGCCCGAGTCTGCGCAGAACCTGTGGGGGAGCAGCAGAGATGGGGCAGAGGTTGTACAGAGGGGTCCCAGTGAGACACAAACTCATGAGCCTGGCCTGGAAACCAGCAAACTCCTGTTTGGCTCTAGAAGAGACTGGGAGGGCACCCTGGGTACAGGGCCTGAGGAGCCCTCTGCTGGACTATCCCCTCCTACCCAGGAGCCAAACAGGAACCGCTATTGTTTTACTTTAAATCATAATTGTTTAAAGCCGCTGGCCCAAGGGGATTTCCCCTCCCTATCAGCTCTAGTCCAATGCCCTTCGCTCAGCCACGGCTGAGTCATTGGTGGGACCCACCGGGCCTAACGCTTACAGGGTCTGGCAAATTGAACCTGCGAATTGTAGTTTGCCTGGTGCACGACTAGTACTGTAGAGATCTGGTTACCCCAGCACCAGCGGCTGTAACAATGACCGTAGTATTGACCAGCAGCTTTCACACCTCTACAGCAAAAACACCTCTTTGTGAGTCCACGCCAGGGAGACTGAGGATTGAGAAATGTGACGTGCCAGCCCCTCGCTGCAGAGCCGGGACAGCCCAGCAAGGGGCTCCCACTGCATCCACATCTCAGCCCCTGGGATACAGGACCACATCATCACCTCCCAAAGTTCCAAATCCCAGCAAACTGACGCACCCCCTTCTCTCTTCATCCTTGACTAACAGCAGGCCCCACCCCCTCTCATCACCATCACTACCAGGGGGATATTGTCTCCAACCAAGCCCCTCCCTGGACTCACCTCTCCACTGGCTGAACCTTACAGTTTCAGTGCAATTCAAAGCTAATTCTTCTAGCATCAACTTTCAAATGGACATTGGGATTTGAGTGACACAGAGGCTCAAATAATGGATCCTGCTTCCCAACCTTTAACCTCCACCCTACCCCAACAGCTATGCCGGTGCCCCTCAGTCCCAACTCAGAGACGCCTGCTAACCCAGTCCTGGGCCGCCCACCTGCCATGCACATGGCTCTGCCAGTGCCCCTCGGTCCTGACCTGCAGCCCTGGGCTCCCCTCTCCACAACTCTGCCGTGCCCCTCCATTGTGACCTATGTTCTCGAGCCCCTGGCAGATGAGCTGGGCTGATGTTGCACCTTTTTAGGGTCATGCTCCTGCTATCACTAGGTGACTGTGGGATCATGGGTTGCTGCTGGGAAGAATGGGACCCCAGCACATCAGGGAAGGCTCGCTCCTAAGGAGCTGGAGAAGCAGGGAGGAGCTGATGGCTCCATGTCTCTCCCATATCCCCGGGGCTTCCCCTTCCCTCTCCAGCCCTGCTACCTGCTCAAGAGCCAGAAGGCAGTGGGAGGAGCATGAAACAGGCTGTGACAGCCCTGGAGGGACCATGGGGGCTCATGAGCTGCAGGAATGTAGAGAGGGAGCAGCCAGCCTCTGATGCCCCCAGAGGGAAGGGAGCTCCCACCCTCCAGGCAGGGTCAGGATGGACCCGAGTAGAGTCAGAAGCCAGGGCAGCAAGAAGGAGGCTTCGTGGCAGGCAGGGCCTCTCCTCCCTCTGCACAGAGCTGCTCACCCCAGCACCCCCATGGCCATCTGGAGGTCTGGGTATGTTGGGCCTCAAGCAAAGCCCCGATCTAGCCCCACTCCAGCCTCTGGAGGGTCTGGAATGTGGAGCCAGGCCTGGGGCTGGGTCCAAACACTGCCCTGGGCCCATCTTGGGGGGGTGGGGTCATTTTTCTATCCCTCTGTGAGTGGGAGGGACTGGGGGAAACGGGCAGCTCCACTAACCCACCCTCTGCCAGTGGCCAGTCAAAATCCAGACCAAGAGAGAGATTTATTTTAGGAACCTCACATTCCTCACTGCAAAGTCCTTATGCAAAAAGCAACCCTGAAATGCAGCCACTTCTGTGGTGGAGGATGACAGCACAGCAGCCTCCGTGGGGATTTCTGGCCAATAACCTCATTTCGACCATGTTCTAGCAGAGCAGACCTGGACCTCTGTTGTTTTAAGCACACATGGAGCAAACGGTATGAACCACCTGGCATCTACACAGCGAGAAGGGAGGACTCTCACCCCCGATGCTCTGGCACTCAGGCATCCTCTCCTGCACCAGCTCCTGAGAAGGACCGGCATCTGGGCAGGGAAAGCCCTGGCAGCTCAATTGAGGGGCCGTGGCCTGGCTGTGCCTGGGCTCAGCACCACTGGACTGGGAGGAAAATTTGGCTGAGGCATCATGGCTCCATTGCCCAGGCAGGAGACAAAGCCAATCCCAATAACTCCTCAACCCAGCAGGGAGATCCCACTCAGGCCCCTGGCTCTCCCAGCAAGCACCAGCTCCTCCCCCGCAATGAGTCACTGCCTTTGGCTTTCCTGGTCGATTTGCTCCTCACAGACCTTGGGAGACTCCTGATTTGAGTCTCTGTTGTGAATGTTCAGAACCAGGGGTCAAACTGGGAAAAAAGCTATCTGTTATGCCCCAGGCTTCGCCCACAAACTAGGCTCCATCCCCTCAAGATGCCCATGAGACCCTGCACAGGGCCATCCTTCCATTACATGATCGTCTTCCCCCTTCACCAGCTGCTTTGATCAGTAGTGAACAGTGCTGACATTTAAACCATCATCATTACTCTCCAGAGTCAACATCCTTGGGAAGGAACAGGGTCAGTTCACACAGTGTGACCGTACCAGGGTCTCTGTAGACTCAGACAGACAGTGCTGCATTGCTGACGCTCATGTCACACTTCCGAGGGCATCTCGTAGCCATAAGGGCTAAAGACTTCATTCTGCTTTTGAGGAGAAGCTCGGGAAGGCAGCCCCCAGGAGAGTCTCACATCCCCCAAAAGTGCTGTGAATTGGCCCGGGATGGCCCTGGCGCAGGATTCATCCACCCAAGGGGGCTGACCACTTGGAGCCGGACTCCCAGCATCACACCAGCTTCATCACCCACCCTGCCCTGTGTCCCTCGGCTGATGCTCTCAGACACTGTAGTTCCCAGCATGAACGCACAGTGCCTGGGAGGTTTGCACAGATGCATGCTGGTGCCTCAATGCATGAGGCTGGGTTACCTGGCACGGCACTGCTGACCCCATTGGGTGCCTGGCGGCCCACACAGCCCAGCCACAGCCACACACAGCACTCACTGAACACGTCCGCAGCACATATGCCCCCATGGTACGGCACAGACAGCAGCTCCAGATGTTTCCTATCAACCGACTGGACAGGCCCTGGATTATCCAGTGTTCCCCTCCCTGCTGCTCAGTAGGTCCTGCCCCTGCCTCATTCTGCCCAAGCCTAACCCCACGCTCTGCCCAACCCCCTGCTTCCCTCCTCCTCTTCCTAAACAGCCACTCAGTCCCCTGCTCCTGGAAAGCCTCCTACCTGCTGGCCCCCAACAGGCTGCCTCCTGACCCTCCCAACCCCCCCGCCCATGGCCTGCTCCCCTCCAGCCCAAGAGAGGGACTTTGCAGCTCCCCTTGCTCGGCCAGCTGCCTCTGAACTGTGTGAGCTCAGGGGCTCCCTTGGGGTTAAAGAGGAGAGTTTAGGGGGCCAAGTGCCTCTCCCCACGCAGCACAGTGTCGATTGCCTAGTGAGAAGTGACCTGTCTCAGCAACAAAACTCTGCAAAAGTGAATGAATGGATCATGGAAAGTGTGATGACAAGGACAATGCTCCAGCCTCCCCAGGGCCCCTGGCCAGGCCTTCGGCATCCAGCACCTTCCATTGCTGGTGGTTCCGCACTCTTGAAACTCTGAACCTTAGCGCTTTACAAACATCCATGATCCCTGCCTGTGAGAGGTCACTGAACCCAATCTACAGACAGGGAAACTGAGGCATGGATAGGGGCTGGGACTTGTCCAGCGTCACAGAGAGAATCAGTGGCCAAGCCAGAATTAGAACCCACAAGTCCTGTCTCACAGGCCCTCCTGCTCTAACCCACTAGACCTTACTCCGCTCCCAAAGCTGGGACTAGAACCCAGGAGTCCTGCCTCCCATTCACTTCACTCAAGCCCACTAGACCTACTCAAAGGGGTGACTCGATCATAGTGTGTAGGTACCTACCTGGGGAACACATATTTAAAAATGGAATTCAGGGAAGTTCTACGCAGTAGTTCAGACTAGATGATCATTCCTCCTGGAAAGGACTCTCAGCCCAGACGGTGTGGAGGAGTTGGGAGGTGGAAGCTCCTGTTCCTAGCTCAGACAAAGCAGCTCTCCTACAGGATGGGTGAGGAAGGTGCCATTTCCACTGCTTCCCCCGGCCCTCCTCCCAGTGCATTACCCCCTGCATCAGTTTCACATTTATTTGCATATCCCCCAGCCTCCACCCCGGCTGCTGCTGGCGAGATCCTACAGCAGCTTCTCCGAGCCTCTCTGCAAATGAACTGTGCAGCAGTGACACAGATGGCGCCTGACAGCGTTTAGCTCCTCTGGGAAGTGACAGCAAGACACTCGGTGCTGAGACGGCCCATGTTTCACAATCCCACATCTTTGACACCCCAGTATCATCCTGCTGGTGGAACACAGGCCACAAAGATGCAGTGCTGGGGCTCCTGTCCCCAGAACCAAGAGGAAAGCACATGAGCTTCAGCCCTGGAACCTATTAAGATGCTCGGCCATGCAAGAGGAGAGCCACTGGACTGCACGGAGTTCCTGTAAAAGAAAATCTCCACTCCATTCTCATGGAAGGCAGGACTGGAAGGTCCCAGGGTGGTAACTACCGCCCAGCTGGGCTCTGTGCTGCCTGCCTGCCTGTCTGGGACCAGCCTTTGCAACTCCTCAAATGAACAGCAGTTCTGGGGTCAGAGCAGTTCCCTCTGCACCACACCTCCTATCCCTTCCCAGGTGAGATAGCCCCAGCTGAGCATGGCCAACGCCAGGCGTCTCCAAATCGTGAGACTGGCTCAAAAATCATGTTTGTTTGTTTTTAAATTAATGACTGCTGGCTTCTGTTTTGTTGCCTTCTGGTTCCAGAGCCTTTCACTTGTGCTTGGGTCACATTTTCAAGCTTTTCTCCACAACCAGGAGGGCCAGAAACTCATTGCTATTCTAGCCCTGGACTTTCCACACACAGTACTGCTAGTGCCCTCAATCCCAACCTGCAGCCCCTGCTATGCCACCCCAAGACTCCCCCCGTCAGCTCTGCTGGTGCCCCTCAGTCCTGACCCACAGCCCCCTGCTATCCCAGTCTGAGCTCTCCACACTCAGCGTTACTAATACACCCTAGTCCTCTCCTGACCTGGCCTTTGCCATTTCATTCCTGACGTCTTCCTTGACACACAATCCCACTGCTGTTCCAGCTCAAATGGGGACCGGCAGCCAAAGGACTGGGCCGCTGCTGCAAAGTAGTCACGTGAAGGCTGGCTGGTGCTAGGTTGATCTGATGCCATTAGCCCAGTGAACTGGGCCAGAGTTCAGGCCCCTACAGGTGGGCCCTCCGCCCCAGGGTGCTGACCCTGCCTGCACAATAATGCCATGCCAGCCCCGCCTCTGCCACCAGCTCCACTCTGTGCCCGCCCAGAACTCCCAAGGGGGCTGGACCTTGTCACCGAGCCCCGAGCCCCCACTGCTCAGCATGTTGTTAGGACAGGATGGATTAAAAATGCGAGCCAGAGCCTCTGCCTCGTCCCCGGGGCCAAGGTCTCGCCCTGGATCCCTGCCAGCAAGAGCCAAAACGGAGCGAACCTTGGAGTCTCAGCGAGGCAGGGGGCAGGGGTCGTGGGGGGAGGGGCAGAGCCACGTTCCGCACGTTACTATTCTAGACCCTGACCCTCGGCTCACCAGATGCCATTGCGCTGAGCTGGGCGCTGGCCCATGGCTGAGTCCAGCAGCGCGGGGCTGGCACGGGACAGCGAAGAGCCCGAGGCGTTCCCAGACGGCAGGGCCAGGTGCTGCTCCCCTCGGAGTCACTCGCCGCTCTGGGCTCACTCGGGCGCTGCTGAGACCGGCCCTGGGGGAGCCCGGGGCTGCTGCACTGTGCGGGCTGCTGCGGAGCTTCCGTGAAACCCTCCCCCCGCTCTCCGGGCAGCCCGGGGGAGGGGGAGGCGCTGAGAACAGCCGGGTCGGACCGTCCGGCCCGGCTGAGCCGCCGAGGGGAAGCACCAGTCATAGCTCACAGGCTGCGCTCGAGGGGAGCCTCCCTGGGGGGTAACACCCCCCCCACACACACACACACACCCGGCACAACACTCCGGACAACACCCCGAGACAACCCACACCACCACACCCCATCACACAGCCCCCCCACCACACCCCAAACAACACATACTACCACACCGGGACAACACCCCAGACAACCCACACCATCACACAGCCCCCATTACACCTGGCACAACACCCCCCTACTCGGCACTACACCTGGCACAACACCCCAGACAAGCCACACCACCACACATCATCACACAGCCCCCCAGCACACCCGGCACAACACCCCAGACAACCCACAACATCACACAACCCCCATTACACCTGGCACAACACCCCCCCCCAACCGGCACAACACCCCAGACAACCCCCCCACCACACATGCTGCATGATACTCTGACCCCAGTGCCCCCCACCACACACACACCGTCCCACTACACATCGCGACTCAAACCCCAGATCCCTCCACGGCGGCCCCCTCCCGTGCCCCCCAGGTATGTGGGTCCTGGCGGGGCAGCTCCTGCAGGCCGGGCAGGCTAGGGGTCCTTTCCCTGGCTCCGTCAGGCCGGTCCGAGTCTCCAGCCCTGTCCGGCTCCGCTGCCCCCCGCCCGGAAGCGCTGGCAGCCCCGGTCGCAGGAGGGTCCGTGCGCGCCCTGCCCGCTCTGCCGTGCCGCGCCCGGGAGCCCGCAGGGTCGCTCCCCGGGCGCATCGCCATGGAACCGGCCCCCGCAGAACAAAGCTCCGCTCCGGACCCACCTGCTCGGCTGCCTCCGGGTCCAGATGCGGCTCCAGCAGCGGGACGGTGAACTGGATCTTCCGGGGGCTGTTGGGCTCCATCGCCGGGGGCTCCAGCTCCGCTCTCCCAGAGACACCGGCAGGGAGAGAAGGACGCGCCCTGCGCTCGGCTCCCCTCCCTTCCCCGCGCCGCGCTGGCCCAGGTTGCCCCTGTCAGTCTTCGCTCAGTCCCGGAGCCTCCGCTCGGGGAGCTGGAGAAGCAGCCGGTGCCTATTGGCTGGTCTGGCGCGGGCCTCCGCCCCCTCCCCCTGACACACACACACACACATGCTTCCCGGTGCGTTAACCCTCCGCCTCCCAGCCAGCGGCAGCCACCCGAGGTGATGGGGCCCGCTCCTTACAATGGGTGGGGAATATGGTGCTGAGCGTCTCCGACTCGGACGCCCATCACCCGGGCGCGGGGCGCCCTGGCGCGGTGTAAGGAGCCTGGCGCGAGCAGACAGCGCAGACCCCGTCCCATGCTGGCGTGAGGGTGCAGGATGAGGCCCCCACTTCTGCCCGGTTCATCGGACGCTTCTTATGATCTCGGGATACAGAACCCGCAAGCTACCGGCGGAGCCGGCGGCCTGGCAAAGTGAGGACCAGGGCCCGGCTGCGGTGCAAAAGCTGGGGGGCAGAGCCCCAGAGTCGGGGGAAGCAGCTCCAGAACCGGGGGAACACCAGCCCCAGAACAGGGGAAACAGCAGCCCCAGAACTGCCCTGAGGAGCCAGGTGCCATTTTCGGACACATACTTTAAACGCCATTTCGGGTGGAGCCAATGTCTTTCGCTCAAATTTTTCTCCAAAAGGTTAGATTTTGTTTGAAATTCCACCAAATTATTTAAAAAAGCAAAGCAAGGGCCAAATACCCCCCCACACCAAAGCAAATGATGAACAGACGTTAGGTTGAACAAAACATTTCATTTAACCCAAAATGATTGGGGGGGGGGGGGCGGACGTTTTTGGTTTGGCCACCAAACCAAAACATCAATTATTCGCAACTCCCGCCAGCATCCTGGGACACCCCATCCAGGCCAGGCCAGGCCAGTCTGTTCTCTTCCAGCTCCTGTGCAGCCCCTGTCACCATGGTGCCCTGGCACCGTCCAGTTACAAGGCATGTGTGATTTCTCTCTCTCACCTGCTCCACAGGGGCAGAATTGTGTGTGTGGTGCCCCCCCCATGTCCCTGCCCAAACCCCTCCCCCACAACCTCCTGCCCAAAGAGATGGCCTCTGCTGCCTGCCTATGAAGGGCTATTTCAGGCCCAGAGTGGTGCTGGGGGAATCCAGAGCCTCCTGTCTCACACACACCTGCGAGAGCATCTGGACATTGGAGGCATCACAGAGAGGGAGAGGGCATCTCTTGGGCTGGCAGTTCCCAAGCCATCATGGCCTTTTTGGGCCAACAGAGCCCTGTCTGTGTGAGCTGGCGGAGCGTCAGGGAGCAGAGAGTCGTGGGCTGCAATTTGGGAAGTTAGGGTTAGATTCGTTCCCACATCCCTTTGAGTGAGCTTGTAAAGTGCTGCCTGGGTTTCAGTGGCTTTAATTCAGTTCCTGGGGCAGTGCCAGAGCTGGTGTACCCGGCCACAAGGCTAGTGAGGACCTGGAGCTTTGCCGCTTTACACCTGTTCAGCTGCTGGCCCCTTTTCTCACTGCGTGCAGGCAACATGTGCAGGGGGCTGGCTGGAACGTTCCTGGCTAACTGGGTTTTCACTGGAACGTGCTGTATGGCCGAAAGCATCGTGAAGACGTCTCAGAGGCCTGCTCAGCCCAGGGCTGCCACTCTCTGCTGAGGACAGAGAGCAGAATTGAACCTGACTTTCCCAGCAGAAAATAGACATTCTGACACAGCCCTGGTGTCATTAAAATTTTGGGAAGGTTTGGGGTTTAGACTAATCTGGCCAGTGACAGCGCACGGTGCCGCCCAGACAGGGCTCAGTCCTCTGGCCAGTGATGGCGCTCAGTGCTGCCCAGACAGGGCTCAGTCCTCCGGCCAGTGATGGCGCTCAGTGCTGCCCAGACAGGGCTCAGTCCTCCGGCCAGTGATGGCGCTCAGCGCTGCCCAGATGGGGCTCAGTCCTCCGCAGGGGCGGCTCTATGTTTTTTGCCGCCCCAAGCACGGCAGGCAGGTGGCTTTTGGCAGCACGCCTGCAGGAGGTCCACCGGTCCCGTGGCTTCAGCATACCAGCCGCCAAATTGCCGCCGAAGCCGCGGGACCGGCGGACCTCCCGCAAGCATGTCGCCAAAGGCAGCCTGACTGCCGCCCTCACGGCGACCGTCAGGCTGCCCCCCGCAGCTTGCCGCCCCAGGCACGCGCTTGGTGCGCTGGTGCCTGGAGCCACCCCTGGTCCTCCGGCCACCTAAACCAAAATGGAACCAGATTGCTGGCATGGAAAATTAAAAAGGTTGTAGGGGAGTTTTTAAACTAAGGGCTGGGGGAACGGATGTGGAGGAGTACATGATTTGGACAGAGATATTCCTTAAGGGAATTCCTTTAAGGGGTTTCTCTATATCCTACTAAAGAGGAGAGAATACAAGAATATAAAGTACAGGTAGGAACTGAAAAGAAACAGTCAAATTAAATGAGTTCCGTTCAGTTACATCACATGAAGGCAGACAACTAAATATTGACAGATTTTGTAAGTGTTGTATACAAATGCTAGAAGTCTAAATACTAAAGGATATTGATATAATAGGCATCACAGAAACTTGGTGGAACAATGATAATTATGGGGATATGGTAATACCAGGGTACAAAATATATAGGAATGACAGAGTAGGTTGTGCTGGTAGGGGAGTGGCACTATATGTGAAAGAAAGCATAGGGTCAAATAGAGTAAAAATCTTAAATGAATCAAACAGTACCATAGAATCTCTATGGATAGAAATTCTAGGCTTGAATAATAAAAGAATAGCAGTAGGAATATAGTACCGACCACCTGATCAGGATGGTGACTGTGAGATGCTCAGGGAGATTAGAGAGGGTACAAAACCAGAAAACCCAATAATAATGAGGAATTTCAACTATCCCCATATTGACTGGGAACAGGTCACTTCAGGATGGGATGCAAAGATAAAGTTTCTAGACACCATTAAATGACTGCTTCTTAGAGCAGCTAGTTCTGGAACCCACAAGTGGAGAGGCAATTCTTGATTTAGTCGTAAATGACACACAGGATCTGGGCCAAGAGGTGAATATAGCTGAACCACTCACTAAAGTGACCATAATGTAATTAAACATAACATCCTTGTAGCGGGGGGAAATAACAAAGAAACCCAACACAGTAGCATCTAACCATGGGCAACGGTTATCATAGGCTTGGGGAGGCTGTGCCTCCCCAAACAGCCAGGCGTGGCCCCACCCATGCTCCGCCCTCGGCCCCTCCCTCATGCTTCCGCTCAGCATGGCTCCAGTCTCCCAGGATGGCCCGGGCTTGGGCCGTGCAGCCTACCGTCCTGGCATTCCGGGCATAGGCACCAACTTTTCCCGGCACCGGTGGGTGCTCGCCCCCGGCCCCGCCCCCTTCCGCCCCCATTCTAACCCCTTCCCCAAAGTCCCCACCCCAACTCCACCCCCTCCCTGCCCCTACTGGACTCCTTCCCCAAATCCCCACCCAGCCGCGCCTCTTCCCGGAGCGCACCATGTTCCCCCTACTCCTCCCTCCCTCCCTCCCAGTGCTTGCCGCCACGAAACATCTGTTTTGCAGCAGCAAGCGGTGAGAGCTAGGGGGAGAAGTGGGGACACTCAGGGGAGGAGGCAGAAGTGAGCTGGGGTGGGGGGGCGGGGAGCTGCCGGTGGGTGCAGAGCACCCACCAATTTTTCCCTGGGGGTGCTCCAGCCCCGTAGCACCCACGGAGTCAGCGCCTATGGTTCCAGGGCTGCGGAGACTAGGGCCGCACTGCCCACCCTCCTGGAGCTCCAGGGCTGGGGAGATTGGGGTTGCACAGCTTGCCCTCCCAGTACTCCGGGGCTGGGGCGCTCTGGGGCTGGCTAGTGGGGGCTGCAGTGAGGGGGGGGGCTCTGGGCTCTGGCAGGGGGCATGGAAGGGGTGAGGCCTTGGGCAAAAGGGGCAGGGCTGGGGCTAGCCCCTCCAGCCAGCATGCATCTAACCAGGGCCGGCTCTAACTTTTTTGCTGCCCCAAGCAGCAAAAAAAAAGCGCCGCCCCGCCGAGCCCCCCCCCGCCGAGCAGCGCGCCCCGCCCCACGCCTCCCCCCCCCGCCGAGCGCCGCGCCGCCGGAGCCCGTCCCCCACCGCTGAGCGCCGCACCGCTGGAACCTCCCCCCGCCGAGCTCCGCGCCCCGCACCCCCCCCAGCTGAGCGCCGCACCGCGCCGCTGGAGTGCCCCCCCCCGCCGAGTGCCGCGCCGCCGGAACCCCCCCGAGTGCCGCGCCCCGCGCCGCCCCCCCGCCAAGCGCCGCGCCGCCAGAGCGCCCCCCCCCGTGGAATGCCACGCGGCGCCGCGCTGCCCCCCGCCACCCCAAGATTGGCCGCCCCTTACCAGGTGACGCCCCAAGCATGTGCTTGGTTGCCTGGTGCCTGGAGCTGGCCCTGCATCTAACGGTAAAAAAGGAACTACACAAAAACGAGAAAGCTAGTTAAACGGAAACTAAAAGGAACAGTCACAAGAGTGAAATGCCTGCAAGCTGCATGGAAACTATTTAAAACACTGTAGGGTGACCAGACCGCAAGGGTGAAAAATCAGGACAGGGAGTGGGAGGTAATAGGAGGCTATATAAGAAAAAGACCCAAAAATCGAGACTGTCCCTATAAAATCGGGACATCTGGTCACCCTAAAACACTGTAATAGAGGCAGAAAGAAAATGTATACCCCAAATAAAAAACAAATAGTAAGAGGACCAAAAAAATGCCACCATGGCTAAACAACAGAGTGAAAGAGGCCATTAGAGGCAAAAAGGCATGCTTTAAAAATTGGAAGTCAAATGCTACTGAAGAAAATAGAAAGGAGCATAAACTCTGGCATGTCGAAGTGTAAAAGCATAATTAGGCAGGGCCGGCCAAAAGAAAAGAACAACTACCATAAGACATGAAAACTAACAGCAATTTTTTTTAAGTACATCAGAAGCAGGAAGCCTGCCGAACAATCAGTGGGGCCCCTAGATGATTGAGGTGCTAAAGGAGCAGGGAAAGAAGACAAGGCCTTTGCAGAGAAGCTAAATGAATTCTTTATATCCATCTTCCCTGCAGAGGATGTGAGGGAGATTTCCAGACCTGAGCCAGTCTTTTTAGATGACAGATCTGAGGAGCTGTCCCACATTGAGGTGGCAGTAAAGGAGGCTTTGGAACAAATTGATAAATTAAACAGTAATAAGCCACGAGGGCCAGATGGCAGGGCTGTAACTAGGGCGGGGTGAGAAGGGCAACCGCCCAGTGCGCAGAGCCAGCAGCGGTGCAAAAAAGGGGCAGTGCAACGGCAGCTCCCCCGCAGGTTTGGACCCAGCAGTGTCAGCCAGAGTCCATGAGTGCAGTTTGAGGGGGGTATTGCCCCCCAACAGATGCCCGGAGGCAGGAGCAGAGGAGGAAGTCAGGAGTTGCTTCTCCTGCCTCTGCAGCTGGCTGCTGCCTCCTGGGTCCTAGTGCTAGTTGTCTTCACCTTCTATGTGTGCTGGGCCGATGTCCCATCATGTTTTCTGTACAATGGTGAGTGGTGCCCACGGGGGGATAGGACAGGGAAAGGGGGGCAGTGGTGGGGGATATGGGGGAAAGGGGGAAGTGGCAGGGGGATGGGAGAGGGCAAGGGGAAGAGAAGGGATAGGGGAATGGGGCAGAGAGATGTGGGTGTGGGGGGAGAGAGGGGATGTGGGAGTGGGTAAGGGGGATGGGGAAGAGAAGGGGATAGGGGATAGGGGAATATGAGGGAAGCAGGAGCCCCACATGCAGCAGGGCAGAAGCAGCAGCTGGGGCTCCCCCATTAAGCCAGCCCATTCCCCACATCACTGGCAGCCCATCTCCAGTAGATACCCCTGCCGCAGGTACCCCCTCCAGCACTCCTCAAATGCTCCCTCTATCTCCTCCTCCTTCCAGCAGTGTCCTCTATTTGAGAACTTGAAATTTGGTAACCCTAGGGGTTGCTCCATTCTCAAGGCCTTGGTTTCCGGAGCTGGCAGGAGCGAGTCTGCAGCTGCCTACTCCCAGCATGAGTGTGGGAGAGTGTACCAGCTGCAATGGCAGCTCCCTGGGTGGTAAGAGGGGTGTGACTGGGCTGCTGAGAGGCAGGTGCCCAAGGAGAATGAGTACTCCTGGCCCATCCACTTTTTGCCACCCCTCCTCCCCCATTCCCCTTAGGCCCCGCCCCCCGGACAGGCTGGCAGCTGGAGTCTGGGCAGCTCTGGGGAGCCGGAGACCCGCCACCTGCCCAGGGTGGGGGTGGGGTCTGAGAGCAGCCCCCGGCTTTGTGTCCCTGCCCACCAGGCTTCCTGCCCAGGGCAGGTGGAGGGTCTGCGGCTCCTGAGATCTGCCTGCACAGCTCTTACCATCACCAGGCTGCGGCTCCAAGGCCACGCCCCCTGGCCAGAGCCGAATTGGGATAAGAGCTGTGCTTGCAGCTATGGGGAGTCGTGGACCCTTCATTTGCCCTGGGTGTGGGGAACCTGGGGGCGGAGCCTCAGGGGCAAGGGGGCGGGGCCACAGAGGGGCAGGGGCCCCTGCCCCCCCCCACTTTTGAGAAGGCTCCGCTGCCCCTGCTCAGTCCTCTGGCCAGCGATGTTACTCGGCTGAGCAGCCGTCCTCTGGCCAGCGATGGTAGTTGGCGCTGCCCACACCGGGCTCAGTATCTCAAAAGTGGTCTGTGATTTGGGTGTCTCTGTTTTTGGGCACCCAGCTTGAGGTGCCCAAAGTCAATTTTGATGGCAATAATCACTCCTTATTGTTGACTCCTTGAGAGCAGGAGTCCGCTGAAGACTATTGCCGGAGAGGAGATTAAAGACAATCTAGGCATGGCGCAATATCTCAATGAATATTTTGCGTCGGTGTTTAATGAGGCCAATGAAGGGATTAGGGATACTAGCACCATTACAGAGGGGCGTTCGGGATGGGGGATTACCGTATCCGAGGTAGAAACAAAACTTGAACGCCTTAATGGGGCTAAGTCGGGAGGACCGGACGATCTTCATCCGAGAATATTGAAGGAATTGGCGCGGGAAATAGCGGGCCCGTTAGCGATAATATTTAATGAATCTGTAAACTCGGGGGTGGTCCCGTTAGACTGGAGAATAGCTAATGTGGTTCCTATTTTCAAAAAAGGGAAAAAAAGTGATCCGGGTAACTACAGGCCTGTTAGTTTAACATCTGTAGTGTGCAAGGTGTTAGAGAAAATTTTGAAGGAGAAATTAGTTGAGGACCTGGAGGGTAGTGGCAATTGCGATAATTTACAACATGGTTTTACGAAGGGCAGATCGTGCCAAACGAATCTGATCTCCTTCTTTGAGAAGGTAACGGATTTATTAGATAAGGGAAATGCGGTGGACCTAATATACCTGGATTTCAGTAAAGCGTTTGATACTGTACCCCATGAGGAATTATTGGTTAAACTAAAAAACATGGGGATCGATTTGAAAATCCAGAGATGGATAAGGAATTGGTTAATGGGGAGAATGCAGCGGGTCGTATTGAAGGGTGAACTGTCAGGTTGGAGGGAGGTTACCAGTGGAGTTCCCCAAGGTTCGGTTTTGGGACCCATTTTATTTAATCTATTTATAACTGACCTCGGAACCGATTGCAGGAGTAGGCTGGTAAAGTTTGCGGATGATACGAAGGTGGGAGGCGTTGTAAATTCGGAAGAGGATAGGGATATCCTGCAGGGAGACTTGAATGAGCTTATGAATTGGAGTGTCAGAAATAGGATGAAATTTAATAGTGAAAAGTGTAAGGTGATGCATTTGGGGATGACCAATAACAATTTTAGTTACAAGATGGGGACGCATTGGTTAGAAGTAACGGAAGAGGAGAAGGACCTAGGGGTCCTTGTAGACCGCAGGATGACTATGAGTCGACAGTGTGACGTGGCGGTGAAAAAAGCCAATGCTGTCTTGGGATGCATTAGGCGAGGTATATCTAGTAGGGATAAGGAGGTCCTGCTTCCGTTGTACAAGGCGCTGGTGAGACCTCATTTGGAGTACTGTGTGCAGTTCTGGTCTCCCATGTTTAAAAAAGATGAACTCAAACTGGAACGGGTGCAGAGAAGGGCCACTAGGATGATCAGAGGAATGGAAAACCTGTCGTATGAAAGGAGACTAGAGGAGCTTGGGTTGTTTAGTCTGACCAAGCGAAGGCTGAGGGGTGATATGATTGCTATCTTTAAATATATTAGAGGGATTAATACAAGGGAGGGAGATGAATTATTCCAGCTTAGTACTAACGTGGATACGAGAACGAATGGATATAAACTGGCCGTGGGGAAGTTCAGGCTTGAAATTAGACGAAGGTTTCTGACCGTTAGAGGGGTGAAATATTGGAACGGCCTTCCGAGGAAAACGGTGGGGGCGAGGGACTTGTCTGGCTTTAAGATTAAGTTAGATAAGTTTATGGAGGGAATGGTTTAATGGTAAAACATAGTTGTCAAGGAAAACCAAGCAATGGTAGGTAAATAGCATAATGGCTAAAAGGGGTCAGGATGGAGACTCTTGCCTATATGCTTGGGGTCTTACTGATCGCCATATTTGGGGTCGGGAAGGAATTTTCCTCCAGGGCAGATTGGCTGAGCCTCTGGAGGTTTTTCGCCTTCCTCCGCAGCATGGGGCAGGGATCTCTAGCAGGAGGGTCTCTGCCGATTGAGGTCACTAATAACAGGATTGGGGACTTCAGCAGCAGAGTCCAGGGAAGGGGCGGGGATGGTTTTATGGCCTGCAGCGTGCAGGGGGTCAGACCAGATGATCATAATGGTCCCTTCTGACCTTAAAGTCTATGAGTCTATGAGTCTATGAGCAGAACCTGTCAGTGGGTGGGTGTGCTGGTTACATGTACCCGCAGATCATTCTATCTGACAGCAGAGCTGAGCCCAGTGCCCGGCCTGCTGCGTGAGTAGGGAATCCAAGTGCTGCCTCACTCTGCCTTTTTTTTGCTGCTGCCCCTCGAGGAGGGAGAGAAAAACACCAGCATGGCTGAGTGGTCCACTGCCTCCATCTCCTCCAATGAGGGGGAGGGAGGGTAGCCCAGAAGGGACTTGCTCCTATTACGGATATTCCAGGCTACACTGCTGCTGTATCATGCAGTCTCACTGTATTATCACCCTTTTTCCTTGGGCTCCTTTTTGTGCCCTCCTTGTGGAAGTCCCATTTTCAGTAGCTGGTGTCTTCCTGTCCCCCTTAAGAATCCCTCCAGGGTTGACAGCAAGCCAGCACAGGCCTCTAGAAGTGCAGTCAGTCCCTGCAACACAGACATGGCCCCTGCAGTTGCCTCTCTGGCCTTGTCTGCAGAGACAGATCATAACCACCTTACACACGTCACTGAGAGATACTCTGACTTGGACAAGGTCACACAGAGTTTTGTAGCAGAGCTAGGAATTGAACCTGGATTGAGGCAGTCCCAGCCCACCCCCAGTCCCTCTTCCTCTTCAGACCCTTGCGGTAAGCAGCATCTTCTGATTGTCTTTCCCTTGCCTACAGGCCCCCCAGCCCACTTTGCAGCCTCACAAGCTTTCCCATGCAGTGTAGTTTGAACTTTCATTCAAGTCCTGTAGTAGAAGGCTGCTGATTGCTGGCCGGTGGAGGCGGAGGCGGCGGGGAGGAGGAGGGGGGCTGCTTAACATGTGTCTCCCTGCATGTGAAAAGGGAACTTCTAACACGCAGCTCTGGGCTGTGCTGGTGCTCTCTCCCTGCTTTGATCCTCAGTGAGCATCAGCTGTGCCCGGAACCAGGCAAACAGCTGTGTGACGCTCCCCACCACAGGGAGGCCCTGGCTGGCATCTTATTCATCACTCTAGATTGCACAACCCTTCCCATCTCTGCTGCTCCCAGCCAGGCCCTGCAGTGGGAGGACTCTCATCTCTGCCCAGGGGGGTGGGGAGGGGCTAAAGGGTCTCTTCTGCAATGGAAAGCAATTGTTTCCTCCCCGAACTGAACAACGATCATAATAAGGCACATGTCATTGGCAGATCTCAAAGCACTTTACAAAGGAGGTCATATTATTTATCCCCATTTCACAGATGAGGAAACAGAGGCAGTGCATTGTCCAAGGATACACAGCAAACCAGTCGCAGAACTGGGAATAGAATCCAGGTCTCCTGAGTCCAGTGCTCTATGCACTAGGTCACACTGCCACCCACAGGGGGTGAGCACACTGCCTCTGCTTTGTGTCTGCCCCTACCAGACTAAGAGTAAGTGATTCAGCCAGAGTCCCTATCTGGGCTCCTCCATTGCCCAGCCAGCACGCCGCTGAGAGTGGTGAGCGGGAGACAAGCCAACCCCATGTGTAGGAATAGTGGGAATAAAGATGGTCTTTCACATGCCAGAGTTTATACATTATCCTTGAATATTCCCAGCTCTGCCACTGATGCATTTGGGTGGCCTTGAGCCAGTCACTTTTTCGCCCAGTGCCTCAGTTTCTTTGTCTATACAGTGGGTTTAATGTAATAGTTTCATAGAGTTTAAGGCCAGAAGGGACCATTAGATCTCTAGTTTGAGCCCCTGTGTAGCACAGGCCATTACATTCCACCCAGTTATGCCTGTATGGAGCCCAATAACTTGGGTTAGGCTAAAGAATTTCAGTCCTCAGGAGATTAAACTGTTGCACGCACCAGGCAGAGAACAGGAGAAACCGATGTGCCACCAGTGCCTGAGGCCCCTGCAATGGTAGGGAGTTGAAGAGATGGGATATGCCCAGACATTCGCTGCACCATGCTATGGAGAAAGGTGACCTCCCCCCTCCCCGGTCCCTGCCAATCTGACCTGGGTGAAAATTCCTTCCTCACCCCAAATCTGAACACTATCAGTGTGACCTTGAGCATATGAGGAAGACCAACCAGCCAGGCATCTAGACGGAGGATTGTCTGGATCAGCTCAGAGCACTGGTCCATTCCATCTGGTGCCCGTTCTCCAGCTGGGGCCAATCCCTGATGCTTCAGACTGAGGAAGATGAAAACAAAAACCTAACTCTAGAATACATCTGACCAGTTGTGTATGGAAAAGAAATTCCTTCCTGCCTCCTGGAGGAGACTGGCTGAATCCCTGAAGCATGAGATTGGATTGTAGTGAGGGTCTTAAATGTTGCAAACATGTTGAGGGAAATGCAGACAAACAATCTAGTTCTCCCCATAGCCCATGAAGTGTTGTATTAATTTAGATGGAATTAGGGTGACCAGATGTCACGATGTTATAGATACAGTCCCGATTTTGGGGTCTTTTTCTTATATAGGCTCCTATTACCCCCCACTCCCTATCCTGATTTTTCACATTTGCTGTCTGGTCACCCTAGATGGAATCTATGGGCCCAAAGAGCAGGGCCGGCTCCAGGGTTTTGGCCGCCCCAAGCAGTCAAAAAAAAAAAAAAAAAAAAAGCCGTGATCGCGATCTGCGGCGGTAATTCGGCGGGAGGTCCTTCGCTCCAAGTGGGAGTGAGGGACCATCTGCCGAATTGCCGCCGAATACCTGGATGTGCCGCCCCTCTCCGGAGCGGCCGCCCCAAGCACCTGCTTGCCAGGCTGGTGCCTGGAGCCGGCCCTGCCAAAGAGTCAAAGGTGTTAATATAACCCCGTCACTGTTCAATGTTCAAGAGTGTTAAACAAGGTTCAGAGGTTGGTATACAGAGACCTCAGCCTGCTCAGTGCCATGGCAAACACACCATTTTGAATCCTTTTAACCTTTTACCAAAGTTACAGAAAAGAAAGAAAAACAGTGAAAGCCTTTGAAATATGCAGTATTAATAAGCTTTTCATTGTAACAACATCCCTTGTTACTTTCCCAGTTAGCTGTAGAGAGTTTTTAAAGGAAAAATAAACTTTTGTCTGACAGTCTCTTAAATTGTATCAAAGAGGGTAATAACTGTCCTTTTTGGGGAAAAGAGAAGAAATAAGTTGAGCTGGGCTGGAGCTGTCATTGCTGCTGTTGTTCAAGTCCAATCCTGGTTCCTACAACACAAACACACGCAAAAGGGGGAGAGAAAAGAACAGCAAAGATAGAAACTTGCCACCAAGTTAAAGAAGTATGGGCTGGATGAATGGACTGTAAGGTGGATAGAAAGCTGGCTAGATCGTCGGGCTCAACGGGTAGTGATCAATGGCTCCATGTCTAGTTGGCAGCCGGTTTCAAGTGGAGTGCCCCAAGGGTCGGTCCTGGGGCCGGTTTTGTTTAATATCTTTATTAATGATCTGGAGGATGGTGTGGACTGCACTCTCAGCAAGTTTGCAGATGACACTAAACTAGGAGGCGTGGTAGATACACTAGAGGGTAGGGATCGGATACAGAGGGACCTAGACAAATTAGAGGATTGGGCAGAAAAAAACCTGATGAGGTTCAACAAGGACAAGTGCAGAGTCCTGCACTTAGGACGGAAGAATCCCATGCACTGCTACAGACTAGGGACCGAATGGCTAGGTAGCAGTTCTGCTGAAAAGGACCTAGGGGTCACAGTGGACGAGAAGCTGAATATGAGTCAACAGTGTGCTCTTGTTGCCAAGAAGGCTAACGGCATTTTGGGCTGTATAAGTAGGGGCATTGCCAGCAGATCGAGGAACGTGATCGTTCCCCTTTATTCGACATTGGTGAGGCCTCATCTGGAATACTGTGTCCAGTTTTGGGCCCCACACTACAAGAAGGATGTGGAAAAATTGGAAAGAGTCCAGCGGAGGGCAACAAAAATGATTAGGGGTCTGGAGCATATGACTTATGAGGAGAGGCTGAGAGAACTGGGATTGTTTAGTCTCCAGAAGAGAAGAATGAGGGGGGATTTGATAGCAGCCTTCAACTACCTGAAGGGGGGTTCCAAAGAGGATGGAGCTCGGCTGTTCTCAGTGGTGGCAGATGACAGAACAAGGAGCAATGGTCTCAAGTTGCGGTGGGGGAAGTCCAGGTTGGATATCAGGAAAAACTATTTCACTAGGAGGGTGGTGAAACACTGGAATGCGTTACCTAGGGAGGTGGTGGAGTCTCCTTCCTTGGAGGTTTTTAAGGCCCGGCTTGACAAAGCCCCGGCTGGGATGATTTAGCTGGGAATTGGTCCTGCTTTGAGCAGGGGGTTGGACTAGATGACCTCTTGAGGTCCCTTCCAACTCTGATATTCTATGATTCTATGAAAATGCAGCTTCTGTCTCTGAAGTTGACTTTCATTTGCAACCTCACTGCTGGAAAAACCCAGGCCCAGCACATGGTCTTATCAGCTGTTCTGAGACCTGGCAAACCTGCACTAGCATCAGCCTGTTTAGGACACTGCTTTCAGCTGCCTTTGTCTGGTCACAGGCTCACAGCAGTGTTGCAAAATCTGCAGTCTTGGTGGCTAAGCCAGACTCTTATTAGATAGACAAAATGGAGAAAAAAAGAAATAAGGGTGGGGAGGGGAAGAAAAAGGACATATTTGGGGAGTGGGGAGGAGACAAAGTGTCACATCCCAGGTGGTGTTTGGGAGTCAGCTGGAGCTAGTGAAGGTGGTCGTGTCATCTGGCTCCGGCTCTCTGTCCCAGTCTGATCAGAACGTCTCTGAGGATCAGGATGACAAAGGTGCAGGGTCCCAGGAGATGAGGGGCAGCCGTGATGGTGCAGCTCACTCCAGCTGCCAATTTTTCTCCCAGTCTCTTTCTTTCAGGACCCAAAAGGGAGTGATGGGTGGAATAGCCCATCCCTTCATCACTTGGGCCACCAATTAGGCCTAATTTCTGACACACCAATTTTGGTTAATTGATTTCTGTCTGGTCCTCTACTCCTCTTCTTTGCCAGTCATAATCTTAACACAGTCCATGAGTTATATCAGGAGGCCTTTTTGTTTATACTAATGCAGTCTGTCCATCTTGTTTTTGCACCTTTTCCCATCAATAGTTGTTGTTACAGGTTATTGTGACATGCCATGAATGTTCACTCACTTCTCACAGCTGAACTCACAGTTAGAGCAAATTTGTAGGGGATTCACAGACTCCAAGGCCCTGCTAAATTATCCATAATGCAAAGTAATGTGCAGAGATAACAGGTGCTCAATGACTACAATATGAGCAGAGTACAAATGCCTACACACCTAAGAAAGATAGATCCAATTCCCGCTGAGATAGATAGACAGATGGATAGATAGATTAGATGTGTATGGGGATAGATAGAAGATGTTTTGTAGGGTTTAATTCATTAGTGTGCTGTAAGATCCTTGTATGGGGGCGACTATAGAAGGGCAAAGGTTTATGATCAACATTTTCAAACTCAGACATTTAAATCCACTATTGGGAGCCTAAATAAATGGCTTGTTTTTTAAAGGTGCTGAGCAGCACCCACCGCTCCTATTGCCTTCGGTGGGGGTTGAGGGTGCAGATCAGGGGTAAATCAGACTAGTGTTTCAGACGCATAGATCAGGATTTCAGTCTAAGTTCAGGCACCCACGTTAGAAAACTTTCATCAAGATTTTCAGATTTGAGCTCCACCAACAGTAGCCCCCCAGGGCAACAGAGACTGGGTTTCAATTAAAGTATCTAACTGCAGCTTTTCAGCTTAAGAGGTGCAGAAGACCTGCAATGGATAAATGACTGCCTCCTGCTATTCTCCAGATGTCTGGGGCTCTGGCAGGAGACTGGAAGTTCAGCCAGAATCCTCCAAATAGATCTAGCAGCAACTGGTGGCAGCTGAAAAAGTGTCACAGTGGAAATGAACCATCACTCTTTCTTCTTTATTATTCGTAGCACCTCCAGACCCCGGCATGGGTACAATGTGCTAGGGGCTGCACACATACATACTGGAAGGTCCCTGGCCCAGAGACTTGTCTGAAGAAGCAAAAGAAGCACCAGGTATTGAGGGTGATGTTAAAGACTGATGGAAGAAGATCAGTCTGAACTGAATGCTTTGTCTCCTGCACCGCTCCATTGGAATCACCAGAGCAGGGCTGATTTCCACCAGCCCGGGATCTGTCCCAGATATAACAATGGACGAATCCAAGGATAACTCTATCACCAAAAAAATGACACTTGAATGTCAGATTCTTTACCCACATGCTATAAAGTGCATAAACACGGGGACAGCTCCTCTGCTGGTGTAAACGTGTGCAGCTCCCCTCATTTCATGGACCTGCTGATTTGTACCACCTGAGGCTCTGGCCCTGTCAATCTTCCTGTGACAGAACTGAGGATGCCCGCTAAGACCTGTGCAATGGCTACTAAAGGATGGAGCGCTGGGTGAGGTGTTAAGGGGAAGAGTCAGAGGGAGAGGGGTCAGATTCCAGGTAAAGCGGGGTTTGTGTCCCCCATGAATGGGCTGGGATCACTTGGTTCCACTACAGTTCACAGGCTCATGTTCTTTGCTATGCATGAGTGTACAGGGGACCTCCAGGGATCTGTAGATCCATCGGTGAGCCCCAGGGCATCAGGAGTTTTAGGATGTTGTGATAAATGAAGGTGTGTGTGTGGGGGGGTAGCTCCCTTTTATGGATACCCAGCCAGCCAGTTAGCTATAAAATTCCTCTTAGTAGCTGTTCTCTACTTGCTTTTACCTGTAAAGGGTTAACAAGTCCACAGGTAAAAGGAAAGGAGTGGGCACCTGACCAAAAGAGCGATTGGGAGGGCTAGAACTTTTTAAAATTGGGGGGGGGGGGAATTCCCTTTGTCTGTGTGTTGTGGTTCTCTGAAAGAGGGGACAGAGCAGTACAGGGCTGAAGCTATGCTGTAAAAAGCTTTAAAACCAAGTATGAAAAAGCATCAAATCATAGCTCAACCCTACTTATCTGAAACCCCAAATATGTAAGTAATCAAGGAATGTTTAGAAAGACACAATTAGGGTTATTTCTTTTATTTCTTATTGGCTTGTGGACTCCTTTGTGCTAACCCCAGATGCTTTTTATTTTGCTTGTAGCCTTTAAGCTGGACCTCAAGGTTATTCTTGATGTTTAAATTTTGTAAGTGAGTTTTTTAAATCTAGCAAAAGCCTAAGTTCCAGATGTATTTTCTTTCTTTTTGTTTTTAATAAAATTTACTTTTTTTAAGAACAGGATTGGAATTTTGGTGTCCTAAGAGGTTTGTGCACATGTTGTTTAATTAGTTGGTGGCAACAGCTGATTTCCATTGTTTTTCTTTCTCAGCTTTTCTCCAGAGGGGGGTGAAAGGCCTTGAGGGTACCCTACAAGAAGAAATTCTCAAGTGCACTTTTCTGGTTTCAGAAGGGTTTTAGCATTTGCGTGGTGGCAGCATCTACCCATCCAAGGTCAGAGAGAAACTGTAACCTTGGGAGTTTAATACAAGCCTGGAGTGGCCAGTATTAATTTTTAGAATCCTTGTGAGCCCCCACCTTCTGCACTCGAAGTGCCAGAGTGGGGGATCTGCCTTGACAGATGTCATTGGATTTGTCCATTGCTGTGCATAGCTCCCCAGTTGTGTAAATCAGCCCCACACCAGTGAAATCCATCTCCCCAGGCAGTTCTATTTGGTATCTGTCAGCAGCGGTTCTCCTGTTTCCAAAGTTCCCAGCCATTCAGTCAGGAAGCAGAAACAGAACTACATGGCTTAGGTGACCGATCACAGAACACGAATAGCGAACGTTCGAAGAAGGCGGTTTGCGATTGACCCACAGTCAGGCTGAAGATTGAGCATCCAAACCATTTGGCAAATACTGACACGGAATAACCCTGATCCCTGGCTTTGGCTTTTGGCCTTTGCACACCCCCGATCCCAAGGTCCCTGGTGTCTATAGAGCAACCCCAGGGCTGTTCTAACCAAGCCCATCTTGTAACAGCAGCACCCTCTCCTGCCCCAGCACACCCCCAGCTAAACTAATCTGTGATTCTGGGAGCCCCTCAATACCAATTGGTAGAGGGCCCCTTATACTGTAACTCACATCTGGCCTGACATCCTCATTACCCCAACACACTGTTGTCATAATCTGTAGTTAAAAGGTGTCATACAAGGTATTCTATATAAACTTGTGACATGCTGGTCCCAAAAATCATTGTGTGATGTACGTTTGGGGTGTCTACCAAGAATTGCAGATGTGTGCTGGACATATGTTCTTAAAATGTGTTTGGCAGGCTGTGACGTTCCCCTCTGGTGTTATCCGGACCGGTGATCTGCTAGGCCACTCCAATCCTTGACTCTGGGAGCCAGCCTTACCCTGCTGTGCTGTGAGAACCCCCACTCCGGGGCTGTTCATGCACAGCCTCTGGCATGTAACTGCTCCCAGCTACTTGTGACCGAATGATACCAGCCTATATCTCTGGTCCCAGACAAAACTCTAGGAACCTCTGTCTTGTAGTGTCCAGTTATGCCCGCTGGACACTGCCAGCGTGTATAAGTTTGTCAATTTAACAAAGAAATTGATATGTACCAAGGGGAGTCTCTGACACACTTCAAACCAAACGCACTGCTTCAGGTAGAATAAACAAACAAATTTATTAACTATAAAGATAGATTTAAGTGATTACAAGTCAAAGCACAAGTCAGATTTAGTCAAATGAAATAAAAGCAAAACACATTCTAAGCTGATCTTAACATTTTCAATGTCCTTACAAACTTAGATGTTTCTCACCACAGGCTGGCTGGTTACTTTTCAGTCAGGCTCTCCCCTTTGATCAGCATTTTAGTCGCTTGGTGGTGGCAGTGTCTGTAGATGTAGTCAGAAGAGAGAGAGCATTTTATCCCTTTTATCATGTACTTTCTTTCCTCTTGGCTTTGCCCCCCCTCCCCTTCAGAGTCAGGTGAGCATTACCTCATCGCAGTCCCAAACTGACCAAAGGAAGGGGGTGACTCCCTCAAGGGCCTAACAGATTCTTTTGTTGCTGCCTAAGGCCTTGGCTACACTTGCAGATGTACAGCGCTGTGAGTTAAACCTGACTTCGTGCAGCTGAGTAGGGAGAGCGCTGCAGCCTGTCCACACTGACAGCTGCCCAGCGCCCTATCGTGGCCACATTTGCGGCAATTGCAGCGCTATTGGGAGCGGTGCATTATGGGCAGCTATCCCACAGACCACCTTTTCCCATTCTGGCGCCGTGGGTTGTGGGAAGGGGGCATGGGTGCGGGGGATTCTAGGTCCTGTCCCAATGCCCCATGATGCATCGCTTCGCATCCCGGAAATCCCTTTGTTTCCGTCCACCTTTGGCGCCATCTTTCAATGGTTTCTGTGCAGTGTGATCTGTCTGCGGGAAATGGAGTCCAAACTGCTGAGGCATATGCTGACGAGTCTTGCCAGCACGTCACGTTTGGCTATTGAACTATTCCTTAAGATCCAAAGTGACAGTGAGAGTGAGGGTGAGGATTCCGACGATGCTATCGAGACGCGTAACGTGTATGACACGAAATTGCTTGTGGCATTCACGGACATGCTTAGCACCGTGGAACGCCACTTTTGGGTTCGGGAAACAAGCACCGAGTGGTGGGATCACATCATCATGGAAGTCTGGGATGACGAGCAGTGGCTGCAGAACTTTCGGATGAGAAAAGCCACTTTCATGGGACTGTGTGAGGAGCTTGCCCCCACCCTGCGGCGCAAGGACACGAGATTGAGAGCTGCCCTGCCAGTGGAGAAGTGGGTGGCTATTGCAATCTGGAAGCTGGCAACTCCAGACAGCTACCGGTCAGTCGCAAACCAGTTTGGAGTGGGAAAGTCGACCGTCGGAATCGTGTTGATGCAAGTTTGCAAGGCCATTAATCGCATCCTACTCAGAAGAACCGTGACTCTGGGTAACGTGCAGGAAATAGTGGATGGCTTTGCACAAATGGGGTTCCCTAACTGTGGAGGGGCGATAGATGGGACGCACATTCCTATTCTGGCACCACCCCACCTAGGATCCGAGTACGTTAATCGGAAGGGGTATTTCTCTATGGTTCTCCAGGCGCTTGTGGATCACCGTGGGCGTTTCATTGACATTAACACAGGCTGGCCTGGAAAGGTGCATGACGCACGCATCTTTCGGAACACTTGGCTGTTCAGGAAGATGCAGGCCGGGACTTTTTCCCGAGCGGAAGATCATGGTAGGGGAAGTTGAAATGCCCATTGTGATCCTTGGAGATCCCGCTTACCCGTTAATGCCGTGGCTCATGAAACCCTACACAGGGAGCCTTGACAGCAGCAAGGAACGGTTCAACTACAGGCTGAGCTGGTGCCGAATGACTGTGGAGTGTGCCTTTGGCCGTTTAAAGGCCCGCTGGCGATCTCTGTATGGGAAGCTGGACTTGGCCGAAAGCAGCATCCCCGCGGTTATATCCGCGTGCTGTGCCCTCCATAATATTTGTGAAGGGAGGGGTTAAAGCTTCACTCAGGCATGGACCTCCGAGGTTCAACACCTGGAGGCTGAATTTGCACAGCCAGAGAGCAGGGCTATTACAGGGTCCCAGCACAGGGCTGCAAGGATTAGGGATGCCTTGAGGGAGCAATTTGAGGCTGAAAACCAGCAGTGATATCTGGTGCCCTTCACAGGAGTGAAGTGCAGTAGTTCCAATCTTTAGGAATCAGTGTCTGCTTAGCAGACAAGCAGACTTGCAGTGCCTGTTTAGTTCCTGGGCTAAGGAGTCTTTTACTTTATGCAATAATAAAGAATATTTTCAAAGCCAAAGAGTCCATTTATTGAAAAGAAAAAAGGGGGTGGAGTGGCGTATATGTTCTGTCTGGTGTGCTGTGCAGTGAGTGCTGCACTTCAGGGCAGCTATACTGCATGGTGATGGGGGTTGAGTGCAGAGGGTAAGGGTCGTGGTCTTCAGGGTTGGGTGGTGAAGATACTGGTGTTGGAGGCAGCGGGTGGCGTGAAGAACACGGAAGTTGGGGAAAGTGGGTTGGAGGTGACAGTGGGGCACAACGGAAAGAGTTTTGGGACAAGGGCTGTAGAGGGGGTGGCGTTTGCATTTTCGGTACTGCTTCTCTTTCTGCATGGCTACCAGCTCCTGGATGCTGATGCATCTGCTTGGCACTGATGCATCTGCTTGGCGCTCCAGGATGCTGATGAGCCTATCAGTGCTTTGCTGCCGGTGCACGGTGCTTTGCCACCGGTGCACTGCGTTTTCCTGGCGGATCCTGCTTTCTCTCTCCCTCCAGTCCTGTGCCTTCTCGTTCTCTTTAATAGATTGCCGCATCACTTCTTGCAGCATGCCGTCTTTGCTTTTTCGCGGTCTCTTCCTGAGTCTTTGCAGTCTCTGAGCAGGCGATAAGAGGGACGGCTGAGGTCTCAAGGTTGATGCAGCTGTATAGGCAAAACATAACATTTAACAGAGGCAGCATTGTTTATACCAGACAGAGTAATGATTCCCCCCGCACTTAAGGAGTAGAAAACACACAGGGTCTACACAATAGCATAATTTTCCCGTCCGAAACAGAGCACACATATCCCACGGGAGCCTCAAAATGGTGAGTAATGGGGACTGATTGTTTCAGGGCTGCACTGTGCTCTGGGTTTCTGTGCCTCGGGGAGAGCCAACAGCTTCAGGGGGCACCTACACTGAACACTGTCCCAACATTTTCCACAGGAGTTCATCCTGGACGATATCTCGCTGCTGAGGGTGACCTGGGAAGCAAGGGAGGGTCTTCTACTGCAATGCGGCTTCCGCCCTGGCCTATATGCAGCTTGCCTGTGTGCAGCAATGGTCCCCCCACCCCTCGCGGCACAGTGGCACGGACACGTTAGCCTGGCTGGGACAAGGACCATGGTGGCTCTCCCTATAAACCTGCGCAAGCGCATTGCACACGTTCTGGATGAGACATTCGAAGAGATTACCGAGGCTGATTACCGCGATGTGATAAACCACATCAATGCACTATTCCGCATCTAGGCATGCATGCTTAACCCTCCTCTCCCAAAGAGCCCGCACCGAAAAAATTCCTTCCTGAAAAAAAAATAAAAATAAAAGCTTACCGGGAACCTGCTCTTCTGTTTGTCTTCTACTAAGTACCGGCCGCTGCGACTGGTTACCATCCTCCTGGCTCGAGAAGAGCTCCTGGCTGCATGGCTCCAGGGATTCCGGGGTGTCTCCATCCGGCCCACCACCAACACTCCCGTTTTCCTCCTCCTCCTCCTCTTCCTCCTCCCCCGCCCCACACCGGCTCTGAAGTGTCCATGGTGGTGCTTGGAGTGGAGGTGGGGTTAACCCCAAGTATCGCATCCAGTTCCTTGTAGAATCTGCAGGTCGCGGGGGGAGCACCCGAGCGGCCGTTTGCGTCGCGGGCTTTGCGGTAGGCACTCCGCAGCTCCTTGACTTTAATCCTGCACTGCAGGGCGTCCCAGTCATGGCCCCTTTCCATCATGTCCTTTGATACCTTCCCGAAGGTATCGTAATTCCTACGGCTGAAGCGCAGCTGGTACTGGACAGCTTCCTCCCCCCAAACACTGATGAGGTCCAGCAACTCGCCATTGCTCCATGCTGGGGCTCGCTTGGCGCCTGGAGGCATGGTCACCTGGAAAGATTTGCTGATAGCACTCCACGCCAAGCTGGGCTGAGCAAACAGGAAGGGGATTTTTAAAATTCCCAGGGAATGTAAAGAGTCGGTCACATGGTTGGTTACCTGAGGCCAGGGCAGTAGAGTTTGAACTGATGACCAGAGTGGCTAGAACAGGCATTGTGGGATACTGTCGAATAATTCTGGAGGCCATTCACCGCGCATTGGGCGGCCACACTGGTGCCGCAGCGCTGCAGCGGCAGCGCTGCACTCGCTATTCCTCTCGGAGAGGTGGAGTACATGCAGCGCTGCAACCAAGGAGATACAGCGCTGCAAATGCCTTGCCAGTGTGGACGGGGAGTGAGTTACAGCGCTGGGGGTGGCTTTACAGCGCTGCAACTCGCAAGTGTAGCCAAGGCCTAAGTCAGCGTCCATTGTTCTTGTGAGGCTGGCTGGGTTTGTCCCATGGATGCCCTGACGAGGTGTGAACTGCCTCTCTGTTCTTGGAGAGTTTTTGTCTGGGCTTGCTTTAAGCCATGAGGATACATTTTCAGCCTCATAACTATATACATGAAATTATAACCTATAACCTTCCTATAACAATTACTATAACATCACTATAACAACCATGCTCAGTGCATTATGAGCCTTCCAAAGACACCCGACATGACGAACTTTGCATTGGATACCACACAATCATTTTATAAAGATGAACATGGGGGTGTAGGTTGTTCCCCTGAGGTACAGAGCGTCACACAGGCAGTGCATAAGCAGATTATAACAACAGTGCTGCAGCAGCATCGATTTAGCTGGTCTGGTTAAGACACGATAAACTGATGGGCAAGTATCCTCCCGTCAACATAATTATCCACTTCAGTGAAAGGCGGAAGCTATGTCAACAGGACAGAGTCTCCTGCAGACATAGCACGGTGTAGACACTGTATTAAGTCAATGTAAGTTATGTCGCTCAGGTGGTGGGTTTTTTACACCCCTGAGCAACATAACTTAAGTCGACTTAAGTGGTAATGTAGAGAAGGCCTTAGTTTGCGGTTGTTTAACCAATTATATATCCAGCTAATGGCAGTTCCGCCAAGCCTGTATTTTTCCAGCTTACTTATCAAAATGTCATGTGGGACTGTGTCCAGCCTTGCTGAAGTCCAGGTATATTATATTATGTCCACCGCATTCCCCCTATCCACCAAATCAGTTACCTTGTCAAAGGATATCAAGCTGGTTTGGCATGATTTGTTCTTGGTAAATCCATGCTGGCTGCTAGTGATCACCCCTTCATCCTACAGGTATTCACAAACTGGATGTTTTATACATTGCTCTAGTAGCTTCCCAGATATCGTAGTCCTTGTCTATAGTTCCCCAGCTCCTCCTTTCCCCTCTTTTTAAAGATGGGCACTACATTAATCCTTCTCCAGTCTTCTGGTCCCTCTCCTGTTATCCATGAGTTTCCAAATATTATTGCCAATGGCTCCAAGATTTCTTCAGCTAATTCCTTCAGCAGCCTAGGATGAATAGCATCTGGCCCCACTGATTTGAATTCATTCCAATTGGCCAGAAGATCTCTGATGTGTTCTTTGCTTATCCCAATCTGCACCCCTCCCCCCTTTATTGTCTGTTGTAACTTCGCTAGTCACCAGGTCACATATTATTTTTTATTTTTTACTTGTAACCATACCTGTTTCTTCTTTATCTGTTTCTTTTTTCTTACTTATTATCACTTACACCTCTGTTCTTTGTTAATGAACTTATTCTCGTTTTATTACAAAAGCAGCTCAGTGCTGTCTATTACAATGACGGTAAATCTGCAGCTAAACTAACAGGCTGGTGGATGTGCTGTCGCGTTGGAGGCAAAAAACTTCTGTGAGTGTCCAGTGAGATGGACTAGGCATTGCAGAGAGATGTCTCTGGGGAACTCAGGAACGGGGGCCTATTACCTGCAAGGTAAGGTTTGGACTGGCAGAGGCCTGGGGAGTTTGCTGGCAGGGCAGGCCAGCTGGTGTGTCTGGGAGCTGACACAGCTCTCCCTTGCTGAGGCTGGGAGGGGTAACACAGTGGTTCACTGTTCTCAGTAGCCCAAGTAGGACATCACACCATCTACTGGGAGCCGGTTACTGGCCTGGGATTCCTCTGTGTGGATTGGTGCAGCTCTGAGCTCCTTGTGCCAGTCAGGTAGTGCATGGGACCATATCACAGGCAGGATTTGGCCCTGGATCAATTTGCAGAAATCAGCATTTCTGAGAAGAGAGCAAACATCTAAGCTCACAAAAAAGGATCTTCCCAATGAGTCACTGAGCCAGGTCCCCCTGGAGCGAGGCAGGGCCGTGGGATGACTAGCAGCCAGGCTGGTGAAAGGAGCCTTTCTCAGAGGAAAAAGGGGATGGAAAAATCCAAGCCGATACTAATCCAGTTAAGAGAGAAGTGCGTATTAGCGCAAACAACCTCCCCACCCCCGCATGTGACTGAGCCGCCTCTCTCCATTCACACACATCAGCGCAGGGCTGCGTGTCAGCCTGAGCGTGAAGCTCTCTGACACACCATGGCAAACCTCTTTGCCAGGTGTGAAATCCTGAGCCCAGCGCAGGCTAGTATGGGGTGCTGGGCCCAGCCACTCTGCACACGATGAGCCAGGTTCCTCTGTGCGCTGGATGGTGGAGGCAGCTTGTCCTCTGCTGGGCAGCAGTAGTGAGAGCTAGTGCAGCCCCGAGGGCTTATGCTAGGGTGACCAGACAGCAAGTATGAAAAATCGGGACAGGGGGTGGGGGGTAATAGGAGCCTATATAAGAAAAAGACCCAAACATCGGGACTGTCCCTATAAAATCAGGACATCTGGTCACCCTAGCTTATGCCCTGGTTGTAATGGCCTCTATGGGTTATGATGGGGCACAGGTCTGCCACTTTATTCCTCCCTGCCCTGGAGCACCACCATCTGTCTGTCTGGACTGTGAACTCTCTGGGGCAGGGGTTATGTCACAGAGGGGCGGGATGGGCAGGCAGAGCCCGATTCCCTGAGTCGGACAGGCTGCACCCAGCCCATTGGCCTCTGGCTGTGACATGGCTACAGGGGCTGTTCACCACCATGCTTCTACGACTAAGCGCGGGTCTGAGACAGTCTCTGGGCTCTGCATCACAGCACTCGGTGCTGTATACACATCGCAGGGATAGACAGACAGACAGACAGACAGACACCTAGAAGGGTCCCTGTGGCACGGGCTAGATGATGATGTGATGACTTGGTTCCAAGATGCACTATTCTAGCGGCTGCCTGCAGTGCACACCGCTGCCCATGACTCAGTGTCTTGCGAGTAACCTGAGAGGAGATGGGGGCGGGGGGGGGGGAGCTCACAAAGCCTTTCACTGTCCCCAGTGCAATAGTAGCAGCTGCCTGAACAGCCAAGTGTGAGACGAGGGAAAGTGAGTGACTCACCCCCCTTTTCCCCCCAGTCACACACACAAGGCAAGGCCGCACCGCTGGCTGTGACTGGGCGGTCTGGCTTCTGCAGGGCCTGAGGCGTGGGGAGGTGACTGCTGGCATCTGCAGTCAGGAGAGTCTGAGGGGAGATGTTGAATTTCCAGTGGCTGCAGGTTGGTGGAGAGCAGGGTCCCGACTCCCAGGTGCTGACAGCATGGAGAAGGGTCCTAGGCACTGCTAGCGCGGAGCAGGGTCCCGGGAGATGCTGGGGCCAGGGGAGGCAGAGTTCCATGTGCTGCCGGCAGGAAGTGGGGTCCCATGTGCTGCTGGTGGGAAGTGGGGTCCAGGTGCTGTCAGGGGGCAGCAGGGTCCCTGGAGCTGTCAGCAGGGAGCGGGGTCCTGGGTGCTGCCAGGTGGGAGCAGGGTCCCGGGTGCTTTTCTACACTCAGACTCTGTGCTTGCGAGTGGGGAAGTATTGCCTTTCAGAGGCACCCAGGGATGGTGTGTAATTGTCCCAGGTTACTGGATGGGAGCTCGAGATGGTTCTGTGTTGTATTCTTGAAAAGGAACCCCTAGATATTGAACCTGGCCCTGGTTGCTGCCGGTTCCACTGGCAGAAGGGTTACACTCCCTTGTAGGGATGAACAACGGGGACAAATACATGAGGCTGCTAGGCCCATATGCATCCTGCAGACCCCAGACCCTCCCACCCAGCCTGTGCTGCCCAATGTCCTGGCCTGGACCAAGCAGTTCTGGAAAGGGCTGCAGGGCACATAACCCAGAACCCCTGCACTGTGCCTCTGCCAGGCCCCTGTGGGAGAGCTCAAACCAAAGGGAGGTTTCTGACCAGCTTTAGGAGTGGGGAGGGTTGTTTGGTCTGGGTCTCTCACAGGGAGGGCAGGAGACCATTGTCTTCTGCCCGCTCAGAGAGCTGCAATGAGGGATCCTGATTTGACGAGTCTGCCACCTGCCGATGTATGGCTCAGGGCAGGACGTGCTGGGGCCGCTTGAACCTGGGGCCTGCCCTGCCCTCCCCCTGCCTCCTCTGCAGATCCAAGGGCTGTGCCTTTGCCCTCCGCAGGACGCCCCAGGCACTGTACTCCGGAACAATGGATCATTTAGAAAAGCTCCATGGCGTCAGTGTGTTGGCTGTAGAGAGCAGGAAAAAGAAGCCAGGAGTGGAACCAGAGTTGCAGAGCAAAGCTCCCTGCGACCTGGCCAGATCCCCATTTCCTTCCTAGTCCTCCCCAGCATCCTTAGCCGTAGCCCTCAGACTCAGCCCTTCCCAGCGCCCCCTTCTCCAGCTGCTTCTCCCCAGCTCACCCCTGAGGACACAGGGCCTGGCAACACTTGGAGCTGTAAATCCCAGCTTGAGGAGACATCCCGTGCTGGCTCTGATTAGTGTGCTAAAAACAGAATGTGCCCATGGCGGCGTGAGGAGCACAGCTGCGCGCAGAGGTGCCTAGTGCCTCAAAGTGTAGATATACCCACCTCGCCTGCAGTGTGGGTGCAGCCCCTTCCATGAATGTAGAGCGCTAGGCAGGACTTCGGAGGAGCTGCAGGAGGGTCACTGTTGGCCATGCCTGCAGTGAGCTCACTGAGGGTACAGCCCATGAGCCAGGCTTTGATCTCTGATCCTAGAATACCCACACTGAAGGCAGAGCAGCTACCAGAGAGGCACACGTGGGTAATGGATCAGAATCATCACAATTGGCCCCACAGCCGGCTGGGTCCCCAGCCCAGATGGGCCCCAGGGGTTCAGGGCTGCAGTATATGTAAGCAAGGCCCTTAGGAGATCCAGGGGAAGCAGGAGGCCTTGTTATGAGCTATGGAGCCAGGGTGTGTGGAAGGAGGCAAGGAGCCTGGCTCATGCTCTGTGCATGAGGGAAGGGAGTCATCTCAAGGAAGAATGGGTTTGTGGGGCTGGGCCAGGACTCCAGGTCCACTCCCAGCTGTGCTGCAGCCTCCCTGTGTGACCATGGGCAAGTCACCCAATCTCCCTGGGCCTCGTTTTCCCATCTGAAAATGGGCAATGACCCTTCCTTTCTCCCAGTGTGAGCTATGAGCTCCTGGGGGCAGCAGCTGCTGTTCCTCTCTCTGTGCAGCATCTGGTGCAATGGGGCTGGTTCTTGGTTGCTCCCTTGGCATTACTGTAATAACCCTGCTTAATGCTAATCCACCCCAGCGATGGCACTAATAGCAGGTGTCACAGAGTGTGGGGGACTCAGGGCCCTGCACCCCCAGCTCCCTGCGATTCACCATGACTCTCAGCCAGCCAGTAAAGCAGAAGGTTTATTTAGACGACAGGAATACAGTCCAAGACAGGTCTTGCAGGCACAGACAACAGGATCCCCCTCAGTTGGGTCCATCTTGGGGTCTCAGGGCACCCCAACCCCCTTGGGAGGTCAGAGCCCCGTCTGCCTCCCAGCCATCTCACCAGCCAGCTTCTGAAACTCTCCCTTCAGCGATCCCTCCCACCGCCTTTGTTCAGTTGACAAAGGTGTCACCTGGCCTCTAATCCTTTCCTGGGTTCTCATGTTACATGCTCAGGTATTCTCCCTCGGCCAGTCTCCCATCCCCCAATGCAGACTATCCTAGCCACACTCCCCTGTCAGCATTCAAAGACCACAGTAAGAACAGTCCCAGTTCATCACAGCAGGGCACTAGACACTGTCAGGCAAAACCAATCTGTTTCTGTGTCTCTGAACCATGGGCAGAACCATGCCAAGGAGATAGCGCAGGATGCTCTCAGCAGGATGCTCTCAGCAGCCTCTAGTGGGGGAGGTAGGAAACCTGGGTCTGTCAGATCATGGTAACGGTGGGTCTTTGCTGTGGCGAGAGGGATGCTGGGAATAAGAGAGCGAAGGATGGAAGGGCCCTGCCGCTGTATTGCCGGTGAGTCATTACCACACAGGGCATTCGTTGCTGGCCTCCTGCCCTTCCCCTTGCGTTTGGAGTCTCTGCTGTCACTGGAGCAGCAAAGAGCACCTGTGGCACTTGGGTCTTGGAAATGCCAAGGTGCAGCCACACAGACAAGACCCAGCTCTGCAGCTCATAGCTGCCTAGGGAACCCACTGGCGTGTTACAGGCCCCCGTGCCTGACCTACACAGGAGATGAGTTGGTTATGTTACCATTAAGCAGCCTGGCCCTCTGCCTCTCACAGCTCCCACGTTTAGCTGGGGAGATACCTAGTTCAATCTCTGGTGTCGGACAAGCCATCCCACTCCCACCCCAGGTTTAGTGCTATGAGCTATTGGCTTTTCTGCCCTATGTTTCATTGGGAAACAAATCTTGTGTCTTGATTAACCGAGCCTCAGCTAGGATTGGCCTGGAGTCTCCCGGAATCGGCATTGATCTCCTGGCGACTATTGAAAGCAATCCAAGAGATTTTAATAGGATATTTTAAGAAAATGACATTGTGTCATGCTGGAAAAAAATAATCTCTCGGAATAGTTTCAGTCAGAGTTGGCAACCCTAGTCTCAGCCCCTGGCCGAAATCTACAGCTGGGACTAGCAAAGGGGGTGCAAACCCCATGTTCTCATGGGGCAAGCAGTTCCCAAACTGGCTTCATGCTGCCAGGGCAGTTCTGCCTGCTGTGGATCGCTCCAGATCAGGGGCTTTTCAAAGCATCTTCAGGTGCCAGCGGGCAGTAGGTGAAGGATCGCAGGACTCTTCAGGGCTGCCTTTCACCACCCCACCCCGCTGATAATCTTGCTATGGGGTGGGGCCATGCGGAAGTGGGGTGTGGAGCTCAGCAAAGGGTCCAGAGGGGGTTTGGCTGGGAGGTAGGCGGGTTACACTCTCCCCTGCGCAGGGCAGGCCCAGCCCATCGCCTGTGCAGGCGAGAGTGTGACACGCCTACCTCCCAGCCAAACCCCCTCTGGACCCTTTGCTGAGCTGGGGCCTTTGTGGTGTCTGCCCCATGCAGGGCTGGGCCATGGTACAGGGAACACAATCAGAAAGTAAATGTTTGCAAAGAGCCAGGTCAGTTTTGGTGGCTGGAATCACTAACAGGGGCCAGTGGTGTCAGCGGAGCTGGGTGCAAAGGGCAGAGGTGGGACTAGCAGGAAAGGATTAACCTTTTGTGGGCCCAGCGCCAAACATATTTGTGGGCCCCCATGGAGGCAATGGAGCATGGCATTCGGGTGCGGGTGTCGGTCCCCAGAGCGAGGGGCCAGCCTGGAGCATGGCATGGCAGGGGCGGCCCCACTCAGCCCAGCCCAGCCCAGCCCAGTGCGAGGGCACTATTTACAAATCGGCAGTTGCCAGATGCACGATGGCCCTCCCGGCCCTGTGCTGCCAGCATGCTCCTTCCCCTCAGGGGTGGGCCCATGCTGTGCCACTCCCACCCCTTGACCAACCTCTGAACAGCCCCCCGATTCCCTATGGCCAGAGCCTCCCTGGACCTGCTATGCCCAGCGCCCCCCCAAGACCCTCCCACAAATGCACTGTGCCCTGCACAACACCACCCCTGCCCACAGCCTCACCAGAACTGCCCAGGACCCCTCACAAAGCCCCCACACCCTAGTGCCTCAACAAACACATCTTCCCCGCCCCGTCACAGCCCAGCACCACCACCTCCAGACCTTCCAGAGACCCACTCCCCCCCGCCCTGCCTCCCGGGTGCACTCACTGGCCCTGCTGGGAGGCGACTGTCTGCCGAGCCGGCAGCACAGCCAGGACTGGTCCCGAGGCCAGGAATCGCTCCAGCCCCTTGGGAGTGGTGCGATCAGCTAGGCCTGGGCCTGCCCCAGCCGGGCTCCCTCAGGACCCACTTGCCTGGAGGGGCCCAGACAAGCCCCCCACACTGTCTCTCTCCCTCCTCACCCCTCCCGCCCGCCCAACTGGCCAAGACTGGCCAGGCTTCTGCATCAGTCCCAGGCGGCTCAGCTCCAGGGAGACAGGTGGGGCCCCACAGGTGGTGGGAAGCAGAGACTGCCTGGAGCCAGAGATGCACTGGGATCCAGCCAGGAGGCAGAGAGAAGCCGGCGGGTGGGGCCAGGGGGTGGAGAGGAGCAAGCGAGTGAGCAGGATCTTAGGGCACAGCCCAGAGCCCCTTCTGAGCATGGGCCCAGCTCCATGGCACCACTATAAACCCGGCTCTGGGTGACAGTATCCTCCCTCTGCAGCTGTCCCAGGCTCCCTCCCTTTTTCCTGGAAGGGGGAGTCATTAACCTCCAGCCCTGCATCACACTGTCACCAGATAGCTCACACAGGGCTGTCAGGGGCCCAGCTGGCCCAGCCCTGGCTGTTTGGGGACCAGAGGCCGGGGACAGGGTCATGCTCCAGAAGCAGAAAAACTAGAAATGGGCCTGATACATCATCCCTGTCCTTGGGGTCATTGGCAGCTGGTCTGTCTATAATGGGCCTACCCAAGCTGCCAGGTCCAAACCTGGTCCATTTCAGGATTTCTGCAGGGCTGCATGGGTGCAATGAGAAGCTGTGAGCTGCCATGGACGGGTCTGATACACAAGACTGGCCACAGAGCAGCCCGGCCTGCCATGCTGTGTGGGAGCTGAGTCCCCCGGGACGCTGCTCACATGCTGCAGAGAGGGTTCGGCCCTCTTGTGGGCAGCCTAGGGCCTAGTTAGCAGGGGACAGTGAGGAGCCTCATGCAACTCCTGCAGCCTGGTTGGTGGTGAAGCCAGTCTGGAAGCCAGGCTTGCTTGCTCCCGAGGCATCCAGCCCGCAGGCCTCTGGGCTGCCCGGCGGGACACCTCATGGGAACCTTGTTCCTAGGGTTGCCAGGTGTCCAGTTTTCAATCAGAATGCCTGGTTGAAAAGGAACCCTGGCGGCTCTGGTCAGCACTGCCAACCGGGCTATTAAAAGTCCCGTCAGTGGCGCAGCAGGGCTAAGGCAGTCTCCCTACCTGTCCCGGCTACTTACTGTGCCCCGGAAGCGGCCAGCAGGTCTGGCTCCTGGGCGAGGGGGCATGAGGCTCCACATGCTGCCCCCACCCCGAACACCGGCTCCGCACTCCCATTGGCTGGGAACTGCGGCCAATGGGAGCTGGGGGGAGGTGCCTGGGGGTGACAGCAGCATGCAGAGCCTCCTGCCCCGCTCCCCCTCCGCCTAGGAGCCAGACCTGCTGGATGCTTCCAGGGCATAGCTGCTGCACCACTGACTAGAAGCTGCCTGAGGTAAGCCCCATCCCTACTCTGAGCCCCAACCCCCTGCCCCAGCCATGAGTCCCCCCGAACCCGGAACCCCCTCCTGCATCCCAAACCCCTCATACTGAGCCCCACCCCAGAGCCCGCACCCCCTCCCTCACCCTAACCCCTTGCCTCAACCTGCAGTCCCCTCCCACATTCCAAATCCCTCGGCCCCACGCCCCAGCCTGGAGCCCCCTCCTGGACCCCAAACCCCTCATCCCCAGACCCACTTCAGAACCCACAGCCCCAGCCGCAGCCCTCAACCCCTCCCACACCCCAACACCCTGCCCCAGCCCGGAGCCCCCTCCTGCACCCTGAATCATTTCTGGCCCGATCCCAGAGCCCGCACACCCAGTTAGAGCCCTCACCCCTTCCCGCACACCACCCCCCTACCCCAGCTCAGTGAAAGTGAGTGAGGATGGGATAGAGTGAGCCACTGAGGAAGAGGGAATGTAGTGAGCAGGGGTGGGGCCTCAGGGAAGGGGCGGGGGTAGGGTATTGGGTTCTGTGCAAATAGAATATTGGCAACTCTACCCAGGGCTAGCATGTCCCCTCCACCTCCCTGTGCGAGGCTGGGCTGCAGGGAGGGGCTGAACAGCATGGTGTCGGGTCAGCACATTGTGGCTTTGCAGGGGGCGAATTCCACTATCTGGGACTATGGCCTCCAGCCACGTTCGACCCCATACTCCCTTTTCCATGTGGACGGGCAGCACAGAGCCCTGCGGTCCCACACCATTGATCTGGTTCTGGATGGGATGTGTCACCAGGCAGTGCAGCAGTATGGGGGCAGTAAGGCTCTGGAGCAGGGGCAATGCTGCCACCCCTCATCCTCTTGGCACAGGCTGCCCCACCCTCCACTTTATCTTGGTCCCCCCCGGCTTAGCTCCCTTAGGCAGCATGGTAGGCCTGTAGGGTAGGAGTCCAGACACCTGAATTCTCTTCCCAGCTCTGCTACTGAACTGAGCCCTAGTCAGGCCAATCCCTTCCTCTCCCTGCACCTCGGCATCCCCATCTGATCTAGTCCCTCCTTCATGAAGGCACTGAGATCTATGGCTAGGAGTGCTGCCCTAGAGCGCCACACCAGGGGGATATGCCAGAGTGTCCCGCTGTCATGAGTTGGAGCTGTGCCACTCTTAGGACTCAAACGAGAGACTGTGTCTTTACAGACCATTGTAATGCCCAGCTCCTACATACACAGGGACAGAGGGATCACCAGGTGGAGTCAGCTCCCAGGTCTGCCTTGCCCAAGATCATCGCCCACAGCAGCCAGTACTGGATGCTGTGCAAGAACCCCCAGCAGATGTGGGATAACCTGCCCCTGAGAAGGCCAGCTCATGCCCAGCCTTTGCCGAGCTGGTGCCTGGCAGCTCACACACCAGACTAGGTGGTGACCAGGCACAGGTTGCGTTTTAATGACAAGTTAATAACATCCAAGTGCTGTGTCATTGTTATGGAAGATCAGAATCTACTGCAGCACTCTCCCATTGACCAAAGTCCAACAGGTGTCCCCAGCATCTGCAGGTGAAGACGTTCTCTGGGCTCCATTAGCTGTGAGCAGAGATGAATCTGAATGAATGGGCTGGAATCAGCTGAGTCTGTGATGGCTGCTTGGAAGGCTAAGAGACAGATTCTACTGGGAGCTACACCAGAGGAAACCAGAATCGCTCCAGCCGAGCCAGCAGAGTGCCTCCGACTTTATCCTGGTGTAACAGCCTTCTGAGAACACAGGGCTCTGCTCATCCCTAGGTAATGCCCAGCACGGTGTAATACCCAGCACAGCCTGCTGACAGCATGGGGCTCTGCTCATAAGAATGGCCCTACTGGGTCAGACCAATGGTCCATCTAGCCCGGTATCCTGTCTTCTGACAGTGGCCAGTGCCAGGTGCCCCAGAGGGAGTGAACAGAACAGGTAATCCATCCCCTGTCGCCCATTCCCAGCTTCTGTCAAACAGAGGCTAGGGACACCATCCCCGCCCACCCTGGCTAATAGCCGTTGGTGGACCTGTCCTCCATATACTTATCTAGTTCTTTTTTGAACCCTGTTATAGTCTTGGCCTTCACAACATCCTCTGGCAAGGAGTTCCACAGGTTAACTGTGCGTTGTGTGAAGAAATTCTTCCTTTTGTTTCTTTTAAACCTGCTGCCTATTAATTTCTTTTGGTGACACTTAGTTCTTGTCAGAGCCGTTCGTTGGGCACAGCAACCGCCCTGGGCCCTGTGTTTTGGGCAGGGAGGTGGGATGGGAGGCAGGCCAGAGAGTGGGGTGAGGAGGCAAACGGGGAGGCAAGAGGCAGGCAGGGGGAGAGGGGGAGGAGCCCACTTACCAGATCCTCCCCCTCCCCTCAGCGCTTCCCGCCTGCTGGTGGGTCCTGCCAATCAGTGCCTCCCGCTCCCTGTCAGCGCCTACTGCCTGCTGCGGATCAGATGTTTTGCAGTGTCAGGAGGCGCTGGAGGAGAGGGGAGAGGAGCGAGGGTGCAGCGGAACTGGGTGTGGAAGAGGCAGGTTGGGAAAGAGCAGGGTGGGGGTGGGGCCTTGGGGGAAGGAGTGGAGTGGGGGTGGGGCCTGGCAGAGCCAGGGTGGAGCACCCCCCGGCAGATTACAAACTCGGCATCTATGTCCTGGGCCCCACACTCCCCCTAGGGATGGCCCTGGTTCTTTTGTTATGAAATGGAGTAAATAACACTTCCTTATTTACTATGTCCACACCAGTCATGATTTTGTAGACCTCTGTCATATCACTTAGTCATCTCTTTTCCAAGTTGAAAGTTGCTCTCTTATTAATCTCTCCTCATATGGAAGCTGTTCCATACCCCTAATCATTATTGTTGCCCTTTTCGATACTCTTTCCAATCCCAATATCATAGAATCATAGAATATCAGGGTTGGAAGGGACCTCGGGAGGTCATCTAGTCCAACTCCCTGCTCAAAGCAGGATCAATCCCCAACTAAATCATTCCAGCCAGGGCTTTGTCAAGCCGGGCCTTAAAAACCTCTAAGGATGGAGATTTCACCGTCTCCCTAGATAACCCATTCCAGTGCTTCACCACCCTCCTAGTGAAATAGTGTTTCCTAATATTCAACCTAGACTTCCCCCACTGCAACTTGAGACCATTGCTTCTTGTTCTGTCATCTGCCACCACTGAAAACAGTCTAGCTCCATCCTCTATTGAACCCCCCGTCAGGTAGTTGAAGGCTGCTATCAAATCCCCCCTCACTCTTCTCTTCTGCAGATTAAATAAGCCCAGTTCCCTCAGCCTCTGCTCGTAAGTCATGTGCCCCAGCCCACTAATCATTTTCATTGCCCTCCGCTGGACTCTGTCCAATTTGTCCATATCCCTTCTGTAGTGGGGGAACCAAAACTGGACACAATACTCCAGGTGTGGCCTCACCAGTGTCGAATAGAGGGGACTAATCACTTCCCTTGATCTGCTGGGAACACTCCTACTAATGCAGCCCAATATTCCATTAGCCTTCTTGGCAACGAGGGCACACTGCCGACTCATATCCAGCTTCTTGTCCACTGTAATCCCTAGGTCCCTTTCTGCAGAACTGCTGCTTAGCCAGTCGGTCCCCAGCCTGTAGCAGTGCATAGGATTCTTCCTTTCTAAGTGAAGGACTCTGCACTTGTCCTTGTTGAACCCCATCAGATTTCTTTTGGTCCAATCCTCCAATTTGTCTAGGTCATTTTGGACCCTATCCCTACCCTCCAGCATATCTACCACTCCCCCCAGTTTAGTGTCATCTGCAAACTTGCTGAGGATTCAATTCATCCCATCATCCAGATCATTAATGAAGATTTTGAGCAAAGCCGGCACCAGGACCGATCCCTGGGGCACTCCACTTGATACTGGCTTCCAACTAGACATCGAGCCATTGATCCCTACCCATTGAGTCCGACAATCTAGCCAGCTTTCTATCCACCTTATAGTCCATTCATCCAATCCATACTTTTGTAACTTGTTGGCAAGAATACTTTGGGAGACCGTATCAAAAGCTTTGCTAAAGTTAAAATATATCACATCCACCGCTTTCCCCATATCCACAGAGCCAGTTACCTCATCATAGAAAGCAATCAGGTTGGTCAGGCATGACTTGCCCTTGGTGAATCCATGTGGACTGTTCCTGATCACCTTCCTCTCCTCCAAGTGCTTCAAAATAGATGCCTTGAGTACCTGCTCCATGATTTTGCTGGGGACTGAAGTTCCCCGGGTTCTCTTTCTTCCCTTTTTTAAATATGAACTGTGAATGTAGTAATATCACTGTTCTTATTTCTCTTTGAAGTCTATAGTAAACTACCTGTAAATGGCTGAAGATGGCTAATTACCTTATACTAATCAAGGTAGCTAATTTCCAGTGATGCTTAAAAAATAGGAGGTTACTTCAAAGTCTATTGTTCACCCAAGGACTGCATGCTGTCAAGGGGCTGCAAAAAAAAAACAACCAACAACTCCAAAACTATAAAAGGAATTCTTGGGCCCTGATGCTTTCACCTCAGATCTGCTTAAACTTCATCAGGGGAAGTTTGAGTCAAAAGACTGAGGTCTCCAGTCCCAGCTGGATCACCCTGATATTGGACATTGGACTGTAACCTATGGGCTAATTCTGAAAGTACTTTTTGCAACTCTACTATGAAACTGACCTAAGAACTCTGTTCAAATCTGCATGTATAATGCTCTTTTAGCCAATACTCTCTCTTTGCTTTTTAAATACATTTTAGTTTTGTTCAATAAGAATTGGCTGTAAGCATGTATTTGGGTAAGATCTGAAATATTAACTTGGGGGGTAATGTGTCCGATCCTTTAGGATTGGTAGAACTTTTTACAGGATGAACAAGATTTTCAGTAATCCTCATCATATTTGACATGGCTGTCTGGGTGGGAGCTTAAGGCTGGGTTGCTTTAGGGGAACTGTGTATTGGCTTCAGGGTATTGTAGAAGCTGTTTTGTTGCTAGCTTGGTGGATCTAAGTATTAGAATAACCACTAGCTTTGGGGATTGTCTGCCCCATTCTTTGCAGTTTGCCCTAATTGAGCAATCCCAGCATGGACCCCCTGGGACCCGGTCACAATGGGCCATGCCCCAAACTGAAGGGACATGGATAGGAAGTAAGCCAGGACAGTGGACTTAGACTCTCTGTTGGGAGGACCCTGCCACATTGCTCCCCACAGGGCCCTGGGCTGGGACCCAGTGGAGAGGGAGGACCCAGGTCCCCCTATTACACCCCTTAAGGGCTGAGGTCCAGGACTGTACATATGTAGAAAATCCAGCTTCTCTTTTGGGGTTACCCTGTTTCCCCCTCCCAGCATGGAGTCCTTCCTTGCCCCCTAGAGGGCTGTGATCTGTGCTCTCTGGGCTAGGTGTGTTTACCCTTTGATCAGATTCACCTTTTCCCAGCAGCTTTCCCATAACTGCACCCTGTCTATCACCAGCCTGGGGGAAAACACCCCCTTCTCTGTCAGTGGGGTCATTTGCACTCTCACAAACTACCACCTGGCAATTTCCTGGTCTCACTCTCCTCTGCTGTCACAGGCGTTGGAGCTGCATCTTGATGTAAAGAGAGACAGTTACTTCCCAAAAATGTATTAGAAATAGCATCCTGAAAAATTGGGACCTGGATTGGGGTACCCTTTGCCACCCCTTTCTCTGTCCCTGAGAAGTCATCTGTGTGACTGCTCCCCTCCAGGAGGTCAGTTACACAGTTCCTTCTCAAAGCCTGGGTCACAGGCTGAGTGCCTGGATGCACAGATGCTGACCCAGTGTCTAGTGTCCTGGGCATCCTGCCCCAAGGGACTAGTGAAGAGATATTCCTGTACCCCCACTATTCCTTCCCCAGTTTCCTCCTCTGGGCCCCCTCCTAAGACACATTTCTCTGTGCTCCCTAGGAAGGGTTCTATTCCTTGTTCACCTGCAATACTCTGCCAGCTAACAACTGGGACAGTTTCCTTAATTACAGACAACACCTCTCCTGCCCCTGTGCCTGAGGGGATATTGTCTTCTGCTGGAAAGGAGCTAATCTCAGCCCCTCCCATACTTGGAAGCACCCTGCTTCCCTGTGTTACAGAGCCACCGGAATCCTCACTCACCTGAGTGGTTTCTGAGATCCCTGCCCCTTCTCTGGGCTCTCCTCTGGGACACATTGCTCTATGCTCCCTAGAGCCGGGTTTGCCTCTGGTTCAGCTGCGACCTGTTGGCAGCTAACAACCTGGACAATTCTCTCCCTGGCAGGCATTTCACCCCCATCCCTTCCTGAGGTGGTGTTTCCTCCAGCTGCAGTGCAGGAGTTGGTCTCAACCACCCTCCCCCCTGGAAGCATGTGGCTTCCCCCTGCTGCAGAAGAATCAAGGAGACTCTCTCCCATTCTCTCAGCAGTTCCTGAGACCTTACCCTTTCCCTCAGGGCTCCCAGCATAACACTCCCTCCTGCCTCAGGCAAATACTTTAACCTGAGCGACACGGAAAAAATCATTACCAAGGAGTAGGTCGACTAGGAGGTATTCCACTACCCCCACTGTCAAAACACTTTCTAAACCTTCCCAAACCACATGGATTTTAGCTAGTGGTACGAGGACTCTGCTTTCGCACACCCTCACAATATCTGCCATTTGGCCAGGCAACATATGCCTGAGTCTGTTCAAAGGAATCAGCTAAAAATGCCATCTCATCCACAGACTTTACGTCTTTGTCCCATAGACACTGCTTGTGATCAGCCTTACACATGCCTAGGAAATACTCTTGAGCAACAAGATCCAACATTCCCTCAGAACTTGCCACCTCTTTACCCCTCACCCATTTTCCCAACAAATCTTTCATTTTGTTTACATATTCCCCATTACTCATATCAATATCCCTCTTAAGATTCCTAAATTTAACTCTATATGTTTCAGGGGTAATCTGAAAACTTCGCAAAACAGTATCTTTAAATGTACAATAGTCTAAAGCATCTTCAATAGGTATTCCATTAAATACATTTCAAGCTTTACTAGTTAATTTTGCAATCAGGATAGGATTTCTCTTATCCTCAGGGATTTCATGTATTACACACAGACTTTTGAAGGTAGTCCGATATTCAGCAATATCATCGTCTTCACTGTATGTAGGACATAAGTGTTCCCATTTTTGGAGTGATGGGAGTCGTTGGGGTTGGGGGGTTCTGGTTCTGCTTCTCTAGTAGGTCCAGTTGGTGTTTTCGCTCTCTCTCTTTTTCTCCCATAGCCCTTCTGTGTGCAGCTTCCTCCCTGGCTGCCTCTTTTTCTTTTTCTTTTTCTTTTATCTCCAGTTCTTTCAGGTGTAGTAATCTCTGGTGCTCCCTCCCTTTTTCTGCAGACTGAAGCCTAAAAAGCTCCAACTTTGCAATCGCTTCATTGCTTTCATTCATTTTCCGGCTTTCCTGTTCTTACTTCCCTTTCCCGAAATAATCAAACAGAAAATAACAAAACTGTGACCTCCTCTTGACTGTTCTTAGCCACCGCACTTGAGACTCACTTAAAATCACAAATATCAGTGCTTAAAGTGTGAACTTCACTTGGAGTAACAAGCCGTACATACACCCTGCTCGCTGCACCACTGTGACGTTCCTCTCTGGTGTTATCTGGACCGGTGATCTGCTAGGTCACTCCAATTCTCAACTCTGGGAGCCAGCCTCACCCTGCTCTGCTGTGAGAACCCCCACTCATGGGCTGTTCACACAGAGCCTCTGGCATGTAAACTGCTACCAGCTACTTGCAACCAAATGACACTAGCCAATATCTCCGGCCCAGACACAACCCTAGGAACCTTGGTCTTGCAGTGTCCAGTTATGCCCGCTGGATGCTTTAAGCTTATATGAGTTTGTCAATTCAACAAAGAAATTGATATGTACCAGGCTTGTTCTCCCAAGGGGAGCCTCTGACACACTTCAAACCAAATGCACTGCTTCAAATAAAATAAACAGACAGATTTATTAACTATAAAGATAGATTTTAAGTGATTATAAGTCAAAGCACAACAAGTCAGAGTGGTTACCAAAAGAAAAGAAAATATAAGGACGCAGTCTAAACTCTCAACCTATTAGACTGGGCAGCAACTAGATTAAGCAGTTTTTCTCACCCCACTGGATATTGAAGTCCTCAGTATACAGGTTTGTTCCTTAAACCTAGGCCAGTCTCCTCTGTTGGAGTCTTGTCTTCTTCTCAGTGTCTTGGTTGCTTGCAGCATAGGTGGGGGCAGGAAAAGGCTCAGTATGTGTCCACTCTGCCCGTTTTATACTCTCAGTCTGTGCGCTTGTAGAACACAAGTCCAGGCATGTCTGTGAGGCATTGCTGAGTCTCCAGGGAAGGTCGAGCAATTCCCCTGGTGGGGCCTCAAGCAGGTGAGTCATCGCATTGTAGCTCCCTTGCTGGACAATGGTTGTTGATGGCTATTTGACACCCCGCCTGGGGGTTGGTTACTTTCCTTGCTGTTGCTACTGGGGAGCTAATATCTGGCTCATTTCCAACTTACTGCTTTAGTGACCACCATACAACACAATTCTCATAACTTCATATGTATTAATGATACACATATATGGATAGAGAAATGACTTTCAGCAGATCCTAACCTTTCCCCTGATACCTTACATGGCATGCTTTATATGTGAGAGCACGATTATATGAAAATGAAGAATATGGGGGTTACAATATGCTCCTCCAAGGTACAGAGTGTCACGGTAGGGATAGGGTCCAGAATAACCTAGAAAAATTGGAGGAGTGGGCCAAAAAAAATCTGATGAGGTTCAACAAGGAAAAGTGCAGAGTCCTGCACTTAGGACCAAAGAATCCCATGCACTGCTACAGGCTGGGGACCAACTGGCTAAGCGGCAGTTCTGCAGAAAAGGACCTAGGGATTACAGTGGACGAGAAGCTCGATATGAGTCAACAGTGTGCCCTTGTTGCCAAGAAGGCTAATGGAATATTGGGCTGTATTAGTAGGAGTGTTCCCAGCAGATCGAGGGAAGTGATTATTCCCCTTCATTTGACACTGGTGAGGCCAAATCTGGAGTATTGCATCCAGTTTTAGGCTCCCCACTACAGAAGGGATGTGGACAAATTGGAGAGAGTCCAGCGGAGGGCAATGAAAATGATTAGGGGGCTGGGGCACATGATTTATGAGGAGCGGCTGAGGGAACTGGGATTGTTTAGTTTGCAGAAGAGAAGAGTGAGGGGGGATTTGATAGCAGCCTTCAACTACCTGAAGGGGGGTTCCAAAGAGGATGGAGCTCGGCTGTTCTCAGTGGTGGCAGATAACAAAACAAGAAGCAATAGTCTCAAGTTGCAGAGGGGGAGGTCTAGGTTGGATATTAGGGAAAACGATTTCACTAGGAGGGCGGTGAAGCACTGGAATGGGTTACCTAAGGAGGTGGTGGAATCTCCATCCTTAGAGGTTTTTAAGGCCCGGCTTGACAAAGCCCTGGCTGAGATGATTTAGTTGGGGTTGGTCCTGCTTTGAGCAAGGGGTTGGACTAGATGATCTCCTGAGGTCTATTCCAACCCTAATATGCTATGATTCTATGACAGCATGGAGGCTACACCAGACAGCCCGGCATCCACACTCGCAGGGAAAAGAAACTTTTTCTGGGGCTACCTCTCAGAAGAATACATTTCAAAGGGTCACTGGACTACCAAGAGTGGGGGTGCGAACCCCTAAGTTATCCTTCACCTGAAGATGGAAAGGAACCGAGCACTTTGAGTTTTGTGAAAGGTCCTGGCCAGAGAGTCTGGTCAGCCATTCATGCTGGAAAAACACATCTTTGAATAAGAGACTGAAATCACGTTTTAGTCTCAGAAGTGTATTTTTACTTTGATTTGTTTGCAACCCTTTTTATCTCTATGCTTCATACTTGGTACCAATTAAACCTATGCCTTTTTGTTTAATAAGCTTGTATTACTTTTGATATAAACCAGCACAGTGCTGTGATTGAAATAAGGGTTGTCACTCAGCCCCCAGTTAAATTAATGGGTGCAGTGTATTGTTTCTTTAATAGAGCAACAAACGTACCAACTTGTGTGAGTGTTCCAGGAGAGGGCTGGACACTGCAGGGAGACGTCTCTGGGGAACTCGGGAACTAGTGTGCGATGCAGGTTACCTGCAATGCGAGGCTAAGAATGGCAGAGTCTTGAGGAGCTGGCTGGTGAGGCAGACAGGCTGGTTTGGCTGGGAGATGACGCACAATCTAATCTCCAGCAAAGCTCTCTCTTGCTGAAGTAGAGTTAACCCAGTAGCTCTCAGTTCTGGCTGTCCTGAACAGCACGATACACTAACATGTCATTGGTTCCAGGCGCAGGAGATGCGGCAGGAACGGTGACAGTATTAAGCTTTCTATAATCATCACAAAACCTTACAGTCTTATCTTTTTTAGGAGGCAACACAATAGGTGAGGCCCTGGAGCTGTCAGCCTCTTTATTTATCCCCATATCCAGCATACTCTGTATTACTTTGTGAATTTGTTCCTGTACTTTACCAGTGGCTCGGTATGCCCTGCTTGGTGCAGGCTGGGGTGCCACAGTGTTGATCTTATGGCCATTGTATGAGGCTTTCCTGGCAGGCTAGAGAATACCTGCCAGTGCTTAATTTGTAATGAAAGAGGTGCCGGGGCTCAAGCAATTAGCTGCCGGGGCTCAAGCCATTTTTTTTACGTTCATAACTGATGCAGCAAGTCCAGAGGCGCTGAGGCTACGAACTGCCAAGCCCCCCTGGCAAGCCCTGTCCCCCCCCCAGCCCAACCAATCATATTCACAATGGTTCCTCCACCGTGGCAAGCTTGAAGTCTATTTATGTGCACAGTCAGTGGGGCAGAATGTCCCTCCCGTGAGTTTTGCATTTGGTGCCTTTTTACAGGGAGTAGCTCCCGCACCAAGTCTCTCACCTCAAATGAGAGTTCACAAGCATTTGTGTGTTTTTGCTCTTCATGAGATTAGTTTAAGCCACTTCCATTATCCCTTTCCATTCCTTTCTCAACTCCTGTACATTTTCAGTCACTGGTTCCGGCTCTGTCTCTGTGCCACCTTTCAGGAGTCTCTGATGCGATCCAGGGGCCCTGTCACCTTTCTCCCCTACATGAGATCAAGTGGGGACAAATCCTGAGGACTCCCGAGGAGCCTCTCTGTACGCTAATAACAGACAGGGGAACATTTCATCCCAGCCACTTACCATTTTGTCTGCATACATTCCCTGCATAGATTTCAGTGTCCCTTTCCCCCAAACCATGGGGCAACCCTCAACTGTTTGACACCATGTATCCGCCACAATTCACTGAATAGCTGGGACATCACATTTGACCCACAATCTGACAAAATCTCCTTAGGAAAACCTACTTGGCTGAGAATAGTAAAAAGGGCCTTCTGCCACTAGGTCAGCCTCTATATTAGCTCGAGAAACTGGTTCTGGCTATCTGGTGGAATAGTCCACTACCAACAAAATATACTTCTTTCCCCTTTGGGTTGTCCAGGGCATAAGGCCCACAATATTCATTGCCACCCTAAAATATGTCTCCTTGATTACAGGTAAGGGCTGTAGGAGAGCTTCGTGGGGCCTCTTCCACTTCTGACCTAAGTCACAAGACCGGCAATGTTTCTTTCCCTCATTCTGAATATTTGGCCAATAAAAATTCCTTTTTACCTTTCCTATGTCCTCCATGACCCCAAGTAACCTGCAAAAGGACAGCTGAGGGCTAACAATGCTTAACAAGCGCACAATCAGTTACTTGTAAGACTTCTCAGCCCCACTCTTCTTTCCCATGGGAGAGTCTTTGTACATCCTTCCCTCCTCTTGCACTAACCTTTCCCAGTCTCCCCTAACTGGTGAACCGCTGAAGATGATTCATGCCCCTTATGCTTTCTAGGGAGAGGTCTGCGCTCTGTTCTGCTGCAAAGTTATATCTGCTGTCACCTCCCACTCCATTCCTGGAGGCATACTGCATTTCTTTGCCAAACTGGGCGAGAAATGTCCCAGATGATTCTCTGTTTTTGCAGTCCCCTTCTGGGACAAAAGAGCTATATTAACAGCTCTGGACACAGTCAGAATATCACTCCTATTAGCAACCTTGTTGCAGTGCTATCCAGTACACCAGCCTTTAAGATGCCTTTTAGATCTTCCCACTTCAACTGCACTTTAGCAAAAGGCAAAGTGGTTTAACTCATTTTACACTTTCCCCAGGGAGCATGTCGGTTTCCCTGACCAGAGAAATCTGGGTGCCAGTGTCTCTCCAACCTTGGCATTCTTTGCCATTCACCTTGGAAGTTTAGTAAATTCCTTGCCAACCTCCAATGGGTCAGTCCTTACAAAATTCCTCAAGACCCCCTCAGGTACCTCGGTGGGTCCTGTGTTTTATGACAGCATATTAATATGGGTGGAATTGAGTGTGAACTTGGATTCCCCTTTGTTGCGGAGTGTGGGGGAGTCAGGGCCCTGCACCCCTCTTCCCGAGATTCACTGCGACTCTCAACCAGCCAGTAAAGCAGAAGCTTTATTTAAGGACAGGAACACAGTCTCAAGCAGAGCGTGTAGGTACGACCAGACCCCCTCAATTAGGTCCCTCTGGGAGGTTCAGGGAGCTTAGACCCCAGCTTGGGGTTCCCTGCGTTGCACCACCCAGCCCAAACCGAAACTAAACTCCAAACTCCTTCCGCTGCTCCTCTCCTTTGTTCAGTCTCCCGGGCGGAAGGTGTTAATTCTCCCCACCCCCGTTCCTGGCTCAGGTTACAGCTCAGGTAGCTTCCTTCAAGGGAAGTCCCCCCTCCTCACTGCAATCCCCCTGCAACATTCCCAGGTTAAATCTGCCCTGCTCCCTGCTCCATCACATCTCTCCCCCCTTCGAGACTGAACTGAGCGGGGTCACTCTGACCAGTGACCTGGGGAAGTTCAGGGCTCCCTCTCCGGGACAATGCGTCCGCTATTAGGTTGTCACGTCCCTTCACATGGACCACGTCCATGTCATAATCCTGCAGGAGCAGGCTCCATCTTAGGAGCTTGGCATTGGCTCCTTTCATCTGGTGCAGCCAGGTCAGGGGAGAGTGGTCGGTGTGCACGGTGAAGTGACGCCCAAAGAGATATGGCTCTAGTTTCTTGAGGGCCCACACCATGGCCAGGCATTCCTTCTCGATGGCCGCGTAGTTTTGCTCCCGGGGTAGCAACTTTTTGCTCAGGTACACGATGGGGTGTCTCTCCCCCTTTTTATTCTCCTGCATTAACACCGCCCCCAGTCCTGTGTCTGAGGCGTTGGTGAACACCATAAAGGGCTTGTCAAAGTCTGGGTTTGCCAGAACTGGGCCACTGACCAGAGCCTCCTTCAGCGCCCGGAGAGCCTCCTGGCACTTCTTGGTTCAGACCACTTTGTCTGGCTTCCCCTTCTTGCACAGCTCAGTGATGGGGGCGGCTATGGCGCTAAAGTGGGGCACGAACCTCCGATAGTACCCTGCCATCCCAATAAAGGCTTGGACCTGCTTTTTGGTTTGAGGAGCGGGCCAGTCTTTGATCACCTTCACTTTGGCTGGTTCCGGCTTTAGGCAGCCACTTTCCACCCGGTGGCCTAGGTAGGATACCTCAGCCATTTCCACCTTGCACTTCTCCGGTTTTACAGTCAGCCCAGCCTTCTGGAGTCGGTCCAGCACTTGTCTAACCTGGGATATGTGGTCCTCCCAGGTCTGGCTAAAGACACAGATGTCATCGATATACGCCACGGCAAAACTCTCCATCCCCCTCAGTAGCTGATCCACCAGGCGCTGGAAGGTGGCCGGCGCTCCCTTGAGGCCGAAGGGCAGGGTCAGGAACTCATATAGCCCCAGAGGGGTGACAAAGGCCGATTTCAGCCTGGCATTTGCATCCAGCGGCACTTGCCAATAGCCCTTTGTAAGATCCATGGTGGTAAGGTACCGAGCACCTCCCAGCTTGTTTAGGAGCTCGTCCGGCCTGGGCATGGGGTAGGCATCGGCTACAGTGATGGCATTGAGCTTCCGATAGTCCACACAGAACCGGATCGACCCGTCCTTTTTGGGGACCAGCACCACCGGCGAGTAGGGTGACCAGACAGCAAGTGTGAAAAATCGGGACAGGGAGTGGGGGGTAATAGGAGCCAATATAAGAAAAAGACCCAAAAATCAGAACTGTCCCTATAAAATCGGGACATCTGGTCACCCTACCGGCGAGGCCCAAGGGCTGGAAGACAGCTGGATCACCCCCAAAGCCAGCATGTCATTGACCTCTCTTTCCAGGTCCTGAGCAGTTTTTCCTGTGGCTCGGAAGGGGGAGCATTTTATGGGCGGGTGCGATCCTGTCTGCACCCGGTGGACAGTCAGATTAGTGCGTCCAGGCTGGTTGGAAAACAGCTGATGGTACAGATGCAGCACCCCTCCGATCTCAGCTTGCTGGGCAGGGGTTAGCCGATCAGAGAGGGGAATTGCTTCCAGGGGGAAGCCAACTCTTGTCCCAGGGAATAGATCTACTAAAGGGTCATCTCCCTGCCCCTCCCAATGTTCACACACGGCCAACACCATATTCCCCCTGTTATAATATGGCTTCATCATATTCACATGGTACACCCGGTGGTGGTGTGCCCGGTTTGACAGCTCCACCACATAGTTTACCTCGTTTAGTTGCTTGACAACCTTGAAGGGCCCTTCCCAGGCGGCCTGGAGTTTGTTTTTCCTCACGGGGATGAGGACCATCACCTGATCCCCAGTGGCGAAGGCGCGGGCCCGTGCTGTGCGGTCATACCAGACCTTCTGCTTCCTCTGGGCTCTGGCCAGATTCTTCCTGGCCAGGCCCATGAGCTCGGCAAGTTGTTCCCGGAAGGTCAGGACATACTCCACCACCGACTCTCCGTCAGGAGTGGCCTTCCCCTCCCATTCGTCTCTCATCAGGTCCAGGGGCCCCCTTACCCGCCTTCCATATAGCAGTTCGAAAGGCGAAAACCTGGTAGACTTCTGGGGTACCTCCCTGTACGCAAACAGCAGGTAAGGTAAGTACTTGTTCCAGTCCTGCGGGTGCTGATTCATAAATGTTTTTAGCATCATTTTTAGCGTCCCATTGAACCTCTCCACCAGCCCGTTGGATTGGGGGTGATATGCTGAGGCCCAGTTGTGCCGGACCCCACATCTCTCCCACAAGCACCGGAGTAGGGCCGACATGAAGTTGGACCCTTGGTCCGTCAAGACTTCCTTGGGGAACCCCACTCGGCTGAAAATGGTCAGCAGTGCATCCGCCACAGTGTCTGCTTTGATGGACGATAAGGGCACTGCCTCGGGGTAGCGGGTGGCGAAATCTACCACCACCAGGATGTATTTCTTCCCAGACCGGGTCGTCTTGCTGAGAGGTCCCACTATGTTCATGGCCACCTTCTGGAAAGGCTCCTCTATGATGGGCAAAGGTCTTAATGCTGCCTTCCCCTTGTCCCAGGCCTTCCCCACCCTCTGGCAGGGGTCACAGGATCGGCAGTACTGCCGGACGTTGGTGAAGACCCCGGGCCAGTAAAAGTTCTGTAGCAGCCTCTGCCTGGTGCGCCGGATCCCCTGGTGCCCTGCGAGAGGGATGTCATGGGCCAGGTACAGTAGCTTGTGGCGAAACTTCTGGGGAACCACCAGCTGCCTCCTGATCCCCCACGACTCCACTTCCCCTGGGGGAGCCCACTCTCGGTACAGGAACCCCTTCTCCCACAGGAACCTTTCCTTGCATCCTCTCCTCATGGTCTGTACCACACTGAGGTCAGCCAGGACCCTTAGCTTCCACAGGGAGGGGTCCTTCTGCAACTTGGCCTGGAACTCGGCGGCTGGGGAAGGGATGGGGACCTGCTCCCTCTCGTCGGCTGGGACGGAAGCCCCAGCCACCCCGAGGCCTGTCCTTGGGTGTTCCCTCCCCACCCGGGAAGGGTTCGGTGCCTCCGGTGGGACATCCTTCCCAAGGTCAGGGCGTAGTGCCCCTCGCCGGCTCTGGCTACGGGTCACGACTAAGGCGGTCTGGGGGCTGCTTGGCCAGTCCTCTAGATCCCCCCCATCAACACCTCAGTGGGCAAATGGTGGTGCACTCCCATGTCCTTGGGGCCCTCCTTGGCCCCCCATTTCAGGTGTACCCTCGCTACGGGAACCTTGAATGGGGTCCCGCCCACCCCGGTCAGGGTCAGGAAGGTGTTGGGCACCACCCGATCTGGGGCCACCACCTCGGGCCGGGCCAGTGTCACCTCTGCGCCCGTGTCCCAGTATCCATAAACTTTCTTTCCATCCACCTCCAGGGGAACAAGGCACTTGCTCCGCAGGGACAGCCCCGCGCCAACCCTGTAAACGGAGAACTTTGAATCCGGAGCATCTGGCCCCCCAGAGAAGCTGGCCTGGGGCCCTTCTCTCTCTTGAGCAGTTGATAAGCTGCCAGCCCCTCTTGCATGAGAAGCCTGCCCCTCGTCCGTCTGGGCCTTTACCAAGTTAACCTGGTGTGGGTTCGGTCTGCTCAGTCTCTCCTTGAGCTTGGGGCACTGGGCCCGAACGTGGCCTCTTCGGCCGCAGTAATAGCAGCTCATGTCCCGTGGGTCCCCTCGAGCCGGTCGGTTGTCCCTGATGCTGGGCATTCCCCGTGGGAGGGGATTCCCCATATTCCCCCTTTGGGAGGTCCCAGGGTGACTCTCTCTCTGCATCGCGGCGGGCCTGTTTCTTTGGGGCTTCTCCCTGCCACCCCCTGACCGGCTTTTTACAAACTCATTAGCCAGCTGCCCTGCGTGTCACGGGTTCTCTGGCTTTTTGTTTACCAACCACAGCCTCAGGTCGGATGGGCACCGCTCATACAGTTGCTTCAGTACCAGCAGTTTAATCAGGTCCTTCTTTGTCTGGGCCCCACCAGCCCACTTGCTGGCGTATCTTTTCATGCGGACGGCTAGTTGCAGATATGATATTTCAGGGGTTTTATCTTGACTCCGGAACCTTTTCCGGTACATCTTAGGAGTCAGCCCCAAACTTACGTAGCAGGGCCTTTTTGAATAGTTTGTAGTTCCCTTTCTCTGCCTCTCCCAGTTGGCGGTACAATGCCACGGCTTTGGGGTCCAGTAAGGGGGTAAGGACCCGGAGTCTGTCCGCGGGATCAACCCGGTGCAGCTCGCAGGCCGTCTTAAAGGCCTTCAGGAAGTCATCCATGTTCTCCCCCTCCTTGCGTGGGGCCAGGATGCACTTATCAAAGCTCCGTGCAGTCCTGGGTCCCCCCTCACTCACCGCAGCCGGGGGTTCGCTGCCCTTCACTCTCACCAGTTCCAGGTCATGCTGACGCTGTTTTTTATTTTCCTGTCTCTGTTTTTCATTCTTCTTCCATTTATGCTGACGCTGTCTTTCTTCATGCTGACGCTGTCTCTTTTCATGCTGATGCTGTCTTTCTTTATGCTGTTTCTGTTGTTCACGATCCTCCAGCTCTCTTAGTTTTAGCTCTTTCTTTCATTTCAGCCAATTCCGCTCCACGGATGCTGAACGTCGCCGGGAGGATCCTCTGCTGGCCGGCGAGCTTCGCCGGGAGGGTCCCCTGCTGGCCGGGGGGGCCACGGCGCCTTCGGTATTTGCTGGGCTTCTTCCCACCCTTTCCCTAGGCATAGGAAGGAGGGGTCTCGGGAAGCCCTCAGCAGCCGGCTGACCACTCCCAGCTGGGACAGACACTGGTGCCTGCGCTGCATTTGCCAGGCTGCTTCCCTGAGACACAGGGATTAGTTCATTTGCGTGATTTTCCGCCTCCAGCCGGGCAATGAGCTGGTCTTTGGTGAGCCTCCCAATGCACAGCCCCCTTTGCTTGCACAGCTTTACCAGGTTGCTCTTAAGCCGCTTGGCATACATCTTCCTGCTGGCCACTCACCGGCCTGTGTGCTCACAGCTCCCCACAGTTCCCAGGGGGCCCCCTAGTGTGCCAGCCCTTTTTGAGGTTACCACCTCTCTGCCAGGGTCGAGCTGCAGACTTGTCCGCCCCTGGGACCACTCGCTGCGATCCCCCCGGGGGACCCTGTTACTGCAAAAGTTCTTCTCGCTGGTCACACACTCCCAGGGGTAATAACCGTCTCTTTCTCACTCTTCAGCACGCCTGGTCCCCGTCAATCCCCCTTCGTTTTACTGCTTCCCAGTCACTTACTGCAGGAAGCGCCGTCCACGGGGTGCAGTAGATCCCACCTCTGCCACCAGTTGTTGCGGAGTGTGGGGGAGTCAGGGCCCTGCACCCCTCTTCCCGAGATTCACTGCGACTCTCAGCCAGCCAGTAAAGCAGAAGGTTTATTTAAGGACAGGAACACAGTCTCAAGCAGAGCGTGTAGGTACGACCAGACCCCCTCAATTAGGTCCCTCTGGGAGGTTCAGGGAGCTTAGACCCCAGCTTGGGGTTCCCTGCGTTGCACCACCCAGCCCAAACCGAAACTAAACTCCAAACTCCTTCCGCTGCTCCTCTCCTTTGTTCAGTCTCCCGGGCAGAAGGTGTTAATTCTCCCCACCCCCGTTCCTGGCTCAGGTTACAGCTCAGGTAGCTTCCTTCAAGGGAAGTCCCCCCTCCTCACTGCAATCCCCCTGCAACATTCCCAGGTTAAATCTGCCCTGCTCCCTGCTCCGTCACACCCTTGCTTAGGGCAGTTGTTTCTCATCTGTTCAGTGGAGTCAAATGAGAAACACTTTCTTGGGCCTGGTCTACACTACGAGTTTAGGTTGAATTTAGCAGCCGTAAATCAAATTAAGCCTGGACACGTCCACATGACGAAGCCCTTTTTTCGACTTAAAGGGCCCTTTAAACCGGTTTCTTTACTCCACCTCCGACGAGGGGATTAGCGCTGAAATTGGCCTTTGTGGGTTGGATTTGGGGTAGTGTGGACGGAATTCGACGTTATTGGCCTCCGGGAGCTATCCCACAGTGCTTCATTGTGACCGCTCTGGACAGCACTCTCAACTCAGATGCACTGACCAGGTAGACAGGAAAAGCCCCATGAACTTTTGAATTTCATTTCCTGTTTGCCCAGCGTGGAGAGCACAGGTGACCCCGCAGAGCTCATCAGCACAGGTAACCATGATGGAGTCCCAGGATCGCAAAAGAGCTCCAGCATGGACTGAACAGGAGGTATGGGATCTGCTCGCCATATGGGGAGACAAATCAGTGCTAGCTGAACTCCGTAGCAGTAAACGAAATGGCAAAATATTAGAAAAAGTCTCAAAGGCCATGAAGGACAGAGGCCATAACAGGGACGCACAGCAGTGCCGCGTGAAAATTAAGGAGCTACGGCAAGCCTACCACAAAGCCAGAGAGGCAAACGGAAGGTCCGGGGCAGAGCTGCAAACTTGCCGCTTCTACGCGGAGCTGCATGCCATGCCAGGGGGTGCAGCCACCACTACCCCAACCGTGTGCTTTGACTCCATCAATGGAGAATCACGCAACAGGGAAGCGGGTTCGGCGTATAAGGAAGATGATGATGAAGACAATGAAGATAGCTCACAGCAAGGAAGCGGAGAAACCGGTTTCCCCAACAGCCAGGATATGTTTATCACCCTGGACCTGGAACTAGTAACCCCCGAACTCACCCAAGACGTGCTCCCAGACCCTGAGGGCACACAAGGGACCTCTGGTGAGTGTACCTTTGTAAATATTACACATGGTTTAAAAGCAAGCGTGTTTAATGATTAATGATTAATTTGCCCTGGCAATCGCGGCTAGTACAGCTTCTGGAAAAGTCTGTTAACGTGTATGGGGATGGAGCGGAAATCCTCCAGGGACATCTCCAGAAAGCTCTCCTTCATGTACTCCCAAAGCCTTTGAAAAAGGTTTCTGGGGAGGGCTGCCTTATCCCGTCCGCCATGGTAGGACACTTTACCACGCCAGGCCAGTAGCACGTAGTCTGGAATCATTGCATAACAAAGCATGGCAGCGTATGGTCCCGGTGTTTGTTGGCATGCAGACAACATCCATTCCTTATCTCTCTTTGTTATCCTCAGGAGAGTGATATCATTCACAGTCACCTGGTTGAAATGGGGTGATTTTATTAAGGGGACATTCAGAGGTGCCCGTTCCTGCTCGGCTGAACAGAAATGTTCCCCGCTGTTAGCCACGCGGTGTGGGGGAGGGGTGAAGTCATCATCCCAGAGAATTGGGTGTGTGTGTGGGGGGGGGGGTAGTTGGGTTTATGCTGCATGTTAACCCGGAAATTGCAGCCCCTCCTTTTACATTGCAAACCCATTTTAAATGGCCAAACCAACGGGTGCTTGGTATGGGAAATGAGGGCGCTGCTGTTTGAAACCATTCCCACATGTTATGAAGGTTAAAAAAGCCAAAAGACTGTGGCTTACCATGGCTGCCTGCAAGCTGAATTCTGTTGCCTGGCACTGCGTGAGTGATCTCTCACACCAAACCGGCAGGCCCTCAATATAAGAGGAAAAATGCAACCTTGTAACGAAAGCACATGTGCTGTGTAATGTGAACAGCAAAATTTAACATGAAAGAGTGTACCCATTGTTCTCTAAAATGTGTCTTTTTTAACCACCTCTCCCTTCTCCTCCACCAGCTGCAAATGTTTCTCCTTCACAGAGGCTAGTGAAGATTAGAAGGAGAAAACGGCAGACTCGGGATGATATGTTCTCGGAGCTCCAGATGTTCTCCCATGCTAACAGAGCACAGCAGAATGCGTGGAGGCAGTCAATGTCAGAGTGCAAAAAAGCACAATATGAACGAGAGGAGAGGTGGCGGGCTGAATCATGGGCTGAAGAGAGCAAGTGGCGGGCTGAAGAGAATAGGTGACGTCAGCTTGCTGACAGAAGGCAAGAGTCGATGTTCCGGCTGCTGGAGCATCAAACTGAAATGCTCCAGCGTACGGTTGAGCTGCAGGAAAGGCAGCAGGAGCAGAGACCAGCGCTACAGCCCCTGTGTAACCAACAGCCCTCCTCCCCAAGTTACATTGCCTCCTCACCCAGATGCCCAAGAACGCGGTGGGGGGGCCTCCGGCCACCCAGCCACTCCACCCCAGATGATTGCCCAAGCATCAGAAGGCTGGCCTTCAATAAGTGTTAAAGAATTAAAGTTTTAAACTGCAGTGTGTCCTTTTCCTTCCCTCCTCCCCCACCCCTCCCGGGCTACCTTGGCAGTTATCCCCCTAGTTGTGTGATGAATTAATAAAGAATGCATGAATGTGAAGTAACAATGACTTTATTGCCTCTGCAAGCGGTGCTCGAAGGGGGGAGGGGAAGGTGGTTAGTTTACAGGGAAGTAGAGTGAACCAGGGGGATGGGGGGAAGGGTTCATCAAGGAGAAACAAACAGAAGTTTCACACCGTAGCCTGGCCAGTTACAAAACTGGTTTTCAAAGCTTCTCTGATGCGCACCGTGCCCTGCTGTACTCTTCTAACCGCCCTGGTGTCTGGCTGCGCGTAATCAGCGGCCAGGCAATTTGCCTCACCCTCCCACCCCGCCATAAATGTCTCCCCCTTACTCTCACAGATATTGTGGAGCGCACAGCAAGCAGCAATAACAATTGGAATATTGGCTTTGCTGAGGTCTATCCGAGTCAGTAAACTGCGCCAGCGTGCTTTTAAACGTCCAAATGCACATTCTACCACCATTCGGCACTTGCTCAGCCTATAGTTGAACAGGTCCTGACTACTGTCCAGGCTGCCTGTGTACGGCTTCATGAGCCATGGCATTAAGGGGTAGGCTGGGTCCCCAAGGATAACGATAGGCATTTCAACATCCCCAGTGGTTATTTTCTGGTCCGTGAAGAAAGTCCCTTCCTCCAGCTTTTGAAACAGACCAGAGTTCCTGAAGACGCGAGCATCATGTACCTTTCTGGCCATCCCACGTTGATGTTAGAGAAATGTCCCTTGTGATCCACCAGGGCTTGCAGCAGCATTGAAAAGTATCCCTTGCGGTTTATGTACTCGGTGGCTTGGTGCTCCAGTGACAAGATAGGGATATGGGTTCTGTCTATCGCCCCACCACAGTTAGGGAATCCCATTGCAGCAAAGCCATCCACTATGACCTGCACGTTTCCCAGAGTCACTACTCTTGATATCAGCAGGTCTTTGATTGCGTTGGCTACTTGGATCACAGCAGGCCCCACAGTAGATTTGCCCACTCCAAATTGATTCCCAACTGACCGGTAGCTGTCTGGCGTTGCAAGCTTCCACAGGGCTATCGCCACTCACTTCTCAACTGTGAGGGCTGCTCTCATCCTGGTATTCTGGTGCTTCAGGGCAGGGGAAAGCAAGTCACAAAGTTCCATGAAAGTGTACTTACACATGAGAAAGTTTCGCAGCCACTGGGAATCGTCCCACACCTGCAACATGATGCGGTCCCACCAGTCTATGCTTGTTTCCCGGGCCCAGAATCGGCATTCCACGCCATGAACCTGCCCCAGTAACACCATGATTTGCACATTGCTGGGGCCTGTACTTTGTGAGAGATCTATGTCCATGTCTATTTCCTCATTACTCTCGTCGCCATGCTGCAATTGCTGCAATCGCCTCCTCGCCTGGTTTTGCTTTGGCATGTTCTGGCTCTGCATATACTCCAGGACAATGCGCGTGGTGTTCATAGTGCTCATAATTGCCGCGGTGATCTGAGCAGGCTCCATGATCCCAGTGCTATGGCGTCTGGGCTGAAAAAAGGCGTGAAACTATTGTCTGATGGAGGGAGGGAGGGGCGAGTGACGACATGGCTTACAGGGAATTAAAATCAACAAAGGTGGCTGTGCATCAGGGAGAAACACAAACAACTGTCACACAGAATGGCCCCCCCAAAGATTGAACTCAAAACCCTGGGTTTAGCAGGCCATTGATTTCAGGAGAGGGAGGGGGAAGCAAATGAATACAGAACAAATTTGGTCCATCTATTTTTTACACCTTAGGCTGGCAGCAGACGGTGCGGCATGACTGATAGCCATCGGCATCTTCTGGGTGCTTGGCAGAAGATGCTGTATTACGACTGATAGCCATCATCATCAAGACGGTTCAATAGGACTGCCGGCAGGACTGAGTCTCCAGGAGACAAAACATGTCTGCCCAGGTGCCTCTGACCGAACTCACTGAGGCGTACAACGACGATGGATACCAGTTGTAATACACCATCCACTGCCAAAAGGCAAGAAGCTGCTGCTGTGTAGCAATGCAGTACCACGTCTGCCGGCACCCGGATGACATATGGTGACGGTGAGCTGAGCTGAGCTGAGCGGGCTCCATGCTTGCCATGGTATGTTGTCTGCACAGGTAACCCAGGTAAAAAGGCGCGAATCGATTGTCTGCCGTTGCTCTGACAGGGGGGAGGGGCCTGACGACATGTACCCAGAACCCCCCGCGACACTGTTTTTGCATCATCAGGCATTGGAATCTCAACCCAGAATTCCAATGGGCGGCGGAGACTGCGGGAACTGTGGGATAGCTACCCACCTGAGGCAAAAAGTTTCTTGTGTAATCTGTAACCGTTTTAACAGAGACATTTTAAAAAATCTTAATTCATTGCTTCATTTACATCTAAATCATTAAACACCTGTGATGCTTTACCCCAATGGAGAGAGGAGGACAGTCATTTCCATTTCCTTGTAAATGGGGCACAATTTGTCCCAGCTGGGTGGGTTTTGGGAAGGATAGATTATTGCTTGCAGGTCTTCTATCTGCACTGTCAGCATCTTGAGTTGGTCCCTCTCCTCACACTTCACACTTCACACTTCAAGCTCCAGGGTTCGCTGTGTGCTGCTTCTTGCTGCTGTTTTTCTGCCTCCCTCTCTTTGGCTCTGTGTTCAGCTTTCCACTTCTGGTGCTCGGGTTCTGCTCTCTCAGCCTTTCGCTCTTTGTCTTTCTGTTTGGTTTATCATTTTTGGTACTCATGTTCCTTATTTGCTTCTCTAACTCCGTCTGGCCAGTTCTAACTTCATGGGTGTTTCACTGTTGCTCATTTTTATACTTTCTTTTGTTCTATTTCCTCACTCAAAATAAACTAGCAGAAAATAATGAAACTGTGACCTTTCTGTCTATTTCTAATCTTCTCACTTGTGAATCTCTTAGATTCTAATTTACCAGTGCAAATCCTCTTCCAACTACGCCACTGTTATCCTTCCTCTGGGTTTCCAGCACTGTCAGTCACCCTGTTACCTTTCTCCTGTAGCAAAAGGGATTTATTGGTGCTACACTATGTGGCAGCTCCCTGCCACCCTAGTCTGTTAGCCAGCCAGCCAAACTCCTTAGCCCTCTGCCAGTCCTTTCCTTGCCTTATAGGTTAACCCTGGGTGCACTTCAGTTCCCGAACTCCACAGAGCTCCTGCAGAAGTATCCCTGCAGCATACAGCCCCTGACACTGGAAACTCCCAGAAATTATCCAGTCCTCTATCTCCAAAGAGACAATATACACACCAGCTTGTTGGGGTGTTTAAGTTTATTAAGAAAGAACAGAGATTTAAGTGATACTAAGCAGAGGTAATAGAAACAGAAAACGGTTACAAATGCAACAAAAGTATAACACACTTGTAAGCAGGGCCGGCTTTAGGCCGATTCAGCTGATTCGGCTGAATTGGGCCCTGCGCTAAGAGGGCCCTGCGCTGCAGCTCTCCACCCCGCCCTCAGCTCACTTCCCTCTCCTCCCCTTCCCTGAACGCTCCGCTCCCTGCTCCTCCCCCGCCCCTGCTTCCCGCGAATCAGAGGTTCGCGGGAAGTCTGAAAAGAAGCAGGGGCAGGCAGGCAGCACCAGGTAAGCTGGGGTGGCGGGGGGTGCTAGAAGGGCTCCAGGGAGGCCCCAGCCGAGCAGCTCCCTCCAGCCCCGGTTCCGGCTGAGCGTGCCGGCCCCAGTGGCTCCGGCCTGGCTCGGCTCCAGCCCGGCCCCTGCGGCACGGCTCAGCTCCGGCCCAGCCCCCGCAGCGCGGCTTGGCTCGGGTCCGGCCCGGCCCCCGTGGCGCGGCTCGGGTCCGGCCCGGCTCCCGCGGTGCGGCTCGGCTCGGCTCGGCTCTGGCCCGGCCCCCACGGCTCGGCTCGGCTCGGCTCGGGTCCAGTGCAGCTCCCGCGGCTCGGCTCTGGCCCGGCCCCCACGGTGCAGTGCGGCTCGGGTCTGGCTTGGCCCCCGTGGCTCAGCTCAGCTCTGGCCGCCGAGCGGCTCCGGGCCAGAGCGTGGCTCGATTCTTGGGGGCAGGGCTTGCCGCAAGTCCCGCCCCCAGGAATCGGGCCCCGCTCTTGCTAAGGCCGGCCCTGCTTGTAAGAGACTACCTATAACCATAGCAGCCTCCAAGCTTGGTCTAAATTAGTTTTCTCACCTACAATTACTTTTCAGAGTCACCAACCCCCATAACTGGGGATCCACCATTCATAGGTGCAAAAAGTGCCGACCTCTTTGTTCCCCCACTGCTGGATAACAAGATGCCCTTTTGCTTTGCTTTGTATTTCCCACAGCTCATTGTCTTTGTCTCAAGAGTCAGGATGACCCTCTGGGGTTCAAACTGCAGGGTGCCCTCCAGTGTGCTGGTACCTCATCCTCCTGATAACTGTGGGGATCTCGGATGCAAATGAGCTGCCCATTGTCTCTGGCGTCCTCATGCTCAATTTACATAAGAGACCCAGGCAAACAAGCAAATAAACAAGTTTGTCGTGGACAAAGGAATATTGATCACATTCTGCCCCCAAAACATATTTTAGCACATATTTCCAGTACACAGACATAACCCTTTACATTCCAGGGAATGATATTAATGACCGGTGTGTCACCAGTGTTCATTCAATACCCCACATAACACTCCTTACAGATAATTACTGTGACAGCAATGTGATAGGTGTAGTGAGCATGTCAGGCCTGATAGGCGTTACAGAGCAGTGGCTCTCTGCCAGTTTGCACTGAGGGTCCATTAGGGTCACAACCGTCCCTACTCACCCCCAGAGACTTAGCTGGAGAAGGTGCCTGACAGTGCCAGGCCCAAAGACTTTCATTGTCGCCAAGCTGAAGGCAGCGGCTCCTCCAGATTCAAAGCAATGTGAAAGGACGTGCAGAGAGCCGGGGAGCCTGGTTCCTTCTATGTCTTATGAGACCTGCTGGGACCAATGGGAGAGGGTCTGGTGGGCAGAGAGGAGGAGCCTTGGCCCTTGGTGAAAGTGTAGGCCAGGCCCAGCCACTCAAAGCGGGGGCCAGTCTAGGTGAGTCGGATTGGGTCAAGCAAGAGGGAAAGGGCTTCTGGGGAAAGATTTTGTACTGCAAGGCCCAGACCCAATTTCAGCCCCAGAGCACATAGCTGTGGGGGCTCATGAAGGCCCTTGCTTTGGTATGATTATGGGATGCATTAAAGGTGTGCACAGGATTGTGCCCACAGCACACACCTTGCTGGATGTTTCTGGAGCATAAAATGTGGGACTTTGAGCTCCTTCTTCCTTGCCCCCACTTCTGTCCCCACCTGCTGGGACCATCTCCTGGGCTCTGGGTCCTGGCTGAATCCCTGTGTAGCTGCCGTTGGCTCCACTGAAATGTGTGTCTTTGTGGCACCTGAGTGCAAGCCCCACTGAAACTCCTAACCTGGCATCTTTTACACGCTCCAGGGGCTTCGCCTCTGCTCCCAGCCCCGGCCAGCATGGGTGTGGAGGGGCACTGCGGGGATGGGGCTTTGCCAGCCCTGGAGTGACAGTGACAGCAGCTGCCCAGCAGGATTCCCAGGAGAGTTTTAAAAGGGTGTTGAGAAATTGGTGAGGGGGCAGAGAAGACCCACAAAAATAAGCTGAGGGCTGGAGAAAACGCTTGACACAGTGAGAAACTTAAAGAGCTCGATCTGTTGAGTTTATCCCACAGAAGCTAGCTGGGCAGTGACTTGATCACCATGTAGGCCCCTTCATAGGGAGAAAACAGCAGGTACTAATGGGCTCTTTGATCTAGCGGAGAAAGGCAGAACAAGCGCCAATGGCTGGCAGCTGAAGCCAGGCAGATTCAGATTAGAAATAAGGCACAACTGTTTAACAGGGAGGGGGATTAACCATAGGAACAAACACGCTGGGGATTTAAAGGGGAAGCCACTGCTGTGCTTAGATCCAGGCCTTTCTGAAAGGGGCTTTAGCCAAACACACATCACTGGGCTCAGTACATGGGGGACTGGGGGACCTTCTCTGGCCTGTGCTATACAGATACAGACTAACACGGCTGTTACTCTGAAACCTGAATGCTGTGATTGTCCATTCTGGCCTTATGTTCTCTGGAGCTGTAAGAGCCTTGTGAGCAGGGCCAGCTTTAGGAAGTGCGGGGGCCAATTCGAACATTTTCGGCGGGGCCCCGGCAGGGATGACTAAAAAAAAAAAAATGTAAAAAAAAGCCTTTCATTTCTTCCAAGTATCCATAACTATATAAATAATAAAATTATATATTATGTACATTGTATCATAGATGCTGTTGATCGGTTATTAATGAGCTCCGTTTTACATGTGTGGGTCCCCGCCACTCCCTGGGGGGGGTGCACATGTGTGGGTCCCAGCTGCTCCCTGTCCCCCTCATTGAAGCAGGTGTGCAGGGTTACTGCTCTGGGAACTGCAGGTGACCAGTGGATATGGGGCTGGCTGGAGGCAGGGTAGGGGCTGACTGGAGGTAGGGTCTGGCTGCAGGCAGGGCAAGGGGTGCAGGGCTGGCTGGAGACAGGGGTGTGTGGGGCGGGCTGGCTGGCTTCAGGCAGGGTCACAGGGGTGTGTGGCAGGGGTTGGCAGGGCTGGAGACAGAGGAGTGCGGGACTGGCTGGCTTCAGGCAGGGGGATGCAGCAGGGGTTGGCTGGAGACTGGGCAGGGGGTGCAGCAAGGGTTGGCTGTGGGCAGGGCTGCAGGCAGGGCAGGGGGGGCGGGGCTGGTGCGGGCAGGACAGGGGGTGCAGCAGGGGCTGGCTGCGGGCAGGGGGTGCAGGGCTGGCTGGAGACAGGGGCTGGCTGTGGGCAGGGCAGGGGGTGCGGGGCTGGTGCGGGCAGGGGGTGCAGCAGAGGCAGCTGGAGCCCCGGCCCTTTAAATAGCCCCCGGAACCTCCCGCTACCCCAGGGCTCTGGGGGCTATTTAAAGGCCCCGGGGCTCCCCTGCTTCTACCGCCCCGCCCCTTTAAATAGCCAAGGGAGCCCTGGGGAAGCGGTGGGGCTCCAGCGGCTATTTAAAGGGCCGGGACAGTAGAGGCAGTGGGAGCCCCAGATTTTTTAAATAGCCCCCAGAGCCCCGCAGCCCTACCCCAGGGCTCCAGCAGTGGGGCTCTGATGGCAATTTAAAGGGCCTGGGGCTCCAGCCCCTGCAAGGAGCCCCAGGCCCTTTAAATTGCCCCCTGGGGAAGCTGGGCCACGCCGGTACGCCGTACCGGGGCTTGGGCGCGGGGCCCTCTTAGGCACGGGGCCCGATTCAGGGGAATTGGTTGAATTGGTCTAAAGCCGGCCCTGCTTGTGAGGTTCAGGGGCGCTCTCTGCAAAGTGCACAGCTCAGGCCTCTGCCTCCCCTTCATCTGAGCACAGGAGTGGCTTTCCCTTTAAATCGTCAGTCCCCAGCTCAACCAACTGCCGAGGGGACTGCCTGTTTCCTGCTCAGAACTGTTCCTGCGCCACTGGTGAAGCTGCATCTATCTGGTGGCACCAGGAAGCAGGTGTATCCGACACCCTTGACAGAGGGTTCTGCCTCTATCTGGCTTTTTCTCCCTGTGAGACTCAGTCGCATCTGGTACACACTGCCATCGGCTGTCGGAAGTTGCTTTTCGTTATCGTTAGGAACATACTGCCTCTGGCTGTCGGAAGTTGCTCTTTGTTATCATTAGGAAAGTCTGCACGAACACTGCGAGCTGCTTCAAGGGCATTGCTCATGTTGGTGCTCACTCCCGTGTCTCCCTCAGCAAACTGGTGCCACAAACAGAAGGATTTGAGCTTGCAGATCCAAAGAGCCCTAGAGCCCTACTTACACATCGCTCAGCTGGTGTCAGTCATCAAAGCTCCAGCAGGTTGATTTACAGCAGCTGAGGCTCCAGCCCTGAGATTTTGATATTAACATTTCCCAATAACTTGCACTGGTGAAATTCCCCGGGGGCAGAGAGTGGCATTGTGGGGAGAGAGAGGGGGCAGCTCTGCAGTTAGGTAGATCCAGTGGTCCCATGCAGCTGTTGCATCAGGGCTGAGCCTGATATTCCAGCCCAGAGCTACCCAGCACCTCGGCTGGGGAGTGCTTTTACCTGCACAGAGTCTCAATGCAAGTGGAGTGAACTTCCCCCGTTTAGCACAGAGAAGCATAATGGGCTAGATCCTGAGCGTGTGTAAATTGGTGTCATTCCATAGCTTAGCATTGATGCATTGACACCCACTGAAAGGCTCCTCACTGTATTTACCAGCTCAAGTGCTGTGGTTAGTGCCTGTGCCCATCCTCTTCCCGGCACTAGCTGGTGCTTGATCCATTGGTAACGGTGTAAACAGTGGAACTCTGTTCTCCAGCCCAGATTTTCAAAACCAACTTCGCCTTTCGAATGAAAGGAAGAACGTTTAACCCTGAGGGAGGACTCCGGGCCTGGGCACTCATGTGCATGAGGTTGATTAAAACGGGAGAGTCGTTGCACTAGGACAATCCCATTCTCTCGACTGCTGAAGCTTGGCCCAGTGGCACAACGGCTGTTACAACTGGAGGCTTCTTTAGCTGTAGTGGATAGCCAGGACTTCTGTAGTTCCCCATCACGCCTTTTGCCTTCCACAATACGTTGCTGCACTGCTTTTCTAGCCATTGGACCAAGATATGGTCTCTTCCACCTTGGCTACCAGAACAGTCTTCGTATGCTTGGGAGGGCAATCCCTAAATCACCGTCAGTGTCTACACTTCTGGTTATCCTCACCAGGTTCATCACATCATGCTTTATCACTGCACTGGGAACAGGAGCAAGTAGATGGAGCCGGTTTGTGACAGCTTGTTTCATAGAATCATAGAAGATTAGAGTTGGAAGGAACCTCAGGAGGTCATCTAGTCCAACCCCCTGCTCAAAGCAGGACCAACTCCAACTAAATCATTCCAGATGGCTTGTTTACCAGCTTCCACTCTGGGATCGTGACCACTGTCCATGAATGAATTATGAGACAAACAAGAGTGAGGGTTCAGGCAGCTGTGCTGGGCCATTCTGTTTTTATAGACACACCCACATGCACAGGCACACACACGCTCTTCAGGGCAGCAGCATCTAACTGGCTGGTGCTCAGAACGATCACCTCACCGACTGCTTTCTCTGCAGGCCAGCATGGCAGGAACCTGGGGGATTACAAAGCTCCCCCCGACTTGAGCTGGCTCCATCTGGCAGCCCCTTATGGGGCTGGGGGACGGTTCCTAGGAAGTAGCAGAGGGGTAGCCTTGTTAGTTTGGATCTGTAAAAAGCAACAGAGTCCTGTGGCACCTTATAGACTAACAGACGTATTGGAGCATAAGCTTTTGTGGGTGAATACCCACTTTGTCAGATGCATGTGCAGTCTAAGCCACTTCCAGTTCCAGTTCCTAGGAAGTGGCTTAGAGCAGTGTTGTAAATATTTTGCAAATTGCAGTTACTCACTATCTGTCCATGGATGCAAAGGGGGTGCCAGAGGAGGATCTGTCCCTGCAACTGAAATAGCTAGCAGCTCCGTTGCTGATGTGTGAGCCAGAACAGAATCTGTCTCCCAGTGCCAAAGCTGGGCTGCCCCCTGCAGGTGTATAAAGCAAAGAGAATGTACATTGTCACTGACGAGCCGGTGAGAAGTAAGATACGTGCGGCGAGTGAGAGGGGCATTTGACAGAGGTGCTTTTCAGAACAGTATCACTTTTAAACTGTGCTTCATAAAAGACCAGAAAGTCGTCGTATGACTAAGGGCTGCTTGAAACACAGGAAGACTTCACAGCCTTTTGCTGAAACATGTTTTTTTCTTGTTTGTTTGTTTTTTTTATTTGTCAAAAATCAAAATTTCATCAAAGACTTGAAATTGAGAAATGATGAACCGCTCTATCATAGAATCATAGAATATCAGGGTTGGAAGGGACCTCAGGAGATCATCTAGTCCAACCCCCTGCTCAAAGCAGGGCCAACACCAACTAAATCGCAGACTGAAGAACAAGGGGGAAATTGTCAATATTTTGTTGTTCTTGATCAAAATTTGAAATTGCAAAATCAGATTTCACCAGAATTCAAACAACTTTTGACATGCCCTACAGCTTGTACCATGAGGGGACCACAGAAATGCCAGGCCCTGGTCTCTGGTTTCTAGTGGCAGGAGATGTCAGTTTGTGGTGCATCTGACAGTGTAAAGACCTGCAGTAAGAACAGACTAACAGCATGCAAGTCTGTGGCCAGCTTCCTCTAGCAAGGCAGAGATCCATCTGCAAGTAGAACCCTCTGCCACACAGCCTGGGACAGATATTGAAATATCTTTGGGAGCACATTGTATTAAGTTTATGTATCACTGTGGACCAGGGATTTTATGCAACTCCAGAGGGGAAGATTCTCACAGCTCTTCCAGGAACCAACAATGGGGGAGGGAAGGGGAGACTAAGGTTTACCAAGAAATCACTTGGGTTTTAAACACCTTCAGAGAGGTACCATCCCGGGGGAGGCCTATTTATACTGGTTCAAACTGAGTTTTTCTGAGATAAAGAAAGGGCTTTTGATATAAAAAGATTGTATTTAAACGGACTCAGGGCCTTCCTTCTGATACAGCAAATGGACAGGACCTTCTGACCAAGGTCCTTGCAGAAGATTGGAAAGACTTTGGCTTACTAGGGCTCCATAAGACTGAATGGTGGTGCCTGGGATTTGTAGGGTGTGTTTAAATATGTTTGTTTTTCATATGGTTTCTCTGAAATGCATTTATCTAAGAATAAAGGTGCTTGCTTAGAAGAGCTGGGTGGTAACTGTAACCGCTGGCAATACGCTGTTCCTAACCCTCGGAGAGGGTGCTGGCTGTTAGGCAGACGGGCTTGCTGGAGCTATCACAGTGTAAGGCAGGCAGCTGTGCAGCCTTAAAACCCCAGTCAGAAGCAGGGGCATAGCCATGGGTGAGCCTTGGTGGGCCACGGCCCACACACTTAGCATCCAGGCCCACCCAAATCTCAGCAGGGGTGTAGGGCCCGGAGCGTCACTCTGGCATCTGAAATCCAGGCTGGAACTCTGTGCCCGCCCTTCAGAAAACTACGCTCCGGCATCTCTGCCTTGCCAATTCCTGAGCAGCCCCATGCACATGCCCAGCGCGGCAGGTGAAGCCCTGTGTCTGGGGGCACCAGGGCTAGGAAGAGGGCGTGGCGTCTGGGGAGAAGCTGAGCTAGCACAGTCTGTCATTGCCACCCACCCGAAAGTCAGGGCCCACCCAAATTTCCACCCAGCCTCCCAGAGTTACCTGCGAGACGGAATCTCCTGTAGGGGAGAGGGAACCACACACCACTGTGCCAATGCTATTCAATGTTCATGCCAAGCCATCCACACTCCCAACCACCACCCTCCTGGGTGCAGATCCATTGGGCACCCAGTGGGGGCAGAAGGGGGTAGTTAATGGGGAAACATACTGGGACAGGTAAGACTGTAATTAAACCCCATGTCATGAAACCCTGTCAAATGCTCCCAGAGTGTGAAATCTGGTGCAAATGCCCTTGCTCTGCCTCCAGCGCAGGAAGGGCTGGGGTGCTGGTGTTGGCGTGTTATCAAGCAGACACTCTGTTTCCTTTGCTTCTGGGAAATGACTTCATGGCCTTAAAGGCAGCAGCGGTGAACTGGGCCCCTCTGTTAGCTCCAGGCCTTCAAGGAAGTGTGTAAGCCAGTGGTTCCCAAACTTTAACAACCTGTGAACCCCTTTCACTAAAATGTCAAGTCTCGCGATACCCCTCCTAAAAATGAATATTTCCAGGGATTTTCTCCTTTACCCGAGTAGAAATTATAAAAGCAGTGATCTGGGAAATATAACATTTGTTTTTATGACATACTTATTACACACTATTTATTATTAATTATTATTTATCATTACAGTATTTTTATTACATTATGAAAATGGCAACACTCTTCTGAGATCTCACTTTTGTAGCTTGTATCTCTTTGAATAAGCCTGTTATAAGACAAGGCTCCTATGTTTCATCAAGGAGTATCAGATGTGAAACAGCAGGAAGGTATTTAAGAGCCAACTCAAAGAGTTCCTCCTACACAAGCATTCGGGCCTTGAGCAGTCCAGGCAAACAACACATATTAGACTAGCTGCCTATTTAATTTTAAAAACAGCAAAAAATATCCACCTCCCTTTCCATTTCTTATAAGGAGTCTTGAAGTTTGATAGAGATTCTTGCTTTGATCTACAACCTATCCTGGAAAATGATCCCTCACTCTCACAGACCTTGGGAGGCAGGCCAGTTCTCGCTTACAGACAACCCCCCAACCTGAAGCAAATACTCACCAGCAACTACACACCACACCACAGAAACACCAACCCAGGAACCAATCCTTGTAGCCAACCTCGTTGCCTTCTCTGTCCCCATATCTACTCTGGCGACACCATCAGAGGACCCAACCACATCAGCCACACCATCAAGGGCTCATTCACCTGCACATCTACTAATGTTATATATGCCATCATGTGCCAGCAATGCCCCTCTGCCATGTACATTGGCCAAACCGGGCAGTCCCTCCGCAAAAGAATAAATGGACACAAATCGGACATCAGGAATGGTAGCATACAAAAGCCAGTAAGTGAACACTTCAGTCTCCTTGGTCATTCTATTACAGATTTAAAAGTCACTATCATTGAACAAAAAAACTTCAGAAACAGACTTCAAAGAGAAACAGCAGAACTAAAATTCATTTGCATATGTAAGGGGACTGTTGCCCCCTTACTAACACTCAGTGGGGTGTTTGGGTTGGCTGCTCCCAGCACTAAAAGGGGAAGGGTCGATGGCAAATCAGGAGCCTGAGACTGACAGTCCCCAGGAACAATGGGGAGAGGCCAATGCTCCAGATCAGCCTGATGGACAGGGCGGGCAGCTAATCAGGGAGTCAGGAGGCCAGGGGGTCCCGTCCTCAGTGTGAACTGGAATGGCCTGAGTCAGATAGAGTGGGGCCGAGCTAAGGAGAGAGCAGGGGCCCGAGCTGAGCTGCTGGGAGCAGAGCTGCAGCCCCAAAGCCAGAGCACAGCCCAGAGAGAGCAGAGCCGCCCTGGGAGCAGAGCTGTAGCAACCAGAGCCAGAGGGGCCAGACAAGCAGCCAGGAAGCAGGTCAGAGCTGGAGCAGAGTCACAGAAGCAGCCTGCAGAGCAGAGCTGTGCTGGGGGCAGAGCTGCAGCAACCAGAGCCAGAGAGGCCAGAGAAGCAGCCCAGGGAGCTGGAGGCAGAGCAGCAGCAGCAGCCGTGCTGAGGCAGAGTGGAGCTGGAGCCGAGGCTGGAGCAGTCCGGAGCTGGGGCTGGGGCAGTCCGGAGCCGTGTGCAGTCCGAGTGTGGTGAGCAGCTGGGGAGAGTGAGGGGGACCCTGGGCAGTGGGCCCAGCACAGGGAGACGCCTCAGCCAAGAGGCTCTGCAGGCCAGACTTGCAGGGGGATCATAACCCCGACCGGGCGGGGGCGACGCTGGGAAGAAGGGTCCTGCCACCTAGAGCCTGAGAGCGTGTGGCCACCACCAGAGCAAGCGTCCAACCCACAGCGTCCCTGCAGCACAGACAGGGCCTGAGAAGCAGGCCTGGGACCTACAAGGAACAGACTGAACTGCCCTGACGTACCAGAGACACCGTTTGTAATGTTCCCTGCCACAGAGCAGGGTGATGTGTTTTCCTTTAACCTTTCCCATTTTTCCTTATTCTTTTTTAAAATTAATTGTTAATTAAACAACTTGTATTTGCTTTAAATTGAATGAAATGATCAGTGGGTCAGGGAGGTGCCCAGTGCAGAGAGAGTACCCCGGAGTGGGGACACCCTAGCCCCTGTCCTGGGTGACCACAGCAGGGTTGGGGGTCGAGCCCCCCAGGAATCCTGGGCCCAGCCTTGTCGGGGTTTACGAGGACACTGCCAGACAGGAGAGTGGAAGGGGAGTCCTCAAGGGCAGGGAGGCCTCTGGGTAAAGGAAGTGGGAGCGAGGACTCGGATCCTTTCGCTAGCCCACTTCACCGGGGTAGTGCAGAAGCCAGGAAAGTTCCCCACAATAGCGGGACCATTCCCCGCTTACACATATTTAACACCATTAATCTGGGCTTGAATAGGGACTGGGAGTGGCTGGCTCATTACAGAAGCAGCTTTTCCTCTCCTGGAATTGATACCTCCTCATCTATTATTGGGAGTGGACTACATCCACCCTGATTGAATTGGCCCTGTCAACACTGGTTCTCCACTTGCGAAGTAACTCCCTGCTCTCCATGTGTCAGTATATAATGCCTGCATCTGTAACTTTCACTCTATGCATCTGAAGAAGTGAGGTTTTTACCCACGAAAGCTTATGCCCAAATAAATCTGTTAGTCTTTAAGGTGCCACCAGACTCCTTGTTGTTTTTGCTTTGATCTGCTTAGCTCTTGGGAGTCCACGGGCTTTGGCTGCTGGCCCCGTGCTGCCCAGGGTTCCTAGGGACAGCTCTGTCCGCCATTAGGGAATTTTTTCCTGAGAACCCCCTGTAACATTTTGCGCACCCCCAGGGGTTCACGAACCCCAGTTTGGGAACCACTGGTGTAAGCCATAGTGCAAATGGAGTAGCTGAGAAGAGAGAGGGGAGCTGTATGCCCCCTGCCAGTATCCCAGAGGAAACACTCTTGAGCCCAGGTTATTTTCCCAGCGATGCAGACACATGCCTGGCAGTCAGTCAGGGAAGGTGCGTGCATGTGAGGCTGCCTCCTGACTCCATGGGAGCACAGAGTCCTACTGACTTGAAGGGAAATTCCGAGTCCTGAAGCCCAGGCCAGAGAAATAAGCTCTTGGCCTCTCCTTACCAAGGAACTAGAGGCAGGAAACAGCATGATGATGGCGCTGTCTCCAGACAAAAGTGGGGCCACTGAGGCAGCTGCAGGGCACAGTCCAATCTGTGACACCCACCCACAGGTGGGACATGCCTAAGTAAAGTGCACAACAGCTGCTTGGGAGATGACTACGGTAACTACAGACAGGAAGGAGAGGGGAACTTCTCCCCCCATCAGTAACTGCCTGATGGTCAGTGAAAATGTACAGGACCCTGAGCTGGGTGAGGGGAGAACTGCTGCTCACGTTGACCCAGTGTGTGGGGAGCAAAAGGCAACCCCAGTGGGCTGGCAGAACAATAGTCTTCCCTCCCCACTCAGAGAAACTGAAGTGAGGCCAAGAGGGGTCCCTAGGCCCCAACCTCCGAGGAGGTGAGGCAGAGAAAGGGATTTGGCTATGGGGGAGGTTTGAAGCATCTCCCTTGCCCAACCTCTCTGCTGTTAATAACAGTGCATGGCTGACAGCTGCTTCACAGGGAGTCAGACCTGCCTTGTTCCTCCCTTTGGGCCAAAGAGTTGCTTCCTGAAATACTCCAAGGTGTGGGTGGGGAACTTCAACCCACCGCCACAGCAGTGGGCACCTTGAGGCAGAGCCGGCGCTAGGCATAGGCAGACTATGCAGTTGCTTAGGGCAATTGCTTAGCAGCTCAATGGCCCCCCCATTGGTTTTTTATTATAAGAACTTGTCTGTTTTATTATGGGGGTGGGGAATATTCCTGCTTAGGGCCCCCCATGGGCTAGCACCAGCTCCGTCTTGGGGGACAAAGGGACACTCCCTAGGAACCAAATGACAGGTCTCAAGTTCACACCCGAAGGTTTTGGGGTGACAGGAGTAAGAGGGGGCACATGAGAGCTCCCCCTACAAATGCCCTAAGGTCTAAAGAGAGAAATTACATAGGAGGGTTTTCAAAAGACTGTATGGATTTATGACGGATGTGTGCTGGCTTCTCTGCAGAATGGTTATAAGGTGAATAGCTGAAATGTGAAATATGAAAGGTAATGACAGAATTGCCATCCAAGATGCTGTGTGGGTCCCCTAGTTACATCCACTTCCTTATGGAGGACATGTGAAAAATATTACAATTGCAAGGAATATCTTTGGGGCCCACATTCTATTAAGTTTATGTATCACTGTGGGCCAGGGATTGTATGCAACTCCAGGGGGCAGGGTGGTAACAGCTGTGGTAACAGCTCCTCCAGAAACCAAAAACAGTGCTTTTGTGTGTGTGTGCGTGTGTAGAGGTGATTAAGGTGAATTACTTGGGTTGTAAACTCTTCCGGAGAGGTACCACCTTCTAGGGAGACCTGTATATCCAAACTGGGTTTTCCTGAGACCAACAAATAAAGGGCTTTTGACATCAAAATGCTGAGTTTAAACTGACCCGGGGCCTTTTTTTTCTGATCCAGCAAACAGACAGGACCTTCTGTCCAAGGGGGGGGCAACCTTTGTGGAAGGTTGGAAAGACTTTGGCCTACGAGGTCCCCTAAGACTGATTGGTGACGTCTGGTGAGCTTCAGGCTTGTGGAAAGGCACTTGGATTGTTTTCATATGGTTTCTCTGTAATGCTTTTACTATATGAATAAATGTGCTTGCTTAGAAGAGCTGGATGCTAACTTGTAGCTGTTGGCAATAGGCTGTTCCCAGCCCATGGAGAGACTCAACACACAAGCACTAGCCGTTAGGCAGCCTGGCTTGCTCTGGATATCACAGTGTAAGGAAGGGAACTGTGCAGCCTTAAAACCCCTGGTCAGAAGGGAGTGGGACAAGGGTCCCTGCCCAGAGACAGGTGACAGCAGGGGCACACAGGGAGTCCATGGCTGCGCAGAGAATTGACTCTGAGTTGTCTAAATCCAAGGCCAGTCCCTGAGCACTACCTCCTCCCTAAGCACTGGGCTGTTCCCACTCTGCTGAGGCCCACTGTTAATGAGGGGTCAGGTCCAGTCCTGTCTGGGTCTGTTTGAGGGGTCTGGGACCTGCTCTCTGGCTCAGGTAAGAAATGCCAGGTTCTGGGTCCCATGCATGGCGAGGTATGTGGCCCATTCCCAGAGAGATTGTGGCTGCGTCAGACTCATCTCTCTCAAGGGATGAGGGTTTTATTCCACCAGACAGGTCGCAGTCTAACTGGCCTGTCAGGTAAAACCTACTCCATGTCAGGCCCTGGTTCCTGTCTGACTGAGGAGTCCAGCTCTGTAACTGGATCCCAGACACCTCGCTCTGGGCTTTAATGGGGAGATGTGATGGGGCCCTTTGAGCCTAGCACCTGCCTGGGAGTTTGTGAGGGTGGGATTGGTAGGATAATATCCCTGGTCTAGGGTTTCTCAGCCCTGGACTCTTGCCTCTGGGAAGGATGGCCTAGTGGTTCAGGCTCTGAGTCATACACAGAAGACCCAGCTTCAATTCCCAGTTCTGCCAGACTCGCAGGGTGCAACCTGAACCCCTGAACTGCTGTGTCACCTTAATTCGCCGGCCAGGGTGTCTCTGACAGTTCTCTGCTAGTGAGAAGCAGCTGCTTCAGGCCCTGCTCACCCAGCCATTAGCTTGTAAAGGCACACCCAGCAAAGCTACATGAATGCTCTCCCCATCACTCATGAGCTACACACAGAGCAGCCCCAGCCAGTGATCTAGCCCCAGACTTACACCCCAAGCAATATGCGTCTTGTACTGCCTACTTCCCTCACTGTGCAGCCCAAACCCATATAAAGTTTATCATCCCATCAAAGGGTAATGAATATGCAACAGCCTTTGTCAACCTGCCTAGAGACTCCCTAGACACTTCAATGAAAACTCCGCTGGTTTAGATAAAACATTGAAACAAGTGTATTAACTAAAGAAAGGGATTGTAAGGGATAAAGGCAGACAAGTCAGGATTGGTTATGAAAGAAATAAAAAATAAACATGCAAGCTATTTCCTAAACTTTACCAAGGCCAATAGTTCTAAAAGCAAATGAGGTTATCTCACCATTAGTTGCCACACATTTCAGAGGCTGTCTCCTTCCAGCTTGGGACCACCCCTCCCACAGATGCTTCTCTTTGACTTCCAACCGATCTTGCTTTCATGTGTCAAGGTGGGGGAGGAGAGGTGACCAGAGGCCTTTTCCGCTCCTCCTTATACCCCAACTCTGTGTTGGAAAAATGCTAGCGGGGTCCTGGGGTTAGGCAGTCCCATTGCCTACATGCTCTGCAACTGTCCTTCAAGTGAATTGCAAATTCTTGTTTACACCTTCTGTGCATGTGCATTTTGTGTTGTCTCAGAGGTGACACATAAATCTTGTTTGCAGTTAGCAGTTAATAATTTTCTAAGGCTTTGTCTACACTGGAACTTCGTTGGCAAAACTTTTGTCATTCAGAGAAGCTCCCCCCTCACGCCCCGCAACGACAAAAGTTTTACCAATGAAAAATGCCGGAGTGAACAGTGTAGGGTGACCAGACGTCCCGATTTTATCGGGACAGTCCTGATTTAGGGGACTTGTCCCGCGTCCCGACCTTACATCGGTCGGGACGCACTTTGTCCCGATACCGGGGGGACCGCGGCAAGCCGGCACTGCTCACCTCTTCTTCCGGGCCCTGGGGCAGTGCAGCTGAGTTCCTGCCAGCCGGCAGGTGCCTACAGATTGCTGCAGCCCCACTCCCCAGGCACGCACAGAGGCAGGGGCGGGACTTGTAGGCACCAGCAGCGAGCCCCCCCGCCCCTGCCCCCCTCAACCTGACCCGTGCGCGAGCTAGCGGACAGGAGCTAGAGGGACTCTCCCTCCTCGCCCCGCTGCCAGCCCTGTGAACATGGCTGTAGCACGTCCGCGCTTCTCCCTCCTGCTCCTCGCCCTAGTTGCTCTGCTCCTGCCCGCACAGTGGTCCCTCTGCTTGGCCGCCAAGCACCTGGACCGGTGCTTCGCCGAGTGCAAGCGCTGCACCGACCCAGAGTGCAGCAGTAAGTGGGTGCGGGGCGCTGGGGTCCCCGGACGGGACCTGCCTGCTGGATCCTGAGGCTAGCACTGCGGGGCGGGGGGGGCTGTGCCAGGCAGGCTCTGGGAGGGAGGACGTGGGGGGGGTCCGATGCCGCTCTGGGTAGCCCGTGCGGGATGGGGTGATGATGCTGCAGGGACGGGAGACCCATGGGGAGGCTGGGGTGGAGGCAGTGCTCTCAGGGCCAGCCCTCGGGCAGGGCCACGGGGCCGCACTTGTGGGAACCACAATCCGGCCGTGAACCAGATGCTTCTCCATCCCTTTAAAGGGCCAGTAGCCCAGCGTCCCGTCGGGCGGGTTCTCCCACACGTGCCGGTCCAGCCCCAGTGCAGGGTGTGAGGGGAGGCATGTGTTTGGCCATCGGCTCCCCAGCCCCATCTGCAGCGTTGGTGGGTTCCGAGCGGAGCAGGAGGGACGAGTGGCAGTTGGCCGAGAGGGGGCAGAGGGACGGGGCTGGGGGACATGGCCTGAGCGCACCCTCTGGCGCTGGGGGGGAGGCTCCAGGCGCACACGGGGGAGGGGCTTGTTGTTTTTTTTGCTCCCCCCCACGTCCTGATTTTTCACTTCTGTCATCTGGTCACCCTAGAAAACAGTGCTTTATCAGCAGGAGCGCTCTCCTATCGACAAAGCTGCTACTGCTCATTCCGGGTGGAAGTTTTTTGTCGGCAGGAGAGCTCTCTCCTGCCGACAAACAGCAGCTACACTGCATGCCTTTTAGCAGCACATCAATGGATTTCCTGCAAGAGACGGTTCCAAAGCTGGGGTGGAATCCTGTGGATCTATGATTTAGATCCCATCATTTTTTATGTAGAGTTGGGATTCTGTTTTCCAATGTGCATTTCTTTGCATTTATCAATGCTGAATTTCATCTGCCATTTTGTGGACCAGCCACCCAGTTTTGTGAGCTCCCTTTGTAACTCTTCACAGTCAGCCTTGGACTTAACTATCTTGAATAATTTTGTATCAACTATACATATAAAATGATGGGTCTAAATTAGCTGTTACCACTGAAGGAAGAGATCTTAGAGTCACTGTGGATAGTTCTCTGAAAACATCCACTCAATATGCAGCGCCAGTCAAAAAAGCAAACAGAATGTTGGGAATCATTAAGAAAGGGATAGATAATAAAACAGAAATATCAGATTGCTTCTATATAAATCCATGGTACGCCCACATCTTGAATACTGTGTGCAGTTCTGGTCGTCCCATCTTAAAAAAGCTATATTGGAATTGGAAAAGATACTGAGGAGGGCAACAAAAATGATTAGGGGGTGGAGTAGCTTCTGTATGAGGAGTGATTAAGACTGGGACTTTTCAGCTTGGAAAAGAGATGACTAAAGGGGGATATGATAGAGATCTATAAAATAATGACTGGTATGGAGAAAGTGAATAAGAAACTGGAAGTGGAAGATTGGACAAATGACCAGGGAAGAGTATAAAAATATTGCTCAGGCATGCAGGAGTGAAATCAGGAAGGCCAAATCACACTTGGAGTTGCAGCTAGCAAAAGATGTTAAGAGTAACAAGAAGGGTTTCTTCAGGTATGTTAGCAACAAGAAGAAAGTCAAGGAAAGTGTGGGCCCCTTACTGAATGAGGGAGGCAACCTAGTGACAGAGGATGTGGAAAAAACTAATGTACTCAATGATTTTTTTTTGCCTCTGTCGTCACAAACAAGGTCAGCTCCCAGACTGCTGCACTGGGCAGCACAGTATGGGGAGAAGGTGACCAGCCCTCTGTGGAGAAAGAAGTGGTTCGAGACTATTTAGAAAAACTGGACGAGCACAAGTCCGTGGGGCTGGATGCGCTGCATCCGAGGGTGCTAAAGGAGTTGGCGGATGTGATTGCAGAGCCATTGGCCATTATCTTTGAAAACTCATGGCGATCTGGGGAGGTCCCAGATGACTGGAAAAAGGCTAATGTAGTGCCCATCTTTAAAAAAGGGAAGAAAGAGGATCCGGGGAACTACAGGCCAGTCAGTCTTACCTCAGTCCCTGGAAAAATCATGAAGCAGGTCCTCAAGGAATCAATTCTGAAGCACTTAGAGGAGGGGAAAGTGATCAGGAACAGTCAGCATGGATTCACCAAGGGCAAGTCATGCCTGACTAACCTAATTGCCTTCTATGAGGAGATAACTGGGTCTGTGGATGAGGGGAAAGCAGTGGATGTGTTATTCCTTGACTTTAGGAAAGCTTTCGATATGGACTCCCACAGTATTCTTGCCGCCAAGTTAAAGAAGTATGGGCTGGATGAATGGACTGTAAAGTGGATAGAAAGCTGGCTAGATCGTCGGGCTCAATGGGTAATGATCAATGGCACCATGTCTAGTTGGCAGACGGTTTCAAGCAGAGTGCTCCAAGGGTCAGTACTGGGGTCGGTTTTGTTCAATATCTTCATTAATGATCTGGAGAATGGCGTGGACTGCACTCTCAGCAAGTTTGCAGATGACACGAAAATGGGAGGAGTGGTAGATATGCTGGAGGGTAGGGATACGATACAGAGAGACTTAGACAAATTAGAGGATTGGGCCAAAAGAAACCTGATGAGGTTCAACAAGGACAAGTGCAGAGTCCTGCACTTAGGACGGAAGAATCCCATTCACTGTTACAGACTAGGGACCGAATAGGTAGGAAGCAATTCTGCAGAAAAGGACCTAGTGGTTACAGTGGACGAGAAGCTGGATATGAGTCAACAGTGTGCCCTTGTTGCCAAGAAGGCTAATGGCATTTTGGGCTGTATAAGTAGGGGCATTGCCAGCAGATCGAGGGACGTGATCATGCCACTCTATTCTGCATTGGAGAGGCCTCATCTGGAGTACTGTGTCCAGTTTTGGGCCCCACACTACAAGAAGGATGTGGAAAAATTGGAAAGAGTCCAGCGGAGAGCAACAAAAATGATTAGGAGGCTGAAGCACATGACTTATGAGGAGAGGCTGAGGGAACTGGGATTGTTTAGTCTGCAGAAGAGAAGAATGAGGGGGGATTTGATAGCTGCTTTCAACTACCTGAAAGGGGGTTCCAAAGAGGATGGATCTAGACTATTCTCAGTGGTACCTGATGGCAGAACAAGGAGTAATGGTCTCAAGTTGCAGTGGGGGAGGTTTAGGTTGGATATTAGGAAAAACTTTTTTACTAGGAGGGTGGTGAAGCACTGGAATGGGTTACCTAGGGAGGTGGTGGAATCTCCTTCCTTAGAGGTTTTTAAGGTCAGGCTTGACAAAGCCCTGGCTGGGATGATTTAGTTGGGAATTGGTCCTGCTTTGAGCAGGGGGTTGGATTAGATGACCTCCTGAGGTTCCTTCCAACCCTGATATTCTATGATTCTATGATTTACTCCTTCTCATAAAACAAGAATTAGGGGTTACCCAATGAAATTTATATGCAGCAGGTTTAAAACAAACAAAAGGAAGTATTTGTTCACACAACGCACAGTCAACCCGTGGAACTCTTTGTCAGAGGATGTTGTGAAGGCCAAGACTATAACAGGGTTCAAAAAAGAACTAGATAAGTTCATGGAGGATAGGTCCATCAATGGCTATTAGCCAGGATGGGCAGGGATGGTGTCCCTAGCCTCTGTTTGCCAGAAGCTGTGAATGGGTGACAGGGGATGGATCACTTGATGATGACCTGTTCTGGTCATTCCCTCTGGGACACCTGGCATTGGCCACTGTCGGAACACAGGATACTGGGCTAGATGGACATTTGGTCTGACTCAGTATGGCTGTTCTTATCATCTACAAATGTAACCCACACATCTCCTGACTGTGGTGCTCTTTCCCCTCTGGTGGTACTGAGACCACTTAGAGATTAATGAGTCTGTTACCGCATTAGCTACAAGCCATGTGGCTTTTAGCTTATGCAGTAGAGGCTCATGCATTTAGCTCCAAAGTCCCAGGTTCCATTCTGCCCGCTGCCGACTAGGGTCTGTCATGTTACACAAATTTTGCCACCTCACCATTTAATCCATTTCCAGATCATTGATGAAGATGTTGAATAGCACTGGTCCTAGAAGATCATAGAAGATTAGGGTTGGAAGAGACCTCAGGAGGTCATCAAGTCCAACCCCCTGCTCAAAGCAGGACTGTGACGAAGTGGGGGGTTTCTTGTTTTCTGTGGAGTTTCAATGGTTTGCATGCGGAGGGGGTGGGACTCAGTTTCCCTGGGTGTTACTGGTTTAACGAGGTGAGGGGAGAGGGAGTGTGTTTTGCAGAGGACTGGAGAGAGGACTTGGGGACCCAGCCGATGGCCGGGAGGATGGATACCCCAGCGACTAGTGACCTGGTGACTTGGTGACCCGGAGGCCCAGCTAGGAGACGCAGCCAGTTCTGGCCAGTGGGCGGACAATGGGCTGCAGAGTGAGGACCCAGTGACCTAACCAGCCGGTTCCAGCCAGAGGACAGAAGCGAGGAGAGGAGGCCCCGGTTTACAACCCTGTTTAACTGGAGAGAAGACGATGGACAGAGGTGGGGCCTGGGGCCGGTGATCTCAGATGCCCAGCTGGGAGCAGAGGGGCTCTGGGCTGGAGAGGGGGAGCAGGCAGAGCCCACCTGGATGCAGAGAGACTGGGATGTGCTGGGCTGAGGGAGGCCAGGCCTGAGGCCCTGAGAGTTTCCTGTGCTGTGTTCAACTCTCAATAAACCCTCCTCTTTCATGCTGGCTGAGAGTCACTCCGTTCTAGAGAACAGGGTGGCATCAACCCCTTCGGGGGTGGAGGCCCGGGGGGTCCAGAGCGAGTGGACTCCCCGAGGGGGCCCACGGCGAGAAACAAGTGTGCTAGGGCTCCGAGAGGTGCGGATCCAGGAGGTGGAGGGGCCTGACCCCGAGAGAGAGTGGACCCCCGAGAAGGGCTGTCTCACTAAAAGGGGCACCCCGCACGGACTGCACAGGGCCAAGAGTGGGCACGATCTGTGAGTCCGTGACAAGGACCGACCCCAACTAAATCATCCCAGCCAGGGCTTTGTCAAGCCGGGCCTTAAAAACCTCTAAGGATAGAGATTCCACCACTTCCTTAGGTAACCCATTCCAGTGCTTCACCACTCTCCTAGTGAAATAGTGTTTCCTAATATCCAACCTAGACCTCCCCCACTGCAACTTGAGATCATTGCTCCTTGTTCTGTCATTTGCTACCACTGAGAACAGCCTAGCTCCATCCTCCTTGGAACCCCCTTCAGGTAATTGAAGGCTGCTATCAAATCCCCCCTCACTCTTCTCTTCTGCAGATTAAACAAGTCCAGTTCCCTCAGCTTCTCCTCATAAGTCATGTGCCCCAGCCCCCTAATCATTTTCATTGCCTACCGCTGGACTTTCTCCAATTCGTCCACATCCTTTCTGTAGTGGGGGGCCCAAAACTGGATGCAATACTCCAGGTGTGGCCTCACCAGTGTTGAATAGAGGGGAATAATCACTTCTTTTGATCTGCTGGCAATGCTCCTACTTATCCAGCCCAATATGCCGTTAGCCTTCTTGGCAGCAAGCCACACTGCTGACTCATATCCAGCTTCTTGTCCACTGTAATCCCCAGGTCCTTTTCTGCAGAACTGCTGCTTAGCCAGTCGGTCCCTGGGGGACACTGCTATTCACTTGCTATTCACTATCCACTTGTCTCCATTCTGAAAACTAACCATTAATTCCTACCCTTTCTTTCCTGTTGTTTAACCAGTTACTGATCCATGACAGGACCTTCCCTCTTATCTCATGACTGCTTGTTTTGCTTAAGAGCCTTTGGTGGTGGACCTTGTCAAAGGCTTTCTCCTCTTGTCAGGTAGGTTTTTCCCTTCCTCTGACTATCCTGGTAGCCCTTCTTTGCTGTTCCAGCCTTAATCTTAATCTTTCTGAAACACAACAAGAGACCAGAATTGCACTCACCATTACAGATGAGATCTCAGCAGTGTCTTGTACTATGGCTCATAGGGCTTGTGCTACAAGGCAAAAAACAACAGTGTAGATGTTTGGCTTGGGCTGTGAGACCCTCCCCCCTCGCTGGGTGGCAGAGCCCAGGCTCCAGCCCGAGCCCAAATGTTTACATGTCTATTTCTAGCCCCTGAGCATGTGCCCTTTGAGTCTGTCAGTTGACCTGGGCCCCAAGACTTGCTCTGCAGGTGTTTTATTGCAGTGTAGACATAGACATGGAGCTCTGGCTCCGTGGCATATTGTAGAGTGGAGCTGGCTCCATTCTCCGAAGCTGAGGCAGGCCTAGATCCTGGGCAGGGTCAGCGCATCCCTCTAGTCCAGTGGTTCCCAAACTTTAACAACCTGCAAACCCCTTTCATGAAAATATCAAATCTTGCGAAACCTCCCCCCCCCCCCCAAAAAAAAAAGAATATTTGCAGGGATTTTCTCCTTTGCCTGAGCATAAATTATAGAAGCAGTGATCTTGGAAATAATTTTTTTTTTTATGACATGCTTATTACACACTATTTATTATTACATTATTATTTATCATTACATTATTACTTTTATTACATTATGAAAACAGTAACACTATTCCAAGATTTCCCTTTTGTAGTTTATATCACTTCGATTAAGCCTCCTACATGTTTCATCCAGGAGTACCAGACGTGAAACATCATGAAGGTATTTAAGAAGCCAACTCAATAAAGAGTTCCTCCCACAAGCATTTGGGTCTTGAGCAGTCCAGGCAAACAACGCACAACTACAACAAAGCTTAAACTTGTTCTGCCAGGAAGTCATGGTCACGGGGCTCGGGCTGCCAGCCCCCATGCCCGGGGTCCCTAGGGACGGTTCTGTCCACCATTACAGATTTTTTTCTGAGACCCCCTGATACATTTCATGAACCCCCAAGGGTTCACGAACCCCAGTTTGGGAACCACTGCTCTAGTCCCAAGTGCAGCCTGTGGGTGCCCTCCCCAGCAGGACTGGCAGCCTCAGCACCCACACCTGTCTGGGGGCAGGGAGACAGGCAGGGGTAAGGGTAACTGACCCTCCCTGCACTAGCTTGGCTGGGTCTAGCCCTGCAGGGTTATGCAGAAAGGGTGAATCCCTCCCCCCACGCTAGGCCAAACTGGGCAATGTTTGTATTGTTTTGTTGTGGGTGACATTGCCCTGCCTGGATGCACAGGCAAATCAAAGGAGGTTGTCAGAGACCTGAGGCAGCAGGAAGGGCAGAACAGTAGCCTAGATATAGCCCTGAAGATGGTTTTTCTTCCCAAGGCTAGGACTGAGATCAAAAATCCCTAAGGGGTTAGACAAGTGCCACTGGCAGGAAGCGGGGCTGGGGGTGCGGAGTGACGGGATACAATCAGCATGAAGCAGGCTGACACAGGCAGACTGACAGGTAGACAGATGGAGCCAGGGTCTGTAGCAAGCAAGCTGTAACTTGGTGCCCAGAGAGTACATCTACTGCAAAAGAATCTCGTGGTGGCGAGTCTCAGAGCACTGGTCTGCAGATACAGGCTTGCAGGGCTAAAAGTAGCCATGTCATTGTTCCAGCGTGGGAACTTGGGCTGTGAACCCCACCTCCCTCCCCTGTCTTCAGCGCCTGGGCTCCAGCCTGAGCTGCGTCTACATTGCTATTTTTAGCTTGAGCGCCGGGAGCCCAAGTCAGTTGAACTGGGCTCTGAGATTCACTGCTGTGCTTTGGGTTTTTTTTCCATGTAGAGACATACCGTAATCCAGGCTCTGACTCAGGTTTGAGGCCAAGCCCCTGCTTCTGTCCACAAACAAATCAGTCTGACTCAGGTCAGCAAGTCCTCAGGACACGGGCCCTTCAAACAGTCCATCTGGAACAGCCCCAGACAAACAGCCCCTCCTGCCCCATTGGAGAGGGGGAGGACAGGCTGCTGGGGTTGAGAGCAGCTGGCCCAGACTCACAGACATGGGGTGGGGGGTGGTCCACAGCCGCCTGCGTCAAACAGCAGCAAGTAAATGAAAGTACCATCACTTATTCATGCAGCAGGGAGGCTCTTTTGGTTTTCTGCAAGTCTCCAGCAGAAGGAATTAACTAACTAGGTCAGTGAACATGGGGGATCGAGATGGGCTACGTCTGTTCTGACTCGCTGGCTAATCAGTCAGCCAGGGGAGGAGGGGAGGGCCAGGTGCTGGGCATGGTCTCTGGGTGTCCCAGTGGAACCTCCCTCCCTCTGCCCTGGTCCCCTCGCTCGCCCCCCCCCCCCACCCCCACTTTTCCCAGTGCAGCAGAGATCTGGCTGAGGCACTTTTCTTCTGTGGCTCCTGCCGGTGCCGGGAGCATCCCTGCAGTGGTGTGTGCTTTTGGGGCGCATTGAGATCCCAGAGCAGGCTGGGGAGATATTGATGGCACAGCATCTTCCAGTGCCTGGCAGAAAGCTTTAAAACACACAGTGCTGCTGTTGTTGGACCCAATGACTTCCTCTTCCTGGCGCCAGGGTGATACGGGCACTGGCCCGGAGCCAAGGACTGACCCTCGGGTGCGTTCAGTGTCTGATGCCCCTGCCTGCGTGCAAGGTGCTGGTCTCTCTGGATCGTCGTCTGCAGGGTCTGTGAGTGTGTGGTTTTGTTTACACCTTTGGTCACAAGGAGCCGGGGATGGGAAACACGCTAAAGAAGCAGAATTGTATCTAAACTGGAGCGCTGCTACAAGAGCCGTCTGGCCCTGCCCCAAGACTTGGGCCAAACTAAGCACCTGGCAAGCTGGGCTGGCTTTCTTTGCTGTAGCCTCTGCCCATCTCCCTGGGTGCGGATGTGGGAGAACCAGGATCCCAGTGGTGATAGTGGGAGAGGGGGTGTAATCCATCCAGCTGGGGACTAATGGGAACAGCATTGGGAGAGCAATTCCCACTTGGCCTGATCTCGAGGCTGCATGTGGCCTAGAACCCAGGGCCTGATTCTGACCTCACACCTCTTGGACACTGGTGCATCTCCATTGACTCCAAAGGAGTTAATCCAGATTTACCAGGTTCTGGACCCCTTTTTTCTGGGCTCCCCTGACCCAAACCCACAAGCTTCACTAAACAGGCCAGGTGTGGCTGTGGGAGCGGAAGCACCTAGTGTCTCTTCAAGGCCCAGCCAGGGGGTCTCGCTGTCCTGCTGTATTACTGTAGCACACACAGGAATGAGTGAATCCAGCCCGGCCTGCAGTGTCATCCAGTGCCTGGCCACGGCAGTCGGCTAGGGCAGGGCGGCACCAGTGGGCAGCTGCTCAGCACTGCAGGACCAACTCAGATTTCCTGGATACGTTTGGGACAATGTGACTTTAGTGGCATCACTACCAATAGGGCTGGGACAGAGAGACACTCCATAGCCTGGAGCAGGGTCTAATGTAAATCAGCTCCTCCTGTTTTATCTGGCCTTTCATTACCCACTGGCACTCTGTGGTCCCTCTGTGTCTCAGCCAACTGGCCAGCCAATGCCCTGCAGCCAGATGGGCTGGAGCCACTAGGGGCTGCCTGGCTTGATGCAGCAGTTTGGGTTACATTTGCCTGTACACCATGTCCAGTTGTAACCAAACCATGTCCAGTTGTCACTGGGTGATGCCTCTAGCTGAGCATGTAACTGTCACTGCATCCACACACGCAGGCCACTCCCCACTGTTAGCAAACTCATTGCTTTGCCCAGTGTCATGAGATTCTGTGGCCAGATGCTTAGCAGCAGTAACTCAGCACCACTGCATTGACTTGGGTGCTGATTTCCCCCAGCTGAAGACAGGGCGAAAGGCCCTAGGGATACCCAAACTCTGACCTCTGGCTAAGAATACAAGTGCTGAACCGGTGGGTCTCAACCCTTTTTGGGTTCAGGACCCATTTGTACATCTTGACGGCATGTCATGATCCAGGAAATAGCTGGAGTGCAAAAACACCTGGCTTACTAAACATTTCTTACCCACGCTTTATAATATACACATTCATGTAATACGTTCTCAGTAAGCACCTTGTGCTCACCTGTGTGGCTGGCTAGGCTCAGCTCCCTGCTCTGGACCTTGCAATCTCCAAGGTCTCAGCACCACTCAGATTTGGTCCAGTTCCTCTGACGGGGGGGGCCAGCTGGACCAAATTTCTGCGAGTGGCATTGCAACCTGGTACATGGGGTCCCAACCCAGATAGTCCCTGTCACCAGGACAGAAGGGTGCTGGGCCAAACCTGAGCAGAGCTGCGACCCCATGCACCAACTCACAATGCCTGGAGTGGAGAGCCGAGCCGAGCCCAGCCATCCCCACGGGACTAGAGCCACAGGAGCCGCTACTGCAGGGTGAGTGTAGGGCGAGCTCTGCAACCCCACCGCAGCCTCGCATGCCACCCTGTGTCATGTGCTGGTGACCCCATTTTGGGTCATGACCCCTGGATTGAGAAACCCTGCGCTAAACCCACTTCACTCCCAACAGCTGCGAACGCAGCTATGTCCTGCTCTGATCTCACTCCGAGACTGTCAATTATTGATGAGGAAGGATTCATGTACAAGCTGCCATGTTCAGTGCTAGGAAGCTGCTTTCTCCCTCATGTGCCTTCAGCTTCCTCTCCTCTCTCATGCCCATACTGAGGCTTCTTTCTCATGTGCTGCTATTTACCTAGCAGAATATGATGATGATTTATTGGGTGTACTATGGTAGCGTCCTGGAGCCCATCAAGGCCAGGACCCCATTGTGCCAGGAGCTGTACATTGCTTATTAGGTGTATTACGGTAGGACCCCTAACCCTCTAAAAACTGAAGTTTTCATTCTGCTTTGAACCAAACTCGTGACATTTTTGTTTCATTTTGCTGACTCTTTCCCCAAGGTACATCAGAAATGTCAAACAAAATGAAAAATGTTTCAAATCCCTAGAAGAAACCATTAAACATTTAGTTTCACCTCCGGTATATCACAAGCCATCAATTTCCACCTAGCATTGCCAGCAGATCAAGGGATGTGATTATTCCCCTCTATTCTACATTGGTGAGGCCTCATCTGGGGTACTGTGTCCAGTTTTGGGCCCCACACTACAAGAAGGATGTGGAAAAATTGGAAAGAGTCCGGCAGAGGGCAACAAAAATGATTAGGGGTCTGGAGCACATGATTTATGAGGAAAGGCTGAGGGAACTGGGATTGTTTAGTCTGCAGAAGAGAAGAGTGAGGGGGGATTTGAGAGCTGCTTTCAACTACCTGAAAGGGGGTTCCAAAGAGGATGGATCTAGACTGTTATCAGTGGTAGCAGATGACAGAATGAGGAGTAATGGTCTCAAGTTGCAGTGGGGGAGGTTTAGGTTGGATATTAGGAAAAACTTTTTCACTAGGAAGGTGGGGAAGCACTGGAATGCATTACCTAGGGAGGTGGTGGAATCTTCTTCCTTAGAGGTTTTTAAGGTCAGGCTTGACAAAGCCCTGGCTGTGATGATTTAGTTGGGGATTGGTCCTGCTTTGAGCAGGGGCTTGGACTAGATGACCTCCTGAGGTCCCTTCCAATCCTGATATTCTATGATTCTAGTTACCCCAGTGTGGAGCCCACTAACTTGTGTTTGTTTAAAGCATCTTCCAGACAAGCATTGGCTGGATGTCTTTGGACATCCAGAGATGGAGAATCCACCCTGGCGCTTGGCAGGTTGTTGCAATGATTAATCACTCTCACCGCTCAAAATTAGTGCTTAACTTCGAATTGAAATGTGTCTGGCTCCCTCCTTTTGCTCACTATTCCCTTGTTTATTCAGCCAAGGAGCCCACCAGCCATTGTGTCCACAGCATCGTGCTGGTAGCGCATGCTCAGCTGTTTTTCCACTAACCCTAACCCTTTCGGGTGTCATTGTGCATGCTTCCAGTCCCCATTCGGTAGCCATGGCCTGATTCCTTGTTCCGAGGTGGGGGACCTTGCATTTGGCTACATTCAAATGCATTTAATTTCTTTTCAAAGTTTTTGCCTAAAATAGTTCCCATGTTTGGTCCAGCCCTGGACCCGCCTTGCTGCCCGATGGTCACTGCCCAGCTGCGCTTCCCGAGAGTCTGCCAATGATGTTCAGCTGCTGGAAAAAGAGGCAAGCCAGGCTCCTTGCCCAATCCACTCTCCATGGTACGCTGTTAGCAACTCCATAGCCAAGCCTGCGCCCCTCAGCCCTAACACTGTCAACCACCTCCAAAGGCCGGCACAGACCAAGCCTGGGTACTTGCAGGAATCGCTGTGGCATCTGGACGGAATGCTGGGTGGGGCTGTGATTCCCCAAGACCTCTGAGAATCGCCCAGCCATGCCCTGGAGGGGTGGGTCACGTGCAGTGTTCAGATGCCAGTTCAAGATGGCTTCCCATCAGCACTCAGCCTCCCTGCCTGTCCCCCTACCCCCTGGCTCACTGCTCCTGAGGGGCTCTCTGCATGCTCCAGGCACTGAGTTCCTGGCCATGTTGATCTGTTGTCTCCTCGCAAGTGGCCATGTCCGGTGCATGTTAACATGGCTGGAGGAAATGCTGATCTGTCCGGCCTAATGCCGTGCTCGGCTTTTGCAGCTGGTGGGCTGCTGGAGATGGGAATGCAGATAAGGGGCTGCCTGTCAGATCAAACCATCTTCAGTCCAAGGGTCAGGGGGCCTCACCTAGTGCTAGGCCATCAGCTAAACCCATGGGGGCCTGTTAGTGCTAAGATGTGCTCCTTAGCATTCAATGACAACACTATGAGATGGAAAGTGTGAACTTGTCTGCCCTCCGTGCCCATCCCCCACTCCTGGTCTCTCCAGTGCTGGACCTCCTCTCTGGGCTGGGCCTCCTAGGAACCGTGGGGCTTGCCAGGGCAAGCTGGAATTACAGACAGGGAGTGGCCTGGGCCCACTCCTTGCCCTAGGTGTGTGGCAGGCACCTCAGTTAGCACCTCACAGCCCCAGTGCCCCCCTAGCCTTCGTCCCTCAGCCAGCGATCAGCGGCATCCCCCAGCCCTGAGCTCCCTGGGTGCCTGCGGCAGCATCCATGCCCAGAGCTCTCGCTGCCCTGTGCTGCCAGGGACACCAAGGGCACAGCGTACTCACCTCCTCTTCTTTCCAGGATGTAGTGCAACAGGCTTTCCTGCCCTCCCTCCCTAATCAATGTCTCCTGCTCCCCTCTGCCAATCAGAGCCTTGGGGCCAGGCTTTCCCAGCACTGCTGCTGCTTTGTGGGCGTCACTGGGGCACCCACTGCTTTGTGTCGGCCTCTTGCCCTGAGCTGAGATTCTGGGGTTGGAATCTCGTGACTCTACTGCTCTCAGACTGGGCCCTGGGTGCACTGCCCATGCACCAGCCGCTCATCACCCTGCAGATTGGGTGGGGTTCCTGGCCCCGGCTGCATTTCCTGTCTTCGCTGACTGGTGAGCAGCATGAGTGGCCAGCAGCCTCCTGCAAACAGTGTCTTTATTTAGCAGCTGGATCAATGTGTTGGAGCTCAAAGGATTTTAAAGTAACCAGCCCCGGGCGCACATCCGGCTGCCAGGAACTCCTGCAGCTTTCATACCGGTGCAGCGTCTGCAGCTACCCTGGCTCTGGTGTGGCTCAGGCTGGTTCCTCCTGTGCCCTGGAGTGTCCCATTAAACTATGCAAGGGGCAGGGTCCTTCCTTCTCCAGGACGTGTCTTCCCATGTTGTTTGCTTCAGCCTCTCCTGGTCAATGAGGTCCCATCCAGGACCCGAGTCAGTGTCGGCAGAGCTAGCAGTACTGTCATTGACCCATAGCACCCAGCATTGTCCTGTAAACACCCTACAGTGGAAGCTATTAGGGGACCATCTTGATCCATCTTCTTCCTGGCTGTGGGGTGACCAGAGAGCAAGTGTGAAAAATCGGGACGGGGGTGGGAGGTAATAGGAACCTATATAAGAAAAAGACCCCAAAATCGGGACTGTCCCTATAAAATCGGGACATCTGGTCACCCTACCTGGCTGCCCATCCCAGACAGCCCCTATTAGGAACCACAGAGCCAGGCCAGCACACGGTATTATTAAACAGCTCCCACTGGATGTCACATGACTGGGGCTCTCTGGCCTCTGCCTGGCCCTGAGCAAGTAGCTTGGGAGGAGGGTCTGTTTTCCTTGCTATGTCTTGTTTTCTTCCCCTTCTCCCTTGGGGAGTGGTAAGTTCCCAAGCCCTGCAGTGGTCCCAACCCGCTCTGGAATATTGATGTTTCATCCTGCACCAGCCCCAAGGAATGGGGAGGAGAGACTGGTTCATTCCCAGCTCCTTGAGCCCCTTTACAGCCAGGGCAACAGTTAGCTCTGCTTCAGTGCAATGACAGCCTGGGACAGGGAATGAACTGGGATTCCCTGAGTCTCCATGCTGATCCAGGGCAGCGAGTGGGGCCACCTGCCCCTTCCAAGGGGGAAGCAGCTCTTCACGCTGCCTGCCTGGAGCCTGCACTCATCTGTCCATCTGCAGGGCCAGAGCTCCCCTGCAGACAGCTGTGACCTGCAGAGCCCCGGGGAGTGAGCTGCAGGCAGCCCCTGGAACCCAGTGATGCCGCTGCCTCTGGACAGCCAGCTCTTGGCAACTGGCAACTTTGTAGGAAAGTCTAAAGCAAAGCCCAGCAATTGGCCTCCCACGCCCAAGTGAGGCACCAGCGCTGCCTTTGGCAGCCCGAGGGGCATTTCACCTCCCAAATCTGGGGGTACTTTGAGACCCCAGATCCCGCCTTCAGTTTAAAATTGGGATCTGACTGGCCACACGTACAGCTGATGGATTTCGGGATGTTGGGTCCAGAACAGGCCCATTGCCCCTTTTCAACCCGAGTGGCTAGTCAGAGTTTGAGGCCCTGTGGATGTTCCTGCTGGGAGTAGAAACTGGGGCTAGTCGGGTATTTCTTTGGCGGAGTTTTGTTTGTTTACATAGAATGTGCAAAGTCCCGTGTCTCTGAACGCAGGGGGAATCAAATAGCAGGAACCACCCCTAAGAGCCCCCTGGCCCGGAAACCTCTCCAAGGTTTCTTCCAGAGTCTGCTGCTGTGCTGCCAGCTGCTCCTTACCCAGCTGACTTTCCCTCTTAGTCACAGCCCTTTTCACTTGTCTGTTGTTCTCTCCCATCCTATCCCCTGATCTGGTCACAATATCCAGTCAAACCCTCTGCAAACCTGACGCTAGTTTCAGGGTAGACTCCATTAACCGGGCCCTACCAAATTCACGGTCCATTTTGGTAAATTTCACAGTCATCAGTCTGACCGCCTGGGTAACACAGGCCAGAGAATCCCCTGCATAGAGCCCCCGGACTTTTGCCTAAAACAAGAGGAAGAATAAAAACGTCCAAAATGACAGAGCCTGGGAGATGCTGGGCCCTGACCCGTGACCTTTGCAGCAGCCTGACTCAGGGCTGGGGGCACAACAGTGTCAGAGACAGGCCTCTGTGTCCCGAGTTGGGCACCTGGAGTCACTGCCCAGGTCTGACCGTTTGGAGCCTTTCCAAGCTGAACCCTGCCCTTCACCTGGACTGGGCATCCGGCCAAATGACCCTCTTGGCAAAACCCCTCCAAAGTATGAAAGTCTGGGGTGTGAAATGGTGTGAGAATAAACGCTGGTGCCCTGGTCATCTGTGTACAAAGTCCCAGTGATACAGGCTCAGCATCAGGCCCTTGTCCTCTCCCAATGTCCTCGTGGCTCTGCCAGGGGATGCTGTGTGGCCCTGGATCTTTCAGGAATTTACACACACAAGTACACTGGATTGATATACATCAGTGTAAGAGCCCTTTACAGCGGTGCCACCCCTGGTGTGGATGCCTGACTCTGATCAGCCTAGCCAGTGCACTGTCAGTCACTCTACACACAAAGCCAAACAGGAACCAGTTTAAACTAAATTGCACTCTTTTAAATCCAAATCAGAATGTCCACAGGTTAACAAAACCGGTTTAAGTTAAACCAACTGGTGCAACTTTCTTGTGTAGACCAGGCCTAATGTGTGGATGATGCTACCTCATCCCCTTTCTTGCAGCCCTGGTCTTTCCTCAATGAGAGCCTCTGGCTGGTGAATCAGGAAGGTCATGGTTCTGTCATAGAATATCAGGGTTAGAAGGGACCTCAGGAAGTCATCTAGTCCAGCTCCCTACTCAAAGCAGGACCAATCCCCAAATGGCCCCCTCAAGGATTGGACTCACAACTCTGGGTTTAGCAGGCCAATGCCCAAACCACTGAACTATCCCTCCTGTCCCTTTGCCCCACCCTTATCCCTGGTCAGGGGTGGGGGGCATTCAACTAGCACTTCTCGCTGACTTTCTGCAGGAGTTAGTGTAAGAGGCAAGAGTGTTGACACTGCTGGCAAAAGCCCTGCCCTGACACTCCCTCCGCGGGGAGCATCTATTTCTGTGGCAGGGTCTCTCTGGCGCCAGTGTGCTGCTTGCACCAGGATCTTTCCAGGAGAGGTGCCAAGCTGGAAGCACGGTCAGTGCTTGGACTGATGCTTTATGGAAAAATCCAGTCTGATTTCTACAGGGGCTTCAAACAGTAGACCAAGTGTCTGTGGTGGCTGGATCCCAGCCTGGGCTTTCATGCACACATGTGGTGCTGGAGTCTGTGTATGCTACATCAGCACAGCTCCCTTGGCACCACTGGAGCAGGATCCATTGATACCAGCTCAGGTTCTGCCCCTGTTTCATTTCAGCCTCTCTCAAGGCTGCCGTGATTTATCGCACTCATCCCAAGCACCCAGCACCCCCTACACACCAAGCTGCATCTGCTGGGTGTTTGCACCATCAGTACAAGCACTGGAAATGTTTTCCTCCATCACACCTACACATTTGTCCATGACCAAGACACCTGGGGACAGTGTATTTATGGGCCAATTTCCTCTTACAATTACACAGGTGGACACGGGGGCCTGATCCTCCTTCACACCATGCAGCCATTTGCACTAGTGCAAACTGGCTGTGAGACTGAGCCATCCCCTCCTTCACACTGTGCAGCCATTTGCACTAGTGCAAACTGCGTGTGAGACTGAGCCATCCAGAAAACCCAATTTCTGTTCCATGGTCATTTTCAAATTGGGACAAAGAGCCATAAAGTCAGAACTTTTCACAGAACTGAAACCCCACAATATTTGGAACTCCTGAAAGGTTTCTGCAACAAAATGTGCTCCCCAGTATCCTGGTCAGCTGTGCACTGAAATTGACATAATTTTTGTCAGTTTCCTTGCTGTGCACTACTGACTAGCAGCAATCAAACTGAGCCAGGGCTTGTCTAGGTGGTAAGTTACTGCAAGGCAAGCCAGGCTGTGAATCCACAGCGCAGTGGAGGAAGACCCCAGTTTCAGAATAGCAGTGAAATTGATAAGAATCATGTTAATTTCATTCTGCCCCTGTAAGGTCTTGCAGGGTCCCTTGCTCCATGTCTGCCCTTCCAAGCTGACTGCCTTGGAAGGATTCCTGAGGGATTTCAAGGTCTGTGGTTCAGCTGCTGAGCCACCCAAGCCCTGCTGTGCGGCCTGCCCCAAGGCCGGGTCCCCAGGGCTTCCTGAGCTGCCCAGCGCGTAGGGCAGCTTGTTCTTCAGGCTGTGGAAATCAGACAGCACAGGGAGCCAGCTGGCCCAGCAGTCAAGAAGGCCTGGGGTCCCCAGCCCTGGCCAGTCCTCCTGATGGGATGCTGAGGCGCTAGCAGGAGACCAGGCAGATTTTGAAAATTTGTGTTCTAAGGAAAGATCTATCTAAATCGACAGGTTTTCATAGGTGCTGGAACTAGGGGTGCTGGAGGTGCTGCCGCAACCCCTGGCTTGAAGTGGTTTCCATCTTATCCAGGGTTTGCAGTTTGGATCAATGGCTCTCAGCACCCCCACTATACACATTGTTCCAGCACCCCAGCAGTTTATGCCCGTTTATGAACACTTTGCTGTCCATAAACGCGCATGTGCCAGCATTTCAAACCCCCTTGTGAAACATTGTGACAGGAGTCAAGTGGCAGGCCCAGATCAGCTGGCGGCGCTCTCACTGCCAGCTGGGGTTGTTTGCGTTGCTTGACACTAAGATCCCAGCCCTGTTTGCCCATGGGATTTGCAAAGACTTTATTCCCGCTTCTCCGACCCGTTTCCATCACAGACAGCAGAATATTGGGACAAACTCGCTTTCCCCACAACTGGGCAGATCACCTTGAAAACATGGAACTAGGAGTTTGGAGAGCTGGATTTGACTGCCAGCTCTGCCACCAATCTGCTATGTGACTCTCCTGGCTCCATGCCTCAGTTTCCCCCAGTAATAATTGTGGCCCTCCTTGCTGGGGTGAATGTGTTCAGAGTCACTGAATGGACAGCACCTTGCAGAGCATGAGTAACCAAAGGAGCAATTTTGGTTGAGCCTTACGGCGCTAGAGCCCAGAGCCAAGACAGTGGGTTCTATCTGCAGCTCTGGCACCTCCTTTCCCCTCCCTGTGCCTCAATTTCCCCTTTCTGGATGGGGCGATGACAAAGGGTTATATCAGGGCTGTGTGCTATTATTAGCCGCCCCCTCCTGCGTTGGCGGATCATTAAGTTTTCCCGTCTAGGCAGCGGATGTGGGTCAACGTTTGAGGTTTCGTTGTTGATTTTTTTAAATTTCCTCTTCAAAACAGATCAGCTTCCTCCCTCCCTGCTGACGACAGATGCATGCGTGGGCTGTTGTGCCTCAGTGCTGTGACGGGATGCCACGACTGATGGCCCCTCTCCGGAGCTAGACGGTGATCCGCTGGTCAGCCAGTGACCAGGGTCACGCTGGCGCCCCCCAGCCCCGGTGAGTGACAGACCCTGCTGGGCGGCTGAAACCCCTTGCTCTGGGCACCTGTTCTGAGAACATGCTGGGCAAGGGCTCCGCAGGGCAGGGTTTGCAGGTGGCGCCGGCAAAGAGGAGGGGGTGCAGGGGGAGGGCATGGCAGGAGAGGAAGAGGGTGGGGGTGGGAGGTGAGAGAGGGACCCAGAAGGATGGTGTTGGAGGGGATGTATGGTGGGCAGGACAGTATACATGAAAAAACGGGAAATTACCCTCTTGCTGCTTTGTTTCAGAGGGTGAGATGGGGAGTGGAGACAGGTAGGGAAGTAGAAGGGAGAGGTGGGGTGCAGAGAGGGCAGGAGGAAGAGTTAAGAGTGGGGATGGCAGGGTGGGGAAGGCAGGGTCAGGGCTGTGAGTAGGGATGGTGGGGGGGCAAGACAGGGGGTGGGGAGGATAGGGGCAGGCAGTAGGGGCCAGGGTGGGGGCAGGGTTGGGAATGGGGAGGGCAGAGGGTGGGGTGAGGGTCAGGGCAGGGGGTGGGGGGCAGGGTGGGGAGTGGGGAGGGCAGGGGGCAGTGCAAGGAGTGGGGGCAGGGGAGGCAGTAGGGGCAGGGTGGGGGGCAGAGTTGGGAGTGTGGAGGGAAGGGGGTGGTGGCAGGGTTGGGAGTGCAGGGTGGGGAGGATAGGGGCAGGCTGTAGGGGCAGGGTGGGGGCAGGGTTGAGAGTGGGGAGGGAAGGGGTGGAGTCAGGGTGGGTCTGTCAGGGGCAGGGTTGGGGGCAGGGTTGGGAGTGGGGAGGGAAGGGGGTAGCAGCAGGGTGGGGAAGGCAGGGGCAGGCAGTAGGGACAGGGTTGGGAGTGGGGAGAGAAGGGAGTGGTGTCAGGGTGGGTAGGGCAGGGGCAGACAGTAGAGGCAGGGTGGGGGGGCAGGGTTCGGAGTGGGCAGGGTTGGGGGGGCAGGGTGGGGAGGGCAGGGGCAGGCAGTAGGGGCAGGGTGGGGGGCAGGGAGGCCGGGGGGAATCAGTGGTTTCACCCTAGTAGAGTTGGCATATCCATGCTGAAGCATTCGTGGCCCTTTGCTTCTCTGTCGGGAGGGTCTGTGGCTGCCGTCGCCCAGCCTGTTGTGGGGACCTGGGGGGCAGGTCAGCCCCGGTCTGTTTTGTTGTGGTGGGGCTGCAGCTTCTAGTGTGGCTGCAGCTGCCATTGTGGCGCTGGGGATGGGGGGCTGGCTCGTGTACTGTGTGTGCCCTTCCCCACGGCACCATGGGCAATCAGACTCGCAGCTTCCCAGCATTCCCCTCATTGCCCAGGAGCCAGGGCTGGGGCCTGGGGCGGCCTCGTCCCATGGACTCTGCAGCATATGGCAGCATGGGGAGCTGGCCCAGCCATGGCAGTGCCTGGGAGGGGGCAGGATACTCTCAATGGCCCCTGTGGCTTTGGTACCGTGCCTTGGGAGCTCTGCGCCTCTGGAGGTGCCAAGCCCAGCACACTGCCCAGCGGCAACAGAGCAAAACTGCACAAGGGCAGCCTGGCAGGCACCGGCGTCACTGCAGTGGGCTATGCAGCCTTGGCCAGTTTGACTCTGCATCAGGGAGGGGCCAGGCTCTGCTTCGGGTCCTTTTCTTTTCTTTAAGATTTCCATTTTGGAGGGAGAAGGGGGAGGGGGAGATCAGGGATAGAAGAGGGGGGTCTGTGTCAGTGTTTAGGAGATAGAAGGGGGTGAGTGCCAGGGTCTGGGGGGAGAAGGAGGCTAAGTGCTGGGGTCTGGGGAATGAAGGGGGTCAGGGTCTGGGTCTGGGGGGAAGAAGGGGGGTCAGTGTCAGGGTCTGGGGGGAGAAGGGGAGCCAGTGTCTGGTTTTGGGGAATAGAAGGGGTATCAGTGTCAGGGTCTGGGGGAGAAGGGGGGCCAGTGTCTGGGTTTGGGGGATAGAAGGGAGGTCAGTGCTGTGGTCTGGGGATAGAAGGTGGGTCAGGGTTTGGGGGGAAAGTGGGGGTCAGGATCTGGGGGATAGAAGGGGGGTCAGTGCTGTGGTCTGGGGACAGAAGGTGGGTCAGGGTTTGGGGGGAAAGGGGGCCAGTGTATGGGTTTGGGGGATAGAAGGGGGGCTCAGTTCTGGGGTCTGGGGATTGAAGGGGGTCAGGGTCTGGGGGAAAAGGGGGGGTTAGGGTCTGGGTTTTGGGAATAGAAGGGGGGTCAGTGCTGTGGTCCGGGGATAGAAGGTGGGTCAGGGTTTGGGGGTAGGGGGGGTCAGGGTCTGGGTTTGGGGGATAGTAGGGGGGCTCAGTGCTGGGGTCTGGGGATAGAAGGCAGGCCAGTGCTGGGGTTTGCAGGTAGACGTGGGGTCAGTGTATGGCTGTCATTCTCATGGTAGAGAGGCTTTCTCAAAGAGGAAGGTCTTGCAATGTTTCCTTGTGCTGGTCAGACACTGGATTCTCCTGATCTCTGGGAGTGCGTCCCACAGCCAGACCCCCCTGACTGGGAGTGCGGGGTCCCCAGCTCTCCTGAACTCCCCTGGGTCTGAGATCTGCACTGTCCCAGGGGAGCACAGCTGTTGTGGTGGGTCACAGATTGAAATTCGATCTCTGGTGTCGCTGAGGCTCGTCCCATTAGCTGCGGTGCTGATTTGGACCAAAGCTTTAAACAGCACAGGGAGTTGACAGAGCCAGTGAAGGGACCTGAGCACAGACCTGATATGTTCCCAGGGGCTGAGCCATGGAGAAGGTGGGCAGCCACATGCTTAGGGTGACCATATTTTCCTAAAGGGAAAACGGGACCCTGCGTGGGGCCAGCCTGAGCCCTCCCTGCCTCCCGCCCACAGTGGGCTGGTCTGAGGTCCTCTCCTGCCACGCCCTGGGGCCAGCCTGAGGTCCCCTCTCTCCCCTGTGTGCGAGGCAGCCTGAGCCCCCAGCTGCCCACCTGTGCAAGGACAGCCCAAGGCCTGCCTCTCTTCTCCCCACATGCAGGGAGGCCCGAGGCCTCTGCCATCTGCAGGGCCAGCCCAGCCTGAGCTCCTCTCCTGAGCCCTCCCTCCCATGTGGGGCTGGTATTGCTGCTGCCCCCCCCCAAGTTCCTCTGTGCCCCGCTAGGGGTCGCACCCCCCTTTTTTTTTTGCCAAAACTGGGCATTTGTCCCATTTGCTCTTCCCAATGGACGATCACACAAATGTCCAGTTTTGCCAAAGAAGTCAGGACGATCGGGACAGGGCTTAAAAAAGGGACTGTCCTGGCCAAAACAGGACTCACGGTCACCCTACTCATCCTGCACCAGCTGTAGCCTGCACATTAATCAGCCTCAGCTCCAGTGAGTTAGGGTAACCCAGCGCGGAGATAGGGTAACCCAGAGCCAGAGAGGAGGGCAGAGTTTCCCAGCAAGCTGGAGGTGAAAGGCAGCATTATACTGAGGGCAGCTGGGGGTCCAGGCTCAGCAAGGGGTCACACAGCACCCCGAGGCGCTGACCGCTGGGGGCCGCAGCCTTGGATGGAAGGTGGTGACAGCTTGGCCAGTTATTCAAAGCGTTTCCCCTTCCCAAGGGCTGGAGTCTCCCTCTCTTGGTCTCTTCCAATGTCGACTGGAGCCTGTCTCTGGAAGAGGTGTTAGGCAAACCCAAGTTAGCGGGCTCAGCAGCACAGAGGGACTGGGTGACATTCTCTGCCCTGAGCTATCCCGGAGTCAGACTAGAGGGTCTAATGGCCCCTTCTGTGGATCTATGAATAATTTCCCAGTGGCTCCTGCAGACTCTCCGTGGCTGCTGCTCTGAGCAGGGATTGTTTGTGATGTGCTGGCTGAGCTGGGCGACTGGCGCCTCCTCAGTCATGTGACAAGGCTTCTCCACAAGATGGCCACGCAGGCACTTCAGCCCCAGACACTCATGCGAAGATCGATTTGCAGGAGAATTCACAGCACTTCCCCGTGCAGCCAATATTTGCACAGACACAATCCCGCTTGCACGGGTGCTCAGGAAACGCAGGCGGGTTTGTGCCCCATCCGGGAGTGCACAGGGAGGCTGGGGAAGATGGCAGTGGAAGCGGACAGGGAGTATGATAGGGAGAACTCTAGAAGAGCTCCTTGTTCAGAGTTAGAAGAAATTGGACATTTCTGAAGTTCTTTCCTGTGGTCACAGGACACAGCCTGTTGCTGCCTGTGGTGACCTCAAGCTCTTCGGCATTACCCCAATCGTGGGGGGTGGAGGGGTCCCCAAACATAGGCATCTTGCTCATCCCTCAGGCAGGACCCCACTCCAGTTCTCACTGTGGCAGGAGCCATCAGAGCTAAACCAAATCCCGGCATTGGAAGTGATGGTGCAGGGCATGTTGGGGCCCGAGCGGCCCCTTGGCTGTGATTGGGGCATGGCCACACATTCAGTGGGGTGGGATGGTGGCATTGGCCCTGATGGTGCAGGGAATGCTGTCTCTCTGACCGACTGGCCTGGCAATTCTCCCATGTGGGGCATGGACGTACGGGGGCTTCTGCTTCTAGTTTCTCAGTGAATGTCTCGCTGCACACTGCTTGCTCTGCCACAGGGCCGAGATCTGTTTGCCCTCAGCAGGGGGATGGTGCAGAGAGCTCCCCCTCTGGCACCTGGCAGGGTGCCTCACACCAGCCTAGCAGAGACAGCAACTTAGGGAACTGGGCTGAGACCCTCCCAGCATGTCTTACATAGGCCCTGAGCCACTCTCGGATGCTCATGACTCCTGGTCTGGGCCAGCACAAGACCGATGGCCATGGGCCCCACGGCTGTTGGTCATGTGATTTAGCAATGCAGCATCTATGATATCTGCACGGCTGCAGGGGGTGGGCGGTGGTTTCGGTAGCTGCTGCTGGTGCAAGAATCTCTGAGCTATGCTGAAGGAGGGTGAGTCGCTCGCCTCCCTCACCTGGACACCTGGTGTCTGCCCAGCTGTCACGCTGTAGGAGTTTCCATCTGCAGGAGGGGGCCATAATTTTCCACTCTGTGATTGGGTGGGGTTATCACAGGCCACACACCCCACTGCCCTGGGGTATATATGTGGGGAGGACATGTGGTACTAACCCCACTGTGGGTAGGACATAAGAACGGCCATACTGGGTCAGACCAATGGTCCATCTAGCCCGGTATCCTGTCTTCCGACAGTGGCTGGTGCTAGATGCTTCAGAAGGAATGAACAGAACAGGGCAATTATCTCAGAGGTTTAAGGTTACCCAGAGCATGAGGTTGCGTCCCTGACCATCTTAGCTAACAGCCATTGATGGACCTATCCTCCATGATGACTTTATCTCTTTCTTTTTTGAACCCAGTTATATTGTTGGCCTTCAGAACATCCTCTGGCAATGAGTTCCACAGGTTGACTGTGCTTTGTGTGGAGAAATACTTCCTTATGTTTGTTTTAAATCTGCTGCCTATTAATTTCATTGGGTGACCCTGGTTCCCATGTCATGTGAAAAGGTAAATAACACTTCCCTAGTCACTTTCTCCACACCATTTGTGATCTTATAGACTTCTATCATATCCCCCCTTACTTGTGTCTTTTCCAAGTTGAACAGTTAGAATCTTCTTAATCTCTCCTCATACGGAAGCTGTTCCATACCCCTAATCATTTTTGTTGCCCTCCTCAGTACCTTTTCCATGTCTAATATAGCTTTTTTAAGATGGGATGAGCAGAACTGCACACAGTATTCAAGATGTGGGAGTACCATGGAGTTATATAGTGGCATTATGATATTTACTGTCTTATTAATATCCCTTTCCTAATACTTCCTAACATTCTATTCACTTTTTTGACTACCGCTGCACATTGAGTGGATGTTTTCAGAGAAGTATCCACAATGACGCCAAGATCTCTTTCTTGAGTGGGAACAGATAATTTAGACCCATCATTTTATATGTATAGTTGGGATTATGTTTTTCAATGTGCATTACTTTGCATTTATCAACATTGAATTTGATCTGCCATTTTGTTGCCCAGTCACCCAATTTAGTGAGATCCCTTTGTAGCTCTTCACAGTCAGCTTTGGACTTAACTATCTTGAGTAGTTTTGTATCATCTGCAAATTTTGCCACTTCACCATTTACCCCTTTTTCCAGATCATTGTTGAATATGTTGAACAGCACTGGGCCCACTACAGATCCCTGGAGAACACCATTATTTACGTCTCTCCAGTCTGAAAACTGACCATTTATTCTTCATTTGTCCTGAAGCTGGATCCCCTTGCTGCAGCCAGCCTGGGCCCTGCTGTCCTGTGCAGTACCCAGGACTCTAATCTGCAACGCCCCAGAGGTGCGACAGCCTGTGCTTTGCATACCAGGCCACGGTGCTGCCTGCCAGTACCCCAGCTATCTGGCTGCACAGCAGAACCGCATGCCTGGGCAGGCCCCAATTTCCTGGAATTTCTGTCATGTCCTAACGCACTGACCTGCACAGGGGTGCGTTCTGCCCATGGCGGGTTGCTGGCTGGAGAATCAGCCAGGGCAAGGACAGGCTGTGGCAGCGGAGGGGTGAGGGGGAGGCAGTGTACCCTCTGCATGGAACAGTGCCCCATTCTGTGTGGGCTCCCTGTGGAGCAGCACAGGGGGGCTGGGTGTGGGGGTGGAGCAGGGAGGGGCTGAGGGTTCACACCTTCCCTTTTTCTACCCTGCACTGGACACATTATAGGCTGTAATAGCACCTCTGGGAACTCTGCAGCATGGGGTGGCACCTTCCCAATGCCCAGCCCAACTACCCGGGTAAGGCCATGGCAAGAGAATGAGACCCTCAGATTACTCAGTGCTCCAGCTCTGGGGTCCCCACAAACAACTCTGCCAGTGCCCCTCAGTCCTGACCCAAGCCCTGCTATATCAGCCTAGGGTTCCCCCATCCCTTAGCTCTGTTGGTGAGAGTGGGAGCTGGAGCTGCCAGCAGGACCATTGCTAATGGAGCTGCACGGAGCCCTGTGGGTCAGTTCTCGCTGGCTGCACCCTCTGGCCCTAGCTCTGAGCCGGCCAGGAGCCAACTCTCACCTGCCATGGGATGAAAACTCATGGATCAGGCTTCTGATTTAATGGCAGGTGGTTGGTTATATGGGTGAGACCCAGGGCCGGCTCCAGCGTTTTTGCTGCCCCAAGTGGCAAAAAAAAAAAGAAGAAGCTGCGATCTGGTCATTGTTGCTGGGAAGAGCTCAGGGAAGGGAAGGTTCCTCAGTGTTTCCTCACCAGCCAGACTCTGGGTTCTTCACTTGTCCCGGAGCTGGATCACTGCAGACAGCCTGGGCCCGGCTCTCTTGTGCAGCACCCAGGAAATGCTTCAGAAGGAATGAATAGAACAGGGCAATTATCTCAGAGGTTTAAGGTTACCCAGAGCATGAGGTTGCGTCCCTGACCATCTTGGCTAACAGCCATTGATGGACCTGTCCTCCATGATGACCTTATCCTTTCTTTATTGAACCCAGTTATATTGTTGGTCTTCAGAACATCCCCTGGCAATGAGTTCCACAGCTTGACTGTGCTTTGTGTGGAGAAATACTTCCTTATGTTTGTTTTAAATCTGCTGCCTATTAATTTCATTGCTTTGTGCTGCCAGGCCACTGTGCCTGACAGTTACCCCAGCCATCTGGCTGCACAGCAGAACCTCATGCCAGGGCCCCAATTTCGTAGAATTTCTGATGTGTCCAAATCAGGGCTCATCCCGCCCACTCGCTCACAGATGGCATGAGCTGGGGGTAAGGGGGAAGGAGCCCACAGAGCCCACGAAGAGATGAACAAAAGTTTATAAAAAGATCCCCTGACAAACGTGCCTCACCTGAGTTAAAGCTAAATTGCCCTGTCTTCACTGTTAGGTGCCCTGTGCTGGCTAATTCGAATTCGGAATACACCCCTCTTCCCATATAGACACGCCCTGGGAATCACTCTGGGCGCTGGGAAGGGCAGCAATTCATACAGTCATAGATTCCAAGGCCAGAAGGGCCCACTGTGATCATCAAGTCTGACCTCCTGTGCAACATAGGCCAGAGACCTGCCCCTAAATAGTTCCTGTTTGAACTAGAGCATAAGATAAATCCAGTCTAAAATTGCTAGTGAGGGAGAATCCACCATGGCCCTTGGTAAACTATTCCCAGTCTGAATTTGTTTAGCTTCAACATTCAGCAGGGATCATGTTAGAATCATAGAATCATAGAATATTAGGGTTGGAAGAGACCACAGGAGGTCATCTAGTCCAATCTCCTGCTCAAAGCAGGACCAACCCCATCTAAATCATCCCAGCCAGGGCTTTGTCAAACCAGGCCTTAAAAACCTCTAAGGATAGAGATTCCACCACCTCCCTAGGTAATCCATTCCAGTGCTTTACCACCCTCCTAGTGAAATAATGTTTCCTAATATTCACCCTAGACTTCCCCCACTGCAACTTGAGACCATTGCCCTTTGTTCTGTCATCTGCCACCACTGAGAACAGCTGAGCGCCATCCTCTTTGGAACCCCCCTTCAGGTCGTTGAAGGCTGCTATCAAATCCCCCTTCACTCTTCTCTTCTCCAGACTAAATAAGCCCAGTTCCCTCAGCCTCTCCTCGTAAATCATGTGCCCCAGCCCCCTAATAATTTTTGTTGCCCTCCGCTGCACTCTCCAATTTGTCCACATCCCTGCTGTAGTGGGGGCCCAAAACTGGACACAATACTCCAGATGTGGCCTCACCAGTGCCGAATAGAGGGGAATAATTACTTCCTGCGATCTCTGGCAATGCTTCTACCAATATGCCGTTGACCTTCTTGACAACGAGGGCACACTGCTGAGTCATATCCAACTTCTAATCCACTGTAATCCCTGGGTCCTTTTCTGCAGAACTGTTGCTTAGCCAGTTGGTCCCCAGCCTGTAGCAGTGCATGGGATTCTTCCTTCCTAAGTGGAGGACTCTGCACTTGTCCTTACTGAACCTCATCAGATTTCTTTTGGCCCAATCCTCCAATTTGTCTAGGTCACTCTGGACCCTATCCCTACCCTCCAGCATATCTACCTCCCCCCAGCTTAGTGTCATCTGCAAACTTGCTGAGGGTTCAATTCATCCCATCATCCAGATCATTAATAAAGATGTTGAGCAAAACTGGCCCCAGGACCAACCCCTGGGACACTCCACTTGATATCGGCTGCCAACTAGACATCGAGCCATTGATCACTACCTGTTGAGCCCGACAATCTAGCCACTTTTCTATGCACCTTATAGACCTTTCCACCTTATAGACTTTTATCCACCTTAAAAGTCTTTTCACCTTATAGACCTTTATCCACCTTAAAGGTCTATCCACCTTATAGACCTTTTATTGCTAGATAGAAGAGCCCATTCAGAAATATTTGTTCCCCATTTAGGTACTTACAGACTCTGATCAACTCACTCTTAACTTTCTCAGTTCTGGGCAATGGTAACGGGAGCAGTTCCGGGTGCTGGTAACGGGAGAGGTTTTGGGTGTTGGGAACAGGAGAGGTTCCGGGTGCTGGGAACGGGAGTGGTTCTGGGTGCTGGGTGTGATGGATTTTCCCTGGGGTGCCACCTGGAACAGAGGTACCACTGAGCCTGACTGGCCCACCAGCCTGGGCTTCCTTTACACTGTGCTGCTGTGACAGGTCCTCAAGCCCCCTCCAGCACACATACAGGTAGGGACACTTCCAACTGCAGGTACACACAGATGCTGAGATCAGATCAGCATGGGAAGGCTCAGCTAAGGAACTGCTCAGTTACTCAAGTGCACACCCCACTTTGAAGGGTAAACCCAAAATTATACCATCTTGCGCTGCACAGGGAACTGTACAATGTAAGCTCATAAAATTTGCCCCCTCCCTCAATGTGGAGAGGGATATACACAGCTTTCTGCTCCAAGCAATGACTCACACACACACACTGGTTTTAGACAAAGCAAAAATAAATTTATTAACTACAAAAGATAGATTTTAAGTGATTGTAAGGGATAGCAAACAGATCAAAGCAGATCACCTAGCAAATAAAGCAAAAATGCAATCTAAGCTTAATATACTAAAGAAATTGGATATGAGTAGCAAATTCTCACCCTAATTGTTGGTTTAGGCATTTTGCAGAAGTTCTTGAGGGAAAGCTGCACTTGCAGCTTAAACCCCCAGGTATTTCTTTCACAGTCTAGAAATCCCTCTAGCCTGAGTTCAGTCCTTCTCCCCCAGTTCAGTCCCTGTTCCTCAGGTGTTTCCAAGAGTCTCCTTTGGGAGGGAAGTCAGTGAAGAAACATGATGATGTCACTCCCCTGCCTTAAATAGCTTTTCCATATGGCGGGAACCCTTTGTCTCCAACTTTAGTTCCCACACCTTTCAGTGGAAAAACACTAGTATTCTATGATGGAGCCAGTACCAGGCAACTTGGCCACATGTCTCTGTAGGGCCATAGCAGCAAGGATTTCCCTACAACCCCCCCCCTACACCCCTTCTGAATTTCCCAACATCCCCCCCCCCAGTTTTGTGTATTAGTTACATGCAGTGTTGCCAATTTAGTGATTGTTTGGAAATTTGAATTGAAATTGAAACATTAATACATACTTTAACAGCATATAAAGTGTATGATAAAATATGTGTATCTGAAAAAGTATAATAGATTTGAAAAGTATGAATATAGACTAGCTTCCTTATACAGCTGTTGTTTTTATGATGTCAGTGCCTTCATTTCGGTGATGTTGGCCAAATTATGATTTGTAAGCAAAGTCTAAATGAGCTCTCCCTGACAGCTAGTGATGAACTGGGGGGAAAGGATTCAGGACCAGATTGTATTTACAGTCACACCTAATCTACCTAGGTATCCAGCAAACAGAGCTGTGTTGCCCAAGTGATAGATTTTGGCTGGGGTTGGGTTATAAATCACTTGAATCATAGAATATCAGGGTTGGAAGGGGCCTCAGGAGATCATCTAGTCCAACCCCCTACTCACACCCCCAGATTTTTTTTTTCACCCCGGTTCCCAAAATGGCCCCTTTAAGGATTGAACTCACAATGCTGTGTTTAGCAGGCCAATACTCAAACCACTGAGCTATCCCTCCCCCCCCCCTTTTTTATGCAAACTGGTGGAGTTTTATTACTAAATATACAATAGCACATTACACAGTCAGAGTCCCAGCCCAGCCCCCTCCCCCACCCCCCCCCGAGAAACAATTATAAGTTTGTGGAAGGATAAAAAGGAGAAACGGTTCTGTTCTGCAGTGTTGTGATGGTCAAAGCAGTTACCTACGGCTTTCCCCACAAGCTGCCAATGGAGGTAACTGGAACACTGCCACCCGCTCAGTGCTTAGACACACCCGGCCCCCACCACTTCCCTCCCTTCTTTCCAACAGGGCCTGCTGGAACATGGCACAGGCTCCACTTAATAAGAACACATTCAGTTGGGTAGGATGGTTAGCATGAAAGTGCCGTCTGGGCAGCAGAAGGCAGGAGCACGGCTAATGGAGCTGGCTGAAGAGTCCTCAAGGTTCAAGTTCTAGCGCTTGGAGAGCTCGTGCGATAACCAGTCCAGTCCGTCATAGAGACCAGTGCCTTGGGTTGCACACGTTGCCTGCACATACCAGGTTCTGCCGCGGAACATCTGCAGGCCCAGCTTGTCGGTCAGCTCGCTCACTGCCATGGCATTGGGTATGTCCTGCTTGTTAGCAAACACCAGCAAGACTGCATCCTGCAGCTTGTCCTCCTGCAGCATTTTCTGTAGCTCATCTGCAGATTCCTGCTCTCTCTCTCGGTCATTGCTGTCCACAACAAATATGAGGCCCTGTGTGTTCTGGAAGTAGTGTCTCCACAGGGGTCGGATTTTGTCCTGGCCACCTACATCCCAGACGGTGAAGCAGATGTTCTTGTATTCCACTGTCTCAACATTGAATCCGATGATGGGGATGGTGGTGACGATCTCGCTCAGCTTTAGCTTGTACAGGATGGTGGTTTTACCAGCAGCGTCCAAGCCGACCATGAGAATCCACATCTGCTTCTTGCCGAAGATCTGAGAGAAGATGGCGGAGACCGTGAGGCCCATGGCGGCGGGAGGCGGAGGCCGTGCTATGAGCCCCGAGGCTGCCAATACCGCCGCTGTGGGGGGAGGGTGAGAATGAAATGTTGTTATTCTTATTGTATGAGTAAAGGGCAGTAGAACTGTACTTAGCCTGTGCTGATTGAGGGCATCAAGAGAGAGGGTGGGGACAGGTGTTTTACTTGATGGTCTGCCTGAGTCACAAGTACTATTTGACCTGCCCCTCTCCACTGTTTAAAGACAGAGCTGATTAGGCTCCATAGATAGCCTTTGTTTTGTTAAGTGACCACTACAGCTGAATTCACTGATAATCAGGTCTAAGTGGAAGAGACAGGCCCAGACTGCACTAGCAGCAAGGTTCCCCCACTGAGAGCTCAGCTGAAATCACTGTGAGCTGGGTGGAACCTCAAGAGTCATGTGAACAAACATGGGTGTGGCATCATACTTTCTATTTAAGCAAGAGATACCACACCCTATAAACTGGAGGCCAATGTTAAGTGCATTGTCACTTGTTCATCCTGAAGTTGAATACTGGTTCCGAACAAGACCAGCAAATGCTCACTATCTTTCTGCAAGAAACTCAACTGACTGGCTAGAAGCATATGGTGCAACAGTGAAAGACTCAACAGTTGAAAAAGTGAAGAAGTCTCTCACCACATTCAAAAAATTTGCATACATGGCTGATGAACGGACCGATGCAAATGGGCAAGTACTAAGTCATTGTGTACGTTATCTTGATGTCAGTTGTAGGCCAGTAGATGCATTTCTAGATGTTCAAGTTATAGAAGACACATTGGCTGCATCTGTGACAACCCACATCTTAGAAGAGTTAAATGCTTATCAATTGGACCCCAAACAGACGGCTGCTTGTGCATTTGATGGAGCTGCAAAGTTCTCTGGAAGACATGGTGGAGTACAAGCTTTGCTCAGAGAAAATTGTAACCCTAATCTCTCCTATACACACTGCAGGGGCCATCTACTCCAACTAGCACTAGTACGAGCTGCAGACTCTTCAAAAGACATTTAAAAAGTATAAATTTAATGTCTTCATTATATTCTTTTTTCAGCAAGAGTCCAAAAAGACTGAATATATTGGAAAATATAGAAGATACGCTGAGACTGAAGTTCAAATTAGTCCAACCTGGGAAAACCCTCTGGCTTTCTCATGAGCGATCCTTGGCTGTTGTCTTCAAATTACTCCAGCCATTATTACTGGCTTTGGAAAGTATCTACCAAGATGGGATGGATCGAAGTAGTGAGGTTGGTGGATTACTTTTGCTACTACGTTCAGAGAAGACCATTGCCATTCTCTCTCTTTTCAGAGTAGCAGCCGTGTTAGTCTGTATCCGCAAAAAGAAGAACAGGAGTACTTGTGGCACCTTAGAGGCTAACAAATTTGAAATTTGTTAGTCTCTAAGGTGCCACAAGTACTCCTGTTATTCTCTCTCTTGTAAGTCTTCTATTGAAACCACTTGGGTCATTAAACAATGCCATCCAGGCATCTGCTACAACAGTAGTAGATCTTTGTCCAGCAATAGAAGCTACATTTGGATCAATCAGAGAGCTATCCATTGAAAAAGTACTGGAAGAAGCAAAGACTTCAGTTCAGAAGGTGACTAATGTATTTTAGGGGGGGAGGAATAGCTCAGTGGTTTGAGCATTGGCCTGCTAAACCCAGGGTTGCAAGGTCAATCATTGAGGGTTCCACTTAGGGAACTGGGGTAAAAATCTGTCTGGGGATTGGTCCTGCTTTGAGTAGGGGGTTGGACTAGATGACCTCCTGAGGTCCCTTCCAACCCTAATCTTCTATGATTAATGAAGGCATTTATATTGAATCCTTAAGTGAAGAGGACAAGAAGTGCTTAAGACAACTGAAAAAGTATGCAGACTTTATTCTTAAAAATCTACAACTGCGACTTCTAGATTCTACTCAACCTCTACATAGCTCGTACAGATCCCTGTCCTATAAAACACTGACAGTTGAGTGGAGTCAGGCACTACCAGCAATGGGGCTGCCATGTGCTCAGGACAGAATAGAGAATTTGAACACAGAGTGGAATATCATACGATGAATGAATGAAGATTTGACTTCAACTTCTTTTTTATCATCACTAGTGGCTCAACCTGATCTTTATGCTATGTTTCCTGAGATGAAAGAAGTAGGAATTCATCTCTCGCTACTCCCAGTCACAACAGCTACAGTCGAGCATTCTTTTTCATCACTGAATAGAATTTTGTGTTCTGAAAGAAGTCGCCTTCTGCCTGATCATGTGAATGAACTAATGAGGATATCAATTGAAGGAATGGAAGTACTGGACACACAAGAAGCCACCAAAGATGAACGCGTTGCATTCAAAAAGTTCATTAACAGAGTTGTGCAAAATTACAACAAGAAACCAAGAGGGACATAGAAGTCGTACTTCATAGAATGCTTGAGTAGCCAACTTTAATTTGTGTGATGATTTCAAAACATGAGTTAAATCTAATAAAATGGCCATGAAACAGTTTTCAGTTTTTACTATGGTGCCATTCAGCCCACCTTCACCCTCATGGTCTCACCCCTCATTGGCCCTGACCCCCCCCCTGTAAATTCAAACACCCCCCTAATTTCAATTCCTGGGGAAAACACTGCATAGCAGCCATGTGTCAGAAGCTGTTTGTAGCATCCCCAGGAAGGCTCCCCGATGGGAGATAAGCATCTTCTAAGACCTATTGTTCTTCCTAATGGCCCTTCCCAGCCAGCCATCTAGACTGATTTCATTCTGCCTAGTGGGCGTTCCCCAGGTGTACACACATTGGTAATAGATACATAGACAATATTCCTAACTTCAGATAGCAAAATGATTCATGCATACAAAAAGCATAATCATATTCAGTAAATCATAACCTTTCCAGTGATATCTTACATGATCTATCATGCATAAAATACATCATAGTTATGCCATAATCATATCATAATAATATTACTATGAAGAATATGGGGCATAATGTCACACTGGGAATGGAGCTGGGACTGGGCGCGGTTGTGAGTACTGGGACTAGGCAAGGTTCTGGGTGCTGGGAACGGAAGCAGTTCTGGGCGCTGGGGAATGGGAGAGGTTCCGGAAACTGGGACTGGGCGCGGTTGTGGGTGCTGGGAATGGAAGAGGTTCTGGGTGCTGGGAATGGAAGCAGTTCTCGGTGCTGGGAATGGGAGAGGTTCCGGGAGCTGGGACTGGGAGCAGTTGTGAGTGCTGGGAATGGGAGAGGTTCTGGGTGCTAGGGAAAGGGAGAGGTTCCAGGCGCTGGGAACGGGAGAGATTCTGGATGCTGGGGAATGAAAGAGGTTCCGGGTCCTGGGAATGGGAGCAGTTCTGGGCACTAGGGAATGGGAGAGGTTCCGGGTGCTGGGAATGGGAGCAGTTCTGGGCACTAGGGAATGGGAGAGGTTCCGGGTGCTGGGAATGGGAGCAGTTCTGGGCACTAGGGAATGGGAGAGGTTCCGGGTGCTGGGAGCCCATGGCAGGCATGGCTCCCCTGGCAGGCTGCAGAAGGCAATCCCCGGCTGTGCCCTGTCAGCAGAAATCACAGGAGGTGTGGCTCAGCTCAGACGTGGATGCACTGACTGACTGTTGGTTTCTCTCAGGGTCTTGGCTCTGCCCAGAAGGTCCTGTGGCCCTGCGAGCCATGGAGGCTGCATCAGTGCTGAGCCCCTCATCCTGGGAGAAGCGCAGAGCGTGGGTCCGGCAGAGCCGGTGCTGGCGTACCACTGTGCTGGAGGAGGAGGCAGCGGTGGCCGTGCAGGATGTGTCTGGGCTGCAGCCACCGCATCTAGACGATGTCTTCCTCGAAGGTGGGAGAGCAGCTAGGGAAGTGGGCAGGGGTGGGGCGTGTGTTTGGGGGAACCGGGTTCTTCCTTTAGCTCCTGTGCTGTACTTCCCAAGAGGTAAGTGCACGGTGGGACTTGGACAGCGTCCACTCTCATTCACCATGAGCACTGGGCAGAACAGCACCTGTCCCGCCACCTTTTCAGATCTGCAAAAACATCCCTGAAAAAGTTCAAGTAACTGGAAAATTTTCCCATCAAATGACCCTGGCTCCTGACCCCGATGACCCCATTGCAGATCTTGTGCCCAGCCCTGTGGCTGCTTCCCTGACCCTAACAGCTCATTCCTGAGGCCATGGCCCCCAACCCCAACCCCTGCCCCTGTTCCTGGGGCTGAGACTCTCCCTGCAGAGTGGCCAGGGCCAGGACTGGACCTTCCCTCTTGGCCTGGCACCCTCTGTCTACAGGAGGAAGATGCTCAGTGCTCAGCCCGAGAGGTGAAGCTCCCAGCCAGTGGAGAACCCACTTCCCAGGGAAACCCACTGAGATCCCCAGGCTGGTGCACCCACCCTGCTCATCCCAATGAGCACGCTGTTCTGGGGTGGGCCTTGGGGAGGTCATGGGGCTGTTGGCACAGAGAGGTACAGGGTGGGAGTGCTGGGCTGGGAAGGGGGAGGGGAAAGGCTCTCTCTGGTTTATTTGATGGACTTTTGTATTTCCAACAGGAAGCTCCTCCAGCAAGATTGAGACCTGGCTGCAGGATTGTGGGTGAGTCCAACTGCCCTCTGTGTGTAAGAGTGTGTGTGTGTGTGTGACTGCTGCCACCTTTTCTCTCTGTGTGTGTATGTATGTGTGTGACTGCTGACCCCAGCTCTGTATGTGTGTGTGTGTGTGATAGAATCATAGAACCATAGGGTTAGATGGGCCACAAGGGTCATCTAATCTAACCCCCTGCCAAGAGGCAGGATTTGTTGTGTCTAAACCATCCCAGACACATGGCTGTCCAGCCTCCTTTTGAAAGCCTCCAGTGAAGAAGCCTCGCAGGGCGTCTGTTCCACGGTCCTACTGTTCTTACAGTTCGGAAGTTTTTCCTGAGATTAAATCTATATCTGCTGTGCTGTAGTTTAAATCCATCGCCTCTTGTCCTGCTCTCTGTGGCAGGAGAGAACTTTTCTCCATCTTTTTTATGGCAGCCTTTCAAATATCTGAAGATTGCTATCACTACCTGAAGGAGTTTCCAAAGAAGATGGAGCTCAGCTGTTCTCAGTGGTGGCAGATCAAAGAACAAGGAGCAATGGTCTCAAGTTGCAGTGGGGGAGGTTTAGGTTGGATATTAGGAAACACTATTTCACTAGGAGGGTGGTGAAGCACTGGAATGGGTTACCTAGGGAGATGGTGGAATCTCCACCCATAGAGGTTTTTAAGGCCCGGCTTGATAAAGCCCTGGCTGGGATGATTTAGTTGGGGATTGGTCCTGCTTTGAGCAGGGGGTTGGACTAGATGACCTCCTGAGGTCCCTTCCAACCCTAATCTTCTATGATTCTCCTCTGTTCCAAATTAAACATATTCAGTAACTTCAGCCTTTGCTTATATGGTTATATGGCTGGCATTCCACCCCTTTGATCATCTTTGTTGCTCCCCTCTGGATCTTTTTCAGTTTCTCTCCATCCTTTTTATACAATGGTGACCAAAATTGGACACAGTACGCCACATGAGGCCTAGCCAATGCTGAATAGAATGGTACTATCACCTCCCGTGTCTTGCATGCTATGTCTCTGTTAATGCACCTAAAATTGCATTTGCTTTTTCTGCGACAGCAGCATGTTGCTGACTCATGTTGAGGCTGTGATCACCACAACTCCCCGATCCTTCTCAGCAGTGCTGCTGCCAAGCCAGTTATCCCCCAGTCTGTATATGTGCATTTGGTTTTCCTTCCCTAAATGTAGCATCCTGTCCCTCCCCTCACACCCATTGCACATCACTCCCTTTTTCCATGGGGCTGGACACCTTGTACTCTCTCTGGGGGCAGAGGGGCTCAGCGAAGTTATAGGAGTAAGAAGTTGCATTGGGGGCAGTAGGGAGAGACCCCCTCAGTCTGCAAGGGGATCGGGGGTGCTAGGGAGACCGTGACACTTGAAATAACAATGACATTGATAGCTGCTAACGAGCTCTTCTCTCTGGCTCAGGGTGTCCATGGAGGTCCTGCCTGAGGAGCCTGGCCTGCCTGCCCCCTATGGTAGGTTGCTCTTCCCTGTGCTCGGCCCCTTCCTGGTGTCAGGACCTGGCACTCGGAGCTGGTTTGAGCTGTGGAGCTGAGAGGGAATGGTCCCGGGGGAGGGAACCAAAGGCCCAGCCAGGGGGGGAGCAGAGCCCCTGTGCAGGTCACTGCATGTCACCAATCATGACCCTGTGCAGGGACCAGCCTATGGTCGGTGAGCCCCACTCATTGTGGGCAGGGGAAAGTCCATGGACCGAGCTGCCCAGCCCTGGGTGCGCTGAGCACTCCCAGAACCAGGACCCCCTTTGCTCCCAGTGAGCACCCTGCCCAGCCCAGGGCTTGCTTGCCCAGCTCCCAGGGATCTGCTCAGCCATTGCTCTCTTGCAGGATGCAGCAGTAACGGGACCAGCTTTGAGGACGACTTGACACTGGGAGCGGAAGGTACCAGCCGTGAGGGATGCCAGCTCCCAGACGGTTCCCCCGACAGCAGGGAGTGGGGCCAAAGTCACCCCTGGTGTGGGGCAGTTCACATCTGCTCTCACCAGTGTCAGCCACCATGGGGCAGCACAGCCCTGAACCCAGCAGGCGTGTGATTTCCCTGCCACCTCTAGGGGGAGGAGACCAGGCACTTGGGATGAGCCGAGCCCGAATCCCCCGGCTCATGTGGGGGAGGGGGCTGGATGTGCTCAAATCCCTTTTCCCTCCCTCAGCAGTTTGATCCCCCAATGCCCCTGGTCCAGCATGTCAGACCAGCCACCCTGTTGGGCAGGCACCGGTACAGCGTCTCGTAAACACCCTGACTAGCCTGGGCCCCAGGTATCTTGGCAAGGGCAGCTGGTTCTGGGCTGACTCACTCTCCCCAGTGCCCCACGTGAGGCCTGCCTCTGGGTGCCCAAGGCAAGGGGAGCCCCAGGGGGTGGGGGTGCTTGGGGTGCCAAGCTGGGATTCGGAGACACCCTGTGTTACTCACCCATTGCTTCTCCTCGCTCTTCCAGCTCTGTTGTTACCTAGGAATGACAAAGCCGCGGGCAGGTGAGAGTCCTGAACCCCCCCTCAGGGGACTCTGAGCTCAAGCTCCCCCCACCCCAGCCAGCCCTGAGCACAGGCCCTTGTGCCCTCACAGGCCCCTGCAGGTCCTGCACCAAAGCTGCCCGCCCCCTCACGTCCCCTCACACCTTGTCTCCACCTGCCAGCCCATACCTGGGCAGGAGCACGCCCTGCGTGGCCCACCCTGCACCTGCAGGCCTCGCTCCCAGCAGCCCCCTTGAAAACCTCCCCCAGATCAGGCCCTGCACCATGTGTGTGGGCCTCATACTCAGTTGCAGGGCCTGAGCCCTGGGGTGATGTAGGGCAGGATCTGGTGCACGGATGTTACTGGCCAGGGGATGGTGACCAGGACCCTGGCTGGGCATGACCCTGGCCAGGCCACGTTACCCCTAAATGTTTTTGACCCTCCCCTGCCTTCTCTGCCACAGCAGGACCCTGCTGGAGAAGCCCTGGCCAGGCCGGTACCTCCACCTCGGGCACAGCATGGCATCCAGTGCCATCTCCGGTGGCACCAACAAAACCACCTCCAGGTAGGACCCCGAGGACCTCAGGACAGGACCCCAGGGATTGGTTGGTACTTCCCATCTGGCCTTCAGCTCTGTTGAGGCAGATACAGCCAGTCCCGGCCCCTCTGGGGGGAAGAGGGGTGGGCTCAGCTGCATCCAAGCCAGATCTCTTGGGGGTCCTTCAGCCACAGCCAAGCATTCCCCTTTGGTGTCTGTACAGCAGTGGCAAATTCCTTGGAATAGCCCCCACCCCAACCCAACAGCCTCCAACCTGAGACTCACTGGCCTCAGCTAGGGCACTTGGAGAGGAAGGCCTGGGGCAGGTAGGTAATGGGACGGGGGTATGGGGCATGGGGATGAGGTGTGGCAGTGGGGATGGTGTTTGGGGATGGTGTGTGGTGGGGGATGGTGCGTGGGATGGGGCATGGGGGGGAGCGGTGGGGATGGTGTTTGGGGATGGCTCATATTCACGGGGAGTTTGTGGGAATGGGATATAGTGGGGGGTGGGAGTGGGGACGGTGTGTGTGGATGGGGTGTGGGGATGGGTTATGCTGGTGGGGAGGTGTGTGCGGATGGGGAGTGTCAGTGGGGATGGGTTATGCTCGTGGGGTTGGTGTGTGCAGATGGAGTGCGGTGGTGGGGATGGGTTATGCTGGTGGGGTTGGTGTGAGCGGATGGAGCGTTGTGGTGGGGATGGGTTATGCTGGTGGGGATGGTGTGTGTGGATGGGGCATGGTGTGGGGAATGGGTTATGCTGGTGAAGAGGTGTGTGCGGATGGGGCGTGTCAGTGGGGTTGGGTTATGCTGGTGGGGTTGGTGTGTGCAGATGGAGGGTGGTGGTGGGGATGGGTTATGCTGGTGGGGTTGGTGTGAGTGGATGGAGCGTGGTGGTGCGGATGGGTTATGCTGGTGAGGACGGTGTGTGCGGATGGGCCGTGGGGATGGGTTATGCTGGTGGGGATGGTGTGTGTGGATGGGGCATGGTGTGGGGAATGGGTTATGCTGGTGGGGACGGTGTGTGCGGATGGGCCGTGGGGATGGGTTATGCTGGTGGGGATAGTGTGTGTGGATGGGGTGTGATGGTGGGGATGGGTTATGCTGGTGAGGACGGTGTGTGCGGATGGGCCGTGGGGATGGGTTATGCTGGTGGGGACGGTGTGTGCAGATGGGGCATGATGCGGGGAATGGGTTATGCTGGTGGGGATGGTGTGTGTGGATGGTCGTGGCGCTGGGGACCCGGTGGCTGGGACCTGGCAGTGAGGATGGGCATGGCAGTAGGGGCGTGCCATAGGGATCGGTTATGCTAGTGGGGATGGTGTGTGGGGTTTCCCCGTGCTCTGACCGCTGCCCCGGCAGGAGGGGTTATCCAGCCCCATCACCCCATCTCAGTGCACTGTGTTGCTGTCTCTGCAGTGTCTCTGAGATCCTGGAGCGGTGGCAGGAGGATGCTGAGGAGATTCTCTACAACTTGGGCTTCGTCCAGGACGAGCCTCAGGCCACAGCCCGGATCCCGGCCCGGTTCTTCTCAGCTCCTTCCCAAGCCAAAGGCATCGATTTCCAGCTCTTCCTGAAGGCCCAGGTGCAGCGCCTGGAGATGGAAGATCCCTGCCTGACCCTGGCCAGTAGGTGTTGCTGGGGTTACCTCTCCCACGGTGATGCCTGGGCACTCCAGAGGAACCTGGATAGTGGGGGGGTTAAAGCAGCCTGACCGATAAACCTGCAGTTGGGGGTAAGAGGCCATGAGCTGTGCCCAAGGCTGGGACAGCCTCTGAGCCCTGCCACCCTGCCTAGCCAAGCCCAGCTTACTGGCCAGTCACTGCACTCAAGGGATTCATACCTGTGGTGCCAGAGGCAGGTTCCCATTGCAGTCGCTGCTCCATCTCAGAGACCGGTGCTCGGAGCAGAGGCATGGGCTGGCCTGCTCTGGGGCTCTGCCTGGGGAGCAGAGCTGGGCTGGGGTGGGGATAGGATGTGCCAGTGGGGAAATGAGGTATTGGGACGGGTCATGGCAGTGGAGGATGGTGTGGGGGACCTAGTGGTAAGAGCAGGCCATTAGAAGTCAGGACTCCTGGGTTCTATTCCCAACTCATCCCACTCTGAGCAGCCTTGGGCAAGTTGCTTCCCTTCTAGTGCCTCAGTTTCCCCACTTGTGAGCTGGGCAGAACGAGATCCACTGTAGTGAAGTGCATGGAGACCCTCTGATCCTTGGGGAGTTGTGTTTCTGCCCCCCTCTGCCCCCCACAGGAACCCCCTTCAACCAATACTGAACGGGCCATCAGAAGAGTCTGGTTACTACAGTCAGGTTCCACTCGCCAGCTCCCCACAGCAACCCTGCTAATAGAGCCACTGGCATCCAGGCCAGCAGGGACTGTTCCAACCACTAGTCTGTCCTTGGGCATGGCCCATGCGAGAGAATGCCCCCAGGGACTTCTGGCTCTGTAACTTCTGCTTGGCCATGAGCATCCCCAATCTCTGCCTAGCGTCTGACCTTCCTCTCTCTCCTTTCCATGCTGCCAGGTCGGTTCCAGCAGGTGCAGGCACTGGCTGCGACGGCGGATGCCTTCTTCTGCCTCTATTCCTATGTCTCCAAGACCCCCCTGCAGAAGATTTCGCCAGCCCAGGTTTTCTGGGCCTGCCCAGAAATCCCCAACTTCTGGGTCGTGCCCGCGAAGGCCGAGGCTGCGTCTCCTGTGGACCGTCTGAAGAAAGCCATCTCCAAGATGTGCCTGTACACCTCGCCCAGAGCCGGGTCCCCGCGGAGAGCTAGCAGGGTACCCAGCTCCCGGAGGAGCAGCCTGGGCAGGGTGGTACAGGAGGTGCTGGAGAGGGTGAAGGAGGAGCGGTTCCGATTTGACCAAACAGATATAGAGGACATGGAAGGGGCAAACCGTGAGATGCCCACGGGGACATTCCAGTGCCAGCATAGAGTGGAGAGCTCCGTCCAAGAGCCACCATCACCGGAGCTGGCAAAGAATGTTTCAGAGCATCTCTGCCATGGAGGTGAGGCAGCCCCCACTTCTCCAGGAGGGAAAGGAGAGCTCCACGCAGTGCCAGCCCCAGCAAGGCTGCAATGGGCCCCACAGGGGCTACCTGCTGGCACAGTCGGGGCATGTGCAGAGGGGGCAGGTAGTCCAGGCTACCAGGAGAAGAAAGGCCCTGGAGAAGCCCCTATGGAGATGGCTCCTACCAAATGGGAGGTCTCCGTGGATGCATCCTGCCCTTCAGGGGGAGCAGGATCTGATGAGGAGGGTTCCTATGCTGGAAGCATGGCTGCACCATGGGCTTGTCTCATCCCCTCTCCTGGGACACACTACATGGCCACCAAAGCCATGGGCACTGTCAGGACAACGTCGTTCCATCCGGAGCCCAGAGAGGGGCTCAGAAGTGAGACTGGGTTCGCCTTAGACTTGTCCAGGGCCCTGAGCAGTGATGATGCAGGCTCCTGCATAGCCCGGCTGCCCCACCCAGGGGGGCCTCCAGGGAAGGATGGGCTGGAGGCCTACAGAGGAGCTCTCATGTGCCCAGAGGAGCTGAGGGCTGAAGGCGAAGGACACTCACCGCACAGAGGGAGCTCCCACACGTGTGGCTCCCGGGACGTGGCACATCCCCAGGGGCAGGACACCAAAGTCCCAGGGCCAGCGTTGCTCTCCCTGGAGGAGGTTCCTGCTTCGTGGGTAGCAGGCGGGGGCTCCATGCTCCATGGGCCCTGCTGGGCACAGACGCTGCCCCTCCAGGAGGATGATTCTTTTGAACTGGAAGAGGTGGGTATAGACATGGGGATGCCCTGAGCCTAATCACTGAGCTCCTCGCGGGGGGAGGAGGGGAGAGGAAGAAGTTCCACCCTCCACCTGCAGGGAGTGCCCCATAGATAGCCATGGTCACTGCATCCCTGCACTGCATGCATGCCTCAATGGCTCTGCCCCTGGCCCGGTGCGCCTGTACCTCCCCACCTCCAGCTCCCAGCACGCAGCACTCAATTCCCACAGCAGGGAGTCTGACTAGGCCAGCGCCTCACAGGGACAGCTGGCCATGCCCTTGCTTGGTGACAGACTATGGAATGCACCAGCTGCCTGGGACGGATCCACTGCAGGGCAGCTGTGGGCCATGTGCAGGGAGCTGCCTGGGTGGGGCTCAGGGGCACGATTTGACCCTTTCTGTTGGCTGGGCACAGAGAGAGTTCAAAGAGCCGGAATGACAGGATGACGGGAGTGATAGCTGGCTAGACACTGAGTAGGGCGGCCTGACACAGTCAAGGATGAATGGCCAGCAGAGGGCAGCTGGGCTCCGGTGCAGCAAACGTCCCTTATGCGCTAGCAATGATCCAGGCTGTTTGGATTTGAAAGATCGAAAGCTTTAAATGAAGCTGGTCCCAGGAGGGGAGGGAGCCGAGGATGATGGGGTCGGCCTCCTGTAGCAGCTGGGGAGGAAGACGCAGGTGGAACAGAGGCAGTGACACACTCTCGTGCCTCTTTGAAGCACTAGCTAGTGCAATGAGTCCGTCCAACGGCATCCTGACAGAACCCCTTCACGGCAGGGCAGCTGCCCACCCCCTGCCCCTTCGCTGAGTACCCAGGCTATTGCATCCTTAGCGTCCTCCACCTGGCACGCACCTGCGCGCGCACACATACACACACACTGGCATAGGCGCTACTCTGTGGGTGCTCCGGGGCTCAAACACCCACCGAAAAAATAGGGGGTGCTCAGAACCCGAAGGGCTGGATTTTTTGTGGGCCCTGGCTCCTGGACTGTGACCCCACCCCGCACTCTGCCTGCGCTCCACCCTGAGCCCCTGTCCCCTAGGGTTACCATACGTCCGGTTTTTCCCGAACATGTCCGGCTTTTTGGCAATCAAACCCCCGTCCGGGGGGAATTTCCAAAAAGCCGAACATGTCCAGGAAAAATACTCCCTGGCTTAACTTAGAGCGGGCGCCGGGAGCTGCTGTGCTCCCTGACTCCTGGGCTCTGTAAGAGCCGAGCTGCCCGAGCGCTACCAGCTTTGGGCAGCCCCCACGCCTCTGGACCCTGAGCCCTAGGCCGGGCACTTTCTCTCCCGGGCTCCAGGGGTGCAGGGTCCAGAGACATGGGGGCTGCCCGAAGCCGGTAGCGCTCGGGCAGCTCGGCGCTTACAGAGCCCAGGAGTTCAGGGAGCACAGCAGCCGCCAGAGCCCGGGAGGGGAAGTGCCCGGCCGGGGGCGCAGGGTCCGGAGGCATGGGGGCTGCCCGAAGCCCGAGCACTATCGGCTTCACGGTTTGCCGGGCAGCCTCCAGACCCTGCGCCCCCGGCTGGGCGCTTCCCCTCCCGGGCTCCAGCTGCACTGGGGAAGCGCAGGCCGGGGGCGCAGGGTCTGGGGGCTGCCCGGCAAACCATGAAGCCGGTAGCGTTGGGGCAGCCCTTATCGTGTGGCTGGGAGAGAGGAGGGGGAATGCAGGGCACTCAGGGGAGGGGGCGGAGTTAGGGTGGGGACTTTGGAGAAGGGGCGGAGTTGGGGTGAGAAAGGGGCTGGACCAGGGCCCCATGGAGTGTCCTCTTTTTTTTATTTTTTAAATATGGTAACTCTACTGTCCCCTCTTGGCCTCTTTTCCCCAGGCCCTGCCCCCACTCCACCCCCAGCCCCTGCCTCCACTTGGCCTCTTCCCCCCGCGGCCACGCCCGCCGCTCGCACAGAGGGGAGGGGGGGGTCGGTGAGGAGTCAGCGCCTGTGCACTGGGGTCTCATTCTCTCCAGCAGGGGCACTAGTCTCTCTCTCTCACTCACACACACACACAGCACTGCTGCTGGCCCCTGAGTCTCCCCCTCCGCCCCAGTGCCATGCCTGCACTCTCACCCCCTGTGCCGTTTCTTGCTTGCAGGTGCAAAGCACCAGTGAGGATGAGAGTGGCATCCCCGAGGCAGCAGCCTGGCTGCCCGCACCCACCTTGGCGAGACACCGGAGGCGTAAGTAGGCTCCTTGGCTCTGGCTTGAGCCATGCTCAGGGAATGGCCTTGCTCCGGCTGCCAGCCAGTCTCTGTGGGGGGATGGTTCGGGGCACTGGGGCTTGAGAGGAGGGGCAGTAGCGATGTCTCGGGGGCAGGGAGCCTCTGCGGAGCTGCCTGCCCATGGGATGGGCCAGGCCTGGTTCTGGGCAAAGCCCAGCCCTCCAGCCCCATTTGGAGCCGGTGGGCTCTGTACCCTATGGCCTGGAATCCTGCACCCCGATACACACCCCTTGTGCCCCACAGAGCCAGGCAGTCTGGGAGCCAGGAGGGCGAGCGCAGGGGTGTCAGAGCCGCACAAGACAGGGGAAGCTGAGAATGGTCGAACGTGATCCAGCGGCTGGAAGTTGAAGCCAGACAAATTCAAACTGGGAGTAAGGTGCTGTACATTTTTAACAGCAAGGGGAATTAACCACCAGAAGAACTTCCCAAGGGTACTGGTGGGGTCTCCATCACTGCCGGTTTTTAAATCCAGGTTGGATGTTTTTCTCAAAGCTCTGCCTTAGGGATTGTTTTGAGGGCAGGTCTCTGGCCTGTGTGACACAGGAGGTCAGGCGAGATGATTACAATGGGCCCTTATGGCCTTGGAATGGGTGAATCTATAAGAGCCCAACTGACCTTGGAGAGCACGTCTCGGCCAGGCTGGGTGCCTGACGGTGGGTGCCCTGGGCAGCAGAGTGGGCCCAGCCTGTGGGAGAGCAGTCAGCCCCACACGTGGCCCCACACCCAGCCCCCTGCACATGACCTTCAGCCCTGCACGTGGCCCCCAGCCCCTCACACAGCCTGGCCCCCAGCCTCCAGCCCTGCACATAAGCCTGCACGTGGCCCCCAGCCCCTCATACAGCCCTGCCCCCAGCACCCTGCACACGGCTCTCAGCCCTGCATATAGCTACCAGCCCTGCACATGATCTCAACCCCTGCACACAGCCCTGCACACAGCTCTCAGCCCTGCACCCAGCCTCCAGCCCTGCACATGGCTCCAAGCCCCGCACGCAGCCCTCTGCTCCTCAGCTAGGGTTGCCAACTTTCTAATGGCACAAAACTGAACACCTCTGCCCTGCCCCTTCCCCGAGGACCTGCCCCGTCCCCACCCCTTCTCTGACGCCCTGCCCCGCTCGCTTCATCCCCCCTCCCTCCGTCACTCACTCTCCACCACCCTCACTGGGGAAGGGGTTTGGGTGCAGGGGAGTATGGGCTGTGGGCGCGGGCTCCAGGTGGGGCCATAAATGAGGCGTTCAGGTTGCAGGAGAGGGCTCCAGACTGGGGCAGGAGGTTGGGGTATGTGGGGGGTTGAGGACTCTGGATGGGGGTGCAGGTTCTGGGGTGGAGCCAGGGAAGAGTGGTTTGGGGTGCAAGAGGGGGCTGGGGGGTTCAGAGTGCTGGAGGGGGTGCGGACTCCGACTGGGGGTGTGGGCTCTGGGGTGGGGCCGGGATGAGGGGTTTGGGATGAAGGAGGGGGCTCAGGGATGGGGCAGAGGGTTGGGGTGCAGGAGAGGGTCTGAGGTGCGGGGTCCTGGCAGCACTTACCACGGCTCCCAGGAAGCAGCTGCCAGGTCCCTGCAGCCCCTCGGAGCTGCAGAGCCGCCACTCAGGGCAGGAGCAGCGTGTGGAGCCTCCCTGGCCACCCATGCGCCTAGAGGCTGCTAGGACCTGGCGGCTGCTTCTGGGAGCCACAGGGAGCTAGGGCAGGCCGGGAGCCTGCCTTAGCCCCAGGCCCTCGCTGCGCTGCCGACCAGACTTTTAACGGCCGCCGACTGGCGCCACCAAGGTCCCTTTCCGACTCGGTGTTTCAGTAAAAAAACGGACGCTTGGTAACCCTACCCCGCACCGAGCCCCACCCCCAGTCCTGCACCCAGCCTTGCACACGGCTCCCAGACTGCACATGACTCGCACCCAGCCCCACACACAGTCCTGCACCCAGCCTTGCACGACTCCCCCCAGCCCTGCACACAGCCCTTCACACAGCCCCCAGCCCTGCACATGGCCCCCAGCCCTGCACGCAACCCCCAGCCCTTCACACAGTCCTGCAGGCGGTTCCCAGACCCTCACACAGCCCCCAGCCCTGCATACAGCCATGCACACAGCCCCCAGCCCTGCCGGTGTGGAGTGTGCAGAGGGCTGTGGTTTTCACGCTGATGCCCTGAAAAGAGGTGCCCAGTCTCAGTCTTTGTTTCCGTTGGCTTTAGGTTTCATGCTCCATGCCCACAGCGCGCATTCTGACAGCAGCGGTTTTGTGGAGGAGCCGGCGCCCAACTCAACGCTCACCACCCAGCTTCCTGACACAGCCTGCTCCGAGCTCGACAGGCCAATGGGGGGCCCATGTGGCACAGGGCAGGCGGTGTAGGTCAGGACTCCCTGGCTGAGAGAACTCATCTGAGCAGGAGGAAGATGTCTGCTGTCTCCAGGCCACACACTTCTTCCACATAGCCTGTCCCAAGCCCCTTCATGAGCGATGACAGGGTCCGGGCACGATCCCTGGGGCAGCGGGATCACAGCTTCCTGGGCCTGGGAACAGCAGAATTGTACCTCAAATCCAGACAGCACCAAGCAGCCAGGGCAACCCATGACCTTGGACATGGAGCAGAGGCACCCACCAGGGATCCAGGCCAACTCATGGCATGGAGCAGGGGGCACCCACCAGGAATCTAGGATGACCAAGGGTGCAGAGTGGGAGGGGCATCCACTCACCAGGGTGAACCTGGGGGCAGGTGGACAGCCACCTGCCAGGCAGCCATAGTGACCCAAGGGTGCAGAGTGTGGTGACAGGGGTACCCACCCACCAGGCAGCCAGGGTGACCCCGGGGTGAGGGGGAGGCGCAGCTTTCTGGTGTTTAAAAAAGAAAATTTGACTTAGAACTTTTGCCAAAAACAGTAGAAAATCATCCTTCTTCCCCCAGCCCCTAGTTCGCCAGCAAGATCAGTAACCCTTGGGGCACAGCGATGGCCTTGCCAGGGTGATGATGGGGTGGAGTTAGGGGGATTTCTCTGTCTTTGTTGTGTGCCCCCTGCTGGCACAAATGAGGAATTGCTCGGCTCCACAGGCTCCATGTGACCTGCGGCTCATCACTCACAACCTCACTAGCACTTTGGAACTGGTTCTTGTTACACACGCTGTAGCGCTTGCAACACTAGGACAGCTGGGATCCTGCCTGGGAACAGCCTGTGCACACTGTAAATAAACACATGGAGAGGACGTCTGTGCACTTTTATGGAGCTGTATAAATGGACACAAGTGAGAGTTACCTTCCTCCAGCTTTGGGCATCCCACGCATTTGGGCTCAGTGTGGACGCTGGGCGTGGGGGGGACAGAATTGATCTCCTGGGTCAATTTGCCAATCCCAGCAACATCAGTCCACCTTACTCCCCCAGAACCAAGGAGATGTGGCATGCTCTAGTGGTTAGAGCAGGGACTGGGAGTCAGCCTGCCTACATTCTACTCCTGGCTCTCAGGGTTGAGGACTCCTGGGTTTCATTCCTAACCCTGCCACTCACTGTAGTGAGTCATTTCCCTTCTTTGTGCCTCAGTTTCCCCATCTGTAGCATGGCACTAGGTCTGTCTGGTTCCACACCCCACTCTTGGCTCCCAAGAGCTGCACCTGTAAGTAGCTTTGCAATGTCCGAACCGGCTGCATCCAGCAACTTTCCTCCCTGGATTGTTACTTTACTTCCTGCCATGGGGACTCAGCTGTGCTACCCTAGGCATGGACAGTTTCCCGCACGGATCGGGCTCCATGCTGCTCCAGCATGGCACTAGAACATCTGGGGTGTGGGGCAAGGGTGTGACTGTTCAGTTCTGCTCCTTTTCCAGCTCAGGCTATCCCTGCTCCACCTACAGTGGCTGAGCCTCCCCAGACACTCGCTACAGCTCTGCAAGACGGGGAGGCATTGTCCCCACTTACTGATGGGGAAACAGGCCCTGAGAGACTAAGGGCCAGATCTGCAGAAGAGATCAGCACCCAGCAGCTCCCATTCTTCTCCACAGGGTGGGTGGTGGGCGTTCTCCACTGTCTCAATAGGGGATGGGGGTTCTCTATAGTTCTACTGGGGGGTTACCCCATCCCCACTCCACTCCTTCCCCCAAGTCTTCACCCTGCCCTGCCTCTTTCTGCCCATGCCCTGCCTCTTCCCGCCCCCTCCCCTGAGTGTACCCCGCCATCACTGCTGATCGCGGCAGGCAGGAGGCACTGGGAGGCTCTGATCGGCGGGGCCACCGGTGGGTGTTGAGCCCCCACTATTTTTTTTCCATGGGTACTCCAGCCTTGGAGCTCTGGGTCTCTGCCTCAACCAGAGCACATTCACAGGCTGCTTCCCATGCTTTTTCCCACCCACAAACTAAGCAGCCTTGCCCAGCGCTGGGAGCAGGTTCTGTCAGGCGTGGAGTGAAGATTCCAATCCAACAGGGAGTTAATCCCAACAGGTTCGACCATCCCAGCACTGGCGGGAGGGGACGTGGCACTTAGTTCACTGGCCCTAGTAGCACTTGGGGGTGGGGGTGTGTGTGTGTGTGTGTGTGTGTGTGTTCCCGCTATTGTGGGGAACTTTCCTGGCTTCTGCACTACCCTGGTAAAGTGGGCTAGCGAAAGGATCTGAGTCCTCGCTCCCACTTCCTTTACCCAGAGGCCTCCCTGCCCTTGAGGACTCCCCTTCCACTCTCCTGTCTGGCAGAGTCCTCGTAAACCCCGACAAGGCTGGGCCCAGTATTCCTGGGGGGCTCAACCCCCAACCCTGCTGTGGTCACCCAGGTCAAGGGCTAGGGTGTCCCCACTCCGGGGTACTCTCTCTGCACTGGGCATCTCCCTGACCCACTGATCATTTCATACAATTTAAAGCAAATACAAGTTGTTTAACAATTAATTTTTAAAAAGAATAAGGAAAAATGGGAAAGGTTAAAGGAAAACACATCACCCTGCTCTGTGGAAGGGAACATTACAACTAATCAGTGTCTCTGGAACGTCAGGGCAGATCACAGGCTGTTCCTTGTAGGTCCCAGGCTCCTTCTCAGGCCCTGGCCGTGCTGCAGAGACACTGCGGGTTGGACATTTGCTCTGGCGGTGGCCACACGCTCTCAGGCTCTAGGTGGCAGGACCCTTTTTCCCAGCATCGCCCCCGCCCTGACAGGGTTACGATCCCCCTCCAAGTTTGGCCTGCAGAGCCTCTTGGCTGAGGCGTCTCCCTGTGCTGGGCCCACTACCCAGGGTCCCCATCACTCTCCCCAGCTGCTCACCGCACCCAGCCCCGGACGGCTCCAGCCCCAGCTCCAACTCCACTCTGCCTCAGCACGGCTGCTGCTGCTGCTCTGCCTCCAGCTCCCTGGGCTGCTTCTCTGGCCCCTCTGGCTCTGGTGGCTGAAGCTCTGCCCCCAGGACAGGTCTGCTCTGGAGGCTGCTTCTGTGACTCTGCTCCCAACACTGACCTTGCCTCCTGGCTGCTTGTCTGGCCCCTCTGGCTCTGGTTGCTGCAGCTCTGCTCCCAGGGCAGCTCTGCTCTCTCTGGGCTGTGCTCTGGCTTTGGGGCTGCAGCTCTGCTCCCAGCAGCTCAGCCTGGGCCCCTGCTCTCTCCTTAGCTCGGCCCCACTCTGTCTGACTCAGGCCATTCCAGCTCACAGGGAGGACGGGGCCCCCCTGGCCTCCTGACTCTCTGCCTAGCCTGCCCGCCCTGTCAATCAGGCTGATATGGAGCATTGGCCTCTCCCCATTGTTCCTGGGGATTTGCCATCGACCCTTCCCCTTTTAGTGCTGGGAGCTAGCCAACCAAAACACCCCCACTGACTGTTAGTAAGGGGGCAACAGTCCCCTTACATGTGTATGACATCAGAGGATAAGAACCTACTGCTCCCATCAGCTAGTGGGGATGCTCTTTTAGCTCTAGCTGTAGAGGATTATGCTTTTAGCACTGATGACCATGGTTCAGTCCCCACTGAAGACCTAAGCAGGGGGTTCATTAGACCTACATGAGCGTGGAGGACAGGAAAAGACGAATAACTCAAACCATGCAGCTCATTACCATCACCATAGCTGTAACAGCCTCCAGCCTCCACTCAGAGCAGGTTTGCTCAGAGCAGGGTGTGACAGACCCAGACCAGTGGGGTACAGGAATCTGGTAGAGGGCAAACATACTGGTCACTGGATGAGTCGTTTTCTGTTCCCTGAGCGACCAGACCAGGGGCTGCACTAGAGTAATCAGGAACCTGCTAGAACCAGTTAAGGCAGGCAGGCTAATTAGGACACCTGGAGCCAATTAAGAAGAAGCTGCTAGAATCAATTAAGGCAGGCTAATCAGGGCACCTGGGTTTTAAAAAGGAGCTCACTTCAGTTTATGGTAGGAGTGTGAGCAAGAGGCATAAGGAGCTGAGAGTGAGAGGGTGTGCTGCTGGAGGACTGAGGAGCACAAGTGTTATCAGACACCAGGTGGAAGGTCCTGTGGTGAGAATAAGGAAGGTGTTTGGAGGAGGCCATGGGGAAGTAGCCCAGGGAGTTATAGTTGTCATGCAGCTGTTACAGGAGGCACTATAGACAGCTGCAGTCCACAGGGCCCTGGGCTGGAACCCGGAGTAGAGGGTGGGCCCTGGTTCCCCCCAAACTTCCCAATTGACCTGGACTGTGGGTTCTCCCAGAGGGGAAGGTCTCTGGGCTGTTCCCCAACCCACATGGTGAATCTTTGAGGCAAGAAAATCCGCCAATAAGTGCAGGACCCACCAAGATAGAGGAGGAACTTTGTCACAAGGGTTAGACAGAAGGATTAGAGCAGGTTTAGACAGACACCACCCCATGGTTCACTGCAGCAGCCCCAGAAAGGGGGTGTAGCCAGGGTTGGAGGGGCTCAGAGATGGCTCTAAGGGCCCCTAAAAACAGCTCATGCCAATCCCAGCTACTGTTTCCTTCTTCAGCTTCTGAGCCAGCAAATAAGTGTTTACAAGAAATCCACCAGCCAAGCAGCGATTTGCAGGCAGAGCTGAGCACAGTGTGAAGCGTGACATGGTTTTGCTGCTCCTGGATCCTGTGGGTGTGAATGGGGGTTTCCAGCCAGTGAAAATTCATTTATGGGACTGTCTCTGAAAGGGAGGAGACGCCTTCCCTACACCACAGCCTGACCCGGGGCCTGCACCGATCGGGGCTCCCATAGTTTCTCCTGGGCAGTGGTGAATTAAGATTTATTGGGGCCCTGGGCACAAAGAACATTTGGACCCCACCCAACCCCCTGGGGCCCTGCTCCTCCCCTTCCCCCAGACCCCATCCTCTGACCTGGGCAGAAGCCAGGCCGTGGTAAGAGTTGCACAGGGAACCTGGGCTACTGTGGGGAGCCCCAGACCCTCCACCTGCCCTGGGCAGTGCACCCCAGCACCCTGTCCAAGGCAGGTGGAGGGTCTGGGGCTCCACACCGCTTCCTGGGCAGGTCTTACCACAGCCCAAGGTCAACATATGTCCCATTTTGGCCGGGACAGTCCCCTTTTTAAGCCCTGCCCCCGAGATACAACTTTTTTGGCAAAAGAAGGCATTTGTCCCATTTGCTCTTGCCTACTTGGCTCCTCTGCTGTCAGGCTGGGACAGTCCTAGTGCCCTAGGAACCACACACCAGGCCCCACTTTATGATCTTGCCAGCAAGTTAAAGTATGGATTGGATGAATGGACTAGAAGGTGGATAGAAAGCTGGCTAGATTGTCGGGCTTAAAGGGTAGCGATCAACAGCTCAATGTCTAGTTGGCAGCCGGTATCAAGCGAAGTGCCCCAGGGGTCAGTCCTGGGGCCGGTTTTGTTCAACATCTTCATTAATGACCTGGATGATGGGATGAATTGCACCCTCAGCAAGTTCACAGATGCCACTAAGCTGGGGGGAGAGGTAGATACACTGGAGGGTAGAGATAGGGATAGGAGTCAGCAGCGTGCCCTTGTTGCCAAGAAGGCCAACGGCATATTGTGCTGCATTAGTAGTATTGCCAACAGATCGAGGGAAATGAATATTCCCCCTCTATTTGGCGCTGGTGAGGCCACACCTGGAGTATTGTGTCCAGTTTTGATCCCCCCACTACAGAAGGGATGTGGATGAATTGGAGAGAGTCCAGCGGAGGGCTGCTCTTCCAGCCACCCAGGCAATGCTGGGTCATTTGGGTCAGCACTGACTGCAAGGGGAGAGCGCCCCCTACTGAGCGCCCCTCCTCCTCACTGCAGCACAGCACCCCCTAGTATCATGCTGGCTCACTGGTATCAGCACTGACTGCCAGGGAAGAGCGCCCCCTACTGAATCCACTGTGACACTTTGGGTTCAACCCAGACCAGTAAGGGGCTGTGTCATTACCTGCCCTGCAGCTCTGGGCCTGGACAACAGCAGTCGGCAGACAAGCATGTAGGTCACACCCCTGCTTTCAGTGCCCAGTGAATATTTGCAGAGTGAGCTCAACACCCTCCCCGATCCTGTATTTCCCCAAAGCTGTGTCCCTGCAGTGTCCAGCCCTCTCCTGGAACACACATAGAAGTTATTGCGTTCATTGCTCTTTTATGGAGATGGAAAGAACAGCTTGTTATCTTGACTGGAGTTAACACTCACTGCCATGCAATCAAAGCACTGGGTTGGTTTAGATAAAAAGTAATTGAATTAAAAAGTGGGTTTAGGAGAATTCAGGTACAAGGGATAAAGACAAAGGGGATACAAACAAATTTTCTAATGGTTAAAACCTAACCTACACTTTATTCAAGGTAGTTTCCTCACTGATCTTCCTTTTCCAGCAACAGTTAACTAGTTTTTAGTCAGGAGTCCCACAGAGCCCAAGGTGCTGGTTTTCCTTGTCTCCTCAGGTGAAGGATAACTTAAAGGTTCACCCCCTCTCTTTATAGTCCAGTGACCCTTTGAAATGTATTCCTCTGAAAGCTCTCCCTGGATCAAGTTCCTTTTCCCTGCTTGGTGTGGATGCCAGGCTGGCTTCTCCCCTGCTGGGGATTTTGACAAGGTAAGTGATCTCTTGCTTCAACCTCTAATACAAATGAATAGCCCATTGAAATTGGCCACACCTGGTTTAGGGTGTTGGCCTCTTTCCCCGTGCCTAGAGGAAATCTGTTTATCAACTTCCCTCACATATCTCACATTTCCAGCAAAAGTTCCTTCTGGGTTGATACAAGAATATTATTGAACAGTGAGTTATTAGTTTCACAAAGACATATTACATGACACCTCTTAGATACAGATTATAACAACACTCAGCTGATCAGGCCTGCTGAAGTTCACTGCTAGATACCAGGGAGCCCCAGCCCTTCTGGCATAGGGATGCTCTTAGGCTCATTCCCCCCCCCACAATCCCTCTCCCTGCAATGCAGGGGTGTAGCCATGGGTGAGCCTGAATGGGCCACGGCCCACCCATCCCCCTGCCCCTCAGCAAGCCTCCTGCCCCCACCTCCTCCTGTCCCTCAGCAACCCTCCTGCCCCCCACATCCCATTGCTCCCCAGCAGCTAAGATGCAAATATGCCAGAAGGAGTCCCCCTGTTCTGCTATGATCTCTGCCCAACCCTCTTCTATAGACTAGCTCCCCTCAGGCAGCATTATCTTTCCTTCCAATACATCTACAATAACCCCTCAGTGAGCCAGGAAATTTGATGTGTGCCAAGTGAGCAAACTGCAGCACCAAATGAGTGCTGTGTGGGAAATGGAAATCCATTCCCACAAAAATTCTGGTTTTTCTAAATTTTTTCATCCTGGATCAGGACAAAAAGTAAAAAATCATTACATTTCTCATGGGATCTCCAGCCAGTTCCATCCAGGGAAACCAAACTGGATTTTTTTGGCTTCCCAGCTGCCTCAGGTGGAAGGCTTTTGTCAGTTTAACTTTTGCCTAGCTGCTGAAGAGGCAGAAAGGTGCAGTGCCCAGCTGTCTTGCCCTGCCCCCTCCCTGCCCCCCATTTACCACCAGGCTCTGTTGGCATCTCTCATTGCTGCTGTAACACAAATAGACTAGCACTTAGGCTCAGCAGTTTACTAAGAAACAAAGCAAATGTCCAAGATTTATCACATTTACTTATGTGACAAAGTTACTCTATCTTGGTGGGTCCTGCGCTTATTGGCAGATTTTCTTGCCTCAGAGATTCACCGTATGGGCTGGGAAACAGCCCAGAGACCTTCCCCTCTGGAAGAGCCCAGAGTCCAGGTCAATTGGGAGGTTTGGGGGGAACCCGAGCCCACCCTCTACTCTGGGTTCCAGCCCAGGGCCCTGTGGACTGCAGCTGTCTGTAGTGCCTCCTGTAACAGCTGCATGACGGCTACAACTCCCTGGGCTATTTCCCCATGGCCTTCTCCAAACACCTTCCTTATTCTCACCACAGCACCTTCCTCCTGGTGTCTGATAACACTTGTGCTCCTCAGTCCTCCAGCAGCACACCCTATCGCTCTCAGCTCCTTGCACCTCTTGCTCCCAGCTCCTCACACTCACACCACAAACTGAAGTGAGCTCCTTTTAAAACCCAGGTGCCCTGATTAGCCTGCCTTAATTGATTCTATCAGCTTCTTCTTAATTGGCTCCAGGTGTCCTAATTAGCCTGCCTGCCTTAACTGGTTCTAGCAGGTTCCTGATTACTCTAGTGCAGCCCCTGCTCTGGTCACTCAGGGAACAGAAAACTACTCATCCAGTGACCAGTATATTTGCCCTCTACCAGACTCCTGTACCCCTCTGGTCTGGGTCTGTCACACTTAAGACCATCAATCACCAATTCTTTAGTATTTCAAATACATTTATCCAATAGCCAGAACCTCTCCAAGGAGTAAGGAGGCACTTATCTTAAAGGCCCTCCTAAAAGTGTGGGCCCTGTGATTGGGATGGTTTGCTCAGAAAGGGACAAGTTTAGAATATCAAAAGCAATTGTTTAAAGCTAGGGTTTAGCTCTCTCCTAGGCCAGTTTGATTGGACATGTAACGGATGGCATACATATAGCACGAGATAGTTACCGTACAAAGTATGGCTAGAAAGTGTAGCCTCAACAAGATAACCTGGAGTTATTTATATTAAAGCACAGAGGGGAATGACAAGCTTTGACATGAAATCTCATCACTTCTGCTTGTCCTGTCAACCTGAAGCAGGGGCAGGCTGCTCAGAAGGCTGGTGTGGGTGTTGCTTGCACATCTGGATTCTGCAGCCTCTTTATGGATTCAGTCAAATCTTCTTAGGACTGTGACCCTCAATGAACGGCAAATCTTTCCCAGATGATGGTTCAGCAAAGCTCTGAGATCCCACGTGGTGACCTCAGTTTTATGTACCCAGCTTCCAGGCCTCCTTGGAGTTGGCTGCCCTCTGATTGCTATTGGCCATTTGCTGAATTGCACTCAGCTTTCTGCTCTCTGTTTTTCTGCTGCTTCCATCAGTATCCAGTAGATGGCCTCATTGTATAACACATTTCTTCAATGAGCCTTCTCGTCATACCATGTTATTGTTTTTACTGTTCTTTTAAGAACTGATTCATTTCATAGAATATCAGGGTTGCAAGGGACCTCAGGAGGCCAGCTAGTCCAACCCCCTGCTCAAAGCAGGACCAATCCCCAACTAAATCATCCCAGCCAGGGCTTTGTCAAGCCTGATCTTAAAAACCTCTCAGGAAAGAGATTCCACCACCTCCCTAGGTAACCCATTCCACTGCTTCACCACCCTCCTAGTGAAAAAGTTTTTCCTAATATCCAACCTAAACCTCCCCCACTGCAACTTGAGACCATTACTCCTTGTTCTGTCATCTGCCACCACTGAGAACAGTCTAGATCCATCCTCTTTCCATCTTATCCATCTTTCAGGTAGTTGAAGGCTGCTATCAAATCCCCCCCCCCCCTCATTCTTCTCTTCTGCAGACTAAACAATCTCATTTCCCTCAGCCTCTCCTCATAAGTCATGTGCTCCAGCCTCCTAATCATTTTTGTTGCCCTCTGCTGGAGTGTCAGTGTAGCTAATCCACCTCCCCAAGAGGCGGTAGCTATGTCGATGGGAGAATTCGTCCATCAACCTAGCACTGTCTGCACTGGGGGTTAGGTCGGTTTACCTGTGCCATCAGGGGTGTGGATTTTTCACACCTCTGAGCGATATAGGTATACTGACCTAATTTCCTAATGTAGACCAGGCCATAGTATTAAGTTGTTGTCTTGTATGTTCTGTTGTTGTTGTATCTGATCAGGGGTTGTAGCAGGAAGTTCAGTCCTGCTAGTGTGTGTGGAGTTGGTACTGTGATTCAATAAGCTAATACCTTTCCTTTCACATCTTTCAGGGCTTATTATAGGATATGAGATATTACATTGGAGGAACATAGCAGACATATATAAATATGTAGTAGATCTGATTCATAAGTCAAACAATTGCACATTTCTAATTTGGTTTGGGTTTCTTGGGGTAACAGGCAGTTTGCCCCATTTGATCTTCAGTTTTCTGGATCTCACACCCACTTATTTCTGGTTGGCTTCACTCCTATGGTTTCCACACCTGTCCCTGATCATGTATAGGACACTATAGGTGTTCAATACAGGGAAAGGGGCAGTTATTTTTGTCTGTCACCTGGCAGGGGTTCTCTTTGGTTTGAAGAACTAACAATAGTTAGAAGATTCCGTCTCAAGTATCAGATCTCTCCTTTCCTGGGAATTGTGTATTTTAGCTTTAGCTTAGTTAATACTCCGCAGACAAGATGTCCCACTTGTTTGGTGTGCCCCAGTATGGCCATTCTTATGATCAATAGGCCTCACCTAAGATCCATCTAGCCCAGTATCCTGTCTTCCAACAGTGGCCAATGCCAGGTGCCCCAGAGGGAATGAATAGAACAAGTAATGATCAAGTGATCCATCCTATGTCGCCCATTCCCAGCTTCTGGTAAACAGAGGCTAGGGACTCCATCCCTGCCCATCCTAGCTAATAGCCATTGATTGACCTATCCTCCATGAACTTATCTAGTTTTTTTTAACCCTGTTTTAGTCTTGGCCTTTACAATATCCTATGGCAAGGAGTTCCACAGGTTGACTGTGTGAACATGAGACTCATTATCTTTAGCGCTGAGAGGGAGCTAATGGTTTGGAATATGCATAAGGGAGACAGGTGGCAATCCTAGTGGCTGTAGAGGGAGTTACAAGGCAGAGAGAGAACTGTAGTTGTTAACAGTGTGTTTTCAAGGCATATATTAATGTCTGTACACATGGCAATTTACACAGCCCTCTAAGGCACTGGACACCCCATTCATTCCCTTTCATGTTGATGGGGTGCCCAGAACCATCTCCCCCCCCCAGCAACTTTGACAATCTCCGCCTAGCCATTTGCTTAAGAATTATGCTAACAAAAAAGCAACAAAGGCCCTGTAATGAGGAACGTCACTTCAGGGAAGGTCAGGTGGGGGCTGGGGAATTTACTCCCCACCCTTGATTTTTCACCCTCTTTCTTTTCTTTCTCACACCCCTCTCCACCTGCCTAAATGTCATCATTGCTGTATCTGTTGGCCAGAAGCCGATATGAACCTCATGCTATATTTTGTCAGTTTCATTGGGTTGGCTGGGGCAAGGGAGCAGGGCCAGGGTTCTCCTTAGGCACTGAGGGGAAAAAACCCTAAAGTACAAGGTTTTTAGAGGTGGAAAAATTCTTTCCTCTTGGCTTAGGCGTTGCCCGGTAAAGGAGGGTTTGGAAACTGGCTGGGAGCACCTGGGGCTGGGAAACCATCTCTCTCAGGTGTGTTGGTTTATGGCCAGTTAATCTCTGTGGGAGCAGGAACAAGGACCTAACCCAGCCTAGGAGTTGGACAAGCCAGTCATTTCCAGGAACCGCCTGAAATAAGCGCTGCCCAAAGCCTGCACCCCTCACCCCCTCCTGCACCTCAACCCCCTGACCTAGCCCTGAGCCCCCTCCCAGCAAGCGGCACTCCACCTATGGCACTGGTGTCCTATTTCAGCTCCGCTGAGCACAGGCCCAGCACTAGGCCCATGTGCCAGTGTCATCCCATCAAAGGCCTCCAAACAGCCTTTATGTGGGATTTCAATGGCGCTCAGACCCGTGCCGGCCACTCTGCGCAGAGGGAGTGCCCCTGATGGGGCGCAATCCAGAATCGCTGCCGAACAGCCAGGTGCAATTCCTGCTCTGGCTTCCTGTGGGGCTGCAGCTCTAGAGAACCCATTCCCAGTGCAGCAGGCCTGGGCAAAAAGCACAACTCTCATGTGTGTCCCCCAACTGTGATATGGACCCATCCCTTTGCTTACCACTAATTCTTTCTGCTAGCAATGCCCCCCCCAGCCCTATCTGAGCATGCCCCTGCCCCAATCCCCCCTGTAGCCCCATCTCAGCATGTCCCTGTCCCAATCCCCCCTCCGGCCCCATCTGAGCAGGCCCTGCCCCATTCCTCCTCCAGCCCCAGAATCACAGGCGGCTCTCTCTTATTCCCCCACTCCCAGTAGGATACTGGAGAATCCCTTGACCTGCCCTCTACATAAATCCGTCAGATCTCCTGCCTCTGTCGTGCCAGCAGCCAAACCAATACTGCAGGGAGAACTCCCCTGAACAACTGAGACAGGAATGAGCCCCAGGTTATCGCTATACAGGACCATGGAGAGAAGAGCAGCTGGCAGTGCCCTCCTCATTTCCCCTCCCCCCCCCATGACTGACCCACTATTCCCCTGCTCTACCCCCTGTCAGCTGTGGCCCTCTCTCCTTCCCCTGCACACACCATTGGTCTCCAAATCCCTGCAGCACCACCAAAATCCTTCCATCTTTTCAACTCATGTGACTAAAATGCTCGTCTGTGCCTTGGTGGAGTCCTTTGAGCCCCTTGGGCATGGGTCATATCTGCTAGGACACAGCATGGTGCCTGGAGAAAGCAGCTGCCAGCCCGGGATCCCCAACATCTCTGTTATGAGGAGGACTTTCATTTCATGCTAACCTCTTTCATATGCTATTCCAGTATCTACAGCTGATCAGATGTCCTCCACCGGTCCCGATAATACCCTCCCCTTTCCAGGCCAGGGGATAAGCCATAGTTTTACTAATCAGCAGTTCTCAATCTTAGACATTGGTGCGATAGTGTCAGGAAGCCACCGAAGGGCTGCGCTGAGACATTGATTCACATATTTTTTGAGGCCAGAGGGGACCATTACGATCACCCAGTCTGAGCTCCGGCAGAACACAAGCCAGGGACCCTCCCCAGGGTTTCCTGCATCCAGCCCATCATTGCAGCAGCTGTTTAGGCCACACTCAGGACTGGGTTAGAGATTTCAAGTGTTGAAGAACCCACCATGTCCCTAGGTGAGTTGTTCCAATGGTTAATCAACCTCATTGTTAAAAATGTGCATCTTATTTCCAGTCTGAATGTGTCTCGCTTCTGCTCCCAGCCACTGGATCTCATTCTGACTTTGTCCGCTGGTTTAAAGAGCCCCCTGCTTTCAGAACTCTCCTCCTCAGGTAGGTGCTTATGCTGCAGGATCCAGTCACCTCTTAACCTGCTCCTGCTAAACAGATAGAGCTCCTTCAGTTTCTCCCTGTCCGGCAGTTTTTTCCAAACTTTGAATCATTCTTGTAGCTCTTTTCCAAACCCTCTCCAATTTTCCCTCCTCCTTTTTAGTAGTGTGGATAGAGGCAGAGAGGGAAGCTGACCCTGTGCAGGGAGCCAGCACATGATCCATGCACCACCTATCTCCTCTAAATGCAGCTGAAGTGGTGCATAGGCTTTGTGAGACTTTCTGCAGAGGGTGAGTGTCACCCATGTATGATATCCATGGTACTGGTGCATGATCCACAGCAGATGAAGAGAAAAGTGGTCTCAATGAAATTACTATGTGCAATACTTGTTGAAAGACCATATTCAAGAAGTAGTTATTAATTGTTCACTGTTAAACTTGGGGGACACATCTAGTGGGGACCTGCAGGATATTCAATATTTTCATTAGTGACTTGGATAAGGGAGTGGAGAGTATGCATATGAAATTTGCAGACACCAAGCTGGGAGGGATTGCTAGGACTTTGGAGGACAGGATTAGAATGAAAAATGACCTTGATAAATTGGAGAACTTTTTTGAAATCAGTCAGTGAGTACAAGTGTGAAGTACTTCACTTAGGAAGGAACAAGCAAATTCACAACTACAAAATGGGGAATAACTGGCTTGGTGGTAGCACGGCTGGAAAGAATCTGGGGGTTATCATGGATCATAAACTGAATATGAACCAACAATGTGACGCAGTTGTGAACTAGACTAATATCATTCTGGGGTGTATTAACAGGAGTGTTGTATGTAAGTTGTCAAGGCTGCTGAACTCTTAGGGGTCAAATGTGGGGGCCTGTATGAAAACTTCTAAGCTTAACTACCAGCTTAGATCTGGTCCGCTGCCACCATTCCCAAATGGATTCCCTTCCCTGGGAAGCCTTGAGAAACTCTTCACCAATTCCCTGGTGAATACAGATCCAAACCCCTTGGATCTTAAAGCGGGGAGAAATTAACCATCCCCCTCCTTCCTTCCACCAACTCCTGGTGGATCAAGATCCAATTCCCTTGGATCTAAAAACAAGAAAAAATCAATCAGGTTCTTAAAAAGAAGGCTTTTAATTAAAGAAAAAGGTAAAAATCCTCTCTGTAAAATCAGTATGGAAAATAACTTTACAGGGTAATCAAACTTAAAGAGCTCAGAGGACCCTCCCCCCCCCCTCTAGCCTCAGGTTCAAAGTACAGCAAACAGAGAGAAACACTCTAGTAAAAGGTACATTTACAAGTTGAGAAAACAAAGTAAAACTAACATGCCTTGCCTGGCTATTTACTTACAAGTTTGAAATATGAGAGACTTGTTTAGAAAGATGTGGAGAACCTGGATTGATGTCTGGTCCCTCTCAGTCCCAAGAGCGAACGAACTCCCAAACAAAGAGCACAAACAACAGCCTTCCCCCCCCAAGATTTGAAAGTATCTTGTCCCCTTATTGGTCCTTTGGGTCAGATGCCAGCCAGGTTACCTGAGCTTCTTAACCCTTTACAGGGAAAAGGATTTTGGAGTCTCTGGCCAGGAGGGATTTTATAGTACTGTACACAGGACAGCTGTTACCCTTCCCTTTATAGTTATGACATAAGTCATGGGAGGTAATTGTCTCACTCTACTTGGCACTGGTGAAGCCTCAGCTGGAGTTCTGTGTCCAGTTGTGGATGCCCCACATTAGGCAAGATGTGGTCAAATTGGAAAGAGTCCAGAAGAGAGCAACAAAAATGATAAAAGGTCTAGACAAACTTTGAGGACCTCTGAGGAAAAGTTAAAAGAACTGGGTATGTTTAGTCTTGAGAAAAGAAGACTGAGGGAGGACCTGGTTACAATCTTCAAATATGCTAAGGGCTATTATAAAGAGAATAGCCATCAATTTTTCCTCAATGTCCACTGAAGGTAGGACAAGAAGTAATTGGATTAATCTGCATCAAGGGAGATTTAGGTTAGAAATTAGGAAAAACTTTCTAATTATACGGGTGATTAGGCTCCCAAGGGAGGTTGTGGAATCACTCTCAGTGGAGGTTTTTAAGGACAGATTAGACAATCACCTGTCAGGGATGGTCTAGGGCAGGGGTCAGCAACCTTTCAGAAGTGATGTGCTGAGTCTTCATTTATTCACTCTAATGTAAGGTTTCATGTGCCAGTAATACATTTTAACGTTTTTAGAAGGTCTCTTTCTATAAGTCTAATATATAACAAAACTATTGTTGTATGTAAAGTAAATAAGGTTTTTAAAATGTTCAAGAAGCTTCATTTAAAATTAAATTAAAATGCAGAGCCCTCCAGACCGGTGGCCAGGACCCAGACAGTGTGAGTGCCACTGAAAATCAGTTCATGTGCCATCGGCTGCCTATCCCTGGTCTAGGGATACTTGGTCCTGCTTTCAGTTGCAGGGCTGGACTAGATCCCTTCCAGCCCTACATTTCTGTGAATGTAGGAGAGAGACAGAGAGTACACTGGGGTCTTGTGAGCACATGGGGGTTAGGTAGCTCCTGAGCACCATCTCCTAGGGGAGAGACTCCCCAGCCAGTTGCAGATAGGAAGACAGTCTGCAATGGAGACTGATCAAACTCAGCCCAGAATCACCCCGGCCTGGCCCTAGTTTTATGCTGCTGTAAGTCCAATGGGGATGACACACTGATGCATCAGGACCCTGCTTATTTTTCACCCCATCCACCCCCAGAGAACTTGTGATCCAGAGAAGAATCCAACACGCCACTCCTAGATCCAGTAGGATTGTTCTGATGCAGGGAGTGAATGTTAAAAGGTACCATCTTGGATCTGTATTGCATGATATTTCATTGCTGAGGGGGTTGCAAAACTTTCCTTTCCTACTCCTAGAGAAACATTTGTATACCTGTCTGGAGAAATACTGCTTTGTTCTGGCTTTGCTAGATTCACCAAGTCTGCAGAGGATTGATCAGATGCACAGAAGGGCTGGCCATGGCCATGCTACACACCCACTCATCCCATTATGGTCCAATATGCTTTTAATTTATACCGAGGACAAAACATTCCTCAGCAAAAGAGCTGTCTGCGAGCTGATGTATACGTATAACAGTGAAAGGGCAACGGCCCTCTGTGAGGAGTCCGACAGGCAAACGATTGTTGCTCCCCATTCTTGTTGCTGAAGGATACAGCTTGTGCCTCTCCAGCAGAGGGTCTCAGACATAAACACAGTGTGTTCCTCAGTCATGTCACTGGGGGGTCTTGTGAGGGCCACCAGGCTGAGTGGGGGATGGATGGTGGCAGGTCTGTTCTGTGTTGTCCAGGGAGATGCACAGAGGGCAGAGCTCTTAGAGAACAGGACGAGGGGAAGGTGCGAAGACACGTTCTGGAGATGCTGCTGGAACAGAACAGTCATTTCCTGTGTGTTTGTGCCGGGGCAGCATAATGAATTATAATAGTAAGTGCATGGTAGGGTCAGGCTTGTGGGTGCTGAGTGAATGGCTCCAATGCCGTGAGGGGATCCTGTGAAATCCTGGTTAAAATGCAGATTCCTTTGGATTTTTTCATTGTGTGGCTCATCCTCCACTGGGCTGAACCAGTTGTTGGGCTAGGCTCATTCACTGCAAATTGTTATGATTCGTTATTTGTATGTGGTACTATCCCAAGGCCCTGTGAGGGATCGGGGCCCCATAGTGCTGGGCGCTGGACATGGGAAGGAACACACAGTCCCCTCCCCGAAGAGGGAGTGATCACAGGGCTCCTGGGCTGAGTGTGAAATGTCCGAGCAGTGGGTGAGATCATCGGAGGTTAGTCTAGAGCACTACTGTGTACCTACCAGTAGTGTCTGTAACCTTCACTGAGATCAGGCCCCATCATGGTGGGTGCTACATGGACACATAGTGAGAGACTGATCCTGCCCCAAAGAGCTCACAGTACATAGACCAGCCAGGGGAAAGAAAAGGAAGGATTATGATCCCCCTGTGACCAGTGCAGAGCTGATGCCCAGAGACATTAGATTTTCACACCCACCCAGGAGAGTTTGATACAGGGAGACAACTCAGTGTGAAGGTGCAACAGTCCTGTCAGAGGGATCTGCTCCTCCAGGGTTGGGGTTTGTAACAGGAGAGTAAAAGAGCCCCAACTTCCAAAGCCTTTGTCCCCCTCTACCTGCTCTAAACCAGTTTATAGCTCCTTACAGACCGGAAAGTCTGACTTCAGTACCGGGCAAACTGGTTGAAACTATACTAAAGAACAAAATTGTCAGACACACAGATGAACATAATTTGTTAAGGGAAGAGTCAACATGTTTTTTGTAAAGGGAAATCATGCCTCACCAATCTACTAGAATTCTTTGAGGGGGTCAACAAGCATATGGACAAGGGGGATCCAATGGATATAGCGTACTTAGATTTTCAGAAAGACTTTGACAAGGTCCCTCACCAAAGGCTCTTAAGCAAACTAAACAGTCATGGGATAAGAGGGAAGGTCTTCTCATGGATTGGTAACTGGTTAAAAGATAGCAAACAAAGGTAGGAATAAATGGTCAATTTTCAGAATGGAGGGAGGTAAATAGTGGTGTTGGCCAGGGGTCTGTACTGGGACTAGTCCTATTCAACATATTCATAAATGATCTGGAAAAAGGGGTAAACAGTGAGGTTGCAAAATTTGCAGATGATTCAAAATTGCTCAAGATAGTTAAGTCTCAGGCAGACTGCAAAGAGTTACAAAGGGATCTCTCAAAATTAGGTGACTGGGCAACAAAATGGCAAATGAAATTCAATGTTGATAAATGCAAAGTAATGCACATTGGAAAACACAATCCCAATTATACATATAAAATGATGGGGTCTAAATTAGCTGTTACCACTCAAGAAAGAGATCTTGGTGTCATTGTGGATAGTTCTCTGAAAACATCCACTCAATGTGCAGTGGCAGTCAAAAAAGCGAACAGAATGTTGGGAATCATTAAGAAAGGGATAAATAATAAGACATAAAATATCATATTGCCTCTATATAAATCCATGGTACACCCACATCTTGAATACTGCGTGCAGATGTGGTCACCCCATCTCAGAAAAGATATATTGGAATTGGAAAATGTTCAGAAAAGGGCAACAAAAATTATTAGGGGTATGGAACAGCTTCCATATGAGGAGAGGTTAATAAGACTGGGACTTTTCAGCTTGGAAAAGAGACGATTAAGGGGGGGATATGATAGAGGTCTATAAAATCATGACTGGTGTGGAGAAAGTAAATAAGGAAGTGTTATTTACTCCTTCTCATAACACAAGAACTGGGGTCACCAAATGAAATTAATAGGCAGCAGATTTAAAACAAACAAAAGGAAGTATTTTTTTACACACAGTCAACCCGTGGAACTCCTTACCAGAGGATGTTGTGAAGACCAAGACTATAACAGGGTTAAAAAAAGAGCTAGATAAGTTCATGGAGGATAGGTCCATTAATGGCTATTAGCCAGGATTGACAGGGATGGTGTCTCCAGTCTCTGTTTGCCAGAAGCTGGGAATGGGCGACAGGGCGATCACTTGATGATTACCTGTTCTGTTCATTCCCTCTGGGGCACCTGGCATTGGTTACTGTCAGCAGACAGAACACTAGGCTAGATGGACCCTGGGTCTGACCCAGTATGGCCGTTCTTATGTTCCTTCCCCTGTGGGCCTGCGTCTGTTTGAGCAGGGATTGAACCTTGGCCCTTCGGCACAATACCCACAAGCTTCTGCCACTTGAGCTAAAGACTGATTCTGTTAACTAGTAATGCTAGTAGACTGTTATCCTGTTTCCTGGTACAGCCGCTAGCAAGGAGATAGAATTGTACTGTGCTAGTGTAGGTTACAGCAAGGGAGGGGAGAGCTGGGCTGAGATTAACACCCTGTGACCTCTGTCTAAAGGAAATTGGTAATCTTCACTCTCCCAGCAGAGCCCAGGCTCCAATAGTCCTGGGACCCTGGTGGTATCAGCTGATATTAATTATGAGGGTGGATAATTTAGCACAGGCGATTGTGTTTGTGTGTCAGCAAGGGCACATTCAGGATGCTCCTGATCTGAGCAACAGCCTCTCTGTGAGTCATTGCTTTAATGTGGGTGATCAAAATGGACTTTGCTCACTGCTGGAGCTGTAACGATTGATGTCCATGGGGCCAGTGCCTGTTTGACTGATTGGCTAATTATAGACAGCTCTTATGTTACCTGGGATGCTTTAACAGAGATGGACAGCTGGGTTTTGAAATGGGAAATTTAGGGGGGCAGGGAAGGGGTGCAGCTGAAAAACCTTGGGCATTATTTCTCCTCATTTAAATAAACAATTGGTGGATGGAGCATTTCCATGGCACCTCCAGTTATTACCAGCACTTGATCTTTTCTTTTCTGGGATAATCAGGAAAAAAGCCCCCACCCCCCAGGGACATAAGTTACACTGATCTAAGTGCCATTGTGTACAGAGCTATGTCGGCAGGAGAGCTTCTCCCACTGCCCTAGCCACCGCCGCTCGCAGAGCTAGATTGATTAGTTCTCTCCCATCTGCATAGAGCATCTGCACAAGCAGCACTACAGCGGCACCAATGCAGCCGCGCCACTGTAGCGATTCTAGTGTAGACTGGCCCCAACATTGTCCCAGGAGCCTAGAATCTGACAGGCCCCAGCCATTCAACACCCTGCAAAGCTCCAGAGAGGCCAGGAGCACAACCCTTAGAGCTGCCCCAGACTGCCTTAGGGAGCCCACCTGCAGCCAGCAGAGCCAGAGGGGCAGGCGACTGAGGTGCAGGAGTCCCAGTGGAGCACAGTGTTTGCTGTCAGTCAGGGTTGTTGCTGTGCCCTGGAGCACTGTCTTGGGGACAGGACTGAGCCAAGTTCACTTGCAACTTCCTCTGGCCCCTGCCATCGATGGGACTGGTGTAATGGGAGGAATCACGGTTTCCACTGGGCTTCTCTGCCTTTTGGAGGAATCCCATTGAATGGCGCCATGTCTCTTTCTATGATGTTCTAGCTGCAGCTGCTACTGACGTGATGTCCCCCACCAGTAAGTATGTGAATCCCGAATGATCATGGGAGTCTGATGGGATGGGCCTCATTGTGATGCAGTGTTTACACCTCAAGGGTCTCAAGGGAGCTGTGTCATTCGGGGAATAAGAGCAGCTGTTCTAATCACTTCCTTTAATTTCCTTCTATGGCTGCTTCTGCCAAGTCAGCCCCTAGCTCTGTTACTGACTGGGCTGCTACATAGCGCTTGATCTCTGCCCCGTGAGAGGCTTCGAGACCCCAGCTACACTGGACACTGCCCCTATGGTCTGATTTTCATTAGCGGCACTTCCTGGTTAGTCGCATTAATTGCTCTTACCCAGAACTCACCCTTTGGTGCAGCTTAAAACAATGTTCTGCTAAACACAGCCCTGACTGGATATCGGTGGCTTCAAATGCTCTTCCAGTGTCCTGTATCCTTAGGTACTAGCTCCAGGGTAGCTCCAAATCCATCCCAGTCCCATAGGGCATGTGATCCATAGCCTTGCTGCATGGGAATCTGAGATGTTGCCATTTCTTCCCATTGAAACTGAGGGGTTTGGGAATTTGTAGCCTGGGTGATATTCTGCCAAGTGCAGAGGGTCAGCCCGGGGCCAATGCCCCATGTGTGACTGTGATTCATGAGAACCCCTCCCCCCCCATCCTGTCTCTCATGCTGGCATAAATCAGGAGTGACTCTGGAGTTACACCATGAAGAGCAGCGTCAGGACCTGAAAATCAAAATGGCAATCCTGAAGGGGAATATTTCCACACACAGGGGATCAACCCCACCCTACAGCTGGCATATCATGTACAGCTGGGCACCATGAGTGGACCATGCTGCTCTGCCAGCATGGCACCATTTTACACCCACATTCCATGGGTGTAAATGGCACACCAGTGCGGCACCACTATTGGATTTATGATAGTTTATTTGTATTGCGGTCGCACCTATAGGCACCAGTCAGGGGCCGGGGTCCCGTTGTGTGAGCGAGCATATCCCTGGATTTTCTCACACAGCTCAGTGTGTCCATCACCCTGCTGGGCGTTGAGTTGACACAGATGGCCCCAGCCAGAAGAAAGCTCTTCTTCTCGATCTTGGTTTAATTGCTTCCAGACTGTGTATTGCTGGCCACTGGGTCTGTCATTCCAGTGCTACTGATCCTAAAAAGCACTGAGCATGGCAAATTCATCTCCTAGTTCTACTGCCATGTACCATGCTAACGAATTCCTCTCCAGCCTTGGCATCCACACCCTGCTCATTTCTGTTCTGGACCAAGGTTATGTCCCCACATATGGCCATTGCTTAGCCAGGTTAGACAAACCTAATGCTTTAATCTCCCTCCCGAGTCTGCCCCTCCAGCTCATGCCCATCTGGGCAGAGGCTCCAGTTAAGAGAATTGTCCCACCCTGTTTCTGTTCTGCTCACTAGATCAGAATCCTCCCCATTCAGACTGACTCCCAGCCCCTCTTCCTTGTCTCCCACAATCCTTTGCGTTTGGGTGCACCAATACCCTTCTTACCCTTCATGCTTTGTTTCAGACACGCCTGTGCCAGGGGCACACCCTGGAGATACGAAGAATTTTCCCCTCCCCTGCTTCCCACCTGATTTAATGCTCATCTCCCACTGCCTGCCAGGCAGAGATGTGTCTAACCCCGCGAGGCACATGGGCCAGGTTCCTCTCACTCAGTCACTTGCCATGGAGCCTAGGAACATTCTCTGGGCTGGATCACCCGGCCAGTTGCCAGTGTGTGGCTACCCTCTCCCACAAAGGGGTGGTTTAACTGCCTCCCCATCATTACCCCCCACCCCCTGCACCCACAGTCTTTGCCTGGCCATGGAGGAAGGGGCAAGTTGGGAGGAAGAGGAGGTGTAAGACCACATCATCCCCAGCAAAGGTAATGAGGCCTCAGGCTGCATTCACTATTCTGGGTGCTGTGTCTGGGCTGGGAAAGACATGCTCACAGGGCAGCTGAGGGGAGGCTTCATGCCATGCTGTCAGGGAGCTGCTGGGAGGGGACGACCTAGAGCTGAGATGAAGACAGAACCCCACACAGAGGGCCTGAGTCTCCTGTGGGCTCCTTTGCAGCTGCAATTCTGCGGTCATTCTACAGGGGCTGGCTGTGCAGCCCTTGCCTGGACAAAAGCTACAGCAGGGGGTGCAGGAGGAGCCATGCCCTGGGGGGCCCTGTGTCTCCATGCCAATGGCCACAGCTCCCTGACATTAAATCTTGTTGCATCCCAGAAGCTGGAAACACGGCTGGTTCCTCCCATGCAGGAAGCCCAGGCGTCTGGGAAAGGCTGAGAGGGGACAGCATCCACTCAGACACCAGCCTGCACCAGGCCACCATCCTGGAGTCTGGGCTGATGAGAAGAGATGATGCCATGCATGGAATCCACTTGGACACCAGCCTGCACCAGGATAATAACATTCAGTGTCAAAATCCAGCCTTTGCTAAATCCATCAATAAAGCACAAACTAATCAGCTGGCCACCGTATCCAGCCTAGTGTGCAGCCTCCCTTGCAGCAAGATGGGTCTGCATGGTGTTTATAGCATGTCACAGTCATTTGCAGACCTCTGCGCATTACCTAACACCTTCTAGCGCCCAGAGCTGGCCTGGTCTCTGCCCATATCAGCAAGTGATCAAAGTCAGCAGAACAGGTTACAGTTCTGGTTCCTCCCCAGGTAGGGAAAGCCCTCTCCGAAGAAGGGAAGGATGGTCTAGTGTGTAGGGCCATGGACTGGCGGTCCAAAACCCTGCATTCAAGTCCCTGCTCTGTCTCACTTGTCCTGTGCGAACTTGGGCAAGTCATTGAATCGCTCTAGGCCTCAGTTCCCAGCTGTGGTTAGTGCTTCCTTCCCCCTGGGAGGGTGTAAACTGGCTGGGTACACTGGTGACAGGCCATGGCAGTACCTACTTACATCGCACACATGCCTGTGTTGCTGAGGTTGATCCAGATGGAAAGGGAGGAAATGCCGCATCTAGTCCAACCCCCTGCTCAAAGCAGGACCAATTCCCAACTAAATCATCCCAGCCGGGGCTTTGCCAAACCAGGCCTTAAAAACCTCTAAGGAAGGAGATTCCACCACCTCCCTAGGTAACCCATTCCAGTGCTTCACCACCCTCCTAGAGAAAAAGTTTTTCCTAATATCCAACCTAAACCTCCCCCACTGCAACTTGAGACCATTACTCCTTGTTCTGTCATCTGCCACCACTGAGAACAGTCTAGATCCATCCTCTTTGGAACCCCCCTTCAGGTAGTTGAAAGCAGCTATCAAATCCCCCCTCATTCTTCTCTTCTGCAGACTAAACAATCCCAGTTCCCTCAGCCTCTCCTCATAAGTCTCGTGCTCCAGCCCCCTAATCATTTTTGAAGAAAACAAAAAATCAATGCTGGTAAAGTGAAGTGGTAAATAATCAATAGGACACAGCAATTCTGCTGAGCAATCTGGATCATTTGGTATGCTGGGCTAATTTGAAGAACATCATTTTAATACAGCCAAACATAAGGTCATACACCTAGAAACAAAGAATGTCAGTCACAGTTACAAGACGGGGATTGTATCCTGTAAACCAGGAACTCTGAAAAAGAGTCATGATGGAAAATAACTGATCATGAGCTTACAGTGTGATGCTGTGGCTATGAGGGCTGTGACACAGCGACGCATTGGCAAGGGCTCCCTGTTCTTTGCAGTCAACTCTTGTCTCGGCCCTGACAAACTCACTACACCAAACACATGTCTTGCAGAGTAGTTATCCAGAAGGAGTAACATGTAAGGTATCTAATGAAAGCTCATCACTTTTCAAAACTCATAATCATTTTGAGGTGTACATATGGGTAATATTTACAGAATAATGTAACTATATTGAAAGTATGCTTTATGATTTTGGAATAAAAGTTTGTCACCATCTACATCCACTAGGATAGTAACAAACTTTTACTCCAAAATCACCATAACATCAAATCCCACATGAGCTACTCCATTATCTTGTCCAGGACTGATGTCAAACTGACAGGGCTATAATTATCTGAGTCATCCTGTTTATCTTTTTTAAAATACTGGCACAAGATTAGCTTTCTGCTAGTCTTCTGGAACTTCCACAGTGTTCCAAGATTTATTGAAAATCAACCTTAACAGTCCAACAAGCTCCTTGGCCAGTTCTTTTAAAACTCTTGGATGCAAGTTATCTGGATCTACTGATTTAAAAATAGCTGACTTTTGTAGCTGCTATTTAACATCCTCCTGAGATACTAGTAGAATGCAGTGTGTTATCATATGATATAGTCATATCATCTATTTTTCCCAAATACAGAGCAGAAATATTTTTTGAACACTTCTGCATTATTATTTATAATTCTACCAATGCCATCTATTAATGGACCAATATCATTGCCAGGATTGTTTTTGTTCTTAATGTACTTAGAAAACTCCTCTTATTGTCCTTATCTCTGCTGATCATAGATTTCTCCTTATCAATTTTCTACAATTGCTGGCTTCTGATTTATATTAATTACTATAATTTTTCCCTTTCTTCCATTTGTTATATATATTTTTATAGCTGCCTTCACTTGCCCTCTAAATCAATATTGCTTTTGTCCTTGATTGTGGCTTTTTGGGCATCTAGTAAAGTGTTCTTAAACGATTCCAAATTAACATTCACTTTTTTCTGAGTAAATTCGTCCTCCCAACTGATTTGGCACATAATTGTTTTCAGCTCTGTGAAATTGGCCCATTTAAAGCACCAAATATATATTGCAGTGATCTAGACTGTATTCTGTTTGCACATTAGAAATGTGATCAAGTCACGATCCCTTGTATCTATGTTACCATCGTTTTTAATTACTTCTGAGATCAGTTCCTCTTTCTCTGTCAAGATGAGGTCTAATATAGAATTTCCGTGTTAAATGCAACACTTCTTGAGTTAGGAAATTGTTGCCTATAATGTTTAAAAATTCCAAGGATTTTGCTTTTCCCCCTACACATTATAGTTAGGTGCACCATGGCTGGTCATCCTGTTCCTAGTGTAGTTTGGTTGTCTGTAGCCGCCACTAGCTAATACCTGATCTTGTGCTTTAGCTGGTAGGACATTGATCCATAAGTAATCAAGATAATTTTCTTCTGAGATATCCATGATTTGGGATCAGGTAATTCCATTTTTCACATAGACTGTCATTCTCCCCCTTCCCTTATGCTCACTTGATCCTTCCTAAATAGATAATAGCCATTGATTGTAACATTCCAGTCATGGGGATCATCCCACTAGGTTTCAGTAATACCAACTGATACCACATCAAATTTATGCTTATAAATGAGCAATTCCAATACTTCTTGCTTGGGCTGGCACAGGCTTTTTTGCCGCCCCAAGTGGTGAAGAGAAAAAAAAAAAAGCCGCGACCGGCAGCACTTCGGCGGCAGCTCAACTGCGCCGCTTCATTCCTTGGCAGCAATTTGGCAATGGGTCCTTTGCTCCAAGAGGGACTGAGGGACCCACCGCCAAATTGCCGCCGAAGACCCAGACGTGCTGCCCCTTCCCATTGGCTGGCCTAAGCACCTGCTTCATTCGCTGGTGCCTGGAGCCGGCCCTGGTTACACTGGCTCCTAGCACTGGTGTATATGGAATTCAAGAATTTCTTCTCTTCGTGTCCTTTGGTTCCTTGACTAATTTGTTCTTAACATCTCAATTTTGTGCTGAGTATGAATCTCTTCCTTCTTTAACCCTTCCTTTTTCTTAATAGTTTAATGCTTTCCTGACTATTCTAGCCAGCCTATTCCTGAGAATATTGGTGAAGCACGTGGTGATCACAGTGGGGAAGCTGGCAGCTCCAGCCCGCTACCGGTCTGTCGTGAATCAATTTGGAGTTGGGAAGTCGACCGTTGGAGCTGCGTTAATGCAAGTCATTAATCACATCCTGCTACGAAGGACCATGACTCTTGGCAATGTGCGTGAAATAGCGGATGGCTTTGCAGAAATGTGTTTCCCTAACTGCAGAGGGGAGATAGATGGCATACATATTCCAATTTTGGCACCGGACTACCTTGAGCTGGAGTAGATCAATAGGAAGGGGTAGTTCTTCATGGTGTTGCAGGCACTTGTGGATCACCGCAGGTGTTTCACTGACATCAGTGCGGGGTGGTCTGGAAAGGTGCATGACGCACATATCTTTAGGAACACCAATCTGTACAGAAAGCTGCATATGGGGACTTTCTTTCCAGACCAGAAGATTACAGTGGGGGATGTTGAAATGCTCACAGTGAGATCCAGTGTGCCTCTTAATGCCATGGCTCATGAAGCCTTACACAGGAAACTTGGATAGCAGTAAGGAGCAATTCAACAACAGGTTCAGTAGGTGCAGGATGACCATGGAATGTGCGTTTGGCGGATTAAAGGCATGCTGGCAATGCCATTATGGCAGGTTAGACCTCAACCAGGACAATATTCTCATGGTCATAGCCGTGTGCTTTACATTGCACAATATTTGTGAAGGTAAGGGTGAAAAGTTTGCTCAGGGGTGGATTGCTGAGGCAGACTGCCTGGTCGCTGATTTTGAGCAGCCAGATACTGAGGCTATTAAAGAGGCACAACAGGAGACAATTCGAATCAGGAAACCTTTGAGGCAACACTTAATGAAATCAAGTTTTGCTAGGAAGCACTTGTGATTTTTGTGGCCTAGGATTCTATTTAAGCAAATGCGTTTAAACTGCTTGTGTATGTGCTGCTGCCTCCTGCTATCACAATTTGCAGGAAAAAAATAAAGATTACTTATCATTCAAAAACATTGCTTTTATTGCACAGAAAACACCACCACCACCACATCCACCCACACAAATGCTCGGTGGGAGAGGAGGCACCAGAGGAGAGCTGACTTTCAGAGCTGTGGGTAAGTCCAGCTATCATTTGAAACGGTGTCTATGGGGTTGGAGTGAACGGGAAAGCAAGAAGTCCCAGAAAGTGGAAAAGAATACGCGGGTAGAGTTTGGGGAGGGCATAGGAAAGAGTTCTGAATGTGCTGAAGGGGAGGGCAGGCATGCATCTGCTCAGTCTGAAGCGTTATGAGGGACTTCAGCATCTCAGTTTGCTTCTCCATAGCTTTAATAATCCTCTAAGTAGCATCATAGAATCATAGAATATCAGGGTTGGAAGGGACCTCAGGAGGTCATCTAGTCCAACCCCCTGCTCAAAGCAGGACCAATTCCCAACTAAATCATCCCAGCCAGGGCTTTGTCAAGCCTGACCTTAAAAACCTCTAAGGAAGGAGATTCCACCACCTCCCTAGATAACGCATTCCAGTGCTTCACCACCCTCCTAGTGAAATAGTGTTTCCTAATATCCAACCTAGACCTCCCCCACTGCAACTTGAGACCACTGCTCCTTGTTCTGTCATCTGCCACCACTGAGAACAGCTGAGCTCCATCCTCTTTGGAACCCCCCTTCAGGTAGTTGAAAGCAGCTATCAAATCCCCCCTCATTCTTCTCTTCTGGAGACTAAACAATCCCAGTTCCCTCAGCCTCTCCTCATAAGTCATGTGCTCCAGCCCCCTAATCATTTTTGTTGCCCTCTGCTGGACTCTTTCCAATTTTTCCACATCCTTCTTGTAGTGTGGGGCCCCAAACTAGACACAGTACTCCAGATGAGGCCTCACCAATGTCGAATAAAGGGGAACGATCACGTTCCTCGATCTGATGACAATGCAGCCCAAAATGCCGTTAGCCTTCTTGGCAACAAGGGCACACTGTTGACTCATACCCAGCTTCTTGCCCACTGTGACCCCTAGGTCCTTTTCTGCAGAACTGCTACCCAGCCATTCGGTCCCTAGTCTGTAGCAGTGCATAGGATTCTTCCGTCCTAAGTGCAGGACTCTGCACGTGTCCTTGTTGAACCTCATCAGGTTTTTTTTCGCCCAATCCTCTAATTTGTCTAGGTCCCTCTGTATCCGATCCCTACCCTCCAGAGTATCTACCACACCTCCCAGTTTATTGTCATCTGCAAACTTGCTGAGAGTGCAGTCCAGTCCATCCTCCAGATCATTAATAGATATTAAACAAAACCGGCCCCAGGACCGACCCTTGGGGCAATCCGCTTGAAACCGGCTGCCAACTAGACATGGAGCCATTGATCACTACCTGTTGAGCCCGACGATCTAGCCAGCTTTCTATCCACCTTATAGTCCATTCATCCAGCCCATACTTCTTTAACTTGGCGGCAAGAATACTGTAGGAGACCGTATCAAAAGCTTTGCTAAAGTCAAGGAATAACACATCCACTGCTTTCCCCTCATCCACAGAGCCAGTTATCTCATCATAGAAGGCAATTAGGTTAGTCAGGCACGACTTCCCCTTGGTGAATCCATGCTGACTGTTCCTGATCACTTTCCTCTCCTCTAAGTGTTTCATAATTGATTCCTTGAGGACCTGCTCCATGATTTTTCCAGGGACTGAGGTGAGGCTGACTGGCCTGTAGTTCCCCGGATCCTCCTTCTTCCCTTTTTTAAAGATTTGCACTACATTAGCCTTTTTCCAGTCATCCGGGACCTCCCCCGATCGCCATGAGTTTTCAAAAATAATTACCAATGGCTCTGCAATCTCATCCGCCAACTCCTTTAGCACCCTTGGATGCAGTGCATCCGGCCCCATGGACTTGCGCTCGTCCAGTTTTTCTAAATAGTCCCGAACCACTTCTTTCTCCACAGAGGGCTGGTCACCTTCTCCCCATACTGTGCTGCCCAGTGCAGCAGTCTGGGAGCTGACCTTGTTCGTGAAGACAGGGGCAAAAAAAGCATTGAGTACATTAGCTTTTTCCACATCCTCTGTCACTAGGTTGCCTCCCTCATTCAGTAAGGGGCCCACACTTTCCTTGACTTTCTTCTTGTTGCTAACATCCTTAATGAAGGCCTCATTTTCTTTTCTGACCTGCTTTTCAATTTCACGCAACGCCATGCATTCCCTCTTTTCTGCATCTGAGTATTGCAGCAGCTTCCGGAACATATCCTTGCTTCATCTCGGGAGCTTTCTTATTTGGCAGAGACACTCTGCCGGTATGTAGGGGGTGCCTCTGAAGGCCACATCTGCAGAATCACAAGGAACAATACACAGAAGCATGATTGTTAAGTACACACACAGCATTGAAAAAGTATAGTCAACTACACCTCTAATAACACACCAATCACTTTCTCACTGCCCCTTGACATGCACACATGTCGGCGATCACCGTAAGCATGAGGAGTTTACCCCAGGTCGGGGGGCATTGTACATGGGGAGAAGAGCAATATGAAAGGGTCATGGTGTAGTCAACTAGGGACAATATTTAAAATTCTCCCACCCTTTTCCACAGGCAGGGGTAATTGTAGCAGATATATCATTCCTGTAAGCAAGGAAGCAAGGGTTCATTTAATGCACACTTGTGGCTTCCAACCCAGTCCCTATGCTGCTCGCCTGTGTGCTGCTTTGGTTCCTGATTTTATGATTCTATGATGGCAGAATGGCGTGGGAAAGTTTCCTTCAACGGGGGAAGGAACAAAGCATCTCTGCCAAGAAACATTCAGCAGAGTATTGCTGAGTATCTGCATGAAAGTTTCCTAGAGCGCTCTCTGGAGGATTCCTGTGAAATCTCAGTGAGCATCAACACCCTGTTGCACCACACTGCTTAGCTGCACAGGGAAATGTCCAACACACAGAAACACAGCCAACCTTGTACATTTCTATGCCCTCAACCCACCTCCTCACTTCACAAAGCAAAACCACTTACCAGAGGTCTCCTCTTCTGATTCTTGCTCACTGGAGTGCGACTGCCAAGACTGGCTAGACACCTGTGGAGTGGAGAACGGTTCTGACTGGACACACCACCGGCAACCTTGCTGTGGGCGCCACATTGTTGTCTAACTCCTCCTCTTCATCAATGACTTTGTCCTTTGGGTTAGGTCCACTTTCCACTGGCTCCAGCTCCAGTGAAGTATCCACGGGGCTCTTGGCGGTGGAGGTGGGGTCACCGCCGAGGATAGCATCCAACTCCTTATAGAAATGGCAGGTCTTTGGCGCAGCACCGGAGGGACGGTTTGCCTCCCTCGCCTTCTGGTTCGCCTGCCTCAGCTCCTTTATTGAAATTCCTATGGCTGGAGCACAGCTGGGACTGCACAGCCTCCTTTTCCCAAATACTGAGCAGCTATGTAGTTTAGACAAGGCCTTAGAGTGATGTCGCATATCTTGTGTCTGGGAAGGCAACACAGAATCCTATTTTCTGCCTGTCCCTTCTTCTTTCAATTCTTCTGAGAATTGAATCCTCAACAAGGATCATTTTCCTTTCTTGGATGGTTGGAGATATCTTCATGGGCAAACTTGATTTTTTTATGGTTGTTAGTTATGTTTTAATACAGCTGTGAATTCTTGTGGAGACACTAAACAAGTGTTTGTTCAAGGATAAACATTTGTTCCTAGTCATTAACCATGACTAGCTACAGCTTTGTGTCCTGCCCACACTAGAATTTACAGTGGTGTCAGTTCACATGTGTTCATTAACATGACTCATGATTCATGTACAGAAACACCCTTAGAGACAGATTTTCAGATGTGCGCAGTTCCCGGCAGCCTCACTGTGACACTTATGGACAGATTTGCAAATGAGTTGAGCCCCTGAGCTTGTTTGAACACCTGATCCCTAACTTTGATATCTAAAAGAACAGCAACACTAGGAAAAAAGTGGGATTTAGAACTACAGATTAGCTACTACTGTGGAGAAGACACTGGGTCACTGGGCAACAAAATGACAGATGAAATACAATGTTGATAAAGGCAAAGTATGCACATTGGAAAACACAATCCCAACTATACATAGAAAATGATGGGCTTTAAATTAGCTGTTACCACTCAAGAAAGAGATCTTTGAGTCATTGTGGATTGTTGTCTGAAAGCAGTGGCAGTGTAGCTAGGAGGCTTGGCCTCCCTCAGAGATTGACAGGGAGGGACTAGAACACCCCCCTGCCCCCCTCGGTGTGCAGAACCAGGAAAGCCACACCCACCCATCTGGAAGCTGAGGGGTGGTACATGAAGCATAAGTCCAAAAGGCGGGCCCTGCAGCTCAGTTGTGTTGGAGCTGCCTGCTGCTGGAACCTGCAGAGGAAACCTGCTGTGCTAAGGAATGGGCAGATCTTCCTGGGCTGCCAGTTGACCAAGATGCTGAGGAGCTGCTGGGGCTGCTGCCTGAGGACTGGCCAAAGCTCCCCAAGGAGGCAGAGGACCCTTAAATTACAGAGTTACCAAACCCCGGGGAGGTAGGAAGTAGCCCAGGGGAACTAGATGACTGTCTGATTAAGTGTTGGCCTGATCCTAGGTCAGCGTGTTACGGGCAGATTCCCGCAGTGGTCTGGCACTGTTAAGGTCCTGGGCTCAGATGCAGTGGGCCCTCCTGCCATGCCACCCCTCGGGTGGCACCTCCTCACCTAGCCCAAGAGACCTGTGTTTGTCTGTCATCCTTCCTGAGACACGGCAGCAGGCAATAGACTGCTTTGGTGCTCACCCCTGCCTGGGGTCCTAGACTACTGACTGCAGGCCAGAGCCTTCTAGCTATTTGTTGCCCTGCCCTGACCGAGGGCCCGGGGCGTATAGGCAGCTTAACTGCTCTGCCTGGCCTGAAGGCCTGAATACCAGCAGCAGTTAATTTCCCACTTTGAGATCATCTTTACAGGTGCGTGACAGTGAGGAGGCGTGGCCTCCCTCAGAGATTGACAGGGAGAGACGGCCACACAGCCCTATGGGCAGTCGTAGAACCATAGGGTTAGAAGGGTCCATAAGGGTCACCTAGTCTAACCTTCTGCCAAGATGCAGGATTTGTTGGGTCTATTCAAGGCAGATGACTGTCCAGTCTCCTTCTGAAAGCCTCCAGTGAAGAAGCTTCCACAACCTCCCGAGGTGTCTGTTCCACTGGGCTACTGTTCTCACAGTTAGGAAGTTTTTCCTGAGATTTAATTTAAATGTGCTACGCTGTAGTTTGAGCCCATTGCCTCTTGTCCTGCCCTTTGTGGCAAGAGAGAACAACTTTTCTCCATCTTTTTTATGGCAGCCTTTCAAGTATCATGTCCCCCCTTAATGTCCTCTTTTCCAAACTAAACATACCCAGTTCCTTCTGCCTTTGCTCATATGGCTGGCATTCCATCCCTTTGGTCATCTCTGTCACTCCACTCTGGATCCTTTCCAGTTTCTCCACATCCTTTCTATACATTGATGACCAAAATTGGACACAGTACTCCAGATGAGGCCTAACCAACGCTGAATAGAGTGGTATTCTCACCTCCTGTGACTTGCATGCTATGCCTCTGTTAATGCACCTAAAATTGCATTTGCTTTTTTTGCAACAGCATCGCATTCCAGACTCACGTTGAGGTTGTGATCCACCACAACTCCCAGATCCTTTTCAGCAGTGCTGCTGCCAATCCAGTTATCTCACAATCTGTATTTGTGCATTTGTTTTTTTTCTTCCCTAAGTGTAGCACCTTACATTTCTCTTTGTTGATTTTCATTTTGTTGTCACTTTATCCTCCAAAGTGTTGGCAACCCCCCTAGCTTTGTGTCAGCCACACATTTGATCAGTATGCTCTCTATTCTTACACCCAGGCCATTAATAAAGATATTAAACAACACCGGACCCAGAACAGATCCCTGTGGAGCCCCACTTGAGACCTCCCTCCAATCTGACATCATTCCATTAATAGTTACTCTTTGTTTGTGGTTGTTTAACCAAAAAAAGCTAGTCAAAGTCAAAAAAGCTAACAGAATATTAGGATGCATTACAAAGGGATAGATTACACTGGACTACAATTTTTGAGAAGTCGTCTGCTTCAGAGATAAAATGTGCTATTTATTATGTATTTTGATGTGCTGAATTCAAATATGACAATTAAAACAAATGATTGGCTACTGTTTCTAAGATATTTAAGTGTTTACATTTTATGTCTATGTATATTTTGTAGATAGTAGAGTTTTAATCATAAATTGTAAACCTAGGTCTTTTCATGTGTTTATTGTTGCTTTACATGATAATATTTCACCTGTCCTGTTTATGTAACACTTTAAAAATCAGCAAAAGGGTTAAATAAATAAAATTTATTATGAAACAAAAGGCAAAAAACTATTATGTACATAGTTTAGTTGTATTCAGTGTCTACTCGGCGCTTCTGGGCTTGTCTCTTGTATTCATTAAATGGAGCATCTCTTGTCACTGTCCAGCAATAGTCTGCAAGCATTGATGGGCTCCATTTGCCCTGATAGCATTTCTCCATTGTTGCAATGTCCTGGTGAAATCGCTCGCCGTGCTCGTCGCTCACTGCTCCGCAGTTCGGTGGAAAAAAATCTAGATGAGAGTGCAAAAAATGTATCTTTAGTGACATGTTGTAACCAAGGCTTTTGTATGCCTTGAGGAGGTTTTCCACCAACAACCTGTAGTTGTCTGCCTTGTTGTTTCCGAGAAAATTTATTGCCACTAACTGGAAGGCTTTCCATGCCGTCTTTTCCTTGCCACGCAGTGCATGGTCAAATGCATCATCTCGAAGAAGTTCACGAATCTGAGGACCAACAAAGACACCTTCCTTTATCTTAGCTTCACTTAACCTTGGAAATTTTCCACGGAGGTACTTGAAAGCTGCTTGTGTTTTGTCAACGGCCTTGACAAAGTTCTTCAGCAGACCCAGCTTGATGTGTAAGGGTGGTAACAAAATCTTCCTTGATTCAACAAGTGGTGGATGCTGAACACTTTTCCTCCCAAGCTCCAATGACTGTCGGAGTGGCCAATCTTTCTTGATGTAGTGGGAATCTCTTGCACGACTATCCCATTCGCAGAGAAAACAGCAGTACTTTGTGTATCCAGTCTGCAGACCAAGCAAGAGAGCAACAACCTTCAAATCGCCACAAAGCTGCCACTGATGTTGGTCATAGTTTATGCACCTCAAAAGTTGTTTCATGTTGTCATAGGTTTCCTTCATATGGACTGCATGACCAACTGGAATTGATGGCAAAACATTGCCATTATGCAGTAAAACAGCTTTAAGACTCATCTTCGATGAATCAATGAACAGTCTCCACTCATCTGGATCATGAACGATGTTGAGGGCTGCCATCACACCATCGATGTTGTTGCAGGCTACAAGATCACCTTCCATGAAGAAGAATGGGACAAGATCCTTTTGATGGTCACGGAACATGGAAACCCTAACATCACCTGCCAGGAGATTCCACTGCTGTAGTCTGGAGCCCAACAGCTCTGCCTTACGCTTGGGTAGTTCCAAATCGCTGACGAGGTCATTCAGTTCACCTTGTGTTATGAGGTGTGGTTCAGAGGAGGAGGATGGGAGAAAATGTGGGTCCTGTGACATTGATGGTTCAGGACCAGAAGTTTCATCCTCTTCCTCTTCCTCGTCTGACTCAAGTGAGAATGATTCTGGTGCATCAGGAACCGGCAGTCCTTCTCCGTGGGGTACTGGGCGTATAGCTGATGGAATGTTTGGATAATGCACAGTCCACTTTTTCTTCTTTGACACACCTTTCCCAACTGGAGGCACCATGCAGAAGTAACAATTGCTGGTATGCTCTGTTGGCTCTCTCCAAATCATTGGCACTGCAAAAGGCATAGATTTCCTTTTCCTGTTCAACCACTGGCAAAGATTTGTTGCACAAGTGTTGCAGCATATGTGTGGGGCCCACCTCTTGTCCTGATCTCCAATTTTGCAGCCAAAATAAAGGTGATGGGCTTTCTTAACCATAGTGGTTATACTGCGCTTTTGTGATGCAAAAGTCACTTCACCACAAACATAGCAGAAGTTATCTGCACTGTTCACACAAGTACGAGGCATCTCTGCTCACTTTGGCTAAACAGAAATGTGTCCCTTTGCAAAATCAAACACTGACAAATAAGAGAGCACGGCACTGTATGATTTCTAGAGCTGATATAGGGCAATTTGTTCAGCAGAGTGATGTAAGCTTCGTTATGATTGCATCATCCATGACTTCTAGGAATAACATGATGCAATTCATATCATGTATGATGCAATACCAGCTTCAGATTGCATCATTCATTGTTTTGCCTAAAAAGCAAGTACTGTCCAAACCCAGTCATAGATTTATTCATAGATCCAGTCAAAGGTGTATTTTAGTCATTTCTGGTTTAAATTGAGATCCCTTCCCTTTATAACTCACTTATCCTCCGCCATTCCCAAGTCAAGGGTCGTATATACTGACCCAATAGCATATCTTGAAAACTAGAGCCAATCAACAATTTTAAGCATCATTTTCGTTCTCAGTGACCTAGAATTAGTAAAGTTTGACTACATTTATTTCAGAAGCATTTTGGCTGTAGAGCAGTGTAATAAGACAGTAGCTATCATAAAGCCAGTATGTAAATCCATGGTGTGCTCACACCATGGATTTACATGCAGCATGCAGTTCTGGTCACCCCACCTCAAAAAAGATATATTAGAAATGGAAAAAGTACAGAGAAGGACAATAAAAATTATTAAAGGGGGTATGGAACAGTTTCCGTATGAGAGATTGAAAAGACTGGGCCTGGTTAGCCTGAAAAAGAGATGATTAAGTGTGTCTGTGTGGGGGGGAGAGGGGGGGGAGATATGACTGCGGTCTATAAAATCATGGCTGGTGTGGAGAAAGTCAATAAGGAAGTGTTATTTACCCCTTCACATAACACAAGAAACAAGGGTCACCCAATGAAATTATTAGACAGCAGGTTTAAAGCAAACAAAAGGAAGTACTTCTTCACACAACATACAGACCTGTGAAACTTATTGCCAGGGGATGCTGTGAAGCCCAAAAGTATAAGTGGGTTCAAAAAAGAATGAGATAAATTCCTGGAGGATAATTCAATGGCTACTGGACAAGATGGTGAGGGATGCAACCGCATGCTCTGGGTGTTCCTAAGCCTATGACTACTAGAAGCTAGGAGTGGATGACACAGGATGGATCACTTGATAATTTCCCTGTTCTGTTCATTCCCTCTGGAGCACTGGTATTGGCCCTGTCGGAAGACAGGATACTGGGCTAGATGGACCATTGGTCTGATCCAGCATGGCCATTTTTATCTTCTTATGTAGTGTTCACACATATTTGCAGGTTGAGGTGAGCACAGGGGGTTGGGGGGAGTCAGGGGACAGCTTGAGTGTGGGGGGGAATCTGATGTATAGTTTAAAAGTACATCCCAATTTTCCTAGTGAAGACAAGGCCTGAATGGGAGATGCTGAAACCTTTTGAAAATCTGGCCCTGATTATGGGTGCCGAACCCCTGTGGAAATTCTGGCTTTAACATGCGAAGCTTGTCCTGTGCAGAGCTGGGCTGCCAGCCTCTGCAGTGAAGAGCTCCCTTTGGGAAATGAAATCAGTTATTCCTGACAGCTCCTCTTAGTGTAATTGTTCCCTGAGGCTGGTTGTGGTATTATTAACAATGGATTTACTCAGAACAGAGTGGAACTTAAATTAGAAACTGACTGGCAGGCCCTCATGCTTTATTGTATTGGCCAGTGTAATCCTGCGTGAAAGGAGAGCCTGTGTTTGCATTTCACACAAAGGAGAGCGTCTGCTAAAGGAACTTCAGTCCTACCACAGGCTTGATAACAGTCCTTAAAAGGAGTGACTTTCAGAAGTGCAGAGGAAAAAGTAGGTAAACTAGAATGCCTGGCAATGGGAGAGGGCAGTTATATAATCAGCAGTACAGCAACATGGTGGACTGGAAAGAAATCAGTGGGCTACTGTAATAGCTGGCTGTGAACAATGCAGGAAGCACAGATTGGGTGTAAGAGGTGGGGGAACAGCACTATATCAAAACAATTCAGGAAAAACAAAAACAAACATTTGGAATGGAGTGGCCCACACCACTGAACCCATATGGCTCCAAACTCCAAGCTACGAGAATAGAAATATACTAGCACGAAAAGGAGACAGGGTGCCCATTGTTACTGCATTGCCAGCTCCACTCCACCATCATGGAGCAAGCCCCTCACATAATGAGATTGACGTAATAATCATGAAGTGTTTACAAATAATAAATGTTGGGCTCTGTTTATTTGCTTCTGATTGGGAATCGTTAGAGCTCCAATTGTCCAGCTTCCTCGCACAACCACATGGGTTAGAAACATCTTTAAAAGCATGAAAGCTGAGATTATCTGATAACCACCTGATTCCAGGAGCGGGGCCTTTAGGGAAAACCCAAATATCACACTACAGTTGCAAGAGTTGGTGACACTGTTAAGGGAGATCAAAGATGCAACAAAGGGTATGTCATCCCTTCGAGCTGAGGTGTGCTTCCCAGCTCAAGAAGACATACCTGGGTTAGCTCTGACCAAGCTAGCATGCTTAGCAGCCACAGAAACATGAGTGGCAGCAGGGGCCAGCCACTCCAAGTACATATCTGTCTAAGACCATAGATACGTACTTGGGATGGATAGTCCCTCCCACCAGTCACATTGACACGGCTCCCCTCTATTTTTAGCATGCTAGCTTGATCAGAGCTAGCATGGGTGTGTCTCCTTGAGCTAGAATAACGCCCCCAGTTTGAAGTGTAGATGTCCCCCAACAAACTGATGCTAATCAGGGATTTCAATTTCCACACACAACCTGCGTGAGTCTCACGAGGGGTCATGATTTAGAGAAACAATTTCTTGACACCTTAAAAGATGGCTTCCCAGAATAGCTGTCTCTAGAGTGCACAAGACCAGAGGCTGCATTCAACTCCATGCAACAGCTGATGCCAGAAGATCTGTAGTTAGGTTGCTAACTATAAGTGACCACAGTGTGGGTAAGTATAAGACCCTTGGGAAAGGAAAGGTACCAAATACTTGTTTGGAGACACTAGACCATAGAAAAGGGGATTTCAAACAAAGGAGAAGTGCATCAGAAAGGCTCTAAGGTCAAAAGTCAGGAAACTGAACTCTGGGATTTTGGCTGGGATGCTCCTGCAGGGACCAATAACTGCGTCTCGGGGACACAGAACCCCCTAAGCAAAGAGTGAAGCAGGAGGGCAAGGGGTAAACCAATCTGGCTAATGGCACATCCAGGGGTGATTTGAGCCAAACAGGGATCCTTCCAGAAATGGAAATGCTGCTGCAGTGAAGTCAATACACAGGAGTTATCCGCAGGGCTAGGAGCAGGGAATTGGGAAGATGCAGGGGGAATTGGAAGAGCAAAGAGTGCTCAGTATTAAGACGGATGCCCCCACTAGTACTCACCTTCTTTCTGGCCTTTGGCTTCTCCCCATACGTCTATCTGCTGCAGTGTGATGGCAACACGCCGCGCTGGGCCAGGACCCCACTGTTACGGTAACTGATGACATTTTCCCGTTACTGCCATTGCCGGGACCCAGTGATCAGACACACAGCATTACATTTCTCAATGGGGCCTTCCAAATTCATTTTAACTTGTAAACCGGTCCACAGGGAATTCATTCTGTCCGGAAGGAGCAAGTGCTGTCAGCGCAGGGAGGATTCGCTGCATTCGCCATACGTAACACAGTGGTTAAATCCCTGCTTTAAGCACCACTGGCTCTCCCAAGGTGAGGCTCTTGGATAAGCATCCTGATGTTCAGAGTGGCTGCAGCCACTCCCTCCTCCTATTGGCTGCGCACCACTGGCTGAGCACTCCCTCCTCCTATTGGCTGCGCACCACTGGCTGAGCACTCCCACCTCCTATTGCCTCCAATGGGAGCTGCATCTGAAATCCAGCAGTGTATTGAAGCACCACTGGAGCATTTGGGCCTCCATTTTGCTCTGGTGCTTCTAAGCTGGCAGCACACTCCCCTGAAATAAAATTGAACAACAAAACCCTACTGGGAGGACTGTGACATATTCACGCCTGGCTGGTGTCTTAGCCCACGCCAGCTGAGTCAGGTGCCACTGCAGCTTCCCTTTGCCTGGAGCTGTGGACGATCCCAGGAGAGCAATGCATCTCGTTCACACATGTACAACGTTGAACCTGAAGCCTATGAATGCCTGAGCAGCTCCAGAGCCGCAGGGAAGCTGGGCAGGGTTCCAGCACCAAGCTGCCAACAAAGGCGCCTGCACCCCTCTGCACTGTGAGCCCGCAGGCCGGGCAACAGAAATAGTCCCCAATGTCATTGCAGTCATGCCGCAAACCCGCGGGAGATGCCAAGGCAGCTACTTGAGGAGTCTGCCAAGCTGCCAGACACCACTGCTGCCAGCAAAACTATGCCCAGAGCTTGACATCTGGGTCCCGCAGACGCCATTCAGAGAGCGGTGCTAGTGCAGCCTGCCAAGGCGAACGGCTACCCTTCCCCTCTGCTCCCATCACCCCTCTGCTCCTCAAGCCAGCCTGAGAACCCTGAGCTGCTGGGGCTCCTGTAACGTAGGGGTATGAGGCCTGGTCCAGCACACAGAGGGCACTGAGCAGTCGCTGAGTCCAGAGCTAGCCAGGGATAAAAGGCTGCAGAGCCCAGTCAGTCCTGCCAGCCTTCTTCATTGCAGGTAGGAAATGTATGTCTGCCATCTAGTGGCTGTGCTGGGAGTTTAGAAGAAGGAGTTCCACAGAGGATATGGAGACAGAGGGGTGAATTCTTTGTATGCTTTACACCCCAGCAACATGAAGGGCCCTGAGTTTACACCTGGAGAGAACACACCCATTCTCCTCCCTTCCAGAGATGTGCCGGAGGTGCAAAGCTGGACCCAGCATCTGATCCGGACCAGAACTTCCCCCCAAGGATGGAGGAGCTTGAGACTAAGGCTAGGTCTACACTACGGGGGGGGGGGGGGGGGGGGGGTCGACCTAAGATACGCAACTTCAGCTACGTGAATAGCGTAGCTGAAGTTGCGTATTTTAGGTTGACTTACCTGGCTGTGAGGACGGCGGCGAGTCGACCACTGCCGCGCCGCCATCGACTCCGCTTCCGCCTCTTGCTGCGGTGGATTTCCGGAGTCGACGGCAGATCGATTTTATCGCATCTTCACTAGACGCGATAAGTCGATCCCCAATAGATCGATTGCTAGCCGCCGATTCGGTGGGTAGTGAAGACGTGCCCTTAGATTGTAGTTTAGACACACACACACACACACACACACACCAGCCCCTGCTAATTATAGGGTTCTCTCACTTACCAAGCACTGACTTTCCTCTTATCACAACATGTTTTTCCATGTTGGCCCCTCTGTTGAACTTGCGGCCTCCACTGTGTTTAACTCTTCCAGCCCTTGTCTCTCCTGCTCCCCAGCCCAAGGCAGGCATTGCCTGGGGCTCACAGATAGCCTGATACCTGCTCCAGTCGACACTCACTCAAACTTCCTGGTCTATCTAGACCCCACTCTCCTCCTATTGCTTCCTCGCTTGCCTTTTTTGGACAGTGAAGCCCAGGTGCTGAGGGCCTGTGCTAAGCACAGTCCTGCACTACCGCAGAAACATCCCCCTGCGCCTGCGATACACCCCTTCTCCTGGGGGCGCAAAGCGGGAGAGAGAGGAGGCACTGGTGAGTCTATAAAAGCACTTTCTCTTAACAAAGGAGCACAGCAAACAAACTGACCTTGTCAGCTGTATTCAGTGGGAATGGTTAGAACTTTGTTCCTGAGAGTGATGCAGAAGATGGTGCTAGCTCAGAGCCGTGCTGGCAAAATGTTTGCTGAACACTCCAGCAGGTCTGGTTCTGCCCTGCAGGGTGCACTTCGCCCTTACCCACTGTCCAGGACTGTGCACGTAAGCTGCCTTCAGTCCCCGCAATGCAGGCCCGATCCTGCCCATGCTTAGCTAGGCTGTTTTGCAGCAGGTGAGGGTCTGGCAGTGTCACAGTCATGTGATTCCTGGGGTGTTGGCTCTGGCTGGGCTGGCCATACCCTGGCACTCGAGCTGCCTCAGCCACAGGGCACAGGAAAGCTCAGGAGCTGGGAACCTCTGCCCCCAGTGTCATCCAACCTGAAAAGGGCACAGCGCAGAGCTTTGGCTGCTTCCACCCATGAACCATTCATTCTCACATGTCTGGGGCAGACAACGCAGGGGGCTCTGGCCTTAGGCAGCCACCTGAAAGACGGCCCCCTCTGGGGGGCCTCACTCACAGTTACACTGGGACACTTTACTCCACTCTGTCAGCATACAAAGGCAGAAACAGCTCCCTGAGAATCCTAGCCTGTGCCAGGTGGTATAGAGCTGGTGTGAGGGCTCTGCATCGGCCCTGCTCCCCATGGGCTTGGGTCAGGGAGCAGATCGGGGGCAGGTCTGCAGTGGACTGCATGATTGCTATTCACTGTCTTCCAGAGCCCTTGGGAGACGTGGAGAGCACAGCAAACAGTAGAGCAGTCCTGAGGCAGCTCTAACTTACACCAGGGGCTGGGCTGAGCTGGGCCTTGCATGCTCCCCAAGAATATGGGGAGCAAACGTGACCTGACAGCACTTCAGCCCACCCCCTCCATCCTCACCTAAAGCATGGGAACATAGTAACTGAGAAGGTGTTTAGGGATAGCTCAGGGCTGGTTCCTGGACTGCCTGACAAAGGTGGAGCCTTGACCTGGCTTCCATTGCTCTCCATTAGGCTATTGCACTTTGAAGGCATCTGTTGGGAATATGACAAATAACTTTTATTAATACTGAGACAGGACACACACTCATCATACCTAGGTCCCAAAGCACTTTGCAAAGGCAGCTCTCTGCCATTACCCCTGTTGTAGAACTGGGAAAACTGAGGCACAGAAGGACGTCAGGACTTGCTCAAGGTCACAGAGTGAGTCCATGGACAGCCAGCAGTTGAGCCCCAGGCAGGTCTATAGTGTGCCTGCTGGAGCACACTGCAGCCCTGGATGCATCACCTCGAAATACATTCTAGCAAGACCTTTAGCTCGGCAATGCCCCGCAGATATAAGCTGTTCTCCCTTGTTAAATACCAAGATTTATGCTGCTCACGGTATGAGAAGCTGGCTCTTAGAGCAATAGATAGAGAAAAACTTCTAAAGCTGAGCAATAAAAATTGTCAAGCCTTCTCACCAGCAGATGTCAGCCCCCGCCAGAGATAGAGCCTGTTCGTGCAGCCCAGAGGTCAAATGGAAGGAACACAATGGGAGCAGACAAAAGCTCTTTCTCTAAAGCAGAGGCCATCTGGAGAGCTGGGTTACTGACCAAGCTGTGCTAAACTGCTATGAAGTCTCCCCAACACCACCAGGGGCTGCTTAGGGCAAGTGAACATCTCTCCTAGGAAATCAAAGACACAAAAGGGCTGATTCTGCTCTTCTTTACACTGGAGTGAATCTGGAGTCACTCCCTGGAACTCAGTGGATTTACACTGGTGAAAGTGAGAGCAGGATCAGGCACAAAGAATATCAGAGCTTCCAGGGAATGCAAAGAACTGTTCCCCTTTGGGGACTGCAGGTGTTCCCACAAACAGACACAGAAATGCCATCAAGTTGAGTGGAGGCATTTCACTTGGCCAATTATTTATTTAAACCCCAGTAGCACACACAGGCCCCAGCAGAAATCGAGGCCCTATTATGCCAGGTGCTGCACATGCACGTAGTAAGAGACAGATCCCGCCCCCCAAAAGTTTACACTCTAAATACATAAAGAGTAAGCATGCTTTGAAAAGTCAGTAGACTTGAACTCATAATCATCTTGCTGCAAGCACATATAATTGTGCTCTGGCTGCAGGGAGAGAAGTAGAGCATATGTCTCTCACTCTCTTGATTTTCCAGAACAGTAAGTGTCAATGATAGCAGAGGGTTTCTCCAGCTGATTGTTTACTTCATCAACTAAATACGCTGGTTCATCTGGGCCCATTTCTCTGCATGTATTTTTAAGCATCTAAGAAAAGGGCTATAACCAAATGCTTAGTATGTGTGTGATGGATAATGCAGAGATCAGTGCATGCTGAGCTCAGAGCAGAACCCAATTCTTGCAAAGAGTCCGAATAAATGCAAGACAATCAGAGTTAATTCAAAAGGTGCTTCTTTTGTTACTCTCCTTCTCCTTTCTGTATCAAACCCCCACAAACAATTCCAGTTCTGGTCACAGGTAGATTCTAGGCGTGGCTTTGTGCCATTTACATGCAATTTGGTTTTAAATCCCTTTACACTGAAGTTACCAGATTCTTTATTGAGGCTGCTTAACACAGACAGACCCTGTGGTTCTCCAGCTCCCAGAGCAATGGACATGGGCTGCATTACCAGGTGCGACCACACAGGAGGATCAAGTCCTGGCCCGGACTGAGCAGTTGTGGATGGCGCTGCTGACTATAGAGCATACCCTCAGTGTAGAGCTACCTAGAATTCCCAGTCACATCACGCAGCTTCTCTCAGGTCCTGCCTAGACAACCGGGCTCCTTCCTCAGCTGGGGCAAATGAGGGACCTACATCAAGAGCCAAGCCCAGGGCGCTACCACCTTAGAGCCCAGTGACTGCTGCATACACTCAGTCAGAGCCAGCTCCGCCCTGGCATGACTGGCTATGGTCAACGAGGCTGAAGCAGCAGCGGATCTCCAGCCCATTATTATTATGGAGGAGGGGGCGTGCGGGGGGGGGGGGGGGGAAGACCTCATTCCACTTTGTGGACAGCCCCCTCGAGCCCGCTGGGAATCACTGCCTGTGAGCGGACATTGTCTGAGCCGGAGCTGTTGATGGCTCCATAACACTTAAAGCAAATTATGTTAACTTTTCAAAGCTCATTGAGATGCAAAGCAGGCTGCTGGGACACAGGTCACCAGGGACACGCCAACTGTTCGCCCTGCACATCGGACGGCACCTTAGACTCCACAGCGGCAGTTTGGGAAAGCTGACAGTTACCAGCGTCAGCTGTTTAGCACGTTCCCGTCTTTGGGTGCAAGCTGGGGCTGTTGCAGTCCAGATTCCTCCTTTTTCCCCTCGCCCCGACATACTGAGCGTGTCCATGCTCTGGGAGCCAGACGGGACAGGGGCTACGCATACCAGACACATGCAAGCAGATTGTGACAGTCTGACACTGACCAGGCAATTTTAGGGGTCCAATTTCTGCCCAGGGTCATTGACATCCTAGCTTATCGGGGTCAAGCTGCTGCTGACTGGCCTGTCGGTGGGGTGTGGGGGATACTGGGGTCCATCTAGGAAAGTCCAGCCTTTACCCTGGAAAGTCATCCCCGTTGCCAGTAAAAACCCTACATCCCCCATCCGGGGCTCTCCCTGGTCACTGGTCCCGCTCACACTCAGTTCAGCGTTTGAGAAGTCTCCTGCCTTCAGGTTCATGTACCAGGGGTGGCAGAACCGGGGAAGGGAGGTAGTGAGGGGTAGGACCCCCACAATGGAAATATTTGTGGGGCTGATCTTTATTCCCATCCCTGCACATCATTTAGGGTGACTAGATGTCCCGATTTTATAGGGACAGTCCCGATTTTTGGGTCTTTTTCTAATAGAGGCTCCTATTTCCCCCCATCCTCTGTCCCGATTTTTCACACTTGCTGACTGGTCACCCTAACATCATTCTGCTGCACGTTCTGGGAGCCAGCATTCCCTGTAAACTGTGCACATGTGCGGGGTGCGGAGGAGAGAGCCAGAGGGACTGGAGCAGCCAATGTGGTGCCCAGGATCAGGCCAGGTTGCAGCTAGGAACGAGGATGATCAGGCTGGGGCTTGGAGCAGCTATCCTAGCAACTGGCGAGAGAGATGCAAACTGCATGACCCCCCCTTCCTAGTCTGGAGCCAGCTGCCCCCCTAGCTGAGTCTTAGTAGCTCCCCATGCAGAGCACCCCCTGCACTGCCCTGCTCCTCCTCCAATCCCTCCATCCCCCCCCCATTCAAAGAGAGTTTCCACCACTGCTGTCATCTACACTAAGTATTCTTGCCAGCTCCCACAGTATACTTGCCAGCAAGTTAAAGAAGTATGGGCTGGATGAATGGACTATAAGGTAGATAGAAAGCTGGCTAGATCGTCGGGCTCAACGGGTAGTGATCAATGGCTCCATGTCTAGTTGGCAGCTGGTATCAAGTGGAGTGCCCCAAGAGTCGGTCCTGGGGCTGGTTTTGTTCAATATCTTCATTAATGACCCGGAGGATGGCGTGGACTGCACCCTCAGCAAGTTTGCAGATGACACTAAACTGAGAGGAGTGGTAGATATGCTGGAGGGTAGGGATAGGATACAGAGGGACCTAGACAAATTAGAGGATTGGGCCAAAAGAAACCTGATGAGGTTCAACAAGGACAAGTGCAGAGTCCTGCACTTAGGATGGAAGAATCCCATGCACTGCTACAGATTTGGGACCGAGTGGCTAGGCAGCAGTTCTGCAGAAAAGGACCTAGGGGTTACAGTGGACAAGAAGCTGGATATGAGTCAAAAAGTGTGCCCTTGTTGCCAAGAAGGCTAATGGCATTTTGGGCTGTATAAGTAGGGGCATTGCCAGCAGGTCGAGGGACGTGAGCATTCCCCTCTATTCTGCATTGGAGAGGCCTCATCTGGAGTACTGTGTCCAGTTTTGGGCCCCACACTACAAGAAGGCTGTGGAAAAATTGGAAAGAGTCCAGCGGAGGGCAACAAAAATGATTAAGGGGCTGGAGCACATGATTTATGAGGAGAGGCTGAGGGAACTGAGATTATTTAGTCTGCAGAAGAGAAGAATGAGGGGGGATTTGCTAGCTGCTTTCAACTACCTGAAAGGGGGTTCCAAACAGGATGGATCTAGACTGTTCTCAGTGGTACCAGATGACAGAACAAGGAGTAATGGTCTCAAGTTGCAGTGGTGAAGGTTTAGGTTGGATATTAGGAAAAACTTTTTCACTAGGAGGGTGGCGAAGCACTGGAATGGGTTACCTAGGGAGGTGGTGCAATCTCCTTCCTTAGAGGTTTTTAAGGTCAGGCTTGACAAAGTCCTGGCTGTGGTGATTTAGTTGGGGATTGGTCCTGCTTTGAGCAGGGAGTTGGACTAGATGACCTCCTGAGGTCCCTTCCAACCCTGATATTCTATGCTTCTAAGAGACATGGGGTGTCTCCACAACGCTGAAGTGCTCTAGTGTAGACAGGGCAAGCAGCAGTTTCACCTCAATGCAGCTGGTTCAGATGGTGCCTCAGCTCCCCAGGAGGTTTCCAGGAGTGAGAGCAGTACCTGGCCCCGGGGAAGCCCAAGACCCAGGCTGGCCATGAGATGCAGGGAGACACCGGTGGGTGCTGAGGTCCTGCCTGACTCACTGGGTTGATTGTGGGCGATAGAGATCTCTGAAAGGAGTCTAATCCCCTCCATCCCCCCACCACACACATCATGGGGCTCCCCTAGGACCCTGCCAGTACTATGTCATTGTTGTTTTCAGGGAGGCCTGTAAGACCCTGCAGCGCAGTGAATGAGGGAGGGTGGGCCCAGGTTTCCATGCCAGCTCAGTGGGGCCTGAGGCAAGTGGGAGCAGTTCTGGGATCCCAGCTGTGCCAAGCAGCTGGGACATTTCCCTGCAAAGAGGAAACAAGAGACAGAGAAATAAACCCTGCTGCCATGGGAAAGGCAAAGAGAGCGAGAGAAAGAGAGAGAGAGAGAGAGAGAGAGCGCCATTTGTACTGCAGAGTTCTCAGCTGTGGCCCTGGTGCTGGTCTGGGGAGTCTCTGTGGAATCTGCCCTGGTGCTGGGCTAGGGGATCTGTATGGGATCTGCCCTGCTGCTGGGCTAGGGGATCTTTGTGGGATCTGCTTTGGTGCTGGGTGGAGGGGGGATCTGTGTAGGATCTGCCCTGATTCTGGGCTGAGGGATCTGTGTGGATCTGCCCTGCTGCTGGGCTAGGGGATCTTTGTGGGATCTGCTTTGGTGCTGGGCGGGGGCAGGGGAGGGGGATCTGTGTAGGATCTTCCCTGGTGCTGGGCTAGGGGATCTGTGTGGGATCTGTCCTGGCACTGGACTGGGAGATCTGTGTGAGATCTGCCCTGGCGTTGGGCTGGGGGATCTGGGTGGGATCTCCCATGGTGCTGGGCTAGGGGATCTGTGTGAAATCTGCTCCGGTGCTGGGGGTTCTGTGTGGGATCTGCCTGGATTTCACCCCTTTTCTCTCATCTCCCCTTGCAGAGCTCTCCCCATTGTGGTTTAGTAGCCTAAGTGTGTCCCTTTCTTACACTCGTTGTCTATCCAGGCCCCAGTTTGACCCCCTCACTCACACACTGGTGGGTCCCCTGCAGGAGAAAACCCTTATCACCATTTTACAGATGGGGAAACGAAGGTAGTTTCATTCCTGTGCTGGCTCCAAGGATGGTCTTCTGGTTCCACAAGTCCACCCCTGCCTGCTGGGTGCATTGTAGAGGGGCAGAACCATGAGGGTGCAGGTCCATCCCAGTCAGATCCTCACCCCCATGGCTGCTATGCTGGGGGCCTTCTGCCAGCCATGCTCACCTCGCTGGCATAAAGAGCCCTCAGGCCAGTGATGAATCAGGCCCTAAGTGTCTCTGCCAAAGAAGCCTGCAGCAGAGGCAGGAACCAAGGCCAAGTGCCCTGAGTCTGTGCCCAATCCCTAACCACAAGGCCACGCCTCCTCCGGGCAAGGAGGAGAAATTCACGTTGTGGCCCCCGCCCGAAGCTCCCAAAGCACATTGCAATCGTTGGACATTTACAGTCAGCCTCCTTGGGAGATGGAGCCGTGTTATCCCCATTTCACAGCTGAGGGACTGCACAGTGCTTTCCCAGGGCTGCACTGTGCCACCAGCCTTTGCCATACCCATAGGACTCTTCGTCCCACTTTTGGCTTGTGCCGAGAGCTGGGGGCCAAACAGCAAGCCCAAACTGGTCTCTGCAGAGCCTGCAGGTCAGCCCCTGGGCTGGGTGAGCAGGCATCTGCAGAGCTGGGAGCAGTAAGGGACAGCTGGGGTGCCTGCTCTAAGCTGCTCCAGCCAAGGGGAGCAGGGCGGGCCTGAGCAGGTTGGTTCCAGCTCCCTGGAGTATGTGGCAGCAAGAGCTGCAGCAGGGTAGCTCTACACTGCAACAGGGCTCGGGGCCGGGGAACAACAGGCCCCAGTTGCCTTTGGAGAGCACACTGCAGCCGCACGTGCGTGACTCATTCATGGGATAGGGCCAGACGCAGCTTGGGGTTGGCTTCTCACCAGCCATGAAGTCCTGGCGCAGTCTTCTCCAGCTTGGGCTAAGGCCCCAACCTCTCCCGGGGGACTAGTGCAGTGAGACCGACATGAGGCTTCCCAGGCTGCCTGTGCCATGAGTCTCTCCGCCTCAGCCCCCACAGACAGCTCTGGATGAGACTGGATCCCAGCGCCAGCTGCCACCTGGCCAGTGAGATGGGAGCCATGCGCCCTGTAGCCTCGCAGTCAGGCAGGAAGTGAGTCTCTGGTCCTGTACCATTGCTGGGCGTGCCCCCGGCCCCATCCAGGGACCCAGCTGAACAGCCCCTTTGTTATGCAGAGGGACTGCCCCCTCCCTCCTTTGCTCCGCCTGGCGCCACAATCACTCAACGTGACAAACACAGGTCAGTGAGCACTGGCCAAGGCGCAGCACTGAGCCTGGACCATCCCAATCCCCTCACCCAGCCCCAGCCAACCCGCCCCAACACCTGATTTCTCTTTAATTACATTCCCCATCTCCCTTCAGTGTCATGCTAATCAGCCTAGGGTTGGCGCAGCTGCCCGGATTAAATTAGGCCCAAATAATACAAGGTAATTATATTTCCATGCAGGACCCGGAATTCTCTCTTCTGTGGCTAGCGGCAGGGAGGGGCTTTTTCTGAAAGGGAATCGGGGGGCCGGAGGTGCAATTGGCTCTCACAATATTTACTCTAGCAATTACCTTCCCATTCAGTCTACGCTCCTTTGGAGAACAGTGGCCTGAAAATTTGATTAGAGATGTGGGTTAGGATTTGGGGTAGAATGTGTGTGGGGGTGAGATGGGAGGTGCTGAGAGGATGTGGTGGGAGCAGTGACACGAGGGGTACAGAGATGATTTGGGGCAGTGAGTTTGGAGTAGTGAGGGGATGTGGTGGGGGCAGTGAGATGGGGTACTTAGGGATGTGGTGAGGGCAGTGAGATGGGGTGCTGAGGGGATGTGGTGGGTGCAGTGAGATGGGGGTGCTGAGGAGATACGGTGGGGGCAGTGAGATGGGGTGCTGAGGGGATGTTGTGGGGGCAGTAAGGTGGGGGTACCAAGGGATGTGGTGGGGGTGCTGAGAGGAGGTGGGGGGGCAGTGAGATGGGGGTGCTGAGGGGATGTGGTGGGCGCAGTGAGATGGGGGTGCTGAGGGGATGTGGTGGGCGCAGTGAGATGAGGGTGATGAGGCGATGTGGGTGAGGGCAGTGAGGTGTGGGGCACTGAGGGATTCTGATGGGGGCATTGAGATGAGGTGTTGAGGAAATGTGGGGGATAGTGATCTACTCTGGTGCTGGGCTGGGGGATCTGAGGGAATGTGATAGAGGAGTGAGGTGGGGTGCTGAGGCGATGTTGGGGGGCAGTGAGGAGGGGGTGCTGAAGGAATGTGGTGGGCAGTTTGGTTAGATACTGAGGGAATGTGATGGGGGCAGTGAATTGGAGTGTGCTGAAGGCATATGGTGGGGCAGTGAGGTTGGTGGTTTCACGGATTCACAGGATCGGTGCTAGACCCCAGCTTTGGAATAATCCCTTGGAGGAACCCCCTTCCATGTGCCATACTCCCAAAGGGTCTCACTCTCAGTTCAGGGAAGTCCACATGGCCTCACTGCCTCCTGAAACTGAACCTAATGCACTTTACCCAGTATTTGCAGTGATTCTCAAACAGCATTATCTAAACAGTTGGGTTTATTAGTCAAGTGGAACATAGCATTTGGAGTCCTTAGGCTATCAACACAGAGAAATAATGGTGAAAGCATAGTTCATTCTGGTTAGTCCAGAGTAATTCACCAACCCAGCTGTAGTGAATTTCATGTTCAGGCCTTGCATCTCTCTGAGGGCTGATCTCCACACCTCTGAGAGATGTAACTATGCCGACCTTACCCCCAGTGTAGACAATCTTAGGTCAACAGAAGAATTCTTCCATTGACCTAGCTACCACCTGTAGTAGGAAGAGAGCCTGAGACATAAGCCCTTGTATCAGAGACCTAGTGTGAGGCCTGAGGCCTGAACTAAAGTAGTGGCCAAGCTTTGCTGATATAAAGCAAAAACAGGCTGTGAGCAGAAATCAGGCTTTGCCTGCGTTCACACTCACAGAACCTGGCAAGAATGGAGCTGGTATTGCAAAAACACACACATTCCTGAGAAGTGCTAGGCACAGGACCCTTACACAAACACATTCCAGAAGGTACCAGAACACCCCAATACCACACATGGTACAAACACATAACAGGAACACACTGACAAGGTCAGGATGACAGTGTGATGAACAGACATGTTTTGATCAAACCAACATGTACAAGGTAATGGGTGGTAACTAGCCACATCAGGGGGCAGTAACTGTGTCCATAGGCGCCGACTCCATGGGTGCTCCGGGGCTGGAGCACCCAGGGGAAAAATTGGTGGGTGCTCTGCACTCACCAGCAGCTCCCCGCTCCGCCCCCCACCCCAGCTCCAACTCCTCCTCTGAGTGCGCCACGTCTCCGCTTCTCCCCCAGGTCCCAGCGCTTGCCGCCGTGAAACAACTGTTTCGTGTGGCAAACTCTGGGAGGGAGGGAGGAAGAGGGGGAATGTGACGTGCTCGGGGAAGAGGTGGGGCTGGGGCGGGGATTTGGGGAACGGGTCTAATAGGAGCAGGGAGGGGGCAGAATTGTGGTGGGGACTTCGGGGAAGGGGTTGGAATGGGGACGGGGTAGGGGCGGGCGGGGGCGGGGCAAGGGTGGGGTCAGGACAGGGCCAGAGGCGGCGGGGGTGGGGAGGCTCGAGTACCCACCGGCGCTGGGAAAAGTTGGCGCCTATGACTGTGTCAGAGGAGTAATACGTTACTTGGTTGTATCGGTATATAAAATGAAGTCTCAGAGGGAGTGTCTCTGGCTGGCCTAGGGGATAGTGGAATGTCCCACCTCTAATGGAGCTAGTCCACTGCAATGGGCATGCATGTGTTAGTGTACCTGTAACCATTAAGCCAGGGCAATAAGACTGTGCTTCTTTGACACCTCTCTAAGGGAGCGGACTAACTACAGCGATGGGAGACCCCCTCTTGTCAATTTAGGTAGTGTCAACACTGAAGCACTGTGGCTCTGCTGCTGTAGTGGTTTAAGTGTGGACATACCCTGCTTCCTTCCTTCTCAGTTCCCAGGTGAGAGAGCTCAGGCTTCTTCCAGAAACCAACTGCTTGGGCTTGTCTCCACTTAAAACGCTGCAGCAGCGCAGCTGTAGCGCTTCAGTGATGATGCTACCTACTCCAACAGGAGGGATTCTCCCATCGGCATAGGTTCTCCACCTCCTGGAGAGGTGGTAGCTGTGTTGACAGAAGAATTCTCCCAAAGACTTAGCGCGGTCTGCACCTGGGTCAGTATGACTACATCTAGTGTAGACCAGACCTTCATTCTCACACCTCCCAGTCTTTTTCTCAAGCTGGGGTTTCTGTTCAGCTTTCCTGCTGAGAGGCAGGGAGGTCCTCCTCCCTCTGGGTGCTTGGTCGCTAGGTGTCGGTGTCTTGGCAAATGGGTTTTCCATTGTCTTCTTGGATTTTCCACTAATATGGATCAGCCGAGGCCAGTCCTTTTTAATTGCCCATTCAGTCTCTTTAGGGCTTGTCTATACTTACGTGCTGGTTCGGCGGCAGGCAATCGAACTTCTGGGTTCGATTTATCGCGTCTTGTCTGGACGCGATAAATCGAACACAGAAGTGCTCGCCGTCGACTCCAGTAATCCTGCTCGGCGCGAGGAGTACGCGGCGTTGATGGGGGAGCCTGCCTGCCGCGTCTGGACCGCGGTAAGTTCGAACTAAGGTACGTCAACTTCAGCTATGTTATTCACGTAGCTGAAGTTGCATACCTTAGTTCGAATTGGGGGGTTAGTGTAGACCAGGCCTTAGACAGCTAGGTAACAGACACCCACACCCTAGCTATGTCTTTTAGCCTGCCCTGAGAGAGACTTAATCCTTTCCCTCCTACTGGGTAGTAATATACAGTATAGGAGAAACTGAGGCACACATAGGCATAATTAAATATTACAAAAAATTCCCAGTTCCTCACAAGCGGTTGAGGGAATATCAGGGGGTTCTGAGAGGGTTTGGTGATTATCTATCTATCTATCTATCTATCTATCTATCTATCTATCTATCTATCTATTCCTCTTCACGTCCAACTCTCTCGTTTTCACTCTCTCCTCCCTAGTGCCTAATCTACTGAGTTGTCCATCTCTCTGTCTCTGCAGGTTCTTATATTGGTGCACTTCCCCTGCCCCCCAATCTCTTGGGATTTTTGGCTTCATACAGGGTACTATTTGTGGTTGCTTGGGTGGCTACCAGGTGCTGGTGAACACATTTGTGGATCCTGAAAGTTTTGTGAATTTTAACATAATGATTTGCCCCAAAAATGTACATTGTAAAGTGCAGCCGTTGCTCTTTGTTATTTCCTTGTTCAACAAGTTTCAGCCAACCATTTGGGGTGTAGTGACCATATCATGTGACTGAGGCCACCAATCACACACCATGAAATATGAACAGCTAATTATGATGCAAACAATTTGTGATGGTCTTGAAGTCTGAAATTCTCCACCCAGACTATTCAGTGACTGTTCATGGGTAATGAAAATCAGGAGCCAGTCGATAAAGATTTGCTAGCTGAGAACAGACTGAATCCATGACTAACATCAAGCCCGATTCTGCAACTCTGGCTTCCTGGACACAGTTCTGCTGCCCAGAAACAGCAGTTGGAAGCAAATGTTGCCATTGAAGGCCCTTAGCATCCTGTGTTTGACAAATGTCTCAGAGGATTCCCCCGCACTGATCCTAGGAGATGCTCCCAGCTAATGCACTGCAGCGCCAATCTATGTCCCTTAAGCAGCCAAAATCAGTGACCCTTTCGAATATTTGCACCTAGAGAGCAAAAATTTGGGAGCAGGGGGCAAACCTTGATCCCCTGGGTAAAGTGGAGAAAAGGACAGAGGGCGGACACAGATTCATATATGTCTTTTGGTTTAAATTGCAGAGTCCTGCACTTAGGACGGAAGAGTCCCATGCACCTCTACAGGCTGGGGACCGACTGGCTAAACAGCAGTTCTGCAGAAAAGGACCTGGGAGTTACAGTGGATGAGAAGCTGGATATGAGCTAGCAGTGTGCCCTCATTGCCAAGAAGGCCAACGGCATATTGGGCTGTATTAGTAGGCGCATTGACAGCAGATTGAGGGAAGTGATTATTCCCCTCTATTGGCACTGGTGAGGCCACTGGAGCCCAGAGCCGCCCCCAGCTACTGGAGCCCAGGGCTGGTCCCCCACCGTGGCCACCAGCCCAGTCCCACTGCTAACCCCCCAGCCCCAAAGGAGCACCAGGAGGGCATGTGGCGTGTGGCTCCAGCCTCCCCAGCCCCAGAGCGCAGGAAGGTGGGCAGTGCATGGCCCCAGCCCCAGCGGAGCACTTGGGGGCTGTAGCCGGAGGACTGGAGCCGCATGCAGGGAGTGGTCACGGCAGGGATGGGGTCACACCTGGCTGTTTGGGGAGGCAGAGCCTCCCCCAGCCTATGCAACCTGCCACCCACAGTGAGAGAGACAAGCTTTTGAGCTACACAGAGCTCGTCTTCAGGTCTGGAAAACTTGAGAAGAGTTCTCTGTAAGCTAGAAAGCTGGTCTCTCTCACCAACAGAAGCTGGTTGAATAAAAGAGATCACCCCACTCATCTTGTCTCATGACTTCTAGTATAGTCAGGGCCTAACACAGCACTTTGCTTTGCTGGGCCCTGAGGAAGGGCTTCCCCTCCCCCTTTCTAGGGTGTCTGTGAATTTCTGCAGGGATTCGCATCAGATCCCCAATTAGGGGATTTCTTTACAAGTCTGTTAATGAATTGCTCCAGCTTCCCCCTGCCCCCCACAAATCAACAGCTCAGAGATGCATCCAGAACCCATTGTTGATGTGAGGCAGCAGCTTTCCCATGTCAACCCATTCTCTGTCAGTTTCTTGGGGAGCGCCTGGAATGCCCCGAGCCTAAATAGCCCTGCTCCTGCCCCAGAGCGGCAATGGAAAAGCCCCACATCAAGCCTCTAGTGGGGCTGTCTCTCACTGTCTGGGATGAACCCTGCCCCCACTCCCTCCTCCCTCCTGGGGACTGGCAGTGCAGAGCGCAGGTCCCAGCTAAGCCAGTTAAGAGCTGACAGATGGAATCTCATTTCAATCCCGCTCCAGGTTGTGGAGTGGAAAGGATCCGGGACTCTGAGAGAGCCACAAAAGCCACCCAGGTCTTGGAGCTGAATTAGCCAGCTGACCCTGTATTGGGTGCATTTTGCACTGGGTCTGGAGCCTGGGGGACAGGGAGCAGAGGACAGTCCTGGGCTGCACTTGCTTTCCTGAGACTCCCCATACACTAGCGAAAGGAGCCTCCTCAGTGAGCCAGACACACCTTCACTCCATCGCTCTTGCAGCTGAAAGTGCCAGGGATGGGCCAATGGAAGTAGCAGGCCTCAGCTGAGACACCCCTGCCCCCACACTCAACTGGGGTCTTCCCCCAGATCAAGGGACTGGCTCATCTGGACCCCCAGGCCCCAATTCCTTGCTCTGGTGGACTGTGAGGTGACTGGCTTTCAGGCCTGCATACCCAGCCCAAGGGGTCAATTCATACTGGTTCCAGTCCTGAGGCTCTGCCCCAGGAGAAGGGGCTGGGAGCTGAGATGCTGCTGGATGTTTCTCAGTGGAGGAGGCCTGCAGCCAGGAGCTGAGTGGATCTGTGGGTTGGCACGGGGGGCGGTGATGTTGATGCCATCTGATGAGGAGAACGAATGGATATAAACTGGCTGTGGGGAAGTTTAGGCTTGAAATTAGACGAAGGTTTCTGACCATCAGAGGGGTGAAATATTGGAACAGCCTTCCAAGGGAAACGGTGGGGGCGAAGGACCTGTCTGGCTTTAAGATTAAGCTAGATAAGTTTATGGAGGGAATGGTTTAATGGGATAACATGATTTTAGTCAAATGAACAGCGGGCCATCGCTGGTAAATAGTATCAATGGTCAATGAGGGTCTGGCTGGAGAATCTTGCCTACATGCTCGGGGTTCTACTGATCGCCATATTTGGGGTCGGGAAGGAATTTTCCTCCAGGGTAGATTGGCAGAGGCCCTGGAGGTTTTTCGCCTTCCTCCGCAGCATGGGGCAGGGGTCACTACTGGAGGATTCTCTGCTACTTGAAGTCTCTAAACCACAGGATTTGGGGACTTCAACAGCAGAGTCAAGGGAAAGGGTTGGGACGGCTTTGTGGCCTGCATCATGCGGGAGGTCAGACTAGATGATCATAATGGTCCCTTCTGACCTTAAAGTCTATGAGTCTATGAGTACTTTAAACCCAACGGAGCTGGAGGGGGAGCCAATTTCAGGGCCTCCTGGCACCCAGCCCAATTCCCCAAGCCTTGCTGAAAGCCCGTGGGGTGAACCCCAAGGGCAGTGTGACCTAAGCAGCACACAGGCCTCGTCCCCCAGGAGACTCCTCTGAGCTGGCTCCCAGGGAAAGAGCTGCCAGGTTCTTGCTACATTCAGCCCTCGCACCCAAGATTCCAAGTGACAGAGACTCCCCCACGCCCCCGGCAGCCGCACCAGTGGCTAATCCCTCACCTCCACTGCTAGGAAGGGGTGATTCTTTCTGGTCTGGATTTGTCTGGCTTCACCTCCCAGCCATCAGATCCCGTTCTGCCTTTGCCTGCTGGTTAGAGGAGCCCAATGCTCTCAGAACCCTGCTCCCTGGTTAAAGACCATGATTGGGGGAGGGGGAAGTGATTCCCTATCCTGTCTTCTCTGCAGGAGCCCAGAGTGGATGGTCACAATGGTCCCTTCTGGCCATGACATCGCTGACCCTACTAGCCCCTGCTGAGCTGCTGGGACCCATCCCCTTCCACATGTTCCTGTCTGTGTTTTCTCCTTTGTGCAGGCCAGGTCTCTGAGCGGCTGCTCTGAGCCTCAGCCTCTTTGTGCTCAGATCTGACACCTCCCCCTCCCCCTCTGCATTTGACCTCACATCCTCTGCTCCAGCAGGTCAGCTTCTTGGTTTGTCCGTCTCTCCCTCATGGCACAGGGACATGTCCCCTTTTCCAGTGCTTCCCGAATGCCCCAGCCTCCCTCTCCAGTGTCACATCCAGCCCTGCCCCACTCCAGATCTCAATCCAGGCCCATGAGGTGCCATGCGCACTTGCTGTGATTTTTAGGGGTAATTATGGCTCAGACAGTGCCATCAGGCAGCAGTTTGTCCATGATGTTTTAAAGCCTCTAATGCAGCCTGGGCTATGTGGGTCACATCCTCTCCCAAAGAGGCTTATGTCTCCACAGCCTGTCCTGACAGCTGGGGAGCAACTCACACATGGGTGCAAGGATCTGGATCCCGGGGGAGGAGGGGAAAGGAGATGCTGGCCAGGCAGAGGGATGAATCCTGCTGTGCAGTGGAGTTGAAGTGGCACCTGCCCAGCCATGTTCCTTGGGCTGACCCCTCCCCAGCACCTCCCACCCAGTACTGTTTGTTCTCACCTGGCAGAGGTCCTGCATTGCCCCACCCCTTGGCTGCTGCCTCTGGCGCCTCACTCAGCCCCATCACCCAAATGACTCCCTGCCCCTTGGCAGCGTCAGTAGCCACATTGCCTGAAAGTCAGGAGGGTCCATCGGCTGCAGCAGGTGCCCTGTGGCCCTGGTGGGGAATCTCTTACTGCAGGAGAGCATGTGCCTTGCCGTGTCACAGAGGTGAGTACAACTTGCCCCCAGCCAGTGCTTTGGAATTGAGGTCCCCGCCCACTCAATCAGGATCAGGGCCCCAGAGGTGCCCACTGAATGGGGTGGGGAGGGGGCAAAGGCAAGGCACCTGCTGGGATGGCACTGGGGCCCAGAATTGCTGTTGTGAGCCTGTGTCCATGTAACGCAGCCCAGCACCCCCACTGTAACATAGCATGTACCCCCCCATAACAGATAATGACCTCCCCATTTAACAGAGAATGTCATCTAAATGTAATTGTAAGAACCTACAAAGCTAGAACCTGGGGCCATAGCAGTTCTGGTCCTCCGACAGCTCCACATCACCACAAGAGGCTTATGCTAGGACCTCATGAGGTTGGGCTTGGCAGGATTCTGCTGATTCTGCCTCTCGGTTTGCCCTTTGGCCTATCCTGCACTCTGACCTCCCAGTACCTGACTCGGCATGACTCTCAACTCCTGCACAGCCCACTAAGTATGACTGCCCACGTCCTGGTCATGACAGTTTGCTCCGACCATCTTCACCCTCCCTCCAACCCATCCAACCCCTTCACAGATGATGGAAGGGGCAGGCCTCCCTCCAACTAGCAACTCTCTGAGGGCCCAGGACCAGCCTGACCCAGTCGCCTGTCTGCAGGTGGAGAACCTCACACTACAACCCATGCTGTACAGCATGCACTTGAAGCATAGGCCCTGCGTGAGCAACTGGACCTGTCTCAGGCAAAGGTGGCAGAGCTCACTGCCGAGACACAGACCCTACACAAGCACCCATAGGCAGACATTTCATTAGGGTGTGCACCCAGGAAATTTTTTTTTTAAAAGGCGAACATCATAAAGATTGGGGTGTGGGAGGGAGTGCGGAATGTGGGAGGGGGTGCGGTGTGCAGGAAGGGGCTCAGGGCAAGGGGTTGGGGCAGAGGAGGGGTGCAGAGTGCAGAAGGGGGCTCAGGGTAGGTGGTTGGGGTGCAAGGTGCAGGCAAGGGTGCGGGGTGCAGGCAGGGGGCTTAGAGCAGGGAGTGGGGTGCAAGAGGGGTGCAGCAGGGGGCTTAGGACAGGGGTTGGGGTGCAGGAGGGGTGCAGCAGAGGGCTCAGGACAGGCAGTTGGGGTGCAGGAGAGGTACAGGGTGCAGGCAGGGGGCTCAGGGCCAGGGGTTGGGGTGCAGGAGGGGTGCGAGGTGCAGGCAGGGGGCTCAGGGCAGGGAGTTGGGGGGCGGGGTGCAGGAGGGGTTTGGGCTCCAGCCCGGTGCCGCTTACCTGGAGCGGCATGCTTCCTGCCTGCCCTGCCCCCACGCCGCGCTGCTCACCACGTCTCTGCGCGGTCCCTGGGTGGGGAGGGCAGAGGGCTCCACGCGCTGCCCTTACCACGCCTCCAGGTACCTCCCCCAAAGCTCCCATTGGCCGTGGTTCCCCGTTCCTGGCCAATGGGAGCTGCGGGGGGGGGGGGCGGTGCCTGGAGCAACGCATGGAGCCCTCTGCGCCCCGCCCCGCTCCCCCCCCCGGGTCAGCCGCTTCTGAGAGCGGTGCGGAGCCTGCAGCACCACGGGGGGAAATCCTGCGAACCAGATCCAAACCCTGAGGGGCCAGATCTGGCACGCGGGCATTAGGGTATGCCTGGGCACACCCAGCACACCCCGTGCGCACGCCTATGCAAGCACCTCATACGCTCACAGGGAGAAGCAGCAATCCTATATGCGCAAACAGACTATGCATCATCTGAACCAGCCCCAGCAGCGCCACTGCCCGAAAGGTTCAATGGGGATTGTTAGAAATTCCAGGGTCTCCTGAATCAATGCAGACTGCTCTTCCTGCTCCGCCCCTGAGCATATCCCATGGACTAGACTATACTAAGGTGGGGTTAGTAGTGAGCCTGCTGTCTGGTGAAGCGCTCAATTGGGCTTCCCCCCAGTTGGAGCAGAACAGCCCTGCAACCCTTCGAACCCATCTTCGATGCACCGCTTCACATCCACACAGCCCAGCCAACGTTACCAATTCCACTGGGGGCTCAATGATGAGGTAAAAGACAAACTAGCCCACGTCGAAAACCCAAGCTGCCTTGGCACCTTTTATTGACCCTGCCCTGTGCTTTGACTCTCAGCTGCATGAGCGGAAGGAGGAAAGGAGGGCTGACCTGACACCCCCATGCCCGCTCTCCATGCGGAGGCCCATAGAACCAAGTCCCAAACCCATGCAGATCAACCTGGGTTGCTGACATTGACCCCGGAGCAGAAAGACAGCTGACAGTTGAACCACTGGTTTTACTGTGGGGGATCAGGACATGCTCTTGCCTCCTGCCCAGCTTGAAGAACTCAGGAAATGAACCAGCACAGCCTGGGTACCACCAGAGCTTCACGCTCCAGAACCACCCCTTCCCTACCCTCAAGTAGAACCCGACCTGGGAACCATGGTGCCCCTCTACACTTCCAGTTGCTACTGTGGTTGTAGGTCTTGGGGCAAGTGCAGCAGAACCCCCCACCCCAACCCCGAAACTAGCAATGATAGACTCCAGGGCCACTGCCACCGTATAGATGTTGAGGCAGCAAAAACCCTCCAGATCCCCCTCCAGCCAAAACCCACACCGGACCTTGTGGAGATGATTGATGGGTCACCCCTATCATCGGGATCAGTGACTGCAGAGACTGTCCCCCTAGAGGTCAAGTGGAAGGGCACCAAGAACTTATATGCCTCCATGCGATGTGTTTCCTATTTTTCCTGATAGTACTAGGCATGCCTTGGCTGGCTCAGTATGACCCATGCATCTCCTGGTTGCAGAGGAGTATTAGCTTCTCCTCAATACTGTCAGAAAGTGTGCCTCCAACAAAGCAACTAACCCCAGGTTTGCACCTAGGGCCCCAGGATGGGAGGAGATCCTTGGAAGTGGAACTCCAGACAGCAGGGGCTAACCAGAAGGGAGTGACCCCAGGCCAGAACCTCAGCTTCCCTGACAAGTATCACTACAACTGTCTGATAGACCTACAGCAAAGGTGCCCTACGGATGGATATATTCCATGTCTGAACCAGAACTGGAGGTGCTCCGTGGGTATATCCAGGAAAATCTTGTTCAAGGGCTTCATTCAGCAGTCTACCTCTCCAGCAGAGGCACCAATCCTCTTTGTAAAGAAGGAGGACAGGTCACTAGGCATCTGCATAGACTACTGTTCACTAAACCAAGTGACTATTTGTAACCAATCTCCCCTGCCCCTCATTCTGAAGTTGCTGGACCACCTGAGGACTGTCAGGATCTTGGAGTCATTGTGGATAGTTCTCTGAAAACATCCACTCAATGTGCAGTGCAGTCAAAAAAGCGAACAGAATGCTGGGAATAATTAAGAAAGGGATAGATAATAGGACAGAAAATATCGTGTTGCCTCTATATAAATCCATGGTACGCCCACATCTTGAATACTGTGTGCAGATGTGGTCACCCCATCTCAAAAAAGATATATTGGAATTGGAAAAGGTTCAGAAAAGGGCAACAAAAATTATTAGGGGGATGGAACGGCTCCCGTACGAGGAGAGATTAATAAGACTGGGACTTTTCAGCTTGGTAAAGAGACGACTAAGGGGAGATATGATTGAGGTCTATAAAATCATGACTGGTGTAGAGAAAGTAGATAAGGAAGTGTTATTTACTACTTCTCATAACAAAAGAACTAGGGGTCACCAAATGAAATTAATAGGCAGCAGGTTTAAAAGAAATAAAAGGAAGTATTTCTTCACACAACGCACAGTCAACCTGTGGAATTCCTTGCCAGAGAATGTTGTGAAGGCCAAAATCATAACAGGGTTCAAAAAAGAACTAGATAAATTCATGGAGGATAGGTCCATCAATGGCTATTAGCCAGGATGGGCAGGAATGGTGTCCCTAGCCTCCGTTTGCCAGAAGCTGGGAATGAGCTACAGGGGATGGATCATTTGATGATGACCTGTTCTGTTCATTCCCTCTGGGGCAACTGTCACTGGCCACTGTCGGAAGACTGGATACTGGGCTAGATGGACCTTTGGTCTGACCCAGTAGGGCCATTCTTATGTTATGTCCTTATGTTCACAAAACTAGATCTTTGGGAGGCTTACAGTTTGGTGTGTATAAGGCCTGGGGACAAATTCGTACCTGATGTGGGCACTTTGAATACTTGGGCTTAACCAGCACCCCTGCAATATTTCATCATTTTGTGAACAATGTGTTTAGGGGTATCCTGGACCAGTGTGTGATTATCTACCTCTACAAGATACTGTATTCTCTGAGAACCTGGAGCAGCACTATCATCATGTCTAGTCTGTCCTGGGGAGATTATGAAAGCATGGGTTTTATGCCAAACTGGAAAAGTGCAGCTTTGACCAGACCACCATTGAATTTTTGGGGTACATCATCTCCCCAGAGGGACTCCAAATGGATCTGCAGAAGGTGGAAACCATTCACAGCTGGAAAGCACCACAAAGCCTCCAGGAACTTCAATACTTCATTGGATTTGCAAATTTTTATAGGAGATTCATTGCTAACTTCTCAGTAATAACTCCCTTGACTTTCCTCCTCTGCAAAGCTGTGCGATTCGCTTGATTGCCCGAAGCCCAGTTTGCTTTTGCACAGCTAAAGACTGCCTTCACCATGGCCCCCACCCCGGCACACCCTGACTTGACCCATCCATTTATAGTAGAAGCAGATGTGTCCAACATGGTCCTAGGGGAGGTACTCTCACAGCGACTTGGACCCCAGTCAATTCTGCACACTTGTGCATTCTATTCTCAAACTTTCCCCTGATGAGGTGAAATAAAAAATACAGGACAAGGAGCTGCTCTCCATTTGAAGAATGGCATCACCGCTACAAGGGAGCTCAGTACCCAGGACAAGTCTTCATTCACTGACCATAAGAACCTCAAGTACCTCTGCAAGGCCTGAGCATTGAACCAGAGGCATTTAAGGTGGGTCTTGTTCTTTTCTCAGTTTGATTTTACCATTACCTACTGCCTGGGAAAGCCAATGATCTATCCCAGATGGGGCAATGCAACCAGGGAAGTGAAGAACTGACTTCTGAGGCCCCCTATCTCTTCAAGCCCAGTAACTTTGCTAATGCCACAATTCAGTGAAACCTGCTCTCCCTCATCCGGTCTGCCTCGAAATAAGACCCACTTGCCCAAGGGACACAGTCCATGTCATTAGGAGCTAAGATGCACCATTGTATGTGATAACATACTTTGATGACAGCTTGTACCTCGCTACCATTAGCTTTTATTTCCTGTTGAGACAAGGTCTAATATAGAATTGCCCCATGTTGGCAGTGTGACACTGCACCCCATAGTCTTCATAGAGATATTATTATGATATAATTATGGCATAATTATGGTGTTTTATGCAAGATAGATCATGTGAGATATCATGGTTGATGTGACACTACAGGGACATGTGACCAGGTCACCTGGTGCTGGACTTCATCTTGGGATATTAGTGTTTTTCCACTGACCGGGTGTGGGAACCAAGCTTTGAAACAAAGGTTCCTGCCATATGCAAAAGCTATGTAAAGCAGGAGAGTGACATCATTATGGTTCTTCACTGACTCCCCACCCAATGAGACTCTTGGAAACACCTAAGGAACAAAGTCTGAACTGGGGGAAGTGCTGGACTCGGGCTAAAGGGATTTTTAGCTTGTGAATCGAACACCTGTGGATTACAAGCTGTAAGCAAGTGCAGCTTTCCCCTTAAGAATCTGCAGCCTGCTTGTATCATCACTTAGGGTGAGGATCTGCTATTCATATCCGATCTATGTAGTATATTAAGCTTAGATTGAGTTTTTGTTTATTTGCTAGGTAATCTGCTTTGATCTGTTTGCTATCCCTTATAATCACATAAAATCTATCTTTTATAGTTAATAAACTTGATTTTGCTTTGTCTAAATCCAGTGTGTGGGAGTCAAAACTCAGGGCAGAAAGCTGTTGTATATTTCTCTCCACTTTGAGGGAGGGGGCGAATTTCATGAGCTTACGCTGTACAGTTCCCTGTGCGGTGCAAGGTGGTATAATTTTGGGTTTACACTCCGGAGGAAGGTGTGTGCCTGAGTAGCTGGGTAGTTCCTTAGCTGGAGCCTTCCCATGCAGAGCTGATCATAGTGTCTGCATGTAACTGCAACTGCATGTGCTGGCGAAAGTGCAGGCTGGTCACAGCAGTACAGTGTAAAGGGAACCCAGGCTGGTGGGTCGGGGGGCCCAGTTCCAGGTGGTATCCCAGGGGGAACCTGTCACAGGCAGCAACACTTTCCGAGTGGGGAAATTGTCATTTTTGATGTTCACAAATTCCAAAGATGTTTTACTACTGGTAGCATGCAACCTCCAGCATATATCGCTCACACTGAAGTCCCCCATGATCACATAGTTTTTTCCTACACATTTTAGAGAGGTGCATAAGGAGGCAGTCATCCTATTCCTTAGTGTGATTTGGTGCTATGCAACAGATACAATCTAGTATCTCCTCTTGTGTTTTATCTCTTAGGACAGGGATAGTCCTTTTTTTTGTCAAGGTCCAAATTTCTTGGGCAAGGTAAAGTCAATGTCCAGACTCCAGAGAAACATTTTTCACACCACAAGTGTCCATGTTCAACAAACACATACACTGCTGTGTAATATACCCAGGACCTACTGCAGTGCTGTGATGTTCCCTTGGTGTTGTCTGGACCGGTGATCTGCTAGGTCACCCCAATCTTTGACTCTGGGACAAGACTTACCCTGCTCTGCTGTGAGAACCCCCACTCCTGGGCTGTTCACACACAGCCTCTGGCATGTAAGCTGCTCCTTGGATTGTGCAACCGAATGACACTAGCCACTATCTCTGGCCCCAGACACAACCCTAGGAACCTCTGTCTTGCAGTGTCCAGTTATCCCCACTGGACACTGAAAGCTTATATGAGTTTGTCAATTTAACAAAGAAATTTATATGTACCAGGCTTGTTATCCCAAGGGGAGTCTCTGACACACTTCAAACCAAACACACTGCTTCAGGTAGAATAAACAAACAAATGTATTAACTACAAAGGTAGATTTTAAGTGATCATAAGTCAAAGCACAACAAGTCAGATTTGGTCAAATGAAATAAAAGCAAAACGCATTCTACGTTGATTTTAACACTTTCAATGCCCTTACAAACTTATATGCTTCTCACCACCGGCTGGCTGGTTGCCCTTCAGCCAGGCTCTCCTCTTAAAGCAGCGCTTCAGTCACTTGGTGGTGATGTCTGTAGATGGAGGTGGAAGAGACAGGAAGAGTATGGCAAACGTCTCTCCCTTTTATCATGTTCTTTCTTCCCTCTTGGCTTTGCCCCCTCCCCCTTCAGAGTCAGGTGAGCATTACCTCATCATAGTCCCAAACTGACAAAAGGAAGGGAAGTGCCTCACTCGAGAGTCCAACAGATCCTTTGTTGCTGCCTAGGCCATTGTCCTTTGTTCCAGTGAGGCTGGGCTGGGTTTGTCCCATACATGCCCTGATGATGTGTGAACTGCCCCTCTGCTCTTGGAGAGTTTTTGCCTGGGCTTGTTTTAAGCCATGAGAACACATTTTCAGCCTCATAACTATATACATGAAATTACAGCCTATAATGTTACTATAATATTGCTATAACAACAATGTTCAGTTCATCATGAGCCTTCTGAAGACACCTGACATGACAAACTTTGCATTGGGTAAAACACAGTCATATTATAAGGATGAACATGGGGGTTCAGGGGGTTCCCTCGAGGTACAGAATGTCACACAGTATTCTTGCCAGCAAGTTAAAGAAGTATTGGCTGGATGAATGGACTATAAGGTGGATAGAAAGCTGGCTAGATCATCGGGCTCAACGGGTAGTGATCAATGGCTCCATGTCTAGTTGGCAGCCAGTATCAAGCGGAGTGCCCCAAGGGTTGGTCCTGGGGCCAGTTTTGTTCAATATCTTCATTATTGATCTGGAGCAGGGGTTCTGAAACTGGGGGTCGGAACCCCTCAGGGGGTCGTGAGGGTATTACATGGGAGGTCACGAGCTGTCAGCCTTCACCCCAAACCCTGCTTTGCATCCAGCATTTATAATGGTGTTAAATATATTAAAAAGTGTTTTTAATTTATAAGGGGGAGTCACACTCAGAGGTTTGCTGTGTAAAAGGGGTCACCAGTACAAAAGTTTGAGAACCACTGATCTGGAGGATGGCATGGATTGCACCCTCAGCAAGTTTGCAGGTGACACTAAACTGGGAGGAGTGGTAGATACGCTGGAGTGTAGGGATAGGATACAGAGGGACCTAGACAAACTAGAGGATTTGGCCAAAAGAAACCTGATGAGGTTCAACAAGGACAAGTGCAGAGTCCTGCACTTAGGACGGAAGAATCCCATTCACTGCTACAGACTAGGGACCGAGTTGCTAGGCAGCAGTTCTGCACAAAAAGACCTAGGGGTTACAGTGGACGAGGTTTAAAGAGGTTTAAAGCTGATCACAGCAGAGAAACCATAAAAAACCTGGTTTGCTGTGTGTGAATTTATTCCTCAGGTGATCAGTGGAATTACACTGATAGCACCTTTTGGGCTCTTCTGGTTTTACAGGAGATTTGGGATGAGGGCTAGAGGAATGGTTTTGGGTAAGAGAATGTTTGGGCTCCCAACCCCCCTTCTCTCTTCCCAGGGGCAAAATGGGATCCTCCCTTCCCACCAATTTTAAACCCCTCTTTCTGTGGCCTGGGTAGGAACTGGGATTTCACGTATTACACACAGCCTTTCACAGGCAGTCAGATATTCAGCAATATCATCGTCCTCACTGTATGCAGGACATAAGTGTTCCCATTTGTGGTTTTTTTGGAGTGATGCGAGTTGTTGGGCTCGGAGGCCTCTGGTTCTGCTTCTCTAGCAGGTCCAGCTGTTTTTTTCTCTCTCTTTCTCTTTTTCTTCCATAGCTTTCTGTGCGCAGCCTCCTCTTCCTTGAGCCTCATTTCTGCCTGCCACATTTGAAACTCGCGGTCCTTTTCCTTCTCTGCTGCTTCCAGTCTGGTCAGCTCTAGTTTTGTAGCTGCCTCACTGGTAGTTATTTTTCTGCTTTCTTGTGCTTATTTCCCTCACCCAAAATAAACAGACAGAAAATAACGAAACTTTGATCTCCTCCTGAGAGTTCTTAGCCACTGACCTTAAGACTCACTTAAAATCACAACTATCAATGCTTAAAGTGTGAACTCCACTTAGAGTAACAAGCTGCACATATAGCCTGCTCTGCTGCACCACTGTGATGTTCCCCTGGTGTTATCTGGACTGGTGATCTCCCAGGTCACCCCAATTCTTGATTCTGGGAGCCAGCTTTACCCTGCTCTGCTGTGAGATCCCCCACTCCTGGGCTGTTCACACACAGCCTCTGGCATGTCAGCTGCTCCTTGGACTGTGCAACCGAATGACACTAGCCAATATCTCCAGCCCCAGATACAACCCTAGGAACCTCCGTCTTGCAGTGTCCAGTTATGCCCGCTGGACGCTGCAAGCTTATATGAGTTTGTCAATTTAACAAAGAAATTGATATGTACCAGGCTTGTTATCCCAAGGGGAGTCTCTGACATGCTTCAAACCAAACACAGGGCTTCAGGTAGAATAAACAAACAGATTTATTAATTACAAAGCTAGATTTAAGTGATTATAAGTCAAACCACAAAAAGTCAGATTTGGTCAAATGAAATAAAAGCAAAATGCATTCTATATTGATTTTAACACTTTCAATGCCCTTACAAACTTAGATGTTTCTCACCACCTGCTGGCTGGTTGCCCTTCAGCCAGGCTCTCCTCTTAAAGCAGCGCTTCAGTCACTTGGTGGTGATGTCTGTAGATGGAGGTGGAAGAGACAGGAAGAGTATGGCAAATGTCTCTCCCTTTTATCATGATCTTTCTTCCCTCTTGGCTTTGCCGACCCCTTCAGGGTCAGGTGAGGGGGAGAGGGCTCTGGCCAGGGGCACAGGCTCTGGGGTGGGGCCAGGGATGAGGAGTTTGGGGTGCAGGCAGGCTGCCCTGGTGCTGGGGCCAGAGGACTCCCCCCCCCCCAGCCCTCTCCCTGCTGGCAGAAGCTAGCTCCGGGGAAGGGGCCTTGCTCCCCCCTGATGGCAGCAGGGAGCTCTGGGACCGTGGGAGAGGCCCATAGCAACCATGGAAACCCCCACTTGCTCCCTTCTCCAGTTCCTGCCCACCCCCTACCTCTCTCCTCTCTATATCCCTGCTGTGTGGTCTTTTAGAACTGCTGCGTGGCTATTTATAGCCTGCTGCGCAGCCGCGCAGCTTAGCAGGAACTTAGGGAGCCGCACTTAGGGTCGATGGGAGCTGCCACTGGCTCGCAGGCCTTGCAATGAAGAACACTGGCCTATTGCTTTTATTTTTAGTGCATTGAATGAAAAGTGAAATCAAACCACTGTATAACCTAAAAATAACCTCCAAGAAAAATATAATAAATTATATTTGAGACTGTGAGAAAGTACATAGATAAGATGTCAAATACATGCAAATATTAGCATTAAAACACTTTCAGACAACTGTTTTAAGTTTTAAATTTGTTTTGAATTAACAAAGAGTTTGAGCTTTGGTTTTGTCAAATAAAGTTATTGGAAACATATAACCCCCCAATTGTCCCAACCCAGTTCCCCTTCCCTAAGCTCCCCAGCCCCCCAATTGCCCCCCAGCTCCCTTCCCCTAGCCCCCAGTTGTCCCCACTCAGCTGCCCTCCCCTAACCCCTGACTGCCCCCTCTCGGCTCCCCTCCCCTAACCCCTGATTGCCACCACCCAGCTCCAGTTGGGGGCTGTGGGGGGTATTTGGGGATACAGGAGGGGTGTGTGAGTACTGGGAGGAATATTAATGGGTGCGGAAGGGGGCATTTGGTATGTGTGGGAGGTGGTATTTGGGGGGTGCTGGAGGGGTGTGTGTACTGGCAGGAGGTATTTGTGGTGTGTGGGAGGTGGTATTTGGAGGTGCTGAAGGGGGTATTTGGGGGTGCTAGAGGGGGTACCTGCAGCCTCACTCTCAAGGTGGGGGCAGTGTCACTCCCTGTCACAGTAGCAGGGTGGCTAGTGCGGGCCCAGGATGCAGAACCAGCCTATCAGTGAGCGCCTCCCTGCAGTTCTCTCCCCCATCCCATGACAGGACCTGGGGCCTGGCTCCTGGCTGGGCTCTGAGGCCCCACAGCAGGGCAGGCAGCACAACCAAGAGGCATTTGGCAGCTCCATTTACCTGGTGGGCCGGGCGGCCCAGCTCCCCCCAACCACCCAATTGCCCCCAGTTCCCCACCCTCCCCACCAGAGAGACTCCTGCCGCCCCATTCACTGAGTCTGGATGCCAGAGCCTGCCTGTTCGCCCACATGGCCCACTCGTACCATCCCTGCACTGCTGCCAGCCGGTGGAGGACAGAGCCAGTGGGGTTGCAGCCACCTAGGGACACACTGAGCACCGCAGCCTGACCCATCCACCTGACCCCTGCTGGGGGGGCCCTGCACTTGGGAGCGGGCATGGCTCCAGCCCCGCTGCAGCTTCAGCCCCTTTGACCTTTGTGGTCCACTCAAAAGTGTCTGGTGGTCTGGATTTGGCCTGTATCTGCCTATTGACTACCCCTGTCTTAAGACATTGATCAATAAGCATTGAAGATCGTTTTCTTCTGATTGGGGGTTATAATGGACCATACATTAAATAGGAGTCAACAGTGTGATGTAGTTGCGAAAAAGGCTAGTATTCTGGTGTGTATTAAGAGGAGTGTCATATGTAAAACACCAGAGGTAATTGTCCCACTCTACTCATGTAACACAGCATGGTACCCACATACGTCACAGGATGGCATCCCCAGGTAGCATAGCATGGCACTCCCCCCCCTACATACAACACAGCATGGGACCTCCCGACCTGCATCCCCATAGCATGATGTGACCCTGCCTTCCCCATCCAGTCCTGGGAGCCCCTATCCCCCTCAAAACACTGCAGTGGGGCCAAGGAAAACCCCCTCCCCATCTGTGGTCCCTGCACCCCCTGTCTGTCCTTTCCCAGGTGCTCTCTGTTCTGCACCAGGCGCCCTTCAAGGGAGCAATCGGCCTTCCGCGAAAGTGCTACCGTCTGTGTTTGGGGGAAGGTCGGCTCGGGGTCCTGATTGGCTGCTTTGAATGTAACATGAGCTGAATGGTGTCAGGACAGGAGTGTCCCACAGTCCCTGGAGGGGGAGGGGACCATGCAGGGCGGTTGGCAGATGGGTCCGCTCTGTGTAGCGTGCCAGAGGAATACAATGTACAGCAGTGAATCCAATCAGGGACTTTGTGCACTGAAAGGAGAGATGCTCTGGCAGGGGAGCTACTGGGAGCTCGGAGGCATCTGGCTCAGAGTCACCAAACCGAAGCTGAAGGCAGGATCATCCATGCAGCCTGGGAGAACAGAAATCCCGTGTGTGTGGTGCTGGCATGTGCCAGTGCACCGGACCCTGCCTGACGGCCCCTGTGATCCGGCCTCTCAAGCAGCTGAGGCAGCAGCAAGATTCCAGGGGCCTGGCACTAAACCTGGGGATGGAAAATGTCTCCCCCACCCTGCACCCACTGTAGAGTCTATGCAGAAGCATGCAGCGCTGCACAAGTGTGTGCACATGGGCAATCAGCCTGCAGCAGCGTGGTGGTGGGCAGGGTAAGACAGAGAGCCCCCACACCTGGGTTCTATTCCCAGCTTTGCCAAGGACTCCCTATGTGTCCTGCAGCCAGTCCCTTCCCCTCTTCATGCCTCAGTTTTCCCCTGTAGGTGGAGATGAGGGCCATAAGTGCTCAGTATTAATGTTCTTTGCACTCACCCAGAATCCTTTGTCTGTGGGTTCCAAAAGTACTTGGCAAAACATAATGCCTTACACTCCAGACCATCTCTGCGAGGTAGGTCGGAATTACTGGTCCAAGGCACAGAGAGGGGATAGTGACTCCCCCAATATTCTAACCACATAACTCTGTTACCCCCATCATTTCTGTAGGGATGAGCATGCAGGTGGGCTCAGTGTATGTGTTTTTTCAGAGAAAATCTTGCTGCTCTTGGCTAGACAAATGGAGGCAGTCTTTCCATGTGTGTTCTAGCACCCGTGAGCCAAGAGATGTGCACTGTGTTCTAGTGCCCATGAGCCAGGAAATGCACACTGTGTTCCAGCGCCCGTGAGCCAAGAGATGTGCACCATATTCTAGCGCCCGTGAGCCAAGAGATGTGCACCGTATTCTAGCGCCCGTAAGCCACGAGATGTGCACTGTGTTCTAGTGCCTGTGAGCCATGAGATGTGCACTGTGTTCTAGCGCCAGTGAGCCACGAGATGTGCACTGGCAAACACTGGGAGAGCCGGGAGAAGCCAGAAAGAAGAGTAAAGTAATACAGAAAGCAGGAGTCTAAGGCTATGTCTACACAGCAAATAAAAACCCATGGCTGGCCTGTGACAGCCTTGAGCCGACTCAGGCTCACTGGCTGTGGGGTTGTTTCCTGTGTAGACTTTCGGGTTTGGGCTGGAGTCAGAGCTCTGGGACCCTCCAATCCCACAGGATCATAGAGCCCAGGCTCCAGCCCATGCCTGGAAGTACACAGCAATGAAACAGCCCCAGAGCCCAAGCCCCACGAGCCTGAGTCGGTGGGCACAGGCCAGTAGATATACCCAGAGATACTGCACTGATTCTGGATTGTGGGGCTTGCTAAACACACAGATTAAACTGGCCATTATTAGTAATTGTGTTTCTACAGCACCCCAGTGTGCTGGGCAGCTCACACCCAGGGAATAAAATCCAGCCCATGTCATGAAGAGCTGACAACCTCCACCAGTGAAAGCAGATGGCAGATGGGGGAGGGCAGAATAACAATCAATAAATATGATCATCTTTTTGCTGTGGGCCATCTTCAGTGGTGGAATATATCCGTAGAGAGAGGGAAACTGAGTCACAGAACGGGGAATGGACTCACCCAAAGTCACAACGAATGAACAGCACAGTCAGGATTCAAACCCAGCTCTCCAGACCCTCAGGCACTAACCACACCTAGAAAAGAGGCTGCAAAATAAACTGCCCTTGTTCTCCACAGCCTTTGGAACAAACTTGTTGGAATGGGTCCCTGTGCTGATAGGGCTTCACGTGGCTGCAGCTGATACCAATGAAACTAGACAACCAGGCAGAGACTATTGAGAGGGGCAGCATGTGCAGCTCTGGCTTGTGAGTCCAGGTACCTGCGCTCTGGTCCTGATTCTGCCATTGACCTGCTGTGTGACTGGGGGTAAATAGCTGGCTTCTTTTTCCCCTTCTCAATCTGTCTTGTCTGTTTATGATGTGGGGCAGGAACTGTCTCTCATGCTGTGTGTATGCAGCACCCAGCACAGTGGGGCCTGACCTGAGCGGGGTCTGGGCAGCACGTGGCATGATGGCTCCATGAGCTCAGTAATGCCTGGCACAATGGTGGCCTGATCTCAGCTGGGGTCAGTTCAGTGCCTGGCACAACAGGGTCTGGTCTCACTTGGGGCCTCCAGGCTCCACTGTAATAGAAATGTTAGTAATACGTGCTCTGCAATTCAATGGCAGAATATAACTGAAATTTGGTTTTTGGCCAATAATTGATCTTAAACTGAGCTTTCCTCTAGGCAGAGGTGGATTACGGTTTTGTGGGGCCCCTCCCCACTCCTTCCGCCTGCAGTTCCGCTCCCCACTTCCCCCAGCACTCCTGCTGGGGAGTGGGGTCGGGGCATGGGGGCTTCCCCCATTCCCTGGCAGCAGCGCCAGGTGGGCGGGCAGAGCAGAGCAAGCCCCAGTGCCCAACCCCACTCCCCAGCAGGAGTGCCAGGTGGGCAGAGCAGGTCACGGCGTGGGGGCAGCCATTTTTCCAGAGCCCCCCATTGGCCCAGTGGCTAATCCACCACTGCCTCCAGGCTCCCAACCAGAACAGTACAAGAGCCTGAACATCTGTGGAAAGCGAATACCAATGGGACACAGATGCAGTCGCTGCAGGGTTTGAACCAATATCTACAGAAAAACATGCTCTGCTCCGGTCAATACTGTTGTCCTCAGCCCTGAGGCTGCTCCCCGGATTCCTGGGGTGCCGCTGATGCAGCAGCCAAGGGAAACATTTTCAAAAGCAGCAGTGTCACTTTGGAGCCTCGGTCCCATTTACTTTCAAAGAAATTTAGGCTCTCAAGTGCCTGAGTCACTTTTGAAATGGACCTTAGGGCCCGTTGTCACTGCGGCCCGTAGTTTTAAAGCTATTTAGGATTGCTGACGCTCAGCACTCGGCGTGACTGATGTAGGCGCCTAAGGCTATGTCTGCACTTTAACCGCTGCAGTGGCGCAGCCGCAGCGCTGCAGTGCAGACATTACCTGTGCCGACAGCAGGGGTTCTCCCCTCACTCTCCACCTCCCTGAGAGGCAGCAGATAGGTTGATAGAGGATTCTTCCATAGACATAGCGCTGCCGACCCTGGGCCTAGCTCAGCTGCACTCTGTTGCTCAGTGGGGTGGATTTTTCACACAGCCGGGTCAACGTAACCTTTTAATGTAGACCTGGCCTAAGTCGCATTTTCAGATGGGATTTAGGCCCAGACACACAAAGGCTCTCGGGCACTGGGATGCTCGGCATTGCAGTGCTAACTTTTAGACACCTAGAAAATCACAGAACAACGGGAGTTAGGCCCCCAGGCTGCTGTACAATGAGTGGGGAGAAAAGGGTACCTCAGAATGCAACCCCCAAAGTCAGCACACCAGGCAAGGAGTCGCTTAAGCCAACCAATGGGAGATGCTGAAGGAGGGGTGTGTCCTAAGCCCCACCCCAAACGGACCTAGGCACTTAAATAGGGGCTATCTCTGCTAACCAGGAAACCCTCTCCCAGAGGCCAGTGGCTTAGGCATCTAAGCTTTTTCTCTGAGCAAGGCACGTGCCTTGATCCACACAGAAAAAAAACATGAGGAGGTGCTTTTTGGCTGGTTTTAGCCCGCTGGTTAACACACTAGCATGGGATGTGGGAGGCCCAGGTACAAGACTCCGGGCTCTGGCAGAGAAGATGTGAGCAGGGGTCTGTCTCAGCTGAGTGCTCTAGCCACTGGGCTAGGCAATATTCTGACGTGGGGCTCCCTCAGTCTCTCCTGCTGGGGTATTCCACTTTGTATAAGTGATTAACCATTGGAGTCAGGATCCCGAGTCTCCCAGTTGGCAGGCATGTGCCCTGACTGCCTGGCTAGCATAGTCATCCTCTCCTTGGCCCCGTGACTTTTATTATTTATCTACAGTGGAACAGTTTGGACAGGAGAGATTGAAGGAGCCTCACATCAGAGTATCCCAGAGGTGAGGGCCCCATTCAAAGCTTTTCTGCCCCTCAAGCAGATGGGGGAATTAAACCTGGGTCGCCCATTTGCCAGGTGAGTGCTCTACCCCCGGGCTAGAGGCTTCTGTCAATTCCAAGGCCAGAAGGGACCATTGTGATCATCTAGTCTGAGCTCCTGTACAGCACAGGCCAGAGACCTGCCCCAAAATACTCCGCAGAGCAGAGCTTTCAGAGCAACATCCCATCCAGATTTAAAAATTGCCAGTGATGGAGAATCCACCACAACCCTCGCTAAGCTGTTCCACTTGTTAATTACTCTCACTTTAAAAATGTATGCCTTATTTTCAGTCTGAATTTGTCTAGCTTCAACTTCCAGCCTTTGGATTGTGTTAGATATTTCTCTGCTAGATGAAGAGCCCATTATCAAATATTTGCTCCTTGTGTAGGTATTTATAGACTGTAACCAAGTCATGTCTTAACCCTTATAGGGTGGGCACCATCACCTCCTCCTCCTCTGGCTGGATTTTCAATGGGAACTTATCCAGTAGGTAGCTTCTGACCACACCTGCTGGATCAGGGCCCATGGGTGATATAGATACTCTTCTGCCTATTTTCCTCTGGTTCATGGCTCTCTCTGGGGCTGCCAGGAATATAGGTGCCTAGGGAACTTTCCCGCCAATGACGTAGGCACTGAGTGAGTTTAGGAACCTGTGGGGTTAGGTGGCGGTTGCAGTGAAGCCTAAAACTGGCCTTAGGCACCGTAGTATCTTTGTGGATCTGGACCTTAGCCACTTAGGAGTGCCCAACCCCCCTTTGAAAATGAGCCATAGGCTCCTAAATTGCAATGCTGAACTCAGCAAGGCCTAAACTGCTTTCAAAATCTGGGCTTGAGGCATTTTTGAAATTGTTCCATGTTCCCTTTACCATCCCAGACACTCCTTCACCTCATCGGCATTGTCCCATTATCGGTATGTCAGCACAGCAAAAAAAGATCCATTGCAGCGAATCTCAGAGCCCAGGTCAACTGACTCGGGTTTATGTGCGGGGCTTGTGCTGTTGGGCTAAAAATAGCCATGTAGGTGTTCAGGCTCGGGCTGGAGCCCGGGCTGTGAAACCCAGAGGGGGGGAGGGTCTCTGAGTTCAGCCTCCAGTCTAAGCCTGAATGTCAATTTTCAGCCCCAGAGCGCGAGCCCAAGTCAGTTGACCCGGGCTCAGAGACTCCCTGCTGTGGGTTTGGTCTTGCTGTGTAGATATCAAGGGTTGCCAAGTCCCAGCCCCTACTTTGAAAAACTTCCCTTGAGTAAAAGCTGGCCCAGGACCTTGCCCTCACATTGTCCCCACTGCAAAGTCCAGACTTCCCTTTGGAGAGTAACTGAGCCCCACAACTGAACTCCCCTGAACTATGGGGAAATCCATGTCCACGTACCAACTCTGGCCCTATAACAAACTTTGGAGAGGTTTGCATGAGGATCTGATTCTCTACTCTGGAGGGTGGAGGCAGCACTGGGACATGCTGAGCCCTACCAAAGGCTCGCTGGAGTGTGTCTATTACACTCGATGGAACCAAGCTGGGGCAATCTCCCTCTGTGTCACACTCCATGCTGAGGCCTCTGTTTCAAAGATCTCTGGCGTGTGACCTGTCCTGAAAGGAGGGCCAGACCCCCAGTATTATTCATAAGGGGGAGCAAGGAGGAGCCAGCAATCTGAGCGGAAAGGTGAACATCTTGAGAGAAAGCTCCCAGGGGGCGAGTCCCCCTTAACTCGAACAGATGTAAAGTCTCCTCACAATAGGATTAGTCTGTGGCACGTGGACTCCTCCGGCTCTGCAATGAAAGGGAGCCTGTCTGCAGACAATGGGCCATGATCTCCCCCATTAGTTCACTGGGGTCACTCACACAGACTCAGCCCAGAGGAGGCCAGGCAGACTGCTGCTCATTCTCTGAGACTCAGACGTTTCAGGGGCCGGGGCTATCCAGAAAAGCAGGGACATTTGCATGTACCACTCCTGCTACCAGATTCATCTCATTGGTCGGCCACTCTCCTCCTTTGTATATTTCCAAATAGAGGCAGGAGTCCAAACCTGTTGGAACCATCTGCCAGGAAGGGAGAGGGTGATATTCGATACAGAGCTGGGGGGAGTGTGGCAACAGGCAGATTTATTGGCTGCAATCTGTTCCCTGCATACCCTGAGCATCCAAGCCTAGAGGTGGAACCTAAGGCATCAATCCACTAATGAATTAATTAGTATTCCCTGTAATCCCAGGCTCCCAAGGAAATGAGTGTGCACGCTCTAAATTAATGTGAAGTGTCCTCAGTGTTGGCATAGGCAGGGAATCTCCCAAACAAGTGTACTATGTGCCCAAGCCAAGGACACCAAACAGCAGGCCACACAGAAAGACATGGCATCAAGTGTTAACAACCTCATTCACATCCTCCTCCTCCCAGGGCCCTGGCTAACACTGACCTGGATGATGCGGGGATGCAGGCCTGGCTGAGAGAAAGCCTGAGCACCCCCCATTCACAGGGAAATGCAAAGAGGTTGAGAACACTTGGTGCCCAACTGAAATTGGGACCCTATTGTGCCAGGTGCTGCACTGACCCTGACTAAGATCAGGGCCCCCACTTATACGAGGCCCTGCATGGACCCTGACTGAGAGCAGGGCCCCCTTGTTCCAGGCGCTGCACAGACCCTGACTGAGATCAGGGCCCCCTTGTGCCAGGTGCTGCACAGACACAGTGCAAGAGCAGTGTTACCAACACACCTGATTCTGTTGTAAGTCGCATGATCTTTGGTGCTTTTCTTAAAGACTCAGCTCCAGGAGTCCAGTGGTCACATGAGAATCTCAGCTTTCATTGAATAAGAAGAAAGTTTCTTGCCCTTGTGGTTGAAGATAAAACTCTGGAAATGTGACTGGATCATGACCAACAGGTTCAAAAACCAGAAGGCAAATAAAAAGAACCCTATTTTTTATTATTCTTTTAAAACTAACCTCATGCTTATTTTAGACCTGATTCATGATTTTTGAGTTGGCAATGTAGTATGAAGTGGTCTCTGCCCCAAAGAGCTTACACTCTAAATAGGCAAGACAGACACAGGATGGGTACTGGAACAACAGACCAATGGACAGGTGGATTGTTCATCACTTGGAGTCTTTAAATTAAGAGGGGTTGTCTCTTTCGGTATGATCCATTCTGGCTCAACCAGAAGTTGACCCAGGAGTCACTGGGTGCATTCACTGGCCTGTGCTATGCAGGAGCTCTGACTGGATGGTCCTTTCTGGCCCTAAAATCTATGAATTATTTACCTGCTTTTACAGATGGGAACTGAGGCACAGAGTGTCCATGTGACTCCCCCAAGGTCCTATGGGGACTCTGTATCAAAGCCAGGGATTGAACCAAGGTGTCCTGAGCCCCTGCCCATTGCCTTAACCCAATTGCACCCACACATTATCTCCCAGGCAGTTTCATTTTGTCTGTGATCAGTTTCTTGTCAACTTCATTTTCCACCTCTCCATGCTCAGCCCCAATACTGCTGAATTTGGATTTCTAATAACACAGGGGAATGTTCCATTTGTTTTTAATCTGCTATTTTCATGGGCATTTAAAGCCAAAGTCATGCAATTCTTTGAAAGATCCTACTCTGTATTTAAACAAAATCTAAAGTAATTTGACAATTAGCTCTTTGGCTTTCACCTGGGAACAATTAGCAAATTGAAAATTACTCTTGGATGGGGGGAGCGGAATGGGAGCTACTATTATTATTATTATTAATCATCATCATTAATTATATAATTATTAATTATAATAATGCGAATAATGGAGAGAGGTGTCTTAATATGGCATATGCCATAGATAGACAAATCAACAGATTAGCTAGAAGGTCATTATGATTATAGGCCACCAATACAATTTTCAAAAGCATGGAAGTGACTTAGGAGCCATTTTCAAAAGGGACCCAGGCATTTAGGAGCTGGAGTCAATGGGAAAATCAGTGGCACTTAGGGGCTTGTGAAGATGGTCCCTAGCCTGCTCTGAGGATGCTGGTAGCTGCTAGGAACCCCAGGCCGGGCCCGGCACTGGGTGCCCGGTGCTGTACTAACCCCACGCATTCTGCCTTACAGAGTACAACGCCCCGACTCGGAGCAGCGCTGTGCCCGGGCCGGGCTGCGAGGAACGCTCGGAGGGACCGGCCTGCCCAGCAGGAGGAGCCAGCCCCAGGTTACTCCCGGCCCCTCGGAAAGGGGAGGAGTTACCCGCCGGCTCAGTGGTGCAGAAATTGCACCCGGGGAAGCTTTCAAAACTGCCGCGGCCCCGGCGCGTTGAGCAGAGCCGAGGAGCTGCCAGAGGGGAGCGTGGTCCTGAAAGTGGCCGAGAAGGAGCACCCCAGCCTGGCGGGCTGTGATCTTGGACCTCTCGGGCCGGGCGGGGCAGGCTGGGCCAGGCGCAGGGGGGAAGCCCCGAGTCCGGCGGGGAGGTTGGAGCTGGCCAGAGCCCTGGTGCTGAACCCGCGGGCCGGGCGGAGCGGCATGGCCCTCGGTCGCTGACAGCGGCACCGTCGGGGACTCGCTCTGCGCTGCCGGCAGGTAAGGCTGCGTCCTCTGGGCTCCCCGCGGGCGGGACCGGCCCAGTGCCCGGCCCCCGGGCGAGACAACCAGGGCCCCGAGCGGGGCAAAGGGTGCGACCGCGACGAGCTGGGACCTACACGGGGCTGGCTGCGGTCTGTCCCACCCCTCTAAAGCCGCCAGCGACGGGACCCAGCCCGGCTGAGGCGGCCGCAGGAGCCGGGAACTGGGGCTGCACAGCCAGAGAGGGTGAGCGGGTAGCTGTCAGGGTCCCGGCAAGGGCACGCGGCACTGCCTGCACCCAGGGCTCGGCGGTGACCTGCCCCTTGATGGCCGGAGCGGAGAAGCCGCCTTGATTAGCACATCCCAGGCGTCTGGGGAAGCTGGGCACGGGGGGATGCCCCTCTGCGGAGATGGGCAGACCCCTGCCGGGAAAGCTGAAGTTCAGACTCCGGACTGGGACTGGGAGCCCTGCCCCTGGCCCCACCGGGGAGCGGGCATGTGCCGGGTGAGTGGCGTGTCCAAGCGGACCCCTGGCTGTTTGAATAACAGATGCTCTCGGCGAACTGCTCTGGCACAAGGCCCAAAGTGGGGCCGCTAAGCTCAAGCGATGACCCGCGCCGGGAAGCCTAGAGCTGTTTGTGAGCAGAAAGCACCGGTGCGACCCCACCAATTAATTATTCCTCCCAAATCCTCCCCCCGCGCCAGGCCGATGGTGAGAAACCGTTAGTCACCGACAGCTGCGGAGCCCTTGGGACACAGGAGCGCGTTAGCATTAGAATCCGGTCAGCGGCTAGCAGGGTGATTTGTGGGAGGGGGGTTGCGGTGATTAGCCAGACGAGGCTGGAGCGGTGGACCTATGGAGCGATAGGAGCTGTTCCCAGCTGTGCACTGCACGGGGCTCCTGCTTCTACCAACAATCCCTTAAATGCTTGCCATGGGGTGAAAGTCTGTGGCTTGGAAATTCTTCCACTTCCACTTCAGACTGACTGAGCCACCGGCAGATGGAAGTTCCCACTGTGGTATGTAAAGCAGTGTCGTAGGGCAAACCCGCCGCAGGACGCAAACCCGGAGACGGGCAGATGAATGAACAGGGTATTTCCCCAACATCTCAGTTCTGCCTTTTGTTGGGGCTGCACAGGAGAAATATTTTCCTGCCATTGGCTTTTGCTAAGAGAGTTTGGGAAGGGACAGAACGTGCTACAATCCCCAGATCAGGAGATTTTTTCTTTCTTTCTTTCTTTCTCGTGTTCCAACCATTCTAGAATTTGAAAAGCTCCAAGTTATTAACATCCCTTCAAAAGCGAATTCCCACCAACCGTGCCCAGGGTAACCTGCCAATAGTACCCAGTTTGTTAGGGCACTGCATTACCTGCCCTAGTAAAAAATACTCCTCAGTGTACTCCAACCCAACCCGACCTCCATCAACTCCCCAAGTCCCTCCCACTTCTGAGAAAAGTTTGCTAAGTAATAAATAACTACCCCAGTGAGCAAATGAGGGATAAATAGTGCTGTGGCAGCAGAAATGAACTAGGCAGGAGCCAGCACAGATGCCAGCAAGGGATGTTCAGGGTTAATAGCAAAACATGACATTTGTGGGGCTTGAAAGTGCACAGGAATTGGGTGAGGAATCTCTGGACCATCATTGGCAAAGACACCGTGCAGCTGAGCTCTGTCCACTGGCTGATAGGAGCATTTGGGGGAATGTATTTCCCTGACCACATCCATCAGCAAAGAATTGCAGAAGCTGCCTTGGGGTCGGCCCACTGCCCAGCTATCCTGCTGTCACTTGGATGGTTTGAATTTCTGTGCCCTTTTCATCCAAAAGCACGTAATTAACGAGCCGGTAGCGACTGAAATGCACCCACCTCTGGGGGGAGCACAGTGTCTCCTTAACAAGTCACAGCAACACTATACAAGGGCTTAGGGAGGAAGTAAAGCAGAATGCCATGTGCAGTTGGAGCTGCAGAAGGGATTTGGGTGAGAAGAATGTAATTACCTAGCTTGGGATTTAATCAGGACACTAGAGTTAACCCCCCTGCTCTTGCAAAACATACCACGGGGTCCTTGCCTCTCCTCCTGCAGTACAGCATCCCCTAGCTCTATGGCGAGAGGAAAGGCCCACCTATTGGTTTCCCAGCAGAGCCTGAAATCCTGCAAGTTCTCCTGCCCAGGGTGGGGGCTCTAACTCCAGCCTCAGGCCAAGTCATCTGCCTTGCTCTAGTGACATTTCAGTACAAGTCATGGGCCAAACTACCCCAGCTCTCAGTGGTGATGGGGACAACAGAACAAAACCAAACCCTTAGTCCTGTGTGCACTGCATGGTCCCTGCTCCCTGTGACAAATTCCCCCCAGGCACATGGAGTTGGCCTGAGTAAAGCATGAGTAACTGAGTAATTATCTCTGCTTTAGGGGGAGGAAAGGGAGAGACTGTGTGTCGGGGGCGGGGGGGGGGGGAGTTTAACACAAATCCTACCACCATAAGGGAAGAGAGAATATTCCGCGCATGGATCTCCCTGAAGAGAGAGAGGCCAAGGCTGGCTCATGCTCTGATTCATCCCAGATTTTTAAGGGCAGGGGGTACTGCTGCAGGCAAGTTGATCTGAGCCAGTCTCAGGTGCCTGGGTAAGGACATATCTGACCCTCAGGTGCAGTTGAAGTTACTGTAGGCCCTGCTCCTGTTCCCACTGCACCATGCTGTTAAGTGGTGCTGGCCCAGAATATCCCCTGAGATTTGCACTGTTATTCATCCTAAAGAGCTGCTGGCCCTGGTGACATGTGGAGGGCTGCAACGTGGGAGAGACTAGAAGGGTTTGAAATTTGGGCATGTTCATGGGGAGAGGGATCATTATCCCACCAAAGCAGCATTCTCAGCTTGCCCTAGCACTTCAATAGACTTTCCTACAGCAGCCATCTTCTAGGGCCTTGGTTCTTTGGGTCTGTCTCCACTGATGCTGGAAGTGAGCCTCCCAGCCTGGGTAGACAGACACGCTAGCTCCGCCTGCACTAGCAACCTGAAAATGGCAGTGTGGATGTTGTAGCAGCCTGGGCGGGTCACCTAAGTTCAAGCCCATCCAACCCCTTGGGCCACTAGCCCATGCTGCCACATCTGGACAGGTATTCTGAGCACTAGTGCATGTCTGTCTACTCAAGCTGGGAAGCACACTCCCAGCTGCCGTGTAAACATCCCTTCAGGGCTAAAGCATGAGCTCTCTCTGCTTGAGCTAAAGGAGCAGCTTCTCTAGCTGGCCACCACAGTAGGCTTTTCATCTCATAGGCTGACTAGTCTTTGGAGGGGGACAAAGACCTGGACTCAGCCTGGGCAGGTCATACACATCATTTGCATCATGTAATTTTCCCAGATGGGAATTAATAACACAGAACCTTAAGAGTCTGTGCCCAATGGCATTCTGCTTTTCCTTGTCATGAATTTTGGGTCTCTTGGTTTATCAACTCAGGTACCAACCCAGCCTTCACCCTCAGGGTCTCTGAATATGCTGACCCCTGGGATCGCTGGAGCTGACTCCCTAGGTCCCATCATTTCTCAAGCAATTCACAGAGTTCTTCTGATTTCACTGTTATTTGTATGCTGGTGGCACCTAGAGGCCCAACATCAAAATCAGGGTCCCATTGTGCTGGGCACACCCTCTTCCTGCTCCTGAGATCAGGGACTCTGTCATGCCAGGAGCTGCACAGAACTCCCTCCGTCCTTGACTGGTTACAAAGATGTGGCTGTCTCCCATCTCTTTAACCAACCACACCCGTGCTGGCTCCGAGTGCTGCTAGACCATGGGCTAGTCTGTATCCAGAGCCCAGATCAGAGGCTTGGGGCCGCTTGCAGAGGTTGGACAGGGATAATGCTCAGCCCAGTTTTACACAGAGTTACAATGTTTTGAAAGCCACAGAGTAGCCAGGTTTTCTGTGTGGGAGGGAGGGGGAGCCAGGAAGCCAGGCAGAGTGAGGTGGAGGAACTGGAAGCTCAGCTACTCTCTGCCCCGCTCTCCCTGCAGCAAGCAGCAGCACTGTAGTGGGAGGGGTTATGCAGAGATCAGGGTCTGCCTGCCTTCTTGTAGGTGTGAGAGCAGGAGTGATGTCAGTGGAGGCACATGGAACAGCATGAGGGACAACCAGGCTTGTCTGAACTGCTGGCATATGGGTAGCGTTCGCCAGCAGCCTGACATCCAGCCTGGACCGGCTCCCACACAGCGCTTGGCATGCGGGCAGTAGGAGCTGCTGCCAGGGCATCCTCTGGGGCTGGCCTGAGGGCTGCACTAAGGCTGCTGTAACTCGCATGCTGGGAGGGGGCAGTGGGAGCAGAAAGCAGGTGGGGTTGGGCCCTGGGAAGGATACCGGGGCAGGATGCTGTCTAGAGGGCTGGGTTTCTCCTGCCACTTCCCTGCCTCAGGGAATGAGGGGCAAGTTGAATGCAATTCATTTGAGAGCGGCCATGAGATCTGCATGGGGGCTAGGTTGGGACAGGAGCTCAGAGCACACACGGGACTAGCCTGCGTGGGCTCTGCTTCCAGGGGGCTGTGAGATTTCCCCTCAGGCAAGAATAAATCTCTCTCCCACGGCTCCATCTAGTGACTCCCCCGCTGCAATGTCCAGGCCTCATTCAGGAGCTAGCCTGTGACTGTGGAATGGTGCCAAGCAAAGCCTGGGCCAGGCTCCACATTGCAACACTCCCAGCGTGAGCATATTCATGCCTGCCTGCCCCTCGTATAGTCACTCACCCCAGGACATCACCCTGCTGGTCTGCTAGCGTTTCATGCCACTGGGGCCATGGTGAACTGGGTCCAGTGGGTGCCATGTGTCCCCATGCAACACACGGTCTATGCACCATTTGAGAGTCTTTTATAGACTTTAGGCCAGATCCTCTGAGAGGGCCCGATCCTGCTCCCACTGGAGTCAATGCAGTGACTTAATGGTGCTGGATCTGGCTGCTGGGGTCAGTGAGTGTAGTTCCATTGACATCAAGAGAGTGACTGATTTACACACGCCAGGTTCTGGGCCCTCACTCCACCCCACCTGCACATTTTTTCCAGGTCCTTTTTGGACCCTTTTGCCTCAGTTTCCCAAGGACCATTACTAAATACACTCACAGCCAAGCCATTGCCATAGTATGTGCCAAACTGTGATATCAGGTGGGGAGCTGGGTCTGAAACCTTTATTATTGCCGTGTGTGTGTATATCTGTGTTTATACATGTATGCTGGGGTGTGTGTCTGAACATGCATGTCTGTGCATGTGTGCACACAGGTATACGTGTTAGTGTTCACATGCGTATTTGTGTCTGAGCATAGGTCCATGTGTCTGTGTGGGTGTGTGCGTGCCGAGGATGGCTGTTGATAAAAACCCAGGTAATTTCTGGACATTGCACATCTCATGTTGTTACAGCAGCAGCTCAGACTGTAACAGTCAGAGCAGGGGAAGTGAGAACCCTCCACTCCCATCTGTGCTCTGCCTGCATTTCCAGCACTTGGCGTCGGGTTTATCAGAGGTGTTGAGCACAGCCAGCCGTGGAGCTGCAGGGCCCTGGCACCTGTGGGAATGGGGTCAGAATTGGGTTGTGGCTGCTTTGAGGGTCCCCCTGCAGGTGAGCTTGCTGGATGTTTTATGTGGGTTTGGGATCATAAAACCACAAAAAGGCTGGAGAGGGACCTGGAGCTAAGTTTATCTTCTTGTCTGACACTAATTCTGAGCTCCCTCACCTGGGTGTGACTGCACTGCTGCCAGGGCCGTCGCATTGGTGTAAAACCTGGTGTGAGTGGGGAGGGAGCTAGGCCCTACAAGTTTCTCCGGCCGTGGACCTTTCAAGCTGCAGCTTTGGCCTGACAGCCTGGCCCCAGGTGACCCCCACTGTCCCTGAAACCCTGGTCTTGGTCATGTGGGTTCTGGTGATTCTGCCCAGGCAGTGTGTGCCACTGTGGTGTGCAGCGCCCTCCCCAGGCCCTGTAGGCATGGGTAATGTGATAGGGGACCGTCAAAGGGTCAGCATTGGGACTGGCTGCAGTAAGCCCCCAATGTGCCCCACACCTTCCCCCAATAGGATTAGAGCACCAGGTGAATGAGGCCTAGTACATGGGTCCAGGATCTCCAGGGCAGTTCAGTGGCCTGGAACTGAGGGATCCAGTAACCGGGGGCTCTCTTATCTGCTTCTTGGCTCTTGAAAACCTGCCCTGGATCCCCACCACAGAGCAGGCCTGGCTCCAGGGAGCCCCCTGTGATGGCCATGTTCCTCCTGCCCCAGCTGTGGGGGGGATGGGAGAGCTGCCTGAGAGCTCAAGGCTTCAGCTCCCCAGCCCAGTAACAGCTTAAAGGGAGGGGGCAGCAGGAGCCAACAGGACAGTTTCTGAGTCTCTGACACAGAACTGGCAAGGTGGGCCCCAGAGGGCAATGAAGGGAGCAAATCCACCTGTGAGGGCCGCACCCATCACTGGAACTGCAACAGAGGCTAGTAGGCCACACTTGGCCCAGAAACCCCAGCACACAGGTCAGGAGTGGGGGAGGAGGGCAGATGAGACGGCCCGTTCCCAAACTGAAATGGGTTTGGTTCTGATCCGGTTGAAGAGATGGAGGAGGGTTGGAGGAATCCACGGGCCAGATCATGGCACTGCTGTGACCTCTTTGGCAATGGACCAGTGAGGTGTGTGTGAGCAGAATCCATGCAGGCACCAGTGCAAACCAAAGCTGCCAGCTGCCTATTCCTCTGAAAAGTGCCAGTGATATGTAGTGACCATGGATGCTGGCAGCATGGCTTTGTATTGGTCCCTAATGATGGTGCTTGCAGCAGCACAGTGCCCCCTAGTGCCTCACTGGGGCACTGGGCATGGATTTGTAGATTCATAGATTCCAAGGCCAGAAGAGCCTGACCTCATGTATAGCACAGGCCAGAACCCTGCCCCCAGTAACTCCCAGAGCAGAGCTTTTAGAAAGACTTCCAATCTGGATTGAAAAATTGTCAGTGATGGAGAATCCACCACAACCCTCGCTAAGCTGTTCCACTTGTTAATTACTCTCACTGTTAAATATTTATGCCTTATTTTCAGTCTGAATTTGTCTAGCATCAGCTTCCAGCCATTGGATCATGTTAGACATTTCTCTGCTAGACTGAAGAGCCCGTTATTAAATATTTGTTCCTCATGTAGGTACTTTTAACTGTGACCAAGTCACCCCTTGACCTTCTCTTTCTTAAACTAAATAGACTGAGCTCCTTGAGTCTATCACTATAAGAAAGATTTTCTAATCTTTAATCATTCTCATGGCTCTTCTCTGAATCCTCTTCAGTTTATCAACATCCTTTGTGAATTGTGGGCACAGGATTCCAGCGGCACTCGTACCTGGGCCAAATACAGACGTAAAATAACCTCTCTGCTCCTACATGAGATTCTCCTGTTTATGCAGCCCAGGATCACATTAGCTCTTTTGGCCACAGTGTTACACTGGGAACTCATGTTCAGCTGATTATCCACCACAACTCCCACATCTTTTTTCAGAGTCTCTGCTTCCCAGGATAGAGCCCCTGCCCCCATTCTGTAAGCAGGGCCTACATTCTTTGTTCCTAGCTGTGTACATATAGTTAGCTGTATTAAAACATATATTAAAGGGGTAGCCGTGTTAGTCTGGATCTGTAAAAGCAGCAAAGAGTCCTGTGGCACCTTATAGACTAACAGATGTATTGGAGTATTCACCCACGAAAGCTCATGCTCCAATACGTCTGTTAGTCTATAAGGTGCCACAGGACTCTTTGCTGCTAAAACATATATTGTTTGCTTGCACCAAGTTTATCAAACAATCTAGATTGCTCTGAATCAGCGACCTGTCCTCTTCATTGTTAACCACTCCCCCAATTTTTGTGCCATTTGCAAACTTTATCAGTGACGATTTTATGTTTTCTTCCAAGTCATTGATAAAGATGTTAAATAGCATAGAGCCAAGAGCCAATCCCTGCGGGACCCCATTGGAAACAGACCTATGTGATGGTGATTTCCCGTTGACAATTACATTTGGAGACCTATCAGTTAGCCAGCTTTTAATCCATGTAATGTGTGCCATGTACATTTTATACTGTTCTAGTTCTTTAATCAAAATGTCTGCAGCACCACGTCAAACACCTTACAGAAGCCTAAGTATATTTTACATCAACACTGTTACCTTTATCGACCAAACTTGTAATCTCATCAAAAAAAGCTATCAAGTTAGTTTTCCGGGCTCTATTTTCCATAAACTCATTTTGACTGACATTAATGACATCACCCTCCTTTAGTTCATTATTAATCCAGTCCCATATCACCCACTCCATTATCCTGCCCAGGATTGATGTCGGGTTGACAGGCCTATAATTCCCTGCGCCATCCCATTTACCCTTTTTTAGAACTGGCACAACATTAGCTTTCTTCCAGTTTTCTGGAACTTCCCCAGTGCTTGGAGGCTCCCGTCCCTGGCTTGCCACTGCTCCCCCGTGACCTTTCTCACATCACTTAGACTCTCTGGCCCTTTGCTCCCCATCTGCTCTGCCTCACAGGCAGATCAAGGATCAATACAGTAAAGACAGTGAGGTTCCTAGACCCCAGGATGGTGGGGACAGAGGACTAGCACCCTTGCTATGGAAGTATTGTGTACACCTCTGCCGCTGCATAAACTTGTGCACGGTGGGGAGTGGGGCAGAGGTGAGCGTAGGACCCAGGATTGGGACCTGGAGGTGTTAGAATGGGCCCAGGAGTAGGTGGGAACCTTGGGGTCTCTCCTTTCCAGCCTGGAGCTGCCTATGCTGCCCTCCCCTCCTCAGTACGTCCCTCCCTGCCCCTCAGACCACCTGCAGGCAGTACAGGGTGGGAGATATATAGTACCTAAGCCTGAATTCCCTGGAAAGACTAGCTTGGAAATCAGTGCAATCACCAAAACAGGCTCTTTCTGACCAGGGGAATGCCTTTAACTCTCCAGTTTAAAAAGAAATGTACTCATTTTTCCAGTGAAAACCCATTCAGGGCCATTAGGGGATGAACCCAAGGGAGCATCTCATCTAGATTTGGAATTCCTTCTGGGGTAATGCTCAGATTTTATGTCCCAAGAAGCTCAGACAAGCTTGAATTGACAAATGCTGACTTTCCTTCTCCTTTACTAGTAGGCTCACAGATAGAAGAAGGATGGGCCTATGATGAATGCACAGGGCTGGGGCTTAGAGACTTGGATTCAAATCCAGCTCTGCCAGTGACTCCCTGTATGACCCTGGAAAAGTCATTGCAATGCTCTGGGCCTCAGTTTCCATCTATAAAATGGGAATAATGACTCACCTTTTTCTCCCAAACTATGTTTGTTCAGCCTTGAGTCCTTCAGGGCAGGGGCTGTCTCTTGCTCTGAGTCTGTGCACTGCCTTCATGGCACAATACGACCCTGGTCTGCACTTCTGCTGCCTACCACCATAATTGAAACAATAATACTAACAGCTCTGGGAGCCATTGGGGAATGATATGCATGCTCTGGAGACCCCAACAGTTCTGAAATACCCATCACAGTGTCAGTACCTGCCAGGGGTCCACAACGTTTGCAAGTATCTGGGAGGCCCAATTTGCCTGGTTCTGGAGATTGTGTGTGTGGGGGGATTGAATATTCTGTCCCCAAAGGCACTGGCCCACCCATCATATGCTCGCTTTTTAGTGCCAAGTGCCAGCATAAAGGAAATGCAAGGTGAGAAGCAGAGGCATTGTCAGAGCAGGGATCCATCTAGCCTGGTCCTAGACAGTGCCCAAAGCCGTCTCTCAGGCAGTGCCAGGTACCAGCTGTTTTGGAGGAAGGAACCCCCATAGTGAAGCATGAGCATGGAAACATGGGAAGAGCCCAGTCTGATGTTTGCTAATGCAGCTGGAGAGGGAGGGGGATGACTCAACACAGTCCTTTGATCGAGAACTGCCCCGTATCTCCAATGACTCCCACATGGTAGAAAAGGGACACCCGCAGCAGGTGCTGCATTCAGTGCTATGGGTGATCCGGTAGGGGATGCTGCCACTGTGAGTCAGCACATTAAGCAGGAATTTTTTAAGTATATAGGAACAAAAGGAATCCTGACAATGGCATTAGTACATTGCTAGATGGAAATGGTAAAATTCTCAATAACAATACAGAAAAAGCAGTAGTGTTTCATAAATATTTTTGTTCTGTATTCGGGGAAAAACAGACAATGCAGTCTCATCTTATGATCATGATAACATTTTCTCCTTCCACTAGTGTTTCAGGAGGATGTTAAACAGCTACTACTAAATTAGACATTTTTAAATCAGCAGGTCCAGCTTGTGTGCATCCAAGAGTTTTAAAAGAGTTGGCTGAGGATCTCACTGGACTGTTAATGTTGTTTTTCAATAAGTCTTGGAACATCAGGGAAGTTCCAGAAGACTGGAAGAAAGTTACTGTTGGGCAAGTATATTTTAAAAGGGTAAACAGGATGACCTGGGTAATTGTAGGCCTATTAATCTGATATTGAGCCGAGGCAAGATAAAAGAGCAGCTGATACAGGACTCAGTTAATAAAGAATTAAAGGAGGGTAATATAATTAATGTCAATCAACATGGGTTTATAGAAAATAGATTCTATCAAACTAAATTGGTAGCTTTTTTTTCATGAGATTACAAGTTTGGGTGATAAAGGAAATAGTGTTGATGTAATAGACTTGGACTTCTGATTTTTTGATTAAGCATTGACTGAAGATGGGCAATCAGCTGAACATGAGCTCCCAGTGCAATGCTGTGGCCAAAAGGGCTAATGCAATTCTTGGATGCATGAACAGGGGAATTTCAAGTAGGAGGTTATTTTACCTCAGTACTTAGCACTGATGTGACCACTGCTGGAATACTGTGTCCAGTTCTGATATACATAATTCAAAAAGGATGTTAATATATTGGAGAGGGGTCAGAGAAGAGCCATGAGAATGGACAAAGAATCAGAAAACCTGCCCTAGAGTGAGAGACTCAAGGATCTCAATCTATTTATCTTAAGAAAGAGAAGGTTGTAGACTTGATAACAGTCTACAAGTACCTGTAAATCCCCTACATGGGGAACAAAGATTTAATAATTGGTTCTTAGGTCTAGCAATGAAAGGTCTAATGTGATCCAATGGCTGGAAGTTAAAATTAGACAAATCCAGACTGGAAAGAAGGTGTGAATTTTTAACAGGGCACATAATTAACCATTGGAAAAATTTTCCGAGGGTTGTGGCGGACTCTTCATCAATGACAATTTTAACATCAAGATTGGATGTGTGTCTAAAAGCTCTGCTCTAGGCAGGGGTGAAAGTAATATAAAATTCTTACCAGTACGGGGTCCTGGAGCGGGTCCCCGGAAGGGGTGGGGCCTTGGGCAGAAGGGTTGGGGCCTCGGTGGGAGGGCGGGGCTGGGGGGGGTCTGCCTTCCCCAGCCAGCCCATTTGTGCTGCCTGGCCCACGCCACCTGGGGCTCCGGTGGCGCCCCGGGGCACCGGGGCAGCTGCCCCTTTTGCCCCACCTCCACCCTGCATCAGTGGCCCTGCCGATAGGGACTCTACCGGCAGGGCCGCCGATGGGGGAGCAAAAGGGGCAGCGACGTTAAAGCATTGCCGCAGCAGAGGTCGGCTGTGTATGGGCCGGTACCGGCTTCTTACTGGTATGCCATACCAACCCACTTTCACTCCTGGCTCAAGGAGTTATTGGGGCCAGGTCTCTGGCCTATGCTTTACACATAGGGAGGGATAGCTCAGTGGTTTGAGCATTGGCCTGCTAAATCTGGGGTTGTGAGCTCACTCCTTGAGGGAGCCATTTGGGGATTCAGTTGGGGATTGGTCCTGCTTTGAGCAGGGGGCTGGACTAGATGACCTTCTGAGGTCCCTTCCAACCCTGATATTCTATGATAGGTCAGGCCCTTCTGGCCTTGGAATCTATGAATTTACAAATCTATGCCCAGTGCCCCCAGGCTCTATGCAATAGAGGAGGTCAGACTAGACAATCACAATGGTCCCTTCTGGCTTTGTAATTTATGAAAAACCCATTTGTCCCAGGCTAATACCAGGACCAGGGGATCCCCCTTCTTTATCCCTGAGCCTCACTGTGGCTTCCTGGGTTGTGATGTTCCTGCTGCAGGCCCTGCCCTTGGGTTTGTCTCCCCTCTGCAGCACCGCCTGAACGGTTGAGTAGCTCAACGTTATTTTGAGAAAAAGCTTTTAGTCGAAATATGAGTTTTCATGGAAAATTAGTTTTTTTGCAAAAAATAAATAAAAATAAAATAGTTTTCAATGAAATTTTTCATTTTGCAAAAAAAATGTAGAATGAAAAAATGTTCAGAATGAAAATTGTTGAAAAAAATATTGATTTTTAAATATGTTTTATTTTGAACTAAGGGGAAATTCTCTCAGTGTTTTATTTTCTACCCCCCTTTTTCCCACTGGAAAAAGCAGGGCCTCATACTTTTAAACGTTTCTTTACTGGAAAAATGTGAAGAGAGTTTTGCAAAAGAAAGTCTTACTTCCGCTCACATTTTAAACTCTTTACCCCCTTTGCCTCCCACTTTTCCATTGAAAATAAAAGGGAGAAATATAAAAAAGTGAGAGAAAGGGAAAAAATCCCTAAAAATTCAAACCAAAATGATTAAAAATGAAACAAAAAATTTCATTTCATTTTGAAAAAAATTCACTTTGAATATTTCACCAAAAATGGGAAAAAATGTAAAAAGTCCAATGAACAAAAGCTGTTTGTTTTCCGGCTTTTTCATGACCCCCGCTGCAAATCTGAGCTGTCCTAGGTACCAGCTAGTGCTGAGATATCCTGCAGGTCAGTGATAAACTTGGTTGAGTTTGGCTGTGTGAGGCCAACAAAGTCCACATGGGTGTCCCTGGGACTGGTGCTGTCTATTCCCTTTGCTCTAATGGGCCATATCCCTGGCCCTCCTGCTGAGTAGCTCGGGACTCCCATTGTTAGTCACACTGAGCTTGCTCACATCCGTGTGACTCAACATAAGCAAGGGTGGCAGAATCATGTCCTCAGTGCTGAGCCCAAGCCCAGTCTGATTCCAGGGGACCCCGTGCTCTGAGAGGTGGCTTCTTTGGGGTGGGGGATAGAACAGAGGCGCTGGCCATTTGTAGTCTTTAAAAAAACAACAACAGAGCACTTTTTTCAGCAGCTGGGGTGTCCTGCCCAGTGTCCTGCTCAAACTCCAGCTCAGGAAACTGATCACATTCTTCCTCCAGTGTCAGCTGGCTACAGGCAGAGGGGATAACTCAGTGGTTGAGCATTGACTTCCTAAGCCCAGCATTGTGAGTTCAATCATTGAGGGGGCCACTTAGAGATCTGGGGCAAAATCAGTACTTGGTCCTGCTAGTGAAGCCAGGGGCTGGACTCAATGACCTTTCAGGGTCCCTCCCAGCTCTATGAGATAGGAGTATGTATTATTATATTCCTGGTTGAACTTGAGCAGAGCTTTTAGAAAAACAGCCACTCTCGATTTCAAAGTAGACAACGATGGCGAAGTCCCCCACTCAGTGCTAGCCCTGCACTCAGTACCAGAGCATAGAGGTTTGGAGTTAACCCCATGCAGTTTCTGCCCTTGCTGGTGGGCTGACGTTTTCTCCAGGCTCGAAGCCTGGAGAGCGAATGCAGCAGTTCTTCAGCTCATGATGCAAAGGGGCTGGAGAGCTGCCCCAAGTGGTCATCTTGCATAGGGCTGTGCTGTGGCAGGATCAGGTGTGGCGGGGCTGCTGGGCTTTCTGGCCATCCTAGGACAGTGGAACAACCAATAGGGGACCATTGCAATATAGATTAGAGCAGCCCAGAACCTGCCTTTCCTTATGCCAGAGAATGGATCAGTCCCTGGCTGCTCCCTAGCACAGAGGAGGGCAATGAAATCTCTAAGACATATCCCCTCATGGCTTGGCTGCATCCAAAGATATGGCCCCAAAATGTTTCCTGTCATATTTGTGCACATTGATTTTATAGGGAAAATATCGTGTGACTACTTCCTATTACTGTTGCTAATTAGTGCCCACCTGGTCCTTCTGGGATGTGATCCATGTTTGCAGCAATTAACACCCTAATCCACTGCACAAGCCCCATGATGCATATTAAATGTGGGATTTTCCACATTGGATGGGATGGTGGCCAGTTGACCCATTGCTTGGACGGCACACTTTCAATAAAGCTGCTTACACTTTAAGCTTTATTAAATGAGTCAGTCAAGCTGACAGGATTTGGGGGGCTGATTAACATGAAACCCAGGCTGTTTTGTGCAGTGTGACTGTATTAATTATGCAGCGGAGGTAAATGAAGTTCCAGGCAAACAAGCTCAGGTTACAAGAGCGAATGCAGAAAAATAAAAACCAGCGCAGCTCACAGAGAGCTCTGCCCTTGTCTCCTACCGAGATCAGGTTTTCGCGCTGCCTGGTTTATGCCCTTTAGAAGAGGTGCCTTAAATGACCTGTAAGGACTGAAACAACTCAGTGCATGCAAGACGTTACATCTATCAGAGCGCCGATGGCAAGTTGGAGACCCATTGTGAGAGATCCAGGCACAATACATGTCTAATAGGTTCTTGCTGAGATCTATCCCACCCGTCAGAGCCATTTGATTTTACATGTTTACTTATGATGCAGTAGCACTTAAGTGCCCCAGCCATGTCAAGCCCGCGGTGCGCTGGGCACTGTGCAGATCCATGGGGAGTGGTGGGCCTTCCCCAGGGAGCTTACAACCTATCCAGATAAGACAGACAAAGGCAGGGTTATTGTCCCTGTTTTCCAGGTTGAGGAACTGAGGCACAGACACACAAAGTGACTTGCCTGAGGTCACTCAGCAAATCTGTGGCAGAGCCAGGAATTCAACACAGTTCTGCTGAGTTCTAGACCTATGTGGGATAGCTCAGTGGTTTCAGCATTGGTCTACTAAACCCAATGGTGTGAGCTCAATCCTTGAGGGGGCCACTTAGGAATCTGGGGCAAAAATCTGCCTGAGGATTGGTCCTGCTTTAAGCAAGGGGTTGGACTAAATGACCTCATGAGGTCCCTTCCAACCTTGATATTGTATGATCCACCAGGCCTTCCTTTCTATCAGCATGGCCCTTTCTTTTCATTGCTTCTCTCTGGCACTGCCTGTAGATAGCAAACATTGGTTTCACATCTACAGAATCCAGAGTAAGTACCAGCCCCTGATCTAACCATGCACCGTAACAGACAGACAACTCCCCCGCACCACCATGGCTACATGTTCAGGAGGAATCCTCTGCAACAGACCTCCTCGCTGACTCCCGGGATCTGTTCCATTGTGGCCGAACTTCCTGCAAAAGAAGCTTAGATGGCACTTTCTTTGGAGTGATGATGCACCCAATTGGCTTGCAGGGTCTTTGCACTGCTAGACAAGGGGCTTGCACAGCACGCCAACACCCGCACTGCGAGGCCCTGGGCCTAGCATTACGAACATAAGAACGGCCATATTGGGTCAGACCAAAGGTCCATCTAGTCCAGTATCCTGTCTACTGACAAGTATCAGAGGGGTAGCCGTGTTAGTCTGAATCTAAGGAGGGTCCTGTGGCACCTTTGAGACTAACAGAGTTACTGGGAGCATAAGCTTTCGTGGTTAAGAACCTCACTTCTTCAGATGCAAGTAATGGAAATCTCCAGAGGCAGGTATAAATCAGTGTGGAGATAACGAGGTTAGTTCAATCAGGGAGGGTGAGGTGCTCTACTAGCAGTTGAGGTGTGAACACCAAGGGAGGAGAAACTGTTTCTGTAGTTGGATAGCCATTCACAGTCTTTGTTTAATCCTGATCTGATGGTGTCAAATTTGCAAATGAACTGGAGCTCAGCAGTTTCTCTTTGGAGTCTGGTCCTGAAGTTTTTTTGCTGTAAGATAGCTACCTTTACATCTGCTATTGTGTGGCCAGGGAGGTTGAAGTGTTCTCCTACAGGTTTTTGTATATTGCCATTCCTGATATCTGACTTGTGTCCATTTATCCTCTTGCGTAGTGACTGTCCAGTTTGGCCAATGTACATAGCAGAGGGGCTGAAGAAGTGGGGTTTTTACCCACGAAAGCTTATGCCCAAATAAATCTGTTAGTCTTTAAGGTGCCACCAGACTCCTCGTTGTTTCCTTGTATTTGTTTTAAACCTGCTGCCTATTAATTTCATTTAGTGACCCCTAGTTCTTGTGTTATGAGGAGTAAATAACACTTCCTTATTTACTTTCTCCACACCAGTCATGATTTTATAGACCTCTGTCATATCCCCCCTTAGTCATCTCTTTTCCAATATGAAAAGTCCCAATCTTATTGATCCATACCCCTAATCATTTTTGTTGCCCTTTTCTGAACCTTTTCCAATTCAAATATATCTTTTTTGAGATGGGACAACCACATCTGTACACAATATTCAAGATGTGGGCATACCATTGATTTATATAGAGGCAATATGATATTTTATGTCTTATTTTCTATCCCTTTCTTAATGATTTCCAACACTCTGTTAGATTTTTTGACTGCCGCTACACATTGAGTGGATGTTTTCAGAGAACTATCCACAATGACTCCAAGATATCTTTCTTGAGTGGTAACAGCTAATATAGACCCATCATTTTATATGTATAGTTGGGATTATGTTTTCCAATGTGCATTATTTTGCATTTATCAACATTGAATTTAATTTGCCATTTTGTTGCCTAGTCATCCAAGTTTTGTGAGATCCCTTTGTAACTCTTTGCAGTCAGCTTGGAACTTAACTATCTTGAGTAGTTTTGTATCATCTGTAAATTTTGCCACCTCACTGTTCACCCCTTTTTCCAGATCATTTATGAATATGTTGAATAGTACTGGTCCCAGCACAGGCCCCTGGGGGACACCACTATTTACCTCTCTCCATTCTGAAAACTGACCATTAATTCCTACCGTTTGTTTCCTACCTTTTAACCAGATACAGATCCATGAGAGGACCTTCCCTTTTATCCCATGACAGTTTACTTTGCTTAAGAGCCTTTGATGAGGGACCTTGTCAAAGGCTTTCTAAAAATCTAAGTACATTATATCCACTAGAGCCACATTGTCCGCATGCTTGTTGACTCCCTCAAAGAATTCTAGTAGATTGGTGAGGCATGATTTCCCTTTAAAAAAACTATGTTGACTCTTTCCCAACAAATTATGTTCATCTATGTGTCTGACAATTCCGTTCTTTACTATAGTTTCAACCAGTTTGCCTGGTACTGAAGTCAGGCTTACTGGCCTGTAATTGCTGGGATCACTTCTGGAGCTCTTTTTAAAAATTGGCGTAACATTAGCTGTCCTCCAGTTATCTGGTATAGAAGCTGATTTAAATGATAGGTTACAAACCACAGTTAGTAGTTCTGCAATTTCATATTTGAGTTCCTTCAGAACTCGTGGGTGAATGCCATCTGGTTCTGGTGACTTATTGCTGTTTAGTTTATCAATTTATTCCCAAACCTCCTATACTGACACCTCAATCTGGGACAGTTCCTCAGTTTTGTCACCTAAAACGAATGGCTCAGGTTTGGGAATCTCCCTCACATCCTTGGCCATGAAGACCGATGCAAAGATGGCATTTAATTTCTCCGCAATGGCCTTATCATCCTTGAGTGCTCCTTTAGCATCTCGATCATCCAGTGGCCCCACTAGTTGTTTAGCAGGCTTCCTGTTTCTGATGTACTTAATTTTGTTTTGCTGTTACTTTTTCAACATTTGAACCTGCTTTACTGTGTGTTGAGGTGGAGCTCAAACTCCAGGACCTGGATAAGAGCTTATTCCTGCATGGGGCTGCCCTATCCATATGTGCAGCCAGGGCCTAACTTCCAGAGCTCTGGAGACTGACAGTCCCATCCACAGTCAGTGGGAGCTGCAAGAGCTCAGCACCTCTGAAAAAGAGGCCACGAGAGTCCTGAACACAGAGATGCTAAGCAAAGCTAACGCAGAGGTGCCCATGTTCCAAACAGCAACACAATTCCACAACCAGGCAGAAAGAATGCACGTACGCTCACACACACACTAAATGGCACACACACACATCCACACACACGTGCACACACTTTACAAGAGTAAACCTTAGCCTTTCCTTAGCTCAGTAATTCTCGACCTTTGCTATGATGGGAGCCCTGTCCCAGCTAGCCAGGACCCCTATCCCCCCAAGTCAGCTGCATTAAAAAGTTTGAGGGCCCCATGCTCCAGGTGATCTGCCACAGGACATTTAAGGGTGGATTGGGAAGATGGTGGAGCAGGGAATATGTTACCCCCTCTCCAGAGGGGCTGAGCTAGCATTCCTGTGTGTATCCTGGGGACTTTCAGGATGAGGTCTGCCTGGTTCAACCCAAATTGCTCTGTGGAGATCTGATCCCTCTCCCCCCTCCTGCATATCTCCAGTGTAGGATCTTCCCTTTATTTTTATTTTTCAACCAGCCATGAAGCAATCAGACAAATCCATCCCTATTCCACGCTGTGCAGAATGGAGCCCCAGCACTGCCAGGCAGGTCATGAGCCTCATGGAGCCAGACTGAATTCAGACTTGAAACATTCAGAGTGAAATTTAAAGGAGTAAAACAAATCCATAAAACTCAGCCACTGGAACCCATGAGACCCTGAATAGCAGATCTGCACAACATCAGCATAAGGCTTTAGGGCTTTTCTCCTCCAGTACTCCAGAGGTGACAAACAAACACTCACTGAGTTCTAATTCTATCCAGCAGGGACAGTAGTTCCACAACCATCTGGTATGTCCATGCTCCCCCTCCTAGGCAAAATGAACCCTTAACATCCAGTAGTAAGAGGGGATTGAATCCAGGGGCTGGGCACACAACTGTGCATAATAAAGAACACTATGCTCACCAGTAAACCCCATCCATGCAGTATGGAAGGGGAATGGAGGGGATGGACAGAACTTGGGGTCTACTGCTCCCAAAATACAGCTCCTTAACTAGGGAGTACAGCAGATTCCTCTGCCTTGTGCTCTTGGGAGAAGCTCATCCCAGCTGGCAGGCATCAACGCCACTGAAATCTATGCACATGGTGCCCAGATACCACAGTGATAGGCATGGAATAAAAACCTAGATAGAGACTGCAGGCACATAGGCAGAGAGACAGACAGATAGATGCAGAGATAGATACTGCCTGTCATTCATAGATTTGTTCTGTAACTTTAACATTATTGGAAGGTGATCTTGCATTCAATTTCTGATGCATATGAAGTGATGAGTGAGTCCCTGGTCTGGGCCTTATTAACACCCACTTTCTTTGTTTCTTTGTTGCAGACATCAGAGATGACCAAGACATATGCCAAACCCAAAGAGATGTCAGAGCTTGTCAGCTCCCAGTCATGGATGGATGAAGCCCTGAGCTCCCAAGATGAAATGAAGGAAGAAGACAGCAGACAAGCCCCCTATGGAATGATGGCTGGCTTGAACGAAGAACATGACAGCATCGAGGAGGAGGAAGAGGAGGAGGATGGAGAAAAGCCTAAGAGAAGAGGACCAAAGAAGAAGAAAATGACCAAGGCACGGCTGGAGCGGTTCAGGGCCCGGCGGGTCAAGGCTAATGCCAGGGAGCGCACTCGGATGCATGGTCTGAATGATGCTCTGGATAATCTGAGGCGGGTGATGCCTTGTTACTCCAAGACTCAGAAGCTGTCCAAGATTGAGACTCTGAGGCTTGCAAGGAATTACATATGGGCTCTGTCTGAGGTGCTGGAGACTGGGCAGACCCCAGAAGGGAAGGGTTTTGTGGAGATGCTTTGCAAAGGTTTGTCACAGCCAACCAGTAACCTAGTTGCTGGCTGTCTACAGCTGGGGCCTCAGTCCCTCTTCCTTGAGAAGCATGAAGAGAAGTCCCCAGTGTGTGAGTCTGCCATACCCAGCCATACCTTCAACTACCAATCCCCAGGACTGCCGAGCCCCCCCTATGGGAACATGGAAACCCACCTCTTACATCTAAAGCCTCCTACCTTCAAAAGTTTGGTGGATCCTTCCTTTGGGAGCCACCACCCAGACTGCACCACTCCACCATATGAAGGGCCCCTGACGCCTCCCTTGAGCATCAGTGGGAACTTCTCCTTGAAGCAGGATGGGTCTCCAGACCTGGACAAGTCCTACACCTTCATGGCCCACTACCCTTCGGTGAGCCTGGCCGGAGCTCATGGACACACGTCTCATTTCCAAAGCACAGTGCCCCGCTACGAGCTCCCCATAGACATGAGCTACGAGTCCTACCCGCACCATGTGGTTGGGCCCCAGCTCAACGCCATATTTAATGAATAATGAGAAAGTTGAGAGGTAGACATGAACATATGAGAATCAAGAGAAATACAGCCAGGCGGTGTAGATGTTTCTGGAGTGAACACGACTGGGACGAAGATATCACTGCTCCAAAGCTGTATGAAAGATCTTTGGACTGGTCTCATTGAGACACCTCTATGAAAATCTCTGCTAGCCCTTTTCACACTGTCTTGACAATTGTTTAGTTGTGCTATTTTGCTGGTTTTCACGTTTGTCCCCAGAAACTCCGTGACTGTCTCCTTCTTCGTTTATTGACAGTCAAGCACACACTGGGATGATCACTTTGGCTCAATGTTTCATAACTGCCTCCGAAAGGAGCTTGAATCAAGAATCAAGAAAGAGAGATAAACAGACAGCTAGACTAGAACCAGAAAAAGATACTGCAGAAATCTCCATCCCTGCCAGGGGCGAAGAAGGATCAGTGCAGTAGCCACTGGACAAATCTTCTCTTTGTCTGTTGCCAGTCAAATAGGGCTCCCTTTAGCTCCTTCTTTGGGGTGTCTTGGCATCAAAACCCTGCCTTTGCACCCAGACTTCATCCTGAGGAATCCCACCAACACAATTTAGATGCAAGACACTCCCAGAGTGTGGATACTCAGCCACATGATAAATAACCACTGTTCTGAGGGCAGCATGCAGGGTTTTTTAGTTCTGAATGATGAGCACAACATGGACTATGCTCCTGGGAAAGGCAGTTCACCTTTTCCCTAGTGGTCTCTCAAGTCCAGCTGTGGCTATATTGGCTGGGGAAGGTGGCGATTATCTGAACCAGTTACAGACAACACTAAAATAAATGTGCAAAAAGACATATGTGGTGACGGGTTCTCCCAGCCAGCTCTTCAATGCATTTGATATCCTCCCAGCTCCCAAACATTCCCTGTACTCCTAGCAGGAACAAAATTATTATTCCCTCCTGAAACGTCTATCTCAATGGAGAAAACAAGCTTGAAATCCTGGACACTTTGTCTTCACTGTCCCCTTCTCAATCAGGCACTAGAAGATCCGCCCAGGTTCAAAGCTTCAAGGAAATCAAATCGCCTCCTACATCTACTGCTGTCGTGAGGCTGCTGATCTCCCCTCCCCAGTGAAATCCGGTCCCGCAGGACTTTTTGTGTTGATCAAAACCAGCATGAGATTATCAGAGCATGAAACCCTTTTTAAGGTCATGTCTGAGACCATGTGCAGAAACATGTGGTGCAGTTACATGTAACCTGCGGAGAAACAGAAGACTCCAAACCGTAAGACTCTTTACCTTGCAGAAGCACAAATATCTGTCACTTAAAACTTGGACATAATCATTAAAAAAGAGTTTTAAACTAAACCACAGACACATGGCCAGAGCAAATGTGTCACTATGGTTTGTATTATATTTATCATACCCTGTGTTTCGAAAACAGATCCTGCCAAAATAAGTGTGTCTTAAGTTCCTGTCTTATTTATTATTTAACTGGGTCTAATTTATTTTCTTTCCATTTTACAGAAAATGTGGAATGTGCTAAATAACCTGCTTGTTTCCCAATCAACTTTAAAGTGTCTAGTTGGAGTTTTAGCTTTGTGGGGAAATGCATGTAGGTTTTTGCAGTGCTGTTGCTCCATGATTATTTATTAGACATTATTTATTTAATTTATTCTCCCTCTGCTGCTTCTGTGCCCATCTTCTGGTTATTAAACCAAGTATTTAACCAAGGAATTGCATATTTAATGTTGCCCTTTTTCGTTTCTTCAAAGATCTTTGTAGGACCTTGCCCATCAGTTCCCGATTCTGTCCCTAAACACTTCTATACGAGCAATAACTTTTAAAGGCTATGCAATGCAATTATTTTTCTTTTCTTTTCTTTTCAAGAAAAGCCAGGCAACTATTTTTGGAATCCCACTCTACAGCTGTTGGCCTAGAGAGCCCTTTATGGGGAAGCCTCACTATTTTGCAGAGGAAATTTGTATAGAGTTTGGAATTTTGTAATGTCTCGAACTCCAAAGGAACCTGTTTGTACAGCCCCTCGGATTATTATTGGTTCATTTTGTTTTGTACTAAGAGCAAACATTCTATCCTTTTGTAAAGAAAGCAAAATCGGCTTGGTGGCTCAAATAAAGCTGTGGCTCTTGTTTTAAACGGTCTTGCTCAGGGCTGTGGATTGTTCTCGTCTTTTCTCTTTTTCTGCTCTTGCTGAATCCAGGGCAGATGGCCAGTTGGCTGGCCTCCCACCAACCATGTTGCACAGACTCTCACTCCAGCTGTAACGGTGTTGGTGTCAGGGCCTTGGCCACCTCCAATGAAAGCAAGGAGAGTGATTCCCATTGACTTCAGTAGGAGCTTGATTGGGCTCTGCACATCTCAGAACAGGGTGTAATGTGTGCTGGGATGGGGTGAACCACACATTCAGAATGGTGGGGGGTCACATGTGCATGCACCCACACCAGACCAGTCTCCATATAGTAGGTTGCACAATTGACTTAGCTCCATATTACCCATCTGACAGCAGAGAGGTCCATTTACCAGCACTGTAGAAACCTGGGTTCTGTTCCCACCTCTGCCAGTTTGGCCAAGTCCCTTCTCTCTGTGGCTCAGGTTTGCCATCTATGTTACTATGTATTTTATAGGCACATCTAGAGGCCTCAGGGCTCTAGCAGCACTGCCCAGAGCCATGGCATGCTTAATAGATATTAAGGCTAGAAGGGACTGGTCTACTCATCCAATCGGAGCTCCTGCAAAGCACTGCCCAGAGGTTCCTGCCCTGTGACCAGCAATCTGGTTGAGCTAGAGCAGATCTTTACGGGTACGTTCACACTGCAATAACAGACCCAGCACACAGTCTCAGCTGGCCCAGGTCAGTTGACTTGGGATCGCAAGGCTTGGGCTGTGAGGCTAAAAATTGCAGTGGAGATGTTTAGACTGTGGCTGGAGCCAAGGTCTGAACCCCATGAGGGTCTAAGAGCCCAGGGTCCAGCTCAAGATCGAACGTCTACACTGCTATTTTTAGCTTCACAACCCAAGCTCCACAAGTCTGAGTCAATTGATCTGGGCTCTGAGGCTTGGTGCCATGGGTTTGCTATTGCAGTGTAGCTGTACCTTAGAAAGAGACACCCAGGCTTCACTCAACGACTCCAGGTGATGGAGAGCCCTCCTCACCCTCAGCAGAAGGGCCAGGTGCCAAGCACTTACACGTCTCTCGCACATTACGGCACCACTGGTAAAAAGGCACGGATTTGGGGAGACACCCTCCCGCACCCAGCACCCATGGCCAGGGGGAAGGGGACTGAGCATTCCCCCAGGCAGTGCTGATGCAGTTTTCTTCTCCCCGGCCGACCCCAGAGATGGGTAATGACTCATTGGAGAATGCCGTCCTGGGAACAAGTGATTGCTAGGGGTATGGGCTCTGGGCCCTCTCCACTAGGAACTGACTGACCAGACACACTGCTCACTCCAAACCAGCCAGTGCACAGCCTTGAGCTGGTGCCGTGGGGATGAGAAGCTCCATGTTCTATTCCCTGGTTCCTGAGGGGGATTAGCTAGGCTCATTATTCAGCGTGGGGAGATCACAGAAAAAGCCCATCTGCTGCTCAAACCACTTGAGGTCTTGAGTCAATCCACATAGCAAACTGGCCCCTCCACTGGACAGCTCAGAGCAATCACCCTCCAGCCATGTTAACAGAATTGGGGGAGGGATAGCTCAGTGGTCTGAGCATTGGCCTGCTAAACCTGGGGTTGTGAGTTCAATCCTTGAGGGGACCCTTTAGGGATATGGGGCAAAAATTGGTTGGATGATTTAATTGGGGATTGGTCCTGCTTTGAGCAGGGGGTTGGACTAGATGATCTCCTGGGGTCCCTTCCAACCCTGATATTATATAATTCTATGAATTGCCCAAGGCAGGTCAGTAACACCGGAAGCACGAAGCGGGGAAGTGTCCTGCCCAAGCCCGACACAGAGTCAGTGACAGGGCTAGCAATAGAACCCAGGAATCCCGACTTCCAGCACTCCCTGCTCCAACCACGAGACACCATTCCTCTCACAAAGGCAGATAAAGATACCAGGAGTCCTGATTCCCAGTCCTTTGCTCTAAGCACTCGAATCAGGGATTGCTATTGACTAGCCCCTTTCTCTAACCACTGTACCACACTCCCTCACACCACTGGGGATGGAACCCAAGATATTAATGTAACTGTTATTATAGACCAATGGTAATGGATCATCCTCCCCATCCCCATGACATGTGGCATGAGGGCCAAAACTCAAGCTCCCTTTGCATCATGGGACCTGCCCAGCAGGGCCCGTCTCAGCAGCAGCTGATCCTTATGTAAGGGGACTGTTGTCCCCTTACTAAAACTCAGTGATGGGTTTTGGTTGCTAGCTCCCAGTACCAAAAGGAAGGGGAAGGATCGGTGGGAAACCAGTACCCTGAGACTGACAGTCCCCGGGGCAATGGGGAGAGGCCAATGCTCCAGGACAGCTTGATTGACAGGGCGGGCAGGCTAATGAGGGAGTCAGGAGGCCAGGGGGGGTCCCATCCTCCATGAGAGCTGGAACTGCCTGGGCCAGAGCAGGCCGAGCTAAGGAGAGAGCAGGAACCAGAGAAGCAGCCGAGGGAGCAGGTCAGTGCTGGGGGCAGAGCTGCAGCAACCGGGGCCAGAGAAGCAGCCCAGGTCGCTGGAGGCAGAGCAGCAGCAGTGCTGGGACGTGTGAGGGACGGGCTGTGAACTGCCCTGACATTCCAGAGTCGCTGGTTGTGATGTCCCCGTGCCACAGAGCAGGGTGATGGGTTTTCCTGCAATGGGTTCCCTTTTTCTCCTGATTTTTTTAATGGATTGCTGTTTAATAAATTGTACTTGCTTTGAACTGTATGTGATGATCAGTGGGTCAGGGAAGCATCCAGAGCAGAGAGAGCATCCCGGAGCAGGGACACCCTCGCCCCTGCCCTACATGACCATGACAAGGTTGGGGGTGGAGCCCCCCAGGAATCCTGGGCCCAGCCTTGTCGGGGTTACGAGGACTCTGCCACAGGAGAGTGCAAGGGGAGCCCTTGAGGTCAGGCAGGCCTCTGGGTAAAGGGAGTGGGAGTGAGGACTCAGATCCTTTCACCAGCCCATTCCACTGGGGTCATATATAAGCCACGAAAGTTCCCCACAATAGCGGGACCATTCCCCTGCTTACACTTTCAACTCAGTCCTGGCTGCAACAAGAATCTCTGACCTTGGGGCTCCCCTTGGTCTACTCCCTGGTCTAGTGCCATGTGTCCTTCCCCAGCAGCAGCAGGACCCAGAGCACCACAGATACACACTCCATCAGCACATGTGTCTTGTACAGCTCAGTGCGTTGCTGCTCCCCAGCCCTGTGCACTGCGGCGCCTGCTGCTGCCAGCAGCCCCTGCCTCCCACGTGCCGAACCCAATGGGAGCCACCAAAGTTATCTAAGCCCTGCAAGATGCACGGGACAGGCTGCTCCTCGCCCCTGGTGCAGAGTGAGGGGGGAGGCGGAGGGTCGGGGGCCCTCTGGAGGGATGGGCAGCTGCAGCCTAGCTGCAAGGGGAGGAGAGAGGGTAGCAAGCAGCAGCAATGAACAGGGGGATGGCCGTGCTGGGGGAGCAAGGCTCCCAAGTCAGCCACATGGCTCCCCTGGCCAGGCAGGCCAAAGCCACCTCGCTCGGCTGCTCCCACTGCTTCTGCTCCATCACGTCCGGCTGGAGAGCAGAGCTGGAAACTCACCGGCTGGGTGCAGGGTGCCAAGACCACGTCACTGCTTGCTCAGCCTGAAGGAGATGGGACAACCTGGGTGCTCCCAGGACGTAGGGGTGGGACTATGTGCAGGGTCAGTGAGAGCCCTGGAGGGAGAGGGAGACTCACCCCGAGGACAGGACAGGCACTCATATTGCTCCTGCCTCCCTCTGGACTACAGAGGGGAAGCGTGCTGACCCTCTGGCCCCCTCGTGTCCCCAGCTGCCCTTGCTACACACGTATGCACACAGATATATACACAGATTGATGCACATGCACTCAACTGCACACACACGGACACACACATGCACACAACTGCACACACACATACACGGGCACACACATGCACACAACTGCACACACACATGGATGCATATATACACGGTCACACACATATGCACACAGCGCCATACACAGTCTCAGATACACACACGGACACATATACATGGGCACACACACATGCACACAACTACACACATACAGATTCATGCTTGCCACACACACCCCAGTCTCAACGCGCTCAAGCTGAACACTGCTGCACTGCTGCAGGACAGTGGTTGACCATTTCTTGCCAGACGCCTGGCCTCCCAGGTCTGGCTTGCAGGAAGCAGTTTAGTTTGAAGGGGTAAAGTGCCCAGTCCTAGTGCACGCACGCCGGGGCCATGGAGCTGATCACGGGGCAGGGGGGCAGGCATTGCTGGCAGCCCCGTTAGAGTAGTGGCAGCAGGCCAGCCCGGGAAGGGCCGTCTCTGGGTAGCAGGCGGATCTGGGGCACAGCTGGACTCTGGGTACAGTTAGTTTTATATTAGCCAAGTAGGAGCAGCAATTGACAACGTGCCCAATTCCCAGCGTTCGGTGTGAGCTCCCCAGCCCTGCGCTGAACTGGGCTGCTCTGGGAGCTCAGCCACAGCTGCCGGCCAGGCCCCAGCTTGCAGCTGTTCAGGAGCATTCTTTCCCAGAAGAGCTTTGGAGGGGGGAGAAATGAGCAATAACCACACAATGTGTGTGTGTGAGGGTGTGTTCACCATTGTGTGCATGTGTTTGCATATTCTCTCTGATATTCTCTGTGTGTGTATCCAATGTGTGTGTGAGGGGTGCGTGTATGTGCATACATGTATCCGATGTGTGTGTTTGTGTGTATCCAATGTGTGTGTGCATACATGTATCTGATGTGTTTGTGTGTGTGTGTGTGTGCGCACGTGCATTGTGTCTATCTACATCCAATCTGTGTGACTCTGTATCCATCTCATCAGCGGGATCCCACATCACGGGGGAAGGGCCGACATCCCAGAAAGTGGGTGCAGCTCAGTGAGGGCTGGGTGTGACACCTCCCAGGCTACCCAGGCTGTGCCTGTTCAACTCCCTGACCCCACCAGCAACCCAAGCACGCCTCTCCCAGCCCAGGTGCAGGTTGCCAGAAGGCACACTCTGACTGCCAAGCCCTCTGAACATCTCCTTGGAGAGCCCAGCCCCTGCTCCACTGGCGCCTCACAGTACTTACAGACACACTGCTTCCAAAGGAGCAGCACGCCCCAGCTTCGAACCCAGCACTGAGAGGTGGTTAGAGTGAGAGCCAGCGAAAGGTTACTTACCAAAGTACAGAGATTCCAAAAGTAAAAAGTTCAATGAATTGGCAACAAATGGTTACATGTCAAATAAAAACATAACACACCTTCTAGAGCTGACTGAAGTAACCCACCTGATCAGTGAAGGCCGGCTGCTAACAATGTTCACACACGAAGGCTTGTCAAGGCTAGACATTTCCTTCAAAAATGTTCTAGTGGTTTAATCATGGAATGGGAGTCAGGACTCCAGTGGGCTCACCCTGGCTCTGCCAGTAGCCATGGGTTTCCCCAGCTGTAACATTGGGATTTTGACACTGATCCAGCTTTCAGATCTTATGCATCCAGCATCGGCAAGACCATTACTGGGGCTCTGCATCCAGTTCCGACGTCCATGCTTCAAAATGAACATTGGCAAATTGGAAAGAATTCAGGGAGAGCCACAAGAATGATTCAAGATCTGGAAAGACTGAAAGAGTCTCCACCTGTTGAGCATATCAAATAGAAGGCGAAGAGGTGACATGATGCTGGTCTTTAAGCCCGTACATGGGAACTCCACTGCCCAGGGGTCACAGAGAATGGAAACTATCCCCCACCCTCCCTTAAATCACTGCACATTTTTGAAATGCCTTTTCCTGATTGTCCATCTTGGCGAGCACACCTAGCAGCTTGCCACTGCTGTGTGCAACTGCCTAGCTGCCCATGCTGGCTACATGCTCCAGACACACTCTAGCTTGGAGCAGACAGGAGGTATTGGATCTCCTGGGCCTGTGGGGAGAAGAGGCTGTGCAAGCCCAGGGATGGACCAGCTGCAGGAATGTGGACATCTCTGAGTAGATTGCATGGGTGATGCAGGAGAAGGAGTATGACAGAGGCCCTGATTCATACTGAGAAAGTAGGGCAATTGATTAGTTATCTTAGGTGCCTGTACACGAACGCAAGAAGCCTGGGAAACAAACAGGAAGAATTAGAAGTCCTGGCACAGTCAAGGAACTATGATGTGATTGGAATAACAGAGACTTGGTGGGGTAACTCACATGACTGGAGCACTGTTGTGGCTGGATATAAACTGTTCAGGAAGGACAGGTGGAGGAGAAAAGGTGGAGGAGTTGCACTGTATGTATCAGAGCAGTATGATTGCTCAGAGCTGCGGTATGAAACGGGAGAAAAGCCTGTTGAGAGTGTTTGGGTTAAATTTAGAGACAAAAACAACAAGGGTGATGTTGTGGTTGGGCATCACCAGACCAGGAGGATGAGGTAAACTAGGCTTTCTTCGGACAACTAACAGACGTTTCCAGATCACAGGCCCTGGTTCTCATGGGGGTCTTCAATTACCCTGACATCTGCTGGGAGAGCAATACAACAGTGCACAGACAATCCAGGAAGTTTTTGGAGAGTGTTGGGGACAGCTTCCTGGTACAAGTGCTGGAGGAACCAACTAGGGGCCGTGCTCCTCTTGACCTGCTGCTCACAACCAGGGAAGAATTAGTAGGGGAAGTAGAAGTGGGTGGCAACCTGGGCAGCAGTGACCATGAGATGGTCAAGTTCAGGATCCTGACAAAAGGAAGAAAGAAGAGCAGCAGAATACAGACCTTGGACTTCAGAAAAGCAGACTTAGACTCCCTTAGGGAACTGATGGGCAGGATGCCCGGGGAGGCTAATATGAGGGGGGAAATAGCCCTGGAGAGCTGGCTGTATTTTAAAGAAGCCTTACTGAGGGCGCAGGAACAAATCATCCCGATGTGCAGAAAGAATAGCAAATATGGCAGGTGACCAGCTTGACTTAACAGAGAACTCTTCAGTGAGCTTAAACACAAAAAGGAAGCTTACAAGAAGTGGAAATTTGGACAGATGACTAGGGAGGAGTATAAAAATATTGCTCGAGCATGCCGGGGTGTAATCAGGAAGGTCAAAACACAACTGGAGTTGCAGCTAGCAAGGGATGTAAAGGGTAACAAGAAGGGTTTCTTCGGGTATGTTAGCAACAAGAAGAAAGTCAAGGAAAGTGGGGGCCCCTTACTGAATGAGGGAGGCAACTGGAGTGACAGATGTGGAAAAAGCTGAAGTACTAAATGCTATTTTTGCCTCGGTCTCCACAGACAAGGTCAGCTCCCAAACTGCTGCATTGGACAGCAAAGTATGGGGAGGAGGTGAGGAGCCCTCAGCGGTGAAAGAACAGGTTAAGGACTGTTTAGAAAAGCTGGACATGCACAAGTCCATGGGTCCGGATCTAATGCATTCGAGGGTGCTGAGGGAGTTGGTTGATGTGATTGCAGAGCTATTGGCCAATATCTTTGAAAACTCATGGCTATCGGGGAGGTCCCAGATGATTGGAAAAAATCTTTAAAAAAGGGATGGAGAACCCAGGGAACTACAGACCAGCCAGCCTCACCGCAGCCCCTGGAAAAATCATGGAGCAGATCCTCAAGGAATCCATTTTGAAGCACTTGGAGGAGAGGAAGGTGATCAGGAACAGTCAACATGGATTCACCAAGGGCAAGTCATGCCTGACCAACTTGATTGCCTTTTATGATGAGATAACTGGCTCTGTGGATACGGGGAAAGTGGTGGACATGATATATCATGACTTTAGCAAAGCTTTTGATACGGTCTCCCACAGTGAGTGAGGGGGGATTTGATAGCAGCCTTCAACTACCTGAAAGTTCCAAAGAGGATGGAGCTAGGCTGTTCTCAGTGATGGCAGATGACAGAACAAGGAGAAATGGTCTCAAGTTGCAGTCAGAGAGGTCTAGGTTGGATATTAGGAAAAACTATTTCACTAGGAGGGTGGTGAAGCACTGGAACAGGTTCCCAAGGGAGGTGGTGAAATGTCCACCCTTAGAGGTTTTTAAGGCCTCGACAAAGCCCTGGCTGGGATGATTTAGTTTGGGTTGGTCCTGCTTTGAGCAGGGGGTTGGACTAGATAACTGTGACGGGTTGGACCCCTTGGGAAGCCATCTGATGTGCTGAGATACCACTGAGTCTACCTGTTCTTCCAGTACGGGTCCCCGTTAACCTGTCTTGCTGAGCCAGGCTCTTAAAACCTTCTCTAACACACACACAGGCCGGGCCACACCTAGCTGCAGATCAGCTCTGGGAAGACTCAACTTAAGGGACTTGCTCCAGCACTCAGATGTCCACTTCCCTTGGAGTGCAGACCCAAAGATATATTATGAAATTTGACCCCTCACTCAATGTGGAGAGAGGTGTGCACATTTCTTGCCCCCCCCCCCCCCCCAGTTAGAAATTACAGAAACTGGGTTTAATAATAAACATTTATTTTATTAACTATAAAAGACAGATTTTTAAGTGGTAAAGGGGTAACAAACAGAACAAAGCAGATTACTAAGAAAATAAAACAGAGCACGCAAACTAAGCTTAATACACTAAAGAAACTGGTTACATGTAAGTTCTCACCCTAAGGGTATGTCTACACTATGAAATTAGGTCGATTTTATAGAAGTCGATTTTTTAGAATTCGATTTTATACAGTCTATTGCATATGTCCACACTAAGCGCATTAAGTCAGCAGAGTGCATCCTCACTACCGCAGCTAGCATTGACGTACAGAGTGGTGCACTGTGGGTAGCCATCCCACAATTCCCGCAGTCTCCGCTGGCCATTGGAATTCTGGGTTAAGCTCCCAGTGCCTGATGGGGCAAAAACTTTGTCGCGGGTGGTTTTGGGTACAGGTCATCAGGCCCCTCTCCCTCCCTCCCTCCTTCTGTGAAAGCAACGGCAGACAATCATTTCGCGCCTTTTTTCTGGGGTCCCATCCACCAGACCCACTCAGCCCGCTGCCAGCCTGGATGATCGGAACCCCAGGCAGGCAGTGGGCTGAGCAGCTCCATCCGTCGTCTCCTGCCAGCCGGGGTCCTGCTCAGCCCCGCTCAGCTGGCAGACCTCGGTGAGGTCAATCAGGGGTGCCTGGACAGACATGGTTATCCTCCTCTTAGAGCACCGAATGGGAGTGACTCCAGGTCATTCTCTTCTTTAAGTTTCATCTCATGGAGATTCAGTCCTGACTGGAATATCATACGAGTTGGAGGCTTCTGCCTCAGGCTGCTCTCCCAGCCGGCATTATCACGCAGTTACATCTACCCCAGCCTGCCCCTTGCTTCCATGGCTCATGAAGCCTGGACAGTAGTAACGAGCAGTTCAACTTGTGGAATGACAAATCCAGAACGAAGGATTGCACTCTATGGGCTACGTTAAGATTATTTCAGAGTCCTAGATAGCATTTAGTCCCTATAGAAGGCTTCATGAAAATTTCCCCCCGCCCCTAACAAAAATGTTATTTTATCAGAGCAGCTGAAAAGGTAAGGAACCCGGTACCATAACTCAGAGAGAGATTCCATATTATTTAACTCATAATTGATATAATTCAAAGTAAAATTTCACAGCGCAGTCTGTTCTAAGACTAAAAATGCAGGAGGGGAGTCAGAAAAAGGAACAGTGACCTGTTTATGCCCGATTTCAAACTGGGGACATTTCATGTGTTAGGTGAACGTGATCACCACTACACTACAGGACTTCTCTTTTTTTGCCACCGCCTTTGCCGAATGCACAGGAATGTTTTCTCTAGCCACAGAAGTTACCAAATGCAATGTCTATATCTATGGCCTTCCTGCTCACAAAGCGGTCATGCCCCCGCCCAAGGCTGACACAGCGCGGAGTCCATGTGACACAGTGACCTGGCTCAGGCAGGATCGCTAGCGAGGCATGATACTTTTGCCATTAAGCAAACACAGCAATTCTTTCCTGGCCTCTGCCACTGAATGCCTCCATGCATTACGCTGTGCCCTATCAGTGCGGGAGGACTGCATGAGCTCGGAAAACATGTCATCGCAAGTGCATTTTTTTTTGCCTTCTAATCTGTGATAACCTCAGGAACGGAGATGATAGGGGGAGCGTAGAAACATTCTGGGGGGACTGCATGGTCACCTGTGCTGCTGAGTGCTGCTGAGTTCGCCACACTGGCCAAACAGGAAATGAAATTCAAAAGTTCCCGGGGCTTTTCCTGTGTACCTGGCTAGTGCATCTGAGTTCAAAGTGCTGTCCAGAGCGGTCACAATGGAGCACTCTGGGATAGCTCCTGGAGGCCAATACCGTCGAATTGCGTCCACACTACCCCAAATTTGATGTCAGTGCTAATCCCCTTGTCAGGAAGGAGTACAGAAATCGATGTTAAGAGCCCTTTAAGTTGACCAAAATGGCTTCGTTGTATGGACGGGTGCAGGGTTAAATTGATCTAACGCTGCTAAATTCGACCTAAACTTGTAGTGTAGACCAGGGCTAAATGTGGTTCTAATAATCTTCTTCACAAGCCCGATGCCTTTCCAGCCTGGGTCCAGGTCTTTCCCCCAGTTCAGTCTTAGGGCTTGTCTATACTGCCACTTTACAGCGCTGCAACTTTCTCGGTCAGGGGTGTGAAAAAAAACCCAACCATCCCCTGTGCCCCACAGCAGCATGGATACCTCCGAGGAGCCTGAGTCACAGCAAGGATGACAAGGAGGAGGAGGCAGGGGGACATGAGACCAGGGGGTCCACCTGTGCTACGAGCCGGGACCTGTTTCAGACTCTACCGCAGTCCAGTCAGTCCTGTCGGTGGAGTACGGGGAAGGAACCTTGGGTAAGTGCGTGCATGTATTTCCCATGGCAGTGATGGCTCCCCTGACTTAGCTGGACACAGAGATCCAGTTGCATTGATGTACTAACTGCGGTAGTGGTACAACAAAGAGAGGTAGAGTTGTTATCGGCTTTTCATTCCCCTGAAGAGTTAGATGGGTGGGGGCCATGTGGAGCAGCTTGTCTATGTGCACAGGGATGTCCTGTGAATCCTCCTGGAGATCTTGATGAAGCTTCCATGGAAATACTCTGCAATCCTCTCCTGAAGGTTTTCAGGGATGGCAGCTTTATTTCTTCCTCCGCAGTAGGACATTTTCCCATGTCAGTCGGTGATAACGTCAGCTGGCACCATGGCAGTGCCCAGGCTAGCAGCATAGGGACCTGAGTGGCTTCAGGACGCCAGCAGCAGCTGTGCTCTCTGTGCCTTTGTTACCCTCAGGAGTGAGACATCAGCTAAAATCACCTCCGCCTGTGGAACACGATGCCAGGATTCAGTGCCACTGCCCTATACTCAGAGTTCCATGCAACCCAGCAATTCCCTCCTCTTTTCCCTCGCCCCTGGCAGGCCACACGCCCTACGGCTGGTGCTGTGTGTGGCACTGGGAACAAGCTCGCTGAAGCAGAAGTGTCAATAAGCAGGTCTTGTTTAAAACTTCAGGGGAGCAACGGAAGTGGGGAGTTTTGAATCTGAACTTTTGCTTTCTGTTGTGACGATACTGACAATGCTAGTACCTCCATGGGTTTTAGCTGCTGGTGCTGTGGTTGCAGCCTGGCGAGTTTCCCCTCCAACCCGTGGAATGCCTGAGCCAGGTAAGCAGGCGAAAGAAGAGGACTTGGGATGACATGTTCACCGAGATCCTGCAAGCCAGCACTGCATCAGACCGTGAACACAGGGCCTGGAGGATAAACACTGCAGACTATAGGCAGAAGGAAAAAGGCAGAAGAAAGGCCCAGGAGTTGGAGAATGAGACGCACGAGGACACAATGGGGGCTTCCGCGGCAGCAAACACAGATGCTGCAGATTCTTGTGGAGCTGCAGGTTCAATAGTTCTGGGCTCACCCCCGTTTGCAGTCCACGGAGAACTCCATTACAGCACCTCCCTTCCCCTCCCCCCCGCTCTCACCCTCAACACTCCACATGGCTTCAGGGACTGCATCCCTACCCCGATGACTCCACACCGCGGAGTGGTGGGACAATCACAGTTTCACATTCACTGACATGCAAGAGCCACGGCTGCTGCATGTGTAGCTACAATGGACATGAATGTTCCTTCCCCTTCTCTAAGCTCCATTCCATACGTTTCTTAAGGTTTTAATGAATTTGTGTTTAACTTGCACAGAATTTTTTTGCGGTGTTTTTGTTACTCAGTAAAACTCTGCTGTTTGGAAAATAACTCTTCTTTATTGGTTCCCAATATACTCTGCAGAATGCCTGGCAATAGTGAAAGCACCCACATAGTTGTTATTGCACACTGCCTCACAACTCATAGGATCAGTGACACAAGCACTCTGTGACAATCATAAATATACAGCAAGCACCACAAAATTCAGAGGTGCACTGTCAGTGTTATATCCATAGATGTGCACCAAGCACCCCACAATTCCTAACAGGCCCCCAGATGCCACCAACAATCTTGAATTGGTTCTCACTATGTTCCACAGGCTCTGCAAATTCCCGAAGATTATTCATCCTGTGCTTGCAACATTCATGACAATATTGCAGAGCTGTGCAGGCTTCATGCTTTGGTCAGGGATGGCATTATGGGGTGGAGAAAGGTGCATGATGGAAATTTGACCCCACAGTCCCAGTCACCCCTGAGTGATTCATTTCTGCCCCAGCATGCTTTGCCAAAACTTCCAAAAAAGACAGTGCACTGGATGGTGGCCAGTTGCACACTGGGATACCTACCCAGGGTGCACCACACTGTGCATGGGAACAAACGCTGCTGAGTAGGAGCAGCGTTGATGCAAGGATCCAAGTACGCACACACACCAGCAATATAATAACTGTGGCGGCTGCACGTCGATGTAATTCACATCACCAAAAGTTTGTAGTGTAGACATGGCCTTAGATAAGTGAGATGTCTTCTAGTCAGCCATCTTAGAATACTGGCTGAAGAGATCTTTGAGCCATTAGCAATTATCTTTAAGAACTCATGGAGGATGGGAGAGGTATCCGAGGACTGGAGAAGAGCAAATATAGTGCCTATCTATAAAAAGGGGAATAAGGACAATCCAGGGAATTATGGACTAGTCAGTTTAACTTCGAAAGATAATGGAGCAAATAATCAAACAATCAACTTGTAAGCAGCCAGAAGATAATAAGGTCAAGAACAAATCATGTCATACCAACCTAATATCCTTCACTGACAGGATAATATGCCTTGTGGATGGGGGGAAGCAGTAGATGTGACATATCTCAACGTTAATAAAGCTTTTGATACAGTCTCACATGACCTTCTCATAAGCAAACTAAGGAACTATACTCTAGATCAGCGTTTCTCAAAGGGGGTCCCCGAGGGTACTCCAGGGGGTCCGTGGGCCCCGCTGCTCAACTCCTCTCCCTCCCTTCCTCAACTACTCCCCTCCCTCTATTTCCCAGAAGCTACTGAAGCCAAACAGGGAGATTTTAGGTGCTAAAAGTCTGGCGGCGCAGCAGGGCTAAGGCAGGCTCCTTGCCTGGCCTGGCTCTGCGCCACTCCCAGAAACGGCCACAATCCCACTGCGGCCTCTAGAAGGGCAGGGGGGTCTTTGCATGCAACCCCCACCCTGAGTGACGAGTCTGCAGCTCCCATTGGCCTGGAACTGCGACCAGTGGGAGCTGTGGGGGCAGGAGATTCCACCACCTCCCTAGGTAACCCATTCCAGTGCTTCACCACACTCCTAGTGAAAAAGTTTGTCCTAAACCTCCCCCACTGCAACTTGAGACCATTACTCCTTGTTCTGTCATCTGCTACCACTGAGAACAGTCTAGATCCACCCTCTTTGGAACCCCCCTTCAGGTAGTTGAAAGCAGCTACCAAATCCCCCCTCATTCTTCTCTTCTGCAGACTAAACAATCACAGTTCTCTCAGCCTCTCCTCATAAGTCAGGTGCTCCAGCCCCCCAATCATTTTTGTTGCCCTCCGATGGACTCTTTCCAATTTTTCCACATCCTTCTTGTAGTGGGGGGCCCAAACTGGACACAGTACTCCAGATGAGGCCTCACCAATGCCGAATAGAGGGAAATTATCATGTCCCTCGATCTGCCCAACATGCCATTAGCCTTCTTGACAACAAGAGCACACTGTTGACTCATATCCAGCTTCTTGTCCACTGTAACCCCTAGGTCCTTTTCTGCAGAACTGCTGCCTCGCCGCTCAGTCCCTAGTCAGTAGCAGTGCATGGAATTCTTCCGTCCTAAGTGCAGGACTCTGCACTTGTCCTTGTTGAACCTCATCAGATTTCTTTTGGCCCAATCCTCTAATTTGTCTAGGTCCCTCTGTATCCGATCCCTACCCTCCAGCGAATCTACCACTCCTCCCAGTTTAGTGTCATCTGCAAGCTTGCTGAGGGTGCAATCCACACCATCCTCCAGATCATTAATGAAGATATTGAACAAAACTGGCCCCAGGACTGACCCTTGGGGCACTCTGCTTGATACCGGCTGCCAACTAGACATGGAGCCATTGATCACTACCCGTTGAGCCTGATCTAGCCAGCTTTCTATCCACCTTATAGTCCATTCATCCAGCCCAGGGGTTGGCAACCTTTGAGAAGTGATGTGCCAAGTCTTCATTTATTTACTGTAATTTAAGGTTTCGCATGCCAGTAATACATTTTACATTTACAGGGGCCGGCAGACGGAACCCTGGCTGGCAGGGGCCGTCGGACGGAACCCCGACCAGCAGCGGAGGTGGTAGATGGAATCCCACACTGGCACCGGGTGAGTGGCTCAGCTGCTGCCGGTCTTGGGTTCCGTCCACTGGCTCCTGCCAGCCAGGGTCCCGGCTGCCAGCCCCGCTCAGCCCGGCCTGGTTGCCGCCCTCTGATCCAGCCCATACTTCTTTAACTTGCTGGCAAGAATACTGTGGGAGACCATATCAAGTGGAGTCCTACAGGGATCTGTCCAGTTCCATTCAATATAGAATCATAGAATCATAGACTTTAAGGTCAGAAGGGACCATTATGATTGACCTCCTGCACAATGCAGGCCACAGAATCTCACCCGCCCACTCCTGTATCAAACCCCTAACCTGTGTCTGAGCTATTGAAGTCCTCAAATAGTGGTTTAAAGACCTCAAGCTGCAGAGAATCCTCCTGCAAGTGACCCGTGACCCATGCTGCAGAGGAAGATGAAAAACCCCCAGAGCCTCTGCCAATCTGCCCTGGAGGAAAATTCCTTCCCGACCCCAAAGATGGCGATCAGCTAAACCCTGAGCATGTGGGCAAGACTCACCATCCAGACACCCGGGAAAGAATTCTCTGTAGTAACTCAGATCCCACCCCATCTAACATCTCATCACAGGCCATTGGGAAACTGGAGAAACAGTCTGAAATAACTCGGATGAAATTTAATAAGGACAAACGCAAAGTCCTATACATAGGAGGGAATAATGTACTGCACAAAAACAAACTGGGAAATGACTGCCTAGGAAGAAGCAAAGGATCTGCGGGTTATAGGGAACCACAAACTAAATGTGAGTTAACAATGTAATACTATTGCAAAAATAAAAGTAAACATCATTCTGGGCTGTATTAGCAGGAATATTATAAGCAAGACAAGAGAAATAATAATAACACTGGCACAGCCTCAGCTGGAATACTGTGTCCAGTTTCCACTTCGGGAAAGATGTGAACAAACTGGAGACAGTCCAGGGGAGAGCAACAAAAACGATTCAAGGTCTAGAAAACATGAACTATGAGGAACGATTGAAAAAGTTGGGTTAGTTTAATCTGGAGAAGAGAAGACTGGGGGAAGGTGACATGATAACAGTATTCAAGTATGTCAAAGTTTGTAATAAAGAGGAGGGTGATAAATTTTTCTTCTTATCCACTGAGGACAGGACAAGAAGCAATGGGCTTAAATTGTAGCAAAGGAGGTTTAGTTTGGACATTAGGAAAAACTTCCTAACTGTCAGGGAGGTTAAGCACTGGCACAAATTACCTAGGGAGGTTGTGGAATCTCTGTCATGGGCAGTTTTTAAGAGCAGGTTGGAAAAACACCTGTCAGGGATGGTCTAGATCATACTTAGCCCTGCCTCAGTGCAGGAGACTGGACTAGGTGACCTCTCGAGGTCCCTTCCAGTCCAACATTTCTGTGATTTTGTGATTAGCCTGTTTACTTTTGGGGGCAGGGACTGACTTCTCATTGTGCACAATGGGGCCTTGACCATGGCTGGGTCTCTAGGCGTTACCACAGTACAAAAGCAACAATGCTAATGAGCCTATAGAGGGCTTATCCAGAGAAGGACTGTTCCTGGAGAAGCCAGGAGCGTGGCTTTGCTGGCAATGATAATTTATTGATCATGTTCCTGCCCCTCCCCAACAGCAGCTCCCCAGCGCCCTGGTTTCCTTGGTGGGGTGGGAGTGCCAAGAGCAGTATAATTGCTAAGCCTTTTTAAACCCAGACTTAACGGCTGTAATTCTGATGTATGTAATCTGATAACTCCATGAGCCACTGAGCTCCTGATGTGCCCAGAGTGGGAAGCCATAAGGATTTCTCCACTAAGCTGAAATATCAGACTGTTGATTCTTGAGTTAATCGTCTTTTCCCATTGGGAACATCAGATTTTGGCAACTAACTTTGCTGCTGATTAGTGTGGGCTGGCACTGGCAGAGAGAGGGGCAGTGCAGGGCTTTCCCGTGCTGGCATGAGCAGAAGTCGCACCCCCAACAAATGTGCTGCACAGCCAGAACCTGCTGTGGGAACAGCTGCAATGTGTATGTGAAACTAACCTGGACCCAAAACAACAGTACTAATGCACTGGGCTGTGTTCCACCCAGAACCACCTCCCCCCCCCCCACACACACACACTCCATTGAGCTAAATAGAGTGGCTCCTCACCAGCTGCCATTGCACTAAGCCAGAGTGTGCAGCCCATGGTCTGAGCATGAACTTGCTGAACCCACCAAAGGACCATCACTGTGGGCACTGGCGGCGGTGGGTGCCTGGTAATATGAGCTGGCTCCACAATCAGGCCTCAAACCTGGCTCAATCAGGGGTCACAGAGTTGGGAATGGAATCTCCTGTCCCCAGGACCCCAGAGTGTACAGTTCCTGTTGGGGATCAGGTGAATATCTGGGAATGAACATGGCAGGGCATGTTTGGGGGATGAACTCCATTGGGAAATATTGCTGGGAAACATCTGGGGGATAAATGTGGCTGGGTAACGTTAGGGGTTAACGTGGCTGGGTAACATCTGGAGGTGATCATGGCTGGGTAACGTCTCAGGTGAATGTGGCTAGGTTATGTCTGGGGATGAATGTCTCTGGGTAGCATCTCGGGATGAATGTGGCTGGGAAATGCTTTGTGGGGAGAAAAAAACAAAGGGGGAAAATAAAAACAACACTTCCTCAGCTCTCGTCCACTCACGCCCCTTCTCTACCTACGCTACATTGATGACATCTTCATCATCTGGACCCATGGGAAAGAGACTCTGGAAAAATTTCACCATGATTTCAACAGCTTCCACACCACCATCAACCTCAGCTTGGACCAATTTACACAGGAGGTCCACTTCCTAGACACCACGGTGCAAATAAGTGACGGTCACATTAACACCACCCTATACCGAAAACCCACCGACCACTATGCCTACCTTCATGCCTCCAGCTTCCATCCCGGACACACCACACGATCCATTGTCTACAGCCAAGCGCTGAGATACAACCGTGTCTGTTCCAACCCCTCAGACAGAGACCAACACCTAGAAAATCTTCACCAAGCATTCTCAAAACTACGATACCCACATGAGGAAATAAGGAAACAGATCAACAGAGGCAGACATGTACCCAGAAGCCTCCTACTGCAAGACAAGCCCAAGAAAGAATCCAACAGACCTCCACTGGCCATCACATACAGTCTCCAGCTAAAACCTCTCCAACGCATCATCAGTGATCTACAACCCATCCTGGACAATGATCCCTCACTTTCACAGGCCTTGGGTGGCAGGCCAGTCCTCACCCACAGACAACCCCCCAACCTGAAGCATATTCTCACCAGTTTACTACACACTGCACCATAGTAACTCTAACTCAGGAACCAATCCATGCAACAAACCTCGATGCCAACTCTGCCCACATATCTACACCAGCGACACCATCACAGGATCTAACCAGATCAGCCACACCATCACCGGTTCATTCACCTGCACGTCCACCAATGTAATATATGCCATCATATGCCAGCAATGCCCCTCTGCTATGTACATCGGCCAAACTGGACAGTCCCTATGTAAAAGGATAAATGGACACAAATCAGGTATTAGGAATGGCAATATACAAAAACCTGTAGGAGAACACTTCAACCTCCCTGGACACACAATAGCAGATTTAAAAGTAGCCATCTTACAGCAAAAAAACTTCAGGACCAGACTTCAAAGAGAAACTGCTGAACTTCAGTTCATCTGCAAATTTGACACCATCAGCTCAGGATTAAACAAAGACTGTGAATGGCTAGCCAACTACAAAAGCAGTTTCTCTTCCCTTGGTGTTCACACCTCAAATGCTAGAAGAGGGCCTCATCCTCCCTGATTGAACTAACCTCATTATCTCTAGCCTGACTCACTCTTGCTTGCATATTTATACCTGCCTCTGGAAATTTCCACTACATGCATCTGAAGAAGTGGGTATTCACCCACGAAAGCTCATGCTCCTAGACATCTGTTAGTCTATAAGGTGCCACAGGACTCTTTGCTGCTTTTATAAATATAACTGGCACCAAACAGTAGAGTGATTGAACCTGGGCTGAGAATCTGGGACCTGACCTTTCAATACAAAACTGGGGCATTATGCCCTGTGAGGAATCCACAGAAACCAGTGGACTGCTCACACTGCAGGCCCTGCCCAAGTCTATTCGGGACTGGGGTCTTGAAGTGTGTGTAGCACTTAAACCAACGGGACCCTTCATGGCACCTTCTGGTGCAGATGAAACCCTTGGAGACCTTGGCTGACGGTTGCTTTCAAAGGCTGAAGGGTTAGTTCTCACCGATCTTCTCCCCAGACTCAGTCCCCCGGACACTGCAGAGTTCTGATGATTTTAGTTCCATATGGCTTGGTGCCAGGGGCTGCTGGCTCTCAGGGCTCTGCTCTCCCTGATTGTGCTTGGAACCGAGGGGGAAGGAGCCCAAACACCTGGCCTCTCTACACACCCTGGTAACACATAGCTGGGGACGTGCATTTCTATCCACACAGTGACCTCATGCCCCATGCAGTGTCCTGGCTCCAGCAGGGAATCCCATAATAACCTGACATGAATGTCCCAAGGCAGTGACCTGGGGTTGGTGGAGGGAAACAGGTTTGTGAGTTTGTTCTTCAGAGAAACTTCTGCTCCTACACAGCCAAGATCTGTGCCACTTCGGGGGAGATGTGGTATGCAAATTATTTAATGAGACAATTTACATATTTGTAAATAATTCAAAGAGAAACTTCAACTGCAGCTTTGCAGAGCCGTGGGGGTTTATGCTTGTAAGAGGCAGTAGCTGCTCCAACCTCCCGTTGGCACAGAGATGGACATGGATGGCCCTAGCCACTGAGACCACATTCCCTGACCCCCAGAAAGGGGAGGAGACAGAAAGAAAGCAGGATCAACAGATTAGCTGGTCAAATCCAAGCAACAGGACCAGGGATGGTGCTGGGATGATGAAGGGAACCAGTATGGGACTTAAGCTGGAAGCCCCAGACAAAGCCTGTGGCATTGAGAACATGTCCAGCAAGTTGGTTGATAAGGCCCAGAGGAATTTGCCCAGATGCGAGTAAGTGAAGGCAAGGGACATAAATTCTGGAGAAGGGACTAGAAACCACAACTGCATCAAAGAGGCAAGAAGAAAAGCAACAAGGCAGTCTGCAACATATGTTTGATTCCTGTATACCAATGCAAGGAGTATGGGGAACAAGCAGCAGGAACTGGAAGTCAAGGTATGTGAAGAAAATTTAATCAGCATTACAGAGACGTGGTAGGACAACTCCCATGACTGGAGTACCAACATTGAGGGATATAGCTTGTTCTGGAAGAATAGATATGGGAAAAAAGGAGGCGGCATTGTGCTGTATGTCCAGAATGCATATATTTGCTCCGAGGTCCAAGAGGAAGCGAGCGGCAGACCTACTGAGAGTCTCTGGGTGAGGAAAAAAAGGGAAAAGAATAAGTAGCAATGTTATGGTGCGGATCTATTATAGACACCAAATCAAGAAGAGGACATAGATGTGGCATTCTACAAGCAGCTAATGCATGTAATCTAGTATTAATGGGGGATTTTAACTTCCCTGATATCTGTTGGAAAACTATTACAGCAAAGTGTAATATGTCTTGCAAGTTCCTAGCATTTGTAAGGGACAAGGAAACAACTAGGGTGTAAAGATGTTGCCTTTGGTGGGACACTTCTGAGAGCATCAATTCAGGACAAATTGCTTAGAGCAGGGCAGTTAGAGCCCAAGGCTGGTGGTTCTCCACTTCTAAGGCAAACCAAACCAGTGAAACAGAGAAGACTTTGGTTTTACCCCACTGGCTAACCATAAGTCACACAAGCAATTCCCTTAGACACTCCAGTTTCCCAGTATCACCACCAGTGCCACTCATTATGGGAACGAATGGTTATGAAAACCAATACTCCAGTAAAAGAAAAAAGGTTCTCCTGATCCCAAAGGACCACGCCCCAGACCTAGGTCAACATACAAATCAGATCTTACCTACAAATCACAATCACATTTTGCCAATCCTTTAGAATCTAAAATCTAAAGGTTTATTCAGAAAAGAAAGAAATATAGATGAGAGTTAGAATTGGTTAAATGGAATCAATTACATACAATAATGGCAAAGTTCTTGGTTCAGGCTTGTAGCAGTGATGGAATAAACTGCAGACACAAATCAAGTCTCTGGAGTACATCCACAGCTGGGATGGGTCATTCAGTCCTTTGTTCGGAGCTTCAGTTTTCAGCAAGGTTCCTCCGGAGATCAGAAGCAGGATTGAAGACAAAATGGAGGGGTTTTCCGGGCCTTTTATATTCTCTGCCCATGGAAGGACCCCTTTTGTTCTTACTGTGGAAAATCACAGCAGCAAGATGGAGTCTGGAATCACATGGGTAAGTCACATGTCCATGCATGACTCAATTTGATTGTAAACGCACCCGCAGCTCCTATGCGAGTTGGTGGGAGCCGCAGCTCCTGAGCACCTCAGAAAAGCCAGGCCCTAAGTAAGACATTGCCTTGGGGCTCCATGGACCCAGCTGCCTGAGTCCCTGTCTGGGGCCTTAATTCCAACCTGCTCTGTCTTTGGCAGGTCCCTGGGCCAGCCCCAGTGAGCAGGGCTGTGACCCGCCAGGCCGCACTCCATAATTGGTCACCCTGATGCAGAGGTCACATGCCCCCTGTGCTGAGTGGGACCCTTAGATCGAACCCCCCAGACCAGGCTGGTGCTGTGAGAAGGGATGGCCAGAGGAAATAACAACCCCAGTGTATGCACAGCTCTTTCTGCTCCAGGGCCTTGTCCCAGCAAACTGCCCCAATTCTTCAGTGCCCAGGGGCACAAAGCTGTGCCGATCCCAGCAGGTCCAGCCGCCGGAGAGGCCCCCCAGCATTGGGGGAAATGCAGAGCCCCTGCGTCAGTTGCTCATGGGGCCCTGGCGGAGAAGGGGTCCTGGCCAGGTCTCCCTGCTCATCCCTAGCCGCAGCCATAAATAGCGATGCCTCCAGGTGACTCTAACATGCACCAGGGGCTGGACCCAGGAACGGGTATGAGGGGAGGGGCACGGCTTTGCCTCTGCCATCCCTATATTCATGCCCAGCTCCAGGCACCAGCTCAGGAAGCAGGTACTTGGGGCGACCAACGGAGAGGGGCGGCAAGTCTGGCTCTTCAGCGGCAATTCGGCGGCGGGTCCCTCACTCCCTCTCGGAGCGAAGGACCTGCTGCCGAATTGCCACCGAAGAATGAAGCAGCAGCGGTAGAGCCGCCGCAGATTGCAATCACGGCTTTTTTTTTTTTTTTGCTGCTTGGGGTGGCAAAAACCCTGGAGCAGCCCTGTCAGGGATCCTCAGCTGGGCTGGGGAACTGAGGTGTGGGGGTTCCAGGAGGTTAATCAGAATCAAGACTGAAGTACTGGTGTGTAGGGGTGGCCCACTTTTTTCAAATGAGCTCATCTGTATGAGCCCAGCTAGGCCTGCTTCCCCTCAGCATCTCCACCTCTGCAGCGTGTGGCCTGCTGTCCAGCTGCAGGGAGCGGATGGATTGGCAGGGCTAAACCCTGACAAATTGCTTTTAATCTTCCGGACTGCAATTTCCCAGTCAAGGCACAGCCTGCCCTGCTCAGGGATTGGTCTCGGGAGTGGCTGGGGCTGCAGAGCGAGTGGAGTTCTGCAGGTTGGTATCCCTGGGCACCATTCACAAGGCGCGCATTGCCCCGCACTCAGACTGCAGGAAGCCCTGCGGCTGGCATGGCCCAATACAAACCTCTCAATCCAGCTCCTGGTTCTGGGTGCAAGGGCCCTGGGCAGGTCCCCCTGGCCAAAAGAGAGGGCACAAGGCTAGGGGGCTGCTTAGTGTGTCACCCTTTGCCATTCCAGAGCCCAGCTCCCAGCCTGCTACCATTCAGCATGGGGCAGTGCAGGGGGCGGACAGGCCACTGCATAGGACCCCCCATCCCCCATCCCAAGGCTTCACTGGGGGACTCCAGGTGTGTGGGAAGGATGCTAGCCCCTGGTCCCCCAGGCACTTGGTGAGCACCCAGCCCAGGCTGGCTCCCCGCCACCCCAGATCTGGTAGTGGGGTTGGGATCTGTCTGCAGTGGATGCTGTAGCTAGGGGTGACAGTGGAGCTGTGGGGTGTTCCAAGCAGAGCCGCTGAGCATTCTCTGGTCTCCAGCAGAGCCCCCCACATGCCACAGCTCAGCACAAAGGTGCTCATGAGTGACCCAGGAAGGGCTGGCACAGTGCCAGACAGGCCTCTGAGCGGGGGGGCTGGGAGTGTTGTTGTGCCCAATTCTGCCTGCCTGCAGCATGGCCCTCAGTGGGCAGTGTCAGCCAGCCAAGCCCTGGGGCAGTGCTGAGCTGGGGTTGAGGTGGGGCTGGGAGAAGGGTGCTTCACCCCTTTCCCCTGACAGCAGCTCTGTGCAAGGCTCTGGCCCAGTGTGTCCCAGCCCCAGCACAAGGCAAGTGCAGTGGTGGGGAACACGGCCAGGTCAGGACACTGGTGATGGGCCCTGCTCAGCTCCTGGAGATACTGTTACCAGGTCCCGCCTTGGGCTGCAGCCCAGCTCAGCCCTGCGCACCTGGGACTGTGTGCCCACATTGCCCCTTTGTGATTGAGGGGGCAGCTGGGCCCAGGGATATCTCCCTGGGTGGAGGTGGCTCCCAACAGACACTCACAGCAGCCCAGGATAGCGGGGGTCCCCGCTGCTCAGATTGGGCTCCACCATGTCCCTCGGCGAGGAGGGCAAGGCCACCCCATGGCCCCTCTGCCACCCACGAATCCCCCTTGTGCCAGAGGATTTCCTGACAGTGAGATATGCCCGCTTTGCCACCCCTGTATACCCACACAACCAGTGTCCAGTGCCTCCACAGTAGTCCACGGTCAGGCCCAAGGCAGTGGTGAGCTGGTCCAAGTCATTCTCATCTCTACTTCCTGCCCTTGTCTGAACAGTGAGTGGAGAGAGCTGCTCTGCAGGGCCAGGCACCATGACGGATGGGGTCATCACAGGGTTGGAAAGGGATAATGAAGGGTTAATAGACCCTCAAGGGTGTTATAGGAGGTAAGGTCCCATCTGGGAGTGTGGCATGCGGGTTAGGGGCCCACTGGGGAGGGTTTTAAGGGGGTGGGGTCCCATTTGGGGAGGGTATTATAGGGGAGTGGGGCCATTGGGGGAGTGTGTAAAGCAAGTCAGAGTCCCATTGGGGGATGTAGTTATGTGGGGGGGGGGGAGGACCAATTTGGGAGGGTGTTATAGGGAGATAGGAGCTTATTGGGGGAGTGTGTTATAGGAGGTAGGAGGCGCATTGGGGGAGGATATTATAGGGACATAGGGACCCCTCCTGGAGGTTGTTATGTGAGGGTAGGGTGCCATGGGGAGGGTGTTATGGGGAGGTAGGAGCTCATTGGAGCAGTGTGTTATAGGAAGCAGGGGCTCGTCAGGAAGGTGCTATAGGAGGTAGGGTCCCATTGGGGCCCTGTGGTTTGTAATGAATTTCGTGCTGGTGAAAGGTGCTGGCTCATCCTCTCTGGAGAGCACAATGCTCCCCACCACCACACACACACAGAAGGAGCAACAGCAGGGCCAGCTCCCACAGGACTCTCCCCCCTTTTCTTTCCTTCCCCCCTTCTGCTATGTACAGTTGTGACACTTGCTTGAGGCACCAGAACCATAAGCCACTGGGTTACACCTATGCCCCAGCCATAGAGAGCTTTGCTAGAGCTTAAACTGTGCGTCCCTGCCACACCAGCCTGCCCACCTCCCCAGCAAACTCCTCAAGCCTCTGCTAGTCTTAACCTGGCCTAGCAGGTAACAGTCAGTGAACCCCGGTTCTCGAGTTCCCAGAGACGTATCCCTGCAGTGTCCAGTGCCTCTCAATGGACACTCATAGATATTATTAAGTCCGGTGTCTCCAGTGAGACAGTGCATACACACCAGCCTGGTAGCCTGCTGATGTCACACCCTACACCTTAATGCACAGCACGGCGGTGACTTCATAACACAAGAATAAGTTTATTAATAAAGAGCAGAGATGTAAGTGATACTAGGCAGAGACAATAGAAACAGAAAATGGTTACAAATAAAACAAAATAAAACAAGCCTTTTAGTCCAAACCTTTGAATGCTTTATTTGAAAAGTAAGCTCATATATAGTTCCTCTCCCTTGCTGCGTGTTCTTTGGGATGCAGGAACCAAGCCCCTTCTTCATCTTCTGATCAATTTGCTTTTTCGATTGGCTTGACCGCTTTCATCGAATGATAGGACTGGAAGGGATCTCGAGATGTCATCTAGTCTAGTCCCTGCATTCATGGCAAGACTAAGTATTATCTAGACCATCCCTGACAGGTGTTTGTCCAACCTGCTCTTAACAATCTCCAATGATGGAGATTCCACAACTTCCCTAGGCAATTTATTCCAGTGCTTAACCACTCTGACAGTTAGGAAGTTTTCCCTAATGTCCAACCTAAACCGCCCTTGCTGCAATTTAAGCCCATTGCTTCTTGTCCTATCCGGCTGGGACAGGTGGGGCTCCCTCCAGGTGGTTCCCCGGCTCCCTGGGAAGCGCTCATGCCTGAGCTGTTTGTCTCGAGAACCTGCTCAGCCCACAGACACAGGCTTGGCCAAGGGCCTGCAGTGCCAGCACCGACACCCAAACCCGACAGGCTGGTGCTGGTGGCCATGGGCCACAAGCTGGTTCCAGGGGCACCTTTGGGGTCCCCCTTTCCGTGTTGTGGGACATTCCTTGTCCTGGGCTAGTGATGTGAGATATGTAACCTGTCCTTGCCCCCATGCCTCTTCCTACCCCATGCCCATCCCCCATACCTCTCACCACATGCCTCTCCCCCATGCCTATTCCTACCCCTTGTCCCTCACCCAATGCCTCTCCTCATCCTATGCCCCTCACCCCACTATCATCCCCCATGCCTCTTCCTTCCTTGTCCCTCCCCCCATGTCCCTGCCCACCATGTAACATAATGAAGCTGCTGATAGGGGATTGGATTAAAAAAGAATTAAAGGAAGGTAATGTAATTAATGCCAATCAACATGGGTAATGGAAAATAGATCCTGTCAAACTAACTTGATAACTTTTGTTGATGAGGTTACAAGTTTGGTTAATACAGGTAACAATGCTGATGTAATACACTTAGACTTCAGCAAGGCAGTTGGTACCACACGACATTTTGATTAAAAAACTAGAAAAATAAAAAATTAACATGGCACACATTAAATGGCTTAAAAGTTGGCAAATTGATAAGCCTCAAAATGTAATTGTAAATAGGGAATCATCATCAAAAAGTTGTGCTTCTAGTGGGGTCCTGCAGGGATCTAGTCTTGGCCCTAAGCTAGTTAACATTTTTATTAATGACCTGGAAGAAAACATAAAATCATCACTAATAAAGTTTGCAGATGACACAAAAATTGGGGAGTGGGGAGGTGAGTATTAAGTAATGAAGAACACAGGCTAAAGCAGACAGGCTAATATGGCTAAATGTAAAGATATATCTCTAGGAACAAGGAATGTCGGCCATACTTACAGGATGGGGGACTCTATCCTGGGAAACAGTGACTCTACAAAAGCTGTGGAGGTCATGATGGATAATCAGCTGAACATGGGCTCCCAGTGTAACACTGTAGCCAAAAGGGGCGAATGTGATCCTTGAATGCATAAACAAGGAAATCTCAAGTAAGAGATTCTGCTGCTGGAACGCTGTGTCTAATTCTAGTGCCCACAACTCAAGAAGGATGTGAATAAATTGTAGGGTTTGGAGAAGAGCCATGAGAACAATTGAAGGATTAGAAAACCTGCCTTACAGTGATAGACTGAAGGAGCTCAATCTATTTAATTTAAGAAAGAGATGGTTAAGGGGTGACTTGATAAAAGTCTATAAGTATCTACAAGGGGAACAAATATGTAATAAGGGGCTCTTCAGTCTAGCAATGAAAGATCTAACATGATCCAATGGCTGGAAGATGAAGCTAGACAAATTCAGACTGGAAACAAGGCATACATTTTTAATGGTGAGAGTAATTAACCACTGGAACAATTTACCACAGATCTTGGAAGTTTCTCAATCACTGACCATTTTTAAATCCAGATTGGATGTTTTTCTACAAGCTCGGATCTAGGAATTCTTTGGGGAAGTTCTATGGCCTGTGATACACAAGAAGGCAGACTAGATGATCACAGTGGTCCTTTCTGGGTTTGAAATGTATTAATATCTTTCCCAACCTATTCCCCACCTTATGCGTCTTCCTACTCTGTGCCCCTCAGCCCCATGGCACACCTCTCCCCACCTTGTGTCTCACCCCACCCCATACCCCTCCCCCATGCCTCTCCCCACCCTCCTATTCTCTCCCCACCCTATGCCCCTCCTGCATGATTCTCCCCACCTTGGGCTTATCCCCACACCATGCCCCTCCCCCATACCTCTCCCCACCCTGTGCTTCTTCCCACCCCATGCCCCTCCCCCATGCCTCTCCCCACCTCTGCCTCTCTCCACCCCATGCCCCTCCTTCATGTCTCTCCTCACCCTGTACCTCTCCCCACCAAATGCCCCTCCCCCATGTCTCTCCCCACACTGTGCCTCTCCCCACCCCATGCCCCTTGCCCATGCCTCTCTTCACCCTGTGCATCTTCTCAGCCCATGCCCCTCCCCCATGACTTTCAAATCCCTATGCCTCGCTCCACCCCATGCCCCTCCCCATGCCTCTCCTCACCCTGTGCTTCTCCCCACCCCATGCCCCTCCCCCACACCTCTCCTCACCCAGTGCCTCTTCCCACATCATACCCCTCCCCAATGCATCTCCTCACCCTATGCCTCTCCCCACTCCATGCCGCTCTCTCATACCTCTCCTCACGGTGTTCCTCTCCCCACCCTGTACCCCTGCCCCATCCCTCTCCCCACCCTGTTCCTCTCCCCACCCTGTGCCTCTCCCCCATCTCTCTCCCCCTTCCTCTCCTTAGACTATGCCTCTCCCCACTTATTGCCCCTCCCCACCCTGTGCCTCTCCTCACCCCATGCACCTCCCCCATGCCTCTCCCCACCCCATACTGCTCTCCCATGCCTCTCCCCACCCTATGCTTCACCCCACCCCAGGCCTCCCCTCACCCTGTGCCTCTTCCCACCCCGTGGGCCTCCCCCATGCCTGTCCCCACCTCTGCCTCTCTCCACCCCATGCCCCTCACTCATGCCTCTCTTCACCTTGTTCCTGTTCCTATCCTGTGCCCCTCCCCATCCCTCTCTTCACTCTGGGCTTCTTCCCACATTGTGCCCCTCCCCCATGCCTCACTCCAAACTGTATCTCTTCTTACCAAATGCCCCTCTCCAATGCCTCTCCCCACCATCTGCTTCTCCCCATCCCATACCCCTCCCCAAGCCTCTCCCCACCTGTGCCTCTCCCCATCCCATTCCCCTCCCCCATTCCCCTCCTCAACATGTGCTTGTCCCCACCCCATGCCCCTCTCCCATGCCCCTCCCCACCCTATGTCCCTCTCCCATGCTTCTCCCCACCATGTGTCTCTTCCCCACCCCATATCCCTCCCCATGTCTCCCCTCACCCTGTGCCTCTCCCACACCATGCCTCTCCCTCATGCCTCTCCTCACCATGTGCCTCTTCCCACACCATGCCCCTCCCCTATGCCTCTTCCCCCCAAGTCCATCCCTCATGCCTTTCCCCACCCTGTGCCTCTCCGCAACCCGTGCCCCTCCCCTATGCCTCTCCTTGCCCTGGCTCCTCCCCACTCAATGCCCCTACCCCTTGCACCCGTGTGATCTGTGCCGCAGTGGTGTTCTCGTCCCGTGGGCTCTAAAACTGCTTCCAGAGCATAGCTAATCATTCGCATCAATCAGCCTTTGCTCAGCAACCCCCCACTAAGCTCTCTGCCTCTCGCCAGGTCAGTGAGTGTTTCAATCTGTTTGCAAAGCTGTACAGAATGTTTACTCAGTGGTGGCCAGGGCTAGGGGATTAGGAGGGTGCCCCCTCAGCATCTGCTCATCAGAGCCACGTATGTGACCGTCTGGGCTTGAATCTTGTAGCCCCCTGCATGAGTCCCCTCACCTAGGGGAGCACAGGATGTGTGGCCAGTCATTCTCCACGGGGCATCTAACTGCTCCCAAAGGCACCAGGTGCAGAAACTGGGAGACACATTCCAGGAAAAGACCCCAGGAGGCACCTTTGAGGCAAAACTGCTAGGACACACATTCCAGGTGCACCCCTAGGACACACATTCCAGGTGCACCCCTAGGAGACACATTTCAGGCAAACATTTTGGAGGCACATTCCAGGTGTACCCATGTCACAGATCCACAGGTTCTGTGCTATGCCCTGGCATTTAAACAGTTCCTTGGAGATACCTTTTCAGTGTGCCAAACCTCAGGGGCTCCTGATTTTCCTTAAGTCTAGGCCATGTGGCCTCCAAAACTGAGCGCCTAGGCTCCAGCACTCCTTCTTCTCACCATGAGCTCTGCCCAGTGAGTCCAACTGAGATAGACTCGGTCAGGGACTTTCATTCTCCAGGGACCAATACACCCCAGCAAGTATTTGCAGTGAGACCAGGCAGCCTTTTCAAAGTAGAGCAGAGTTATTAGTCAACTGGAACATGACATGGATGATTTAGTTGGGGATTGGTCCTGCTTTGAGCAGGGGGTTGGACTAGATGACCCCATGAGGTCCCTTCCAACCCTGATATTCTATGATTCTATGATTCTATGACATCGGGAGTTGTTAGGTCAGCATAGAGAAGCAAAGGTTAAGATTTAGTCCAGATTGGCCAACAGCAAGTCATCCTAGAGCCATGCTGCTGTAGGAACCATTTTGGCTCTCCCTTCTTTGACCTTTGGTCTGACAGTCCCAAGTCAGAGCTCTTGTTCATGCCAACACCTGACCTCTCTTAAACTGCTGTCTTCTTCCTGCAGAGCCATGTTGAGTTCACATGTTCCACCTTCCAGATCCTCCCGCAATGGGGTGTCAGTCACTGAGTTCCCATTGTCTTTCCAAATGCTCCACTAATATAGCTGGTTCTAGCCAGTCCTGAATGAACCATTTTTATCACCCCAGTGTGATGTTCCCCTGGTGTTATCTGGACTGGTGAGCTGCTAGGTCACTCCAATCCTTGACTCTGGGAGCCAGCCTTACCCTGCTCTGCTGCAAGAACCCCCACTCCTGGGCTGTTCATGCACAGCCTCTGGCATGTAAGCTGCTCCTTGGATTGTGCAACTGAATGACACTAACTAATATCTCTGGTCCCAGACACAACCCTAGGAACCTCTGTCTTGCAGTGTCCAGTTATGCCCACTGGACACTGCAAGCTTATATGAGTTTGTCAATTTAACAAAGAAATTGATATGTACCAGGCTTGTTATCCCCAGGGGAGTCTCTGACACGCTTCAAACCAAACACACTGCTTCAGGTAGAATAAACAAACAAATGTATTAACTACAAAGGTAGATTTTAAGTGATTATAAGTCGAAGTACAACAAGTCAAATTTGGTCAAATGAAATAAAAGCAAAATGCATTCTAAGCTGATCTTAACACTTTCAGTGCCCTTACAAACTTAAATGCTTCTCACCACAGGTTCGCTGGTTGCCCTTCAGCCAGGCTCTCCCCTTAGAGCAGCGCTTCAGTTGCTTGGTGATGATGTCTGTAGATGGAGGTGGAAGAGAGAGGAAGAGCATGGCAAATGTCTCTCCCCTTTATCATGTTCTTTCTTCCCTCTTAACACCCGTCAGAGTCAGGTGAGCATTACCTCATCATAGTCCCAAACTGACCAAAGGAAGGGGGGTGACTCACTCGAGAGTCCAACAGATTCTTTGTTGCTGCCTAGGCCAGTGTCCTTTGTTCCTGTGAGGCTGGGCTGGGTTTGTCCAATACATGCCCTGATGAGGTGGGAACTGCCCCTCTGCTCTTGGAGAGTTTTTGCCTGGGCTTGTTTTAAGCCATGAGAACACATTTTCAGCCTCATAACTATATACATGAAATTACAGCCTATAACATTACGATAACAACAATGCTCAGTGCATCATGAGCCTTCCGAAGACACCTGACATGACAAACTTTGCACTGGATACCACACAATCATATTATAAGGATGAACATGGGGGTGCACAGTATTCTCCTGAGGTACAGAATGTCACACCCAGACAGCGATGTTTCGGGTCTTCCACTCTGCCCAGGAACTGCACTTTAACCCTTCTGCACCCACTGGGCAGCAATCCCAAGGTGATAGACTCAGAGTGATGCAGAGAGGTCATAAAAATACTACAGAAAATTCTCACATTCATCACAACCTGCTAGGGCACATGTTCCAGGTACAACTGCTAAGAGGCATGTTTCATAAGAATATAAGAACAACCATGCTAGGTCAGACCAATGATCCATCTAGCCCAGTATCCCTGTCTTCCAGCAGTGGCCAGTGCCAGATGCTTCAGAGGGAATGAACAGAACAGGGCATTTTATCAAGTGATCCATCCCCTGTCATCCAGTCCCAGGTTTGGGCAGTCAGAGGTTTAGGGACACCCAGATCATGGGGTTGTGTCCCTGCCCATTTTGACTAATAGCCATTGATGAATCTATAAGGAATTTACCTCATTCATTTATTAATCTAGTTATATTTTTGGCCTTCACAACATCATCTGGCAATGAGTTCCACAGGTTGACTGTGTGAAGAAGTACTTCCTTATGTTTGTCTAAAACCTGCTGCCTAATAATTTAATTGGGTGACCCCTGGTTCTTGTGTTATGTGAAGGGGTAAATAACACTTCCCTATTCTCTTTCTCCACACCAGTCATGATTTTATAGATCTCTATCATATCTCCCATTACTCATCTCTTTTCTAAGCTGAACTGTCCCAGTCTTTTTAATCTCTCCTCATATGGAAGCTGTTCTATGCCCTAATCATGTTTGTTGCCTTTCTCTGCACTTTTTCCAATTCTAATGTATCTATTCTTGAGATGGGACAACCAGAACTGCACACAGTATTCAAGGTATGGATGTACCATGGAATTATACAGAGGCATTATGATATTTTCTGTCTTATTATCTGTCCCTTTCCTAATGGTTCTTAACATTCTCTTAGTTTTTCTGATCTCCACTGCATGTTGAACAGATGTTTTCAGAGAATTATCCATGATGACTCCAAGATCTCTTTCTTGAGTGGAAACAGCTAATTTAGACACATCATTTTGTATGTCCAAATACACCTGCTAGGATGCACATTCCAGGTGCATCTGCTAGGAGATGTGTTCCTGGTTCACCTGCTGGGAGGCATGTTCCATACACGTACTCTCACAGAGCATGCACATGCTGGCTGTGAATATGCCATATGTGCAGACACTTTCCAAGTGTGTCCAAGAAGAGCACACCTGGGGTGTTACTGAACAGCACTCCCTGCATGTAGCACAGAGCTGTATGGCGCAGTGTGCTCCAGTGGGTGAGGTGTGTGCCTGGGGTTAATGGAGGGGGGTTAATGAAACTTGGCCCCCTCCATGGGAAAACCCAGCTAGACGTAATGCTTGATTTTCTGAGTGGAACTAGATGGGGATGGGTGAGCAGTGAAAAGGCTTTTGGGGCCTCTGGTCAGCTTTGAGATTGCAAGTAGTTCACTTTTCTGGTAACATTGCAATGGGAATATCATGGGGTGTGGGAATCCCAGCACTGGCATAGCAGGGGGCAGGTGTCAGTGTTGGGAAGGATCAGCAGAGCTGCATGTGGGTCCCAGAGCTGAAATACATGGGGCTGCCAGCCAGTTGGGATTGAAGGGGACTGACAGATCTGTGCATGAGGTGCTCTGGGCTGGGTTAGCAGGGGTCAAAGACGCATAGAAGGGACCAGTAAGGCGTTTGACTTGGCAACACATGCCATTTTGATTAAAGAACTAGAACAATATAAAATGAACATGGCACACATTACATGGATTAAACTGGTTAATTGATAGGTCTCAAAATGTAACTGTAAATGGGGAATCATCGTCGAAAGGGCATGTTTCCAGTAGAGTCCTGCAGGGATCGGTTCTTGGCCCTATGTTGTTTAGAATTTTTGTCAATGACCTGGAAGAAAATAAAATCATCACTGATAAAGTTTGCAGATGACACACAAATTGTGGGAGTGCTAACTAATGAAGAGGGCAGGTCACTGATACATAGCTCTCTGGATTGCTTGGGAAACTGGGCACAAACAAACAATATGCATCTTAATATGGCTAAAAGTAAATATATACATCTATGAGCAAAGAATGTAGGCCCTGCTTACACAATGGGGACTCAATCCTGGGAAGCAGAGACTCTGAAAAAGATTTGGGGGTCATGGTGGATAATCAGCTGAACATGAACTCCTAGTGCAATGGTGTTGTCAAAACAGGTAATGCAATTATGGGATGATTAAAAAGGGGAATCTCAAGTAGGGGTAGAGAGGTTATTTCACTTCTGTATTTTGTACTGATGTGACCACTGCTGGAATCCTGGGTCCAGTTCTGGTGCCCCCAATTCAAGAAGTATGTTGATCAATTGGAGAGGATTCAGAGAAGAGCCACAAGAATGATTAAAGGATCAGAAAACCTGCCTTATAGTGATAGACTCAAAGAGCTCAATCTATTTAGCTTAAGAAAGAGAAGGTTACGGGTGACTTGATTATAGACTGAAAGTATCTATAAGGGGAACAAATATTTAATAATGGGCTCTTCAATCTAGCAGAGAAAGGTATAAGACAATCCATTAGCTGGAATTTGAAGCTAAACAGGTTCAGACTGGAAATAAGGGGTACATTTTTAATGGTGAGAGTAATTAACCATTGGAACAATTTACCAAGGGTCATGGTGGATTCTCCATCACTGACAATTTTAAATCCAAATTGGATGTTTTTCTAAAAGCTTTGCTCTAGAAATTCTTTTGGGGAGGTTCTCTGGGCTATGTTATACAGGAAGTCAGATGAGATGATCACAGTGGTCCCTTCTGGGCTTGGAACTGATGAATCTATGAGTATGATCATCTGTTTTTCCCTACTGCATCACACAGGCCAGAGAATCCAGCCGGTGATTCCTACACCAAGCCCAATAACTTGTGGTTGAGCTAGAGCATATGTTTTAGAAAGAGCTGCCCAGTAGGATCACCAGACTGTCCTGATTTTTAGGCGTTTGTCCCGCGTCCCGACTGATGGTTGGTCGGGACGCAATTTGTCCCGATATTTCACACTCCTGTTTTTTGTTTGTTTTGTTTTGTTCCGCCGGCGGGACTCCACGTTTTATTTTTTCCCTTCCCCTCTGCCAGCGGGACTTCGTTTTTTTTTCCTCTCTCTCTGCCGGCGGGACTCCAGGACTCCGCTTTTTTTTTTTTTGCTCCGCTGGCGGGACTCCGCTTTTTTTTTCCGCTCTGCCAGCGGGGGACCCCCTCCCCATGTGTCCCGATATTTTCTTCATCCCATCTGGTCACCCTACTGCCCAGTTCCAATGTGAGGATTTCCAGCGATGGAGAATTCACCACATCCCTAGGTAACTTGTTGCAAAGGTTAACTCCCCTCACTGTCAAACACGTGCCCCTCATTTCCAAGCTGAATCTGTCCAGCTCCAGCTCCAGCCATTGGATCTCGTTCTGCCATTGCCTGACAGATCAGAGAGCCCTCTACTACCAGAAATCTCCACCTTGTCTAGATATTTACAGAGAATGACCAAGTCACCTCTTAGCCCTCCTTCTCTGTGCTAAGTAGAGCATCTTCCGTCGCTTGCTGTGAGGCAGGTTTTCCTGTCCTTGCATCAGCCTTGTAGCTCTTCTATGAACCCTTTCCAATTAGTCAACATCTTTCTTGAAGTGCCAACCCCAGAACTGGCCACAGCAAGGTCCCACTAATGCTGTGTCCAGAGGTGAAAGCCTCTCCCTGCTACATTCCCCTATCTACACCACCAAGGGTCACATTGCCCTTTTCCCACAGCATGACACTGGGAGCCATGTTCAGCTGGCTCCTGTCAGGAACCTTAGGCCCTTTCAGACTTTCTGTGGGGCTTGCAGAGGAATTCGAGCTCACTCAGCATCCATCCAAGGAGATCCAGAGCAGCACCCCCTAGTGGGTGTAGACACCATGCTCCTCTAAACCCTGCTCACTCTGCTGGCTGGGGTGGAGGGGGGGGCCCTCCACATCCCCTCTGGGGGCTAAAGCCCATGAGCCAGCTGTGAATCAGCAGGAACAGCAGCCACTGACTGAATCAAAGAGGAGCCCAGTGGCCACACAGGGACTGGAGCAGAACTGCAGGACTCCCCCAAGCTGTTTGTCTGGAAATCCAGCCCAGCCCTGGGATGTTGCCAGGCTACCGTGGGCACGTGGCTCCTGAGAGCAGGGGAAGTGCAGAGAGGAGGGTCATGGCATCCTCAATGGATCTGGAAATCCCTGGCATGAGAGTGAGCGCGTAGCTGGGTGACTGCCCTGCACACAGCGCACCCGGCAACCTGACCCTGATGCACCCCGCACCCAGACAACAGGGGCATCGCAGGCACGGGGCTAACAAAGCCGCTGGCCAGGACAGAAAGCCGGGCCAGGCTGCACTAAGGCACTTAGGGGGAGGACAGAACCTCCTGCTAATTTAGCAACAGAGAGTCCTGTGGCACCTTTAAGACTAACAGATGTATTGGAGCATAAGCATGCGTCTGACGAAGTGGGTATTCACCCACGAAAGCTTATGCTCCAATACATCTGTTAGTCTTAAAAGTTCCACAGGACTCTCTGTTGCTTTTTACAGATCCAGATTAACACGGCTACCCTTCTGACTCCTGCTAATTTAGTTACCCTCCCCCTCACCCCCACCCCAGGGAGTTGGTGGGGCTGATCTCGCTGCCCTACTGCACCCACCCCAGAGGCTGCCCTGCTGCAGACACAGAGGCGCAGGGGAGGCTGTTTCCCTGCACTTGCGGAGTCCTGCAGGAAGGGGCTCGTGGCCTTTGCAGCTGTCTGGAGTCCCGGGACTGTTCTGCTGCCTGGGGGGGCCAGGGGCTGTGCTACTGCATGGGGTGGCTGCTCTGCTGGCTCTGCCGCCCGTCTTGAGTCCAGTCCTGCACTGAGTTGCTGCTCCTAGAGCCAGGCACAGGCGTGATGGGGGATTCCACACTCCAGCATGATCCCACAGGCTTGTCCCAGGCTGTGTAGGTTTCCTGAGCATGCGAGGGCTCCTCCTGTTACCCAGGATGCACTGCACCCCCCACCTGGGCCCAGGTTGGTATGGGGCACCTCAGCAGTTAGCAGCACACGGGCACTGTTCACAGCAGGCACAGTGGCTTTCAGGGGCTGGTTGCTTAGTGGAGCTAGAGCCCTTGGGAAGCTGCAGAGCCTGGCACGGGGGCCAGATTGTCACCATTCCTGCCACATCCACCCCAGGTCCAAGGAGCCCACACACACAGTAGGTCACCCCATGCTCAGCCCCACCTCCAGGAGCACACACACTCGCAGCATGGCACCCTCCCAGGCACTCGTCCATCCACAGGACATGCATGCCATGGTGTGGTGATGCTTTGAGGGAGATCTAGCTGGCCATGGCGGGACATGGATGGTATGGGGAGTGTGGCCAGGCAAACACAGACTGGGGGAACCCACCTTCGGGCGATTCTGGGTCCCATTTAATTGGAGCTGTCATTCACAAAGTCTGAAACTGCCATTTGGGGGGCAGCAGGGCAGGCGTTTGCCACCCGCTGTTCAAGCAGTTTCACTCCCAGCAGCCCAGCCCTGTCTAAGGCTCCTGACATGACAGCTGTCATGTACTGGCCAGCCGACACGCAGGGGGTTTATTATAATACAAGTTCAGGAACCTCCCAGCTTAATCCCCGCCAGATAAACTAACAGCAGAGAGATTTGGAGTTATTTACGAAGTCTTGCTGCTCCGATGAGATTAGGGCTCTGTTTAATCTTGTAGCACGAGGGTTTGGGTTGGTTTAATCAGAATTTGTACAGGAATAATCCTGTCTTTAAACTCTTCCTGTGGCCCAATCCCTCCCCAAGTTGTAATCAGGCAAGAGGCTCCCAGATGAAGAGGCTTCGGGGCGGGGGGGGGTGGAATTTCCAGCATAAACACTGCCGTGTATTATCCTCAGATGGAATCCCAGAGCAGGATGTGCTACTTCTCTCTGCATCCGATTCTTCAATGGCACTCTCAGGGCCAGACGCCACTCTCGGTTACCCCAGGGTACTGCCAGAGGGAGGCTCCGTCTTTATGTGGGATACAGCCATCGGGGGCCCACAGCCAGTGAGGGGCAGCAGCACAAGTCGCACGGGGGGGTTGCATCAGTTGTGCTTCCTCCTGCCTAGCTCTGTGGTGAGTTGCCTGGGTGCCAATGTGGTGTGTCTTGTCCACCCACGGGGCCCAGGCGCGTGCTGAGCTGGGTCTGATCCCAGCTGTACATGAGGAGAAGTCAGAAACTGGCCCTCGTTGAAGTGCGCTTTGGCTGGAACTGGACTTGCCTGGCTGGATCAGTGCCAAGGTCCATCGGCCCCACCCAGCACCCTGTGTGTGTTCTCAGAGGGTGAGGGGGCTGTTTCTATAGCATCCCCCATTTGCATCACAGGGCATAGCATGAGGTTCACAGGAGTCAAACCGTGACTTCAGACAGCCTCACGCGGGGTGGTCAGGGCCGGCTCTGGCTTTTTTGCCGCCCCAGGCAAAAAAGCCTCCCGCCGTGCCCCCCCCTCCCTCCAGCGCGGCAGGGGAAGGCGGCGAGCCCGCCGCAGCTCCGCTGGCGGCCGGAGTGCCGGGAGGAGGGCGGCGAGCCCAGCCGGGGCTCTGCTCTCCCCGGCGGCCAGAGCGCACCGCCCCCCTCCAGGTGCCACCCCAAGCACAAGCTTGGTGGGCTGGTGCCTGGAGCCGGCCCTGGGGGTGGTCAGAGTGTGAACACCTCCTGGAGGGGACCTGCTGAAGCCACCAATGCCCACAGATGCATCAGCACCATTAGCCACTTTGTGCAGATAGAGAAAGTGAAGTGCAGCATGGCTGGACAGACAGCAACATTTAGGTGTGTTTGACCAGAGCCCAATCTGTAAAGGGTAGGGTCCCTGCCCAGGACGCTTACACACCATTCAGCTCAGTGGTGTGCCTGAGTCTACATTAACCTCCCACCCTAGTGGGCACCCTAGGCCAAGCCAAGGACAGCGAGCATTGTCCCAGCTCCTCACTAAGGTGCAGAGGACACACACAGACACAGAGAGAGATGTGCACACACACAGACAAGCAGACACACATACACACAGATGCACAAACACACTCATAGATGTGCAAATACAGATGCACCCACACACACCCATGCACACACACCCAGGTGATGAATAGCAGAGGCCGGGCCCAGGAGCTGGTTTGCTGGGGCAACATGGGGCTCTCTGCAGAAAGCACAGTGGGGCCAAGCCGCCCCCACCCTTGCCCCTGCTCAAAGCTCATTGTGGTTATTTTCCAGCCAGCATGAAATTCACTGCTGAACGTTGTCCTGTTGCACATTTAACTAGCAAGTCATTCCTTGCCCAAAGTGAGCAGGAAATACAGCCGATGGGCTGGAGCCCAGGACCGGCTGCTCTCGGGTGATCAGCTCTGTCACTGCTGCACTGGCCAACCTCTTCAGCCCCCCTCATCTGTGAAAGGGTCCCTACAGCAGAGCCCACAAAAATCAGCTGCCCCTGTTCACTCTGCCACTGCTGCCAACACCCTGCTGCTGCTGTTCACCCTGCCACGTCACATTCCGAGGTTTCCCCCTTTAACCAGCTCTCAGTGATTATCATGGGTAAGGCGAGGGCCTCCCAGCTAGTGCAGGCTGGGCAGTCTCTTACATTGTACCCACACCAGGTCTGAGATTCAGCACCTGGTTACTGTGATTTCAGCTCTTGTGAACACTGAACAGAACAAGGACTCTTAATTGACTCTAATCAGCTCTGCTTTTAAAGAGTGGGGAATCAAACAGCATCTAAGACTCTTTAGACAACACCCACAGCATACAAACACCTCCCCCACTGGGCCCTGGCATCCCTACCCTCTACTTAGCAGGTGAGGTTCAGTTTAGGGGAAACCCCTCAGTCGGGACAGGCTAAGTACAGTCCTGCTGCCCTTTACTCACACAATCAGGATAACAACATTTCATCCCCCTGCCTTCAACACTAAAGTGAATTGTAACCCATCACCAGGCAAAAGTGATCACTTTGGCCAAGCAGATCCCTCTGCTGAATACCTAGGCAGAGTAAGTGCATTTTGCAAATATGATCTGTTCCTGGAGTCCTTTTCCTCCAGCTTGTCACTAGATGTAGGATATAATTCATTCAGCCCTTACTTACATATAAACAGTAGCAGGTAGATGGACAGACAGACAGAATTCTGATTCCTGAATGTTCTCAGGGATAACAGCAGCTTGCCTCTAGTCTGCATCGGGGGGGGGGGGTGCACATTCTTTGTTACAAGGATCTGGACGTGCCCCAGGCATTGGTGAAATGTTCGTATCACCTATAAGTTGGGCGTCTTTCAGACTGAGTGAAAAAATACATTAGGGAGCAGGCCAGTCACTGGCCATTATCCTCCTCTTCAATGTGTTTCAGGTGCCCAGTCAGGGAGCAGAAACTAACAAAATGCGATAGGGGGTGTGACATTACCCAGGGTAAAATCTGGACCGATGGACAGCTGTAACCCGCAATTCTTCAACCTGGAGTGCCTTTTACGCTGCTTTGCTGGGAGAGCAACCACTCCTGGTCTGCTCATACCATAACCTCCAGCATATAAATCACTCCCCGCTCTACTGTGTGAGTACTATGGCCAGCCACCCAGGAATTACACTGCAGGATAACACCAGCAGATTCCCAGTCCCAGAATTTCCCCCAGAAATGTGTGTCTTGTACTGCCTGGCCCCTCCTGGGCAATACAAGCTCATATAAAGTCTGTCATTTCATTAGCAGAAAATGGCATGCACAAATTCTGTTATTCCAAATGAAGTTCCCCAAACACTTCAGGCCAAACACACTGGTGTAAATAAAACAATAAAACCAGTGTATTAACTATGGAAAGATAGATTTAAGTGATTACAAGTAATGAGGCATAAAATTCAAAATTGGTTACAAAGAAATAAAAAGTAAAACGCAACTAACACCTAATTTAACAAGCTAAGTGCATGCAAAGCAAAGGTCTCTCTCACCATGAGTTCTAGCAGGCTTACTGGCTGAATCTTGCAGTCAGGATCCCTCCCAGTTCAATGCTGCGCCTTTGTCCTATAGGCGGTGTTGATGCCGTTGATAGAGAGAAAGGAAGAGATGATTTAGGGTGTCTGATTCTCCTCTTATATGTGGACAGGAACCTCAAACTGCTGTTGCGTCAAAATGTAGAGGTTTTGCCAGCACCCTGTCTCCTGCAGAAGAGTGGCTACTTAATCAGGTGATGGTCCCTTTGATCCTGTTGACCCCTGGCTGAGGTGTTGACTAGCCTTTAGTCTCTGGGGAACTGGCTCCTGACTGCAGTCCAGAACATGTTGGAACATGTCCCAGGAATATCACACAGTGGAATCTTATAACTTTACATCTATTATAACTTTACATGCCACACGTATTTTACCAAAACAATAATGAGCAGCAAATCATGAGTTTTCATATGCTACCTCACAAGGCATGTTTTGTACAAGTTTTACTAAAATCCTCTAAAAAGGGTGAACAGAGGGGTACAGACTGTCACAAGGGACCAATCACAGCACGAGCCAAGCAGAGTGTGAAAATGAGCCATTCAAACTGCACAGACATATGCAAAGAAAATCAGGCTGTGAAGGAAGGAGGGTCTTGTGGCCAGGACACTGGGCTGGACTCAGGAGATCCAGGTTCCTGCCTCTGCCACAGACTCTCTGAGTGACCTTGGGCAAGTCATGCAATCACTCTCTGCCTCGGTTTCCCAGGGTAGTGATGCTTCCCTACCTCTTGGCCTGTTGGGAAGGGCCTATGCCTGCTTGGATGGGGGCCATATGAAAATCTAGGGAGCTAGCCCCAAGAAAGGGATGGACTCGTGATTGCTATTCATCATGACACATCTCTGTAGGGGGAAGTCAGACACTGGGGATCTGAGGCCACTCTTAGTGGTGGTCAGGCAGGACAGGCATCATTCATCACTCTGGGATCCCCGAACAGGGATGAAGCGGGGGACCCAAAGTGTTTGTTATGATTCACGTTTGGAGCAGACTCTGGGCGTTTAACAGGAGGGCATGTGGGGAAGCAGGCAGCACCCAGGCTGTGCTCTCTGGGGCAGGCTAATGACCAGCAAGAGAAGGACGAGCCTTCCCCACTCTGCAAGGTGAATGCTAAAGGGTGCTGAGAGATGCAGGGCACTGCGGCTGCTGTTATGCTGTGCAGGTGCCTTACAGGGAGCACAAAGGCAGCCCATGGTGGCACAGATGGACTCTTTCGAACTAGAGCCGGCTCCTTTCCCGCCTGCCCATCGCTCCGGCCGGCATCACAATCCCCCTTAATTGAATCCACACTTTTATACTTCATTACCTCCCTGATAGATTGGATTAGGTGGGGGCTGCAGCCAGCCAGCCTCTGTGGGAAACAGTTGGCTGCTTTCAGGCACCACAGGGAGGCCATGCACCAGGGGGACAGAGGAAGGAGCCAATCCAGAGATAATGGAGCCAAGTGGGCAGAGCCAAGAGGCTGGAGGTGCCCTCCCCCCGCGGCCTGCAGACAGGGGCTTCCATTGTCTCCCTCCTGACTCCTATTTGAAGTTCACGTACAATGGATGCAGCCCGGGCTTTTGTCAGGGGCCGTGCTGCTTTCAAAGCGCCCGGCCCCATCTGTGCTCTGCTTGTAGAGGAATTTCAACACGCTCTCATGCTCCAGGATCCCCATGCAGTTCCTGAGAGGGGAGTCGGAGCCAGGCCTTTGGCAGAGCACACACGGTGTGGGCTGGCCCCAGGGTACAGCTGTGGTAGGGCAGCACTTCCAACAGCACCATGTTCTGGTACCCACGGAGCCTGATCCTGCCCTGCTCTGTGGGCCCGATTCATGGCAGCTCCGTACCAGAACCAGCACTTCCACACTTCATTGTGGTGCATGGCAGGGCAATGGGGTCTGGGGCCAGCTGGCACCCTTTGCGCACAGTGGACACAAGGACTGGGCAGGAGAGTGCCCCCAGGGGCTTCCATTCCGTGGGACACTTATTGTAGACCAAGGAGGAGACTAACCAACAGGGAAAGAACAAAGGCCTGATCTCCAAACACCAGCCACTGGCATCATCCCACTGCAGACACAGTTTAGCCTGCTCAGGGCAAGGGTGTCGCGGAGTATTGGGGGACTCAGGGCCCTGCACCCCCGGCTTCCTGCAATTCACCATGACTCTCAGCCAGCCAGTAAAGCAGAAGGTTTATTTAGATGACAGGAACACAGTCCAAGACAGGTCTTGCAGGCACAGACAACAGGATCCCCCCACATTTAGGTCCATCTTGGGGTCCCAGGGCCCCACAGCCCTCTTGGGAGGTCAGAGCCCTGTCTGTCTCCCAGCCATTCCACCAGCCAGCTCCTGAAACTCCCCCTTCAGCAACCCCTCCTACAGCCTTTGTTCAGTTTCCCGGGCAAAGGTGTCACCTGGCCTCTAACTCCTTCCTGGGTTCTCATGTTACATGCTCAGGTATCTTCCCTCAAGGCCAGTCTCCCATCCCCCAATGCAGACCGTTCTAGCCAACCTCCCCTGCCTTCCCAGCCAACACTCCCCTGTTGCGGAGTGTGGGGGAGTCAGGGCCCTGCACCCCTCTTCCTGAGATTCACTGCGACTCTCAACCAGCCAGTAAAGCAGAAGGTTTATTCAAGGACAGGAACACAGTCTCAAGCAGAGCGTGTAGGTACGACCAGACCCCCTCAATTAGGTCCCTCTGGGAGGTTCAGGGAGCTTAGACCCCAGCTTGGGGTTCCTTGTGTTGCACCACCCAGCCCAACCTGAAACTAAACCCAGAACTCCTCCTGCTGCTCCTCCCTTCCTGCTCCCCCCAGCTCCTCCTCTCCTTTGTTCGGTCTCCCGGGCAGAAGGTGTTAATTCTCCCCACCCCCATTCCTGGCTCAGGTTACAGCTCAGGTAGCTTCCTTCAAGGGAAGTCCCACATCCCCACTGCAATCCCCCTGCAACATTCCCAGGTCAAGTCTGGCCTGCTCCCTGCTCCGTCACATCCCCACTCAGCATTCAAAGACCACATTAAGAACAGTCCCAGTTCGTCACAAAGGGTGATACATCGGGAGGTGCAGAGCTAAGCAAAGGGCCCACAAGTCACATGGCCACCTGCTGCCAGCTGACCAAGGGAAGGGGATGTGGTTACAGAGAAAAGGGGGTGGGGGTGGTTGGAACAGGGGGAAAGGGGGTGTGGCCAAGGCAGGGGAAGGGGTGTGACTACAGATATAGGGGTGTGGCTGGCACACCATTATGCCAGACTAATCCTGGGCTGCTGTTTCAACCCCATGTGACCATTAAAGGCTGGTGTCAGTTGGAGCAGCTCTTAGGCTGCTCTAACTTTGTGTGGAGGGAATGGTCCTGGGACGAGCACCAGGACCTGAGCAGCAAAGTGAGGCACTTTAGCCCCCCCCTTCCTCCTCAGCACCACCCCTGTCTGGTGCATTTTGGCTGTAACAGAACTTGATGAGACCAAGGGAGAGCGCGTCCTTCCTCAAGTCAGCTGGACTGCCATGAGCCCACTTGCATAGCCAGGCAGGGAGGGTCCGTGGAGCAGGGATCAGGCAGCAGGGGGCTGCCCATCTCTGCCCCATACTGGAGTGGGGAGGTTCTCTGCAGGGGGCGGGTCAGTGTAGCTGGATGTCTGGAGGCCCCGGGAGGCAGCAGGTTGAGTCTGCAGCTCCTGGCAGCTCCTCTGAGCTGTGGTGCCTCAGGGCTACCAGTGCTGGATCAGAGCAGAGGCCTGAGGGGGTAGTGATTACAGCTTCTGGTGCCTGCTCACGGCCAGGACAACCATGAGCAGACCCAGGCCCTGGCAAAGGGTACGGCCAGGACACTGGAACTAGGGGTACAGCCGCACCACCCTGTCTGGAAATAATTCTAGCTGCTCTTCTACAGCTTTACAGTTTGGTTCAATGGCTTTCGGCACCTGCATTATACAAACTGTTCCAGTGCCTCTGGCTACAGCTGAACCTCAGGCTGCCCTCACTTGTCCCCCTGCTTCAATAACCCCTCTGGGCAGTGATGAACTCCAAAAATCCTAATAACCGGTTCCCTATTGGGTCCTCGGCGGCACTTTGGCAACGGGGTGAGGGGCTTTCACTCGCTCCGGGTTTTCAGCGGCATTTCAGTGGCGGGTCCTTCACCCGGAGCGAGTGAAGATCCCCCCCCGCCGCCGAAGTGCCACCGAAGACCCGGTAGGGAACCGCGCAGTGAGTACAAGCCCCATATGCCTGTCTCCTCCCCCACCTACTCATCCAACCCCAACCCACTTCCTGCCCCCGACTGCCCCCCTCAGAACCCACAACCCATCAACCCCCCCCACATTCCTTGTCCCCTGACCACCCCCTCCTGAGACCCCCCACCCTAACTGCCCCCCAGGACCCTACCCCCTGCCCAACTTGCCCCGCTTCCTGTCCCCTGACTGCCCCGACCCCATCCACCCCCCCCCGACAGACCCCTGGAATTCCCACACCTACCCAACTCCCCCCGTTCCCCATCCCCTGACCGCTCCCCCAGAACTCCGCCCCCTCCAACCGCTCCCTGCCCCTTATTCAACCCCTCCTCCCACCTCCGGCCCCCTTACCATGCTGCTCAAAGCGGCAGGAGCTGCAGAGCTGCCCAGAGCGCTGGCACCGGCAGCGCGGCACGCTGGACCTCTGCGGCTGGGGGAGGGATGCGGGGGAGGGGCCGGGGGAGCCTCCCCAGCTGGGAGCTCAGGCGGGCCGGACAGGAGGGTCCCGTGGGCCGGATGTGGCCCGTGGACTGGAGTTTGCCCATCCGCCGGCCCCTTTACAACCGGTTCTACACCGGCTTCTAAATTTAACAACCAGTTCTTGCGAACCGGTGCAAACCGGCTCCAGCTCACCACTGCCTCTGGGGCAGGGGAGTGGCTGTGGGGTAGAATCACTGGAGCACTGGTCTACCCACCCCTTCCCTTCTCCAGCCTCCCACAGCCCACCCCAGCCTGCCCCCGGTGCTCCTCCTGGGGAGCCATCTCTGCCGCGTTCCAAGGGGTGTGCCAGGGAGCAAGACCCCTTTGTGGTGGCGATGAACCGGTCCCCTTCTATGTAAAGGTGCTGTACACAGAACCCGGAGACGTGGCACTTCCCCATACATGACTATGGGGCTGGCACTCCTCTCACTGACAGTATAGCTGCTCCGTGGCCCTGAGTGTCTGTAATGCCCTGGCCCCTTGGCATCGCTTCATAAGTGGCTGTGTAGTGAGTGCAGGGGCATTCCCGGATGACATGGTGTCCATGTTACAGCCCGCACAGCCTCCGGGGCAGGGTGACTGGAGAACTGCTGCACACCTGCTAGTTTCACCAGGAGACAGCAGCCGAGTTGTAACCTACTGTGGGGTCCGAACAGGTCCCCCCTGGTCCCCACTCCCGCTAGGCACTGCTTCCCCTCCCCATGCTGAGTGTCACCACAGTGGGGATCCCCTGATTTACACCAGCATGAGAGCAGACTCGGAGCTGCCGTTAGGGAGAGGGAAGGAGAGGGGGACCCACCCAAACCTTTCCCCAGATATCACACCGGCCCTGGCCATTCCGTTTAGGGGCAGTCTGATGCAGATTTTAGGGTTAAGGTTAGAAAAGCTTTAAATCAGCTCAGGCCAATAGATCCCTGTTTCCATGGAACAGCCCCAGCGCTTCCAAGTCCCCCCTCCTCTGGTGCTGACGCTGGAGCCCAGCAGCACAGCCCATTGTGTCCATATGGGATAACCGCCATTCACTCTTCTGTTACAAAAAACCACCATTTCCTCATTAACCTTTGCTCTGAGCTTCTTTCCTGCCCAGCTGTCAGGGAGCTGCCTGCCATGCTCCCGAGACCCACTGCCTCCCTTGCTCTGCACTCGCTGAGGAAGAGCATGCTCCATGTGCCTGCATGGTCCTGCTTCGCCAGGGCAGTTGGCCAAGTGTATGCTGCACTGGGAGGGACTCTGGCAGAGTCCAAGGGCCCCGCTGTGTGGTGCAGCCTCCTCCTCTCCCCCCAAGCACTCAGTGGCCATAAGCTGCTCACACTGTGCATCCTGTTAAGGGGAAGGACCCGCAGGACGTCCTGCAGCCTCTTTCTCAGTTACTCCACGTTGTACCTGGGGCAGGGGGAGGAACCGATAGGCCACCTTTGTGTGTTTTAGAGCAGCCTCAAGGCTACTCTTCCTTTCTGCTGCATGTGGCCCCCTGTGGGCCCTGGGGAGTGGAGAAGAGCCCTAGTGCATGACATTCCAGCCCATAACTTGGGGGCTGGGCGCAGGGCTTCTGCAGAGCCCTGCTGGGTTATTCTCAGGGGGCCATTTCTGTTCACTCTAAGGCCCTTTTAGCGGCCTAAGGGGGCCTTAGCATAACAGAGAATCAAGCCCCTTATGTTGCCCTTCACACCATGCAGTACCACTCCTGCTATTTTGCTATAGCCGCACCGGTGAAAATGACAGCACAGCAAGGGAGAATTGGGCCCAGAGAGCCTGACTCCAGTTTCATCTACACCGGTTTACACAGGTGTAAGTGCAATGACTTTAGTAGAGTTACTCCCGATTAGCAGCAGCATAAGTGAGAGCAGAGTCCAGCCAAGGTGTGCATGTAGTCTTCAGACCTAGCCTATATGCACCTGAAGACTCAAAACCCACTGGGGACACTCAGACTTCTCATCACTTTGATGAAAACAGTGCCCACAGCATAAAATGGTTTAGCATCTTTTCCCTCTGTATTCTCATCCTCTTAGCAAAATGTATAGCCCGGCTCTCCCATGTGCTTCCGCTACCAGATGTGGCCAGAGTCCCATCGGGGTAGTTAGAGCTGTATCACTTACGGGAGGGGATTACCGAGCCTACATTAGTGCTGCAGGCCCCCAAGGCCTCCAGGATTAGTATCTAATGCAGCAGGCTTTGCTGAAATCAGGCTCAGATGAGGATCTGACCCTGCTCATCCTTGCTTTGCAAAAGCTATACAGTTGAAACTCCTTTCAGAGAGCTGGGAGTGGCGCCTAGAGTGAAGCTTGCAAACCACTCTCCGTTTTAAGACCCTGGTTTTACTTGTTTAAAACGTTGCCAAATTTTAACTTCCATGCTGGCGACTGACTTAGGCCAAGCTTTTTCAGAAGCTTTCAGCAAAACAGTTCAGTGGTTTCCAAGAGTGAGATTAGGGTAAACTATGTTGTTTTGTCCATGTTAAAAATTCTTACAACTGTTTCCTCGAGAAGCTCTCATGCCTCCATGCTTTGGAGCAGGGACTCGACATTTGGAAGTGGAGTTGCCCTGGGTTTGGGATCAGGGAGGTGCCTTTTATCTCCCCCATGGGCATGCACCCACATTTGGCTGCATTATAAGTCTTTAAATACTGCTTTTTGCACATTCTCAGTAGAAGTTTCTTAGAGGCTGGTAGCTAATTTCCCCAGACATTCTATCTGCACTGAGGATGCCCCATCCCCACACAGCTCCTATGGGTGAACCAAACTGAATATGCTCCATCCCACAGAGCCAATGAGCATGCACTGTCCTGAGGCTCCAGGCGACAAGCATGACTTTCCCTGCAATTCACCTCTGAAGCTGAGGGATGCTATGGCACCAGGCATAGAGCCTGAGAGCAGAGAGGCTGGCTGTCCTGTACTCTCAGTGTCTCCCTCCCTTGCTGGCACCTAAGCAGAGCAGAGGGGAAGGAGGAGGCAGCTAGACTGAATGCACAAGATGACAGAAGCAGAGGGGGACAGGGGCAAACTGGGGGAGACAGGAGCAGAGAGAGACATGGACAGCTGGGGAAGATTGCATGGTAACCACTAAAGGAGAATTCTTTCCAGAACCTGGAATTGAACGGAGGATTCTCAAGTCCCAACATTCCTCTGCTGCCAGCAAATCTCTGAAACTCACTGAGGAAATTTCCATGTCTCGTCCCCTTCTAGGGACTGGTCTCCATAGCAGATATTAATCAGTTACTCCATTAGTCCAAGTGATAAAATTCTTGCTGTGGTTCTCAGAGATTCATAGATTTAAGGCCAGAAGGGACAATTACGATCATCTAGTCTGAGCTTCTGTATAGCCCAGGCCAGAGAATCCACTAGTGATTCCTACATCATGTGCATATCCTGTGGTTGAGCAGACATGTACCTTAGGAAAGCAACGTCCAATCTTGATTTAACAACTCCAAGTGCTGGCGAATTCACCATGTCCCCTGGTAAAGGTCCCAACTCTGCTGATGACCTGGGCAGGGGGCTCAACATGGTTCCACGTGATGGAATTCTGGGGAGGGTGTCACTTTGCTCTTTCAAAAACATGGGGAATTTATTTTAAAAGAAGAGCCATGAGAATGATTAAAGGATTAGAAAACCTGCCTTGATAGACCCAAGGAGCTCAGTCTATTTAGCTGAAGAAAGAGAAAGTTAAGGGGTGCCTTGATCACAGTCTATAAGTACCTACTTGGGAAACAAATATTTAATAATGGGCTCTTCAGTCTAGCAGAGAAAGGTCTGACATGATACAATGGCTGGAAGTTGAAGCTAGACAAAGTTAGACTGGAAACAAGGCATAAATTAACAGTGAGAGTAATTAACCACTGGAACAATTTACCAAGGGTTATGGTGGATCCTCCAGCACTGACAATTTTTCAATCCAGATGGGGTGTTTTTGTAGAAGATCTGCTCTGGGGATTCTTTTGGGGAAGTTCACAGCGTTTCTCAAATGCAGCCAGGAGAAGATTTTTTTGCAGCCACGAGAGCAGCACCAGCTGTCGCTCCTGAATCGCTGTTACCAAGGGCAGCAAGATGCACTGCCTGTTAGGGAGCTTATTCCTTTACCCTCTCACTTCCCTGGTTCTTCTCGCACGAACAGAGAGCAACAATACCCAAAGTCCGAAGGTGAAAACAATTCAATGTTTATTGGGGTGAACTTCCAGCAAGCATGATTCCAGTTTCCTTCCTCAGTGTCCCCCTTCCCAGCTCTGACACCACAGAGCCTTGCCTGTGTCCCTGTTCCCATTCGCTGTTCCCCCCGCCTTAGCAAAACATGATTCCAATTCCCCCATTCCCTGTTCCCATTACCCCCCCCCCTTACTTCCTGATTAACTGCAGATTATATAGTAAAACTTAAATTCTGCTTAGCTATATCTTAACCAATCTGTAGCAGGGTGGTTACCCGCTCCTGCCCTGAAGGGCTTAAAACAGCCAGGGAAAAGCTAGGCAGATTGAGGAAGTAGCCACAGCTGGGCTATGCCCCAATCAGGCCCAGCTGGCCCTATAAAGGCAGGGAAGCCAGGGGCAGACACAGTCTTGCTCTAGCTGTAGAAGAAGATGGACCTAGCTTCAGGGAGCTAGTGACTGGGTACCTGAGTGGAGCAGGGCTAGGGAAAGGCTGAGGACAGGGCCAGCTCCAGGCACCAGCTGAGCAAGCTGGTGCTTGGGGCGGCAGATTGAACAAGGCGGCACGGCTGCTTTTTTTTTTTTTTGTTCCGCTCCGGATGCCCTGTAGGGGGCAGTGGCGCGGAGGACTGGAGTGCCCTGCAGCAAGCCCAGCAGGGCAGTCCTCGTCCTTCCCTTCCCGCTGACCGGAGCCCTAGCGGCAGGCGACCTCCCTTCTCTCTCTCTCTCCCGCCCTCCCCCTCCCCCCCACTAGTTTTTTTGCTTGGGGCGGCCAAAAAGCCAGAGCCGGCCCTGGCTGAGGAGCTGGGTAGCTCCAGCCTGGAAAGCCCCAGGCTGCAGCCTAGCAGAAGGCCAAGGGGTACTGGGGGTTGCAGAGGGCAGCCCAGGGGTAGGCCAAGGCAGCAGGTCCAATCCCAACCTTGCCAGTGATGAGTAGGCTGATACTGCAGTCTGCCCCAGGGTGTGGGGCTAGACGATGACTGGCAGTAGCCTTATACTGAGGCGAGGTGGGAATAGTGGGTGAGGGTTCCCTGGGGAGGGGAGACCCTAAGACTGAGGGGTTACTGCCAGGGGGCAGCACCCCAGCTAACAGGGCACCAGAGTTCAGGGAGGGGCACGGGGGCCAAGCGGTAGCAGAACACTGGCCTGCAGAGGGCGCTCCTGGCTGGAATGTGAGCTAACTCCCAGAAACGACCAGCAGGAAGCGCCGCAGGAGTGAGTCAAGCTCCTTACACAATCATTTTACTGAAATGTAACTAACCAATCCTAACATATTGTAACATGATTATTTAACCAATTATATCCCACCACCTTAATTGGTTTACACCCAACAAAATTAATTATACAGCAGACAGAAACAGTTACAGAACCAGACAGAGATTATACAGACAAACAATAAGGAAGTGAAGACTACAGTGATAGAACAATACAGAAATGAGGATTTCACATCCCAGCTATTGATAAGTGAGTTCTTGCCAGACAGGATGTATCACACTAAGTTTCCTTTTACATCTTCTAGGCTCTTCCCTTTCTCTGGAGGCGATAGGAATATCAGGACAGGATTGTATTCCTAACAGCCCAATAGCACCTTGTTTCCATGTGACTAGTTTGGAACGTAAGGATGTGACCATACACTTCCCAGCTTATGGCTGCCTTTGCTACATAGCCGAAGGCCTTAGCCTAACAACAGGGCCTCAGACTGTCACAGTAAGAGAAGGCCTTACACAGACAGTGATTTTAATTCTTTCTTTTATACCTCTATGACTAGCTTAGTAATAAGAATACACGTACATTCTTAAAGTATAGGCCTTTGCAGACAGGCCTGAATATCTATATCCTAACACTGCCCCGGTGTTTGCACTGGCACGGCCAGCAGGGATGGGTGCCCTGCACCATGCAGCCTCCTCTGGAGACACGTGGGGCCAATGTGCACAGTGCTGGAGGTGGCTCTTGTCAATGTCTGCGGCGTTTGGTTGCCAGGGCACTTCCCTGGACAGCTCCTGCTCAGCCAGGATACGGGGAGCCTGGGACTCCGCGGGCGGCTGGTGAGTTCCCGACCCACCTTGCTCGGAGCAGGTTCTCCCTGAAGGACCACGGAAGCCAGGGGCAGAGGGATGGGTCAGTGCGTCCCGCACCTGGGGCCACACTCACAGTTTACAGATGCTTTAGCTACTGCAGCAGCTCAACAGCTGCGGGCTGCTGCAGGGCTTGGCAACTTCCCGACAGGGCGAGGAGTTCCTGCTTCGTGACACACTCCAAGCACAAGAACAGGAGCAAAGTCCAGGTGTGCTGAGTGGGGAAGCTGTACTTCCTACCACCTGGCCCCAGTGTGGGGAGGCCATGGCCCACCAGGGGGCTCCCACTTAGGCTCCCATGAGGTGCATGCAAAAAAACCCTACATAAATAAATTACGATGATTTGGATGCAAATATATGTGTATATTTATTTGTTTTCCTAAAGTTAATCAAGTATTTCAGAGAAATTGTCAGCGGCCACTAGCAGGAGTTGGTGGCTGCACTCTGAGGCCACCAACAATTTTGTTGTGAGAACCCTTAGGGCCTGTGTTATACAGGAGGTCTGACTAGATGGTCACAATGGTCCCTTGTGGCCTTGGCATTCTGAGCATGCTCTTGATTTCTGACTGTCTGTATCCCGTTAAGTGGACCTGGCACATCATGGCTATACCACAGCTGGGCCTGGACTTGAAGGGTTTGTCTAGCTTAGATTAGGCCCCATCTTGAAGGCCACAAAGGGGTATAATCTTCAACTGAGTGAGCAGGATGCAATGGAAAAGCCTGCTCCACACTTCTTAATGTTCGAGGGTGGGTTGCAGGTTGTATTTTAGCCTAGGCTGCGACATGCTGGTCTAACAGGCCCATACAGACATCCTGCAAAGGTGTGTTTTATCATGTGTTGCTAACATGTTGTAAAACTAGAGTAGGGTTACCATATTTCAGCGAGCAAAAAAGAGGACGGGAGGAGCCCCGCCCTAGCCCCGCCCCTGCCCCTCCCACTTCCCGCCCCCCCTGACCTCCCAACCCTCCCCCCGTTCCTTGTCCCCTGACTACCCCCTCCTGGGACCCCTGCCCCTAACTGCCCCGCAGGACTATCTAAGCCTCCCTGCCTCTTGTCCCCTGACTGCCCCAACCTTTATCCACACCCCCACCCCCAGACAGACCCCTGGGACTCCCACGCCCCATCCAACCACTCCCCACCCCCTGACAGCCCCCCCCCAGAACTCCCAACCCATCTAAACCCCTCTGCTCCCTGTCCCCTGACTGCTCCGATCCCTCTCCGCACTCCTGCCCCCTGACAGCCCCCCCCAGAACTCCCAACCCATCTAAACCCCTCTGCTCCCTGTCCCCTGACTGTTCCGATCCCTCTCCCCACTCCTGCCCCCTGACAGCTCCCCCCCAGAACTCCCAGCCCCCTACCCCCCCCGCTCCTTGTCCCCTGACTGCCCCCTCCTGGGACCCCTGCTCCTAACTGCCCTCCAGAACCCCACCCCCTACCTAAGACTCCCTGTTCCTTGTCCCCTAACTGCCCCCTCCTAAGACCCCCCCCCCCAACTGCCCACCAGGACCCTACCCCCTACCTGTACCCTGACTGCCCAAAACTTTCTCCACTCCCCCCAAAAAGCCCCCCCCCCGTTTCTTGACTGCCCCCTCCAGAACCTCCCTGCCCCTTCTCCTGCCCCCCCTTACCCTGCTGCTCAGAACAGGGTGTTGGGCTCTGTGCGAGCCGGACACGTGGCTAAGCTCCCCAGCACAACAAAACCCGGTCCCTGGCCCTGCACAACAAAACCCGGTCCCTGGTCCGGACCGGGTTGCAGGGGAGAGCTGCCCTTGTATCAGCACAAAGTGCTCTCGCTCCCGTTTTGCTACGCTGCATGGCAGAAACCGCTCCCAGTTGCAAAAGGGGAGGGCTGCACTTTGTGCTGAGACACTTGCTCAGAATGCAGGGCGGAGCTCCTCTCCAGCTGCTCCGGAGTCCAGCCCGGGACTTTCCTGCAGCCCTCCCAGCCGCTCGCTCTGCTGTGCCGGGGGAGGGGGGAAATCCCAGACATTGTGAGTGCTTTACAAATTCCCCCCGGATGCTTTTTTTAGCACAAAAAGGAGGACATGTCCGGGTAAATCCGGACGAATGGTAACCCTAAACTAGAGTGTAGACAGTTTTACTTCTAACAGGAGCCGGCTGGTAGTGGGGAGCCCTGGGGAAGTGTTTGTCCTGGCCTGGGAGAGCTCACTAATGACTTGTGGATTCAGTGCATGTGTGAGGGTAACAGAATGGGGCGGGGAGAGGGAGGGTGGCTATGTGCTTGGCTGGGACTCAGCACAGCTGGGTTCTGTTTTTGGCTTTTACACAGGCTCTGTGTGACCTGGGCCTGGCCACTCAATGGGCGTTCGTCCCCCTCTGCACAGTGGGGCTAACAATCTGCCCTTTGTCTGCATGGATAGTTAGGTGGTGAGCTCTCTGGGGCTGGGACTATGTCCAACAGCACTTGAGCATAGTGGGGCTGCAGGCAGGCTCCTGGATTCACTTCTTATGGGGTCACAGAAGGGGCAAGTCTTAGGGAGGACAGTGACACAACGCACGGGGAGGGGGCAATGCCCCTATAGGGAGGGCAGTGCACAGGGAGGGGGCAATGCCCCTATAGGGAAGGCAGTGACACAGCGCACAGGGATGGGGCACTGCTCTGTGCGATCGTCCCTGGCCCTATGATGCCTGCAGGATGCAGTGATGTGTCCTTCCTCAGTGAAAAGTTCCCTCCCCCTCCCCCCCCCACCTTGGCCTTCCTCCTTTCAATCCAGATCCACAAGTTAAACTGGGATAAGCAGGAGTCACACTGCTGAAGTCAATGGATCTGAATCAGACCCCTTCTTCCTGAGGTACGTGCACTGAGTGCCAGACTGTGCCCTCCTGCTGGGGTTATGCAAAGTTATTTCAACATCATCCACTTGAATTCAGAATAAGAACATCCACACAGGGGTTTAATGAGGTTTAACTATTCCACTTAAAATTCACACTTATAGTGAATTTGCATTAATTTTCCATAGTGGTCCTGTGTAGACAAGCCCAGACTGCTGTCCAAGTGGAGCAGGTGGGAGCAGAGTCAGGGCCCAGGGCACTGTCTGCATCAGGAAAGAACACCGGGTTCACCAAATCCATTCAAAAAATCATCTAGTAAAACTAGAGCAAGCTCCTAATGCCTCTGGGCTGGGACCAGTTTAACTCTTACTCATCCTGACTTCGCTTGTTTAGCGCAATTACCCTCTCTCAGTGAGGGTTAACCCGGTTTCAGGGCATCTACACTAGGGTTTTACACCGCTTTAAGGAGATGGATGTTTAAAAGGCTGTGATAGGCCCGGGTGCCATCAGCAGGTGTGAAAGTGAAATGAATTATATTAAAGAAATAGAATGAATTAAAGAATGCTGTATGTACCTTTAAGTAGAAATGAGAAATGCTGCAAGCCAGGGGGGCAGGAAAGCAGACATTAACTGCTTAATGAATTGCCCCACTTAAGGGCAATTGGTGAAGCATTAGCCTTAGATCGATAAGAGTTAATAAGGAAGCAGGATATGCATATTGTGCCCTATGCAAATTTTACAATTTTGCTCTCTCTGTCCCTTTGTTTAGTTCGCACCCTTTTATCTGTATAAATAAGACTGTTTGAATCTTGCATGGGGGCTCACAGTATCTGAATGTATTAGCAGAGCGCTGTGCTAATAAAACAGAGTGGTCTGACAAACTATGAGTCCTGAGTCTAACTTTGACAATTTGGAGGTTCCACCGAGATGGCAACCGTCTTCACTGGGGCTGTGTGATTCCTGACCGTTTTTGTAGGACGACCGTGGTAGCCGGCACCTGGGCATTTGGCCCGAGCGGTCCTCCTCCTGAACGGAAGGGTGCACAACCACAGTGAGGTCTACGCCATCGAACCTGTTGGTTCCCACTCTGTTCTGGTAGGGATCCCGGGATCTGACATCAGGAATCTGGTCAGGTAATTATTTCTGTGTTTTGTCCGGACTGAGGACTGTCCTGTCTCTGTGTCTATCCGTCCTCCTGTGGAGTGTTTGAGTCTGGGTGCCATCTCCGTCCGGGGATCGGCCGACCAAGGGGTTCTTGTCCCCGCGGTCTGAGTGAGTGAAATCTGCACAATCGCAGCCGCACCGCACCTTGGGTAAAACTCTTGGTGTGAAAGCAAGGGCGATTGAGTCAGTAGCCTGTGGGCTCCTTTTGTGTGTTGCACCGGGCATCGCCCTGACGAACCCGAATTTCCTTCTTGTGTGATTGGTGTGTGTAAAGTCCTCCTGTATTGGTAACCAGACGTCTAAGTCGGGACAGTTCCCTAAAGGAACGCCGGCTCAGTTTTAGGAAGGGTCCGGACTCCTGTAAATTTCTGGAAAAATGGTCTAGGCTAACTCAGGGAGATCCCAAAACTCAGTGGCCACTGTTAAAACCCCGGAACAAGGACCGAGTGGACATCTTAAAAAACAAACTCGGCCAGCCTAAAACTAAATTGGCTAAAGGAGAGGTTAATTGTTTCATGCAGTGGTGGGAAGAGGCAAATCGTAGGTGGACAAAATCAAAACTCGCCTCTCTCAAATATTCAAATAATAAGTTAAAAGCTTTATTAAAAGCCTCCTCTCCCACCACCAGACTGAGCGCTCCCCTTCACCCTGTTCTCTGACAAAAAACAACCCTGGATCGATCCCAACTCCCTTCGTACTCCCCTCTCATTGTAAAAAGGATAAAATGCCCCTTGTTGTGTTCCCCTTAGTTGTCTGCCTCAGAAACTGATTCTTTAGTGTTCCATTACCAATTCAGCAAGGAGGGTGGGCTCCTCGCCTGGCCCCCACCCTTCCTGGTCCCTTTCCTTGGGCATTTCTTTCAAAATTGTGAAATGACCACAATATCACTCACAAAAATGGTTCATTGGAAAAAGCAGGATTGGGCCCAGACAAGCAGGCAAGCAACAGATAAAGAAACTAAAAAAAAACAAAAACAGGTTGGAAGCCCTAAGGGCATAGTGTCAGGAGTAAGTGCAAGTATGAACCCCTGGAACAATACTTAAAATGGTGAAATCTGAGTTGATAAAGGTGTCATTTTGGGAAATAAACAAGTGATTTAAGGAAAGAGAGTGAAAAGTTAACTCTACAGAGGCTGGAGAGAATTAAACAGTTAAACTTTGTGAAAATGTTAAAAAGGATCTTGTTAAAAGAATTCTTGGTTTCTTTGCAGCCATTCTAAAGGAAAAATGGGCCCTTTTCCAGAGGAATGTCTGTAAATAATCCAGGTAAAGAGACTATCTAATTAAAATAATTTGACTATGAACAATTGAGTCAAATTTGCTAAAAGAACATAGGGGGGGTTCTATTGGAACTTAACTGCCCCAAATGTATAAAGGTAATGTAATCTATGTACAGCTATGTAAAAACAAAGCAGTGTAAGAGGGATGTTAAGGGAAAGAAAATGTATATGTATCTGTCTGTCTGTGGGAATATGTGAGGTTTGTAAAACTCCTGTTTTGTAAGTTTAAGATAAATTGGTTTTGTTTTGTTTATAATGCCACTAAAAATCCATTTGACTCTTTAATTCAAGGTTGCAAAACTGACAGACCTTTTTGCCAGACACAGGTAATCAGTGTTGGTTGACTTTGAGATTTGGTATTTAACCCTTACGGGGTAACTTGATTCTTTACAAAATTTAAATGTTTTAAAATAAAGACCAAGTCATGACTGCAGCAGGACAGTCAAAATCAGAAAAATAGGGAGAGATTCTGGATTCTGTTTGTTTGTTTGTTTTTGTAACAAAATAGTAAATGAAAGCTGTAGGAAAAGAATAAAGACAGTGGCCCTCTGAAGCAACAGCAGGGGTGAGGTGCACAAAACAAAAAGAAGCAATGTTAGAAACACTGAGCCTTAAAATGGCTCTGTGTAATCAGACTGTCACTTTGATAAGGGTACATAAAACTCTAAGAACAAAAGAAACAGTTACACCTTATGTAAAAATTAATATGGCTAATGTTTTAAAAGTTAAAGTATAGAAGGAATGTGCAGACGTGTGCAGTCTATATTATAGAGGGGGTAAAAGAAATGCAAACGAAACATGCTACTTAATTAAAATCCTATTAGGGCTCCAAAAGAGCCACAATAGATTGTGTTTTCTTTTTCAGATCTGTGTGTGTTTTGGAAGCAAGAGTTAAAAGTAATCAAAACTCTGGTAAAAGTTAATTGTGTTCCTTTTAAGACAGAGTCTCTGAGCTCTGCTAATGGTTTTGAATCCAAAAGCCAAGCCAATGTTGATGCAAATTATCTAACTGATAAAGGAAGTGAGAGAACTGCCAGCACAAAGAAGTTGCAGATAAAGAACATACCTGGTCAGCAAACAAATTATCTAAATAAAAGGCACATATAACAAGATACCTTTAATTAAAATAAATTTAATGTTAATAAGTACCCCTGTAACAATGTATAGTGTGTATGATTTTGGAAAAAAAAAATCCTTTATGGTAATGATGCTTTTCAGCTGTTACCTGTGAACAAACTTAAAGCTTAATACAGCAGGAAAGACATTGTAACCTTGGTCTGCTGTAAAGGGAAAACTGAGGTACACCACCTCATGGATTTAATGACTGAACAGTGGGATAATTTCCCCATAACTCTTAAAAGATAGAAGCCATTAAAACCTGGCCTGCCTATAGAACAAAAACACAGGAAAATATGGAGGTAATTCCTCTTGTTTTGCCTGCAATCAGCAAGGGTATTTGTAAAAGAAAGGAATATTTTAAGCAATAATGAATGCCACCCCAAAAGGGGTAGAAAAATGTTGTTTTTGTCTTTCAGAAAAAGCTAATATCAGCTACAGGACAACCTAATAAGAAACAAATAAAAGTGGGTATGCTTATCCATGCCTGTTGCTCCAAAGCCCTGTAGTAAAGACATCTCACTAGGATCCTGTATGTGGGATAAAATGAATAATGAGACCAAAGTACTGTATAATGGGCTATGTGTATGTGTTAATTCTTGGGGGGGAAAGTGTTTTAAAAAAATGGAAGTGTTAGCAACCTTCCAATAGACAAATGTAAATGTAATGTAAGTAATGTGTTTACAAAAAGGTAAAAAGGTAACATAGTTCCTAAAACAAACAAAAAGGCAATATGGGAAACCGAACCATTCATATTATACATGCAAATGGAAACATGTTAAGAATTGCCACTGCAGAAAGACATAACAGCTTACCATTGGTATAATATATTTTCTGAATGGTCTCCCACAACTACTGGCATACTAGTGTTACTAACCCTAATTGTTTTTTATTTTAAATTGTATGTGTTTAATTGTAACGTTTGAAATGTGCTGTTGGATAAAACAAATGTATGCAAAGCTAGAGCCACAGGCCCAAATCACCTCCCAGTATTTTCTATTACGTGGACTAAATAAGAAGTGACACTGGCGATTAATAATCTTAGGCCTGGTCTACACTAGGCGTTTATGTCGAAGTTAGCGCCGTTAAATCGAATTAACCCTGCACCCGTCCACACTGCGATGCTATTTAGTTCGACATAGAGGTCTCTTTAATTCGACTTCTGTACTCCTCCCCGACGAGGGGAGTAGCGCTAAATTCGACATGGCCATGTCGAATTAGGCTAGGTGTGGATGGAAATCGACGCTAATAGCTCCGGGAGCTATCCCACAGTGCACCACTCTGTTGACGCTCTGGACAGCAGTGCGAGCTCGGATGCTCTGACCAGCCACACAGGAAAAGCCCCGGGAAAATTTGAATTTGAATTCCTTTTCCTGTCTGGCCAGTTTGAATCTCATTTCCTGTCTGGACATCGTGGCGAGCACAGCAGCACTGGCAACGATGCAGAGCTCTCCAGCAGTGATGGCCATGCAGTCTGTGAATAGAAAGAGAGCCCCAGCATGGACTGATCGTGAAGTCTTGGATCTCATCGCTGTGTGGGGCGATGAGTCCGTGCTTTCCGAGCTGCGATCCAAAAGAAGGAATGCAAAGATCTACGAGAAGATCTCTAAAGACATGGCAGAGAGAGGATACAGCCGGGATGCAACGCAGTGCCGCGTGAAAATCAAGGAGCTGAGACAAGGCTACCAGAAGACCAAAGAGGCAAACGGACGCTCCGGATCCCATCCCCAGACATCCCGTTTCTACGAGGCACTGCATTCCATCCTCGGTGCTGCCGCCACCACTACCCCACCAGTGACCGTGGACTCTGAGGATGGGATACTGTCCACGGCCGGTTCCTCAGACATGTTAGGGGACGGGGAAGATGAGGAAGGAGATGAGGAGGGCGAGGCAGTTGGCAGCTCTCACAACGCTGATTTCCCCGACAGCCAGGATCTCTTCATCACCCTTACAGAGATCCCCTACGAAGCGTCCCCAGCCATTACCCCGGACACAGAATCTGGTGAAGGATCAGCCAGTAAGTGTTGTAAACATCTAAACATTTATTTTTAACAAAACAGGAATATTAACAATTAAAAGAATGGGTTGTTCATGATTAGTGTGCCCTAGGCGCTTAACGGTTTAGTAAGGGGCAGTGCAAGTTTTGAAAAGAAATCTAGCAATGTCCGGTTTTCAGTGATTGTCCTGCACAAGCCGCTCTACTGTGTATTCCCTGCTACTGCAGCTACAGTAAAATGCGGTCTATATGTGCGGGGATAGAGCAGTAATCCTCCTGGGACATCTCGATGAAGCTCTCCTGGAGGTAACTTGAAAGCCGTTGCATGAGGTTCTTGGGGAGAGCGGCCTTATTGGGTCCTCCGAAGTACGACACGTTGCCGCGCCACGAGATTATCAGGTACTCGGGGATCATTGCTCTGCACAGCAGGGCGGCATACGGCCCTGGTCTTTGGAGGCTTTCCCGGAGCATTCTCTCTTTGTCGCTCTCGGAGATCCTCATCAGGGTGATGTCGGCCATGGTGACCTGCTTTTAATTAGGTAGGGGAATGTTAGTGTTGGGACTGCTTTCCCGTTCCTTTACAGAACTGTAACCGCTGGTTTGCAGCCACGCGGTGGAGGCGGGAGAGGGGCAGCCGAAAGGGATCGTTCCCGGGGACAGCCGCGAGGGGGTGGGACAGGGGCAGAGTTCCCGCTTGCCGGATTGCTGGCAGCAGGGACTGACATTGATTTAAATGTGAAATGAGGCCAGTGGTAATATAAAAGTTTTAAACTGCCACAAGTGTACGGCTTACCATGTCTGCCTGCAACAGAAATTCCGTTGTGCTGCCTCGCTTCTCAAATGTGCTGTTCAAGACCCCAGGCACAGAATGCGAAGGCCGAGAATTCGACCTTGTGCTGAGTGCGCATGTGAAAGGTGCTGTGCATGGTCTTGTTCACAGAGAAAGACTATGTTCTTTGTTCACAACTACATTTATCTTTCAGAGGAATTCACTCCCTTTTTCCCATTTCCACAGCCCCGTCTGCGACTGTCTCACAACCTAGCCTGGAATCACACTCCCAGAGGCTAGCGCGGATTAGGCGTAGGAAGAAGAGGACACGGGAGGACATGTTCTCTGAGCTTATGGCCTCTTCCCAAGCCCAGGCAGCACAGCAGACCCAGTGGCGGGAGAACTTGACCCGAATGCACCAAGCCAACATGGATCGGGAGGAGAGGTGGCGGCAGGAAGACCAGCAGGCGACTCTAACGCTGCTTGGACTACTGAGGGAGCAAACGGACACACTCCGGCGCCTTGTGGATGTTCTGCAGGAACGGAGGCAGGAGGACAGAGCCCCGCTGCAGTCCATCTCTAACCGCCCTCCCCCGCCACCAAGTCCCATACCCACCTCACCCAAAGTGCAAAGAAGGAGAGGCGGCAGAGTCCCTGCTAACTCTCACTCCACCCCTGCAGAGAGCTCTAGTAGCAGAAGGCTCTCATTTCCCAAAATTTGAAAAGTTCTTTCCTTCCCGCCTGACACAAGCCCACGTCCAAGTTTCACCTCCCAATGCCATGTGTAGTTGATAATAAAAAATTCGTTTCTGTTAACTACTGTTTCAATCATGTTCTTTTGGAGGAGGAGGGGAAAGGGGGTTGGAAATTGGACAGGACAGTCTCCTTTGGCAGGGTACATAGTCGGGGGCAGGCACAGCAGCAGGGCACATACACAGTGCAGTGATGCAGTGACTAGTTGCCCCGGTTAGTCTGGGAGGTTGTTTTGATGTAATGTTGGGGGGGGTGGGTTGCTCTGTGACTTTGTGGCGGGGGAGGGCAGTTACAGATCTTAAGCGCCGGTCCTTAGACAGGATCACAGAGCCACACAGCATGGGATCTGTAACCGTCCTCCCCCTGCCACAAAGTCAAATAGACCTCCCATACACACAGTCCCGATCAGGAGGGGTGACAGGCTCCGTTGAAACAAGCATCCCACCGCAGCGGAGCCTGTCAATCCTTGAGTTTAGAAGCTGCATTCGCATCACAACACTAGACCCGCCCCGCACCACAGTCTGCGTCCCAGTTTTAAAAATTCCCGCTAAAACAGTATTAAAGAAAACGGTGTGCTTTAACAAAGTAGAACTATTTTTATTTCGACACGTGTGTTGGAGGGGGGGTGAAGGGGGTATGTAACTGGATAGGATAGTCAACATTACCTGGGTAAAGAAACGGGGGCAGGTTTAGCTTCTCAGTACACAAACTATAAAATCACAGGTTACCCTGCTCACTCAGGAACTTTGCTTTCAAAGCCTCCCGGATGCACAGCGCTTCCCGCTGGTCTCTTCTAATCGCCCGGCTGTCTGGCTGTGAGTAATCACCAGCCAGGCTATTTTCCTCAACCTCCCACCCCGCCATAAAGGTCTCCCCCTTGCTCTCACAGAGATTGTGGAGCACACAGCAAGCTGCTATAACAATGGGGATATTGGTTTCGCTGAGATCACAGCGAGTCAGTAAGCTTCTCCATCTCCCCTTGAGACGGCCAAAAGCACACTCCACCACCATTCTGCACTTGCTCAGCCGGTAGTTGAAGAGTTCTTTTTCAGTGTCCAGGGCGCCAGTATAGGGCTTCATGAGCCAGGGCATTAGCGGGTAGGCTGGGTCCCCGAGGATGACTATAGGCATCTCCACATCCCCAACAGTTATTTTGTGGTCCGGGAAGTAAATACCTTGTTGCAGCCGTCTAAACAGACCAGAGTTCCGGAAAACACGAGCGTCATGAACCTTGCCCGGCCATCCCACGTAGATGTTGGTAAAACGTCCCCTGTGGTCCACCAGTGCTTGCAGCACCATGGAAAAGTATCCCTTTCGGTTAATGTACTGGGTGGCCTGGTGGTCCGGTGCCAGGATAGGGATGTGAGTTCCATCTATGGCCCCACCGCAGTTTGGGAATCCCATCGCTGCGAAGCCATCTATGATCGCCTCCACGTTTCCCAGGGTCACTACCTTTGGCAGCAGTACATCAACGATTGCCTTCGCTACTTGCATCACAACAACCCCCACGGTAGATTTGCCCACCCCAAACTGGTTCGCGACTGACCGGTAGCTGTCTGGCGTTGCAAGCTTCCACAGGGCTATGGCCACTCGCTTCTGTACACTCAGTGCAGCTCGCAACCGGGTGTCACTGCGCTTCAGGGCAGGGGACAGCAACTCACAAAGTTCCAGGAAAGTTCCCTTCCGCATGCGAAAGTTTCGCAGCCACTGGGATTCATCCCAGACCTGCAGCACTATGCGGTCCCACCACTCAGTGCTTGTCTCCCGTGCCCAGAATCGCCGTTCCACGGCATCAACATGACCCATTGCCACTGTGATGTCCTCGGCGCTGGGTCGCCTGCTTTCTGACAGGTCTGTGCTACTCTCAGACTTCAGGACATCACCGCGGTGCCGTAGCCTCCTTGCCTGACTTTTCTGCATCTGCCTCAGGGAAACCTTTATGATAAGCTGCGAGACGTTGAGAGCGGCCACAACTGCAGCGATGGTCGCAGCGGGCTCCATGCTCGGAGTACAGTGGCGTCCGCGCTGTCAATGACTGGAAAAGCGCGCGAACTGTTTTCCCGCCGGCGCTTTCAGGGAGGGAGGGCGGGAGTGATGGACGGATGACGACAGTTTCCCAAAAGCACCCTCGACTCATTTTGTTACCCAGAAGGCATTGCCGGCTACACCCAGAATTCCAATGGGCAGAGGGGACTGCGGGAACTGTGGGATAGCTGACCACAGTGCACCGCTTCGAATGTCGACGCTATCACCGTTAGTGTGGACGCACAAAGTCGAATTACTGTCCTTAGTGTGGACACACACGTTCGACTTTGCAATATCGATTACAAAAATTCGATGCAAGTAAAATCGAACTACTCTCGTAGTGTAGACAAGGCCTTAGTGTCAAAAGGGGGATATGTAGGAGCAGGATTTTATAATGTCCCATAAGAATTAATGTATGATTTGATTTCATCCCTGTCAGCCACCCTTTTTGAATAGCAGAAAGGAATGACAGACCAGAACAATCCTTATGACTGATTATGGTCACCCTTTTGTTTTAGAATAAGTTATAATGTCTACTATGGTTTCCTATATGTATTACAAAGTAGGCCTCTAGTTAAATATATATTTCTTTGTTTTAAGGTTTAGTAAGTAAGAAACAGGATTCTCTATTGTGTCTATGTTAAGTAGATTAGAGGAACATTGAAGGCCTGGGTCTCAATGTAAATTGTCTTGGTTATTGATTGTAAAACTTAGCAAGGTTTAATTTGCAATGCCTTTTTGCTCCATATATTCTCAATCTGTGTGAATAAGGAATGTATGCATCAGGAAAAGATAAGGTGTGAAGGCCATTGTTATAGCCAGAGTCAAGGAAGAAGAAGTAAAGAGACTTAAAGGACATCAAAGAATCATCAGGTACTGCTTACTATCCAGATGGCTGTTAAACTGTCTGGCATCGCAGCGTGGATACATGCTTCGCAGTGTAAGAAAGCACCCCCCAGCAAACCAATCACCTCAGGACCACGCAGAGTCAATTTTGACTCCAGAAGAAGACGTAGAGGAACAGCCTGCAATACCTTACCATCTACGCTCTCGTAAGGGTTGCCAGAAGCAGACGAGGACCTAAAGCAAGGCCCAAAAAGAAGCAGTAGTGAGCCTAGCGCCTGCTGCCCGGTGGATGTAAAACCGTGACTGCGGTTCCCTCAGTTGAGGTTGTCAGAACCGGAAGGGCCTTGCCTCCAACATGAGCCTCTGGTGGCGCCTGTTCCTCGGCTGCTGGTGTCTTAAGGTCTGGGGAGTCCACAATGACAATTCTTTTATCCAGCAGCAAGTGTGGATAGCTCAGACTCTTAATATTTCTAATTGCTGGATCTGCAGCCACATCCCAGCCCACTCTCAAGCTGGTGTTCCTGTCCTGGCAATCCCACTCAATTCCTGGAGGACCTTGTCCGTTTAACAAAACATGGAACAATAATGACACTTGGGAAGCAGTGGGAATAAATGTATCTAAATGGATAAGTGTGATGGAGGGAAAAGGTCATTGGTGTTGAGTGTGTAATGGACAGGGCTGGATCTGGGAAAAAGCCGTTGCCTTCAGCATATTGTGGCCAATGGTGTATGGGATTATTCGAATAAAACTAAAAAGTGGCGGGCTGGGTATGGGGATATGAATTTTTTTCTTGACCTGAGGATCAAACAGAAAAAAATCAATTTCATGTTCCCCCTACAGTAACCTTAGTGAAAACAATACAATCTTTCAACACCATGCAAAAAGGCTCCTAAGGTTACAAGCAGTAGTTGAAATAATGGCAAATGAAATCGGAGAGAGTTTAAAAAACCCTGGCCAAAGAAACAGGGGCGATCTGACAGATGGCCCTCCAAAACGGTCAGGCATTGGACATTGTGCTGGCGGCCAAAGGAGGGACCTGTGCTCTCATTGGAAAATAATGTTGTGTGTTCATACCTGACGAACCCAAGGAAGTAATAGATCGTGCTAGTCACTTAGAACAAAATCGCATATCTTCCCCATGAAGAGCTGAGTTCTTTATGGAAGTGGCTAAGTAACCTGTTAAATTTCTCTGGCATAGGAAACTGGTTGTTTCAGGGAGCCCTGACTATCCTGTTTGAAATCCTAATGATTTTTGTATGCTTTCAGCTAATCTCCTGTTGTATCCAGAATTATGTAAGGTATGCCACCCAAGTGACTGCCCCAAAACAGAGTGCTAATATGATTTCGAAATATCACTGATGAACGAAGAGATAAAGAACGATTAATATGTGGAACCCAGTAATTGTTGGTCTTTGCGTAAGCTTGACCAAAAGGAGGGATTGTGAAAGTGAAATGAATTATATTAAAGAAATAGAATGAATTAAAGAATGCTGTATGTACCTTTAAGTAGAAATGAGAAATGCTGCAAGCCAGGGGGGCAGGAAAGCAGACATTAACTGCTTAATGAATTGCCCCACTTAAGGGCAATTGGTGAAGCATTAGCCTTAGATCGATAAGAGTTAATAAGGAAGCAGGATATGCATATTGTGCCCTATGCAAATTTTACAATTTTGCTCTCTCTGTCCCTTTGTTTAGTTCGCACCCTTTTATCTGTATAAATAAGACTGTTTGAATCTTGCATGGGGGCTCACAGTATCTGAATGTATTAGCAGAGCGCTGTGCTAATAAAACAGAGTGGTCTGACAAACTATGAGTCCTGAGTCTAACTTTGACACAGGACAACAGGGCTTGCCCCAGCCTAGAGCAGAACCTGTGGCTGATTTCAGGGGGATGCTGCTTTTCACTCATTCAGGTTAACAGCCCAGCAGGGTCCAATTAGGGAATTATTCCCCTTGCTAGCCTGGGAGTGACAGACAACAGCCAGCTGAAAGCTGAGACAAAGCCCAGCCTGCCTGCTCCCTCGCAGGCCCTTCTTTTCGAAGGCCCCGCTCAGGGAGCCCAGGCCAGGATGGTCCAACCATCACCCAGAGGCTCAGCTGCAAACTCATTAACAAACAAAAACAAACCAAACCAAGCAAGGAGCCGCTCGGAGGGAGGGATTGGCGTCTCCCTCGGAAATTCCCTGATTCCGCTGCGCTCAGGTGGGGTCTGAGGCTTCGGCAGCTCCTCTGAGATATAACGCTGCCCCTGTCAGACGCAGATCTGGGGGCCCCGCATGGTCCCTTGGCTGGCAACAGATGGCTCGGAATCAGCTTGCTGACACCTGCCCCTCCCCTCACCCCTCCCCAGTGCCCTTGCACACGCCCTTCCCTTTATTCTTCACTTGGTTGGCTTTATTTCCCAACACTTTCTGCGAAGCGAGTGCCCCTCTAATCACCGCTCCCCTCGGGAGGGCCTGGATCCCGCCACCGCCACTGAAAGCCAGGTGCAGAGGGATGGGATGGCTGTGCAAATCAGGGGGAAAGGGGCCTTGCATTTTCCTAGGCCCAATGGTGTAAACAGAATAATAGCAGGACAGTTTAAGGCTTTAGTTACATCAGTGCAAGTCTGGAGTGCCTCCACTGAAATCCACAGAGCTGGTTTCACATCAGAGTAAATTTGGAGGGACCTCACTGCAGCCAGGGCAGTCGCTCCAGCCTGGCTCCCGGCCTTTTCCTGGATAGCCAAGTTGCATTCAAACAGCCAATCGATCACAGCGCCGGTTAGCTGACATCCTGGCATCCAGAGCCACACAAGGTTTGCCTGGAAGATTTTGCAGTGAACCTGTCTGCAGGAAACTTCACCTCAGAGTAGAGCCAGCGTCTTTGTAGGGCACATGATCAACCCACCTGTGCTGCGGGGACCCTGGATTCACATCAGCATAACCAGGAGCAGAATCTGGCTCAGAGAGGTGGGGGGACTTGCTCAAGGACATAAGATGAAGCAGTGCCCCACCTGGGACTGGAACCCAGAAGTCCTGACCCCCAGCGCTCTCCACTCTAAGTGCTAGAACCCACTCCCCATAGCAGGGACTAAAACCCTGAAGTGCTGACTTCCTCCCACCCATCCTTGCTGTAACTAGTGGGCCATAGTCTTTCTGGTCCTGAAACGTGGGATCCCTGATTCCCATTCACCTACCTGCCCCACTAGAAAATAGCATCCCCACTCTGAGAGTACTCTTAGTAACGGAAAAAATAAACAGTAAGTTGTGATTGCACTCCTGTATATCAATACCTTGAATCCAAAGCAAGTTACAGGCTGACTTAGCAAAATGGAAATAGTTTTTGGTCAGAACAGTCAGAAATATTATCAGCTGTTCTATAGAGAAGCATTTAGACAAGGCCTATGTGTTGTGTCCTAATTAATCAACTTTACTAAAAGGTAAATAATTTGTAGCTTTGACAGTAAATTAGCAGCAAATAAGCGAAAAATGTCTCTGTCTCCTACTGTTTGAGTACTTTTCAGTGACGGTGTCTGAGTTTTTTCTATAATATTGCTGAAAAAACAAGTATGTGTGTGTTGGGTGTGTGTGTGTGTGTTGGTGTGTCTGTGCAAGCCCTGCATTGATGCAGGATAGCGTATGATAGGGTTACCATACAGCCGGATTTCCCCAGACATGTCTGGCTTTTTGGTTGTTAAATGGCCGTCCAGGAGGAATTTTTAAATATCTAAAAAACGTCCAGGTTTTTCGATATTTAAAAATCCCTCCGGCCGGCCGGCATATGGATGTATGGTAACCCTGCTGAAGCAAGCCTCTGAGCGCCCGTCCCAGGGACTGCAGGGCTCAGAGAGGTTCTTCGCCGAGGAGCCGCTAGGGGTTCTGTTGAGCTTGGCGCCACGTTCACAGCTGGGCGCTCCTTGAGCCCGGACTCAGGGCCGGCTCCAGGGTTTTGGCCGCCCCAAGCAGCCAAACAAACAAACAAAAAGCTGCGATCGTGATCTGCAGTGGCAATTCAGCGGGAGGTCCTTCGCTCCGAGCAGGAGTGAGGGACCGTCCGCCGAATTGCTGCCGAACAGCTGGACGTGCCGCCCCTTTCTGGAGCGGCCGCCCCAAGCACCTGCTTGGCCCCATCCAGCGCCCCCCAGCGCCAGCCCCGGGTGGCGAGTGCCAAGGCCCTGACGCACTGCCCTGCCCGAGCTGCAGCCGCGCCGGGGAGCGTCTGAGGGCTGCAGGCAGTGCTGGAGCCGACAGGGCTGCCGGAGGATGAGTTGGAGCCAGCCCCGCACCAGTGGGCTGAGCGGGGAGTTGTCCCGGGAGAAGTTTCCCTGGGCACCCAAGTCCGTAACCTCCCTCCGTGCGGTGCCCAAGCCCGTAACCGTAACCTCCCTCCCTGCAGCGCCGCCAGCACAGGCGCCCTCGGGTTCCCGGCTTTCTGCCAGCTGGAGCGGAGCCTGCAGGGAAACTTCTCCCAGGACAACTCCCCGCTCAGCCTGCTAGTGCGGGGCCGGCTCCAACTCATCTTCTGGCAGCTCCAGCGCTGCCTGCAGCCCTTGGATGCTCTCCGGCACGGCTGCAGCTCGGGCAGGGCAGCGCGTCAGGGCCGAGCCCTCACAAAGGAGGCTGCCTGGCGAGGGGGGGAGAACGGGGGGTTTCCTCCCCTCCGGCTGCCACATCGTGCTCACCAAGGCTGCAAGTGGGACAAGGGAGCCTTCCGCAACCACGGCAGGAGGGAGGGAGATTCCAGGAGTGGCGGGCCCTGCAGCCCCTAGGGCCAGGTGCAGCTCCCCAGCTGGAGCGGGAGGGGTTGCACCAGTGACTTCAGGCGGGATCGGGGCTTCCACTCCCTGGTACTCCACACAAGTCAAGAGTAACTCTCCCCTCCTCCCTTCAGTGAAGCAAGGGCAGGGGGTAAATTTAAAACTGGATCCTGCCACATCTTGTGCGGTGTGGGACCAACCCTCTGCCCCTCTGCTGTCTGGACAGAGAACATGGTGGGGGCAGTTAGGGTGGGGGTGGAGGGGGCAGTCAGGGGACAAGGAGCGGGGGGGGTTGGAGGTTCTGAGGGGGGCAGTCGGGGGCGGGAAGTGGGAGGGAGTGGATGGGGTGGAGCTAGGGTGGGGCTCCCCCCATCCTCTTGAAATATAGTAACCCTAGCATAGGATGGCTTTGTATTTATGTGTGCTGAGGCAGCCTGGTTTTAGTTTTGCTTTCTGTGAAGTGACTTATAAAACCACAGATGAATGTCTGCAGTAGGGTTACCATATTTAGTGCCTCCAAAAGGAGGACACTTTAAAGGGGCCCCAGCCCGCCCCAACCCCGCCCCCTCCCCAAAGTCTCCGCCCCCTCCCCTGCTTCCCGCGAACATTTGAGTCGCGGGAAGCCTGAAGCAGGTAAGGGGGTGTGTGTGTGTGAGGGGGTGTGGGTGGGGGGGTGGGTGTGTGTGTGTGTGGGGGGGGGGGGGAGGAGGCGCGGCCCACCCCCGGCAACCGCAGGTCCCCAGCCCGTCCCCCCGAGCCCCCCGGCCCGGCCCGGCACCCGCCGGCCGAGCTCTCCGGCCCGGCACCCCGGCCCCCCCGAGCACCGCCGGCCGAGCCCCCGGCCCGGCACCCGAGCCGCCGGCCGAGCCGCCCGGCCCCGAGCACCGCCGGCCCGAGCCCCCGGCCCGGCACCGCCGGCCAGGCCCCCCGATCCCGCCGGCCAGATGTCCGATTTTCCCGGACATGTCCGGCTTTTTGGGATTTCCCCCCGGACGGGGATTTGGAGTCCAAAAAGCCGGACATGTCCGGGAAAATCCGGACGTATGGTAACCCTAGTCTGCAGGCAGCACGAGTGGCTTTCTGAGTTCCTTGGCACGTATATGTTTAACTTTCTGTGCTGTTATTTGTGGTAGAGCTGAGTGAATAATGTTTGGTTCAGTCGCCTAAAAACAAACAAAACAAACAACTCCCCTCTCCCCAGAAAACAATTGGTTCGTTTGGAAGGGGAAACCAAATTGAAAAACCAAAACATTTTGGTTCAGATTGAACTAAATTATTTTGAACATCGATTTGAAATGATGTTTTTGTTTCAAAATGTAATTTCAAAATGAAACATTGAAACGGTTGTTTCAAAAGTGCCAAAATATTTTTTCATGTTTTTTTATTTCATTTTTTCACACGCCGAAATGTTTCACTAAATTCAACATGAATCGCAAATAAGTTCAGTGCCCCCAAAAGTGCATTTTTGGGCAAAATTTACTATTCACAGAAAACATTTCACTTAGCTCTAGCTTGTGGGTCTCATGCTGCTTGCACTCGGTGCTCACGTGTGCACTCTGTATGCACGCACGCACGTTGGTTTCTAAAATTGTGAAATATTATTATACTGGTGATTGCAGAACTGGTTATCTAGATTTCATAGAGTTTAAGGCCAGAAGGAACCATCAGATCATTTAGGCTGACCCAGATAGCACAGGCCAGAGAATTTCACCCATGTGTCACTGTTGAGCCCAGGATATTGGGTTAGACTAAAGTGTTTCAGTCCTCAGGAGACTCCTTTGTTGTGAGACCCAGCAGAGAACAGGAGAGTCTGAGGTGCCACCAATGCCCGTTGATTAGCTGGTGATCCCTACTTCACACTCCAGAAGAAGGTGAAAAAAACCCAAGGTCTCTGCCAATCTGACTTTGGGGAAAATTTCTGCCAGACCCCCAGATCTGGCAATCAGTGTGACCCTGAATATGTGAGCAAGACACCAGCCAGGTATCTAGGAAAGACGATTCTCTGTACTACCTCAGCCCACTGGTCCATATCATCTGGCGTCTCGTTTCCAGCCCGTCCCCACCACCCACCCACCCCACAAAAATATCTGAATGCATTGGAGGAAAAATTCCTTCCTGGCCCTTGCTGGCAACCGACTTAAATCCTGAAGCATGAGATTGGATTATAGTCATTGTCTTAATGCAAAGTAACAAGTGGTATGAGCATGTTGAGGGCAATGCAGCACTTCCTGTTTTCTCCATGGCCCATGCAGGGATGGAATGAAGAGGGATTCAGGCCATCCAGCCTGCCCCCCCCCCCCCCCCCCACATACACAAGATGTATAATTTCCCCAGAAGCTGGAGTAATGTATAGCTGCCATAGCATGTGGGAAAGTCTTTCTGGTAAGTAAGGCTGAACTATCCTTCATTTTTCCCCAGAGCCTGTCCTGCAGTGTCCCCCATCACTGTGCAACATTAACCTTATCAGAGCTTTGGAGAAAGAGAGAGCTGGGATGGGGCAGTGGTGGAGGAGGGTGACCCTGAAGACCTGCGCAGCCTGGCTACCAGGGATTCATAATGGAATCGGCACCTTTTCTCTGCACTGGATACAAACTAGTTTTAAACAGGTCTGTGTTATAATGGGGAGCTGCAGCCTGATGATCACACACTGAAGATCACGAAGCTTGTTCATGTGGGGCGGGGCGGGGCGGATGAGGGAGCAATGACTGATGCAGCTATAACGGAAACATTGATTCTATTTGGGTATAATTACTCCATGGATAATTGTTCCAGAAGAAAGTCACTGTTATTCCAGAACAGAGTGCCCACCCGGGGGAGCTACAGTGCCCTGGCTACCGTGGAATTATTCCACTCTAGCTCCCGGCATAGACAAGCCCTCAGAGAGAAACCATCTGGTTCTGCAAGGAACTTTTTCTTTAGGCATGTGAGACAATTTAAACAACTGCCACTTTCTTCTTCACTTGTGAGGCTGTGGTCACAACCGACACCAGGCTTTGTATTTTCAAAGTGTAGGGGTGACTTGTCTGTATAATAATACACCAGAGAATTGAGATGTAGGTTTGCATGGACAGAGAGTGTGGTGTGTTTGAGAGAGAGAATGGGATGGGAGGTATTGGGGGCATACTTTGTTCAATTAATGTTGTACAAAATGGCTGCCTGGCAGTGGATAAGGGTGTGGCTGTGCTTATGGATTTCCAGGTAAGTTCAACAGCGCTCTGAGAGTGACAGCTTGTACACAGTTCTTGGATTGTAATGAATTCATAGCCCTTACTGCCAGAAGGGCCCTTAGATCATCTGGTCTGGCCTCCTGGATAGCACAGGACAGAAAATGTCCCCCAGTCCCTCTAGATAGAGCCCAATAACTTGTGTTTGGCTAAAGCATCTTTCAGAAAGGCCTCAGCCCGGAGGTGAAAACAGCAAGAGATGGAGCCTCCAGCCCTTCCCATTGGTTCTTTTTCTGCTTTTCTCTGCTAAATTAAAGAGCCCTTTAGTACCTGGTCTGAAGGTCCTTATACCCTGTGATTTAGTCACTGCTCAGTCATCTGTGTGATAAGCTAAACAGATTGAGCTCTGTCTCTCTCTCACTCTCAGCCATGCTCTCCAGACCTACACTCACTCTTTTCTCTACGCAAAAGAATAAATGGACACAAATCTGACATCAGGAATCATAACATTCAAAAACCAGTAGGAGAGCACTTCAATCTCTCTGGTCACTCAATAACAGACCTTAAAGTGGCGATTCTTCAACAAAAAAACTTCAAAAACAGACTCCAATGTAACACTGCAGAATTGGAATTAATTTGCAAACTAGATACCATCAGATTAGGCCTGAATAAAGGCTGAGAGTGGTTGGGTCATTACAAAACCTAAACTTAATTTCCCCAATACTAATTTCTCCCTACTATTACTCACACCTTCTTGTCAACTGTCTGTAATGGGCCACTCTCTTACCACTTCAAAAGTTATTTCTCCTCCCTTGGTATCCTGCTGTTAATTGATTTCTCTCGTTAGACTGACCTCACACTTGGTAAAGAAACCCACATCCTTTCATGTATTTATACCTGCTCCTGTATCTTTTACTTCCTACATCTGATGAAGTGGGTTCTAGCCCACAAAAGCTTATGCCCAAATAAATGTGTTAGTCTCTAAGATGCCACAAGGGCTCTGTGTTGTTTTTACTCACTTTTATGGCTCTTTTCGGCACTCTCTCCAGAGTTTTAAAATGTGGACACCAGATCTGGATGCAGCATCCACTCTGTCTCCCCACTGCTGTACACCGGGGGGAAATCACCTCCCTGCACCTACTCACTGTTCCCATAAACACATCCAAGGGGTAATTAACCCTTTTGGCCACATGGGACTCAGGCTGCAGGACTGTTTAATTGCGGTGTAGACGTTCCAGCTAAGGCTGCAGCCCACGCGCTGGGACCCACCCACTACTGCAGCTAATAAATGTATTTTATCACTCTGGATTCAAAAGCACATACCATCGAGAAAACCAGAACTGGGGCTTGTCTACATGGGGAAATTGACAGAGCTAGAGTGGCATAAGTCCCCTGTGTGGATACTTTATTCTGGAATACAAGTGACTTCGTTCCAGAATAATTACTCCTCTTCTACCATGGCTCTGCCGGTCAATCATAGAATATCAGGGTTGGAAGGGGCCTCAGGAGGTCACCTAGTCCAACCCCCTGCTCAAAGCAGGACCAATCCCCAACTAAATACCACTGTGTAGACAAGTCCTAAAAGAATGGAGGGACTTACTGGTTAGATTAGATGCACAGCTGAGCTCTTGGTGGAAAGATGTGCCAAAGAGATTAGCTGAGTTTTTAAAAAATCAATGGCAGAACAACATTGACTCCTTAGTGGGGCTCCCATATCAACATCTTGACAGATGAAAGGAGACATGACAGAGTTGGTCTGCAGTGGTGCTTAGCACTGGCATGGGAGAAGACCCCAACGCGCAAGTGGCAAACCTTCCCACAGAGGCTACAGCTCCACTCGCCAGATGGAATTTGGAGCACATTCTGCTTCCTGGCTTGCCTGTGGGCCACATCCTGGGCTCGCTGATGGCTCTCTGCGGTGAATGCACCAGTCTTAACCCGGCTTCTCCCAACGAAGCAATCACAGGCAGGCTTTTCCCAGTTGTCAGTGGGAATGCTGAATTCCCTGAGGCCTTGTTTCACCTTGTCACTGTATCAGACCTTTGGCCTTCCTCAGCATCGCGGGCAGTTCTTCAGTTTTGACCATAGAGCACAGCCTTTGGTAGTTGATCCTGAGGTGTGTGCTCCACATGTCCCAGCCAGCGAAGCCAGAGAGTGTCCAGCATAGTCTGCATGGACTGTAGGCCGGGGCTCTCAAGGGTTTCGTTATTAGTGATCCATTGGTACCAAGTAACTCCAAGGATTTTTCTAAGACAGCGGAGGTAGAAACCATTCAATCTCCGCTCCTGCTCGGAGTAAGTAACCCAGCTTTCACAGCCATAAAGGAGACTACTAAGGACCCAAGCCTGATAATAAGCAGACATCTTTGTGTTCAGGGTTAGCAGCTTGTGGTTCCAGCCACATGAGGCAAGTTTGTCAAAGGTAACAGAAGCTTTGGCGATTCTAGCATCAGGTTCCCTATCAAGGGTAAGTGAGCTGGTGAGAATTGAGCCGAGACAGCAGAAGTGATCCACGTTATCCAGAGCTTTGTTATTGACATGGATTTTAGGTGGAATGTTGTTACCTTGTGACATGACAACTGTTTCCTTGATACTGATTCCCAGGCCAAACTTGGCGCATGCCTCAGAGAACTTGTTCATCATAACCTGCAGTTCATCAGGTGAATTAGAGACGAATGCGGCAGCATCTGCGAAAAGCAGATACCAAATAGTAAGCAGGGTGACATGCCTTCTGCTCTGGAATCGTCTGATGTTAAACAAGCTGCCTTCCATCCCCAATTCAATTAGTTTGTCAGACTGATCATTTCCAAAGGTGCATTTAAGAAGAATAGAGAAGAAGATGCCCAAACCAGTGGGTGCTAAGATTTGCTTCATACCAGTATCAATACTAAACTGGGGTGATGATTCATTTTCATACTGGATAGTTGCCTTCATTCCCTCCTGGAACTCCTTGACTAGGGAGAGCACCTTTTGTGGACAGCCAATTTTCAACAGGATCTTATAGATGCATGTTGATGGTCTTTTGTAGGTCAATGAATGCTAAACACAGAGGTGCCTGTTCTCTGCTTTTTTCTTGCAACAAGCACAATGTGAAGGACATGTCAATCATGGAGCGTCCAGCTCTGAACCCACACTGGCTCTCCGGGTAGACTCTCTCATCAAGGTTTTAGATTCTTTTCAATAGGACCCTTGCAAGCACTTTGCTGACCATGCTGAGCAAAGACTGATCCCTTGATAGTTGTTAGTCTGCTCTGTCCCCTTTATTTTTGTAGAGTCATTATCTTTGCATCTTTCAGATCCTGGAGTATGTGGCTTTCTTCCCAACAGGCACAGAGAAGTGCATAGGTGTCACTAAACTTTCTCCTCCCTGCCTTTAGGAGTTCCGGAGGTATCTGATCATTACCTGCTGCTTTCCCAGATGCAATCTCTTTGATAGCCTTCACTGCATCTTCAGGAGCTGGTATTTGGCCCAGCTTCTGCATCGTTGGAAGCTGGGGATGGCAGCTAAGGCAGTATCCCCAATAATGGCATCCTTTGAGCAGAGCTCTTTGGCATGCCCAATCCATTGGTCAAGTTGTTTTTGCCTATCAATCAATATGGTTCTTTCCATAGGGAAAGAACAAGTCAAAAATTACTTAGACAAGTTACATGTCTTCAAATCACCATGGCCTGATGAAATGCATCCTAGAATACTCAAGGAATTAACTGAGGAGATATCTGAGCCATTAGCAATTATCTTTGAAAAGTCACGGAAGACGGGAGACATTCCAGAAGACTGGAAAAGGGCAAATAATGTGCCCATCTATAAAAAGGGAAATAAGGACAACCTGGGGAATTACAGACCAGTCAGCTTAACTTCTGTACCTTGAAAGATAATGGAGCAAATAATTAAGCAATCAATTTGCAAACACCTAGAAGATAATGAGGTGATAAGTAACAGTCAGCATGGATTTGTCAAGAACAAATTGTGTCAAACCAACCTGATAGCTTTCTTTGACAGGGTAACAAGCCTTGTGGATAGGGGGAAGTGGTAGATGTGGTATGTCTTGACTTTAGTAAGGCTTTTGATACTGTCTCGCATGACCACATAAACAAACTAGGGAAATGCAACCTAGATGGAGCTACTATAAGGTGGGTACATAACTGGTTGGAAAATCATTCCCAGAGAGTAGTTATAAGTGGTTCACAGTCATGCTGGAAGGGCATAACAAGTGGGGTCCCACAGGGATTGGTTCTGGGTCCGGTTTTGTTCAATAACGTCATCAGTGATTTAGATAATGGCATAGAGAGTAGACTTATTAAATTTGCGGATGATACCAAGCTGGGAGGGGTTGCAAGTGCTTTGGAGGATAGGATTAAAATTCAAAATGGTCTGGACAAACTGGAGAAATGGCACCATATTTCAGGAAAGATGTGGACAAATTGAAGAAAGTCCAGAGAAGAGCAACAAAAATGATTAAAGGTCTAGAAAACATGACCTATGAGGGAAGATTGAAAATATTGGGTTTGTTTGGGACCCTGGACTTCAGAAAAGCAGACTTTGACTCCCTCAGGGAACAGATGGGCAGGATCCCCTGGGAGAATAACATGAAGGGCAAAGGGGTCCAGGAGAGCTGGCTGTATTTTAAAGAATCCTTATTGCGGTTGCAGGAACAAACCATCCCGATGTGTAGAAAGAATAGTAAATATGGCAGGTGACCAACTTGGCTTAACAGTGAAATCCTTGCTGACCTTAAATGCAAAAAAGAAGCTTACAAGAAGTGGAAGATTGGACAAATGACCAGGGAGGAGTATAAAAATATCACTCAGGCATGCAAGAGTGAAATCAGGAAGGCCAAATCGCACTTGGAGTTGCAGCTAGCAAGAGATGTTAAGAGTAACAAGAAGGGTTTCTTCAGGTATGTTAGCAACAAGAAGAAAGTCAAGTAAGTGTGGGCCCCTTACTGAATGAGGGAGGCAACCTAGTGACAGAGGATGTGGAAAAAGCTAATGTACTCAATGCTTTTTTTGCCTCTGTCTTCATAAACAAGGTCAGCTCCCAGACTGCTGGACTGGGCAGTACAGTACGGGGAGGAGGTGACCAGCCCTCTGTGGAGAAAGAAGTGGTTCAGGACTATTTAGAAAAACTGGATGAGCACAAATCTATAGGGCCGGATGCGCTGCATCTGAGGGTGCTAAAGGAGTTGGCGGATGTGATTGCAGAGCCATTGGCCATCATCTTTGAAAACTCATGGCGATCGGGGGAGGTCCCAGATGACTGGAAAAAGGCTAATGTAGTGCCCATCTTTAAAAAAGGGAAGAAGGAGGATCTGGGAAACTACAGACCAGTCAGCCTCACCTCAGTCCCTGGAAAAATCATGGAGCAGGTCCTCAAGGAATCAATTATGAAACACTTAGAGGAGAGGAAAGTGATCAGGAACAGTCAGCATGGATTCACCAAGGGCAAGTCGTGCCTGACTAACCTAATTGCCTTCTATGAGGAGATAACTGGCTCTGTGGATGAGGGGAAAGCAGTGGATGTGTTATTCCTTGACTTTAGCAAAGCTTTTGATACGGTCTTTCACAGTATTCTTGCCACCAAGTTAAAGAAGTATGGGCTGGATGAATGGACTGTAAGGTGGATAGAAAGCTGGCTAGATCGTCGGATTCAACGGGTAGTGATCAATGGCTCCATGTCTAGTTGGCAACTGGTTTCAAGCGGAGTGCCCCAGGGGTCGGTCCTGGGGCCGGTTTTGTTTAATATCTTTATTAATGACCTGGAGAATGGTGTGGACTGCACTCTTAGCAAGTTTGCAGATGACACTAAACTGGGAGGCGTGGTAGATACACTGGAGGGTAGGGATCGGATACAGAGGGACCTAGACAAATTAGAGGATTGGGCCAAAAAAAACCTGATGAGGTTCAACAAGGACAAGTGCAGAGTCCTGCACTTAGGACGGAAGAATCCCATGCACTGCTACAGACTAGGGACCGAATGGCTAGGTAGCAGTTCTGCAAAAAAGGAACTAGGGGTCAGAGTGGACCAGAAGCTGGATATGAGTCAACAGTGTGCTCTCGTTGCCAAGAAGGCTAACGGCATTTTGGGCTGTATAAGTAGGGGTATTGCCAGCAGATCGAGGAACGTGATCGTTCCCCTTTATTCGACATTGGTGAGGCCTCATTTGGAGTACTGTGTCCAGTTTTGGGCGCCACACTACAAGAAGGATGTGGAAAAATTGGAAAGAGTCCAGCGGAGGGCAACAAAAATGATTAGGGGGCTGGAGCACATGACTTATGAGGAGAGGCTGAGGGAACTGGGATTGTTTAGTCTCCAAAAGAGAAGAATGAGGGGGGATTTGATAGCTGCTTTCAACTACCTGAAGGGGGGTTCCAAAGAGGATGGAGCTCGGCTGTTCTCAGTGGTGGCAGATGACAGAACAAGGAGCAATGATCTCAAGTTGCAGTGGGGGAGGTCTAGGTTGGATATTAGGAAACACTATTTCACTAGGAGGGTGGTTACCTAGGGAGGTGGTGGAATCTCCTTCCTTGGAGGTTTTTAAGGCCCGGCTTGACCACGCCCTGGCTGAGATGATTTCGTTGGGAATTGGTCCTGCTTTGAGCAGGGGGTTGGACTAATTGACCTCCTGAGGTCCCTTCCAACCCTAATATTCTATGATTCTAAATAAAGTTTCCGGTGGCAGAACACACTCTCTGAGGAGGAGTCTCAATATTTACTAATTGGGTAACTAAATAAGAATAAGGGCCCCTTTCTCCTAATACACTACAACCCCCTGGAATGGCCATCATATCAAGCCCTTCATAAAACCCATCCATCTTAAATTCAGATTCCCTAGGCTCAATTGTGGTAATGTTATATACTTCTATTTCTACTGATCCATTTGTTCTCCATTCAATTGTTCGCTCATATGACATGTCCTGAACCTTAAAAAATAAATTTTCCGAACAATACTTAGATAAATCACTAACATGTGAAGGCCTTGGCCATTGGGTTTCATCAGAATAGATAGTATTGTCTGTATCTGGGTATGTTACAGGAGTGGTAGTGGGAATGGAGGCAATGGCAGGGGTAGTGGTTGTGGCAATAAGGCGCTTTTGATATTCTTCATCTGAAAGCCAATTAGGGAGAGCAGTACATTCCCAGGGTACTTGTCCAACAGCGCACTGTGCAGCCCCCGGAAGAAACCCCGAATACCAAGTAGTACCACATTCCCAAGCAAAAAGTCCACAACTTCCTCCTTGCCAGTGTATAATACTCCATCTTTTCCACCAGGGCCACTTCTTAATGTCCTTTGTAGTCAGGAACTCCTGGGCCTTGGCAGGTTCAGCAGAGCGAGCGTTTCTTTTTCTTCTTTCCTGGAACCGTCGTAGTTCAGAATCATACGGGGAGAGGTTACCAGCACATCACCCTGCAGAGCTCTGGTTTCTTTAGCAAATGCTGAAGACATGATGATTTCATCGGTGGACAAGGGAAAGGTTACTAGCACTTCACCTTGTCCTTTTCTCCCGCCGTTCAGGAGGAGGAAAAGAAGTACCAGAAGGAGAAACAGGCTGATCAGCAATTGGTGTAGAATCATTTTGAGGCGGAGGGGTCTTTTTGCAGTGAGAAGCATGGGTCCAAGCAGTCAGTCCTTGGCACTTCACAGCGGTGTTGGTGGTCAGCTGGACCTGGGAAGGGCCTTTCCAGCATGGAGCCAAAGCAGTCTTTCACTGGTGGATCTGTATGTAGACCCAATCTCCTGATTCTAAGGAGTGACAGGGCTGCTTAGGGTTCTTGGGTAATGCTTCTCTCACCTGCAACTAAAGAGACTTAACACATTTCATTAGTGCCTGACAGTAATGAAGCATTATATCATCCATCAAATGAATGTCCATCTGAGCAAGGGCCAGTGGGGGCGCCACTAAAGTCGCATCGGGCACCCTGTCAAAATCTCCTGTGGGCTAAATCCAGTCTTTCGGTTGGGAGTGGCCCTCATGCTCATCAAGGCTAACAGCAAGGCATCTGCCATTTGAGGTTTGTCTCTGCACAAATCTTAGCCAGTTTGTTTTTCAGAATCCCATTGTGACATTCCACTGTCCCAGCAGATTGTGGATGGCGAGGGCAGTGGAGATTGTAAAAGAATTATGTGCAGCCTTGCAGATTCAACACAATCTGTCCAGTAAAATGAGTGCCACAGTCACTGTTGATACACACAGGTATACCAAACCTTGGTACAAAGTCTTTGAGGAAAATTTTCACAACAGACTTAGCATCTGTCCTCCTGCAGGGGAAGGCCTTAACCCAGCTTGAAAAAAACATCAACTAATACTAATACATATTCATAATTACAACATCTGAATATTTACAAAAGGCCCCCACGGAGGGGGATGGGCTGCTTGTGTGGTTTTAACAGCTTTACCAACATTGTGTTGCTGGCAGATTGTACATTGTTGGCAGTAGTGCTGGGCCACAGAAGGAAAACCCGGTGCATACCAATCGCCTCCAACTGCAGTAAGCATCCCCCCTTTGCTCACATGCACCACCCTATGGTGCACATGAGCAAGATAGGGCAGAAGCACTCTCGGCGCAACTGGGTGGTCGTCCCGGAAACGCCAAAGGTAATCAGGGTGTAAAGTGCACCCAGCAACACTCCAAGACTTTTCGGTCTCTGGTGCCATCTCCTGGATCCTAGCAAGGGAAGCCAGTGAAGGTTGCTCAATTAAAGCAAAAGCACACTCAGCCTTAGGGGTAGAAAGGGCCGCATCCTTGGCCCCTGAATCAGCCAAAGCATTTCCACGAGTAACTTCATCATGAGGGGTTCGATGAGCAAGGCATTTGACAATAGCAACAGCTTTTGGCAACAAAAAGGAATCCAAAAGAGCAGATACATACTGACTATTCTTAATAGGGGAACCAGAGGATGTGAGAAACCCTCTGTATTTCCAAAGTTTACCATAATCATGAGCCACTCCAAAAGCACAGAGAGAGTCAGTATAAATAGTAACAGTTTGATCCTGTGCCAAAATACATGTCCGTGTCAAGGCTATAAGCTCAGCCACCTTGTTGACGTCACTAGGCCTCACCCTAGGTAACTTGGGAGGGTGGAAGGCCACTAAGTGTCAATGAAGCCTTCCTGCACTAGGCCTAAGTGAACCAAACTCTATCCTTCCATGTTTAAACTCTAATCAACCTCAAAAGCCAGGTGCAATTGGAATATGTAAGCAACCAGTTATCTGTGTGCAACCCCCTGCTCAAGCAGTAATAATGAGTCCTGCATGTTTCTGGCTGAAGGGAAAAAGGACAAGATAACGGTTTAAAGAAGTTACTAACAAGCTAGGCTTATAGCTGCCAAGAATGACTTAACTATTACCAGGGATGGGAGGGGTAGAGGGAGGAATGGGGGGGAGAAAGGGAGGGCTAGAGCGGAAAGGGGGGGGTGAGGCTTAACTGCAAAATGTATAAAAGAAGAAAAACTGTTCCTGTTAATGTGCTTGATCTGAGATGTGCCTGTCTCCTTGCACCGCTTTGGGATCCCAAATAAACTTTGTTTGCTTCTCCCCCTGGTGTGTTTATTGGCGCGAAGCACACCGGGCAACGGACCCGCTGTTGCTTTGCCTCGGGCACTCTGTGCTGGCAACAGTTTTGGCGCCCAACGTGGGGCTCGAGGCTGAAATTTAGCCTTGCCCGGACCCCTCTCGGAGGTCGACAGATTGCGGCGACGACCGACGCCCAGCGCGCACTGGTGACTTTACCAGGGGCCTCGGCGAAGACGTGGTTTGGTCGACCCCGGAGGGCACAACGGTGCAACGCGCTCGAGTAGTGGAGAAGCAGCTGCGGGCGACGGTGGGGAACCGGTCCCGTGGATAGGGCGACGGTGCAGAACCGGACCCTTGGATAAGGTAGGAACAGTCCAGTGGGGACTTTATCTGTCTTGACCTGGGGACGCCCAGTGTCTACCTGTTATGACCTGGGGACGCCCAGTGTCTCCCTATGGGGCAGGGACAGAGTATGGCAGGCAGGGTAAGGTGTACACCCTTGGAATGCATTCTGGTGAATTGGAAAGTGTTTGGATCGGATCCGTTGATTAAAAGTAAACTGAAAAGGTTCTGTACAGTAGACTGGCCTCAATATCAGCTAGAAGACCAGGAAAGGTGGCCACCGGAAGGATCACTTAATTATAACACGATCCTTCAATTACTTCTGTTTTGTCAGCAAATGGGTAAATGGAATGAACATATGTATGTACAGTTGTTTATGTTGCTAAGAGATAGGTTAGATATTTTGCAAAAGTGTAATTTGACTCCGACAGGTTCGGTAGTAGCTACTGTTAGTCCCCAGAACACCCCCACAGCTGTAATGGCAGGTCCGGTGTCCCCTTCGGCTATCACACCCCCACCATATAAAGACAAGGTGTCTCAGGTCCCAGAGATTGCCCCCTCGGTGGAATTTTATCCGTTGATCACTGAGACCGTGGTGTCCAGACATGGCTCAGATAGGAATCAGGCCACTACTATGCAGGTTTACACCCATGTGCCTTTTAACCCGGTGGACCTAGCAGCCTTTAAGGTACAGGCAGGGGAATTCTCTACGAACCCAAGCAAGTTTATCTCGGTCTTTGAAGGGTGCCTGGCTAGCTGTAAGCCTGACTGGGATGATTGTAATGTCCTTATGCGGACCCTGCTGTCTGAGGTGGAGCGTAATCAGGTTGTGTCTAAAGAAAAGGAAAAGAGGCAAGCGAAAATGATGGTTGCAGCAGTACAGGCTGGTGGCAGGGGAAAATTCCAGGAAGGTGGAAGGGGCCGGGGAATGAGAGGACGTGGGCGCCCTGGCTCACAGGAAAGGCGTCTGGGTCGCAACCAGTGTGCCATATGCCGGAAGGAGGGACATTGGAAAAATGAGTGCCCCGAAAGAGAAGGTACTCCTATGATGGCAGCGGAGGATCAAGAATAGGGGTGTCAGGGAAGATGGACTATCCTGCCCCTGGAACTCCAAGTAAAAATGCGGGTGGGAGATTCGGACATAGACTTTTTAATAGACTCTGGAGCTGCACGAACCGCCGTAAACCAACCCCTGCAGCTGCCTGTGTCAGAGTCCCTCACTGTGGTGGGTGCCACAGGGAAAGGAACCAAGTGCCCAGTATATGCCCCAGCGGAATGTGCTTTGGGAAACAGAACTCTATCTCACAAACTGGTTTACCTCCCCGATTGTCCAACACTTCTACTAGGACGGGACCTGCTTTGTTGCTTAGGAGCCACCCTGCATTTCACCCAAGATGAAATAAACCTCACCTTACCTGCAGAGAATGCCTGGATAATGACCCTTGCAATTGAGCCCTCAGACATGCAAGCCCCAGAGTGGAGCAAGTGGGAAGACAAAAGGAGGGTTAAAAAGCAGCTTTGCTGGACAGTGTTGGCCCAGGGATTTAAAAATTCCCCCACTATGTTCGGCCAGGCCCTGGCCAGAAACTTGGAGGAGTGGGACAATGAGGACAGGGTCCTCCTCCTGCAATATGTGGATGACTTGTTGATTGCTGCTGTGGGTCTCACCCCTTGTCTTAAAGCCACTGTGAGCCTCCTGAACTTTGTTGGACTCCTCAAAAGTGGGTGTGCTCGTCCTGGTTTGTTGCTCCAAAGCTCTGTATAGAAGTTATTTTACTGGAAGAGTTCATAATGGCAATGTGTATGTGTTCATTGTTGGGAAAAGGTGTATGAGTGAAGAATGGAAGTTTCCTTTGTAAGTTAAAAGAAGCCAAGAAGGAGAGAAGGAAAAAGAACAGAACGAGTTAACTGAGGAAAAAAATACAGCTAGCAAGCTCAGTCCAAAGATAAGATGCTGGCACCATCCAAGGACACTGCCCAGAGCTAAGACTTGGCCGACAGCCAAGAAAAGGGGGGGCCTGAATGTGCCCAAGCAACTATGAGATCTGCAAAACACTGCCAGGCATTAATGAAATGTGTTAGGTTTCTTTTCTCACAGATAAAAGAAGTGCTACCCAAAGACCCTAGCAGCCCTGCCATTCATTGAAACAAGGAGACTGAGTCTACGTAAAGTCCATCAACAAAAAACTGCTTTGGCTCCACACTGGAAAGGCCCTTTCCAAGTCCTGTTAACCACCAACACCGCTGTGAAGTACCAAGGACTGCCCACCTGGACCCAGGCTTCTCACTGTAAAAAGACCCCTCCACCTCGGGAGGACTCTCCGACTGATGATAAGCCTATTTAAAGACAGGGTGATGTGCTAGTAACCTCTCCCCTGTATGATGCTGAACCACACTGTTTCAGGAAAAGAGAAGAAGGAACACTTGCTTCATTGAAACCACAAAGTCCAGGAATTCCTGACTACAAAAGACATTAAGAACTGATCCTGGTGAAGAAACAAAGAATTATACGCTGGCAGGGAGGCTCTTAGACCTCTGGCCTCTCAGGTACAGGCTGAATGTCTAGTCTGCCAAAAGAACAACCCTCAACCAGGAGTTTCAGTGCCACCAGCCACTCTGGAACCTACCCCAGGCCCAGGGCTGGTTTGGCAAATAGACTTTACTGAGTTCCCCCGGACCCAAGGATTCAAATACCTTTTCGTCTTGGTGGATCGATTCAGCGGATGGCCTGAAGCCTTCTCACGCCATAACAACACTGCCAAGACAGTGGCTCTGAAATTTGTCAAGGAGATCATTCCCCGCTTCGGACTCCCCCAGTGAATGTAATCTGACAACGGAACACACTTCACATCCCAAGTCATTCAAAAGATATCGGATGCCCTGCAAATCCCCTGGAAGCTGCACACTCCATGGTGACCGCAGGCCAGTGGAGTAGTGGAATGCACAAATCAGACACTTAAGCGGCACCTCTCAAAGGTCTGCAAAGAGGCTTCCCTTAAGTGGCCTGATGCCTTACCCCTTGTTTTGCTCCACATGCACTCTCTCCCAAAGGGCAGGTTAGGGCTCAGTCCCTTCGAGATTATGTTTGGAAGGGCATGGCCTATGAACGGTACATCGGTTCTGGCAGGGAAGTGGGAAATGGGGTGTGGCTTTTTATCTCAGTATATGTGCTCTCTGTCTGCTGTTCTCTGTTCTCTCCACAGGTATAGCAGAGATTTGCAGCCTCTCCTGCTGGATGCCCCTGTCCATTCCTTGCAGCCAGGTGATTCCGTTCTCGTTTGGACCTGGAAGGACAAGCCTCCCCAAAAGAAGTGGAAGGGACCCCACACCGTCCTGCTGGTCTCCCACACAGCAGCAAAGGTCAAGGGACACAAGAACTGGATTCAATCACTCCCGTCTGAAGGCAGTGCCCGCTCCTGAACGGTGGACCGTCCAGCCTACGGAAAAAGACTACCAGTGATGACCTGGGACTTAAACTGTTATTCAAAAAAACAATAAGATCTGCTGGGAATGGCCTGTGGTCTCTTTGGACAGTCGCAGCGCACTCCCCGTGAAAACTCTAAGCGTTGGTTGTGTTTACTCTCACAGGGCCGGCCTAACCTGGTGGCCTGGTCCTTTTGTTTTTAATCTGCCTACTATTGGTAATTGATATTTTGTGGGTATTTGGGGAATTGTAATTGTTAGGCCCTAGGGTCACCTGCCCAGCATGAGTTCAGGTCCAGGGTCTGCCACAGTGGTACTCTTTGCCATAGGGACACTCCTTTCGTTACCTCCCGTTCCCCCCAGGCACATGTGGGATGGAAAGGGATCCCTACTAACTTGGAAACAAACACATATGAGTCCTTGAAGGTTTGCTTTGCCCAAGAGTTTAACCTCTCTAACTGCTGAGTATGCTCCCAAGTCCCGCACCACGCAGCAGGGTTACCCTGAAGGGTAGTTCCCCAAAATTGGTCAGATATCTGTTGGGGATGGTTCAGTAGGGGAAGAAATACCTCGGGTACCCCCTTGTCACAAAACTGTACCATTGAATACCAGTATGCATTAAGGGACAACCCCTGGCCGCCCCAGGCAGCGTAAATCTTTGTATGCCACCTCAGAGCCCATTAAGGAAGAAGACAGGTTGGGTATAATCCTCCTCCCATCCTATGGGGTGGAACGGCTAACCCAATTTTATCATAGGCTGTCTGTGTTTCTCACCACATTCGCCAATGAAACCTTGGCCATAGAGAAGAGCCTTAACTCAGAGCTATACCAGCTCCGGTTGCTGTCCCTGCAAAACAGACAGGCCTTAAATTATGTTTTAGCCTCCCAGGGCGGGGTGTGTGCCCTTATTGGGAATAAATGTTGTACTTATGTCCCGGAAAACTCACAGGATATTAACAAGCACGTCCTGTCGGCCAAACAGGCTTTCAAGCAGTAGAAGGCCCAGGAAAGGAAACCCACAGTTTTCAATTCCCTTTGAAGTTGGTTGCCCAACCTAGGAGGACTGGGGGGTGGCCTTGTGCGTCTCCTCCTCACTGGTGTGGTACTGTGCCTGGTCACCCTCCTCCTAATTGCTTGTTTTAAAATGCTCCTCCGTAAGCTTTGTGCCCCCCCGTTCCTCAAAAATCCCGGCATACCCTCTCATTGAAAACCCCAGCTTCATAGCACTTAATCATAACTTGTCCACAGAATATGAAAAAACTCAGCCAAAAGCTTGTTGAGTATTCTCAAAGGAGGGAGTTGTTGACGTCACTAGGCCTCACCCTAGGTAACTTGGGAGGGTGGAAGGCCACTAAGTGTCAATGAAGCCTTCCTGCACTAGGCCTAAGTGAACCAAACTCTATCCTTCCATGTTTAAACTCTAATCAACCTCAAAAGCCAGGTGCAATTGGAATATGTAAGCAACCAGTTATCTGTGTGCAACCCCCTGCTCAAGCAGTAATAATGAGTCCTGCATGTTTCTGGCTGAAGGGAAAAAGGACAAGATAACGGTTTAAAGAAGTTACTAACAAGCTAGGCTTATAGCTGCCAAGAATGACTTAACTATTACCAGGGATGGGAGGGGTAGAGGGAGGAATGGGGGGGAGAAAGGGAGGGCTAGAGCGGAAAGGGGGGGGTGAGGCTTAACTGCAAAATGTATAAAAGAAGAAAAACTGTTCCTGTTAATGTGCTTGATCTGAGATGTGCCTGTCTCCTTGCACCGCTTTGGGATCCCAAATAAACTTTGTTTGCTTCTCCCCCTGGTGTGTTTATTGGCGCGAAGCACACCGGGCAACGGACCCGCTGTTGCTTTGCCTCGGGCACTCTGTGCTGGCAACAACCTGAGCTGAAAAGACCGAGGGAAGGAAGGCACTTTCAACAACAGAATATAAAGAACAGACAGCATAACCAGCAACCAATTTTCCCTCAGAATTTTGCAAACAGGAACCATCCACAAAATAAATAAGGGCAGGATTCTGCAAAGGCACATCAGTGAGATTTTCCCTTGGGCGGGTAAGAAGAGAAGTAACAGGCCTTGTCTACACTACGAGAGTAGTTCGATTTTACTTGCATCGAATTTTTGTAATCGATATTGCAAAGTCGAACGTGTGTGTCCACACTAAGGACAGTAATTCGACTTTGTGCGTCCACACTAACGGAGAAAGCGTCGACATTCGAAGCGGTGCACTGTGGTCAGCTATCCCACAGTTCCCGCAGTCCCCTCTGCCCATTGGAATTCTGGGTGTAGCCGGCAATGCCTTCTGGGTAACAAAATGAGTCGAGGGTGCTTTTGGGAAACTGTCGTCATCCGTCCATCACTCCCGCCCTCCCTCCCTGAAAGCGCCGGCGGGAAAACAGTTCGCGCGCTTTTCCAGTCATTGACAGCGCGGACGCCACTGTACTCCGAGCATGGAGCCCGCTGCGACCATCGCTGCAGTTGTGGCCGCTCTCAACGTCTCGCAGCTTATCATAAAGGTTTCCCTGAGGCAGGTGCAGAAAAGTCAGGCGAGGAGGCTACGGCATCGCGGTGATGTCCTGAAGTCTGAGAGTAGCACAGACCTGTCAGAAAGCAGGGGACCCAGCGCCGAGGACATCACAGTGGCAATGGGTCATGTTGATGCCGTGGAACGGCGATTCTGGGCACGGGAAACAAGCACTGAGTGGTGGGACCGCATAGTGCTGCAGGTCTGGGATGAATCCCAGTGGCTGCGAAACTTTCGCATGCGGAAGGGAACTTTCCTGGAACTTTGTGAGTTGCTGTCCCCTGCCCTGAAGCGCAGTGACACCCGGTTGCGAGCTGCACTGAGTGTACAGAAGCGAGTGGCCATAGCCCTCTGGAAGCTTGCAACGCCAGACAGCTACCGGTCAGTCGCGAACCAGTTTGGGGTGGGCAAATCTACCGTGGGGGTTGTTGTGATGCAAGTAGCGAAGGCAATCGTTGATGTACTGCTGCCAAAGGTAGTGACCCTGGGAAACGTAGAGGCGATCATAGATGGTTTCGCAGCGATGGGATTCCCAAACTGCGGTGGGGCCATAGATGGAACTCACATCCCTATCCTGGCACCGGACCACCAGGCCACCCAGTACATTAACCGAAAGGGCTACTTTTCCATGGTGCTGCAAGCACTGGTGGACCACAGGGGACGTTTTACCAACATCTACGTGGGATGGCCAGGCAAGGTTCATGACGCTCGTGTTTTCAGGAACTCTGGTCTGTTTAGACGGCTGCAACAAGGTATTTACTTCCCGGACCACAAAATAACTGTTGGGGATGTGGAGATGCCTATAGTCATCCTCGGGGACCCAGCCTACCCGCTAATGCCCTGGCTCATGAAGCCCTATACTGGCGCCCTGGACACTGAAAAAGAACTCTTCAACTACCGGCTGAGCAAGTGCAGAATGGTGGTGGAGTGTGCTTTTGGCCGTCTCAAGGGGAGATGGAGAAGCTTACTGACTCGCTGTGATCTCAGCGAAACCAATATCCCCATTGTTATAGCAGCTTGCTGTGTGCTCCACAATCTCTGTGAGAGCAAGGGGGAGACCTTTATGGCGGGGTGGGAGGTTGAGGAAAATAGCCTGGCTGGTGATTACTCACAGCCAGACAGCCGGGCGATTAGAAGAGACCAGCGGGAAGCGCTGTGCATCCGGGAGGCTTTGAAAGCAAAGTTCCTGAGTGAGCAGGGTAACCTGTGACTTTATAGTTTGTGTACTGAGAAGCTAAACCTGCCCCCGTTTCTTTACCCAGGTAATGTTGACTATCCTATCCAGTTACATACCCCCTTCACCCCCCCTCCAACACACGTGTCGAAATAAAAATAGTTCTACTTTGTTAAAGCACACCGTTTTCTTTAATACTGTTTTCGCGGGAATTTTTTAAAACTGGGACGCAGACTGTGGTGCGGAGCGGGTGTAGTGTTGTGACGCGAATGCAGCTTCTAAACTCAAGGATTGACAGGCTCCGCTGCGGTGGGATGCTTGTTTCAACGGAGCCTGTCACCCCTCCTGATCGGGACTGTGTGTATGGGGGGTCTATTTGACTTTGTGGCAGGGGGAGGACGGTTACAGATCCCCTGCTGTGTGGCTCTGTGATCCTGCCTAAGGACCGGCGCTCAAGATCTGTAACTGCCCTCCCCCGCCACAAAGTCACAGAGCAACCCCCCCCCCCAACATAACATGAAAACAACCTCCCAGACTAACCGGGGTAACTAGTCACTGCAATACTGCACTGTGTATGTGCCCTGCTGCTGTGCCTGCCCCCGACTATGTACCCTGCCAAAGGAGACTGTCCTGTCCAATTACCAACCCCCTTTCCCCTCCTCCTCCAAAAGAACATGATTGAAACAGTAGTTAACAGAAACGAATTTTTTATTATCAACTACACATGGCATTGGGAGGTGAAACTTGGACGTGGGCTTCTGTCAGGCGGGAAGGAAAGAACTTTTCAAATTTTGGGAAATGAGAGCCTTCTGCTACTAGAGCTCTCTGCAGGGGTGGAGTGAGACTTAGCAGGGACTCTGCCGCCTCTCCTTCTTTGCACTTTGGGTGAGGTGGGTATGGGACTTGGTGGCGGGGGATGGCGGTTACAGATGGACTGCAGCGGGGCTCTGTCCTCCTGCCTCCGTTCCTGCAGAACATCCACAAGGCGCCGGAGTGTGTCCGTTTGCTCCCTCAGTAGTCCAAGCAGCGTTTGAGTCGCCTGCTGGTCTTCCTGCCGCCACCTCTCCTCCCGATCCATGTTGGCTTGGTGCATTCGGGTCAAGTTCTCCCGCCACTGGGTCTGCTGTGCTGCCTGGGCTTGGGAACAGGCCATAAGCTCAGAGAACATGTCCTCCCGTGTCCTCTTCTTCCTACGCCTAATCCGCGCTAGCCTCTGGGAGTGTGATTCCAGGCTAGGTTGTGAGACAGTCGCAGACGGGGCTGTGGAAATGGGAAAAAGGGAGTGAATTCCTAAGAAAGATAAATGTAGTTGTGAACAAAGAACATAGTCTTTCTCTGTGAACAAGACCATGCACAGCACCTTTCACATGCGCACTCAGCACAAGGTCGAATTCTCGGCCTTCGCATTCAGTGCCTGGGGTCTTGAACAGCACATTTGAGAAGCGAGGCAGCACAACGGAATTTCTGTTGCAGGCAGACATGGTAAGCCGTACACTTGTGGCAGTTTAAAACTTTTATATTACCACTGGCCTCATTTCACATTTAAATCAATGTCAGTCCCTGCTGCCAGCAATCCGGCAAGCGGGAACTCTGCCCCTGTCCCACCCCCTCGCGGCTGTCCCCGGGAACGATCCCTTTCGGCTGCCCCTCTCCCGCCTCCACCGCGTGGCTGCAAACCAGCGGTTACAGTTCTGTAAAGGAATGGGAAAGCAGTCCCAACACTAACATTCCCCTACCTAATTAAAAGCAGGTCACCATGGCCGACATCACCCTGATGAGGATCTCCGAGAGCGACAAAGAGAGAATGCTCCGGGAAAGCCTCCAAAGACCAGGGCCGTATGCCGCCCTGCTGTGCAGAGCAATGATCCCGGAGTACTTGATAATCTCGTGGCGCGGCAACGTGTCGTACTTCGGAGGACCCAATAAGGCCGCTCTCCCCAAGAACCTCATGCAACGGCTTTCAAGTTACCTCCAGGAGAGCTTCATCGAGATGTCCCAGGAGGATTACTGCTCTATCCCCGGACACATAGACCGCATTTTACTGTAGCTGCAGTAGCAGGGAATAAACAGTAGAGCGGCTTGTGCAGGACAATCACTGAAAACCGGACATTGCTAGATTTCTTTTCAAAACTTGCACTGCCCCTTACTAAACCGTTAAGCGCCTAGGGCACACTAATCATGAACAACCCATTCTTTTAATTGTTAATATTCCTGTTTTGTTAAAAATAAATGTTTAGATGTTTACAACACTTACTGGCTGATCCTTCACCAGATTCTGTGTCCGGGGTAACGGCTCGGGACGCTTCGTAGGGGATCTCTGTAAGGGTGATGAAGAGATCCTGGCTGTCGGGGAAATCAGCGTTGTGAGAGCTGCCGACTGCCTCGCCCTCCTCATCTCCTTCCTCATCTTCCCCGTCCCCTAACATGTCCGAGGAACCGGCCGTGGACAGTATCCCATCCTCAGAGTCCACGGTCACTGGTGGGGTAGTGGTGGCGGCCGCACCGAGGATGGAATGCAGTGCCTCGTAGAAACGGGATGTCTGGGGATGGGATCCGGAGCGTCCGTTTGCCTCTTTGGTCTTCTGGTAGCCTTGTCTCAGCTCCTTGATTTTCACGCGGCACTGCGTTGCATCCTGGCTGTATCCTCTCTCTGCCATGTCTTTAGAGATCTTCTCGTAGATCTTTGCATTCCTTCTTTTGGATCGCAGCTCAGAAAGCACGGACTCATCGCCCCACACAGCGATGAGATCCAAGACTTCCCGATCAGTCCATGCTGGGGCTCTCTTTCTATTCACAGACTGCACGGCCATCACTGCTGGAGAGCTCTGCATCGTTGCCAGTGCTGCTGTGCTCGCCACGATGTCCAGACAGGAAATGAGATTCAAACTGGCCAGACAGGAAAAGGAATTCCAATTCAAATTTTCCCGGGGCTTTTCCTGTGTGGCTGGTCAGAGCATCCGAGCTCGCACTGCTGTCCAGAGCGTCAACAGAGTGGTGCACTGTGGGATAGCTCCCGGAGCTATTAGCGTCGATTTCCATCCACACCTAGCCTAATTCGACATGGCCATGTCGAATTTAGCGCTACTCCCCTCGTCGGGGAGGAGTACAGAAGTCGAATTAAAGAGACCTCTATGTCGAACTAAATAGCATCGCAGTGTGGACGGGTGCAGGGTTAATTCGATGTAACGGCGCTAACTTCGACATAAACGCCTAGTGTAGACCAGGCCACAGACACACAATCATGAGGCTCTCCATCCTGAGGCACCGGTAACAGGGAAGCAGGGTTCAGAATGGGGCAACGGGCCAAGGTAATATGAAACAAAGATAGCAGAATAAGCTCATACTTGGTAAGTCGAGAAGTAGGCAAATGCTGCCTCTTAGATTTGAGCAAAAGAGCTGCTACAGCATGAGGCACCGAGACTGTTAAGGATGAGCCCAAAACAATGGATTCAGATAATTGTACAGCTAAGGCAGTTGCAGCAACTGCATGAAGGCAGGGTGGAAAGCCAGTTGCCACTGGATCCAGCGCAGAGCTATAATAAGCAAGTGGACGGTGTTTATCCCCAGGTTTTTGTGTTAACACAGCCAAAGCAAATCCATTGCGCTCATGACAGAAAAGAATAAATGGTTTAGCATAATCAGAGAGTCCAAGAGCTTGTTTAATAGTTACAAAGGCTTGTTCTGCCTCCTGGGACCACAAGAGTGGCTCAGGGGTGTCTGTTTTAGTTAAATCCTGAAGTGGTTTGATGATTGTTGCATAACCCAAAATCCACTGCCTGCAATATCCAGTCATGCCAAGGAAGGTTCGCATTTGAGAGATAGTAACAAGCCTAGGCATTTTAGAATAGCTGTAATACGAGAATCTGACAAATGACGAGAGCCAGATGAAATATCATGACCTAGGTAATGTACTCTAGGTTGGCACAACTGAAGCTTTTCCCAGGAGGCCTTTTAAAGCAAGAGCAGTTAAAAGAACCACAGTATCAGTTTTACAAGATTCAAAGGAAGGAGACGCAAGCAAAAGATCATCCACATATTGTATGAGAACAAGTATCACGGGGTAGCCATGTTAGTCTGTATCTACAAAAACAACAAGAAGTCTGGTGGCACCTTAAAGATTAACAGATTTATTTGGGCATAAGCTTTCGTGGGTAAAAACCTCACTTCTTCAGATGCATAGAGTGAAAGTTACAGATGCAGGCATTATATACTGACACATGGAGAGAAGGGAGTTACTTCGCAAGTGGAGAACCAGTGTTGACAGGGCCAATTCAATCAGGGTGGATGTAGTCCACTCCCAATAATAGATGAGGAGGTGTCAATTCCAGGAGAGGAAAAGCTGCTTCTGTAATGAACCAGCCACTCCCAGTCCCTATTCAAGCCCAGATTAATAGTGTTAAATTTGCAAATGAATTTTAGTTCTGCTGTTTCTCTTTGAAGTCTGTTTCTGAAGTTTTTTTGTTCAATGATAGTGACTTTTAAATCTGTAATAAAATGACCAGGGAGATTGAAGTGTTCACTTACTGGCTTTTGTATGTTACCATTCCTGATGTCCGATTTGTGTCCATTTATTCTTTTGCGGAGGGACTGTCCGGTTTGGCTAATGTACATAGCAGAGGGGCATTGCTGGCACATGATGGCATATATAACATTAGTAGATGTGCAGGTGAATGAGCCCTTGATGGTGTGGCTGATGTGGTTGGGTCCTCTGATGGTGTCGCCAGAGTAGATATGGGGACAGAGTAGGCAACGAGGTTTGCTACAGGGATTGGTTCCTGGGTTGGTGTTTCTGTAGTGTGGTGTGTAGTTGCTGGTGAGTATTTGCTTCAGGTTGGGGGGTTGTCTGTAAGCGAGGACTGGCCTGCCTCCCAAGGTCTGTGAGAGTGAGGGATCATTTTCCAGGATAGGTTGTAGATCATGGATAATGCGCTGGAGAGGTTTTAGCTGGGGGCTGTATGTGATGGCCAGTGGTGTTCTGTTATTGTCCTTGTTGGGCTTGTCCAGTAGTAGGTGATTTCTGGGTACCCATCTTGCTCTGTCAATCTGTTTCCTCACTTCCCCAGATGGGTATTGTAGTTTTAAGAATGCTTGATAAAGATCTTGTAGGTGTTTGTCTCTATCTGAGGGGTTGGAGCAAATTCAGTTGTATCTTAGGGCTTGGCTGTAGACAATGGATCGTGTGATGTGTCTTGGATGGAAGCTGGAGGCATGTAGGTACGTATAGCGGTCAGTAGGTTTCCGGTATAGGGTGGTGTTTATGTGACCATCACTTATTTGCACTGTAGTGTCCAGGAAGTGGATCTCTTGTGTGGACTGGTCCAGGCTGAGGTTGATGGTGGGGTGGAAATTGTTGAAGTCCAGGTGGAATTCTTCAAGGGCCTCCTTTCCGTGGGTCCATATGATGAAGATGTCATCAATGTAGCACAAGTAGAGGAGGGGCACTAGGGGACAAGAGCTGAGGAAGCATTGTTCTAAGTCAGCCATAAAAATGTTGGCATACTGTGGGGCCATGCGGGTACCCATAGCAGTGCCACTGACTTGAAGGTATAAGTTGTCCCCCAATCTGAAGTGGTTGTGGGTGAGGATAAAGTCACAAAGCTCAGCCACCAGGCGTGCTGTAGCCTCATCAGGGATGCTGTTCCTGACAGCTTGTAGTCCATCCTCATGTGGAATATTGGTGTAAAGTGCTTCTACATCCATGGTGGCCAGGATGGTGTTTTCAGGAAGAACACCAATACATTGTAGTTTCCTCAGAAAGTCGGTGGTGTCTCGAAGATAGCTGGGAGTGCTGGTAGCGTAGGGTCTGAGGAGAGAGTCCAAATAGCCAGATAATCCTGCTGTAAGAGTGCCAATGCCTGAGATGATGGGGCGTCCAGGGTTTCCGGGTTTATGGATCTTGGGTAGCAGATAGAATACTCCTGGTCGGGGTTCTGGGGGTGTGTCCATGTAGATTTGTTCCCGTACTGTAGCTGGGAATTTCTTGAGCAGATGGTGTAGTTTCTTTTGGTATTCCTCAGTGGGATCAGAGGATAGTGGCCTGTAGAATGTGGTCTTGGAGAGTTGCCTGGCAGCCTCCTGTTCATAATCCGACCTTTTCATTATGACTACAGCACCTCCTTTGTTGGCCCCTTTGATGATAATGTCAGAGTTGTTTCTGAGGCTGTGGATGGCATTGTGTTCTGTACGGCTGAGGTTATGGGACAAGTGATGTTGTTTGTCCACAATTTCACCCTGTGCACGTCTGCGGAAACACTCTATGTAGAGGTCCAGTCTGTCATTTCGACTGTCAGGAGGAGTCCACGCAGAGTCCTTCTTCTTGTAGTGTTGGTAGGAGGGTTCCTGTGGGTCAGTGCACTGTTCAGTGGTGCATTGAAAATATTCCTTGAGTCGGAGATGACAAAAGTAGGCTTCCAGATCACCGCAGAACAGATTTTCCTGGAAAGACCACATCATTCAGATCCTTTTTCAGGATCTGAGAAAACAGGGAGGGTGATTCCGTATACCCTTGAGGTAACCGAGTCCAGGTATATTGGCGTCCCTTGTAGGTAAAGGCCGAGATCATCCTCAGGAAATGTGTCTGCGGCAGAGAACATTCCTTCTGGAGAGGAAACCCAACCACTATCCTATCTTCCTCAAGGGTCGGGGGCTGTTCCCGATGCCACCAGCACTACCACCTTGTCCCCCATCTCTAACCAGAGTCACCAGAGCCAGTCATCAGTAGTCCAGGCTCCCTTAAGACAACTGCCTGGGAATGGGAATAATTTGGTAATTGTGCATGCCCCTTGGACACCGGGCGATCTTAGAAATCTGGTCAAGGAATTCCCTAATATGAGGGAGGAGCCAGAAAAATTTAGAGAAGAACTCCAGACAGTGATTCAGTGTTATAATCCATGTTTATCTTTGTTCAGCTTTCTTTTCTATTCCCATTCACCCCGATAGCCAATATTTATTTGGGGCCAGGTATTCTGGGGTCCCACACAGAGTCCAGGTTCAGTCTTTCACCTGCTTGGCAAAACCAAAATCTGTCACCTGGAGCCGAAACACAGAGAGGGGATTCAGCCCAGAGGCTGTGACAGCAGGAGGGGAAGGGGAGGGAGCAGATGATTGATGTATTCTGGCCGTGTTACATTTCTGGGGGTGTCTTCGCTTTGGGAAGGGGATGGCAGCAGAGAGAGACTTGGGCAGGGAGAAGATCACTGCAGGGAGCCAGGAGCTAGCACTGGGATAGGGAAGGAAAGGAGTGGGAGAGGGGCAACAGCATCACCTTGATGTGGCACTGCTGGTCTATCAGGAGATTCTCTGGCTTCAGGTCTCGGTAGATGAGATCCAGCGCGTGCAGATACTCAAAGGTCAGGACGATCTGAGCAGCGTAGAACCTGGTGTGAGGTTCACTGCAATGAGGTGGGAGGAGAACGTGGGCATCCTGGGTCAGATCCGCCCCCTCTCAGCCAGCCCAGCACCCTCGGCCCCCTGCCGCCCCCACCTTCACCTTCCTTATAGATCCCAGACTCCATCTACCCTGGCAACCCCAGGCAAAATGCCCCAACACTTCTAGGCCTGGTGGCCCCATCTGCCCTAGCCAGACCACTAGCCCTAGCACACACGTCCCACCCATCATTGCTAGACCCCTGACTCCATCCAGCCTGGCAACCCGGGGCAAGCCCCTCCCAGACCAGCATCTCCCCCCTAGCCTCAACACACACACCCATGGACTCCCAGCTCCTTCCAGCCTGACTCCATCTAGCCCTGGCATCCCTGGCCACTGACTGTGGCTAGTGCTGGCAGAAGACCTCAGCAGCCCTCCCCATGGAGAATCCCTTCTTGACCAACCCAGCTGGGGAACAGGTCACACCCTGCAGCATGAGGATCAAAGCCAGCATCGCTGCAGATGCTGCTAGTGGATAAAAGGTCTAGTTCTCTACTGAACTAAATCCCAAATTTACATTGTGGAAACAGAGGCACAGAGTGATTCTCCCCTCTTCCCACAAGGAGTGAATGGCAGAAGCAGGAATAGAATACAGGAGTCCCGACTCCCAGTCCCTCTGCTCTAAGTGCTAGATCCCACTCTCCTCCCTGAGCCAGGGAGACAACCTAGGAGTCAATCTGCCACCCAGCTCTAACCAGTAGCGACACTGTCCCCAACATCAGCTCCCGTGGCAACGCTCACCTGAACCTCCCAATCCGCCGTAGGTGGGAGAACATCTCCCCGCCCGGGATGTATTCCATCACCATGTACAGATTGGAGTTATCCTAGAAGGAAATGCAGCAGCCACGGAGTGCAAAGGACAGAGCCACTCTGACCCCCCGTCAGCGCCTGCGACACCGGGATGAAACTGCTCACCACACCCCTGCTCCTTTATTAGCCCCATCCCTTTCCGGCGCTAACGCCACATGCCTCAAGGGAGCGTGATGCACTGGTCTGGCTTCCACATAGCATACAATGCAGTACACCCTCTGTCTGGGAGATAACAGCCTACTACTGCGGCCAGCTGCTGCTGTTATTCCTTTAGCTCAAGGGCCAGAGGGGCTGCGCTGTGGTGCCGAAGGTCCCAGGCTCACACCTGCAGTGGAAGTTGCTGCACAGACGCGGCTGGGGAACAGACTCACTAATGAGAGGGCGCGAGCTTTATTTGCTTGGAGTATTTAGTGCTAGAGCCCTAGAAAATCCAACCGCTCCCCATACCTCTGGTCTAGGGGCAGGGACCGGCAGGCCCAAGAGGGATTTCCCAGCTGTGACATCTACGATCAAAGGGGAAACCCAACCTGCCGCCAAGTCGGACACCCCAAAGCAGCAGAAGCAGGAAGTGAAACTTCTCAAAAGCAGAGTGTGAAATTGACCAGGCTGGCTTCATCCTCCCTCAAGGCTGCAAAGTCAAAGAGCAGCCTCCGAAGTAAGTCCGCTGAGCCCAAAAAAGCCATTCCACTAGTGAGACCCTACCTGGCTCGGTGGTAAGAACATGACCACTAAGCACCCGCGCACGTGCCAGCGGAGACCACTGCCCCTGCCCTCGAGCCCAGGGTCAATTTCCAGCTAGCCCTGGAGAGAGGGTCCAGGCGGGGCATGGGCTGAGCACCCCATGCTGTACGGTCGGAGGCCTTTTTCTGCAGCCAGATTAGGAGAGCAGGAGCCAAGAAGCAGAATGTCACATCCTCACATTCCAGCTAAATTATATCAGAACAATGGAATACCGGGCTGGTAAGAAGGCTCCTGTCCTAATAGTGCCCAGCATCACCAGGCAAAGAAACAGATCTTAGGATGCTCAAAGGAATCACTTAGCAGCAGTGTGGGTGTGAAATCTCTACTTCTTGACTGTTTTCCATTGCTGGTCCCCACTTCTCTATTGTTTATCTGTCTGCTTCTTTGATTGTTTCTGTTACATAACTAATTTTGCCAGGTGTACATCAGCTAAAGTGGTGGTGTACGACTGGGTAAAGAATTGTTTCACACTACGTTACGATTGGTCAAAGAATTATTTTGTAATACTTCAGTAAAATGATTGGTTAAAGTAGAGCTAAGCAGGACTCAAGTTTCACTATATGAACTGGGTCTAAAAGGAAGATCTTGGGAACCAGCTCCAGGACACAGCCCAAGACCAGAGCTGCGAGACCTCAACACACTGCCAATGACACCGGACAGAAGCTGGAGTCCCAGGACAACCTGATTCTGACTGGCCAGCAGGGAAAGTTCGTCAGCCTTATTGGGAGTGATGGGCATTGTATGAGTAGTGTGTGTATTCTGTTCTGGTAACTGTGACAAAGTGGGGGGTTTCTTGGTTTTTCCTTGTTTTTTTCCAATGGTTTGCATGTAGCGGGGGTGGGACTCAGTTTCCCTGGGTGTTACTGCTTTAACGAGGTGATGGGAGAGGGAGTTTGTTGTTACAGAGGACAAACGACAGAACTTGGGACCCCAGCCTATGGCCTGGAGAATGGATACCCCAGCAACTGGTGACCTGGTGACCAGGAGGCCCAGCTCGGGAGTCACAGCTGGTTCTGGCCAGTGGGAAGACAATGGGCTGTGAGGAGAGGACCCCATCACCTGACCAGGCGGTTCCAGCCACAGGGGGCCAGAGGACGGCTGAGAGGAGAGAAGGCCCAGGGGACCCTGTTTACCAGGACAGAAGACAAAGGACATAGGGGGACTTGGGAGAGGTGATATCAGATGCCCAGGTGGGAAGCAGGGGGGCTTGGGACTGGAAAGAGAGAGCAGACAGAGCCCACCTGGATGCAGGCGAGATGTGGATGTGTTGTGCTGAGGGAGGCCAGGCCTGAGGGCCCTGAGAGTTTCCTTTGCTGTGTTCAGACGCTCAATAAACCTCCTGTTTTACACTGGCCGAGAGTCGCTCTGGTCTAGAGAACAGGGTTGCATTATTCCCTCTGGGAGGGGAGGCCCCGGGGGATCCAGAGCAAGTGGACTCCCTGAGGAGGCCCACGGTGAGAGACAGGTGTGCTAAGGCTCAGAGAGGTGCGGTTCCAGGAGGTGGAAGGGCTTAACCCCTGAGAGAGACTGGACCCCCGAGAAGGGCTGTCACACTGAAGGGGGTTCCCCCAGGGACTGCACGGGACCAAGAGTGGGCAAAACCTGTGAGTCCATGACAGTAACTGTTAATAAACAGAGGTTAAGGATATTTCTGTGTGAGGCTCTTTCACTGGAAAAGACCCTGCAAACCCGCAGAGTGTGAGGTGACGCCCTGAGCCCACAGAAGGGTGAGGCTAGGTGCCTAAATTAAGAGGGTTACGCCTTGAGCCCCAGCAGCAGGGTAAAGGTGGTGCCCTAGAGCGTAAGGGGAACAATGCCTGAACCCTGCTGTCTCTAAGGGGAAGAAAGGAAGCTCAGCCTTGGCAGGACGGCCCGTCATTGGTCTCCCTGCTCAGGCAGTTCTGGTCTGCGTGACATGAGCCTTCCTGACCCTCTACCAACTAAACAGGCCCCAACACCCTAGTGGTATCTTGATGGGGCCCAGTCAGCACGTACCAGGCCAGACTCCTAGCTCAGAGAGGTAAATCCAGAGCAGTCGCATTGATTTCAACTAAATTCTCCCACATTTACACCCGCGGATTCAGCTATTTATTTTACGCTGTCGTAGGAGAATTGACTGGCTCTGCGAGACAGCCTGTGTAACAGCAGCCACTGGCCCCACTGCTACTGTGTCACCCGAGAGCTACACGGCACGGAGCAGGGGTGACATTTCCATTGAAGCAGCTTCTGCAGACAAGGGGCCAGGGATCAAAGCTATTTAACGCTAGAACAATGAGGGGCCCCAAGAAAACGACTCCGCCAGCACTGCCTGCTGCTAACATGCCCATCACCCTAGCCTCCAGGCTCCCGCAGGGGCTGCGATTTATCCTGCAGCCTTCTCTGAGCTGACGACTCTTCGTTGCTACAACCCACTAACCTCAGGCTGACAGACAGGAGACAGATCTCCCTTCAGAGCCAGCCCCTCTTTAATCAGGCCAGCCACAGGGAGTGCTGTGGAGCTCAAAGGCACAACTATCTTTGCTCTCCCCCCTACACACAGTGTGTAGCTCACAGGCCCCAAGATCCAGGTTCAGGGAAGAGGGTCCAAGCCCCATCACCGGGGCCTGAGTTTTAGCTTTCACAGAAACTCCATCAGGAGGAAACGATCCCACATGATGGTTCCAAAGTCTCCACAAAGCCAACTGTGCATGACATTAGGCCTTCTTCTGAGACTCCCCCCCAAGCCAGACCTCATGCCCGAGGGGCCAGAGCATGGGAGCCGGAAACTGAAACTGACTAGGAACGAAAGCAAAACTGACTGGGTTGGAGGGGGGCGGAAGTATCACTGTTCAAAACCTGGAGTCCAAAGCAAAACAGAAGAGACTGAAAAGGGGGAATGATTTTTCTTAGCTCCAAACCTGATCCCAGATGTCATGCCAGGAACATTTGTTCTCAAGATACAAGAAACACAGACTGTGCCCTTCGACCCCTTCAGCACAGCTTTGGTTTTAAATAGGAAACGAATCAAGGGGATTGTGGGAGTCGGGGGGGGGGGGGGGGGGAGAAACAGTCGAGGGCCAGGCTGGCAAGCAAAGGATACCTACCTTGAAAGAATATTCTAGCTTGATGAGTAATGGAAAGTTGACGGCCTGGAGGATCCGTTTCTCGTTGAGGGTGTCCTCAATTTGTTTGAGCTTCACTAGCTGGAAGAGAAAAGGAAATAGCAAGATCAGATCTTCCTCTGCTGGCGCAGCACCCCCTGCGCCTCCCATGCACTCCCCTCTCCTGCATCCCCACGCAGGGTTCAGCTCCAAATCCCTCCCCCACACTGGGGATTCCACGGCCCCCCAGGTCAGATCTCCGCAGCAGCCCCCAGCGTCTCACCTTCTGTTTATCCAGGATCTTCATGGCATAGTGATTCCCGGTCTTTTTGTGTTTCACCAGCATCACCCTCCCAAATGAGCCTGTGCCCAGGGTCTTGATTCGATCAAACTGATCCAAACTGGCTGTGTTCTGGAAGGGGAAAACAAACCTGATGGGGGGCCAGACTGGTCCTGGGGGCATCAGGAAGGAACCCACTGTGGGATTTGCACTGCAAGACTGGAGGGGTCTCTAATGACCAAAAGGGGGTCAGAGCTTCGGTTTTAATAGCTCACCAGAAATGCAACCCCTCCAGGGTCAGCACTGACTGTGACAAGAGAGCGCCCCTTACTGAGCCCCCCACTGCCTGCAGCGCAGCACCCCCTAGCAACGCACTCGGATTGTTCTTGAGAACATTAATTTGAAGAAGTAGATGTCACATTTCACCACCAGAGGGCGCCAAAGGAAACTGCTACATTTTCAATGAGACACAGGCAAGGCATTCCCTGCTCCTTGGGCAGAACCAAAATCCAGTTCCAGACAGGCGACCCGCCCAGCTCCATTCAGTGGGGACTGGTGCGTTAGAGGCGGGGGAGCGGCTGGGAGTCAGGACTCCTGGGTTCTAGCCCTCGGTCTGTGAGGAGAGGGAGTGAAGTGTAGTGAAGTGTAGTGGTCAGAGGGCAGGAGAATAGGAGTCAAAAGATCACCACCAACTTCCTATACCCTTGACCAAGTCCCTTTCCCCTTCTGGGCCTCAGTTTCCCCATCTGTGTCATGGTGTTAATGACACAGGGTATGTGGGAGGACTAGCAAAGTGACAGTGCTGCAGAACCACCCTGGGCGGGATTTCCAGTGGGGACAGACCCAGGGCTGACCCCAAAAGCTTTTCCGGCACTGACAAACTGGGTCACTGCGCTCAAGTGCAGGCAGCAAATGGAGGCCCTTTGAACAGGGTCCCTGTTAGCACAACCCCCCTGGGAGCCAATCTGGGGCTCGGCTGGACGACCACGCTGGGGCCTTGGGAGGAGGATGGGGGAGGGGGAGACAGGCTGGATCAGGTTGAGTCCCACATGGTTAGTGTCCCCCTCCCCCAGCAGAGTGGAGTTGAACCTACAGAGTTCTTGGCACTTCAGTTACCAAAGGGCAAATTGGGGATTGGGGCAGGGGGGGAAGAAGAGCACTCAGCCCCGCCCCCCAGGAGCAAAAATAACCCCAGACCCTCAGCGGAGACTGTGTGGCAAGGTGGCTCAGTGATGGGGAAAGAGATCCAGGGGGTGATTGCAGAGTAATCAGCCTGGGGCTACAGAGACCTTGATTGGGGGGGGGGGTGGAGTGATCTGGGTTGGGGGCACAGTACCTGGGAGGGGTTCTCCCATTTCTTGAGGAAGTCTCCTTTGGCTTTGGCTAGGAACTCCTCCATTGTAAGGGAAACAGAAAGGGAGCAGCGTGAGGAGTCAGGAGGGGTGGGGCACCCAGTCTGGTGGACAGACCTCTGCTTTCAGCTCCCCCCCTTCCCCCCCCCCCCCCCGCTCAGCGAAGAGGCATGCAGTCACAAAGGGGGCAGGGATTTTAAGCGTATGAGCGGAATGGCGGTGCCTGATTGGCTACAAAGGGTGGCTCAGCTGGGGATTGGCTAGAGAGAGGTCCATGTGGGGGCGTTCCCGCAACACCCCCACCCCCGGGCCTGCCGCTGGACACACCGAACAGCACTGTCAGGGAGGGCTAATGCAGCCCCCAGCGCCTACAAAAGGGGGGGCACTTGTGCCTCTACCCCCCTGCTGAACATACCACCCTAATCCTCTGCCCCAGCCCTGAGCCCCGTCCTGCATCATGAACCCCTCATCCTCAGACCCACAACCTCACCCCTGCACCCCCTCCTATCCCCAAACTCCCTCCCAAACTCCCTCCCCTTCCCACACACACCCTCCTGCCCTCAAACTCCCTCCCAAAGCCTGCACACCATCCCTTTGCACCGCCTCCCACCCCCAAACTCCATCCCAGAGCCTGCACCCCTCACTCCCTCCTGCAAAACCACCCCCTGCCCCAGCCCGGAGCCTGCACCCAGCACCCAAACTCTATCCCAGACCCTGCACCCTGCACCCCTCCTGCACCATAATCCCCAGCCCAGGATCTGCACCCCAGACCTCCTCCCCCCATCCAACCCCCCTCCCAGAGCCTTAGGCAGGTGGGGGGCAGGTTCTGGGCACCACCAAAATTTCTACAAACCTGCCACAGTTTCATTCACCTGCACGTCCACCAATGTTATATATGTTATATATGCCATCATGTGCCAGCAATGCCCCTCTGCTATGTACATTGGCCAGACTGGACAGTCACTGCGTAAAAGGATAAATGGACACAAGTCAGATATCAGGAATGGCAATATACAAAAACCTGTAGGAGAACACTTCAACCTCCCTGGCCACACAATAGCAGATGTAAAGGTAGCCATCTTACAGCAAAAAAACTTCAGGACCAGACTCCAAAGAGAAACTGCTGAGCTCCAGTTCATTTGCAAATTTGACACCATCAGATCAGGATTAAACAAAGACTGTGAATGGCTAGCCAACTACAGAAACAATTTCTCTTCCCTTGGTGTTCACACTTCAACTGCTAGCAGAGGACCTCACCCTCCCTGATTGAACTAACCTTGTTAGCTCCAGACTGATTCTTGCCAGCATATTTATACCTGCCCCTGGAAATTTCCATTACATGCATCCGACGAAGTGGGCATTCACCCACGAAAGCTTATGCTCCAATATATCTGTTAGTCTTAAAGGTGCCACAGGACTCTCTGTTGCTTTTTACAGGGGTAATTTCCGGAGTCCCCCACCCCCAGTTCTACCAGTGCCCCTCACCTAACCCTAACCCTAACCCTAACCCTAACCCTAACCCAGTTCTACCAGTGCCCCTCAATTCTGACCTGCAGCCCCCTGCTAGCCCAGCCCTGCCCACTCCCCCCAGCTCTGTCAGTGCCCCTCAATCCTGACCTGCAGCCCCCTGCTAGCCCAGCCCTGCCCACTCCCCCCAGCTCTGTCAGTGCCCCTCAATCCCGACCTGCTCACCCCCCACCCCATTGTGCGTCAGCAGGTGCATACCTGGGGCTCCCCTGCCCCTCGCGATTTGTTCCCCTGCCTGGGACTCAGGGCTGGGAGGTCCCATCTGCTCCGTCGCTGTGAGACATCCCATCCACAGCCCCCACTGCATCCCTTGCTCTGTCCAGCCTCATCCCCACCCCCTTCTGTCCTTTCATCCTTCCCAGGACACCCCCCTCTGTCCATCCCAGGCTGCGTCTCTCTCTCTTGTGTCTGTTTGTCCTTCTCTCTGTGCTGTCCCCGGAGCTGCCTAGCACATGCCCCCTCTTCCCAGGCCATGCCCAATTCCGGACAGCCTCATTCCGGCCTCTGTTCTGTGCAACAACACGGGATTGTGGGGTGGGTTTGGTTCTAGCCATGTATTTCTGGCCACTCTGGCCGTACGCCCACCTCCACCACCTGGCTGCACCCCCATCGTCGAGGGAGGGGGCCGCCCCTCTGCACCCCCTCCTGGCCAGGCGTGGCCCTGCAGGTCAGCCCCACTTTCCCTTTCTCCGGCTGGGGGCAACCAGGGGGGTTGCTTAGAGCTGGACAATGAGATGCCAAAAACCCAAATGACCGTGGGTCTCCTTTCGAGGCTGGGCCTTGGGTCCCAGACCTGGGGGGGTCGGGGGGGGAAGTGACGGGGGTGACACTGATCTTTTGGGGCCCTGGCAGGTCACTATTTCAAAAGTCCCCAACCTCCCCGGAGGGGGCGAGTCAGACCCCTGGGAAATCTTGGGGTTTAGGGTCCAGTCTGGCTCCTGTGATGTGATGTCTAGTTGGAGTGAAGGAGAAAACCTCTACCAGCTGCAGCACTTCTGCTGCTTGACACCGCAGAACCTGGTTCCTAGTCTGGCTTTTCGGACGAGAATTTGGGACCCCTTGAAGACCTTTGGGGGGGGGCGTGTCCCCTTTGTACCCCCAGGAGCTCCCTATAACACAGCCCCATGCCAGGGGCACTGGGACGGCAGTTAAAGGCTCTTGCCACTAAGCCCAAGTTCGAACGATCCAACTGTGACGGTGCGGTTCTGGCGGGACCCAACTGAGAGTGCCAATTCAGGACAAATCGCTTAGAACAGGGCAGTTACAGCCCTAGGCTGGGGTTTTTCCACCTCTAAGACAAACCAAACCAGCCAGACAAAGAGGACTTTGGTCTCACCCCACTGGCTAACCACAAGTCACACAAGCAATTCCCTTAGACATTCCAGTTTCCCAGTATCACCACCAGTGCCACTCGTTATGGGAACAAATGGTTACGAAAACCAATACCCCATTAAAAGAAAAATGGTTCTCCTGATCCCAAAGGATCAAGCCCCAGACCCAGGTCAATATACAAATTAGATCTTACCCACAAATCACGCTGTTGCCAATCCTTTAGAATCTAAAATCTAAAGGTTTATTCAGAAAAGGATAAAGGTATAGATGAGAGCTAGAATTGGTTAAATGGAATCAATTACATACAGTAATGGCAAAGTTCTTGGTTCAGGCTTGTAGCAATGATGAAATAAACTGCAGGTTTAAATCCAGTCACTAGAGTACATCCACAGCTGGGATGGGTCATCAGTCCTTTGCGTAGAGCTTCCATTCATAGCAAAGTCCCTCCAGAGGTAAGAAGCAGGACTGAAGACCAGATGGAGACGAGGCATCAGCCTTTTATAGTCTTTTCCAGGTGTAAGAACATCTCTTTGTCCTAACTGTGGAAAATTACAGCAAAATGGAGTCTGGAGTCACATGGGCCAGTCCCTGCATACTTTGCTGAGTTGCACGGCATATCTGCCTTCTCTCAATGGGTCAGTTGTATAGCTGATGGTCCTTAATGGGCCATCAAGCAGGCTAGGCAGAGCTAACACCAACTTGTCTGGGATGTTTCCCAGAAGCATAGCATAAGTTTGAAATACAGACAGTATAGAACCAATATTCCTAACTTCAACTATGAAATTGTTACACGCATATAGACAGCATAATCATAACCAGCAAACTATAACCTTGTCTAAGACACCTCATTTGACCCCCTTTATGCAACTTTTGGTGCCACTACAGGACTTTGGTTGCAACCATGTTCTATATGGTCCCAGTTCAAATCAATAACGTGACACCAGCACATAAAGGTCCAAAGGAAAATGGCTCGGGGTCCGGTCAGGTCTGGACCGTGGCTGTGGCCTGACATCGGAGGCTGTGACTGAGGGGGGACGTCCTGGGGGGGTTGAACCCCAGCCCAGCCCACGTTCAGCAGCCTCTGGGGGCGGCTGGCTCTCACTCAGTACTGAGCCTGGGGCCCTGAGCCTTATACCAGCGCTGAGGGGCCCCCGGTGATCTGTGGGTGCAGGTGGGGAATCTATAGAACCATAAGGGGGGATGGTGCTGCCCCCCGCACAGCCTCGCTCTCAAGAACTCCCATGATCCCCCGGGACAGTCATGCTAAGCGAAACCCCTCAGTGCTGAGAATGAGCCCCCCTCCCATCAGCTCTGGGCCCCAGGGGCTGAGATCCCTCTGACCTCCCCTCCGCTTCCCTGCCGGCCCCCCAAGACCACCCCTGGCAGTCCCAGCTGCCCCAGCTCGGTGTGCGGGAAGCAACTGCAGGACTGCCAGATAGGGAAGGAGCCAGCGTGTCTGGCATTGATCAGCTTGGAGTTTGTTCGCGTGGGAAGCTTTTAAATCCTTGGTCATTTCCCTGGGTGTTTCGAGCAAAGTGGGGAGGGTTGGGGTGGGGTTAGGGCTGGGGGCTGACCCAAGTGTAACAGAGACTGGAGCCATGGAGGTGCCTTGCCTTGGAAATGGGAAAGAAAGAGGCAAAGAAAAAGAATGAAAAATGAAGGAAAGAAAGAATCCGAATCTCCCTGGAGAGTTGGTGCCTGGGTCTGTCTTTTAACCCTGCCTGTGGTTAAAGCAGCTCCCTCCGTCGCTAGGGGGCGCCAGTGCTGGACCCTTGCTATAGGACACCTCCACTTTTTGGACCAGTGATCCAGACCTGGCAGCGTTTGGGGCACTTACTTAAGAACCCAGTGACCTTTTGGACTCATGTTCTAGCACCGGAGACCGCGTGGCTCATTGATCTAGGCCAGGGGTGGGCAAACTACGGCCCGGGGGCTGGATCCGGCCCGCGAGCCATTTTAAGCCGGTCTGCGAGCTCCCACTGGGGAGCGGGGTCTGGGGCTTGCCCCGCTCCAGCACTCCAGCTGGGGCACAGGGTCTGGGCTGCACCACGCGGCTCCCGGAAGCTGTGAATGGCCCCACTTCGGCTCCTAAGCACTCCAATGGGAGCTGCAGGGGCGGTGCCTGCGGATGGGGCAGCGCACAGAGCCACCTGGCCGTGCCTCCGCATAGGAGCCGGAGAAGGGGCATGCTGCTGCTTCCGCGAGCCGCTTGAGGTAAGCACCACCTGGAGCCTGCGCCCCTGAGCCTCTCCCCACACCCCAACCCTCTGCCCCAGCCCTGATCCCCTTCCCCAAACCCCTCAATCCCAGCCCAGAGCACCCTCCTGCACCCCAAACCTCTCATCCCCAGCCCCACACCAGAGCCCGCACCCCCAACCAGAGCCCTCCTCCTCCTCCCCCCCCGCACCCCAACCCCAATTTTGTGAGCATTTATGGCCCACCATACAATTTCTATTCCCCGATGTGGCCCTCAGGCCAAAAAGTTTGCCTACCCTGATCTAGGCTACTGGTGCAACGGCCCTCTAGAACCTAGATCACAACAATATTTTGGCATTGTTCTAGCCCACATCATTTTAGTGTTAATCTAGAACATGCCGCACCATTCTGGAGCCCGAGTCTAGAACACAGCAGCATTTTGTTGTTCGTGTTTACACTGGGGTGTGGTCAGTGTCGGCGTGCGAGAAGCAACTGCAGGACTGCCAGATAGGGAAGGAGCCAGCGTGTCTGGCATTGATCAGCTTGGAGTTTGTTCGCGTGGGAAGCTTTTAAATCCTTGGTCATTTCCGTACATACATGCAATAAAATGACACCAGAGATGACGGCCGTAGCATTTTGGAGGTAAGCTCTAGGAAGCAGCAGGGGCAATGCAGCCCAGGGGCCAGCACTCTGTCCTGTGACTCAGAAGCCAATGGTTCTAGTCCTGGGTCTATCAGAGCCCTGGGCTGAATAGGTACCGCTCCTTAGCCCAGTTATTACCATTTCAGAGACTGTCAAACAAGGGGGTTTCCATCTAAACCGTCTCTCCACGGAAAGGGACCAGGGCTAGTGTGGAAACAAAAACCCAGCTTAATACTTCAAATGGCAAACGCAGTCACTGGTTTCCCTTCTCTTCTTTATCTTTACAAAGAGGTTTGAAGGATTTTTAGTGGGTGTTTGCGAAGGGACTGAGCAGGGTGAGGTCTCTGGATACCAGCGCCCAAACCTTGTTTAATGTGGCAGAGGGACTGGGTTATGTTAATGCCTTTGGGCCCCTGTATTCCAGGTACATCAATACAGAGCTCCGACGAGACAATTGGGCCAGGCAGCCTAAGTGTACGGTAATGTTTCAGGCAGCTAATCTAGAACACTGCAGGATGTGGGGGCAAATACTCAAGAATACCAGTGTCTAGAAAAGGCATGTTGTTTTGTATCATTGCTCTAGAAAGCTACATTACCGTGGGCTGCGACTCTAGAATCCCGCAGCATTTATTCGGGTTACTCTTCGGGGGAGGGGGAGGTTTCTGTAATTCTATCAATGTACTGCTTGTGTCACTTGTGTTTTCATATAGAGCTCTACTTCTCCCTTCTGCAAGTCCCCTCCCAATGGAGCTATCCTGCAGGACCTAGGTTCCCTAAGGCTGGGTTACTCCAGCCCCAGAACTGGATGAATACACCCACATCCACACATACATTAACAGAGCAAGTCTGAGCGGATCGGGTCAATCAGCACTTTCAAGCTGCCTCTCCTTATATGCCCCTGGGCTCCATGGACTGGGTCAAGCAGCACTTTCAAGCTGTTACCTTTATGCATCCCAGATTCAGCACGTCCCTATCCCCACTCTCACATCACAACTGTACTGGCACTAACCTACTTGATGAGCAAACCCCACAGTATTTTGGGCGCTGCAGGGATCTTTAGCTTAGTTAAAGAAGCGTTGCTGTAGAGTGAATGGGGAAGCTAAAAACACAAAAGAGTAAAGTTCAGCAAGAGAGAGAGAAGCAACCAACTTAACCATAAAAGTTATTTATTGAATAATAGTGATAACTACACAAGGAGGGCTAAACCAACATAACATACATTATTAAAGGTTAATACCTAAGGTAGAAAGGAAAACGGAGAGAAAGTAAGAGGGGGATCTCACCCACTCCTCAAGGCTTGAACTGGTCGGGGTTCCCAGGTGATGGTGGTAGCTCAGGGTCCTGAGTGCTGGAGATAGGCAGAACCCCCAGCACAATCAGTTAGGAGAAGATGGAGTTCCAGTGGAACTGATGCATAGTTTGGATCTAAGCATCAGAACCCTGACTGAAGGGTGAGTAGGGATTTTTGTAGCGAAAATACAATGGTTCAAGGGAGAACACTAGATTTGTTTATGGGTAAACTGATGAGTCAAGGGTTTTCTTTAGACTAGACAATAGGAGCTGATCACTCTTGGCTATGGGTGATGTTTTCTTCCAGGGAACTCAAAATGCAACTAGGCTGCTTCAGTGTTTTCGATATCAATCAAGGATTCCTTACTAGAATTGGTCTGATAACTGCTGAGCTGGGTGTGTGTGCAGGCGTAGGTTCATTAACATCTGGAGCAGGGATTCCCATGATGCAGTGCATCCCTGCTTTTCTGGTCCCAGAGTTCAGTGCGGTTCTCTGTTCTCCATTCTGTATGCAAATTGAGAAGTCTCCCTGTCCCATCTTTCATGCAGATGAGGCTAGGGGAGTTGTCTCTGTTCTTCATTCTGTATGCTAATGGAGATGTCTTAATCTTGTCACCTTTGTCAGGAAGGGTCTAGGTGTGTCTCCTAATGCCCTTCACTGCTCTCTGCAAGTTTTCTCCTCTGATGGGTTTTGGTTTAAGCAGAGGCTGTGGGGGGGGAGGGAGTGTCTTTCATGAGTCAGGCTGGATACTGCACCCTGGTTCCCCAAGAACACAGAGATGACTGGTATCAAGTCCCCCCGTTGATGGGGTGCTTGCGCTGAGCGAGTATCTCCATCACATTTTGACTCCGTGGTACCGGCTCTGATCTTCCATCCATTGCAGCCACCGCATCAGTCATTGTATCCAATAAACTAGCAGAACCAGACCAATTGCTAGTATAATTTGGAAACCAATGATCACCACAATGGGGTGAAGCATGATATTTAAAGGACCTGTTGCTCGGTGCTCCACCCAAACAAAGACTCCCACCAAGAGTGATGGCCTGTGTTTTTACCTTAGTGGCAATGAGACCCATTCACTGTGAAATGAGGGAAACCTCCTTGTAGAGCTCAGGATCGGCATTTAAATGTTGTACAGTCCATATAGGCACAGTAAACTTAATATCACAACTTACAATGGTGGTTACATTATAGAAATAGCGATTAACGTAAGGCCCCATGGGTTAGACCCAATGTCCATTAATACAATAGTACATCTTGTCTTTACACACACACATGCTTTATCAACATAGACAAAAACAGACCCCCTCTTCCTGGATAACATCGAAGGAACATTGAGACTTATTCCCAGGTTACCCATTCATCCCAACCCTTAAGGCTAGTTCCAATCAAGGGAGCACATGCAGGTGCAATGTGAGAGATATTTAAGCCCTAAGTGGATTTGAACCTCCTTCAGAGAAGTCTGAAGAAGCAAATGTTCTTGTTGATCCAATTTCAACACATGTGGTCCTGAAATTGGGGCTCTTAAATGTCAGAGGGGAGCAAGGTTTGTGATCAGAGGGTTGAAATTTAAAATGGTTGTTGTTGGCCCAATTCCACTCTGTACCAACCAGGCTCATGAAATCCCTCTGAAATGGCAATATGGCCATAGAATTTAAACCAAATTGCTTGTCACAAAGTGTGCCCTTTAATGGAACTACCCATTCTGGGGGACCTTGCTGAGTCAAGTCATGTCCAGCTAAAGGCCAGTTCAGAGGTTCCCAGTTCACGAAGAATTGTGTGATATTCTTGCCTGCTGGCATGATCAGAGACAGCTGCAGTTCATCTCCGGGTAACGGAGGTGTCTGAGTTCCAGTGACAATGATGACACGTAGGGGCATGTAAAAAGCAACAGAGGGTCCTGTGGCACGTAGGGGCATGGTTGTTCCCCAAACAGCGGAGGAAACCAGGGCTACCATGCACCTTCCGCCTCCCCGGAGGCTGTCACTGGGTGTGTTTGATGGTGTACGTCCCGTTCGAGACAACGGCTTACTGAAGAATGGGATGGAGTCTGGGGTGGTCTTAGTTTCATAACAAAATTTGAGTGACTCTCCGGTGGCACTCTGCGTGCAATTGGCAAAGCTTTCCCAGGGACAACCAGAGGAGTTGCCAACAGCATAGAACTGGTAGTGACGCTGCAGGGCCAGGGGGTTGCTCCCATTCCTATAGAATCCATGCATGTGGCACAGCAATTTTACTTCCTGGGCTCCAGCTGGCCAGTACCTCCAGAGGTTCAGAGGAATCACAGGTTCAGCATAGAGCCTGGACAGCATCAGACTCCAGACACTTATGAACAGCAGGGTGCTGGTGCACCGGTGAGATGTCATGGCTCATGTACGGGACCTGTGAGGGGGCAGAGAAGAGAGAAAAACTTCCCACACGCCCCCCCATATATACTGGGAGAGACTGGGACCAATATTACAGGGTGAGCATGAAGCAGTGACCTACATGAGGGTGGCCGTAATAAGTCAAGGACTTTTCTGGTCTTTTCCTGTCTCAACATCAGGGTAGGCACTGACCAGCCCACTCGATGCATATTTTCCAACGGCTCAAAGCCGTTCCTTCTTGCTGGCCAAGAAGGGTGGCCGACAGGATGGAGAAGACAGTCTTGAGAGTCAGGTAGTTTATCCCTCCATTCTTTGAGCTGTGAAGAATGAAAACATTTCCGCCGGGGTTTCCCATTTTTCCCATTCAGGATTTCTACCTGACACACACTGGGGCTGGCCCGATTCACAATAGAGCTGTAGCCATCCCACGTGCGTGTAAAGAGCTACTTAGCAGTGACAGAGGCAGTGTTGGTTTTAGTAGGGATGGCTTCCACCCTGGATCCTTCTAAAACTAAGTCAGTGGATTCATACACAGCTGAGAAACTTTGGCAGCTAGAAACTGAACCAAATTCCTCAGCACCTAAACTGTTGCTTGCTACAGGCAATGATTCATTCTGAGCTAACTCAATCAACCCACTTCCACACCCTTCAGTTGCAGCAAACTGCTTGCAAAAGCTAGCATGAGGTTTTATTCCTTTGGGAGCACTTTTAGGCAACAATCCATTTTCCCCAGAAATTTTATCCTTTCCCTTTTTAGCTAGGGGTTGCGCTACAGAAACATCTTCCTGAGCATCTTTCTGGGTTTCAGCTGAGTCCAGAATGACTTCTGAGACAACTGACATATCCTCAATCAGCATAAGCTGAGAGGCACATTCTGTCTGCTCCTCAGACAGAAGATTGGAGACAAACTCTCCCCAAACAGATAAACTGCCATTCTTAACATTCACAAGGTTTGGAATTTCCTCCCCTTCGTTCCCAGACAAACTTTTGGAGAATGGGGTAGCTCCCTCCATGGGCAAGTCATTACCCCCAACAGACACAGGCTTAGGAACACTTCCTTCCTTGGTTTTAGTTGAGTCCAGAACCACATCTGACACAACTGACAAATCCTCAGTCAGCATAAACTGAGAGGTACTTTCTGCCTGCTCCACAGACAGAACACTGGAGACGTTTTCTCCCCCAGCAGATAAACTGCTTTTCTGACTAGACAAACAGTTTGAACTTCCCTCCCCCTTGTCACAGACCATATGACTGTTCACAGACAAACACTGGGAGATTGGGATGGCTTCCTTAACAGGCAAATCGCCACTCCCAAGAGACAAACCATGGGAGACAGTTTCTCCCTCATACCTGTTGAGCTGAACCTGTTTAGTGGTGGATCTCCCTTTGGAGATCCTATCCACTAGCAATTGGGCTAATATCCCTGAGTTCCCCACTGTAGCCCTCACAGTGGGTCTCCTTCATACGTCGCACTGACGTCTTGCGATCAGCTGGGGAGGCCCGAGGGGAACCGGGCACCCCTACTGATCGTCAGACTCCCAGAGCCTCCACTCAGAAGAGGGGGCAGGGATCTGGCTTTGACAGGGAGTGGGCGTGGGGGATGCACTCTGTACTGGGGCAGTGGGTTGTGGGGGAGCTCCCTGTATTAACTCCATTTTCCGCATGACTGGAGACAAAGCATTAATCGGGATGCTGAGGAGCTGGCGATCATATTTTCCCATATCCTCCCTTAAATTCACCAGCTCCTTCCAAATCATGTTCCTAAGGGTCTCCTTAGGTCGGAGCTACCCAGGGTTGTGGGAGATAGGGGAATTAAGATTGGGAGGGTGCCTGGCAGAGTGAGGACCGTTTTTTGTAAATGTGATAGCCTGCACGGGCTCTGAGGTAGTCTTTTTGCTGACTTGTCTTTTTAAGACACCTGTTTCTCGCAGCAAATCTCCTGCCTGTTTGATTTTTGCAACTAGTTCACTCTAGGTTAGGTGTTCTAAATCCTCAGTCCCCATGGTCAATTTTGTCTGAGCATAAGTGCTCTGTAATAATTCGTGTTCCTGATACTGGAAAGTGATAATCCCATTCTCTTCGGTCTGGGGTAATGAATCAGAGAGAGCTGCCAGCATTTTCTTTAAAATTAGGTAAGCTTCTGGGGCCTCACCTGGTTTCTGCTCTTCCATTATATACAGTTTCTTAAGGGAAGACGCAGGCAGTAATATTTTAAGAAAAAGAACAGGAGTACTTGTGGCACCTTAGAGACTAACAAATTTAATATTTTAAGAGCAATTATCATCCATTCCTGGGGTCCAGTGGCAGTCCGCTCCCAAGAACCTATGCCTATGTCTAGAGCATCTGCATCACAAGGAGAGGCGCATAACTGAGCCAATTGGGTTAAGTCCATGCCATCAGCAGAGGGCTACATTTGCCAAACACAGGCCAGCCATGCAACGGCTGTGTCACGGCTCAGTGGCCCCAGTCTCTCAGCAATAGACTTGGCTTGACTAGGAGACCACCTTACTAGGTCTGTAACCAGCTCTGTTGTGGGAAGATCGGCTCCTGCAACTATGTGTTTAACCTCCCTTGAGGAAACAGGGGCAACATTATGCACATGTGGCCAATCGGGGTTAAATGGGTTTTTGCGGTCAGCATCAGGGGGCATCTTTATTTTCCCAGGGGGCTCCAAATCACAATCCCCTCTTAACCTTACGGCTGCTACCATACCTTTATGGGCACTAAGTTGGGCACGCAATTTACTAATCTTTGCCTCACACTGCTGATGGTCTGCTGCTGCCTTTGCTGCCCTGTTCTCTTCTGTCAAGAAGTGAGTTGCTGCTCTTGCTTCTTCTAACAGAACTTTTGTGTGTAAACTCTTTTCTATACGGTTCTGTATTCCTGCATGCCTTGTCCCTCTCCTCTTGTATATCTCTAAATACAGTCACCATTCTGAGCTTTTCTGCTATCAATTTACACCCGTCTCACATTTATTTAAACGCTGTTGTAACTGCTTGTTCTCAAGCTCTAGTTCCTGCCCTCTCTTTACCATTTCAACCATGTCCGGACATGCATAAAATAATGCCCATGCAACAGCTGCATCCTTTGCACCACCACGTGGCTTAAAGGCTGTGCAATATTGTTCAAAGCTCAGACTAGCTTCAGTCAGGGGATTCTCCCCCTTAAAACACCTTTCCCAGGGGCATTTCCCCTTCTTCATTACCCATCTCTCTAACCTGTTAGTTTTCTCCTATCTCAAGCGAGCAGCAAAAAGGTCATTTTCAGCCATCTCTATTTCCTTATTTCACTAATGATCCCCACCAATAGCGCTTTCTACAACCTTTATTTTTAAGGCAGAACTCTTAACTCCTTATTGCACAGTTCTACAGGTATTCTAAGGACGATTCTTAACAGAAGGTTACCAAATAGTCTATGAGAGAGAGAGACCTTGCTAAAGACGCTTGGTTTGAAAAAGGAAAAGAAAGAAAGCTTACTCAGGTCTGTGCCTCAGTTTCCCTACTCCACAGCAACTACTCAACAATTACCACGTGATTAGTTCACGTGCTGCCCACATTCTTCACAAATTTGTTACCAGATTTGCCCGTTACTTTGGGGTATGCTCATTTATTCAGGTTACTCTTCTGGGGGAAAAGGAGGGGGTTCTGTAATTCTATCAATGTACTGCTTGTGTCACTTGTGTTTTCTATAGAGCTCTACTTCTCCCTTCTGCAAGTCCCCTCCCAATGGAGCTATGCTGCAGGACCTAGGTTCCCTAGGGCTGGGTTTCTCCAGCCCCAGAACTGGATGAACACACCCACACCCATACATACATCAACAGAACAAGTCTGAGAGGACCAGGTCAATCAGCACTGTCAAGCTGACCCCTTATATGTCTCTGGACTCACTGGACTGGGTCAAGCAGCACTTTCAAGCTGTTACCCTTATGCATCCCAGATTCAGCAAGTCTCTATCCCCACTCTCACATCACAACTGTACTGGCACTAACCTATTTGATGAGCAAACCCCACAGTATTTTGGGTGCTGCAGGGATCTTTAGCTTAGGTAAAAGAAGCGTTGCTCTAGAGTGTATGGGGGAAGTTAAAAACACAAAAGAGTAAAGTTCAGCAAGAGAGAGAGAAGCAACCAACTTAACCATAAAAGTTATTTATTGAATAATAGTGATAACTACACAAGGAGGGCTAAACCAACATAACATACATTATTAAAGGTTAATACCCAAGGTTGAAAGGAAAACAAAGAGAGAGAAAGAGGGAGATCTCACCCACTCCATGAGGCTTGAACTGGTCGGGGTTTCCAGGTGATGGTGGTAGCTCAGGGTCCTGAGTGCTGGAGACAGGCAGAGCCCCCAGCGCGATCAATCAGGAGAAGATGGAGTCCCCGTGGAACTGATGCATCGTTTGATCTAAGCATCAGAACCCTGACTGGAGGGTGAGTAGGGATTTTTGTAGAGAAAATACAATGGTTCAAGGGAGAACACTAGATTTGTTTATAGGTAAACTGATGACTCAAGAGTTTTCTTTAGACTAGACAATAGGAGCTGATCACTCTTGGCTATGGGTGATGTTTTCTTCCAGGGAGCTCACAATGCAACTAGGCTGCTTCAGTATTTTGGATATCAATCAAGGATTCCTTACTAGAATTGGTCTGATAACTCCTGAGCTGGGTGTGCAGGCATAACATCTGGAGCAGAAATTCCCAGGATGCAGTGCATCCCTGTTTTCTGGTCCCAGAGTTCAGTGCAATTCTCTGTTCTCCATTCGGTATGCTAATGGAGATGTCTTAATCTTGTCACCCTTTTCAGGAGGGGTCTAGGTGTGTCTCCCAATGCCCTTCATTGCTCTCTGCAAGTTTTTTCCTCTGATGGGTTTTGGTTTAAGCAGAGGCTGGGGGGTGGGGGTGTCTTTCATGAGTCAGGCTAGATACTGCACCCTGATTCCCCAAGAACACAGAGCGAGACTGGCATCACCAGACCCATCACATTATTGTATCTAGAATACCGTAGTGCTTGGTGCGACTGCTCTGGACCAGCCCTGTGTTTCTGGACACAACTCTAGAATTTCACAGCACTTGGGATGATTATCCTGGAATGCCTCCATGCCTTGGACCGCGACTCTAGAATATTGCCGGGTTTGGACCAGGCCTCCAGAACACAGCAGTGCTTTTTGGTTGCGGCTCTAGAACACCACATTGTTTGAAGCCCTGCCTCTAGAATGCCAGAGCACATGGGGGCCCGTTACGAGAACTCTGCAGTATGTGAGCCCATCAGAGCAGAGCACAGCAGCATCAGCACTGTCAAGCTGACCCCTTATATGTCTCTGGACTCACTGGACTGGGTCAACTAGCACTTTCAAGCTGTTACCCTTATGCATCCCAGATTCAGCAAGTCTCTATCCCCACTCTCACATCACAACTGTACTGGCACTAACCTACGTGATGAGCAAACCCCACTGCTCTAGAGCCCTATAACACGGCTCTAGAGCAGTGGTTCCCGAACTTTAACAACCTGTGAACCCCTTTCACTAAAATGTCAAGTCTCGCGAACCCCCTCCTAAAAATGAATATTTCCAGAGATTTTCTCCTTTACCTGAGTATAAATTATAAAAACAGTGATCGTGGAAATATAAAATTTGTTTTGATGACATGCTTATTACACACTATTTATTATTTATCATTACAATATTTGTATTACATTATGAAAATGGCAACACACTTCCCAGATCTCACTTTCGTAGCTTTTATCAAGGCGCCTATGTTTCATCAAGGAGTATCAGATGTGAAACAGCATGAAGGTATTTAAGAAGCCAACTCAAAGAATTTCTCCTACACAAGTAGTCAGGTCTTGAGCAGTCCATGCAAACAACACACGTTACGACAAACCTTAAACATGTTCTTCATAATAATTTTAAAAACAATACTAGCTGCCTATTTAATTTGAAAAACAGCAAAAACTTTCCACCTCCCTTTCCATTTCTTATAAGAAGTTTTGAAGTTTAAATCTCCTCAATGTGATAGATATGCTTTCTTTGATCTGCTTAGCTCTTGGAAGTCCAGGGGCTCCGGGCTGCTGGCCCCAGGCTGCTCAGGGTCCCTAGGGACAGCTCTGGCCGCCATTAGGGAACTTTTTCCCGAGAACCCCCTATAACATTTTGTGAACCCTCAGAGCAGGGGTGGGCACACTTTTTGGCCCTGAGGGGCACATCTGGGTATGGAAACTGTATGGCAAGCCATGAATGCTCACAAAATTGGGGGTTGGGGTGCAGAAGGGGGGAGGGCTCCAGCTGGGGGTGCGGGCTCTGAGGTGGAGCTAGGAATGAGGGGTTGGGGGTGCAGGAGGGTGCTCTGGGCTGGGACCGAGGGGTTTGGAGGGCAGGAGGGGGGGTCAGGGTTGTGACGGGGGGTGAGGCGCAGGGGTGTGTGTGCAGGCTCTGGGCGGTGCTTACCTCAAGCAACTCCCAGAAGCAGCGGCATGTTCCCCCCTGCGGCTCCTACACGGAGGTGCAGCCAGGCGGCTCTGCACACTGCCCCATCCACAGGCGCCACCCCTGCAGCTTCCATTGGCCATGGTTCTTGGCCAATGGGAGCTGCGGGGGCCGGGCGCAGCACGTGGAGCCTCCTGGCTGCCCTATGTGTAGAAGCCAGAGGGGGGACATGCAGCTGCTTCCGGGAGCCGCACGGAGCAGGGCAAGCCCTGCATCCCGCTGCCTGCTGGGAGCTCAAGGGCCAGATTAAAATGTCTGGAGGCCCAGATGCAGCCCCCGGGCCATAGTTTGCTCACCCCTGCTCTAGACCACCACCGTAAATGGGCTCATGGTTCTAGAATGCCATCCAGGCCTGTTTCTGTGACTCCCATTGCCCTTTCCTGTCTCTGCCCTACAAACAGTTCCCACCTTGATTGTTCAGTACAGATTGGATGCTGTTCTAAGAGATCTGCTCCAGGAATAGTTTGGGGGAAGTCCTTTGGCCTGTGTGAAAACGCCACTGAGCCGTTCATCCTGAGTGTGCAGCCCTATGGCTGTTGGGTTGGATTTGCAGATCTGGAGCTACCTGGCAGTCAGACCTGGCTCTCAGATAGCCCGAGCCCAGATTCCCAATTGACACTATGCCATTAGCATCAGCTGGTGTCAATCGGCACCACTCCATTAGAGTCAACAGAGATGAAAGACTGATGCCAGCTGAGGATCTAGTTTCTTATCTGGCTATGAGCCTCAATCCACGGCCTCTGGCCTGAGGGATGGTGCCAGGCACAGCTCCGTGCGGGACATCTTGGGGTATGAGGCTCCAGCCGGCACGATGAAGGAAGTGGGGGTCAATGGGGGGCCTGGGTTGAGAACAGAAGCCTTGGTTATCATCACGTTATAGATGGGAAAATGAGGCAGAAAGAAGGGCTCAGGTCACACAGTTGGTGGCACAGAACCCAGGAGTCCTGACTTCCAAGCCCCATCCAACCCTAACTCCCAGAGCCCAATCCCCTCCCAGAGCCAGGACTAGAACCCAGGAGTCCCAGCACACAACCCCGCCCACAACAAACAAACAGGGGGAATCTACCTGTAGACAGACAGCAACAGACTCCAAAGAGAAACTGCTGAGCTCCAGTTCATTTGCAAATTTGACACCATCAGATCAGGATTAAACAAAGACTGTGAATGGCTATCCAACTACAGAAACAGTTTCTCCTCCCTTGGTGTTCACACCTCAACTGCTAGCAGAGCACCTCACCCTCCCTGATTGAACTAACTTCGTTATCTCCACACTGATTTATACCTGCCTCTGGAGATTTCCATTACTTGCATCTGAAGAAGTGAGGTTCTTACCCACAAAAGCTTATGCTCCCAGTACTTCTGTTAGTCTCAAAGGTGCTACAGGACCCTCTGTTGTTTTTTACAGATTCAGACTAACACGGCTACCCCTCTGATACTTTACTGTTTGCCATATTGTAATTCAAACCCCATTTTAAAACGCTTACTCCATTTTGTAAGGGCTTGCTGCAACCTTCATTTTTGCAAACCCTGCTGTAATCTTATTAGTTTAAAGAAGAACAGGAGTACTTGTGGCACCTTAGAGACATGCCAACATTTTTATGGCTGACTTAGAACAACGCTTCCTTAGCTCTCGTCCCCTAACGCCCCTACTCTACTTGCGCTACATTGATGACATCTTCATCATCTGGACCCATGGAAAAGAAGCCCTTGAGGAATTTCACCATGATTTCAATAATTTCCATCCCACCATCAACCTCAGCCTAGATCAATCCACTCAAGCGGTCCACTTCCTGGACACTACTGTGCTAATAAGCGATGGTCACATAAATACCACCCTATACCGGAAACCTACTGACCGCTACACTTACCTACATGCCTCCAGCTTCCATCCAGGACACACCACACGATCCATTGTCTACAACCAAGCTCTAAGATATAACCGCATTTGCTCCAATCCCTCGGATAGAGACAAGCACCTAAAAGATCTCTATCAAGCATTCTTAAAACTACAATACCCATCTGCTGAAGTGAAAAAACAGATTGACAGAGCCAGACGAGTACCCAGAAGTCACCTCCTACAAGACAGGCCCAACAAAGAAAATAACAGAACACCACTAGCTGTCACCTTCAGCCCCCAACTAAAACCTCTCCAGCGCATCATCAGAGATCTACAACCTATCCTGAAAGATGATCCTTTACTCTCACAGATCTTGGGAGACAGACCTGTCCTCGCTTACAGACAACCCCCCAACCTAAAGCAAATACTCACCAGCAACCACACATCACTGAACAAAACCACTAACCCAGGAACCTATCCTTGTAACAAACCCCGATGCCAACTCTGTCCACATATCTATTCAAGTGACATCATCATAGGACCTAATCACATCAGCCATACCATCAGGGGCTCGTTCACCTGCACATCTACCAATGTGATATATGCCATCATGTGCCAGCAATGCCCCTCTGCCATGTACATTGGCCAAACCGGACAGTCTCTATGCAAAAGAATTAATGGACACAAATCTGACATAAGGAATCAAAATACTCAAAAACCAGTGGGAGAACACTTTAACCTCTCTGGTCATTCAGTGACAGACCTGCGGGTGGCTATATTACAACAGAAAAACTTCAAAAACAGACTCCAAAGAGAGACTGCTGAGCTAGAATTGATATGCAAACTAGACACAATCAACTCCGGTTTGAATAAGGACTGGGAATGGCTGAGTCATTACAAACATTGAATCTATCTCCCCTTGTAAGTATTCTCACACTTCTTAACTGTCTGTACTGGGCTAGCTTGATTATCACTTCAAAAGTTTTTTTTCTCTTAATTAATTGGCCTCTCAGAGTTGGTAAGACAACTCCCACCTGTTTATGCTCTCTGTATGTGTGTATATATATCTCCTCAATATATGTTCCATTCTATATGCATCCGAAGAAGTGGGCTGTAGTCCACGAAAGCTTATGCTCTAATAAATTTGTTAGTCTCTAAGGTGCCACAAGTACTCCTGTTCTTCTTTTTGCGGATACAGACTAACACGGCTGCTACTCTGAAACTTATTAGTTTAGTTTAGATGTGTGCCCCAAGGGTCGGTCCTGGGGCCGGTTTTGTTTAATATCTTTATTAATGATCTGGAGGATGGTGTGGACTGCACTCTCAGCAAGTTTGCAGATGACACTAAACTAGGAGGTGTGGTAGATACACTAGAGGGTAGGGATCGGATACAGAGGGACCTAGACAAATTAGAGGATTGGGCCGAAAAAAACCTGATGAGGTTCAACAAGGACAAGTGCAGAGTCCTGCACTTAGGACGGAAGAATCCCATGCACTGCTACAGACTAGGGACTGAATGGCTAGGTAGCAGTTCTGCAGAAAAGGACCTAGGGGTCACAGTGGACGAGAAGCTGGATATGAGTCAACAGTGTGCTCTTGTTGCCAAGAAGGCTAACGGCATTTTGGGCTGTATAAGTAGGGGCATTGCCAGCAGATCGAGGGACGTGATCGTTCCCCTTTATTCGACATTGGTGAGGCCTCATCTGGAATACTGTGTCCAGTTTTGGGCCCCACACTACAAGAAGGATGTGGAAAAATTGGAAAGAGTCCAGCGGAGGGCAACAAAAATGATTAGGGGGCTGGAGCACATGACTTATGAGGAGAGGCTGAGGGAACTGGGATTGTTTAGTCTCCAGAAGAGAAGAATGAGGGGGGATTTGATAGCAGCCTTCAACTACCTGAAGGGGGGTTCCAAAGAGGATGGAGCTCGGCTGTTCTCAGTGGTGGCAGATGACAGAACAAGGAGCAATGGTCTCAAGTTGCAGTGGGGGAGGTCCAGGTTGGATATCAGGAAAAACTATTTCACTAGGAGGGTGGTGAAACACTGGAATGCGTTACCTAGGGAGGTGGTGGAGTCTCCTTCCTTGGAGGTTTTTAAGGCCCGGCTTGACAAAGCCCTGGCTGGGATGATTTAGCTGGGAATTGGTCCTGCTTTGAGCAGGGGGTTGGACTAGATGACCTCTTGAGGTCCCTTCCAACTCTGATATTCTATGATTCTATGATTCTATGAATAAGATATGTATGGATGATGGAATCAACCTCCAGCCCCAGCCTGTCCCGATTAAATAGAGTTCAAACACCAACGGCTGAAGATGCAGACAAGAGCCCCAACAAAGTAAGAAGAATCCACCCTAAAAAGAAAAGGTACAATAGAAGGAAGATCAAAGCCCGGTCCCAGGCTGAAAGTCATGTCTGCAATTGACGGGTGATCATTCACCAAACCCAGAGGCAGCGTAACACAGCAAAACCTATAGACTCTGGATTCAAACTAAAGCCTACAAAAAGGATGGGTGAGATGGAAAACTTTGGAGGAGGGTAACATTCTGCTGCCAACATGGAAGGGCATCGGTGCATGCCTAACAGAGACCCAGCTCATCCTTGTGCCCAGCTTTCCTGGCCAGTTAGCCGCCACAAGCTACGAACCCAAGCTGCAAACTCAAGCCACAGACTCAAGCAGAACTGGTAACTATGCAGCAGCTGCAGAACATCTGATGGATGTGTGTGTGTGTGAATGTGTGTGTGTGTATAGGTATTAGGTATAATGTGTGTGTATAAGGATTAAGATATTAGTTATTGGTCATAAATCAAATTGTTATCATAATAAATGTGGCATCTTTATCTTGTCCCCTTTAATAAGATCCTGCTAGTTTTTATTGGTATAACACACAGCACTTGGGATGATTATTTTGGAATGCCTCCATGCCTTGGGCCGTGACTCTAGAATATTGCTGGGTTTGGACCAGGCCTCCAGAACACAGCAGCACTTTTGGGTTGCGGCTCTAGAACACCACATTGTTTGAAGCCCTGCCCCTAGAATGCCAGGGCACATGGGGGCCCATTATGAGAACTCTGCAGTATGTGGGCCCATCACTCTAGAACATAGCAGCATCGCGCCCCGTGGCTCTAGACCAGGGGTAGGCAAACATTTCGGCCCGAGGGCCACATCTGGGTATGGAAATTGTATGGCGGGCCATGAATGCTCACGAAATTGGGGGCGGGGTGCGGAAAGGGGGAGGGCTCCAGCTGGGGGTGCGGGCTCTGAGGTGGGGCTGGGGATGAACGGTTGGGGGTCCAGGAGGGTGCTCTGGGGTGGGACCGAGGGGTTTGGAGGGCGGGAGGGGGGGTCAGGGCTGGGATAGGGGGGTGGGACACGGGGAGGGGTGTGTGTGCAGGCACTGGGCGGTGCTTACCTCAAGCAACTCCCAGAAGCGGCAGCATGTTCCCCCCTGCGGCTCCTACATGGAGGCGCAGCCAGGTGGCTCAGTGCACTGCCCCATCCGCAGGGCGGGGGCAGCGTGCAGAGCCTCCTGGTTCCCCCTATGTGTAGGAGCCAGAGGGGGGACATGCCGCTGATTCTGGGAGCCACGCGGAATGGGGCAAGACCTGGACCCCGCTGCCCGGTGGGAGCTCAAGGGCCAGATTAAAATGTCTGGAGGGCCGGATGCGGCCCCTGGGACATTGTTTGCCCAGCCCTGCTCTAGACCAACACCATAAATGGACTCGTGACTCTAGAATGCCATCCAGGCCTGTTTCTGTGACTCCCATTACCCTTTCCTGTCTCTGCCCTACAAATTGTTCCCTCCTTGATTGTTCAATCCAGATTGGATGCTGTTCTAAGAGATCTGCTCCAGGAATCGTTTGGGGGAGGAAAAATAATTACAGCTTCTGACAGATAATATGTTAGTGACGGGCAGTGTGAGCAGGGAGCAGGGAGGGCCCCGGCCCTTTAAAACGCCTACAGATGCTGGAGAAATTCTGGGCTTGATTTTTGGTGCCTAGCTACTGACACAAGCCTGGGAATTAGCAGAGCTCCGAAAAACTCCTGGGCTGCACAGCTCCCGCCCACACACCCACACAGTGAAGGAGGAGCCAGCGTCCTGTCCAGATGGCTGAATGGAGTCATTCTGGATCAAGCCCCAGCCAGGACTGATGCGGTCCAGTGGGACCTGAGGTAGGAGTCAGGACATTGGGGTTCTGGCTGGGCCTACTCTGGGCAAGCTGCCTCCTTTCTCTGTGCTTCAGTTTCCACTCCCAAACTGTAGATTGTAAGGTCTTTGGGGGCAGAGGCCATCTCTCAGTATGTTTTTCTGCAGCCAATGGGGCTGTGATCTCGGCTGGGGTCTGTGCAGCACCTGACACAATGGGGCCCTCATCTGGGGTTTCTGTACAACACTGGGGACAAGGAAGCCCTGATTTCAGCTAGGGCGTCTAGGTTCTGGTGTGTTATTAATAACTCACAGTTTGGGAACACACGAGAGAGGGAAAACTATTCGGATGATGGTTTGGAATCATGATTGGCTTTCCGTGCTCTAGCTCAACCATCAGATATGGGCTGGAGGTAGGAATAGCTGGGCGGATTCTCTGTTGTCTGCTATACAAGGGTCAGCCTGGAGGGCCTGAAAATCTAGGAATCTATGAAATTTGCAAACAGAAAGAGAAGGGAAATTCCTCCAGTACATTATTTGTTGCAAACTTTTGGCCCTGTTCTAGCAAGGACACTGTTACCCCCTCCCCCCCAACCGCCCCATTTCTGTGAGCAGGATGTCAGTTTTATGATGCATATGAAAGGCAGCACTGCTATTCCATGTTAGGGCATTGGGGTCAGCACTGACTGAGAGGGGAGAGGGCCCCCTGCTGAGCCCACACTCTGCTCCCTGCAGCACAGCGCCCCCTAGTGCTGCAGTGGGGCATTGGGGTCAGGGCTAACTGAGAGAGGAGAGCACCCCCTGCTGACCCCTCACCTCTAGGGGGCGCCCGTCTGGTGGGGGGCAGGAATGGAACACAGGAGCCTTTCTCCCCTAGGGGACACTACTGGTAGCAATTGAACTCTTACCCGCTGCCCCCCATTCTGCTCCCTCAGGGGCCCCCTTGCTGCAGTTCATTCTGGCTCCCAGCAGATGAACCACCATAGCCTCGGATGCAAACAACTCACATTAGCTCTCTTGGCTGCGGCCTGGTTAGTCACACACAGGCTCAAATGAGCCAGGGAGCCTGAACTTCTAACCGGGGGGGCGGAAGGGGGACACCCTTCTGGTGAGACACAGGACCACAGGACTCAAGTCCCAGACAGGTGCCAGGGCCCAGGACTGTAGCAGCAAAAGCCTGAAAGCCCTTGCAGGGCCCTTGCTGCTTCCCTGCTCCCCTGGTGGCAGGATTTTGCAGCACAGCTGGCAGACCGGCATCAGCCGCTTTGCCTCTCTGCACGACTGGCTGGCACCAGTTGAAAACACCACTGATCCGTTCACTCTGAGTGTGCAGCCCCATGGTTGTTGGGTTGGATTTGCAGATTTGGAGCTACCTGGCAGTCAGACCTGGCTCTCAGATAGCCCGGGCTCAGGTCACACAGGCTCAGGTCACACAGTTGGTGGCACAGAACCCAGGAGTCCTGACTTCCAAGCCCCACCCAACCCTAACTCCCAAAGCCAGGACTAACTAGAGAGCCCAGGAGTCCTGACTCCCAGCTCCAGCTGCACTGGCCTTCCTCAGTAGATCCCATCACAGAGCTGGGAATAGAACCCAGGAGTCCCAGCACACAACCCCACCCCCACACTCAAGCACCCCACTTTAACCACTAGAACATGGTCCCTTGGCATTGCTGGAAATAGTAGCCAATCACATGATCAGTCCTATGCCCTCTGACATGGGGGGTGGATTAAGGAGGGGTCATGCTTGAAGCCGCCCTGCTGGGTTAATCATGGAAGGCATCCAAAATGGGGAAGAGGACAGTCTGTAGAGATGTAGCTGACGTAGACGGGGTGGAGAAAAGGACTTGGAGAATCCAGACTCCTGGGTTCTATTTCCAGTGGTGGGAGAGGAGTGGTGTAAGACGGTTACTCACCGTTGTAACTGTTGTTCTTCGAGATGTGTTGCTCATATCCATTCCATTAGGTGTGCGCGCGCCGCGTGCACGATCGTCGGAGAATTTTCTACCCTAGCAACACCGGCGGGTCGGCTGTGGAGCCCCCTAGAGTGGCGCCTTCATGGCGCTGAATATATACCCCAGCCGACCCGGCGCCCCCTCAGTTCCTTCTTGCCGGCTACTCCGACAGTGGGGATGAGGGGCGGGTTTGGAATGGATATGAGCAACACATCTCGAAGAACAACAGTTACAACGGTGAGTAACCGTCTTTTCTTCTTCGAGTGCTTGCTCATATCCATTCCATTAGGTGACTCCCAAGCCCAACTTAGGTGGTGGGGTCGGAGTGAGACATTGCTGTGTGCAAAACCGCTGATCCGAAGGCAGCATCGTCCCTGGACTGCTGCACTAGTGCATAGTGAGCTGTAAACGTGTGGACTGATGACCAAACCGCAGCTCTACAAATGTCCTGGATCGGAACTTGCGCCAGGAAAGCCGTCGAGGAAGCTTGGGCCCTCGTGGAGTGAGCGGTGAGGTGCGGTGCTGAGACACCTGCCAGGTCATAGCAAGTCCGGATGCAAGACGTAATCCAGGAGGATAGGCGTTGTGAGGAGACCAGTGAGCCTTTCATTCGGTCGGCCACTGCAACGAAGAGTTGCGTCGTCTTTCTAAAGTGCCTTGTGCGGTCAATATAGAAAGCCAGGGCCCTGCGTACGTCCAGAGAATGCAAACGTTGATCCTGGCGAGTAGCATGTGGTTTAGGATGAAAGACCGGGAGAAATATATCCTGGTTGATATGAAAAGGAGAAACCACCTTAGGGAGAAAGGCAGGATGTGGACGAAGCTGCACTTTATCCTTATGGAAAACTGTGTAAGGGGGCTCGGATGTAAGCGCCCTGAGTTCAGAAACGCGCCTTGCTGAGGTGATGGCTACGAGGAAGGCTGTCTTCCAGGATAGGTACAAAAGTGAACAGATGGCCAGTGGCTCGAATGGAGGACCTGTGAGCTTGGAGAGAACCAGGTTGAGGTCCCACGTCGGAACGGGCTGACGTTGTTGTGGGTACATCCGGTCTAAGCCCTTGAGGAATCTAACGACCATCGGGTTAGAGAATACCGAGGACGCGAGTTCTCCTGGGTGAAAGGCTGATATAGCGGCCAGATGAACTCTAATTGAAGGGTTTCAGAGTAGCAGCCGTGTTAGTCTGTATCCGCAAAAAGAAGAACAGGAGGACTTGTGGCACCTTAGAGACTAACCAATTTATTAGAGCATAAGCTTTCGTGGACTATAGCCCACTTCTTCGGATGCATATAGAATGGAACATATATTGAGGAGATATATATACACACATACAGAGAGCACATGCAGAACACAACGCCATCTACAGCCTCAGAAACAACCCTGACATCATAATCAAAAAGGCTGACAAAGGAGGTGCTGTCGTCATCATGAATAAATTGGAATATGACCAGGAGGCTGCTAGACAGCTCTCTAACACCACATTCTACAGGCCATTATCCTCTGATCCCACTGAGGATTACCTAAAGAAACTACACCATCTGCTAAAAAAACTCCCTGACAAAGCACAGGAACAAATCTGTACAGACACATGCCTAGAACCCCGACCAGGGGTATTCTATTTGCTACCCAAGATCCATAAACCTGGATATCCTGGACGCCCCATCATCTCAGGCATTGGCACCCTAACATCAGGCTTGTCTGGTTATGTAGACTCTCTCCTCAGACCCTACGCTACCAGCACTCCCAGCTATCTTCGAGACACCACTGACTTCCTGAGGAAACTACAATCCATCGGTGATCTTCCAGAAAACACCATCCTGGCCACTATGGACGTAGAAGCCCTCTACACCAATATTCCACACAAAGATGGACTACAAGCTATCAGGAACAGTATCCCTGATAATATCACAGCTAACCTGGTGGCTGAACTTTGTGATTTTGTCCTCACCCACAACTATTTCACATTTGGGGACAATATATACCTTCAAGTCAGCGGCACTGCTATGGGTACCCGCATGGCCCCACAATATGCCAACATTTTTATGGCTGACTTAGAACAACGCTTCCTTAGCTCTCGTCCCCTAACGCCCCTACTCTACTTGCGCTACATTGATGACATCTTCATCATCTGGACCCATGGAAAAGAAGCCCTTGAGGAATTTCACCATGATTTCAATAATTTCCATCCCACCATCAACCTCAGCCTAGATCAATCCACACAAGCGGTCCATTTCCTGGACACTACTGTGCTAATAAGCGATGGTCACATAAATACCACCCTATACCGGAAACCTACTGACCGCTACACTTACCTACATGCCTCCAGCTTCCATCCAGGACACACCACACGATCCATTGTCTACAGCCAAGCTCTAAGATATAACCGCATTTGCTCCAATCCCTTGGATAGAGACAAGCACCTACAAGATCTCTATCAAGCATTCTTAAAACTACAATACCCACCTGCTGAAGTGAAAAAACAGATTGACAGAGCCAGACGAGTACCCAGAAGTCACCTCCTACAAGACAGGCCCAACAAAGAAAATAACAGAACACCACTAGCTGTCACCTTCAGCCCCCAACTAAAACCTCTCCAGCGCATCATCAGAGATCTACAACCTATCCTGAAAGATGATCCTTTACTCTCACAGATCTTGGGAGACAGACCTGTCCTCGCTTACAGACAACCCCCCAACCTAAAGCAAATACTCACCAGCAACCACACATCACTGAACAAAACCACTAACCCAGGAACCTATCCTTGTAACAAACCCCGATGTCAACTCTGTCCACATATCTATTCCAGTGACATCATCATAGGACCTAATCACATCAGCCATACCATCAGGGGCTCGTTCACCTGCACATCTACCAATGTGATATATGCCATCATGTGCCAGCAATGCCCCTCTGCCATGTACATTGGCCAAACCGGACAGTCTCTACGCAAAAGAATTAATGGACACAAATCTGACATCAGGAATCAAAATACTCAAAAACCAGTGGGAGAACACTTTAACCTGTCTGGTCATTCAGTGACAGACCTGCGGGTGGCTATATTACAACAGAAAAACTTCAAAAACAGACTCCAACGAGAAACTGCTGAGCTAGAATTGATATGCAAACTAGACACAATCAACTCCGGTTTAAATAAGGACTGGGAATGGTTGGGCCATTACAAACATTGAAATCTATCTCCCCTTGTAAGTATTCTCACACTTGTTATCTAACTGTCTGTCTGTGCTGGGCTAGCTTGATTATCACTTCAAAAGTTTTTTTCTCTTAATTAATTGGCCTCTCAGAGGTGGTAAGACAACTCCCACCTGTTTATGCTCTCTGTATGTGTGTATATATATCTCCTCAATATATGTTCCATTCTATATGCATCCGAAGAAGTGGGCTATAGTCCACGAAAGCTTATGCTCTAATAAATTTGTTAGTCTCTAAGGTGCCACAAGTCCTCCTGTTCTTCTAATTGAAGATATCGCCAACCCTTGTTGTTTTAGGGAGAGGAGATATTCCAATATAAGAGGAATAGGTGTCTGTAATGGGAGCCCGGAGCTCGACCTTGCAGGGAGCAGAACACGTGGCACTTCCTGTTGTCTCGAGATGCAAACAGGTCTATCTGGGGAAACCCCCACTTCTGGAAGACGGAATGTATGATGTCCGGCCGGATAGACCACTCGTGCGTTTGGAAGGACCTGCTGAGTCGGTCCGCTAAAGTGTTCTGGACTCCAGGGAGGAACGATGCCGTGAGATGGATTGAGTGGTGCAGAAGTCCCACAGGCGAATGGCCTCTTGGCATAGAATTGACGAACGTGCTCCTCCTTGCTTGTTGATGTAAAACATGGCCGTGGTGTTGTCGATGAGAACTAACACACAGCGGCCACGTAGGAGATTGAGAAATGCCTGGCACGCCAGGCGCACCGCCATCAGTTCCCGAACATTGATGTGCAGGGCTAGCTGAGGTGCAGTCCACAGGCCCTGGGTATGGTGCTCGTTGAGATGGGCGCCCCAACCCAGAGATGAAGCGTCTGTGACCAGGTGCAGAGAGGGTTGTGGGGCGTGAAACGGCATCCCCTCGCAAACCACATTGTGATCTAGCCACCATGTGAGGGAGGTCAGGACCGAGTTCGGGACCGTGACCACCATGTTCAGGCTGTCCCGATGTGGGCGGTATATCGATGACACCCAGGTCTGGAGTGGGCGAAGCCGAAGTCTGGCATGCCTGGTTACGTACGTGCAGGAAGCCATATGACCCAGCAGGGTGAGGCACGACCTCACCGTGGTAGTTGGGAAGGCCCTGAGCCCTTGATGAGGCTCGTGATGGTACAAAAGCGGTTGTCTGGCAGGATGGCTTGTGCACGTCTGGAGTCTAGGACTGCGCCGATGAATTCTATTCTCTGGGTAGGTTCTAGAGTGGATTTGTCCTTGTTGAGTAGGATGCCCAACTCGTTGAATGTGTGCACTATTATGTGGACGTGCGCTCAAACTTGCTCTCTGGTGCGACCGCGTACCAGCCAGTCGTCTAGGTACGGGAACACCTGTATCCCTTGCCGACGAAGGTACGCTGCCACGACAGCCATACATTTCGTGAACACTCTTGGGGCCGAGGATAGGCCGAAGGGAAGGACTGCAAATTGGTAGTGCACCTTGCTTACCACGAATCGCAGGAAGCGTCTGTGAGGCAGGTAAATTGCGATATGAAAGTATGCGTCTTTCATGTCGAGGGCGGCGAACCAGTTTCCAGGATCGAGGGAAGGGATAATGGCCCCCAAAGAGACCATGCGGAACTTCAACTTTACTACGAATTTGTTGAGTCCGCGCAAGTCCAAGATGGGTCGCAGACCTCCTTTGGACTTGGGGATCAGGAAGTAACGGGAATAAAATCCCCTGCCCCTTAACTCTACTGGAACCTCCTCTATGGCCCCCATAGCAAGGAGCGTGGAAACCTCCTGTATAAGAAGTTGCTCGTGAGAAGGGTCCCTGAAGAGGGACGGGGAAGGGGGGGAGGAGGGGGGGATTGAAGAAAACTGGATAGCGTATCCCCTCTCCACCGTGCGAAGGACCCAACGGTCCGAAGTTATAAGGGACCAAACACGGTGGAAGTGGGAGAGACGATCCCGAAAGGAGGGGGCTGGATCCTGGGGGATGACTGGGGCGCCGTCCTCGACCGCACCTTCAAAAGTTCTGCCTGGGGCCTGCGGGTGGTCTTGGTGGCCCTTGGTTCTGACCGGGTTGAGGGCCGGTCCACCTTCGTCTACCACCTCGCCCGCGCCTCCGGGCCGAGTCCTGTCTCTGACGAGGTGGAGGGGGGTAGAAGCGCTGAGGCTGAGGCCTAAATAGCCTGCGCTGAGGGCCCGCAACATGCATCCCCAGGGAGCGCATGATCGTCCTGGAGTCCTTGAGGCTCTGCAGGCGAGAGTCCGTCTTCTCCGAGAACAACCCCTGTCCTTCGAAGGGCAAATCCTGCAGGGTTTGTTGCAATTCCGGGGGCAAACCCGAAACTTGGAGCCAGGAGGTCCTTCGCATAGCGATACCCGAAGCCAGGGTTCTCGCAGCCGAGTCCGCTATGTCCAAGGAGGCCTGTAAGGAGGTCCGAGCCACCTTCTTACCCTCCTCTACCAAGGCCCCAAACTCCTCCCTGGACTCTTGGGGAACCAATTCCTTGAACTTCCCCATAGAGTTCCAGGAGTTAAAGTTGTAGCGGCTCAGGAGCGCCTGCTGGTTAGCCGCTCTAAGTTGCAGCCCTCCGGCTGAATAAACTTTACGGCCAAACAAATCGAGGCGCTTATCCTCCTTCGATTTGGGCGCTGCGGCCTGTTGACCGTGGCGCTCCCTTGCATTCACTGATGCCACCACCAGTGAACACGGCTGGGGGTGGGTATACAAGTACTCGTAGTCTTTGGAGGGGACAAAGTACTTCCTTTCCACCCCTCTCGCTGTGGGTGGGATAGAGGCAGGAGTTTGCCATATCGTACTTGCATTCGCCTGGATCGTGCGGATCAGGGGTAACGCCACTCTCGATGGGGCATCCGCCGCGAGGATATTTACGATGGGGTCCTGTACCTCCACTATCTCCTCCGCCTGCAGGTCCATATTACGGGCCACCCTACGTAGGAGGTCCTGGTGAGCCCGAAGATCTATTGGGGGTGGACCTGTGCACGATGTGCCCGCCACTGCCTCATCCGGAGAGGAAGAGGAAGATGCCTCCGGTGGTAAAGGATCCAAGGGAGGGTCCCGGTCTCCCTGCTCCTGGGCCGGAGCATCACCTGTGCTTGGGTCAGGTGGTGCGGACACGGAAGCCTCCATGCCCCCTGGCGGAGGCCGAGAGATGGTGGACTCCGGGGCCCTTCTAACGGAGTGGCCCGAGCGAGAGGTCGAAGTTATTGGAGCCCCTTGCGCCTGATGGTACGCCCACGGGGTCCAGAACGACCAGTGAGATGGCCCATGAGCAGGGTCCTCTGCTACCTCCTGCCAATGGCCTATGTCCTGCTCCTCGGCTTGCCCCTGAGGGGGGTATGCCGATCTCGATAAGTCCTCAGAGGAGCGAGACACCGATCTCGATGGCCATGGCGGTGCCGAGTGCGCCGAGACGAATCCCGTGGGCTGCGGTGCCGCACGGTGCCGGTCCGGAGATGTTCTATCTCCACGCGGTGCCGGCGATCGGTGCCGAGATCGCGATCGGTGCCGATGACCTCGCCGGTGCCGGGAGTCGGATCTGGACCTGGACGATGACCTGGAGTAGGCCCGGTGCCGGGAGCGGCCTCTCGACGTCGAGCGTCGATCGTAGCGGTGCCGAGAACTACGTCTCGATGTTGATCGGTGCCAACGATCATAACGGTGCCGAGACGTAGAGCGGTGCCGCGACGAAGATCTTGGCCGCGAGTACGACCGGTGCCGAGGTGATATCCGGCGCTGGGACTGCGAGCGGCGTGGGGACCTGCTTCGGGACCTGGACCGGTGCCGTGGTTCCAGCCCCTGCGATGGAGGGCGCATCAAGGCAGGTTTCCCCCTAGACTGGACCGGACGAGTCAACGGTGCCGGCGGTGCCGGTGGTTGGGGCGGTGCCGGCTCCGTGAGAGCGATCAAGTCTCTCGCCGTCGCGAAGGTCTCTGGGGTCGACGGGAGGCACTGTATCACCGCCGGTCTCGGTGGAGAGCCTGTCTGCACCGGACTCAACGGCCTCGGAGCCGGAGTCGACGGTGCTGGAGGCACCTGTTTCCGGTGCTCCACAGGCGGACGCGGCTCTACCCCCGGCACTGGGGGAGCTGGCGTCTTCGGCACGGAGGTCCCCGTCTTATGGGCTTTTTTATACCCCGGGGATAATGAACGGCGCCGAGGCACTTGCTGTGCTTGCGGTGCCGACGAGGTCCGGTGCCGTGGCGGCTTGTCCGACGCCACTCGCGTGGTCGGAACAGTCGGTGCCGCCGGGGCACTGCGCACCGAGGTGCCAGGTGCCGGGGCCTGACGCGCTGATGGAGCGTCCGGGCTAAGTGCCGCCTCCATAAGGAGTTGCCGGAGCCGAAATTCCCGCTCCTTCTTGGTCCTTGGTCTGAAGGCCTTACAGATCTTGCACTTATCTGTTTGATGGGACTCTCCCAGGCACTTCAGACACGAGTCGTGCGGGTCGCTCGTTGGCATAGGCTTAGCGCAGGAGGCACACTGCTTGAAGCCGGGAGCCTTGGGCATGAGCCCGGCCACGCGGCCGGGGGAAAAAGGGGGGGACAACCCCCTTAATCCCCTTGAACTATATAACAACTAGTAACAAGTGAAAAACCAACTATTTATCTATAAACAACTAGAACTATAACTATAACTATGAATGACTAAATAAGCTAGGGAGAGTGGAGAACAGCTATGCCGCGCTCCACAGTTCCAACGACCGTCAGGGGCGGTAAGAAGGAACTGAGGGGGCGCCGGGTCGGCTGGGGTATATATTCAGCGCCATGAAGGCGCCACTCTAGGGGGCTCCACAGCCGACCCGCCGGTGTTGCTAGGGTAGAAAATTCTCCGACGATCGTGCACGCAGCGCGCGCACACCTAATGGAATGGATATGAGCAAGCACTCAAAGAAGAACTAGTGGTTCGGGGAGGGGCTGGAAGCCAGGACGCCTGGGTTCTGTGTATGCTCCACTCTGTAAGAGGGGGATAATACCTGACACACACATTAAAGACAGTCAATGTGCAATCTCTCTGATTTTTAAAAAGGAAACTAAAAGTAGTTTAGGCCTAATGCCCACCCCCACCCCAAAATCCTCTGTCAATTTTTACACCCATGTTTCCCTTTTTAGGCCCCCCACTCATTCAAGACCCACACCAGACAAACAGAGAGATCTGCCCATAGACGGACAACAACAGAGACCAGAGAAAATGCTGCAAAGCGTAAACTGGGCAAACTAGGAAGGCTATTTGCCTTGCTCCCATAGCTGCAGCTCCCGTAGCTGCAGTGATGCCAACCCCAACTGGTAAAAAATAATGATGGGCCTCAAACCAAATCTTGAGATTGGCTTCAAAATCATGAGATTTTTTTTAAATAACTGGCAGGATGTTTTTATTCACCTGGTTCAAGCTTTTCTCTGTAGTGAAGGGGGCGAGACAGGGAGGGTTTTTCCACCTGAGGAAATTAACTGAAAGAGCTACAGTAGCACATAGCGACTCCAGTCAAATTTCCCCATGCAGACAAGCCCTGATTGCTTTTTAATCAAACTCGCATGATTTGGTGACTGGTACTTTAAAAAAAAAAATCCCCACACACAAATAGTGTCAGCCTTGTGCCCAAAGCACAAAGGTTGCTACGAGTAACAATATGAAGGTTACATTAAGAAATTGTAGCCATGCTCCTTTATACAGGCAGTGGTGGCCAGAGGCAGAGGTGGGTGGGAGTTTTATCGCCAGAAAATGTGGATTTATAGGCAACAAAACTTTTCAAGGACAGATTGGTTTCAATGAAAGGTTTCTCAGGTCAAAATGAGACACACACACCCAGTAACCCAGTGTTTTGGACATTCACTTCTGCTGTGGAAGACCCAGGTTCAAGGTCCTGCTCTGACACACTCCAATGTAGAATGGGAACAAATTTGAAACCCTCCAATTCTTTCACAAAACACAATCGGTTTCCAGCCCAATCGCACTTGGAACACCCTTGTGCACATAGCTGTACAGAAGGGCTCATCACTTACATCTTATTCCTGATAAACTGCCTTTAATTCACAGGAATTAGCTGGCATCTCATTACCTGATCCCTGCAATAAGGAAGGTGTGCACATAGCCACATTTAGATGGAAGTATTCTGCTTCTGGCAACCCCCCGCTGCTAGTGCACTACATTGCTGCACACCGGGGTCAGCCTGGCTGTTCATCTCTCCTGCCCCAGCCTCAGAAATGGCTAGATTATCGATTCAGACAGGACCACTGTGAGCACCTCGTCTGACCTGCGTAACACAGACCACAGGACTTCCCTGAATTAACTCCTGTTGGAATTGGAGCAGATTGTTTAGAAAAACCTCTCATCTCGATTTAAACAGCGTCAGTGATGAAGAATCCACCACGATGCTTGGTGAATTGTTCCAATGGCTAATTACACCCCGGTTAAAAATCTGCCCTTTTTTCCAGTCGGAATGTTTCCAGTTTCAGCTTCCAGCCACTGGATCTCCTTAGACCTTTGTCTGCTAGCGGGACTAGCTCATTATCACAATTATTCCCCTGGGTACATCGAGACAGGGATCACGGCACCCCTTAACTTTCGCTTTAAGAAGCTCCTTGCGTCTCAGCATAAGGCAAGTTCCCCCCCCCCCTCCATTTAATCGTTCTCACGGCAACTCTCTGCCGCTCTCCAATTTTTCACTTTCCTTCTCGAATTGTGGGCACCACCTGGCCATGGCATTCCAGCAGCTATCGCCTCCCCACCAGACACAGAGATAAAATATCCTCTCCACTGCTGCCTGCGATGCCCGTTTATCCATCGACCAGACGCCACCTCCCCATTTAAGCGCGGACACTCGTCCCTTTGAGCTTCCAACTCCAGGCGAGTTCAGGTACCACTAATGGCAGCCGCCGGCCCCCCAGCCACATCCCTGAACTCCTTGGGCCTCCGGGGAGAGGAACAGCTCCCGGCTCATCACAGCAACGACAACTGTCCCCTAGAGCTGAACAGCCCACACGCCAGTCTGATTTTTTTTTTTAAACAAAACTTTATTGGTAATTATTTCAAATATGTTACAAGAAAGCACACTGTTAAAGAGGAAGTGGAGGCTGGAGGGGGGTTGTTTTCTGTTTTCCAGTGAAACAGGTTTTGTCGGAGGACACAGACGTGTTTCCCGGGGCGGGGCGGATGATATCCCCACTCTCTATATGGGACTCTCAAGCTTTTTTGTGGGAAAGTGGAATTTTGGGGGGAGGGCTAGCCACAGGGCTCCCCCCCCCCGCTCCTGACAGCGCTCATGTATTTATAAAATATATAATTTATCTATTAAACCAAAATCCAACCCTGCCCGCACCTGTGCCGCACGCCCCCTCCCGGGGGGCGCTGACCCTAGAACTCAGCAAACTCCTTGGCACACTTCTCAGTAACCGAGACCCGGATCTCCTCTTCCTCGTAGTCGTCGAAGTTACTCGTGTCACCGGGGCCTTTGCACTTTGGTATAAAGGGAGCTTCCACCTGCAAAGGAAGGGGAGGGGGAGGTTGGGGACGAGGTGAGGGATCAACATTTGTATACCCCCCCCACTCCTGGGTCTGCTAGGGGCACATGATCAGGCCCCAACTTTGTAACAAGGCAGGCAAGGATCAGCTCCGCCCCCCACTATCCAGCCAGAAATCCTCACACTTTGCAATCATGGAAGGGGGAGCCCATGACCCCACTTAGGAGCTCAGAATCAGGGCCCCCAGCACTCTTAAGGGATACAGGATCGGGCCCCTTAGCAACCAGGTGAGGGATGCAGAATCAGCGCCACCTCAAGTTCGCTTTTATCTAGCCAGAATCCCCTCCTCTCACTTTGCAATCAGGGAAGGGCAGGGGGTCATGAGCCCCTTGGATCCCCGTAAGAGCCCCCACTTGTATCATCAGTAGGGTTTTAATCAGGACCTTCAGCACAGCCCTTTCCCACCTGAGCTAGAAGAATAACGCCATTAGCTGGCAGCAGCAATAGTAGGCTGTTATCCTCAGGGGGTGGGGACAGGACCATGCTTTTGACACCATGGGTACGTCTTCACTTACCGGAGGGTCCGGCGGCAGGAAATCGATGTTCTGGGATCGATTTATCGCGTCTGGTTAAGACGCGATAAATCGATCCCGGATCGATCCCGGAAGTGCTCGCCGTCGACGCCGGTACTCCAGCTCGCCGAGAGGAGTACGCGGCATCGACGGGGGAGCCTTCCTGCCGCGTCTGGACCCGCGGTAAGTTCGGACTAAGGTACTTAGAATTCAGCTACGTTATTAACGTAGCTGAATTTGCGTACCTTAGTCCGAAGTGGGGGCTTAGTGGGGACCAGGCCCATGTTACAAACAGGTGACTGAGGGCTCCCTACTTTAAACCAATGCTGGGTGAGCATATCTCCCCCTAGTGGTGGGACCCAGACACAACACCCTGCTACAGAGTCCCAGTAACCAATGCGCTTCTAGAGGCCTGGGCACTGATGATCCCAGGTTCAATTCCTGCTGATGAAGGCTGCATGCATGTGGAAGTTATCCAGGCTCTCCTCTGCCCGCCGCCCTCACCCTCCTACCTTCCTCTGGTAGATGGCGATCCAGTCGGTGGTAGCAAACCACTTGTGGTTCTTGATGTCGTTGACCCCATTCTTGAGGTTGCCAAAGCGTTTGGTGAGGTCCACCTGCAGCAGGTTCCGGAGCAGGTCCTTCAGGTCCGAGCTGAAGTGAGACGGGAACCGGACCTGGGGTGGGGAGGAGAGACAGAGGTCTGGCTTTTACCTGCCCTGCCCTCGTGGCTGGATTCATAGATACACCTAATAATGTACAGCCCCTAGCACAAAGGGGTCCTGGGCTATGCCTGGGCACTGAGGCACTACCATAATACACCTAATATGTACATCACCTAGCACAATGGGGTCCTGACCCATGACTGGGGCTTGTAGGCACTATTGTAATACACCTAATAATAAATAACAAGCCCTTTAAAAACACTCCAGGAGAATGAGTGGACAAGAAGTGGGGGCGCTACTGAGGACTGACACAGGAGCTGAAATGGTTAATTAGCAGCCACCCCCCAGCTCTCATTGAGCATTTTTCCTCCACAGATCACAAAGCAGGGCTGCCGCATCACTATCCTCATTTTACATAAGGGGAAACTGAGGCACAGGGAGACGTGACTTGCCCAAGGTCAATCAGCAGACTGGTGGGAGAACCGGGAACAGAACCCAGGCCCATTGAGTTCCCCACTAGGTTTAAAGCTGACCGTGTCCGACACGAGTTCTTGGAGATCCTTGGTGAGAAGGTGCTGGAGTGGGCAGAGGAATATTATTGGCTCTTGGTTACTATGGCAATGAGTGCTCTACCAGTGTCTGGAGATGACCGATGTGTTTAAGGAATGTTTAGTCTTGCAACAAAAGAGGGCGACAAAAATGATTAGGGGGCTGGAGCACATGACTTATGAGGAGAGGCTGAGGGAACTGGGATTGTTTAGTCTGCAGAAGAGAAGAATGAGGAGGGATTTGATAGCTGCTTTCAATTACTTGAAAGGGGGTTTCAAAGAGGAGGGATCTAGACTGTTCTCCGTGATACCTGATGACAGAACAAGGAGTAATGGTCTCAAGTTGCAGTGGGGGAGGTTTAGGTTGGCTATTAGGAAAAACTTTTTCACTAGGAGGGTGGTGAAGCACTGGAATGCGTTACCTAGGGAGGTGGTGGAATCTCCTTCCTTAGAGGTTTTTAAGGTCAGGCTTGACAAAGCCCCGGCTGGGATGATTTAGTTGGGAATTGATCCTGCTTTGAGCAGGGGGTTGGACTAGATGACCTCCTGAGGTCCCTTCCAACCCTGATATTCTATGATTCTATGATTTTATGAACGTAGCAGGATTGTGGAGGGTTTTGCAACTCACAACAGTGTATAAGAAAACCAAAGACACCTGTTTCAGGAGTCCCCATGAGAGTTACAGGGAGCACAGTGATGGTGGGGTGGGGGATGGAGTCCATGTGTTGGGGAAATAGGGATACGTGGCGAGGGAGGGTCCATGTGTGGGGGACACAATGGGGACGATGTCCATGTGTTGGAGAACAGGAGTATGTGGCAAGGGAGGGTCTATGTATTGGGGTGCAGGGGGAATGGGCTTCATGACAGGGAGGATGCCCATGTGTTGGGGATTGGGGGAGCATGGGAGGGCATGAGCATGTCGTGAGCATCTCTCTGATCAGTCACTGAGACTTGGCACCCCGCTTTAGCTGGCAAAACACCCCCCCCCAAAAATCACACAAGTGTCCTCTCCCCCAGCCCAAATACCTTGCCAGAGACGATCTTCTCATAGATCTGAATGGGCTGATCCGTGAAGAATGGGGGGTAACCAGCTGCCATCTCGTAGATGAGGATGCCGAGGGCCCACCAGTCCACAGCCTTGTTATAACCCTGCCCGTGGAAAGCAGGCCAGGGTCACGCATCGAACATTTGGGGATGGTGGGAACCACCTGGTGGCCAGGGATCAGCTAGAGATTAGGAAGCAGACAGGCTCTCCCCAGCTCACCTTGCTGAGGATGATCTCGGGGGCCAGGTATTCCGGGGTCCCACACAGAGTCCAGGTTCGGCCTTTCACCCGCTTGGCAAAACCAAAATCCGTCACCTGGAGCCAAAACACACAGAGGGGAGAAGCTGGATCAGCCTGGAGGCTGTGACAGCAGAAGAGGAAGGGGAGGGAGCAGATGATTGATATATTCTGGCCGTGTTACATTTCTGGGGGTGTCTTGGCTTTGGGAAGGGGATGGCAGCAGAGAGAGACTTGGGCAGGGAGGAGATCACTGCAGGGAGCCAGGAGCCAGCCCTGGCTTGGGAAGGGAATGGGGTGCGGGGGGGCAGCCTCACCTTGATGTAGCCCTGATGGTCTATCAGGAGATTCTCTGGCTTCAGGTCTCGGTATATGAGATCCAGTGAGTGCAGATACTCAAAGGTCAGGACGATCTGAGCAGCGTAGAACCGGGCGTGAGGTTCACTGCAATGAGGTGGGAGGAGAACGTGGGCATCCTGGGTCAGATCCGCCCCCTCTCAGCCAGCCCAGCACCCTCGGCCCCCTGCCACCCCCACCATCACTTTCCTTATACATCCCTGACTCCATCAACCCTGGCAACCCCAGGCAAGATGCCCTAACTCTTCTAGGCCTCGTGGCCCCATCCAGTGGCGTAGCCAGGTGGAGGGAACAGGGGGAGCAATAAAAAAAAAAGACAGTGGCGCTTCTACTCACCCGGTGGCTCTCCAGGTCTTTGGCGGCAGGCCCTTCACTCGCTCCGGCTGTTTTCAACGGCACTGAAGGTGCAGCGGGTGGCGCCTTTTTTTTTTATCACTCCCCCGGGTGAATACAAAGGCGCCAGGAAATTGACAAGGCACCATTTGGGCTCAGTGCGGGAGCAGCCGCTGCCCCCACGCTACTGGCCCCATCTGCCCTAGCCAGACCACTAGCCCTAGCACATCCATCCCTCCCATCATTGCTAGACCCCTGACTCCATCCAGCCTGGCAACCCAGGGCAAGCCCCTACCAGACCAGCATCTCCCCCCTAGCCCCAACACACACACCCATGGACTCCCAGCTCCATCCAGCCTGGCTCCATCTAGCCCTGGCATCCCTGGCCACTGACTGTGGCTAGTGCTGGCAGAAGACCTCAGCAGCCCTCCCCAGGGGGAATCCCTTCCTGACCAGCCCAGTTGGGGAACAGGTCATGCCCTCCAGCATGAGGATCAAAGCCAGCATCGCTGCAGATGCTGCTAGTGGATAAAAGGTCTAGTTCTCTACTGAACTAAATCCCAAATTTACAGCTGTGGAAACTGAGGCACAGAGTGATTCTCCCCCCTTCCCACAAGGAGTGAATGGCAGAGGCAGGAATAGAATAGAGGAGTCCCGACTCCCAGTCCCTCTGCTCTAAGTGCTAGATCCCACTCTCCTCCCTGAGCCAGGGATACAACCCAGGCGTCTAACCGCCACCCAGCTCTAACCAGTAGCGACACTGTCCCCAACATCAGCTCCCATGGCAATGCTCACCTGAACCTCCCAATACGCCGTAGGTGGGAGAACATCTCCCTGCCCGGGATGTATTCCATTACCATGTACAGATTGGAGTTATCCTAGAAGGAAATGCAGCAGCAATGGAGTGCAAGGGGGCCCCCCGTCAGCGCCTGTGACACCAGGATGAAACTGCTCCCCACACCCCTGCTCCATTATTAGCCCCATCCCTTTCAGGGCGCTGACCCCACACGTCTCCAAGGAACCTGATGGACTGGCTGGGCTTCCACATAGCACCCAATGCAGTGCACCCGCTGTCTGGTCCCAGGCACACACCTGCAGTGGGAGTTGCTCCCGCGGCTGGGGAACAGACTCACCAATGACAGGACGTGAGCTTTATTTGCTTGGAGTATTTAGTGCTAGAGCCCTAGAAAATTCAACCGCTCCCCACACCTCTGGTCTAGGGACAGGGACGGGCAGGCCCAAGAGGGATTTCCCACCTGTGACGTCTACGATCAAAGGGGAAACCCAACCTGCCACCAGGTCGGACACCCCAAAGGAGCAGAAGAAGGAAGTGAAACTTCTCAAAAGCAGAGTGTAAAATTGACCAGGCTGGCTTCATCCTCTCTCATGGCTGCAAAGTCAAAGAGCAGCCTCCGAAGTAACTCCGCTGAGCCCAACAAAGCCATTCCGCTAGTGAGACCCTACCCGGCTCAGTGATGAGAACATGAGCACGAAGCACCCGTGCACGTGCCAGCGGAGACCACTGCCCCTGCCCTCGAGCCCAGGGTCAACTTCCAGCTAGCCCTGGAGAGAGGGTCCAGGCGGGACATGGGCTGAGCATCCCATGCTATACGTTCGGAGGCCTTTTTCTGCAGCCAGATTAGGAGAGCAGGAGCCAAGAAGCAGAAAGTCACATCCTCACATTCCATCTAAATTATATCAGAACAATCTAATACCAGGCTGGTAAGAAGGCGCCTGTCTTAATAGTGCCCAGCATCACCAGACAAAGAAACAGATCTTAGGATGCTCAAAGGAATCACTTAGCAGCAGTGTGGATGTGAAATCTCTACGTCTTGATTGTTTTCCCTTGCTGGTCCCCACTTCTCTATTGTTTATCTGTCTGCTTCTTTGATTGTTTCTGTTACATAACTAATTTTGCCAGGTGTACATCAGCGAAGGTGGTGGTGTACAACTGGGTAAAGAATTGTTTCACACTACGTTACGATTGGTCAGAGAATTATTTTGTAATACTTAGTAAAATGATTGGTTAAAGTAGAGCTAAGCAGGACTCAAGTTTCACTATATAAACTGGGGTTCAAAAGGAAGTTCTGTGGAACCAACTCCAAGACACAGCCCAGCATCAGCGCTGCCAGACCTCAACACCCTGCCAATGACACCATGCAGAAGCTGGAGTCCCAGGAGGAGTTGATGGAGACAGCACCAAATCTGGGCCCCGAGAGGATACAGGATGGCATAAAGGGGATTATAAGGGAAAATAGGAATGGACAGGGGTTGCAACTAGAGGGAACAGGGGATAGATTAGTAGATCGCACTGTCACCAGGCAAAGGCAGGTTTACGTGATTGGGGACTCCTTACTGAGGAGGTTAGACAGGCCTGTGACCAGGGCAGACCCAGAGAACAGAAGGGTGTGCTGTCTGCCGGGCGCTAAGATACGGGATGTGGACCTGCGGCTGAAAAGGATCCTAAAAGGAGCAGGTAAGAACCCCTTGATCATCCTTCACGTAGGAACGAATGACATGGCTAGGTTCTCGCTGGAGAGAATCAAGGGAGATTATGCCAGGCTGGGGAAGACGCTTAAGGAAATCGAGGCTCAGATCATCTTCAGTGGGATTCTGCCTGTTCCTAGAGAAGGGCAGCAAAGGGGTGACAGGATTGTGATGATAAATAGTTGGCTAAGGGAGTGGTGCTATAAAGAGGGCTTTGGGATGTATGGCCACTGGGAGGCTTTCGGGGACAGAAAACTGTTCTCACGGGACGGACTTCACCTAAGTAGGGAAGGAAATAGACTTCTGGGAGGGAGGCTGGCTCATCTCATCAAAAGAGCTTTAAACTAGGAATTTGGGGGAGACGGTTGGGAGATGTCCAGTTAATCTCCACAACAGATTATAACATTGAGAGGGAGGACAATGAGATAAGAACAGATATAGCCGGGGAGAAGAGATTGGACATAAGGAGGGGGGGGGGGGATGGATACTAGACTAATAGGTCATACTAGCAGTATGGTGTCCATACCAAATGGGATAACAAATGTGAGAGAGGCCAAACAGCATAAATTAAGATGTTTATACACCAATGTGAGAAGCCTAGGTAACAAAATGGAGGAATTGGAGCTCCTGGTCCGAGAAATGAAACCGGATATCGTAGGAATAACTGAAACGTGGTGGAACGGTAGGCATGACTGGAGTACAGGTATGGAAGGGTATGTGCTGTTTAGGAAAGACCGGAACAAAGGTAAAGGTGGGGGAGTAGCATTGTATGTCAATAATGAGGTAAACTGTAAATAAATAATAAGTGATGGAATGGATAAGACAGAGTCTGTCTGGGCAATACTCACATTGGGTAAAAGAACTACTAGAGCCTCCCCTGGGATAGTGCTTGGGGTGTGCTATAGACCGCCGGGATCTAGCCTGGATATGGACAGAGAACTCTTTAATGTTTTTAGGGAAGTAAATACTAATAGGAACTGTGTAATCATGGGAGACTTTAACTTCCCGGATATAGATTGGGGAACAAATGCTAGTAACAATAATAGGGCTCAGATTTTCCTAGACATGATAGCTGATGAATTCCTTCATCAAGTAGTTGCTGAACCGACGAGGGGGGATGCCATTTTAGATTTGGTTTTGGTGAGTAGTGAGGACCTCGTTGAGGAAATGGTTGTAGGGGACAACCTTGGCTCGAGTGATCATGAGCTAATTCGGTTTAAACTAAATGGAAAGATTAACAGAATTAAATCGGAGACTAAGGTTTACAATTTCAAAAGGGCTAACTTTAATAAATTAAGGGGACTAGTTAGGGAAGTGGATTGGACTAACATATTTAGGGATCTAAAGGCGGAAGGTGCCTGGGATTATTTCAAGATGAAGTTGCAGGAGCTGTCGGAGGCCTGTATCCCGAGAAAGGGAAAACGGTTCGTAGGCAGGAGATTTAGACCGAGCTGGATGAGCGAGCATCTCAGAGGGGTGATTAAGAAAAAACAGAAAGCATACAGGGAGTGGAAGATGGAAGGGATCAGCAAAGAAACCTACCTTATTGAGGTCAGAGCATGTAGAGATGGAGTGAGAAAAGCCAAAAGCCGTGTAGAGTTGGACCTTGCAAGGGGAATTAAAACCAATAGTAAGAGCTTTTATAGCCATATAAATAGGAAGAAAACAAAGAAAGAAGAAGTGGGACCATTTAAGACTGTAGATGGAGTGGAGATTAAGGATAATCTAGGCATGGCACAATATCTAAATGAATATTTTGCATCGGTATTTAATGAGGCTAATGAAGGGCTGAGGAATAGTGGAAGCGAGACGGATGGGAATAAAGGAGGGGGGGTTGACATTACCGTATCCGAGGTAGAAGCCAAACTCGAACAGCTTAACGGGACTAAATTGGGCGGACCAGATGATCTTCATCCAAGAATATTAAAGGAACTGGCGCGAGAAATTGCAAGCCCGTTAGCGATAATTTTTAATGAATCTATAAACTTGGGGGTGGTACCGTTTGACTGGAGAATAGCTAATGTGTTTCCTATTTTCAAGAAGGGGGAAAAAAGTGACCCGGGTAACTACAAGCCTGTTAGTTTAACATCTGTAATATGCAAGGTCTTGGAAAAAATTTTGAAGGAGAAAGTAGTTAAGGACCCTGAGGTCAATGCCAATTGGGACAAATTACAACACGGTTTTACGAAAGGTAGATTGTGCCAAACCAACCTGATCTCCTTCTTTGAGAAAGTAACAGATTTTTTAGATAAAGGAAATGCGGTGGATCTAATATACCTCGATTTCAGTAAAGCGTTTGATACGGTACCGCATGAGGAATTATTGGTTACATTGGAAAAGATGGGGATCGATATGAAAATCCAGAGGTGGATAAAGAACTGGTTAAAGGGGAGACTGCAGCGGGTCGTACTGAAAGGTGAACTATCAGGTTGGAGGGAGGTTACCAGTGGAGTTCCTCAAGGTTCGGTTTTGGGTCCGATTTTATTTAATCTATTTATTACTGACCTCGGAACCAAATGTAGGAGTGGGCTGATAAAGTTTGCGGATGACACAAAGTTGGGAGGTATTGCCAATTCGGAGAAGGATCGGGATATCCTTCAGGGAGATTTGGATGACCTTGTAAACTGGAGTAATAGTAATAGGATGAAATTTAATAGTGAGAAGTGTAAGGTTATGCATTTAGGGATGACTAACAAGAATTTTAGTTATAAGCTGGGGACGCATCAGTTGGAAGTAACAGAAGAGGAGAAGGTCCTCGGAGTCCTGGTTGATCGCAGGATGACTATGAGTCAGCAATGTGACGTGGCCATGAAAAAAGCTAATGCGGTCTTGGGATGCATTAGGCGAGGTATTTCTAGTAGGGATAAGGAGGTGCTAGTTCCATTATACAAGGCACTGGTGAGACCTCATTTGGAGTACTGTGTGCAGTTCTGGTCTCCCATGTTTAAAAGGGATGAAATCAAACTGGAAGGGCCACTAGGATGATCCGAGGAATGGAAAATCTGTCGTATGAAAGGAGACTCGAGGAGCTCGGTTTGTTTACCTTAACCAAAAGAAGGCTGAGGGGGGGATATGATTGCTCTCTTTAAATATATCAGAGGGATAAATACCAGGGAGGGAGAGGAATTATTTCAGCTCTGTACTAATGTGGACACGAGAACAAATGGATATAAACTGGCCGTCGGGAAGTTTAGGCTTGAAATTAGACGAAGGTTTCTAACCATCAGAGGGGTGAAGTTTTGGAACAACCTTCCGAGGGAAACAGTGGGGGCGAAAGACCTTTCTGGCTTTAAGATTAAGCTTGATAAGTTTATGGAGGGGATGGTTTGATGGGATAAAGTGATTTTAGTCAATAGGTCAATAACGTACCATCGCTGGTAATTAGTAACAATGGTCAATGATGGGATATTAAAAGTTACTACAGAGAACTTTTTCCAGAGGGTCTGGCTAGAGAATCTTGCCCGCATGCTCGGGGTTCAGCTGATCGCCATATTTGGGGTCGGGAAGGAATTTTCCTCCAGGGTAGATTGGCAGAGGCCCTGGAGGTTTTTCACCTTCCTCCGCAGCATGGGGCAGGGGTCGCTTGCTTGGAGGATTCTCAGCAATTTGAAGTCTTTAAATCATGATTTGGGGACTTCAACAGCTGAGTCAAGGGAGAGAATTATTCCAGGAGTGGGTGGGTCAGCTTTTGTGGCCCACATCATGCGGGAGGTCAGACTAGATGATCATAATGGTCCCTTCTGACCTTAGAGTCTATGAGTCTATGATCCTGACTGGCCAGCAGGGAAAGTTCATCTGCCTTATTGGGAGTGATGGGCATTGTATGAGTAGTGTGGAAGCAGAGAAAGAACTGACAGGAAGGGGATGCAATACATGACAGTTTGTTAGCAAGAGTCAGGCTAACTGTAACCCTGATAACGCGAGATTTGTAGAAGCGAGGATTGTGTGAGGCGGGTGAGAAAGAACTGTGTAAGAAGTCATTATGACCTGGTATAGATAAGGTGTAGAAGACCTTGTGTAGATAAGGTATAGAAAATATTGTATGTTGGCAAGAGTCAAAACAAGTGAGGAAATGAGATATCAAGATGGCCTATGTATAAACAAAATGCAACTGTTGCTCATTATTGTCTGTAACAAAAGGTATAAATGCTTGCTGTAATTGTTTACCTGTTGAGAGACCTGCTTAGCTCTCTCCCTCTGTGCAATTGTGAGAGTTAATAAAGCATCTGACTTGCTATACTTAAACAAATAGTGAGAACTCTGTTTTTCTCCGACAATTTGGGGGCTCGTCCGGGATGGCAACGCCCGCAGAGGCACCGGCAGCTGCTACGGATCGTTCCCCTTTGAACCCCATGGCGCCACAATAGAGGTAGGAGACCTTTTGAAATCTCTATTGGGGTGTCGGAGGAGGACTGTCCGTGGGGCCGTCTGTCCCTGTTGGGCTCACGCCATCCGAACTTATTGACTGTGCAGCAAGGTCAGATGCTGAGCGGCTTAGGGGAATTGTTGCCGCCCCCTGTATGCATATGCGAGGTGCATAGGTATGCACCGGTGTTGAGGGGTTGTTACCGCCTCAGGAGGGGTTTTTACCGCCTCGAGTGATGCATCGAGGTACTTGGGAATAGTACCAGGAGGTACTTGGGAATAGTACCTGGAATAAGGCCTTGGTGTGTGTGTGTGTGTACACCAGTGTGAATTGAGTGTTACCGGAAGACGCCCAGAGTACTCTGCGAAGTCTTTTGGCTCGTGACCAGAACTACTCTAATGCAAGCCCGGTAACTAGAGGATCTTTTAGGAGATCCGACCCACGGTGGGCTAACTCGGCCTGGCATCGTCCGGTGAGGAGGCTACCTGGGTCTAGGAGTGTGTGAACCCATCTTCCCTCCCCCTTTTCCTCTCTGTGTGAGCCACTGACAGTCTGATCATCTCACTGGATGCAACAGAGTAAGCGGCGCCGTCTCTCTGAGACTAGCCGACGCTCTTTGCTGAAGGGAGGTGTAGGAGGGTCGTGGCCATCCTCGTTAGTCTCTCCTGTGTGAATACCCTGTAGGGAGAGATCCTTAGTTTATGTGCCGCTAGCGCGGACAGGGCATCCTCCTCCCTGTGTGTGTGATTGGAAAATGGGTGGGGGACAGTCTAAGGATTCCCTCTCACCCACTAAGGGTACCCCAGCTTATTTCATGTACGTACATTATGGCACTAAAACCTGCAGGTATTTAGAGAATTGAAATCATTACACGCGTGAAAATTCATCTAAACAATGCCCACTAGAAGGTACCTTCAATCTAGATAAGATCATACATCTCAGAGGAGCTTTTAATCACTAAAAAGCCTCTGACACACAATGGGAGCAATTTGTCTATTGAGGAAAGGAACGGATTAATTTGAAATTCAGCTTGGTCCAGAGATAAAGAGAAAGTTAATCTGCGTTCAAGGTCAAGAATCAATGCAGACCAGGCTAAGTACAAAGAAAAACTGCTTTCAGCCCCAGCTGACTGTGAAAAAATATAGACATAGTCAAACCAAAGGCAATACAAGTTACAGTGCTGAGATTACATTTGCAAAGCTTAACTGTCCAGTGAGATCCAACAGTCTGCCTTTGCGACCCTGGAGCCGGCGTGGTTTGGGGACACTGAAGAAGCCACAGGCAGCCGGCCTGGACTGGAATCACTGAAAAGACGCCCCAGGAGACCTCAGGGTGTAAAAGAACTGCCCTCCCAAGAGAGGAAGCAAGTTGGAGATTGCACAGCACCTTCTCTGAACGTTATACATAGACGTGGTCAGTCTGGACGTACGTGTGTGAGTATGAAAGTGTGCCTACTCTCAGCCACAGTAAGTCTGAGAACCGGAGAGGGATTTAGCATTCCTCTTTCCACCCCGGCTGACCGGGAAGGGTGTCAGGTGGATCTACCCCAGTCGTAGCAGGACTGGGCAATAGAGAAGTTGGAGAAAAGGGAAGAGTTGTGTACTTGATAACTAGAATTGAGCAATTAAGAGCATAGATCATGAACCAGGCAGCAACTCAAACCTACACCCAGGGCAAGTTGCAAGCCTTGAGACAGGACTTCCAGGCAGAAAAGGAAGCACTGGCTAAGCAAGTACCGGTCCTTCAGGGACTTGTCAGAATTTAACCATTTGTTTTTGCATATGCTCTAAGAGCAGTGTGTTTGCCACAAGAGAAAATTGAATAGTTAAATGCCAATGGGTCATGCGTTTTGCCCAAGTGGCAAGCCTCACGAGGGAGGACTCGGGTAGCCTTGTGAGTAAGAATGTTTAAGAGAAGAGACCAGGAAGGGTGGGGGCTAGTTGAGAAGCCCACCCTCCTATCTAAATTGGTAGTGAAAAAGCTGGTGCCCATGGAAGGGACGGTTCAGCGAGAAAAGCAGGATCGGGCCCAAGCGGGCAGGCAATAGATAGAGAGATTGGAGAACAGGTTGGAAACTTTGAGGGCATAGTGGAAGGAAAGGAGTAAGTAATTATAAGCATGGGGATTTCAAATCCCCAGGATAATAATTGAAATGGTAAAATGTGTGTAAGACAGAGTCTTTGTACCAAGGTGCAAGGCTCTCCTTTCTTCTGCTGAATAAAGCAACTCTTCCTTATCCCTGTCTGGCTGTTATTGGCTCTCAGCTAGATGGACCCGATATTTTGGTGACAGTTAATGGCGACTCCGGTTAATGAATTTCTGTCTTATACATTTAGGTGTTAGGTGTGTAGATGGAACTGAGCCTCTCATTCGTAATTCCTCAGAGTGGAAGCCATCGCGTGCGATGAAGCTCTGAGGTTGAATTGAGATCCTTCTGTCCCATCCCCTGTAGCGGTCAGTATTAGTAGAAATTCCTGTAATAGGATCCTATTATGCCATAATTCCCTCTGTTCTCTGTGTAATTCTCTGTTAGAGTATCAGCAGGCAGATGGGTGGGTCTCTGGTAAAACCCTCTAAGGATAGCCCTTTGAATTATATGTTAAGTAAATGGCCTTTACCCAGTGTTCAGGAAAGAATAAAGATTTGAATTTGTTTTTGGGTAACAAAATAGCAGATAAAAGATCTGGTAAAAAGAGAGAGAAGGACAGTGCCCCTGGCTCTGTGTGGTCGAGCTGTCACTTTACTAGGGGTGCATGGAGATTTTGTAAGCACAAAAGAATCAGTTACACCTTGTGTAGAAATTGATGTGGCTAGTGTTGTGGAAATTGAATTGTGGAGAGGATGTGCATTTTCCCCAGAACATGTGCAGTGTATATTGTAGCAGAGGTAAAAGAAATGCAAACCTACCAATATAGGTTGTGTTGTCTCTTTTCAGATCACTGGGTGTTTGAAAGCAGGAGTTAGAAGTAAAAGGCAATCAAAAGTCTGGGAAAGTTAATTGTGTCCCTTTTTACATAAGAATTTTTAAGCTGTGGATAGCTTTGGATCTGGAAGCAAGCCAGAAAGCATCTGTATTAATGCAATTTTCTAACTAATAAGGTAGAAGCCACTGAAACCTGGGCTGCCTATGAAACAAATACAAGGAAATATGGGGTAATTCCTCTGTTTTATCTAAAATCAACAAGAGTATGTGTGTATATAAAGGAAATATTTTAAGTAATGACTGACTACCCAGAAGGGGTAGACCTCTGTTCTTTTGTCTTTCAGATCATCAGAGAAAACGGATGCCAGCTGAACAGCATTCAATGTACCATGCATTTACTGGTACAATAGGAATTATTTTTGTGTTCTTTGTCCTGTCTTGTGGTGTTTGTCTTGTGGCCAGAATTGTTGGGTTTAATATTTTCATAAGACAGTCTAGTTCAAAATTAAATAGAAGGGTTAAATCAAAAAGCAGATACTTGTTTTTATTCAACTTGGAATACAAAAAGTGTTTGGATAAATCAGGAAAATGTGATATACTAAAGTCTAATACAGTTGCTTAAGTAAGAAAAAGAAACTTCATTGGCCAGATTTTTTTTAATTGAAAAAAATTGTTGTTAAAATTTGCATACCAACAGTCTTTGGAAGCAAGGACATGGAAGGTTAACCCACTCCCCATATTGCCCATGGGATCCTTCTGGCTACTTCAGATTTCTAGCCAGAGGGCTGGGGAGGGAGGAAAGCTATTGGACACCAGAGGTTGTACCGAGTGGACTCCTCAAAAGTGGGTGTGCTTGTCCTGGTTTGTTGCTCCAAAGCTCTGTAATAAAGTTATTTTACTGGAAGGGTGTACATGGCATACATTGAATAATAAGACTAATGTAATGTATAATGGCAATGTGTATGTGTTCATTGTTGGGAAAAGGTGTATGAGTGAAAAGTGGAAGTTTCCTTTGTAGGTTAAAAGAAGCCAAGAAGGGGAGAAGGAAAAAGAACAGAACGAGTTAACTGAGGAAAAATAGCTAGCAAGCTCAGTCCAAAGATAAGATGCTGGCACCATCCAAGGACACTGCCCACAGCTAAGACTTGGCTGATAGCCAAGAAAAGGGGGGCCTGAATGTGCCCAAGCAACTATGAGATCTGCAAAACACTGCCAGGCATTAATGAAATGTGTTAGGTTTCTTTTCTCACAGATAAAAGAAGTGCTACCCAAAGACCCTAGCAGCCCTGCCATTCATTGAAACAAGGAGACTGAGTCTACGTAAAGTCCATCAACGAAAGACTGCTTTGGCTCCACACTGGAAAGGCCCTTTCCAAGTCCTGTTAACCACCACCACCACTGTGAAGTGCCAAGGACTACCTGCCTGGACCCATGCTTCTCACTGTAAAAAGACCCCTCCACCTCGGGAGGACTCTCCGACTGATGATAAGCCTATTTCTCCTTCTAGCTCTGCTGTGTCTTCTGGACAGCAGAAAAAAAAAGAAAGAAAAAAAAAAAAAGACAAGGTGAAGTGCTAGTAACCTCTCCCTTGTCCACTGACAGACCTACTGTGCCTCTGGATTTTTCTAGAAGAAGCAAAACCATTACAGGGTGATGTGCTAGTAACCTCTCCCTTGTATGATGCTAAACCACACTGTTTCAGGAAAAGAGAAGAAGGAACACTTGCTTCACTGAAACCACAAAGTCCAGGGATTCCTGACTACAAGAGACATTAAGAACTGACCTGGTGAAGAAACAAAGAATTATACACTGGCAGGAAGAAACTTGTGGGACCCATGCTTGGGAACGTGGTATTGATTGGATTTTGGGGTTTATTCTACAGGCTGCGCCCTGTGTTTTGGATGTATTGCCCTCCCTAATTGTATTTTAAATGATAAGTACCAAAGGCACCTTGTTGCCATTGCCCCTGCCATCTCCTCCATTACACTATTACCCCTGTAACACATCTAAATACAGACAATGCCATATATTTGATAAAACCAATGACTAAGGCCTTCACACTTTAGTGATTTATTTAAATATTGTTTGAAAAAATATATTTTTAAGGTTCAGGATATCCCATATAAGCGAACAATTGAATGGATCAGTGGAGATAAAAGTATATGATATCACTACCAGTGAACCCCAAGAATTTATAATTGCTCACAGGGGGCTGCCATTAGATTAGCACAACAGAGGGCTTGGGTTATTTCCTCTAGAAAGAAGAGAGACTTGACCGGATCCCTTTGGGATGGGGCCAATAATGCAGCAGCAGTTTGGAATATTTTTAAGAACCAAGAACATGATGAGAAATTGGGGCAACTAGAGAAGGCCATTGGCCTTGTTTCTGGAGCACAACTAACCCAGGTACAGGCTGGAGTTGATGAGTTACATGTTATTTCCGCCCTTAGTTCAATGACCCAGAAGTTGCTGACAGAGATGGTATTGAATATCACTGAGGCTGGGAAGGCATTGCAGTGGGATCTAGCATGCTCAGAAGATTCAGGATTTCTTGAAGGACCAGCTAATGGCCATTCGGAATGATCTAGAGCACCAGGCTTGGCCCACTGCCCTTACAGACACATCAGGAGTACCATCTGATCTGTGGCCATGGAGACATACTTGGAAACCTTCTGGGTGGAAGTGTGGACGTTTTCAGTGCTCCTTCCAAGCATATGGACCGGTTCAGGGGGTGTGGGCTCCCACATACCGAATCCTGCCGGGTCCATGGGGAGGATGCATGTGGGATTGGGTAATTCACCGAGACATCTGGGAAATTAGACCTCCTGGTATGCCCAATCGATTTTTAGTCAGTGCTCCTGGGATTACATCTGATATTTGGATGGGGTTAGGGAGTCAATGGACATTTTGGCCGTTACAACCCCCACAGCTTCAGTGTATCCGTAAACTGAAGCCAGGAGAAGTTGTTACTCTTCATGACTACGTTTGCTGGGAGGGTAGGGGACAAGGAACTACCCTGACATACATTTTAATCTCATTACCACTGCAGGCAATCATATTATTTACTGGCCTGCAGATAGAATTTTGCAAGTAGTCCTTAGGTTCCAGATACCCTTTAATTGGACTAGTTTAGTACCTGATCGATTTCAAAATTTGCTTTCACTGTTACCAGAGGTTCAAAAAATCTCTGAAGTACAAGGGCAAATTCACATGCTTCAAAATATGTATCAAGTTAAAAAGTATGCCTTTCAGACAGCTTATAGAGTATCCACCTTATGTACTAAGTATGATGTATTGTGTTATATGACTAAGATTGTACAACAACCCCATCATATTATTGCTATGGGAATGTTATTGCTTGTGTTGTGCAGGAGTATGTTATTGTTGTTGTAAAGGACGTAATAATAGTAATACCTTTCATGTCCATGCTCATCATGCATTGTCATTACATCCAATCAAAACCCCTAAGGTTGAAGCATCTGATGTAGAATCTGAATTCCGAGATTTAATGCAAATAGAGATTTGAAAATGTTTGTTGTACTAGTAGTACAAATGGGGGGGTTGTGGAAGCAGAGAAAGAACTGACAGGAAGGGGATGCAATACATGACAGTTCGTTAGCAAGAGTCAGGCTAACTGTAACCCTGATAACGCGAGATTTGTAGAAGCGAGGATTGTGTGAGGCGGGTGAGAAAGAACTGTGTAAGAAGTCATTATGACCTGGTATAGATAAGGTGTAGAAGACCTTGTGTAGATAAGGTATAGAAAATATTGTATGTTGGCAAGAGTCAAAACAAGTGAGGAAATGAGATATCAAGATGGCCTATGTATAAACAAAATGCAACTGTTGCTCATTATTGTCTGTAACAAAAGGTATAAATGCTTGCTGTAATTGTTTACCTGTTGAGAGACCTGCTTAGCTCTCTCCCTCTGCGCAATTGTGAGAGTTAATAAAGCATCTGACTTGCTATACCTAAACAAATAGTGAGAACTCTGTTTTTCTCCGACAGTAGCGTGTGTATTCTGTTCTGGTAACTGTGACGAAGTGGGGGGGTTTCTTGTTTTTTTTCAATGGTTTGCATGCAGAGGGGGTGGGACACAGTTTCCCTGGGTGTTACTGGTTTAACAAGGTGATGGGAGAGGGAGTTTGTTGTTACAGAGGATCGGGGACGGAACTTGGGATGCCCAGCTGGGAAGCAGGAGGGCTCTGGGCTGGAGAGGGAGAACAGGCAGAGCCCACCTGGATGCAGGCGAGACTTGGATGTGTTGTGCTGAGGGAGGGCAGGCCTGAGGGCCCAGAGAGTTTCCTGTGCTGTGTTCAGATGCTCAATAAACCCTCCTGTTTTACGCTGGCTGAGAGTGGCTCCGGTCTAGAGAACAGGGTTGCATTATTCCCTCTGGGAGTGGAGGCCCTGGGGTCCAGAGCAAGTGGACTCTCTGAGGGGGCCCACGGCGAGAGACAGGTGTGCTAAAGCTCAGAGAGGTGTGGTTCCAGGAGGTGGAGGGGCTTAACTCCCAAGAGAAAGAGGACCCCTGAGAAGGGCTGTCACACTGAAGGAGGTTCCCCCCAGGGACTGCACGGGACCAAGAGTGGACACGACCTGTGAGTCTGTGACAGTAACTGTTAATAAACAGAGGTTAAGGATATTTCTGTGTGAGGCTCTTTCACTGGGAAAAGACCCTGCAAACCCGCAGAGTGTGAGGTGACGCCCTGAGCCCACGAACGGTGAGGCTAAGTACCTAAATTAAGAGGGTTACGCCTTGAGCCCCAGGAGCAGGGTAAAGGTGGGTGCCCTAGAGCGTAAGGGGAATGAAGCCTGAACCCTGCTGTCTCTAACAGGATGAAGGGAGCTCAGCCTTGGCAGCTCAGCCCATCCTTGGTCTCCCTGCTCAGGCAGTTCTGGTCTGCATGACATGGGCCTTCCTGACCCTCTGCCAACTAAACAGCCCCCAACACCCTAGTGGTATCTTGATGGTGCCCAGTCAGCACGTACCAGGCCAGCTGCCTAGCTCAGCGGGGTAAATCCAGACCAGTCGCATTGATTTCAACAAAGTTCTCCCACATTTACACCTGCGGATTCAGCTGCGAGGGATTTATTTTACACTGTCATAGGAGAATCGATTGGCTCAGCGAGACAGCCCGTGTAGCAGAAGCCGCTGGCCCCACTGCTACTGTGTCACCCGAGAGCTATCCAGCCCAGCCCCAGGCAGCCGGCACGGAGCAGGGGTGACATTTCCATTGTAGCAGCTTCTACGGAAAAGGGGCCAGAAATCAAAGGTATTTAACCCTAGAACGATGAGGGGCCTCAAGAAAACGACTCTGCCAGCACTGCCTGCTGCTAACACTCCCATCACCCTAGCCTCCAGGCTCCTGCAGGGGCTGCGATTTACCCTGCAGCCTCCTCTGAGCTGACGACTCTTCGTCGCTACAACCCATTAACCTCAGGCTGACAGACAGGAGACAGGTCTCCCTTCAGAGCCAGTCCCTCTTTAATCAGGCTGGCCACAGGGGGTGCTGTGGAGCTCAAAGGCACAACTTTGCTCTCCCCCCTACACACAGGGTGTAGCTCACAGGCCTCAAAATCCAGGTTTAGAGAAGAGGGTCCAAGCCCCAACGCTGGGGCCTGAATTTTAGCTTTCATAGAAACTCCCATCAGGAGGAAATGATCCCACGAGATGGTTTCAAAGTCTCCACAAAGCCAAATGTGCATGAAGTTAGGACTTCCTCTGAGACTCCCCAGCAAGCCAGACCTGATGCCCTAGGGCAGCACAAGGGAGCTGGAAACTGAAATTGACTAGGAACGAAAGCAAAACTGTGGGGGAGTATCACTGTTCAAAACCTGGAGTCCAAAGCAGAACAGAAAAGACTGAAAAAGGGGAATGATACAAACTGATTTTTCTTAGCTCCAAACCTGATCCCAGAAGTCACGCCAGGAACATTTGTTCTCAAGATACAAGAGACGCAGACTGTGCCCTTTCACCCCTTCAGCACAGCTTTGGTTTTAAATAGGAAACGAAACAAGGGGATTGTGGGAGTCTGGGGGGAGATACAGACCAGGGTCGGACTGGCAAGCCAAGGACACCTACTTTGAAAGAATACTCCAGTTTGATGAGTAATGGAAAGTTGATGGCCTGGAGTATCCGTTTTTCATTGAGGGTGTGCTCAATTTGTTTGAGCTTCACTACCTGGGAGAGAAAAGGAAATAGCAACATCAGATCTTCCTCTGCTGGCGCAGCACCCCCTGCGCCTCCCACACACTCCCCTCTCCTGCATCCCCACACAGGATTCAACTCCAAATCCCTCCCCCGCACTGGAAATTCCATGGTCCCAGGCCAGATCTCCGCGGCAGCCCCCAGCATCTCACCTTCTGTTTATCCAGGATCTTCATGGCATAGTGATTCCCGGTCTCTTTGTCTTTCACCAGCATCACCCTCCCAAATGAGCCTGTGCCCAGGGTCTTGATTCGATCAAACTGATCCAAACTGGCCGTGTTCTGGAGGGGGGAAAACAAACCTGATGGGGCGCCAGACTGGTCCTGGGGGCATCAGGAAGAAACCTGCCCGGGACAGTGGGATTTGCATTGCAAGACTGGAGTCTTGACCACGAGGGGGTCAGAGCTTCGGTTTTTATAGCTCACCAGAAAGGCAGCCTCTCCAGGGTCAGCACTGACTGACGGGAGAGCGCCCCCTACAGAGCCCCACTCCCTGCAGCACAGCACCCCCTAGCACCGCACTGGGGTTGTTCTTGAGAACATTGATATGAAGAATTGGCCCTGTCAACACTGGTTCTCCACTTGTGAGGTACTCCCTTCTCTTCATGTATCATTATATAATGCCTGCATTTGTAACTTTCACTCCATATATCTGAAGAAGTGAGGTTTTTTTATCCACGAAAGCTTATGCCCAAATAAATCTGTTAGTCTTTAAGGTGCCACCGGACTCTTTGTTGTTTTCGTGGATAGACTAACACGGCTACCCCCTGACAATTGATATGAAGAAGTATATGTCACATTTCACCACCAGAGGGCGCCAAAGGTAACCACTACATTTTGAATGAGACACAGACAAGGGATTCCCTGCTCCTTGGGCAGAACCAAAATCCAGTTCCAAACAGGCGACCCGCCCAGCTCCATTCACTGCGGGCTGGTGACTTAGAGGCAGGGGAGGGGCTGGGAGTCAGGACTCCTGGGTTCTAGCCCTCTGTCTGTGAGGAGAGGGAGTGAAATGTAGTGGTCCGACGGCAGGAGACTAGGAGTCAAAAGATCGCTTCCTAGTTCCGCCACCAACTTCCTATACCCTTGACCAAGTCCCTTTCCCCTCTGGGCCTCAGTTTCCCCATCTGTGCCATAGCATTAATGACACAGGGTGTGCGGGAGGACTAGCAAAGTGACAGTGCTGCAGAGGGACCAGCAGGTCTTCCTCAGGAATTATCGAGAACCACCCCAAGAGGGATTTCCAGTGGGGACAGACAGCAAATGGAGGCCCTTTGAACAGGGTCCCTGTTAGCACAACCCCCCTGGGAGCCAATCTGGGGCTGCGCTGGACGACCACGCTGGAGCCTTGGGAGGAGAATGGGCGATGGGGAGACAGGCTGGATCAGGAAGAGACCCACATGGTTAGTGTTCCCCTCCCCCAGCAGACAGGAGTTGAACCTCCATTATTCTTGGCCCTCCAATTACCAGAGGGCAGATTGGGGATTGGGGCGGGGGGGAAGAAGAGCATTGAGTCCCGCCGCCCAGGAGCAAAAATAACCCCAGACCTTCACTGGGGGCTGTTTGGCAAGGTGGCTCAGTGATGGGGAAAGAGATCCGGGGGTGATTGCAGAGTAATCAGCCTAGGGCTGCAGAGGCCTTGATTGAGGGGGTGAGGGGTGATCTGGGTTGGGGGCACAGTACCTGGGAGGGGTTCTCCCATTTCTTGAGGAAGTCTTCTTTGGCTTTGGCTAGGAACTCCTTCACTGTAAGGGAAACAGAAAGGGAGCAGCGTGAGGAGTCAGGAGGCGTGGGGCACCCAGCCTGGTGGACAGAACTCCCCTTTCAGCCCCCCACAGCCCCCTGCTCAGCGAAGAGGCATGCAGTCACAAAAGGGGGCGGGGATTTTGAGTGTATCAGCAGGATGGTGGTGCCTGATTGGCCACAAAGGGCGGCTCAGCTGGGGATTGGCTAGAGAGGTCCACACAGCGGCGCTCCTGCAACACCCCCACCCCCGGGTCTGCCCCTGGACACACTGAACAGCTCAGTCAGGGAGGGCTAATGCAGCTCCCAGCGCCTAACAAAGGGGTGCACTTGTGCCTCAAACTCCCCGCCCCCGCTGAACATGGCAGTCGGGGGTGCCTGTTCCACGCCCCGCAACACACAACTTGTACCCCACAAGGAGACACCCGTACAACCCTCCAGTCAAATGACATTAAGAGGCGTGGATCATGTTGCCCTAATGGGAGAATACGGGATCTACTACTGCTGCCAGCAAAAGGGATGAAGCGGGAGGAGATTTGGCCTTAGCTCAAAGGGCAGAGGTGGAGCCTTCTCTCAACCATGCAGGCAGCACGCACCAATGACACCAACAGCCCACAAGGGGGTACTCCACACACACACACACACACACACACACACACACACACACACACACACACACACACACACACACACACACACACACAGAGCTGCAGAAAGCAGCCGTGAAAGTCACAAATTCCAGTTGGGCTTTGTCCACAAAGGTGTTAAAACAACCAGCTGCAGCCTCCACAGCAGCACCCGGGGAACAGCAAGTGCCCCGTTCTCTGGCATCCAACCAGGTGATCCTTCCTTCGCCAGCCGGGCTCCCCGTCCTTGCTGCCAGATCCCAGAACCATGGGAGGAGGGATGGGGATTGGAGGAATCTGCAGCATCTGGAGGGATATTTGGTACCGAGAGCCCCTTGTATCTTCGCTGCCTCTTGCTGCTCCCGACAAGGACAAGTCCCACAGCTCTTAATAGTGCAAGAGATGCCCACGGGATTTGAATGGCTGCAGCAGCGATGCCAAGCACAAAGCAGCAGCAGGGGGTGGCTTTGAACCCAGAGCTCACCCCGACCCCCACCATCACAGGCAAGTCTCCCCCACACCGGAGGTGTATAAAGTTAATGTCCTCCCCCAGGGATCACTGGTGCTCAGACGCCAGGAAGGGGACAAGCTAAAAGCCTAGATCCAGATCTGGGTGCTGCAGTTCTTGGGGTCATGGATGCACAGGAGTCAAATCCCTGCCGCCCCACTCTCACCACTACAACCCACTCCCTTTCCAGAGTTAGGGAGAGAACCCCAGGGCCCTAGCTCCCAGCCCCCCAGTAAATAGCAACACTTCTGTGGAAACCCAGCACCACGGTGCTCCAGTCCTGTCCCTGCCTTAAAGAAAGGGCTGAGAAATAGGCCAGGCGAGGGCCTGAAATGCACCAGCGAAGCAGGACAACATGCTACAGACGTGACTGATTCACTGCTGGAGGGAAGGAGACCAAGATTATGGTGATTCCCCTGATCCCATAGGATAGGGCAGGGCAGCCCTGAAAGGGTTCTGGGGTTCAGCTATTTGCTGGTTAACTACCCCCGCCCACACCCCCTTCACCCTCTCGTCCCCACAGTCCATCACCCGTGGAGCCCCACAGAGGGGGGCTGAATTCACATCTGCTTCCCCCAGCCACATGCAGGAGCCGCGGCTCAGTCTGTCTGACCGACTTTCACTTTGTCTCCTACTCTCTCCGGATTATTTATAGAAACAGGCTTGGCTCACCAGCCACTGTCTCCCGCCATCAAGCCCAGCCCCAGGTGGGTGGGAGGGAGGGGGATCCTTGCATGGACACAGGACAGATAAGACGATTTCCTGCACTATCCTGGCCATACCTTACAGAACTAAGTTTAAGTTGCTTAGGAGTTCATTGCATTGCAAAGGCAGGCGGTTATGTATTATTGTGGGACTGTATGTGACGTCTACAACGGAAACCCAGGGAAGCGTTATGGGCTTTGAGGGACCATCTGAAACTTTTGGGCCTTTTAAAGTTAAGTATGTTTCCCAGGAAATCTCTGGGGGAGGGATATGCAAATATAACGCCTCTGTTTATGCAAAACCTCAGCCGCTGGAAGCTGCTCCCCCAGGAGAAACCCACTGCCTGTGAGATACCTGACTGGAAGCAGGGTGATCTCTGGAAAGCTTATTAGCAGGTGTATTGGTTCTCTGCTGGGTTTTAAGAGGGTTTCCTTGCAATGCTTATACCTTAAGAATCCATATGCTTGCTAACAGCTGTGTGGTACCTTATACCCGTGGGAGACTGGGCTGTTTGTAGCCTCAGAGGAAGGAGGGCAAAGCAGGCCGGCTGAGGGGGTCTGACTTGCTGGGGAACTCACAGTGTGGGCAGGAAGCTGTGCATCCTGGAAATGCCCTGGGCAGGGAGGAGAGAGACGCAGGTCTCGCCCAAGAGAGGTGATGACTGGGGTGACTGGCTGGACCATGAGGGGCAAATACAGGGGCAGTTGCCCTGACCTGCGACACCCCTCCCCCACTGTACTTCCCTGGCATCATCCACACCAGATCAATGCCTTGGGAGGGGAGATCAGCCATTCAGCCTTCTTCTGGAGGTCAAGGAAGACTTGTGAGGCACTGCTAATCAATTACATAAACTGGGGGCAGCCCCAGACAGCGATGGAGGAATCTTCTCTGCACCACCAGCCTCTAATTCATTTGGCCCAACACTGATAATTTGTTCCCTTTTGGGGTCTGTCTCATCTTAGAGTCTCGTTCTTTCTCTTTCAGGTCCTGGGCCCAGGACCCCTAGAGCCGAAAGCTCTGGGATGGGGATTGTGGCTGACAGCCCCACTCCTCCAGTCCCATGGCACTTTCTACCACCCAGGTGAAGCTCGTCTGTGAGAGAGACCGAGATTCTTTGGGGGCCCGTCCAAGACGGTGGAACTGCCTGGCGCAGGATCTAAGGATCATCTTGAACTTCCCCATCTCCTGCTCCTAGTGCTATGTGCCCTTCTCTGACCAGCCTTCTCCACTATAAACACAGCACAGCACAGGCATATAAAAACAGACCCTGCCCTGCCACCACAGGGTATGAGTGAGGGAAGTGACCCATATCTTATAGGGCAGAACAGGGCCCGGGGCGGGGGAATAACCAGCACCCCCTAGAGGGGATAGGCCCGGAGTCCTCATATGTGTCCCATTCCCCATCCCGCCAGGACCTTCGCCTCCACCCTGGCTCACCTCCGGCCTCCATCTTGCTGGCCCAGCCTATGGCCTCCTCTGCGCTCGGCCTACAGCTCCTCAGAAGGGCCAATCCACCTGGGCCCTGTGCCTAGCACTGCAGGGGGCGAGACAGGCACTCGCTCTAAGCCAGGGTGGGGGCCACCCAGGATCTGAGCCCTCTGGGATTCCATAGACGGGCGTGGGCAGGCCAGGGGAGCCAATGGGGGGTGGGGGTAAGGGCTTGGCCCCATGAGGGCTGGAGGGCCGAGGCCAGGGGATCTGCCCCTGCACAGGGCTGGGAGGGGGGACAGATTTAAAGCTCAGGAAAATCAGAGCGATATGAGGGGGCAAGCAGTCACCACTTCGAAGCCACACAAACCTCACGGGCTGCAGTTTGGGGCAGGGGCAGCATGTGGCGTCAAAAAATCCTTTCCCCTCCCCTCCAGATGGTTTGTTTGTGTTTGTCCTACCGATGGACGGGCCATTGCTGTCAGAGAGACGGCAGCATCCACCTACCCCTCATGTTTTATTTAACCAGATATTTCGCATCATAGAGGGATGCTGGTGCAATGGTTAGAGCATTAGCCTGGGACTTGGGAGATCCTGGCTCAATTCCCTCCTCTGCCCCAGACTAACCTCGGGCAGTCACTTAGTCTGTGCCTCAATTTTCCCATGCTACAGCGGGGGATGATAGCACTTCCTTGCCTCACCAGGAGGGTTGGAGAATAAATATATTACCAGTTGTGAGGTGCTCGGATACTATAATAACCGGAGCCAGATAACGCACTTCCTTATTGTCCATACATTTTTATCCCCTCGTTTCTTCTTCGACACCATTAAGGAAAAAGCAGCTCAGCAGCTCTTAGTCATTTTAAGATCATTAATTTTATCTCCCTATCAGGGCCGGCTCTGGCTTTTTTGCCGCCCCAGGCAAAAAAGCCTCCCGCCGTCCCCCGGGTGGGGAGCGCAGCAGGGGAGGGCGCCGAGCCCGGCCGGGGCCCCGCTATCCCCGGCGGCCAGAGCGCCGCCCCAAGCACATGCTTGGTGGGCTGGTGCCTGAAGCCGGCCCTGCTCCCTATCCATCAACAAGACTTAATGCACCTCTGCTACGTACCTATTTTACTCCTCAGGTCTGCAAAAGCCCCGTTTTCCCTTAACCCTTTTTGTGATTTTCTGCTCCGGGTGCCACTCCAGTGATCTCCTCCACCTTTCCCTACAGGCTAAGGCCTGCAACCAGCACAAGGCATACAGCGGGGTAAACTGCTCCAGGCAGAAGGACATGGCCAAATGGTAGATGCCTCCCGGGTTCACATTATGATGCGGCTGCCAAGAGCTTGTTTGCCACGGGAAGGACCCTGCCAGCCTTGTGGAGACGCCAAGGAGAAGAACCTGGCGTGATGCAGGGGGCTCCATGGGGAGCACGGCAGCATCAGGGAAGGCAGTAGCCATTTCTCAGCTGTGGTGAGCAGTGCTGAATGCCAGGGGGGAAATTCAGGACTCCTGGGTTCCATCCCCAGCTCTTGATCTAGTGGGACAGAGAAGGGGGGACAAGGAGCCCCAACTCCTGAGTTCTCTTCCTAATCTAGGCAAGTCACTTCACCTTCGTCTCAGTTTCTCCATGTGTAAGCAGAGCTGATCCTGCCTCATCTTTGGGAAGACGCTAGACCCTGAATATACATATCCCGTAGTTCAGGTGTATCATAGTTTATCACACCATCTACGTTGTTTCCTAAACCAGATAACCAATACAATAATTTCTTTCTTAAGAAATACCTTTCAGGCCATTCATCCGGGCCTGTCTTTCGGAAAATGCTTTACCAATAACATTCTCATAAGGATAATACACTTTTAACACAGACAAATACAAATTAGCTGGATTATCTTGTACATCAGTAATAGCATGATATGGCAACAAGCTAAAATCATCAATGGGCATGCATTCCCTTAGCAGGGATACCATATCTTCCTGGGTTAAATTAGGAGTGATGGATATTTTAGCTGGCCAATTTAGAACAGTGTATTTATTACATGGGCCCATCTGCTTGCCCACGGCTCTTATCTGTTGGGGTTAAGGCTTTGCTCTCATGTTTAATCACTGGGGGCCCTTGTCCATCATACCTGGTGACTGTAGTTACAATAGGGGCTAAAGGAGCATAAGGTAGAGAGTCACTTTCTCCTTGTTCATAGGGGGCTGAAGGCTTCTTCCCTCCTCCTTTTCTGGTGGTGGGTTACAGTCGAGTTCTGACCCATCAGAGGTGGTACTGGTAAAAGCTGCCAGTGGGTTTGACTCAATAGCATTAACCAGACAATTGCAATTGCCCTTGCAGCTGCTCAATTTGGCATTGACATGCCGAATGATTAATAGGCCCTTCTTGTTCACCTTAGCCTCTAAGGATAGAACCAGAAACAATGGGTTTAAACTGCAGCAAGGGAGGTCTAGGTTGGACATTAGGAAAAAGTTCCTAACTGTCAGGGTGGTTAAACACTGGAACAAATTGCCTAGGGAGGTTGTGGAATCTCCGTCTCTGGAGATATTTAAGAGTAGGTTAGATAAATGTCTATCAGGGATGGTCTAGACAGTATTTGGTCCTGCCATGCGGGCAGGGGACTGGACTCGATGACCTCTCGAGGTCCCTTCCAGTCCTATAATCTATGAATCTATAACCTCCTGGGCCTCCTTTAGTAGCTGCCGAACGGCTGTTTGTGACTCTTGCAGCTCCTTGGCTTTCACCTCGGCTGCTGTTTCAGCAGCAGCAGTCTTTGCATGCAGGCTCCTTAGCTGTTGTTCTAGTTGGGAGGCCTGCAGCTTTAAGTTGGTAACTGCAGCTTCTGCTGCGTACTTCTCAGCAGCTTGCGTTCTGGTGCTTGCTTCAAGCTGCTGCTATAATTTAAGTGCGGTATTAGCCTGCTTTTTCAGCAGCTGCACTTGAACATTTAACACTTGGCTGACCATGGCCAAGCCATAGATCAAGGCACACTTACGGGCCTTCTTGTTCGGGGCTGGTTTACTGATGGAATACCGCGCCGACAAGGTAGAGAATTTTTCCAAGGAGTCTGTGCCTGCAAACGACCCCATTCCCATTCCCCATGGGTTCTTATTCTTTCCAAATAACTCAATCGCGTACTCCAACGAATGTTTATTAGTCTGCTTTGTCCACCCCTGAAGACTGAATACGCAATCCATGGCACCTAACAGTTGCTTACCCAACCGTAATGAAAAATTAAGGGAAGACAGATAGGGACCCCAAAGGAAGCGGATTACCACTCTGGGGTATGACAGAGGGAATGACAGGTTTCAAACCTTATGAGGTTTCAATAGGGTTACCATATTTCAACAAGCAAAAAAGAGGACGGGAGGAGCCCCGCCCTAGCCCCGCCCCTGCCCCTCCCACTTCCCGCCCCCCCAGAACCCCCAACCCTCCCCCCGTTCCTTGTCCCCTGACTGCCCCCTCCTGGGACCCCTGCCCCTAACTGCCCCCCAGGACTCCACTCCCTATCTAAGCCTCCTTGCCTCTTGTCCCCTGACTGCCCCAACCCTTATCCACACCCCCACCCCCAGACAGACCCCTGGGACTCCCACGCCCCATCCAACCACTCCCCACCCCCTGACAGCCCCCCCCAGAACTCCCAACCCATCTAAACCCCTCTGCTCCCTGTCCCCTGACTGCTGCGATCCCTCTCCCCACTTCTACCCCCTGACAGCTCCCCCCCAGAACTCCCAGCCCCCTAACCCCCCCGCTCCTTGTCCCCTGACTGCCCCCTCCTGGGACCCCTGCTCCTAACTGCCCTCCAGAACCCCACCCCCTACCTAAGACTCCCTGTTCCTTGTCCCCTAACTGCCCCCTCCTAAGACTCCCCCCAACTGCCCCCCAGGACCCTACCCCCTACCTGTACCCTGACTGCCCAAAACTTTTTCCACTCCCCCCAAAAAGCCCCCCCCCCCGTTTCTTGACTGCCCCCTCCAGAACCTCCCTGGCCCCCTTACCCTGCTGCTCAGAACAGGGTGTTGGGCTCTGTGCCAGCCGGACACATGGCTGAGCTCCCCAGCACAACAAAACCCGGTCCCTGGCCCTGCACAGGGCTGCCGGACCGGGCTGCAGGAGGAGGAGCTGCCGGCCGGCTCAGAATTCCGGGGGGGGGTGGGAGGAGGAAGCTGCTCCGGAGTCCAGCCCGGGACTTTCCTGCAGCCCTCCCAGCCGCTCGCTCTGCTCTGCCGGGGGAGGGGGAAATCCCGGACATTGTGAGTGCTTTACAAATTCCCCCCGGACGCTATTTTTAGCACGAAAAGGAGGACATGTCCGGGTAAATCCGGACGAATGGTAACCCTAGTTTCAAAATGCACGGGATACAGTATTCTTGGCTTTATCACAGGCCGCAAATCCTTCAGACGGGCAGTAGCTGCGTAAACGCAGGTCCATCTACAAAATGGGTGGAAATGCTCCCAGCCGCAACCGTCCCTACTAATTACCGCTTGCTGGAAAAGAAAGGTGGTATCTCGATACCACCACATGTCTGCCTTTAACATACGGGCACTAGTGACGCTGCTAGCATAGGGCCCACTAGCATTCACTACCTGCTTCTCTGGTGGGGGCCCAGGCGTCCCCGCAGCCCTTGTCACCGGTAGCAGGATTTTTAATCGGTAGGATAAATCCCACCGTCTCAGACCAAGGGCGGGGGGGAGGGGAACAGAGAACAACAGATATACCAGACTCACCCAATAACTCCTACCCCAAGTCAAACGGACCGTAGTCACTGTTCACTGAAATCTAAAATAAACCCACACAGCTAGCTCGTAGGACCCAAATGGGGTAACTAGTCCCACGTGGGTTCTGCCGCGGTCACCACAAATGTTGCCTCAAAGGGGGGAAAAAAGGTAACCTTTACAATAAACCAGGTGTGGTAAAGGGAAAGAAAATAGATACCCCTTTTACTCAGAAGTGCAGATACGGCCCACTCTGGTATCTGATCACCCAGTGGACCAATACCCCAGGTATGGTGTGGTGTAAAATGAAGAGGAGACAGGTAAGTGAGGTAAAAACAAAGGGATATGTATTAGGGATAAAAATACAATTAATAGGGAAGGGGAAGAAAACCACAAATGCAAACAGCACTAGAACCAATGACAATAACAATAGTGACAGTGACTTCAGTGGGGCATGAAGCCCGGACCCAGATAAATCCCTCCCTTGGCCAAATGCCCTATAACAAAATAAATGTCTTCCTACTCCGTCTAGGTGCTGGGTTGTGTGTGGTGGCGATGCTCAGGACCTCTACTATCGGGCTAGTGGGAAGACATCAAGGAGGAACTCTGAGGAGTCCAACGGATGAATGGTGATCTCCGTGGAAGAGAAGCCCTCGCGCACAGGCTGCCGCTCAGATGGAAAGCAGCCTCATTTGCACAGGAGTCTTTGATGTCAAGGCAGGGGAAAGTGCACTGTTCCGAATGGCCATGCCAAACACGTCTGAGGTAAATCGGAGGTAATAGAACCTTCAGGGATTTGGGCGGGAAAACAGATGGAATGTCCGGAGCCCAAAGGTGGGAAAATCCAGTTCTAACCAGTTGGGGCTAGTTCTGAGTCAGTGCCCCTGAAGTAAACAAGGATTGAATCCTGAAGTTGCATGTCACAGCCTCCATTTTGTATTTCTTACTTTTAATTATCCCAACAAGTGGAAGAGCTTAATGATATGATGCTTCCTCACTAATGAACTTCTCCTTGTGCTCACGCGCAGCCTGCTGTTCTAGCTCCACCTCCAGCCCCCCCCAAGCAAACAACCAGCCCTGCCGAGGGGGCTGACCTAGTCTCCATCACCCCACTTCCCACATGGGGGAGCTGGGCCCATGTCCCTGCTTGCTGCTGGCTTTGGTGGCGCTGCAGAGCGGCAGTGGTGGAGGCTTGGTCGACCCTTTAGGGGATGGGGGAGATCATGGGGTGCTTCCATGCCCCCCCCCCCCCCCCCGCAATAACCCAGGGCTCAGGGTCTGGGCGAAGTAACCCTGGGTCCATCCAGAGGGGGCACAGCTAAGCAAGGCTGGCTCGGAGGGGTGGGGAATAGAGCACGAAGCCTCTCTCCTCTAGGGGGTGCCCGTCTGGTGGGGGGTGGGAATGGGACACAGGAGCCTTTCTCCCCTAGGGGGTGCTGCTGGTAGCAATTGAACTCTTACCCGCTGCCCCCCATTCTGCTGCTTCAGGGGTCCCCTTGCTGCAGTTCATTCTGGCTCCCAGCAGATGGGCCACCACAGCCTCTGATGCAACCAACTCACATTAGCTCTCTTGGCTGTGGCTTGGTTAGTCACACACAGGCTCAAATGAGCCAGGGAGCCTGAACTCCTAAGCCGGGAGGGGGCACCCTTCTGGTGAGACACAGGATCACAGGGCCCAAGTCCCAGACAGCTGTGTGGAAGAAAGACCCTTCACTCTCAGGTTGGAAGCAACAAAATCAGAGGCAGCTTTATTCGAGCAATTGCAAGGGAAGAATACAGCTGACAGAGAGCATCTCTGCCTCAGTTTCTCCGAAATACAAGCAATAACACACAAGCATTTATATTCTTTTATGGCATGCATTAATTGGAAACATCTCCATTTTGTTTATATTATATCCTGTCTAATCCAGCATTTTCTCACTTTTACTTCTCAAAACATCGTTATCTCAAGGCTAGGTCACACTGACTCTGCGCTGCTGTTTTCTCCACTCGATATTAGGCTAAGACTTAGCATAACAGTTGCTCTGTTTCTAACAAATGAAAATGGCTACACTTAAACCCTCTTTCTTTCCTGCTTCCACACTCCCCCCTTTTGTGCTTTTTGTAGCACAACTACCATTCTTACACTTCCAGTTTCATTAGACCTTGTATCTCTGTTTCTAGATCAAAAGGATGAGGATCAGCCCCATACATCTTAGCTAGTGTGACAAAGTTCCTCCTCTATCTTGGTGGGTCCTGCGCTTATTGGCGGACTTTCTTGTCTCAGAGATTCACCATGTGGGTTGGGGAACAGCCCAGAGACCTTCCCCTCTGGAAGAACTCACAGTCCAGGTCAATTGGGAGGTTTGGCGGGAACCCGGGCCCGCCCTCTACTCCGGGTTCCAGCCCAGGGTGCTGTGGACTGCAGCTGTCTATAGTGCCTCCTGTAACAGCTGCATGACAGCTACAACTCCCTGGGCTACTTCCCCATGGCCTCCTCCAAACACCTTCCTTATTCTCACCACAGAACCTTCCTCCTGGTGTGGGATAACGCTCCTCAGTCCTCCAGCAGCACACCCTCTCACTCTCAGCTCCTTGCACCTCTTGCTCCCAGCTCCTCACACTCACACCACAAACTGAAGTGAGCTCCTTTTAAAACCCAGGTGCCCTGATTAGCCTGCCTTAATTGATTCTAGCAGTTTCTTCTTAATTGGCTCCAGGTGTCCTAATTAGCCTGCCTGCCTTAACTGGTTCTAGCAGGTTCCTGATTACTCTAGTGCAGCCCCTGCTCTGGTCACTCAGGGAACAGAAAACTACTCATCCAGTGACCAGTATATTTGCCCTCTACCAGACTCCTGTACCCCACTGGTCTGGGTCTGTCACACTGGATATAACGATAATGCATGATTAGTATGAACATGAAAGGTATTTTCATTATTAGATTTCTTACAACATCATATCACTAAACTAAACAAAAACAATATAAGCATTATTGTCCCCATAGTAATATGCTGGAGTTGAGTCATTGCCTTAGTTACATAGCACATGACATCATAATTAGTACACAAAGGAGACACTCTATAGACTGTATGAAAAGCACGTTGTTCAATTAGATATATATTCAGAAGCACATGGATTTGACCCTGTACGTCAGAAATTTTCCGGTAGGAGTGAACGCAAATTTTGGAATCGGTCGGGTATTAAAATGGTGCAATTAAAAGAAATTTGATACCTAAGGTCTAATTGTAGGGCTTTGTCTGCAGGCCAATAAATAATGTGATTTCCTACGATCGTAGTGAGATTGAAATGCACATCTAGCAAAGTGGTGGCCTTAACATATACACATCTATCATTAGCTTGGAAAAGTAACTGTCCTGTCAGGGTAGTTCCTTGCCCCATACCTTCCCAACAAACTTTGTCAAACACTGTGACAACGTCCCCTTGCTTCAATTTTCTTACACATTGAAGCTGCAGAGGTTCTAAGGGCCAATATGTCCACTGATTCCCTATTCCAATCCAAATATCAGGTGTTATTCCAGGAGCACTAACAACTAATCGGCTAGGCATACCAGGTGTTCTAATCTCCCAGATGTCACCATGAATTATCCAATCCCACATGCATCCATCCCAAGGGCCTGGCAGGATTCGGTATGTGGGAGCCCACACCCCTCCGATCGGCCCGTATGCGTGGAAGGAACACTGCTAGTACTCGCACATCCATCCTGAAAACCTCCAAGTATGTCTCCATGGCCACAAGTCAGATGGCACTCCTGAAGCACTAGTAAGGGCTGTAGGCCATCCCTGATGCTCGAGATCACTCCAAATGGCCATCAGCTGGTCATTCAGGAAATCCTGAATCTCTGAACATGCTAGATCCCACTGCAATTCCTTTCCTGCCTCAGTGATATTCAATATCATGTCTGTCAACAGCTCCTGGGTCATCGAACTAAGAGCGGAAATAACATATAATTCACTAACTCCAGCTTGCACCAGGGTCAGCTGTGCTCCAGTAATAAGACCAGCGGCCTTTTCTAGTTGCCCTAATTTCTCATCATGTTGTTGGCCCTTAAAAACATTCCAAATTGCCGCTGCACTATTGGCACCATCCCATAAGTGTCCCACTAAATCTCTTTTCTTCCTAGGGGAGATCCATGCTCTTTGCTGTTCTAGCCGGATAGCAGCTCCCTTGGAACAATTGGGATCCATGGAAGTAATTTGAAAACTGGATAGGGGCAGGGTGAATTTCACAGTCCCTAATGTGGCATTAATTATTGTTATTCGATATCCTAGTACATCTCTCTTGGGGATAGCATTATACCACATCTGTTGTTTAAATATTCTCAGGTACTTTTGAGAGGCATTAACATTAACAGCATAGGAAGGGGTATACTGTAATATGGTACAGGTTAGATTATTAGTTATCAGGATCATCTCAGCACAGTATGGGGAGGAGGTGACCAGCCCTCCATGGAGAAAGAAGTGGTTCGGGACTATTTAGAAAAGCTGGATGAGCACAAATCCATGGGGCCGGATGCACTGCATCCGAGGGTGCTAAAGGAGTTGGCGGATGTGATTGAGAGCCATTGGCCATCATCTTTAAAAACTCATGGCAATCAGGGGAGGTCCCGGATGACTGGAAAAAGGCTAATGTAGTGCCCATCTTTAAAAAAATAGATTGATTATTAGTTATCGGGATCATCTCAGTACAAGTAAAGTTTCCGGTGGCAGAACACACTCTCTGAGTAGGAGTCTGATTATTTACTAATTGGGTAACTAAATAACAATAAGGGCCCCTTTCTCCTAATACACTACAACCCCCTGGAATGGCCATCATATCAAGCCCTTCATAAAACCCATCCATCTTAAGTTCAGATTCCCTAGGCTCAATTGTGGTAATGTTATATACTTCTATTTCTACTGATCCATTTGTTCTCCATTCAATTGTTTGCTCATATGACATGTCCTGAACCTTAAAAAATAAATTTTCCAAACAATACTTAGATAAATCACTAATATATGAAAGCCTTGGCCATTGGGTTTCATCAGAATAGATAGTATTGTCTGTATCTGGGTATGTTACAGGAGTGGTAGTGGGAATGGAGGTAATGGCAGGGGTAGTGGTGGGAAATTTGAGGCACAGACTAAGTGACTTGCCCAAGGTTAGTCTGGGGCAGAGCAGGGAATTGAGCCAGGATCTCCCAAGTCCCAGGCTAGTGCTCTAACCATTGCACTAGCCTCCTTCTATGACGCGAAAGATCTGGTTAAATAAAACTTGAGGGGTAAGTGGATGCTAGTGAGAGAAATCAGCCGGCTTGGGTGAAACGCTCGGTTCTTGGAGGGAGTTTGGTTGAAAGGCAGGGGAAGAATGCCAACCTGGCACCGATCTTCCTGAGGCAGAGAGCAGCGATCGCCCTCTGGCAAACCCGCATCACGTGAGATTGCTGCTGCCGTCTCTCTGACAGCAATGGCCTGTCCATCAGTAGGACAAACACACCGTCTGGAGGGGAGGGGAAAGGATTTTTTTATGCCACGTGCTGCCCCTGCCCCGAACTGCAGCCCGTGAAGTTTGTGTGGCTTCCAAGGGGTGTCTGCTTGCCCCCTCGTATCACTTTGATTTTCCTCTGCTTTAAATCTGTCGCCCTCCCAGCCCTGTGCAGGGGCAGATCCCCTGGCCTCGGCCCTCCAGCCCCCATGGGGCCAAGCCCTTACCCCCACCCCGCATTGGCTCCCCTGGCCTGCCCACGCCCGTCTATGGAATTCAAAAGGGCTCAGATCCTGGGTGGCCCCCACCCTCATCCCCCAGCTACGGCTCCCTGGTGGGGTCAGTCTTCCCCATGCTTGGCAGAGTGCTGGGGACCCTGGCTGAGAGCGAGTGCCTCTCTCGCCCCCGGCAGTGGCAGGCACAGGGCCCGGGTGGATTGGCCCTGCCGAGGAGCCATAGGCCGAGCACAGAGGAGGCCACAGGCTGGGCCAGCAAGATGGAGGCCGGAGGTGAGCTGGGGTGGGATGAAGGTTCTGGCAGGATGGGGAATGGGACACATATGAGGACACAGGGCCTTTCCCCTCTGGGGGTTCTGGTTATTGCCCCGCCCCGGACCCTGTTCTGCCGCATAGGATATGGGTATGGGTCATTTCCGTCACAGTGGTGGCTGGTCAGGGCTGGCCCAAGGTTCCCTGTGATGCCCCGTTCACTGGCCCCTGGAAAGGGTTTGGGTCTCGGGTCAGTCCAAGTGGCATGGATGTCCAGTGTCACCACCCCATTGGCACTGACTGGGCCCCTGGCTGGCAGGGAGACCAAGAATTGGATGGGCCCTCGGGACCGAGCCCTCATCTGTGTGCGGGGGTGGTGGGATGCCCTCCTACCCCTGTTTTAGGGGGGACCCAGAAGCCTCATTCTCCAGGGCTGGGAGTCAGGCCCCAATCCCAGCACTAAATCCACTAATAATTAAAGAAGGAAAATTAAGGGGTTTGAATTAAAAAAAATAGGAATTGGTGGTTGCCATGGGAACATGCTTTCATCTCTGTGATGTCCTGGTGTAGGGTTGTGGGAGGAGCCTCTCAGAAAGGGGTGGGTCCTTTACTCGGAATTTCTTGATGGAAGGTGGTAAGTCTTTGAATGAATTGTGCAGCTTGGGATGTGTTGGGTGCATGGCTGGGGTGGGGCAGGAATGGTCTCTTCTTTCCTCCCATGATTTGAACCGTGATCTTGAGGGCAGTGCCTTCCAATGGGATTGTTAAGCGCCGGTAGTCTGTATTGGGGGAGGGGGGGAAGGTGTGTGTGGACCGATCTAGGGGTTTGTCTGGCTCCCATTGACGTAGGATCAGAGCCCCCCATGGTCATTAACAGACTCGATCCTCGCAGTGAGGCAAGAGAGTATTATCCCTATTTCACAGATCTGGACACTGAAGCACGGAGCGGGGCGGGGGAAGTGACTCTCCCAAGGTCACACAAGGAGCTGTAGGCAGAGCTGGGAATTGAACTTCGGTCTCTTGAGTCACAATCCAGGTCCCATTGTCACTGAGACTCAACCACCCCCAGCTGCTTCCTCCTCAGGAGTGAGCAGGATGCGAGTGGAAGTGTATGAGATGTGTGGAATCAGGGGCAGAACCAAGGAACAGACTGATTTCGGGGGCAGGAGTGGGCGGAAGGGGAAAAGGGACAAGAGACTGAATTGTCTAGAGGAGATGAGTGCAGCTCTTAGTTATGTTGCTGCCCTGAAGGGTTTGCTTCATGGTCTGGTCTCCGTTAGTAAATATCAAAACTGTGGGTTCAAATTCTTTTGTGGCACCTGTGTAACTCTGTTGGGGGTGCCTCTATCGCCCTGGTACTTTGGGAGTTACACCAGCGAGACCTGTGGGAGAATCAGTCCCTGTAACTACTCCAGTGTGAGAATTCTGATTTCTGGGACAGTCCTTTAGTTCTCAGCAGGGGTGATGTTATATCAAACTCCGTCCTGGCAGGGTTTAAACCCAGGATTCTCAGTGTTCAAGTGAGGTCCTCTACTACGTCACCTGAAGGGGTGATCTCTATTAGCTGGCAGCACTAGTAAGCTGTCATCCTCTATGCGGGCCACATGCTAGATGTGATACCCTTTTCACAAGCATGTTATGCTATTACTTAAGATCATTTTTCCAGCCCCAGTGTAAGAGGATTCTGGCTCCTACGTCTCTTGCGACAGGCAGCCTGAGGAAATTCAAGGGACGTTGTCAACATAAAACTCATATAAATGTGTCCTAGTGCCTAAAAATGTTACCGATGTTCACAGTTGATGCTATTTGGTTAATGTTCTCTTGCATCTGACTGAGCATGCGACAGGGAAATTCACCTGGCCAGTTGCACAATCTGTTTTTAGCCTTTCACTATCGAACTGTGTCCCATTCTGGTGTGTGTGCTCGAAATCAGATGGCGGGTGGGGAGTAGAGTGGGCTACTAGGTCTGAGTGAGAGAGGTAAGAGGCTCAATCTGTTCAGTCTAACAAAGAGAAGGTGGCTTGATCACTATCGATAAATACACTAGGAGAAGATTTCTGATAGCAGGGGCTCTTTCATCTCGTAGATGAAGGCATGACAATTCATCAGTTGTAAGTTGGTGCTTGAGAAATTCAAACTGGGAAGAATAAAGAGCAAATTTTTAACAAGGAGTGGAATTGCCCATGGAAACTGCTTATCAAGGGATGCAGTGAATCCTCCATCGTTTGAAGAACAGGAGTACTTGTGGCACCTTAGAGACTAACAAATTTATTTGAGCATAAGCTTTTGTGGGCTACATCCCACTTCTTCGGATGCACAGAATGGAACATATATTGAGGAGATATATATACATACACATACAGAGAGCATGAACAGGTGGGAGTTGTCTTACCAACTCTGAGAGGCCAATAAGTAAGAGAAAAAAAACTTTTTAAGTGATAATCAAGATAGCCCAGTACAGACAGGTTGATAAGAAGTGTAAGAGTACTTACATGGGGAGATAGATTCAATGTTTGTAATGGCTCAGCCATTCCAAGTCTTTATTCAAACCTAAATTGATTGTGTCTAATTTGCATATCAATTCAAGTTCAGCAGTTTCTTGTTGGAGTCTGTTTTTGAAACTTTTCTGTTGTAAAATAGCCACCCGCAGGTCTGTCATTGAATGACCAGACAGGTTAAAGTGTTCTCTCACTGGTTTTTGAGTATTATGATTCCTGATGTCAGATTTGTGTCCATTAATTCTTTTGCGTAGAGACTGTCCGGTTTGGCCAATGTACATGTACAATGTACATGGCTTGGAGTCTTTAAATCCAGGCTGGATGTTTCTTTCTAAAAGATCTGCTCTTATTCCACTACAATTTGTTGCGCTGGATGCGGGTGTGACTGGGTGGAACACCCTGGCCTGGGTTATGCAGGAGGTCAGTCTAGAATGATGATGATGATCAGCGATCCCTTCTGGCCTTAAACTCAGTGCACCTATGATTTGTCTCGCTGCAAGGGAAGATTTTAGAGAGATTTATTTGAAGACCAGTGAAAATTTCCCCCCAAAACTTCTCACCGGTTCTGAAAAGTGGCTGGAGTCATGGCACGGCCCAGGCCCACCTTAACTGATGGTTGGAGCTGTCAGAGCCTGGTTAAGGCTCTGGCTCCAGCTTGTTTTAAAACTGCTTAGAATTTTTGGGAGGGGTAGAGGAGGGGGCATTTCCCCGTGTAGACAGGGTTGGGGTTGATTTAGACCTTGAATTTAGGGGTTGTAAAAACAAGGTTGTTACATACCCCTAAGTCCCTAGAAATTAAGAAATTCTAAAGAGAACAGTTTGTTTTTTAAGCTTCCCCTGCAAACCAAACAATGCAGCATTGTGACAGTGCAAGCTACTTTGGCAGATAGTCCCACCTAGAGCATTGAGCACGGGGACTTGGGAGACTTGGGTTCTATTCACAGTTATGACCTTTGGCAAGTCCCGTCCCCCCGTGCCTCAGTTTCCCCATCTGTAAAATGGGGCTTGTGATACTGAGCCTCCTTTATGAAGCACTTTGAGATCTGCGGATGAAAAGTGCTAATTAAGAGCTTGGTGTTACCTCAGACTTTTGATAGTGTGGGGTTGAGGAGATTCCCATGGGACCCTCTGTTCCCATTGTGCCATCCCATCAAGCAGCTCCTCCTTCATGATCTCCTAATGTCCCGGGGCAGCGACAGCCAATGTGGAAAAATAACCTGAACACAGCTATTGCCAGACTGGGTCAGCCCTGAGGTCCATGTAGCATCAGCAGTAGAGGCTGCAGAGGAAGGGTAAAGAACTCCACAGTAGCGGGGGAGGGGGAAAACTTTCCACTGCCATAGTTCTTGATGTCTAGTAGTTCAGCTTAAACCCTGAAGCACAAGGTTTAATATCCATTCCAGAATTATTGTTGTAATTTAAATTCTAGCCCTGGATAGTCTTTATCCATGTGAATGTCCAGGCTGGTTTTGGTCTCAACTTCATGTGGTGGTGAGTTCCACAGGCTAACTGAAAAGTGTTTCCTCTTATTGGTTTTGAATTCCCTACCTTTTAATTCTATTTGAGTGTCCCTTGGCTCTTGTGGGATGAGACAGGAAGAACAGAAGCTCCTGACCTCCCTTCTTCATCCCAATTATTATTTTATAGATATTTATTATGGCCCCTCTTATTGGTCTCCTTTCTAAAGGTAAACAATCCTTTCAATCTCTCCTCATAGGAGAGTTTGTCCAGGCCCTAGATCATTCTTGTTGCCCTTCTCTGAACCTTCTGATTCTGCAGTATCCCCTTTGACAGACATTATTTCAAATTCAGATTAAGAAAGTCTTTAATGGGTCGATGCAGTTTAGCGGCTGGAAACAAGGAATCGGCACCAGCAGTTGTTGAGGTATCTCCATCTACTGATCACAGTTCAGTGTAGCAATGTGGAGTTATTTAAGTACAGTACCAGAAGTTAAACTGATTAGAACGGGAGTGAAATTGACTGGCTATGGTGGGTTTTCCCCCCATTTGTCCATATTGAAATACCTGCAAAGGCAATAAGTGCGGAGGGATTTATATTAAAAACAAGCTTTACGTTTAATAAACCCAGGTGCTGGTAACACAAGAAGGAAACATAGTTTTTGTTGTAATGTTTTTTTTAAAGCAGTAATGTCTCTCTAAATCCTCAAGCAAACTTTTTTTTGTTTACTGAATTTTGTTTTGAAATCCTGCAAAATTGCTCTCTGCATTTGGTTTTTGAGGAACTCTTTGTTTGTAAACATACATAGTTTTGGGGCTGAAAATGAGTGCAATTCTCTCCTGCATCAGCATGTTTGTGATGTGAGCATCCCAGCTGATTTCCTGCGTTCCTTCTGATTAGTCATTACCTGGTTAAGAATTGGATGGGTTTGTATTATTTGTATTACAGTAGCACGTGATGACCGAATTCGAGGCCCTCCGACACCTAGAAAGAGTCTCTGCCCTAACGATCTTTGACTCTAAAGAGAGCAGACAGACAATGGAGGGATTCATAGCCCCATTTTACAGACAGGGAGCTAAGTTGAATTGACTCACCCAAGGTTGCGTGAAGTCAGTGTCCAAACTGGGAATAGAACCCAAATCTCTGTCCCCTGCCTTTACCACAAGGCCGTCTGTCAGAGATTCCAAAACCAGAAGAGACCACCGTGTTCATCTAGTCCGGTGGTTTTCAACCTGTAGTTGGCAGACTCCTGGGGGTCTGCAGACAGTGTCTAAGATTTCCAAGGGGTCTGCACCTCCATTTGAAATTGTTTAGGGGTCTGCAAATAAAAAAGGTTGAAAACCACTGTGCTAGTCTGACCTCCAGCATGGCACAGGCCATAGGACTGGCCCGTTTGACTTAGAGCAGATCTCTTAGAAAAGCATCCACGTTTGTTTTGAAAATTGCCTGTGCTGGAGAATCCGCCCCAGCCCCTGGTAAATGGTGACAGAAAGCTGGCTGTAACGTAGGGAGTGGAGGGTTCTGTGCAGAGCCTAGATCTATATTTCATGCTGTCTCTTGCCTCCCCGCTCCCCCCTCCTTGGTGTGTTACAACTTCCCTTCTCCCTGCATGTTCACAGACCCAGCTGGTTGCTGTTGGGGGAGCAGAAGCAGGGTTAAGGGGAGCAAGATGCGTATATTCTCCATTTGCAACTGCGTGGGTGGGCCTCAGTTGTTCAAAGATCATGAGTCCCTGCGGTGGCTTCTAAAGCGGGGTGGCTTGCCTGCTAGGCCAAAATGAACCTGTCTGGGTTAAATGGCCTGTACTCCCAGTGATGCCTCCTTGGGTGCACAGGATTGTTCAGGCAATGAGCATTCAACATTTCCCCGATGCGCCCACTTCTGGGGTGAAGCAGGGATTCCACTGCTGAAATGAACGACTAATGAGCTTCAGGCTGCCAGAGCAGACAAGCCTCCTGGTTAGACCGGGTGTACCAAGTGGGGCTCTCACTGCAGTGAAGGTCTCAGTACTCAGCTCTCTTCCCCAGCCCGTGCGAGCAGCAGGACGGTCGTGCACTGGCCCCTGCAATCGTTAGCAGGGTGTAGCGCAGGCCGTGGGCACCAGACCGCGTTGTATTAGATCCTTCGCGTCAGGAGCCGGCCCTGGATCGCTTACTCTCCAGCCCCATCACGTGACCCTTTGGGCCTCTTTCCCCACTGGGCTCATTAAAGGAAATAAAACAGTTTGTTTTGGAAACCTGCTTGGTGCTCACCAGAGAGAGACAGTGGGTCCCCAGTGGCAGGGAAGAGCTGGATTTAACCCTTCAGCCACCATCACTGGAGGGATGGGGCAGGGAGGAGGTGGATTCTCCTCGGTTCCACCCAGGGAAGATGGAGTTTACACTGCTGGAGATCGGGATCTGGAGCAGCTGGGGGCATGAGATGGGCGGGACGTAGCTGGAATCGGAATAAGGCCCGGGGCTGCACTAGAGACGGTTCTTTCACATGGTATTGCAGCTTGCCCCGCCCCTCCCCCCATCCTGGTCAGGCGTCATCCCAGTGGAAACCCTCCCATGGCCAGAAATGGCGTCCAATGTAGAAAGCTAGTGGGGCTGAGGCAGGTTGCTAACGTGCATCTAGTGGCCTGGGGGAACTGGCCTCACAGGGCTTAAAATCTAAATTGATGCTGGCAGGTGATGATGCTGGGCTAAGGGGGAAGAAGGAGGTGAGTGGAACAAGCTCATGGAGGAGCTGTCAGCACGTTCGTTCCTATTGAACAATCGTCGCTGGGGCGTGGGGCACGCAAGGACGGAATCTGTGTGGGTGTTAACCCTGGTGCCATTCTCCCTCCCTGAGTTTTCGCCTGTAGCTTCAAGATCTCTTTGCTGTTGTACAGTGTCCTTAAACAGCTGCCCTGTTTCACCCCAGAGGTGGCTGCATTTTGGTGGCGGATGAAATGATCCTTTTAGTGACCATTTTTAAAGCACTTAGTATTGGCTGCTGTGGAAGCTTTTGCTTCAGGAGCCCTGACCCCCCGTCAATTACTCTCCAAATGGCAGGAGGAATGAGCCTGCTTTTAAATTCTGGCTGCGTTCCAAGGTGACGGTCCCTGTAAACCTCTAATCTGCTCTTCACCATTAATGCCCTTTGTGCCTCTGGGGCGTGGCAAATTAGATTAGTCAATTTCACTTTGTTTCTGATTTCTCCGGTGTTTATTTGCAAGGCTGGGGTCCCAACACTGGTTTTGGGAGCAGGTTTTGTCAAACTAGCTCCACCTCCCCCCAAATTGGGGGAAAATGGTGTTACGTTTTGTAACCCCGGCCTTCATGCAACACAGTTGTTTTTCTTACAGACCTGGCCCTGATCCTGCAACGGGATTTCAGAAACAAGGCTATTCTGTTCTCTCTAGGTTCTTATTCTGCTCTTATCATCCCAGTATCTGAATGCCTTCCAGTCATGCATTAAGCGATGTGACTGCACATCAGTTATGTGGCTTGTTCTCTCATCTTCTCCCTGGAAGGAGAAGTGGAGTGTCTTGTTTTTTGAGAGGTTCTGGTAGGTCAAAGAAAGGCGTCTGGATTTGGGATGGTCTCTGGTTCATGTGGCAGGTAGTTCTACAGTCTACAACCAGACCCTGCACAGATGAACTTCACCATAGTGGTAGGTGCCATTTTACCAAGAAAGTAGAGTTGTCAGCCATTATCTTTCTGCCAAAGTCGTACGCTCATTTAGATCCCCCTTGGCGCAGGCCATGGAGTGCCTTGAAGATGGGGACCGAGAACTTGAACTTGGTTTGAAAGTTTCCAGAGGCTCTAAGATGAAGCATGAGGTTGGAAACTGCTACTCGGAAGCTGGTGTGCATTAGGTTTCTGTAATCACAAAAGTTGGGCCTAAAACTTGTCATGTCTCTTTAAGAGCAGTCTGCCCTCTGATTAGGAGACTCAGATCTCTTCCAGATAACTCTGATCTCTCCTAATTACAGGTCCTTAGAGCCCTGGTGCTGGGCCCTGCTGGGCTTTGAATCAGGCGCTGATTTCCCTTTCGCAGAGAATGGCTTTGTTAACCAGTTCTGTGGTCCTAAGTGATCCGACCTTCTCATGTATTTTCCTTTCTGTGTACTGGGGTTGATCCCTGTCCCAGGTATTCGAATAATACCTCGTGCTGCTGCACCGGATACAAGAGAACTGGATGCATTGTGATAAGCAAGAGTGCAGTGTAGCGGTCAGAGTAAGGAATGGGAGTTGGGATTCCTGGCTCTGGGATGGAGAGTGGGATCTAGTGGTTAGAGCAGGGGCCTGAGAATCAGAATTCCTGGGTTCTATTCCCAGCTCTGAGAGAGGAGTGGGGTCTAATGGTTAGAGGGGGCGGAGTCTGAGAGTCAGGACTCTTGTTGCTCTTCTCAATTCTTCCACTTCCTGTGCAACAGTGGGCAAGGTCATGGCTCCTGCCTCAGTTTCCCTGCCCATAAAAAGGGGAATAGTACCTGCCTCCCAGAAGAATTAAGGAGTTTAAGGTTTCGCTCAGTTCTTTGAAAGGTGGTACAAAAGATTAGCGGTAAGAAAACATCTCCATTAGCCAGCTATCCTCTGGTGTTTATCCTGGTGCAGGTCAGTGTGTTAGTCTATTGTGTAATTAGACCCAGTCAATTAGTTTCATATGCCAGATTCATGCCATCTGACAAAACTGACATGAATAGAAACGCGTTCATGGGTCTTTAAAGGGGCTCTCTCAGCTGAAAAGCCACTGAGCTGGAAAGGAATGGCTGCAAAACCTCAGGGTTATTAGAACGAGAGGATTCTAAAAATCCAGTTTGCCGTTCACAATTTACAAGTTACTGTCAATGGCATGCAGCCTCCTAAAGACCTATAAGCCCTGTGGAAAATGTTACCCTGTTCCCGCTATTGCTTTTGCATAGAAGGTGCTCTAGGGAGCTGGGCATCCATATAAACCCCTGAGATAGGTAGGTCTGTCTGCTGAGCAAAGGAAATCTCAGTGGTATCAATATCACTCCCGCTTATAGTCCGTTTCACTCTAGGGTTCTCTGAGCTGCAAGAAGGGTGGGGGACCCTTCCTCTGTTTCAAGTGTGACTTAGTTTAAAAATAGTTGGACTATTTCAAGATTTGTTTATAGAAAGCATTGGGGGGCTTCACCAAAACTTACTTTTTTGGAGGCCAAATTTGAATTGGCTGCTTGTTAAATGGTCTTTTAATTACAGTAGCCCCCAGAGATATTGATTGCAACCGAGGACTCCTTGTGCCTGCGTTCTGTACAGACCTGAAATGAGCCAGAGTCTGCCCCAAAGAGCTTACAATGGAACTCCCAGAGCTTGCAATTGATTATATGGGGGGATCCCCCTGGAAATCAATGGGGCTTAGTGCCGGGGTCTGTCCATACACTCAACTGCGGGATTGGAGCCTCGGTTAACCCTTCGTCCTGCCTCAGTGCTGAGAACCTGCAGGATGGCGTCTTACCCCTGCTGGCGAAGGAATGAAACTGACCGGTGCAGAGGCACTGTGTACGTTCCTACCTGCCCTCACTACCACAGCATTTGGGCACTTTTCAGTCCATGCCATACAGGGCTGGCCTTAGCAAGCAAGCCCCGCCCCCAGGAATCGGGCCCCGCTCAGGCTGGGGTCGCGGGGTTTGGGTCCGGGCCGGAGCTGCCGGGGCCGGGCTGGAGTCGCTCGGCCCGGGGCCGAGCCGGCGCGCCGGGGCCCGAGCCAGAGCCACCGGGGCCCGAGGGGCTCATGCCGGGGCCGCTCGGGCCAGCGCCCCAGGGCCCAAGCCGGGGCCGGGGGTGCTCGGCCGGGGCCGGAGCCATGGGGCCGGAGCCGGGCCGGGGGTGCTCGGCCAGCACCGCTCGGCTGGGGCCGGGGCCGGCGCCCCGGGGCCTGAGCCAGAGCCGCCAGGGCCGGGGCCTGAGGTGTTCGGGCCGGGGCCGGGCCAGCGCCCCGGGGCCCGAGCCAGGGCCGGGGGTGCTTGGCCGGGGCCGGAGCCGTGGGGCTGTGCTGGGGGTGCTCGGCTGGAACTGGGGCCGCTGCCCCGGGGCCCGAGCCGGGCCGGAGCCAGAGCCGCTCGGCCGGGGCCAGGCTGGCGCCCCGGGGCCCAAGCCGGGCCGGAGCCAGAGCCAGAGCCGCTCGGCCGGGGCCGGTGCCCTGGGGCCCGTGCTGGGCTGGAGCCAGAGCCGCTGGGGCCGAGGCCAGGGCCGCTCGGCCAGGGCCGGACTGGGCCGCGCCGCGCCTCCCAGGAGCCCTCCTCGCGCCCCCCCCCCCCAGCTTACCTGTTGCTGCTACCGCCTGCCCCTGCTTCTTTTCAGACTTCCCGCGAACATCTGATTCGCGGGAAGCAGGGGAGGGGGAGGAACAGGGGGCGGAGCATTCAGGGGAGGGGAGGAGGGGAGAGTGAGCTGGGGGCGGAGTGGACAGCTGTGGGGCTCTCTTAGGCGCGGGGCCCAATTCAGCCGAATCGGCTGAATCGGCCTAAAGCCAACCCTGATGCCATAAGCAAGGTGACTCCCATCTGTCCCCTGGGGTTCATTCTCTCACCAGGGAGGAGAGCTGTGTGTGCAGTGGAGGTGTTGGTTTTGGTAGGGTCTGTTTTTATATTTCTGTGCTGTACTGTGTTTATAGTGGAGAAGGCTGGTCAGAGAAGGGCACATAGCACTAGGAGCAGGAGATGGGGAAGTTCAAGATGATCCTTAGATCCTGTGGCAGGCAGTTCCACCATCTTGGACGGGCCCCCAAAGCAGTTCTGTCTCTCTCACAGATGAGCCTCACCTGGGTGACAGAAAGTGCCATGGGACTGGAGGAGTGGGGCTGTCAGCCACAATCCCCATCCCAGAGCTTTCGGCTCTAGGGGTCCTGGGCCCAGGCCCAAGGCCTTGAAGAGAAAGAACAAGACTCTAAGATGAGACAGGCCCAAAAAGGGAACAAATTATAGGTGTTGGGCCAAGTGAATTAGAGGCTGGTGGTGCAGAGAAGATTCCTCCATCAATGTCTGGGGCTGCCCCCAGTTCATGTAATTGATTAGCAGAGCCTCACAAGTCTTCCTTGACCTCCAGAAGAAGGCAGAATGGCTGATCGCCCCTCCCAAGGCATTGATCTGGTGTGGATGATGCCAGGAAAGAACAGTGGGAGGGGGGGTGTCGCAGGTCAGGGCAACTGCCCCTGTATTTGCCCCTCATGGTCCAGCCAGGGAAACCACTTAAGCTTCTGGCTCCTAGTCATCACCTCTCTTGGGCGGACACCTGCATCTCTCTCCTCTCTGCCCGGGGGATTTCCAGGCTGCACAGCTCCCTGCCTACACTGACTTGCTGGGGAACTCGCAGACTGCTTCAGCCAGTAGCGTAGCTGGGGGGAGCATGGCAGCGGCCACTCCCCCACTGAGCACAAGTGGCGCCTTGTCAATTTCTTGGCGCGTTTTTAATTTTTACTCACCCGGAGAGAATGGGGAGCGATCAAAAAAAAAGGCGCCATCCGTTACAGCGCTTTTACTCACCGGGCGGCGCTCCGGGTCTTCGGCGGCATTTCGGTGGCGGATCCTTCAGTGCCGCCGAAGACCTGGAGCGCCACCGGGTGAGTAAAAGCGCCGCAGCTGGTGGCGCCTTTTTTTTTATCGCTCCCCCTGTTGCCTCCACCTGGCTATGCCACTGGCCTCAGTCGGCCTGCTTTGCTCTCCTTCCTCAGAAGCTACAAACAGCCCAGTCTCCCACGGGTATAAGGTACCACACAGCTGTTAGCAAGCACATGGATTCTTAAGGTAAAAGCATTACAGGGAAACCCTCTTAAAACCCAGCAAAGAACCAACACGCCTGCTAATAAGCTTTCCAGAGATCACCCCACTTCTAGCCAGGTAACTCACAGGCAGTGGGTTTCTCCTTGGGGATCAGCTTCCAGCAGCTGAGGTTCTGCATAACCAGAGGTGTTACATTTGCATACCCCTCCCCCTAAAAATTTCCTGGGAAATGTACTTAACTTTAAAAGGCCCCATAGTTTCAAATGGTCCCTCAAAACCCATAACCCTTCCCTGGGTTTATAGAATCATAGAATCATAGAATATCAGAGTTGGAAGGGACCTCAAGAGGTCATCTAGTCCAACCCCCTGCTCAAAGCAGGACCAATTCCCAGCTAAATCATCATCATCATCATCATCATCATTTCCATCGGAGATGTCGCATACAGTCCCAAAATAATACATAACTGCCTGCCTTTGTAATGCAATGAACTCCTAAACTACTTAAACTTAGTTCTGTAAGGTATGGCCAGGATAGTGCAGGAAATTGTCTTATCTGTCCTGTGTCCAGGCAAGGATCCCCCTACCCCACCCCGGGACTGGGATCGATGGCGGGAGACAGTGGCTGATGAGCCAAGCCTGTTTCTATAAATAATCCACATAGGGTAGGAGAGAAAGTGAAAGTAGGTCAGACAGACTAAGCCGCAGCTCCTGCGCGCGTCTGGAGGAATCAGATGTGAATTCAGCCCCCCTTTGTGTGGCTCCATGGGAGATGGAGTGTGGGGACGAGAGGGTGAAGGGGGTGTGGGCGGGGGTAGTTAGCCAGCAAATAGCTGGCCCCCAGAACCCTTTCAGGGCTGCCCTGCCCTATCCTGTGGGATCAGGGGAATCCCTGTAATCTCGGTCTCCTTCCCTCCGGCAGTGAATCAGTGACATCTGTAGCATGTTGTCCTGCTTCGCTGGTGCATTTCAGGCCCTCGCATGGCCTATTTCTCAGCCCTTTCTTTAGGGCAGGGACAGGACTGGAACGTGGTGGTGCCAGGTTTCCACAGAAGTGTTGCTATTTAGTGATTCAAGTGGGGGGCTGGTAGCTAGGACTCCTGGGGTTCTCTCCCCAGCTCTGGGAAGAGAGTGAGTTGTAGTGGTGAGAGTGGGGCGGCAGGGAGTTGACTCCTGGGTTGTGCATCCGTGACCCCAAGAACCGCAGCACCCAGATCTGGATCTAGGCTTTTAGTTTGTCCCCCTCCCTGGTGTCTGAGCACCAGTGATCCCCGGGGAGGAAATTAACTTTATACCTCTGGCATAGGCGTGCGCATGGTGTGTTCCAGGTCTTCCCAGGCACACCCTAATGCAGGGGTGGGCAAATGGCCCCACTCTTCCGGCACGGCAAGCCGCGGGGTCCGCACTCCCAGACCAGAGCACCTGGCCAAGTACAGCAAGCCGCCAGCCCCTCCCCCGCCTTCTCCCCTCCCCTGGAGCCATCCTGCCACGCACACAGCACTCTGGGGGCCGGGGCTGCGCGCTCCCGCAGGGCAGTGTTTGGCTCCACGGGGAGGCAGACATGCTCCCTGCTCATCCGGAGCCATTCCGCCACACGCGCAGCATTCTGAGGGGCAGAGCTGCCCTCTCCCACGGAACAGTGTGTCTGGCTCTGCGCAGAGCCAAACATGGTGCTAGGAGCCTCATGGTAAGGAGTCCGGGGCTGGGGGGGTTGAATAAGGGGTGGGGGCAGTCAGGGGACAGGGAGCGGGGTGGATTGGATAGGGGGTGGGATCTCGGGGGGGTGGTTAGGGGCAGGGGGTCTCTGGAGGGGGCAATCAGGGAGCAGGGGGGGGGTTGGATGGGGCATGGGAGTCCTAGGGTCTGTCAGGGGGCAGGGGGTGGATAGGGGTCAGGGCAGTCAGGGGACAGGGAGCAAGGAGGGTCCTGGGGGGGACAGTTAGGGTGGGGGGGGGTCTCTGGAGGAGGTGGTCAGGGGACAAGGAGCTGGGGGGGTTGGATGAGTCAGGAGTTCTGGGGGGGGCCTGTCAGGAGGCAGGGGTGTGGAGAGAGGTTGGGACAGGCAGGGAGCAGGGGGGGTTGTATGGGTTGGGAGTTCTGGGGGTCCTGTCAGGAGGCGGGGAGCAGTTGGATAGGCGTGGGAGTCCCGAGGGTCTGGCTGGGGGCGGGGGTGTGAATAAGGGTTGGGACAGTCTGGGGACAGGTAGGAGGTAGGGACCTAGGGGGGCAGTCAGGGGACAAGGAGCATTAGATAGGGGGTGGAGTCCTGGGGGGCCGTTAGTGGCAGGGATCCCAGGAGGGGGTAGTCAGGGGACAAGGAGTGGGGGGGTTGGGAGTTTTGAGGGGGGCAGTCAGGGGGCGGGAAGTAGGAGGGAGTGGATGGGGGCAGGGCGGGGGCAGGGCTAGGGCATGGCTCCCTAGGTGCACACCCTAATGAAATGTGCTGCGCACGCCTATGACCTCCAGTGTGGGGGAGACTTGCATGTGATCAGGGCCGGTTCCAGTCACCATCCGAGCAAGCTGGTGCTTGGGGCGGCAGATTGAACGAGGCGGCATTCCGCCCAATCCTAGGGTGGCACGGCCGCTTTTTGTGTGTGTGTGTGTGTGTTTTCTTACGCTCCCGCCGCTGTAAAGGGCGGCGGCGGAGAACGGGAGCGCCCTGCAGCAAGCCCGGCAGGGAAGCCCGCGTCCTTCCCTCCCAGCCGCACCGGAGCGGTGCGGAACCCTCCCTGCAGGGGGCATGGCGGGAGGGGCCGCGTGGCAGTGCCCGCGGAAGCCCTGACCACCCACCTTCTCTCTCTCCCCCCCGCTCCCTCCCCATTCCCCCGCTAGCTGGGGCACATCTGCAGCGCAGGGACTCCCCCTCCACCTGCGCTGCGGCCGTGCCGCAGGTTTTTTTTTTTTTTCTTTTTTTCTTTGCTGTTCCGGCCGCCGCGTTTTTGTTTTGTTTTTTTTTTTGCTTGGGGCGGCCAAAAAGACAGCGCCGGCCCTGCATGTGATGGTGGCGGTAGGGGTGAGCTCTGGGTTCAAAGCCACCCCCTGCTGCTGCTCTGTGCTTGGCCTCGCTGCTGCAGCCATTCAAATCCCGTGGGCATCTCTTGCACTATTAAGAGCTGCGGGACTTGTCCTTGTCGGGAGCAGTGGGAGGCAGTGAAGATACAAGGGGCTCTCGGTACCAAATATCTCTCCAGCTGCTGCAGATTGCTCCCATAGTTCTGGGATCTGGCAGCAAGGATGGGGAGCCCGGCTGGCGAAGGAAGGATGCCAGAGAGCTGGGCACTTGTTGTTCCCAGGCTGCTGCTGCGGAGGCTGCAGCTGGCCGTTTTAACCCCTTTGTGGGCAAAGCCCAACTGGGGTTTGCGACTTTCACGGCTGCCTCCTACACCTGTGTCTGTGTGTGTGCGGAGCACCCCCTTGTGGGCTGTTGGTGTCATTGGTGGGTGCTGCCTGCATGGTTTAGAGAAGGCTACACACAGGCCTCTGCCTTTTGAGCTAAGGGGGAATCTCCTCCCCCTTCATCCCCTTTGCTGGCAGCAGTAGTAGATCTTGTATCATCCCATTAGAGCAACATGATCCACGCCTCTTAACGTCATTTGACTGGAGGGTTGTACGAGTGTCTCCTTGTGGGGTGCAGGTTGTGTGTTGCAGGGCGTGGAACAGGCACCCCCAAATGGTATGTTCAGTGGGGGGGTAGAGGCATAAGTGCACCCCCTTTTGTAGGCGCTGGGGGCTGCATTAGCCCTCCCTGACGAGGCTGTTTGGTGTGTCGAGGGGCAGGCCCGGTGGTAGGGGTGTTGCAGGAGCACCCCCACATGGACCTCTCTCTAGCCAACCCCCAGTGCGGGGCAGGGATTTGGAGCTGAACCCTGCGTGTGGATGCAGGAGAGGGGAGTGTGTGGGAGGCGCAGGAGGTGCTGTGCCAGCAGAGGAAGATCTGATGTTGCTATTTACTTTTCTCTCCCAGGTTGTGAAGCTCAAACAAATTGAGCACACCCTCAACGAGAAATGCATCCTCCAGGTTGTCAACTTTGAAATCCTCGTCAAGCTAGAGTATTCTTTCAAGGTAGCTGTCCTTTGCTTGCCAGCCCGGCCCTAGGCTGTGTCTCTCCCCCCTCCCCCCCCTACTCCCACAATCCCCTCGATTTGTTTCCTATTTAAAACCAAAGCTCTGCTGAAGGGGTCGAAGAGCACAGTCGGCGTCTCTTGTATCCTGAGAACAAACGTTCCTGGTGTGACGTCTGGGATCAGGTTTGTAGCTAAGAAAAATCAGTTTGGATCATTCTCCTTTTTCACTCTCTTCTGTTCTGCTTTTGACTCCAGGTTTTGAACAGTGATACTTCCGCCCCCCTCCAACCTGGTCAGTTTTGCTTTCGTTCCTAGTCAGTTTCAGTTTCCGGCTCCCATGCGCTGGCCTTCATGCACAATTGGCTTTGTGAAGACTTTGAAATCATCACGTGGGATCATTTCCTCCTGATGGAGTTTCTGTGAAAGATAAAATTCAGGCCCCGGCGATGGGGCTTGGACCCTCTTCTCTGAACCTGGATCTTGGGGCTTGTGAGCTACACCCTGTGTGTAGGGGGGAGAGCAAAGATAATTGTGCCTTTTAGCTCCACAGCTTTCTTGGTGTGTTAAGTTCACATGCGAGGGCCCCCCACAGCCTAGGCCCCCTCCTGGTGGGTCCAGATTCTGCTCTCACACTGGAGTAAATCTGGAGATGCTCGGGAACTGCGGCCAATGGGAGCTGCGGGGGCGGTGCCTGCAGGCAGAGGCGGTGCGCAGACCCCTCTGCCCCAATCCCCAGTGGCTGTTTCTGGGAGCAGCGTGGGGCCAGAGCAGGCAGGGAGCCTGCCTTAGCCCCGTTGCGCTGCCGACCAGGAGCCACCTGAGTTAAGCGCCGCCCGGCTGGAGCCTGCAGGCATAGGAGAGAGGGGTCTGACTTTGAAAGGCTCTCCCAGAATGGGGTTTCACAGTGTGACCTGGCCGGACGGCTGAGACCCGGGGCAGCCGCAACTCCGGGAGCTGCAATGGTGGAAGAGAAGAAAGGGGGCGCTGAACTGGAGCTAGTCACCAGAAGTGGGCACCACACACAGCGTTACAGACCCCAGCCCGATGGGTCCCCTCCCCGTTCGGAATACACCCAGCACCCCCCCTCCCGTGGAGCACCAGGACAAGGCTGGGTGGGCTGTGCACCCAGGGGAGTGCAGGGGGATTGGGTGGTGTCTTCCCTGCGGCCCGTGGAGCTCCCCACGCCCCCCCCCCCCTGTTACTTCCTGTCGCCGCCAAACTCCCCTCACCCCTGACCCCCAGAGTTATTTTCTGTGCCTGTTGAGCTCCCCGTGCGCTGCTCCGCAATGTTTGGGGCACCTGCCACCCCCGAGTGTCTCCCGGCACCCACTTGCTGCCTCCTCACTGCCCTGAAGCCTGCAGCACACATTGACTCAGGAGCCTGCAGCACACCTTGAATCCGCTCAGCTCTGCAGGCTGCCGGCTTCCGGCAGGTCCTACTGTCCATCTTCATTAGGGCCAGGGCAGGCTGCCCTTCCCCTGCCCTTCTGCCCTAGTCCTGAGCCTCTCTCTTCAGTGAGGTGCTGCCACCCTGGAGTCGCTCTAGGTAAGCGGCGCCAGGCCGGAGTCCACACCCCGCACCCCAACCCCCTGTCCTGAGCCCCCTGCCACACCCTGCACCCCGACCCCCTGCCGCACCCCACACCCCTCCTGCACCCCACACCCCAATTCCCTGCCCTGAGCCCCCTGCTGCACACCTCCTGCACCTCAACTTCCTGCCCTGAGCCCCCATCACACCCCACACCCCTCCTGCAACGCCAGGGGGCAGAGTTGGGGTGAGGACTTCGGGAAGGGGTTGGAATGGGGGCAGGGAAGAGGTGGGGCAGGGGCGGGGCCTCATGGAAGGGGTGGAGTAGGGGCAGGGCCAGGGCCAGCAAGGGGTGGGTGTCAGTGATGCGGCCCTCGGGCTAATGCAGTAGTCCTTATGCAGCCCTCGTGGTCATTTGAGTTTGAGACCCCTGCAATGAACCCTCCTGTTTTACGCTGGGTGAGAGTCGCTCCGGTCTAGAGAACAGGGTTGCACTATTTCCTCTGGGAGTGGAGGCCCCGGGGGTCCAGAGCAAGTAGACTCCCTGAGGGGGCCCATGGTGAGAGACAGGTGTGCTAAGGCTCAGAGAGATGCGGTTCCAGGAGGCAGAGGAGCTTAACCCCCGAAAGAGACTGGACCCGTCAGGAGGAAACGAGGGGGCCCTGGGCTTTCTGTACTCGGGACTTTGTGACTTTGACCTGGGGAATGGTTTGCCAGGAGACGTCTGGACTCCTGGGTTCTGTTCCTTCTCTCGCCTGGGCGGGAGTGTGGCCTGGGAGGGGAGGAGGAAGCTGCCTCTCCAAAGTGACCAATGCTCTTTGTGACTGACCTCACTGCTCTAAAAAGTTTCAGAGTAGCAGCCGTGTTAGTCTGTATCCGCATGCTGCCTGCATGGTTGAAAGAAGGGTACATACAGGTCTCTGCCTTTTGAGCTAAGGGGGAATCTCCTCACCCTTCATCCCCTTTGCTGGCAGCAGTAGTAGATCCCGTATCCTCCCATTAGGGCAACATGATCCATGCCTTTTAACGTCATTTGACTGGAGGGTTGTATGAGTGTCTCCTTGTGGAGTGCAGGTTGTCTGTTGCAGGGCATGGAACAGGCACCCCCGAGTGGTATGTTCAGCGGGGGGGTGAGGGGGGTAGAGACACAAGTGCGCCCACTTTTGTAGGTGCTGGGGGCTGCATTAGCCCTCCCTGACGGGGCTTTTCGGTGTGTCGAGGGAGAGGTCCGGCGGTGGGGGTGTTGCGGGAGCGCCCCCACGTGGACCTCTCTCTAGCCAATCCCCAGCTGAGCCGCCCTTTGTGGCCAACCAGGCACCGCCATCTCGCTGATACGCTTAAAATCCCCACCCCCTTTGTGCCTGCATGCCTCTTCGCTGAGAGGAGGGTGAGGGGGCTGAAAGGGGAGCTCTGTCCACCAGGCTGGGTGCCCCACCCCTCCTGGCTCCTCACGCTGCTCCCTTTCTGTTTCCCTTACAATGCAGGAGTTCCTAGCCAAAGAAGACTTCCTCAAGAAATGGGAGAACCCCTCCCAGGTACTGTGTCCCCAACCCAGATCACCTCTCACCCCCCCAATCAAGACCTCTGCAGCCCCATGCTGATTACTCTGCAATCACCCCCTGGATCTCTTTCCCCATCACTGTGCCACCTTGCCACACAGCCTCCGCTGAGGGTCTGGGGCTATTTTTGCTTCTGGGGGGCAGGGTTGGGGGGCTCAGTAGCGGGCGCTCTCCCGTCACAGTCAGTGCTGACCCTGGAGGGGCTGCCTTTCCGGTGAGCTATAAAACCCAAAGCTCTGACCCACTCATGGTCATTAATGACGCATCCAGTCTTGCAGTGCAAATCCCACTGTCCTGGGCAGGTTCCTTCCTGATGCCCCCAGGACAATCTGGCCCCACATCAGGCTTGTTTTTCCCCCTCTTCCAGAACATGGCCAATTTGTATCAGTTTGATCGAATCAAGACCTTGGGGACGGGCTCATTAGGGAGGGTGATGCTGGTGAAAGACAAAGAGACCGGGAATCACTATGCCATGAAGATCCTGGATAAACAGAAGGTGAGATGCTGGGGGCTCCCGCGGAGATCTGCCCTGGGACTGTGGAATCCCCAGTGCGGGGGAGGGATTTGGAGCTGAACCCTGCGTGGGGATGCAGGAGAGGGGAGTGTGTGGGAGGCGCAGGGGGTGCTGCGCCAGCAGAGGAAGATCTGATGTTGCTATTTCCTTTTCTCTCCCAGGTAGTGAAGCTGAAAGAAATTGAGCACACCCTCAACGAGAAATGCATCCTCCAGGTTGTCAACTTTGAAATCCTCGTCAAGCTAGAGTATTCTTTCAAGGTAGCTGTCCTTTGCTTGCCAGCCCGGCCCTAGGCTGTGTCTCCCCCCCGACTCCCACAATCCCCTCAATTTGTTTCCTATTTAAAACCAAAGCTGTGCTGAAGGGGTCGAAGGGCACAGTCGGCGTCTCTTGTATCCTGAGAACAAACGTTCCTGGCGTGACGTCTGGGATCAGGTTTGGAGGTAAGAAAAATCAGTTTGGATGATTCTCCTTTTTCACTCTCTTCTGTTCTGCTTTTGACTCCATGTTCTGAACAATGATTCTTCCCCTCCTCCCCCCAAACCTGGTCAGTTTTGCTTTCGTTCCTAATCAGCAGGGCCGGCTCCAAGCACCGGCTATTCAGCGGCAAGCAGGTGGTTGGGGCGGCCACTCCGGAGAGGGGTGGCATGTCCAGCTATACGGCGGCAATTAGGCAGACGGTCCCTCACTCCCGCTCGGAGCGAAGGACCTCCCGCCGAAGTGCCGCCGCAGATCACGATTGCGGCTTTTTTTTTTTTTGGCTGCTTGGGGCAGCCAAAACCCTGGATCCGGCCCTGCTAGTCAGTTTCAGTTTCCGGTTCCCATGCGCTGGCCTTCATGCACAATTGGCTTTGTGGAGACTTTGAAATCATCACTTGGGATCGTTTCCTTCTGATGGAGTTTCTGTGAAAGCTAAAATTCAGGCCCCAGCAATGTGGCTTGGACCCTCTTCTCTGAACCTAGATCTTGGGGCCTGTGAATTACACCCTTTGTGTAGGGGGGAGAACAAAGATAGCTGTGCCTTTGAGCTCCACAGCTTTCTTGGTGTCTTAAGTTCATATGCGAGGGCCCCCCACAGCCTAGGCCCCCTCCTGGTGGGTCCAGATTCTGCTCTCACACTGGGGTAAATCTGGAGATGCTCGGGAACTGCGGCCAATGGGAGCCATTACAAACATTGAATCTATCTCCCCTTGTAAGTATTCTCACACTTCTTATCAAACTGTCTGTACTGGGCTAGCTTGATTATCACTTCAAAAGTTTTTTTTCTCTTAATTAATTGGCCTCTCAGAGTTGGTAAGACAACTCCCACCTGTTTATGCTCTCTGTATGTGTGTATATATATCTCCTCAATATATGTTCCATTCTATATGCATCCGAAGAAGTGGGCTGTAGTCCACGAAAGCTTATGCTCTAATAAATTTGTTAGTCTCTAAGGTGCCACAAGTACTCCTGTTCTTCTTTTTGCTCTAAAAGGAGGAGACTCCCCGGGTATTGCAGCCCCAGGGGGAACATTGGGAGCAGATCATGCACTGAGCTCCTGTCAGTGTGCAGCTTGCACTCCCTGCACCCCTGTGCGGGAGGAGGAGCTGCTCTGGCTGGGGCAGGGATGGGGAGGGGCTTGACCCCAGACTCACGCCTGCTCCCTGCTCGGTTCCAGGATGGCCAGGCTCCTGAGGATGTTCAGGAAGAAGGCTCTGCAGGTGGCCCCAGAGCCTGAGGGAAGCAGCTGCCATCTTCCCCAGGAGCAGAGTGGCCCCTCCGTCCCCGCTGGCGGGGAAGCAGCTCCCAGCCAAGTCAGGAAGTGGAAGTGCCCAACCTTCTGGCAGGGGAAACCCGCTCCCCCAGCAGGTGCCAGGCCCAATAGGAGCTGTCCCAAGATGTGTCTGGGCAGGCGGGACCCAGCCCAGGAGGGGAGCCGGGCAGGATGGCTCTGGGGCCTCTTGTGTGGGATGCACGGACCCCAGGAGCCCAGCCGTGATTCCCAGCAGGAGTCATCACCCTGCGCAAGCACAGCAGACCTTCCAGCCTCCCCAGGCCAGGAGGTGGAGGATCTCTGTTCCAGCACTAGCAGCTCGGTTTGCTCCCCGTGGGACAGCAGCAGCTCCTGGGACTCTGGCAGCAGCGAGGCCAATGGGCACCGGGTCTTCGGCAGCATTTCGCCGGCGGATCCTTCAGTGCCGCCGAAGACCTGGAGCACCGCCGGGTGAGTAAAAGCGCCGCAGTGGGTGGAGCCTTTTTTTTTGATCGCTCCCCCTGTTGCCTCCACCTGGCTACGCCACTGGCCTCAGCCCGCCTGCTTTGCTCTCCTTCCTCTGAGGCTCCAAACAGCCCAGTCTCCCACAGGTATAAGGTACCACACAGCTGTTAGCAAGCACATGGATTCTTAAGGTAAAAGCATTGCAGGGAAACCCTCTTAAAACCCAGCAAAGAACCAACACGCCTGCTAATAAGCTTTCCAAAGATCACCCCGCTTCCAGCCAGGTAACTGACAGGCAGTGGGTTTCTCCTTGGGGAGCAGCTTCCAGCAGCTGAGGTTTTGCATAACCAGAGGTGTTACATTTGCATACCCCTCCCCCTAGAGATTTCCTGGGAAACGTACTTAACTTTAAAAGGCCCCATAGTTTCAGATGGTCCCTCAAAGCCCATAACCCTTCCCTGGGTTTCCATCGGAGATGTCGCATACAGTCCCACAATAAAACATAACCGCCTGCCTTTGTAATGCAATAAACTCCTAAACTACTTAAACTTAGTTCTGTAAGGTATGGCCAGGATAGTGCAGGAAATTGTCTTATCTGTCCTGTGTCCAGGCAAGGATCCCCCCACCCCCTCCCAGGGCTGGGATCAATGGCGGGAGACAGTGGCTGGTGAGCCAAGCCTGTTTCTATAAATAATCCACATAGAGTAGGAGAGAAAGTGAAAGTAGGTCAGACAGACTGAGCCGCGGCTCCTGCGCGCATCTGGGGGAAGCAGATGTGAATTCAGCCCCCCTCTGTTGGGCTCCATGGGAAATGGAGTGTGGGGACGAGAGGGTGAAGGGGGTGTGGGCGGGGGTAGTTAGCCAGCAAATAGCTGGCCCCCAGAACCCTTTCAGGGCTGCCCTGCCCTATCCTGTGGGATCAGGGGAATCCCTGTAATCTCGGTCTCCTTCCCTCCGGCAGTGAATCAGTGACATCTGTAGCATGTTGTCCTGCTTCGCTGGTGCATTTCAGGCCCTCGCATGGCCTATTTCTCAGCCCTTTCTTTAGGGCAGGGACAGGACTGGAACGTGGTGGTGCCTGGTTTCCACAGAAGTGTTGCTATTTAGTGATTCAAGTGGGGGGCTGGTAGCTAGGGCTCCTGCGGTTCTCTCCCTAGCTCTGGGAAGGGAGTGGGTTGTAGTGGTGAGAGTGGGGCAGCAGGGAGTTGACTCCTGGGTTGTGCATCCGTGACCCCAAGAACCGCAGCACCCAGATCTGGATCTAGGCTTTTAGTTTGTCCCCTTCCTGGTGTGTGAGCACCAGTGATCCCCGGGGGAGAAAATTAACTTTATACACCTCTGGTGTGGGGGAGACTTGCATGTGATGGTGGGGGTTGGGGTGAGCTCTGGGTTCAAAGCCACCCCCTGCTGCTGCTCTGTGCTTGGCCTCGCTGCTGCAGCCATTCAAATCCCGTGGGCATCTCTTGCACTATTAAGAGCTGTGGGACTTGTCCCTCTCGGGAGCAGCGGGAGGCAAGGAAAGATACAAGGGGCTCTCGGTACCAAATATCCCTCCAGCTGCTGCAGATTGCGCCAATCCCCCTCCCCCCTCCCATGGTTCTGGGATCTTGCAGCAAGGATGGGGAGCCCGGCTGGCGAAGGAAGGATCACCTGGTTGGATGCCAGAGAGTGGGGCACTGGTTGTTCCCAGGATGCTGCTGTGGAGGCTGCGGCTGGTCGTTTTAACCCCTTTGTGGGCAAAGCCCAACTGGGGTTTGCGACTTTCACGGCTGCTTTCTGCAGCTGTGTCTGTGTGTGTGCGGAGCACCCCCTTGTGGGCTGTTGGTGTCATTGGTGCATGCTGCCTGCATGGTTGAAAGAAGGGTACATACAGGTCTCTGCCTTTTGAGCTAAGGGGGAATCTCCTCACCCTTCATCCCCTTTGCTGGCAGCAGTAGTAGATCCCGTATCCTCCCATTAGGGCAACATGATCCATGCCTTTTAACGTCATTTGACTGGAGGGTTGTATGAGTGTCTCCTTGTGGAGTGCAGGTTGTCTGTTGCAGGGTATGGAACAGGCACCCCCGAGTGGTATGTTCAGCGGGGGGGAGGGGGTAGAGACACAAGTGCGCCCCCTTTTGTAGGTGCTGGGGGCTGCATTAGCCCTCCCTGACGGGGCTTTTCGGTGTGTCGAGGGAGAGGTCCGGCGGTGGGGGTGTTGCGGGAGCGCCCCCACGTGGACCTCTCTCTAGCCAATCCCCAGCTGAGCCGCCCTTTGTGGCCAACCAGGCACCGCCATCTCGCTGATACGCTTAAAATCCCCACCCCCTTTGTGCCTGCATGCCTCTTCGCTGAGAGGAGGGTGAGGGGGCTGAAAGGGGTGCTCTGTCCACCAGGCTGGGTGTCCCACCCCTCCTGGCTCCTCACGCTGCTCCCTTTCTGTTTCCCTTACAATGCAGGAGTTCCTAGCCAAAGAAGACTTCCTCAAGAAATGGGAAAACCCCTCCCAGGTACTATGTCCCCAACCCAGATCACCTCTCACCCCCCCAATCAAGACCTCTGCAGCCCCATGCTGATTACTCTGCAATCACCCCCTGGATCTCTTTCCCCATCACTGTGCCACCTTGCCACACAGCCTCCGCTGAGGGTCTGGGGCTATTTTTGCTTCTGGGGGGCAGGGTTGGGGGGCTCAGTAGCGGGCGCTCTCCCGTCACAGTCAGTGCTGACCCTGGAGGGGCTGCCTTTCCGGTGAGCTATAAAACCCGAAGCTCTGACCCACTCATGGTCATTAATGACCCATCCAGTCTTGCAGTGCAAATCCCACTGTCCTGGGCAGGTTCCTTCCTGATGCCCCCAGGACAATCTGGCCCCACATCAGGCTTGTTTTTCCCCCTCTTCCAGAACATGGCCAATTTGTATCAGTTTGATCGAATCAAGACCTTGGGGACGGGCTCATTAGGGAGGGTGATGCTGGTGAAAGACAAAGAGACCGGGAATCACTATGCCATGAAGATCCTGGATAAACAGAAGGTGAGATGCTGGGGGCTCCCGCGGAGATCTGCCCTGGGACTGTGGAATCCCCAGTGCGGGGGAGGGATTTGGAGCTGAACCCTGCGTGGGGATGCAGGAGAGGGGAGTGTGTGGGAGGCGCAGGAGGTGCTGCGCCAGCAGAGGAAGATCTGATGTTGCTATTTCCTTTTCTCTCCCAGGTAGTGAAGCTGAAAGAAATTGAGCACACCCTCAACGAGAAATGCATCCTCCAGGTTGTCAACTTTGAAATCCTCGTCAAGCTAGAGTATTCTTTCAAGGTAGCTGTCCTTTGCTTGCCAGCCCGGCCCTAGGCTGTGTCTCCCCCCCGACTCCCACAATCCCCTCAATTTGTTTCCTATTTAAAACCAAAGCTGTGCTGAAGGGGTCGAAGGGCACAGTCGGCGTCTCTTGTATCCTGAGAACAAACGTTCCTGGCGTGACGTCTGGGATCAGGTTTGCAGGTAAGAAAAATCAGTTTGGATGAGTCTCCTTTTTCACTCTCTTCTGTTCTGCTTTTGACTCCATGTTCTGAACAATGATTCTTCCCCTCCTCCCCCCGAACCTGGTCAGTTTTGCTTTCGTTCCTAATCAGCAGGGCCGGCTCCAAGCACCGGCTATTCAGCGGCAAGCAGGTGGTTGGGGCGGCCACTCCGGAGAGGGGTGGCATGTCCAGCTATACGGCGGCAATTAGGCAGACGGTCCCTCACTCCCGCTCGGAGCGAAGGACCTCCCGCCGAAGTGCCGCCGCAGATCACGATTGCGGCTTTTTTTTTTTTTGGCTGCTTGGGGCAGCCAAAACCCTGGATCCGGCCCTGCTAGTCAGTTTCAGTTTCCGGTTCCCATGCGCTGGCCTTCATGCACAATTGGCTTTGTGGAGACTTTGAAATCATCACTTGGGATCGTTTCCTTCTGATGGAGTTTCTGTGAAAGCTAAAATTCAGGCCCCAGCAATGTGGCTTGGACCCTCTTCTCTGAACCTAGATCTTGGGGCCTGTGAATTACACCCTTTGTGTAGGGGGGAGAACAAAGATAGCTGTGCCTTTGAGCTCCACAGCTTTCTTGGTGTCTTAAGTTCATATGCGAGGGCCCCCCACAGCCTAGGCCCCCTCCTGGTGGGTCCAGATTCTGCTCTCACACTGGGGTAAATCTGGAGATGCTCGGGAACTGCGGCCAATGGGAGCTGCAGGGGCGGTGCCTGCAGGCAGAGGCAGTGCGCAGACCCCTCTGCCCCACTCCCCAGTGTCTGCTTCCGGGAGCAGCGTGGGGCCAGAGCAGGCAGGGAGCCTGCCTTAACTCCGCTGCGCTGCCGACCAGGAGCCGCCCGAGTTAAGCGCCACCCAGCTGGAGCCTGCAGGCATAGGAGAGAGGGGTCTGACTTTGAAAGGCTCCCTCAGAACAGGGTTTCACAGCGTGACCTGGCTGGACGGCTGAGATCCAGGGCAGCCGCAACTCCGGGAGCTGCAATGATGGAAGAGAAGAAAGGGGGCGCTGAACTGGAGCTAGTCACCAGAAGTGGGCACCACACTCAGCGTTACAGACCCCAGCCCGATGGATCTCCTCCCCGTTCGTAATACACCCAGTACTGCCCTCCCGTGGAGCACTAGGACAAGGCTGGGTGGGCTGTGCGCCCAGGGGAGTGCAGAGGGATTGGGTGGTGTCGGAGGGAGGCCAGGCCTGAGGGCCCTGAGAGTTTCCTATGCTGTGTTCAAATGCTCAATAAACCCTCCTGTTTTACGCTGGGTGAGAGTCGCTCCGGTCTAGAGAACAGGGTTGCACTATTCCCTCTGGAAGTGGAGGCCCCGGGGGTCCAGAGCAAGTGGACTCCCTGAGGGGGCCCATGGCGAGAGACAGGTGTGCTAAGGCTCAGAGAGATGCGGTTCCAGGAAGCAGAGGGGCTTAACCCCCGAAAGAGACTGGAGGAAACGAGGGTGCCCTGGGCTTTCTGTGGTTGGGACTTTGTGACTTTGACCTGGGGAATGGTTTGCCAGGAGACGTCCGGACTCCTGGGTTCTGTTCCTTCTCTCGCCTGGGCGGGAGTGTGGCCTGGGAGGGGAGGAGGAGGCTGCCTCTCCAAAGTGACCAATGCTCTTTGTGACTGACCTCACTGCTCTAAAAGGAGGAGACTCCCCGGGTATTGCAGCCCCAGGGGGAACATTGGGAGCAGATCATGCACTGAGCTCCTGTCAGTGTGCAGCTTGCACTCCCTGCACCCCTGTGCGGGAGGAGGAGCTGCTCTGGCTGGGGCAGGGATGGGGAGGGGCTTGACCCCAGACTCACGCCTGCTCCCTGCTCGGTTCCAGGATGGCCAGGCTCCTGAGGATGTTCAGGAAGAAGGCTCTGCAGGTGGCCCCAGAGCCTGAGGGAAGCAGCTGCCATCTTCCCCAGGAGCAGAGTGGCCCCTCCGTCCCCGCTGGCGGGGAAGCAGCTCCCAGCCAGGTCAGGAAGTGGAAGTGCCCAACCTTCTGGCAGGGGAAACCCGCTCCCCCAGCAGGTGCCAGGCCCAATAGGAGCTGTCCCAAGATGTGTCTGGGCAGGCGGGACCCAGCCCAGGAGGGGAGCCGGGCAGGATGGCTCTGGGGCCTCTTGTGTGGGATGCACGGACCCCAGGAGCCCAGCCGTGATTCCCAGCAGGAGTCAGCACCCTGCGCAAGCACTGCAGACCTTCCAGCCTCCCCAGGCCAGGAGGTGGAGGATCTCTGTTCCAGCACCAGCAGCTTGGCTTGCTCCCCGTGGACAGCAGCAGCTCCTGGGACTCTGGCAGCAGGAAGGCCAATGGGCACCGGGTCTTCGGCAGCATTTCGCCGGCGGATCCTTCAGTGCCGCCGAAGACCTGGAGCACCACCGGGTGAGTAAAAGTGCCGCAGCGGGCGGCGCCTTTTTTTTTTTATCGCTCCCCCATTCCCTCCACCTGGCTATGCCACTGGCCTCAGCCGGCCTGCTTAGCTCTCCTTCCTCAGAGGCTCCAAACAGCCCAGTCTCCCACGGGTATAAGGTACCACACAGCTGTTAGCAAGCACATGGATTCTTAAGGTAAAAGCATTGCAGGGAAACCCTCTTAAAACCCAGCAAAGAACCAACATACCTGCTAATAAGCTTTCCAAAGATCACCCCACTTCCAGCCAGGTAACTCACGGGCAGTGGGTTTCTCCTTGGGGAGCAGCTTCCAGCGGCTGAGGTTTTGCATAACCAGAGTTGCCTGCATGCCTCTTCGCTGAGCGGGGGGCAGGGGGCCTGAAAGGGGAGCCCTGTCCACCAGGCTGGGTGTCCCACCCCTCCTGGCTCCTCACGCTGCTCCCTTTCTGTTTCCCTTACAATGCAGGAGTTCCTAGCCAAAGCCAAAGAAGACTTCCTCAAGAAATGGGAGAACCCCTCCCAGGTACTGTGCTCCCAACCCAGATCACTCCACACCCTCCCAATCAAGGCCTCTGCAGCCCCAGGCTGATTACTGTGCAGTCACCCCTGGATCTCTTTCCCCAACTCTGAGCCACCTTGACAAACAGCCTCTGCTGAGGGTCTGGCGTTATTTTTGCTCCTGGGGGGCAGGGCTGGGGGGCTCAGTAGGGAGCACTCTCCTGTCACAGTCAACACTGCCCCTGGAGGGGCTGCCTTTCTGGTGAGGTATAAAAACCGAAGCTCTGACCCACTCATGGTCATTAAAGACCCATCCAGTCTTGCAGTGCAAATCCCACTGTCCTGGGCAGGTTCCTTCCTGATGCCCCCAAGACCAGTTTGGCCCCACATCAGGTTTGTTTTTCCCCCCTTCCAGAACACAGCCAGGTTGGATCAATTTGATCGAATCAAGACCTTGGGCACAGGCTCATTTGGGAGGGTCATGCTGGTGAAAGACAAAGAGACCGGGAATCACTATGCCATGAAGATCCTGGATAAACAGAAGGTGAGATGCTGGGGGCTCCCGCGGAGATCTGGCATGAGGCCATGGAATCCCCAGTGCGGGGGAGGGATTTGGAGATGAACCCTGCGTGGGGATGCAGGAGAGGGGAGTGTGTGGGAGGCGCAGGGGGGTGCTGCGCCAGCAGAGGAAGATCTGATGTTGCTATTTCCTTTTCTCTCCCAGGTAGTGAAGCTGAAAGAAATTGAGCACACCCTCAACGAGAAATGCATCCTCCAGGTTGTCAACTTTGAAATCCTCGTCAAGCTAGAGTATTCTTTCAAGGTAGCTGTCCTTTGCTTGCCAGCCCGGCCCTAGGCTGTGTCTCCCCCCCGACTCCCACTATCCCCTCGATTTGTTTCCTATTTAAAACCAAAGCTCTGCTGAAGGGGTCGAAGGGCACAGTCGGCGTCTCTTGTATCCTGAGAACAAACGTTCCTGGCGTGACGTCTGGGATCAGGTTTGGAGCTACGAAAAATCAGTTTGGATGATTCTCCTTTTTCACTCTCTTCTGTTCTGCTTTTGACTCCATATTTTGAACAGTGATACTTCCACCCCCCTCCAACCTGGACAGTTTTGGTTTCGTTCCTAGTCAGTTTCAGTTTCCGGCTCCCATGCGCTGGCCTTCATGCACAATTGGCTTTGCGGAGACTTTGAAATCATCACGTGGGATCGTTTCCTCCAGATGGAGTTTCTGTGAAAGCTAAAATTCAGGCCCCGGCGATGGGGCTTGGACCCTCTTCTCTGAACCTGGATCTTGGGGCCTGTGAACTACACCCTTTGTGTAGGGGGGAGAGCAAAGATAGTTGTGCTTCCGGGAGCAGCGTGGGGCCAGAGCAGGCAGGGAGCCTGCCTTAGCCCCGCTGCGCTGCCGACCAGGAGCCGCCCGAGTTAAGCGCCAACCGGCTGGAGCCTGCAGGCATAGGAGAGAGGGGTCTGACTTTGAAGAGCTCCCCCAGAACGGGGTTTCACAGCGTGACCTTGCCGGATGGCTGAGACCCGGGGCAGCTGCAACTCCGGGAGCTGCAATTGTGGAAGAGAAGAAAGGGGCGCTGAACTGTAGCTAGTCACCAGAAGAGGGCACCATGCTCAGCGTTACAGACCCCAGCCCAATGTGTCCCCTCCCCGTTCGGAATACACCCAGCACCGCCCCTCCTGTGGAGCACTAGGACAAGGCTGGGTGGGCTGTGCGCCCAGCGGAGTGCAGGGGAATTGGGTGGTGTCGGAGGGAGGCCAGGCCTGAGGGCCCTGAGAGTTTCCTATGCTGTGTTCAAATGCTCAATAAACCCTCCTGTTTTACGCTGACTGAGAGTCATTCCGGTCTAGAGCATAGGCGGCAAGTTATATGGGCTCGTGGTGCCCATGCTCCAGGAATATTCAGGGCCAGGGCCCTGCTCCACCAATATTTGGAGCTGGGTCTCTCCCCTGGCCCTGCCTGGAGTGGGCCCCCCCCTGCCTGAGCGTCCCCCACCCGAGCGTCTCTGCCGGAATGAAAGCTGCGCATGGCTCTCACTTGCCTGCCTGCACACGCTGCCGGCTGCTGCTGCCTATGGCAACAAGAGACGCCAGCAGCAGGCTGAGGCACCTGGCTGCTGCACTCAGGACCGGGAGGAGCACACATGTGCTTGGCAGCCCTTCCCTCCCCCTGGCACTCACCAGGAAGAGACACGAGGGGACTTCCCACAGGAGACCTGATTATCTGCAGTGGACCTCACTCACCTGAGCAGCTGCTGGGGCTTCGGTGAGTGTTTGACCCTGTAATCTGTCCCTCCCCACAGCCACCACGCCTGCCACACGCTGGGCAAGGGGCAGCCCCATCCCCCACCCCCCAGTGAGGCTACAGTGAGGGAAAGCAGGGGAGGAAGGAAGCCACATGTGATGGCAGTCCCCTCCCCCCGAGCATCCACCCACTGCAGGGGAGACAGGGTTGGGGGCTTCCTGGACCTAAGCAGCTGGGGCTTGGTTGAATTTTGTGACACCCTGCCCTCTCCCCCACCCACCACTCCTGCCCCATGCTGAGCAAGGGGAAGCCCCATCCCCAGTGAGGCTACGGTGAGGGGCAGCAGCAGGGGAGCGCCCCCCCCCAGCATAGGGGAAGCGAGGGGGCTTCCTGTACCTGAGAGGGGCCCTAGGAGCATGTGCAGTGACAGTGGTGCAGAGTGATTGTGCTGCGGGGCAAGGGGGGAGGGAAGAGGAGGGGTCCCTCACCTGGAGCTCGTTGCTGCTGGTGCGGAGCAGAGTGGGAGAGTCCTATCTGACCCTAGCCCTGGGGCAGCTTATCTGCACCCCGAGCTCCTCATCCCCAACCCTGCCCCACCCCAGAGCCTGCAACACCAGCACCCCAACCCTGAGTCCCAGCCCTGAGCCCCCTCCTGCATTGTGAACCCCTCATCCCCAGCCCCACCCCAGAGCCCTCGACTGAAAAATTATTTGCGAACAACAATGGGCCAAGAACGTCTAAATCACTTGGCATTTCTGCACGTTCATAAGAACTCTACTCATAAGACATTGCAAGTCTCCTGGATGACTTCATTTCAAGAACCAACAACAACGAAAAGTGTTTGCTGCCTCCTGAAGAACATTGCAAAAGAAGGGGCTATATTTGTTTTAATTTTAGAAAATATTTGCTTTTGAGGGTTATTGATCAAAAAGTGCTTGGTTGTTTCCATATTCAAAAGTGTATAAATAACGTTGATATTATTAGTTAAATAATTTTTTCTTATGATAGTGATATTGTGCAATAAAGGGAAACAGTTAAACGCTTACAGTTTTCCAGTCCATTTTTACGTTATTTAATAAAATATATATCGGCTTACAGGTCGGGTAGGCGGCCGGGGGGTGGAGGGGACTAGACCTATTCTGGGCACCACCAAAAATTATACAAATCTGCTGCCACTGGTCTAGAGAACAGGGTTGCACTATTTCCTCTGGGAGTGGAGGCCCTGGGGGTCCAGAGCAAGTGGACTCCCTGAGGGGGCCCACGGCGAGAGACAGGTGTGCTAAGGCTCAGAGAGGTGCGGTTCCAGGAGGCAGAGGGGCTTAACCCCCGAAAGAGACTGGACCCATCAGGAGGAAACAAGGGGGCCCTGGGCTTTCTGTGGTCGGGACTTTGTGATTTTGACCTGGGGAATGGTTTGCCAGGAGACGTCCGGACTCCTGGGTTCTGTTCCTTCTCTTGCCTGGGCGGGAGTGTGGCCTGGGAGGTGAAGAGGGGGCTGCCTCTGTGACGATGCGGTTCTGGCAGGACCCAACTGAGAGTGCCAATTCAGGATTAATTGCTTAAAACAGGGCAGTTACAGCCCAAGGTTGAGGTTTTTCCACCTCTAAGGCAAACCAAACCAGCCAGACTAAGAGGATTTTGGTCTCACCCCACTGGCTAACCACAAGTCTTACAAGCAACTCCCTTAGCCACTCCAGTTTCCCAGTATCGCCACCAGTGCCACTCGTTATGGGGACAAATGGTTATGAAAACCAATACCCCAATAAAAGAAAAAAGGTTCTCCTGATCCCATAGGACCAAGCACCAGACCCAGATCAATATACAAATCAGATCTTAACCACAAATCATGCTGTTGCCAATCCTTTAGAATCTGAAATCTAAAGGTTTATTCATAAAAGGAAAAAGATATAGATGAGAGTTAGAATTGGTTAAATGGAATCAATTACATACAGTAATGGCAAAGTTCTTGGTTCAGGCTTGCAGCAGAGATAGAATAAACTGCAGGTTCAAATCAAGTCTCTGGAATTCATCCCCAGCTGGGATGGGTCATCAGTCCTTTGTGTAGAGCTTCTGTTTGTAGCAAAGTCCCTCCAGAGGTAAGAAGCAGGATTGAAGACAAGATGGAGGAGCTGCAGCAGCCTTTTATAGTCTTTTCCAGGTGTAAGAACATCTTTGTTCTTACTGTAGAAAATTACAGCAAAATGGAGTCTGGAGTCACATGCCCCAGTTCCTACATACTTCGCTGAGTCTCAAGGCATATTTGCCTTCTCTCAATGGGTTCATTGTATAGCTGATGGTCCTTAATGGGCCATCAAGCAGGCTAGGCAGAGCTAACACCAGCTTGTCTGGGATGTCACCCAGAAGCATAGCATAAGTTTGAAATACAGACAGTATAGAGCCAATATTCATAACTTCAACTACAAAATTGATACACACATATAGACAGCATAATCATAACCAGTAAACCATAACCTTGTCTTAGACACCTCATTTGACCCCCTTTATACAAGATTTGGTGCCACTACAGGACTTTGGTTGCAACCATGTTCTATATGGTCCCAGTTCAAATCAATAATGTCACAGCCTCTCCAAAGTGACCAATGGTCTTTGTGACTGACCTCACTGCTCTAAAAGGAGGAGATTCCCCGGGTATTGCAGCCCCAGGGGGAACATTGGGAGCAGATCATGCACTGAGCTCCTGTCAGTGTGCAGCTTGCACTCCCTGCACCCCTGTGCGGGAGGAGGAGCTGCTCTGGCTGGGGCAGGGATGGGGAGGGGCTTGACCCCAGACTCATGCCTACTCCCTGCTTGGTTCCAGGATGGCAAGGCTCCTGGGGATGTTCAGGAAGAAGGCTCTGCAGGTGGCCCCAGAGCCTGAGGGAAGCAGCCGCCATCTTCCCCAGGAGCAGAGTGGCCCCTCCGTCCCCGCTGGCGGGGAAGCAGCTCCCAGCCAGGTCAGGAAGTGGAAGTGCCCAACCTTCTGGCAGAGGAAACCCGCTCCCCCAGCAGGTGCCAGGCCCAAATGGAGGTGTCTCAAGATGCGTCTGGGCAGGCGGGACCCAGCCCAGGAGGGGAGCCGGGCAGGATGGCTCTGGGGCCTCTTGTGTGGGATGCACGGACCCCAGGAGCCCAGCTGTGATTCCCAGCAGGAGTCATCGCCCTGCACAAGCACTGCAGACCTTCCAGCCTCCCCATGCCAGGAGATGGGGGATCTCTGTCCCAGCACCAGCAGCTTGGCTTGCTCCACGTGGACAGCAGCAGCTCCTGGGACTCTGGCAGCAGCAAGGCCAATGGGCACCACTGCTTTGTTCCAGGTGAGGAGCTGGGTTGGGCTCAGGGAGGGGTGAAGACCAGTGTTTTCCCCAGAAATTGAAATTAGGGGTGTGTGTTTGAATTTACCGGGAGGGGGGTCAGGGCCGATGAGGGGTGAGACTGTGAGGGTGAAGGTGGGCTATATGGTACCATAGTAAAAACTGAAAAATGTTTCATGACCATTTTATTAGATTTAACTCATGTTTTAAAATCATCACACAAATTAAAGTTCGCTACTCAAGCCTTCTATGAAGCACTACATCTACATCTTTCTTGTTTTTTTTGTTATAATTTTGCACAACTCTGTTAATGAACTTCTTGAATGCAGAGCGTTCATCTTCGGTGGCTTCTCGGGTGTCCGGTACTTCCATTCCTTCAATTGATATGCTCATTAGTTCATTCACATGATCAGTCAGAAGGCGACTTCTTTCAGAATACAAAATTCTATTCAATGATGAAAAAGAATGCTCAACTGTCGCTGTTGTGACTGGGAGTAGCAAGAGATGAATTCCTACTTCTTTCATCCCAGGAAACAAAACACAGAGTTCAGTTCGAGCCACTAGTGATGATAAAAAAGAAGTTGAAGTCAAATCTTCATTCATTCGTCATATGATATTCCACTCTGTGTTCAAATTCTCTATTCTGTCCTGAGTACATGGCAGCCCCATTGCTGGTAGTGCCTCACTCTGCACAACTGTCGGTGTTTTATAGAACAGGGATCTGTAAAAGCTATGTAGAGGTTGAGTAGAATCTAGAAGTCGCTGTCGTAGATTTTTAAGAATCAAGTCTGTGTACTTTTTCAGTTGTCTTAAACACTTCTTGTCCTCTTCAGTTAAGGATTCAATATAAATGCCTTCATTAGTCAACTTCTGGACTGAAATCTTTGTTTCTTCCAGTACTTTTTCAATGGATAGCTCTCTGATCCAAATGTAGCTTCTATTGCTGGACAAAGATCTACTACTGTTGTAGCAGATGCCTGGATGGCATTGTTTAATGACCCAAGTGGTTTCAATAGAAGACTTACAAGAGAGAGAATGGCAATGGTCTTCTCTGAGCGTAGTAGCAAAAGTAATCCATCAGCCACACTACTTAGATCCATCCCATCTTGGTAGATACTTTCCAAAGCCAGTAATAATGGCTGAAGTAATTTGAAGACAACAGCCACGGATCGGTCATGAGAAAGCCAGAGGGTTTTCCCAGGTTGGACTAATTTGTACTTCAGTCCCAGTGTATCTTCTATATTTTCCAAGATAGTCAGTCTTTTTGGACTCTTGCTGAAAAAGGAATATTATGAAGACATTAAATTTATAGCTTTTTAAATGTCTTTTGAAAAGTCTGCAGCTCGTACTAGCGCTAGTTGGAGTAGATGGCCTCTGCAGTGTGTATAGGAGAGATTAAGGTTACACTTTTCTCTGAGCAAAGCTTGTTCTCCACCATGTCTTCCAGGGAAGTTTGCAGCTCCATCAAATGCATAAGCAGCCATCTGTTTGGGGTCCAATTGACAAGCATTTAACTCTTCTAAATGCTTGTCAATTGGATGTGGTTGACACAGATGCAGCCAATGTGTCTTCTATAACTTGAACATCTAGAAATGCATCTACTGGCCTACCACTGACATGAAGCTAACATACACAATGACTTAATACTTGATGCCCATTTGCATCGGTGCATTCATCAGCCATGTATGCAAATTTTTGGAATGTAGTGAGAGAGTTCTTCACTTTTTCAACTGTTGAATCTTTTACTGTTGCACCACACGCTTCTAGCCAGTCAATTGAGTTTCTTGCAGAAAGATAGTGAGCATTTGCTGGTCTTGTTCAGAACTAGTGTTCAACTTCAGGATGAACAAGTGACAATGCACTTAACATTAGCCTCCAGTTTGTAGTGTGTTGTATCTCTTGCTTAAATAGAAAGTATGATGCCACAGCCATGTTTGTTCGCATGAACTGAGTTGTGTCTCCAGCATTCTTAACAGCCTCATTAACACTCACTGGTGTTGTCCTTGGTCAATGGAGACTCAGAGGTGCTTTCACATCAGTTCACCTCCCAGGTGGGGGGCAAGAAGGCATCTTGCTCGTTCCTCCAGCTGCTCACTGTTCGCTCTGGCCACTGTTGTTCATTGTGCCACTGTTCACTCCATCGCTCTGTTGCCAATGGCCCTGCGCTGTCACCTTCTGCTGCGACCTGCCACTGTGACTGCTGCGAGTTGGTCTCTTGAGGTTCCTCCCAGCTTTCAGTGATTTCAGCTGAGCTCTCAGTGGGGGAATCTTGGTGCTAGTGCAGACTGGGCTGTCTCTTCCACAGAAACACTGTCCCACAGCAGGTCTAAACACTTAGACCTGATTATCAGTGATTTCAGCTGTAGTGGTCATTTAACAAACCAAAAGACTATCTATGGCAGGGGTGGGCAAACTTTTTGGCCCGAGGGCCACAAATTGTATGGTGGGCCATGAATGCTCACAAAATTGGGGGTTGGGGTGCGGGAGGGAGTGAGGGCTCTGGCTGGGGGTGCAGGCTCTGGGGTAGGGCCAGAAATTAGGAGTTATGGGTGCGGGAGGGGGCTCCAGGCTGGGGCAGGGAGTTGGGAAGCGGTTGTAGGGTGAGGGCTCTGGGGTGCAAGAGGGTGGTACTGAGGGGTTCGGAAGGCGGGAGGGTGATCAGGGCCGGGGCAGGGGGTTGGGGCGCGGGAGCGGGTCAGGGGTGCAGGCTCTGGGCGGCACTTACCTCAAGCAGCTCCCGGAAGCAGCAGCATAGCCTCCCTCTGGCTCCTACGTGGAGGTGCAGCCAGGTGGCTCTGCGCACCGTAGAGTGATCAGACAGTGTGAAAAATCGGGACGGGGTGGGGGGTAATAGGAGCCTATATAAGAAAAAGTCCCAAATATTGGGACTGTCCCTATAAAATCGGGACATCTGGTTACCTTAACGCACTGCCCCATCTGCAGGCAGGGGTGGCAGGTTTGTAGAAATTTTGGTACTGCCCAGAACCCGACCCCACCCAAACTCCGCCCCCCACCTGCCCAATGCTCTGGGAGGGAGTTTGGGTGGGGGAGGTCTGGGGTGCAGACCCTAGGCTGGGGCAGGGGATTGGGGTGTAGGCTCTGGGAGGGAGTTTGGGGATGGGAGGGAGTGCGGAGGGAGGGGGTGCAGGGGTGAGGGCTGTGGGGTGTGGCTGCAGATGAGGGGTTTGGGGTGTGGGAGGGGATCAGGGTGAGAGTAGGGGTGTAGGGGGTGAGGGCTCTGTCTGGGGCTGGGTGCTTGGGGATGTTAGAGAGGCTCAGAGCTGGGGCAGAGGGTTGGAGTGCAGGGGGATGAGGGCTCTGGCTGGGACTGGGGATAAGGTGTTTGGGGTGCTGGAGGGGCTCAGGGCTAGGGTAGAGGGTTGAGGGTGTGGTGGGGGGTGAAAGCTCTGGCTGGGGGTGTGGGCTCTGGGGTGGGACAGGGCTGGGGATGAGTTTGGGGTGTAGGCAGGCTGCTCCAGGACAGGGGCCAGAGAGAGGACTCCCCCCCCCCGCCCCCAGCCTTTTCCCTGCCAGCAGCAGCAAGCTCCAGGGCCGCCCGCGGGGGGGCAAGTGGGGCAATTTGCCCCAGGCCCCGGGCACTGCAGGGGCCCCCATGAGAGTTTTTTGGGGCCCCTGGAGCAGGGTCCTTCACTCGCTCTGGGGGCCCCAGAAAACTCTCGCGGGGCCTGGGCCCCCGGAGCTTCTTCCGCTCCGGGACCCTCCACCGAAGTGCCCTGAAGACCCACGGCGGGGGGTCCTTCTGCCCCGGGACCCGCCGCCGAAGTGCCGGGTCTTCGGCGGCAATTTGGTGGCGGGGGCCCCCGCCGCCGAAGATCCCAGGCCCCCTGAATCCTCTGGGCAGCCCTGGCAAGCTCTGGGGGAGGAGCCCCCTTTCCCGCCCCCCCAGCAGCACACTCACCCCCACCACCGTCACTGCATGTGCTCCTAGGGCCCCTCTCAGGTCCAGGAATCTCCCTCGCCTCCCCTGTGGTGGGTGCCGAGGGGTGCTGCGTGCGCCTCCTCCCCTGCTGTTGCCCCTGACTGTAGTCTCACTGGGGGTGAGGGATGGGGCTACCTCCTAGCCCAGCATGGGGCAGGAGCGGTGACTGTGGGGGAGAGGGGGCCTCCTGTGCTGCTGGAGGGTCCTGCCGGAAAAGGGAAGGGTCTGAGGTGGAAGGGCAGGCTCAGAGTCAGTCTGCCCTGGCAGTCGAGATGGGGGGCACTAGGACCCGGCGGCAGCAGTTGCTGCAGGGAGGCAGCATGGAGCTGCACAGAAGAGACAGTGGCTCTGCTCCAGGGCCCCGGAAAAGCGAGTGGGGGCAGCAAGAGGGGGCTGGGGGACACTCGGGGAAGGCGCGGAGGGGCGGCAAGTGGGGCCGGGGCAGACACCCGGCCCCAAATATTGGTGGAGCTGGGCTCCTGGGCTCTGAATATTGCTGCTGCCCGGGCACCACGTGTAGGGTTACCATGCGTCCGGATTCCCCCGGACATGTCCGGCTTTTTGAGCTAAAAATAGCGTCCGGGGGGAATTTGTAAATGTCCAGACTTTGCCCCCCCCCCGCCCCATGCAGAGCACGCGCGGCTAACAGGGCAGCCGGCCGGATGGTGCCATTTACATGGGTCTCTGACAGCCAGAGAGAGCCCCTCCTCCGCTTCCCCTGCAGCAGAGATCACTCCCTCCCTCCCTGCATTCGCAGATCGCCTCCTGCAGTCTGGAGCTCCTCCCCCGTTCCTTCTCCCCTGCTGCCCAGCGTGCGGGGGCAAGCGGCTCCGGCCGTTCCTGAGCAAAGCTCACAGAGACATTAGGCGAAGGCAAACAACAAGGGAGCCAGGGGGTCGGAGAAGGGGCAGGGAGGTTCTGGAGGGGGCAGTCAAGAGACGGGGGGGTGGGAGTTCGGGGGGGGGCTTTCTGGGGGTGGGGGTGTGGATAAGGTTTTGGGCAGTCAGGGTACAGGTAGGGGGTAGGGTGCTGGGGGGCATTTGGGGGGGTCTTAGGAGGAGGTAGTTAGGGGACAAGGAACAGGGAGGCTTAGGTAGGGGGTGGGGTTCTGGAGGGCAGTTAGGAGCAGGGGTCCCAGGAGGGGGCAGTCAGGGGATAAGGAGCGGGGGGGGGGCTGTCAGGTGGCAGGGGTGGGGAGAGGGATCGGAGCAGTCAGGGGACAGGGAGCAGAGGGGTTTAGATGGGTTGGGAGTTCGGGGGGGGCTGTCAGGGGGTGGAGAGTGGTTGGATGGGGCGTGGGAGTCCCAGGGGTCTGTCTGGGGGTGTGGATAAGGGTTGGGGCAGTCAGGGTACAGATAGGGGGTAGAGTCCTAGGGGGCCAGTTAGGATGGGGGGAGGGTCTCAGGAGGGGGCAGTCAGGGGACAAGAGGCGGGGAGGCTTAGGTAGGGGGTGGAGTCCTGGGGGGCAGTTAGGGGCAGGGGTCCCAGGAGGGGGCAGTCAGGGGACAAGGAGCAGGGGAAGGGGTGGGGGTTCTGAGGGGGGGAAGTGGGAGGGGCGGGGCTAGGGCAGGACGGGGCGGGGCTCCTCCCATCCTCTTTTTTACTTGCTGAAATATGGTAACCCTAACCATGTGGGAATATAATTCGCTGCCTATGTCTGCAGGCACTGCCCCTGCACCTCCCATTGGCCCCGTTTGCTAGCCAATGGTAGCTGTGGGGGCAGTGCTTGTGCTGGGGGGCAGTGTTCAGAGCCCCCTGGCTGACCCTATGTGTAGGAGCTGGAGAGAGGATGTGCCGCTGGTTCCGGGAGCTGTGCGGAGCAAGCCCCCGACCCTGCTGCCCGGCAGGAGCTCTAGGGACAGATTAAAATGTCTGAAGGGCCGGATGCAGCCTCCAAGGCGTAGTTTGCCCACCCCTGATATATGGAGCCTAATCAGCTCTGTCTTTAAACAGTGGAGGGGCAGATCAAATAGTACTTGTGACTGAGGCAGACCATCAAGCAAAACACCTGTCCCCACCCTCTCTCTTGATGCCCTCAATCAGCACAGGCTAAGTACAGTTCTTCTTCGAGTGCTTGCTCATATCCATTCCATTAGGTGTGTGCGCGCCGCGTGCACGATCGTCAGAAAATTTTCTACCCTAGCAACACCGGTGGGTCGGCTGTGGAGCCCCCTAGAGTGGCGCCTTCATGGCGCTGAATATATACCCCAGCCGACCCGGCGCCCCCTCAGTTCCTTCTTACCGCCCCTGACGGTCGTTGGAACTGTGGAGCGCGGCGTAGCTGTTCTCCACTCTCCCTAGCTTATTCAGTCATTCACAGTTATAGTTATAGTTCTAGTTGTTTATAGTTAAATAGTTGGTTTTTCACTTGTTAATAGTTGTTGTATAGTTCAAGGGGATTAAGGGGGTTGTCTCCCCCTTTTTCCCCCGGCCGCGTGGCCGGGCTCATGCCCAAGGCTCCCGGCTTCAAGCAGTGCGCCTCCTGCGCTAAGCCTATGCCAACGAGTGACCCGCACGACTCGTGTCTGAAGTGCCTGGGAGAGTCCCATCAAACAGATAAGTGCAAGATCTGTAAGGCCTTCAGACCGAGGACCAAGAAGGAGCGGGACTTTCGGCTCCGGCAACTCCTTATGGAGGCGGCACTTAGCCCGGACGCTCCATCAGCGCGTCAGGCCCCGGCACCTAGCACCTCGGTGCGCAGTGCCCCGGCGGCACCGACCATTCCGACCACGCGAGTGGCGTCGGACAAGCCTCCACGGCACCGGACCTCGTCGGCACCGCAATCACAGCAAGTGCCTCGGCGCCGTTCATTATCTCCGGGACATAAAAAATCCCATAAGACGGGGACCTCTGTGCCGAAGACGCCAGCTCCCCCAGTGCCGGGGGTAGAGCCGCGTCCGCCTGTGGAGCACCGGAAACAGGTGCCTCCAGCACCGTCGACTCCGGCTCCGAGGCCGTTGAGTCTGGTGCAGACAGGGTCACCACCGCGACCGGCGGTGATACAGTGCCTCCCGTCGACCCCAGAGACCTTCGCGATGGCGAGAGACTTGATCGCTCTCACGGAGCCGGCACCGCCCCAACCACTGGCACCGCCGGCACCGTTGACTCGTCCGGTCCAATCTAGGGGGAAACCTGCCTTGATGCGCCCTCCATCGCAGGGGCTGGAACCACGGCACCGGTCCAGGTCCCGAAGCAGGTCCCCACGCCGCTCGCAGTCCCGGCGCCGGATATCACCTCGGCACCGGTCGTACTCGCGGCCAAGATCATCGTCGCAGCACCGCTCTACGTCTCGGCACCGCTATGATCGTCGGCACCGATCAACATCGAGACGTAGTTCTCGGCACCGATACGATCGACGCTCGACGTTGAGAGGCCGCTCCCGGCACCGGGCCTACTCCAGGTCATCGTCCAGGTCCAGATCCGACTCCCGGCACCGGCGAGGTCATCGGCACCGATCGCGATCTCGGCACCGATCGCCGGCACCGCGTAGAGATAGAACATCTCCGGACCGGCACCGTGCGGCACCGCATCCCACGGGATTCGTCTCGGCGCACTCGGCACCGCCATGGCCATCGAGATCGGTGTCTCGCTCCTCTGAGGACTTATCGAGATCGGCATACCCCCCTCAGGGGCAAGCCGAGGAGCAGGACATAGGCCATTGGCAGGAGGTAGCAGAGGACCCTGCTCATGGCCCATCTCACTGGTCGTTCTGGACCCCGTGGGCGTACCATCAGGCGCAAGGGGCTCCAATAACTTCGACCTCTCGCTCGGGTCACTCCGATAGAAGGGCCCCAGAGTCCACCATCTCTCGGCCTCCGCCAGGGGGCATGGAGGCTTCCGTGTCCGCACCACCTGACGTCCTGGACCCAAGGGCGGGTGATGCTCCGGCCCAGGAGCAGGGAGACCAGGACCCTCCCTTGGATCCTTTACCACCGGAGGCATCTTCCTCTTCCTCTCCGGATGAGGCAGTGGCGGGCACGTCGTGCACAGGTCCACCCCCAATAGATCTTCGGGCTCATCAGGACCTCCTACGTAGGGTGGCCCGTAATATGGACCTGCAGGCGGAGGAGATAGTGGAGGTGCAGGACCCCATTGTAAATATCCTCGCGGCGGATGCCCCATCAAGAGTGGCGTTACCCCTGATCCGCACGATCCAGGCTAATGCAAATACGATATGGCAAACTCCTGCCTCCATCCCACCCACAGCGAGAGGGGTGGAAAGAAAGTACTTTGTCCCCTCCAAAGACTACGAGTACTTGTATACCCATCCCCAGCCGTGTTCACTGGTGGTGTCATCAGTGAATGCAAGGGAGCGCCACGGTCAACAAGCCGCAGCGCCCAAATCGAAGGAGGCTAAGCGCCTCGATTTGTTTGGCCGTAAAGTTTATTCAGCTGGAGGGCTGCAACTTAGAGCGGCTAACCAGCAGGCGCTCCTGAGCCGCTACAACTTTAACTCCTGGAACTCTATGGGGAAGTTCAAGGAATTGGTTCCCCAAGAGTCCAGGGAGGAGTTTGGGGCCTTGGTAGAGGAGGGTAAGAAGGTGGCTCGGACCTCCTTACAGGCCTCCTTGGACATAGCGGACTCGGCTGCGAGAACCCTGGCTTCGGGCATCGCTATGCGAAGGACCTCCTGGCTCCAAGTTTCGGGTTTGCCCCCGGAATTGCAACAAACCCTGCAGGATTTGCCCTTTGAAGGACAGGGGTTGTTCTCAGAGAAGACGGACTCTCGCCTGCAGAGCCTCAAGGACTCCAGGAAAATCATGCGCTCCCTGGGGATGCATGTTGCGGGTCCTCAGCGCAGGCCATTTAGGCCTCAGCCTCAGCGCTTCTACCCCCCTCCCCCCACCTCGTCAGAGACAGGACTCGGCCCGGAGGCGAGGGCGAGGTGGTAGACGAAGGTGGACCGGCCCTCAACCCGGTCAGAACCAAGGGCCACCAAGGCCACCCACAGGCCCCAGGCAGAACTTTTGAAGGTGCGGTCGAGGACGGCGCCCCAGTCATCCCCCAGGATCCAGCCCCCTCCTTTCGGGATCGCCTCTCCCACTTCCACCGTGTTTGGTCCCTTATAACTTCGGACCGTTGGGTCCTTCGCACGGTGGAGAGGGGATACGCTATCCAGTTTTCTTCAATCCCCCCCTCCCACCCCCCTTCCCCGTCCCTCTTCAGGGACCCTTCTCACGAGCAACTTCTTATACAGGAGGTTTCCACGCTCCTTGCTATGGGGGCCATAGAGGAGGTTCCAGTAGAGTTAAGGGGCAGGGGATTTTATTCCCGTTACTTCCTCATTCCCAAGTCCAAAGGAGGTCTGCGACCCATCTTGGACTTGCGCGGACTCAACAAATTCGTAGTAAAGTTGAAGTTCCGCATGGTCTCTCTGGGGGCCATTATCCCTTCCCTCGATCCTGGAGACTGGTTCGCCGCCCTCGACATGAAAGACGCATACTTTCACATCGCAATTTACCCGCCTCACAGACGCTTCCTGCGATTCGTAGTAAGCAAAGTGCACTATCAATTTGCAGTCCTTCCCTTCGGCCTATCCTCGGCCCCAAGAGTGTTCACGAAATGTATGGCTGTCGTGGCAGCGTACCTTCGTCGGCAAGGGATACAGGTGTTCCCGTACCTAGACGACTGGCTGGTACGCGGTCGCACCAAAGAGCAAGTTCGAGCTCACATCCACATAATAGTGCACACATTCAACGAGTTGGGCATCCTACTCAACAAGGACAAATCCACTCTAGAACCTACCCAGAGAATAGAATTCATCGGCGCAGTCCTAGACTCCAGACGTGCACAAGCCATCCTGCCAGACAACCGCTTTTGTACCATCACGGGCCCCATTCAAGGGCTCAAGGCCTTCCCAACTACCACGGTGAGGTCGTGCCTCACCCTGCTGGGTCACATGGCTTCCTGCACGTACGTAACCAGGCATGCCAGACTTCGGCTTCGCCCACTCCAAACCTGGGTGTCGTCGATATACCGCCCACATCGGGACAGCCTGAACATGGTGGTCACGGTCCCGAACTCGGTCCTGACCTCCCTCACCTGGTGGCTAGATCACAATGTGGTTTGCGAGGGGATGCCATTTCACGCCCCACAACCCTCTCTGCACCTGGTCACAGACGCTTCATCTCTGGGTTGGGGCGCCCATCTCAATGAACACCATACCCAGGGCCTGTGGACTGCATCCCAGCTAGCCCTGCACATCAATGTTCGGGAACTGATGGCGGTGCGCCTGGCGTGCCAGGCATTTCTCAATCTCCTACGTGGCCGCTGTGTGTTAGTTCTCATCGACAACACCACGGCCATGTTTTACATCAACAAGCAAGGAGGAGCACGTTCGTCAATTCTATGCCAAGAGGCCATTCGCCTGTGGGACTTCTGCATCGCCCACTCAATCCACCTCACGGCATCGTTCCTCCCTGGAGTCCAGAACACTTTAGCGGACCAACTCAGCAGGTCCTTTCAGACGCACGAGTGGTCTATCCGTCCGGACATCATACATTCCGTCTTCCAGAAGTGGGGGTTTCCCCAGATAGACCTGTTTGCATCTTGAGACAACAGAAAGTGCCACGTGTTCTGCTCCCTGCAAGGTCAAGCTCCGGGCTCCCTCTCGGATGCGTTTCTCCTTCCCTGGAAAGACCACCTGTTTTATGCCTTCCCTCCGTTTCCTCTGGTCCACAAGGTACTGCTCAAATTGCGCAGAGACCAGGCACAGGTAATTCTGGTCGCTCCAGCGTGGCCGAGACAACATTGGTACACCACACTGTTGGAACTCTCGGTTCAGACACCGATCCCGCTTCCATTATGTCCGGATCTCATCTCTCAGGACCACGGCCGGCTGCGTCACCCCGACCTGCAATCGCTCCACCTCACGGCGTGGTTGCTCCATGGTTCACCCAGGCAGAGCAACAATGCTCGCACTCTGTCCAGCAGATTCTGCTGAGCAGTAGGAAGCCCTCAACACGGACCACATACTTGGCCAAGTGGAAGCGGTTCTCCTGTTGGTGCGAACAACGAGCCACGTCCCCGTTACAGGCACCTATTCCTCTCATATTGGAATATCTCCTCTCCCTAAAACAGCAGGGGTTGGCGATATCTTCAATTAGAGTTCACCTGGCCGCTATATCAGCCTTTCACCCAGGGGAACTCGCGTCCTCGGTATTCTCTAACCCGATGGTCGTTAGATTCCTCAAGGGCTTAGACCGGATGTACCCACAACAACGTCAGCCCGTTCCGACGTGGGACCTCAACCTGGTTCTCTCCAAGCTCACAGGTCCTCCATTCGAGCCACTGGCCACCTGTTCACTTTTGTACCTATCCTGGAAGACAGCCTTCCTCGTAGCCATCACCTCAGCAAGGCGCATTTCTGAACTCAGGGCGCTTACATCCGAGCCCCCTTACACAGTTTTCCATAAGGATAAAGTGCAGCTTCGTCCACATCCTGCCTTTCTCCCTAAGGTGGTTTCTCCTTTTCATATCAACCAGGATATATTTCTCCCGGTCTTTCATCCTAAACCGCATGCTACTCGCCAGGATCAACGTTTGCATTCTCTGGACGTACGCAGGGCCCTGGCTTTCTATATTGACCGCACAAGGCACTTTAGAAAGACGACGCAACTCTTCGTTGCAGTGGCCGACCGAATGAAAGGCTCACCGGTCTCCTCACAACGCCTATCCTCCTGGATTACGTCTTGCATCCGGACTTGCTATGACCTGGCAGGTGTCTCAGCACCGCACCTCACCGCTCACTCCACGAGGGCCCAAGCTTCCTCGACTGCTTTCCTGGCGCAAGTTCCGATCCAAGACATTTGTAGAGCGGCGGTTTGGTCATCAGTCCACACGTTTACAGCTCACTATGCACTAGTGCAGCAGTCCAGGGACGATGCTGCCTTTGGATCAGCGGTTTTGCACACAGCAATGTCTCACTCCGACCCCACCACCTAAGTTGGGCTTGGGAGTCACCTAATGGAATGGATATGAGCAAGCACTCGAAGAAGAAAAGACGGTTACTCACCGTTGTAACTGTTGTTCTTCGAGATGTGTTGCTCATATCCATTCCAAACCCGCCCCCCTTCCCCACTGTCAGAGTAGCCGGCAAGAAGGAACTGAGGAGCCGGGTCGGCTGGGGTATATATTCAGCGCCATGAAGGCGCCACTCTAGGGGGCTCCACAGCCGACCCGCCGGTGTTGCTAGGGTAGAAAATCTTCCGACGATCGTGCACGCGGCGCGCACACACCTAATGGAATGGATATGAGCAACACATCTCGAAGAACAACAGTTACAACGGTGAGTAACCGTCTTTTCCACTGCCCTTTACTCATACAATAAGAATAACAAAATTTCATTACCCCCCCCTTCAAGTTATTTGTAACCCAACCCCAGCCAAAATCTATCACTTGGGCAACACAGCTCCGTTTGCTGGATACCTAGGTAGATTAGGTGTGAATGTAAATACAATCTGGTCCTGAAGCCTTTCCCCCCAGGCCCCAGCTCATCACTAGCTGTCAGGGAGAGCTCAATTAGGCTTTGCTTACAAATCATAATTTGAAATTATTAGGTTGGCCAACATCACCGAAATGAATGCACTGACATTGTCATAAAAAACAACAGCTGTATAAGGAAACTAGTCTGTGTTCATACTTTTCAAATCTATTCTACTTTTTTCAGATACACGTATTTTCATCATACACCTTATATGCTTTTAAAGTGTGTATTAATGTTTCAATTTCAATTCAAATTTCCAAACAATCAGTAAAATGGCAACACTGCATGTAACTAGTTCACAAAACTGGGGGGAGGGGGGAGTTGGGGAAATCCAGGGGGGGTGTAGGGAAATCCCTGGTGAAGACGGGGCTGTGAACACCCTGGGCCCAGGCGCTCTACCAGTGCTTTGGGGGGCCTGAGCCACGTGAACCCCACTGACACCAGCAGCAGGCACAGAGCTGCCCCAGCAGCAAGGGGATCTGGGAATGGGGGCAGCGGGAGCTGCTGCCACTTGCATCTCTGATGCTCCGGGGGGTCAGGCACCTCCCAGGGAGTCCAGAACAGTCAGGGGGCTCTCTCCTAGGGGCTCCTGAAGCTCTTGGGGGCTGAAGACACATCCCTGAGCAGGAGAAGTGTGGGGCCCAATCCGCCCTGGGTCCCTGAGGGGAAGGAGGGGGGACATTAACCCTGCTCACCCCACCATGCCCCTGTCCTTCCACCGAATGGCAGCAGGAGTCACCCTGTCCCCTTCTCTCCCTGGTGCAGGGACCCACAGGGACTCAGAGGACAGGAGGAGGAATGGGTGGACGTGGCCACAGAGGAGGCTGCTCTCAAGGGCATGCAAGAGCAGCTCCAGAGCAGAGAAAAGGTACAAACGTTCCCAAACTGGGCTGGGACCGAGATTGTCCTGCCCCTTCCCAGCACCCGACCCCCTGCAGAGGGTCTTGTTCCTGATGATCCACCACCCCTAATGGGGACCTTTCTCCTGCATGCTCTGGGACCCCCAAGATGGGGGTGTTTGTCACACACCAGCTGGGATCTCCTCCCCCCACAGGCACTGTCCCAGATCCTGACCCTGCTTGTGTAGGAGTCGTGGGTGATTTGGACAATGGGTGGATCCCCACTATCCTTCATGGAGGCTTGAGCCCTGCAGCTGGTGTGGGTGGGTCAGGGAGGTCCCTGGCTAACAGGTTCTCTCTCCCCAACCCCTCTCCTGGTGGCTGCAGGATGAGGCCCAGCAGCTCATGTTCCTTCATGCCATCCAGCCTGTCTCGCTGCACAGCAGAGAAGGCAGGACACACTGGAGCCACACTGCTGCAAGGCGACTGTGGTGGAGAGGATTGTGGTGAGTGAGATACGGTGCCCAACAGCTGGAGTGAGGAGAGAGACACGGGACGGGCAGGGGTCTCTCTGTCCAATGGATGGGGGTTGGGTGGTGCTGGAGGGGGCAGCAGAGGGTAGGGATAGATGCGCCTGAGGATTGGGGAGAAGAGAAGGGAGAAATTCTGAGATTGGTCACTAGTGGGCAATGGGGAATCGTGGGGCTAGAAGGGCAGCTGAGGCTGGGGGACAAGGAATCAGATGGTCCCAGCTCGGTAGTCGGGAGGGTGTTGGATGGGGGCAGTTTTGACAGGGAGAAGGGAAGAAGGGGAATGGGACTAAGCTGGACAGGAATCCTGGGAGGGGGCCAAGTTTGATGGGCAGGAAGGAATCGGAGGAGCGGGAGGCAGGTGGGGTGATCCTGCTGGCCGTGTGGGGCACTGACTGTATGTGTCAGTGGGGCCTGAATCTCACATGCTCCTTTGTCTCCTTTGGGTTTCAGGAGCTGCCTGATGACTCTCCACCCGACACCGTCCTTGCCAACTCCCTGGTCGCTGTGGGCAACCTCAGGTACCGAGACAGCCCCCCCCCCCAGCCCGTCTCTACTAACCCCAGTGCTTCTCAGGCCCAGGGCTGGGATTCACTGCTCCTCCCCATCCCCAGTCACCTCCCAAGGGTGGCTCCTCTGGCAGAGGTGGTGTGGGAGGTTTACTCTCTCCTGGCTGGGCTGTTCTTTTCACTTCAGTAACATTACAGGGGCCTTGGGGAGAGGCTCACTCCGGGGGTCAGATATAGAGGGGCAGCAGGATCCAGGGAACAGGGGCTATTCCTGCCCTGCCACTGTCGGTCTGTGAGGTCTTGGCTTTTTCATTCCCTGGCTCAGTGCCTCAGTTTCCATTCTCGCCAGCCTGTGCCTATTTCCCTGCAGTTTCATGTCCATGTTGGTGCCAATCCCATCTCCGCACTGCACAGTCTAATAGAGGCTCCTCTCTCTTGCCAGCACAATGAAACCTGCCCTGGAGCTGGAGCTGGAGCCCGATCTCCTGCGAGCTGCCCTGCACGCCGTCTTCACCCTGGGCACGGAGAAGGAATCACCCAAGTCCAGGTAGATCATCCTCCTACTCCTCCCTGCCAGGAGCAGGAGTGACCTCTTTTCTCTGCTCCCTTGATTCGCTGGAGCTCCAGAGATGGGGTGGGGTGGGCAGAGATGGAACAAGCTGCAGAGTTGGATCCTTCCGTCCAGGGGGGATCACGTTACCCCTCCCTGGGGGATTCCTTCCTTCCTTCCTTGCACATGCTGCGTTCCACCCAGCAGCCCAGCTTCCATCCACAGCAGCTTGGCTGTTCCATACTCTGCTGCCTACGAGGCCCTCCGCAGAGACCTGCTAAGGTCACGGATTGAAGAGCCAGCTGAAATCCTGCCATGAACCCTTGCTAATTGCCTGCAATGGGATGTGAATGACAGCAGCCAGGATATGTATCTGGGGGTCTCAGCAGTGCTTCCCAGAGACCCCTCTTCCCATCCTGTGGCAGGTGTAGCCCCAGTTTCCCTAACTCTGACCCATGGCTCTCCCTTGCTTTGCAGGCTCTGCACAAGGTATTGCCAGAGCTCCTGGATGCCATGCTGGGGAACCTGCTGGCAGAGTCCCCAGACACAGACAGGCTCCACTACATCTTGGAGGTGAGCCCCATGTGGAGGGGCGGGGGGCAATTTTACCTGAACTCTTAGGAGGACTGGTAAGGAGAGACTGGAAGATCCATTTTCCAGTCTGTCCTCCTAGCTGGGCCCCCAGTGGGCAGTCCTGGGTCGGGGCAGTCAGTGCACTCCAGTGTCAGGTCCTTCCTCCTTGAAGGACAGAGGAAGGAGCTGGGACTTCAAGGCAGAGCTCTGCCTGGTTCTGTTCAGAACTAACCACAGGGGCCCTGGCTGGCTTGGGTAGTGAGAGTCTGAACCCCTCCTGTGAGGTCCAGGAGCTGGTCCTCGAAGAAGAGGCACAGGCTCCTTCCTAGAGAAATAGGAGGGCCGCAGGGAATCAGCCCTTCTCTCCGACAGGCCCTGAGATTCCTGGGGGTATTGTGCTCACAGTCACTCCCTTCATCCCACCAAAGACTTTAGAGCCAGGGAGGGGTGAGGGGTCTGTCTCCTTCCTGGTGAGCTGTTCAGGAATCAGGAGTTCAGGGAAGACCGGACCAGCCCCGACACCAAACATTGTCCCAATCTAGAAAGACACGGACATGTTGTGACCTGCAGGTTACAAGCACCGTCCTGGGAGCAGCAATCCCCTTCTAAAGCTCTGTGATTAATGACTCAGCTATTCCCCCCTGTGCACAATGTCTCAGCCCCGTGGGGATGGAAGAGGCTCATTTGCACAGTATGTGCACCTGCTCATTGATCTTCACCTGCTTCCTTCCCCCACAGCACATCAAACTTCTGGCTTGTATCCAGGGTGTCCCAGGAGAGAGCCAGAGCCATTAGGAGCAGCACAGCCCTGCTCAGATTCACCATCACCCTCCCTGAGTTTGACGTAAGTGACCTCTGACCCCAGGCATATTCAGGCTGGCTCCAACGGTGTCATAAATATAAAGGGGCGGGTAACAACCTTTATGTATGCAGTAATATCAAATCCCTCCTGGCCAGATGTACTGAATCACTTTACCTATAAGGGGTTAAGAAGCTCAAATAACCTAGTTGGCACCTGACCAAAAGGACCAATGGGGAAAGAAGATGCTTTCAAATCTGGGAGTGGGGCGGGGGTTGTGCTCTTTGTTTTCATTCCCTCTCTGGAGAGAGAGAGAGACCAAGCAGGTAACCTAGCTCCTGAAAACATACCTGAAATGATTAATCTAAGATTACAAAAATTGTAAGTAAAGCAAGGAAATACGTTACATTACCTTTTGTTTTAGCTTGTGAATTTTCCCTATGCTAAGAGGTAGTTTCATTCCTGTTTTGTAACTGGGAAGCAGAGTCAGAGGGGAATCCTCTGTGTTTTAAATCTTTTTATTTACCCTGTAAAGTTACCTTCTGTTATACATATAAAGGGAAGGGTAACAACCTTTATGTATGCAGTAACATCAAATCCCTCCTGGCCAGAGGTACAGAATCACTTACCTGGAAGCGGTTAATCAGTTCAATTAACCTAGTTGGCATATGATCAGAAGGACCAATGGGGAAAGAAATTACTTTAAAATCTGGGGAATGGAGGCTTTTGTTTGTGCTCTTTGTTTTGGTTCCCTCTTGGGACAAAGAGAGAGACCAAGCAGGTAACCCAGCTCCTAAAAAGATCCTGAAAGAATACATCTAAAATGACAGAAATTGTAAGTAATAGCAAGAAAATGTGTTAGATTACCTTTTGTTTTAGCTTGTGAATGTTCCCTATGCTAAGAGGTAATTTTATTCCTGTTTTGTAACTGGAAACAGAGTCAGAGGGGAATCCTCTGTGTTTTAAATCTTTTTACTTACCCTGTAAAGTTACCATCCATCCTAATTTTGCAGGTGTGATTCTTTTACTTTTTTTTTTTTTTAATAAAATTCTTCTTTTAAGAACCTGGTTGATTTTCAGTGTCCTAAAAGCCAGGGATTTGGTCTGTGCTCACTTTGTTACCTATTGGTTGGTATATTATTCTCAAGCCTCCCCAGGAAAGGGGGCGAAGGGGCTTGGAGGGATATTTTGGGGGAATAGGGACTCCAAGTGACCCTTTCCTGAATTTTTGTGTGAATCACTTGGTGGTGGCAGCGATACCGTCCAAGGACAAGAAAATGAATTTGTGCCTTGGGGAAGTTTTTAACCTAAACTGGTAAAATGTAAGATGCGGATCCCCACATCTGTATCCCAGAGTTCAGAGTGGGGAGGGAACCCTGACAGATGGGCTGTAGGATCTGCTGTGCAGGGGCTGTGGGTTAGGAGTGTTGCCCTTGGGGAGGCAGAGTCAGAGCAGGGAATGAGCTCGGCTTGAGTCAAGTTCTTCTATTCCTGGTTAAATGGTGACCCTGGGCCTTTAAGGGGACCAAGCTCCAGCCCCTGCCCCAATCAGGCTCGTGCCTGGCCCTGGGTCCCTTCTTGGGACCTGGAGCAGCTCTAGGCTACCTTGGCGGCAGAGAAAATGAAGGGTCTCACTCTAGCTTCTCTCCCCCAGCATCTCCTGCAGAGGGGCTGAGGGGAAGGAGACTCCTGGCCCGGGGGGCTGGGAGCTGACAGGAAAATGCGGATGGAGTCCCCTCTCCTCTCCCTTCCATAGATCTCAGCACAGCTCCCTAGGATGGGTCACCATGTGGCACAGCTGGCTCTGTTAATCAGTGACCCAGCCAAGGTCATCAGCCGGCAGGCCAGGGAGTGAAATTTACTGGCTCTACCAGCTGCTGCTGCACCAGAGGGGTAAGGAACCCAGCTGGGAAATGGGACCTAATAGGAGACTGAGAGTGACCGCAGCTGGGTAATGGGACCCCAGCCAATTTCTCTGACTGACCCCAGTTGGAGGATGAGTCTCTCTCTCTCTCTCTGTCTCTTTCTCTGTTCTACACCATCCCCTGCAATTCTATTGGGCCAGGGACACAGTGAGGACACTGCCCACTGTGCAGCCACCAATGGGATTGGAAGGACATAGACACTGAAACCAGAATGACAAGTGTGTGTGTGTGTGTGTCTCTCTCTCCCAGGGCTGACCATCCGTGAGGCGGAAGATCTGTGGTGCTGGGACTGGCACCAGGACAGCAGGCTCCTGGGCTACAGGAACACAGCCAGGGTGGGGGAGGTAAGGACATTCTGCCAGGGCATGACACAGCTCAGGGAGTGGGGCTGGCTGGGTTCCCTGCAGCGGCTGCCTCCTGGAGATAGGACAAGAGCCCCCTCCTTATTTCCAGCTCAGAGTTCCCTATCCAGCCCCCAGTGGGAGAGGCTGGTACTAAAGGTCCCACGTTGGAACCTCGCTAGTTGCCGTGATTTGTGTGTCTGATATGGATCCATTGTTACGTGGTATAAGGAGAATCTCCAGGTGGGTGAGTTCATGTAGGATTGTGTCTCTGGGTGTCTCTCCACTCCTTGTTTCCCTGGCTGATACCCGAGGGTCTGAGAGGAGAGCACTGGGTCTGAGAGTCACTATTGCCTGGCCAGACCCTTGCTAGATTCCCTGCTCCCTGGAGAAGCAGAGAAAGGAGGTGGGGTTTGCCCAATGCCATCGCCAGTCAGGAAGCAGAACGCCCCAACCTGGGAACTGGGTAGGTGACACAGTGAGCTCTGAAACCACTTTGGACCATGTGTGCCCACCTCACGTCTCCAGTACTGGCCAGGGAATGGCAGAGTGTCTGGACCTCAGCCACTGTTCCAAAGAAGCCCATTGTCACTGACCCAAGTTGCGGCGACTTCATGCACAAGTAGAATATCAAAGACTCCCCTTCGCATGACTGCGGTGAGAACATCCAAACCCTCGAACACACCATAACACAGTGTCCCGGAATTGGAGTCCAAGGTGAAATGGGGGATCTCCACAACATCACAGAGGAGGCCTTGGAATGGCTCCTGGACCTACAGGTGCATCTACAGAATGCTGCTCTGCAGATGCCAGGTGAGAGAGACTGTGCGCTTATCTTCCCTCCCACAAGTTGAACTGATGTCCCAGAACAAAAGGTTCACAGGCATGTCTGTGTGGTGGGGGCTGAGTCTCTGTGTCCAGGTCACGTTGCAGTTTGGATTCCTCTTGGAAGAAGCCCAGGAGCTGCAAGCACCTGACCCAGCTACTAGAGAAATCACTCAGTTGGGGGGAATAGACCTTTGGTCTGTCAGCTCCAGACCCTCACCCGCCATGCCCCTAACCACTGAGATGCAGGAGATCTCTCTGCTGGAAGCAATGCAGGTCCCCTGTCATCGTTGTGAGCTGCACACCAGAATGTCCCTGCTCCCATGCACCGAGAGCCATTTCCAGCCAACCCGGTCCCTGCAATAAATTGCCCTCCACAAAGAGCCACTACAGGCTTTGGATCCCTAAGTGCTGCCACCTTTTACTAAAGGGGTTTCCCTGAGCCAGGGGCCCCTGAAAGCCTCTAGGGGAATGAGCTGCCTTAGCTGCAGCCGCTCTCTGCCCCTGCCCCTGGGCCACTAGAGGGTGATGCCGTTCTAGCCCCAGGACGTGCAGCCTGGCTCTGGGCAAACTGCTAAAGCTGATGTTACACTCCCCAACTCCATGCTGTAACACCAGTGTTAACCACCAGTCTTTGGGAGAATCTCCTCTCCCTTTTGCAGCCTGCCCTGACCTTGGAATTTCAAGTGAGGGCTGCACCAGGGATCACATTGGCGTAGTTTGGGCAGCATCCACAGAAGCAGATCGTTCGGGTTTGGATCCGAACCCCATGCTATTCCAAATTTGAAATTTGATCCTGACAGTGTTAAAGGTTAAAGTTAGTCACAGTGACTATGATCCCCAATCAAAACAGTAAAGCCCCGAGAGAGAGCCAGCGTCGTCAGTGTGAAAGGGAAATGGCAGAACTTCAAATGCAAGAGAAGTAAGTCTTGGCCCAGTTGGGAAAAGAAGCTGAGGAGAGAACCAAGTGAGCTGAAGAGAGAGACAAAGAATCTCCCAGGAGGCAAATGGAGCTGCTGCAAGCTGAGACAGAATTTGCCAGACTTAAACAGAAAATCTAAATGACGAAAGAACAGCAGAAACTGTGTAATCCTGGAAGCCCAGCTCCTCTCTACAGAAGAGAGGAAGATAGATTCTGTTCCATTCATTACAATGTTGGTATGTTGTGTAATAATGACATGACAAATACGTGTAATCAGGGTAATGTCATAACCCAGTTCCAGAGAGAGTATGAATGTGAATCTTCTATGTTATCTATAACTAACAAGGAGACTGGGGGGGGGGGGGAGGGAGGGAGAGGAGACACTAAGGCCTGGTCTACACTATGGGTTTAGGTCAACTTTAGCAGCGTTAAACCGAATTAAGCCTGGACACGTCCACACAACGAAGCCCTTTCTTTCGATTTAAAGGGTCCTTTAAACCGGTTTCTTTACACCACCTCCGACGAGGGGATTAGCGATAAAACCGGCCTTTGCGGGTCGGAATTGGGGTAGTGTGGACGGAATTCGACGTTATTGGCCTCCGGGAGCTATCCCACACTGCTTCATTGTGACCGCTCTGGACAGCACTCTCAACTCAGATGCACTGACCAGGTAGACAGGAAAAGACCCGCGAAGGTTTGAATTTCATTTCCTGTTTGCCCAGCGTGGTGAGCACAGGTGACCACGCAGAGCTCATCAGCACAGGTAACCGTGATGGAGTCCTCCCAGGATCGCAAAAGAGCTCCAGCATGGACCGAACGGGAGGTACGAGATCTGCTCGCCATATGGGGAGATGAAGCAGTGATAGCTGAACTCCGTAGCAGTAAAAGAAATGGAAAAGTATTAGAAAAGATCTCCAAGGCCATGAAGGACCGAGGCCATAACCGGGACACACAGCAGTGCCGCGTGAAAATTAAGGAGCTACGGCAAGCCTACCACAAAGCCAGAGAAGCAAACGGAAGGTCCGGGGCAGAGCCGCAAACTTGCCGCTACTACGCGGAGCTGCATGCGATCCTAGGGGGTGCAGCCACCACTACCCCAACCGTGTGCTATGACTCTCTCACTGGAGAAACACACAGGGAAGACGGTTCGGGGAACGAGGAAGATGACGATGGAGGTACTGTAGGTAGCTCACAGCAGCAAGGAAGCGGAGAAACCGGTTTCCCCAACAGCCAGGATATGTTTGTGACCCTGGACCTGGAACCAGTAACCCCCGAACTCACCCAAGACCCTCGGGGCACACAGGAGACCTCTGGTGAGTGTAACTTTGTAACTATTTGTAAACATTACAAAAAAAAAGCAAGCATGTTTAATGATTACTTTGCCCTGGCAATCGCGGCCAGTACATCTACTGGAAAAGTATGTTAACGTGTATGGGGATGGAGCGGAAATCCTCCAGGGACATCTCCAGAAAGCTCTCCTGGTTGAAATGGGGTGATTTTATTAAGGGGACATTCAGAGGCGCCCGTTCCTGCTCTTCTGACCAGAAATGTTCTCCGCTGTTAACCACGCGGTGGGGGGAGGGGTGAAGTGATCATCCCAGAGAATCGTGTGTGTGTGTGGGGGGGGGGGGGTTTACTTGTGTTTGTGCCGCATGTTAACCGGGAAACCGCAGCCCCCTCCTTTTACATTGAAACCCCATTTTAAATGGACAACCCAATTCATCCTTGATATGGGAAATGCGCTGCTGTTTGCAACCTTTCCCGCATGTTAAGAAGGTTAAAAAAGCCAAAACACTGTGGCCTACCATGGCTGCCTGCAAGCCGAAATATGCGACCTTGTAATGAAAGAGTGTACCCATTGTTCTCTAAAATGTGTCTTTTTTAACCACCTCTCCCTTCTCCTCCACCAGCTACAAATGTTTCTCCTTCGCAGAGGCTCGTGAACATTAGAAAGAGAAAACGTAGGACGAGGGACGATATGTTCACGGAGCTGCAGATGTCCGCCCACGCTGATAGAGCACAGCAGAATGCGTGGAGGCAGTCAATGTCGGAGATGAGAAAAGCCCAATATGAATGAGAGGAGATGTGGCGGGCTGAATCGCGGGATGAACAGAGCAAGTGGCGGGCTGAAGACGATAGGTGGCGTCAGCTTGCAGACAGACGGCAAGAGGCAATGCTCCGTCTGCTGGAGCATCAAACTGATATGCTCGAGCGTATGGTTGAGTTGCAGGAAAGGCAGCAGGAGCAGAGACCGCCGCTACAGCCCCTGTGTAACCAACAGCCCTCCTCCCCAAGTTCCATAGCCTCCTCACCAAGATGCCCAAGAACACGGTGGGGGGGCCTCCGTCCACCCAGTCACTCCACCCCAGATGATCGCCCAAGCATCAGAAGGCTGGCCTTCAATAAGAGTTAAAGTTTTAAAATGCAGTGTGTCCTTTTCCATCCCTCCTCCCCCACCCATCCCAGGCTACCTTGGCAATTATCCCCCTACTTCTGTGAGGAACTAATAAAAAATGCATGAATGTGAAAAAACAATGACTTTATTGCCTCTGCAAGTGGGAGGGGTGGTTGGTTTACAGGGAAGTAGAGTGAACTGGGTCAGCGGGGGGGTTGGAGGGTTCATCAAGGAGAAACAAACAGAAGTTTCACACAGTAGCCTGGCCAGTCACAAAACTCGTTTTCAAAGCTTCTCTGATGCGCACCGCGCCCTGCTGTGCTCCTCTAACCGCCCTGGTGTCTGGCTGCGCGTAATCAGCGGCCAGGCGAGTTGCCTCAACCTCCCACCCCGCCATAAATGTCTCCCCCTTACTCTCACAGATATTGTGGAGCGCACAGCAAGCAGCAATAACAATGGGGATATTCTTTTCGCTGAGGTCTGAGTGAGTCAGTAAACTGCGCCAGCGCGCTTTTAAACGTCCAAATGCACATTCCACCACCATTCGGCACTTGCTCAGCCTGTAGTTGAACAGGTCCTGACTCCTGTCCAGGCTGCCTGTGTACGGCTTCATGAGCCATGGCATTAAGGGGTAGGCTGGGTCCCCAAGGATCACGATAGGCATTTCAACATCACCAATGGTCACTTTCTGGTCCGGGAAGAAAGTCCCTTCCTCCAGCTTTCGAAATAGAGCAGAGTTCCTGAAGACGCGAGCATCATGTACCTTTCCTGGCCATCCCACGTTGATGTTGGTGAAACATCCCTTGTGATCCACCAGGGCTTGCAGCAGCATTGAAAAGTACCCCTTGTGGTTTACGTAGTCGGTGGCTTGGTGCTCCGGTGACAAGATAGGGATATGGGTTCCGTCTATGGCCCCGCCACAGTTTGGGAATCCCATTTCAGCAAAACCATCCACTATTGACTGCACGTTGCCCAGAGTCACTACCCTTGCTATCACCAGGTCTTTCATTGCCCTGGCAAATTGGATCACAGCAGCCCCCACCGTAGATTTGCCCACTCCAAATTGATTCCCGACTGACCGGTAGCTGTCTGGCGTTGCAAGCTTCCACAGGGCTATCGCCACTCGCTTCTCAACTGTGAGGGCTGCTCTCATCCTGGTATCCTGGCGTTTCAGGGCAGGGGAAAGCAAGTCACAAAGTTCCATGAAAGTGCCCTTACGCATGCGAAAGTTTCGCAGCCACTGGGAATCGTCCCATACCTGCAGCACGATGCAGTCCCACCAGTCTGTGCTTGTTTCCCGGGCCCAGAATCGGCGTTCCACGGCATGAACCTGCCCCAGTGACACCATGATTTCCACATTGCTGGGGCCTGTGCCTTGTGAGAGGTCTATGTCCATGTCAATTTCCTCATCACTCTCGTCGCCGCGCTGCAATCGCCTCCTCGCCTGGTCCGGGTTTCGCCTTGGAATGTCCTGGCTCTGCATATACTCCAGGACAATGCGCGTGGTGTTCATAGTGCTCATAATTGCCGCGGTGATCTGAGCGGGCTCCATGATCCCAGTGCTAGCTATGGCGCCTGGTCTGAAAAAAGGCGCGAAAGTAGTATCTGATGGACCAGGAGAAGGAGGGAGGGAGGGAGGGAGGGAGGGCCGAGTGACGACATGGCGTACAGGTACAGGAACAGGGAGAAACACAAACAACTGTCACACAGAATGGTCCCCCCAAAGATTAAACTGAAAACCGTGGGCTTACAGAACAAATCTATTTTTTACATCTTAAGCTGGCAGCCAACAGTGCAGCATGAGTGATAGCCTCTCCAGTACGATGACGATGGGTACCAATCATAATATACCATCATCTGCCAAAAGGCAAGGGGCTGCTGCTGTGTAGCAATGCAGCCCCACGTCTGCCAGACCCACGTCCGCCAGCACCCAGCATCGCCCTCGGCCTCTTCTGGGTGCTTAGCAGACAATATTGGGCAATTGGCAGAAAATAGTATATTACGACTGGTAACCATCATCATTGAAACAGTAGCATGTCTGCCCAGGTGGCCATGATTGACAGCCACACCAGTACGACGATGATGGGTACCAGTCACAATATACCATCTCCTGGCAAGGGGCTGGTGCAATGCAGCCCTACGGCTGCCAGCCCCATGGCTATCACTCATGCTACACCGTCTACCGCCAAAAGGCAGTTAGCAGCTGCTGCTGTGTAGCAATGCAGTCCCACGTCTGCCGGCACCCAGAGGACATATGGTGACGGTGAGCTCAGCTGAGCTGAGCGGGCTCCATGCTTGCCGTGGTATGTTGTCTGCACAGGTAACCCAGGTAAAAAGGCGCGAATCTATTGTCTGCCGTTGCTGTGACGAGGGGGGAGGGGCCTGACGACATGTACCCAGAACCGCCCGCGACACTGTTTTGCATCATCCGGGCATTGGGATCTCAACCCAGAATTCAAAGAAAAGGCGCGAAAGGCGCTTCTCGGCTCTATGAGCTGTGGCGCAAACGTAGTATCTGACGGACTAGGGGAAGGAGGGAGGGGGGCCGAGTGACGACATGGTGTACAGGTACAGGTACAGGGAATTAAAATCAAGAAAGGTGGCTGTGCATCAGGGAGAAACACAAACAACTGTCACACAGAATGGTCCCCCCAAAGATTAAACTGAAAACCCTGGGCTTAGCAGGCCGTTGATTTCACGGAGGGAGGGGGAAGCAAATGAATACAGAGCAAATCTATTTTTTACATCTTAAGACGACGGTGCAGCGTGACTAATAGCCCTCGGCATCTTTCTGGGTGCTTGGCAGCAAATACGGGGCGGTGTATGACGATGGTCTTCAGGCCTATTGCACAATCGGCTGCTCGGGGAAGACTCTGCTAACGTACGATGACCCGACTTGTAATAGGACGGCTAACAGTCGTAATACACCATTTACTGCCAAAAGGCAAGCCCCACGGCTGCCAGCACCCAGATCGCCGATGAAGGCTACCAGTCTACTGCACCGTCTACCGCCAAAAGGCAGTTAGCAGCTGCTGCTGTGTAGCAATGCAGTCCCACGTCTGCCGGCACCCAGAGGACATATGGTGACGGTGAGCTCAGCTGAGCTGAGCGGGCTCCATGTTGTCTGCACAGGTAACCCAGGTAACCCAGGTAAAAAGGCGCAAATCTATTGTCTGCCGTTGCTGTGACGGGGGAGGGAGGGGCCTGACGACATGTACCCAGAACCGCCCGCGACACTGTTTTGCATCATCCGGGCATTGGGATCTCAACCCAGAATTCCAAGGGGCGGCGGAGACTGCGGGAACTGTGGGATAGCTGTGGGATAGCTACCCATAGTGCAATGCTCCGGAAGTCGACGCTAGCCTCGTACTGTGGACGTGGTCCGCCGACTAGAGCACCTAGAGCATTTTATTGTGTGGACACACACAATCGGCTGTATACAACCGATTTCAATAAAACCGGCTTCTATAAATTCGAACTAATTTCGTAGTGTAGACATACCCTAAGCAGTTTTCTGTGTTTAACCAGGTTAAAGCCCTAACTAAGGAAGGGAAGGGCAGATTTTTGGTGGGTGATGGATTGCTGGCAAGTGAAGTTTGTGAAATTGAGCCTGAACAAAGTAGAAGTGTTTTGCTTAAAGTAGCACAATGTGATGAGCCACAGCTTGTGGGAAAACAGCAGTTTTTCTGTTGAGGGAGAAAATGTCTCCAGTTGTTTGCCTGTAGGGAATGGCAACCTGCCTGTTAAGGAAGCCACCCCACTCTCCGCGTATTTGTCTATGAACAGCCATGTGTGCTGGGAGAAGGGAAAGAAAATCTCAAATTGTTTGCCAATTGTCCGATAGCAGCGTGCCTTTTGGAGAAGGAAAGTAATATAATAATATATGGAGATATACCTATCTCCTAGAACTGGAAGGGACCCCGAAAGGTCATTGAGTCCAGCCCCCTGCCTTCACTAGCAAGACCAAGTACTGATTTTGCCCCAGATCCCTAAATGGCCCCCCTCAAGGATTGAACTCACAACCCAGGGTTAACAGGCCAATGCTCAAACCACTGAGCTATCCTTCCCCCCAAAGTGTACCTCTAGTCCTTTGTCTGTGGAGAAACAGAAGGTGCCTCTCAGCTCAAGCTGGTTGAGGATGTGTCAGTGGTCCCAGAGGTGGTTCTTGTGTGTGCTAACCTGCATATTGCCAGTGAGGAACTCTGCAGAGGGAAAGAGAGTGCCTCTAACCCTTTAACCATGGTGTTACATTATTGACCTGAACTGTGACTGTATAGATCATTGTATAGATCACTCCGGGGACCACCATGGACACTTCAGAGCCCAGTGCAACAAGGCAGGAGGAGGAGCAAAGCGGGAGCGAGGGTGCTGAGATGGAGGAAGACACCCCGGAATCCCTAGATGCATGCAGCCAGGAGCTGTTCTCAAGCCAGGAGGAAAGTAGCCAGTTGACAAACACCAGAGGAGGTTCCCGGTAAGCAGCTTTTATTTTGGGAAGGAAGTTATTCGCTGTGGGCTCTTGGGGCGAGGAGGGTTAGGGCTGCATGCATGCCTAGATGTGGAATAGGGTGTTGATGTGCTCTCTCACATCGCGGTAATCGACCTCAGTGATCTCTTCAAAGGTCTCATCCAGAACTTGGGCAATGCGTATGCAGGTTTCTCGGGAGAGCCACTGGGGTCCTTGTCCCAGTCAGGCTAACTGAGGGGCGGGGGGACCATTGCTGCACACAGGCGAGCTGCATATAGGCCAGGGCGGAAGCCGCATTGCAGTAGAAGACCCTCCCTTGCTTCCCAGATCACCCTCAGCAGCGAGATATCTTCCAGGATGGTCCTGTGGCACCTTTAAGACTAACAGAAGTATTGGGAGCATAAGCTTTCGTGGGATGCATCTGAAGAAGTGAGGTTCTTACCCACGAAAGCTTATGCTCCCAATACTTTTGTTAGTCTTAAAGGTGCCACAGGACCCTCTGTTGCTTTTTACAGATTCAGACTAACACGGCTACCCCTCTGATACTTCCAGGATGAACTCCTGTGGAAAATGTGGGGACAATGTTTAGTATAGGGGCCCCCTGCCGCTGTTGGCTCTTCCCAAGGCACAGAAACCCAGGGGACGGTACAGCCATGAAACAATTCGTCACGCTTGACCCTGTGCTTATTCACCATTTTGGGGCTCCTGTGAGTTATGTGCGCTCACTTTGGGATGGGCAAATTATGCTATTGTGTAGACTGTGCTTGCCCTTAAGTGCGAGGAAATCATTGCTCTGTCTGGTGTGAACAATGCTGCCTCTGTTAAGTGTTGCATTTTGCCTTTACAGCTGCAACCTTGAGATCTCAGCCATCCGTGTTATCACTGGCTGAAAGACTCCAAAGAATCAGAAAGAGGCCACCTAGAAGCAAGGAAGACATGTTGCATGAAGTAATGCAGCATTAAAGTAATGAAAATCAAAAAGTGCAGGAGTGGCGGGAGAGTGAAAGGAGGGTCTGCCAGCAGAATGCGGATCGCCGGCACCAAAGCACGGAGCGGCTGCTAAGCATCATGGAGCACCAAGCGTACTCGATACAGGCGGTTGTAGCAATGCAGGTGGAGCACTAACGCACCCGCCCCTCCCTGCAGCCCTTGTCCCAAAACTTTCTCTTGTGCTCCCATGTCACCTCCAACCCACTTTCCCCAATATCCCGGTTCTTACCGGCACCAAAGCACGGAGCGGCTGCTAAGCATCATGGAGCACCAAGCGTACTCGATACAGGCGGTCGTAGCAATGCAGGTGGAGCACTACCGCACCTGCCCCTCCCTGCAGCCCTTGTCCCAAAACTTTCCCTTGTGCTCCCATGTCACCTCCAACCCACTTTCCCCAATATCCCGGTTCTTACCACTACCAGCTGCCTCCAACACCTGTAGCTTCACCGCCCAGCCCTGAAAACTATGACCCTTAGCCACTGCACTCAGCCCCCATCACCATGCAGTATAGCCATCCTGAAGTGCAACACTCATTGCATAGCACTCCAGACAGGACATACGCAAATCTGTGATTGTACCGTTCCCCACCCCCTTGCCCTTTCTGTTTCCCAAGCAGTTGTGTCTCTTTTCAATAAATGAATTTTTTCTTTTCCATAAATGGATTTTTTGGCTTTGAAAACATTCTTTATTATTGCATAAAGTAAAAGATACCTTAGCCCAGGAAAGAAACAGGCACTGCAAGTCAACGTAGCAAACACAGATTCCTACTAACATTGGAACCACTGCACTTCACTCCCGTGCAGGGCACCAGACATTACTGGTGGCTTTCAGCCTCAAATTGCTCCCTCAAGGCATTCCTAACCCTTGCAGCCCCGCGCTGGGCCCCTCTAATAGTCCTACTCTCTGGCTGTTCAAATTCAGCCTCCAGGTGTTGAAACTCTGAGTTCCATGCCTGAGTGAATCTTTCACCCTTCCCTTCACAAATGTTATGGTCTTGGATGGGATTGTAGTCGGGGCAGGTAGCCTCTCCTGTTACTTGCCCAAATGCAGCCACACTTCTATTTTTAACATGCCAGCTGGGTCAGAGCAAGCCCGGGTATGTCTCCTTGAACTAGAATTTACCACCTAGGACATGTAACTGTTAGTGGGGTATATACAATAGAATGTTATATGGTGTAATGTGCAATTTCCTCTGCTCCCTCCAATGCTCACGTTGCACCAACTGAGACTCCATCCAGACTCACTGAAACACCCTTAGATTTACTGGACCAGATTCCTGGGGCTGGCTGAGATGGGCTCACTATGAGACCAGAGCGTGGAGGGGTCAAAGATGGTTTTCCACCACTTTCACAGCTACTGAATCCCAGGGGATAACTGCAGATCAGTCTGGTTAAAGCTATTTCTTAAGTGTTCACCCATATATGCCTGGCTAATATATCACATGATCAATAGGTATGATTCAAATTACATATATTAATATGGCTAGTATGTGATTAATGCATATAACATTCTATTGTATATACACCTCTAGCAGTTACATGCCCTGGAATGGTGGCCTGTGTCTTTCTATAGTCTTGTTCACCTATGCTAAGTATCCCATGAATGTCCCAAAGATAAGGACAATATATACGGGACAAGCCTAGGAGGTGCATCACGCTCTTGGTACCTGGAATTCCTGAGTTCAGAACAAAGAGCTAAGGGGTATCGTATGGTACCAGAAAAACAAGGTAGAAAGATGATAGGTTAAGACTAGCCTCAGAGGATGCATACAGTACCTCTTTCCTTGTAAACAGGTTGGGTATAAAAAGGGCAGCTTTAGGGGTCTGACTTTGGACGCAAGCCTTCTTTGTAAAGCGAATTCAGCACTGCTGCAGGCGACGGGTTCCCGGAAATTGGAGTTGTATTGAACCTTTGTTCCTGTAATATACTGTTATTGACTTTTAGCAATAAACCGGACCAATATTGGTTATTTGGTCTCTTGTGCATAGTGTGGTCGAGCAATTGACCATACGGTTTACCAACCGAAGGGAAAACCCAGAATCTTCAGAACTGGAAAGGTTTATGGGCAGCGCTCCATTGAAGTTAAGAGTGATGCCAGTTTACACCCACTGAGGATCTGGCCCTCTCTGTGTGTGAGGTTTAGTCCCTGTATGTTCATTTGTCCATTCAGTCTCATTTCCTCTGTTCATGGGGTTCTAGTTTGCCACTAGACACACTGTCTTTTACGTGATTCCTCATTCTGCCGTGTCTAACTGAGACGCCTCCGAATGGTGTCGCTAGGCCTCGCCCTCTACTCACGGGTTGGTGGTGCAGACAGCGGTAACTGGAGGACTAGCAGGCTGGCCTAGTAGGGGTGGGGTGGAATTGAGATGCATTGGCACAACTCTGCCTGGGTGCGGAGCTCAGGGCTGGGATTGAGATTGAGGGGCACCACAGTGATAGTGGTTGGGGGGATCCCAGGGCTAGAATAGCTGGGGTTGTGGGTCAGGATTGAGGGGCATCAGCAGAGCTGTGGAAAAGAGAAAGCCCAGGACAGAAATGTGGGAGTGGGGCTGTGGGTCAGGATACAGACCATTAGCAGAGTTGTCCTGCAATGGGAGTCGAGGTTGGTTGCCAGCACCCCCTGGAGGTGATCAGCACCTTGCAGGAGTAGGGCAGTGCCAGGCAATACAACCAAAAACATTGCCTAACTAGGATGTGGCTTTCAAAATGCCTCGGTGACTTCCGAGGAGATCTGTGTGCACAGCAGTGTTTGGGGCGCTGGCCAAATTGAGAAGGAAATTATTTCAGATCCACCTGAAACCAAAATTTTTCAATTTTCTCAGCAAAAGAGAAATTCAGGAAAAAATGGTTTCAGGTCAAATGAACTCTTTTGTTTCTATTTTGGCCACTTTTGAGTGCTTATTAATTAAAAGCAACATGGAAACACTGTGAGGCGGTGCTGTTTCTCCCCCACCCCCACACTCTGTACCTCTGGTTTTCAAGCACTTAGCTGGGATGTGGGAGGGCCTGGTTCAACTCCCCCTCTACCTGAGTTGGAGCAGGGGTCTCCCACACTGCAGGAGTAGAGTAGTCAGGGGTGGCTCTCGCTCACTGTCTCCTGCTGAAGCTGTTCCAGTCTCAGAGGCACATCCAAATCCCCCTGCAATATCCTCGCCTCACTTTCCCCAGTTACTAAGGAACACTGGGGAGAGGGAGGCCGCGTTCCTACAGAAAATAAGCAGCGGGTGCTCAGCATCCAGCCACACCTGATCGGTGGCGGCACCGATCAGCTGTTCAGCGGAACCTCTGAAGGCACCACGGATCAGCTGTTTGGGAAAAATAAAAGTCAGCCCTGTGCTGGATACTTCGGGAGGATTCGTAGTGACATAAAGTAGGTCATCCAATCAGGCAACAGGAATGACACTGTATGACTAAGTGACGAATTGCCTGAACATAAGACCATAAGAATAGCCATACTGGGTCAGACCAATGGTCCATCTAGCTCAGTGACCTCTCTTCCAACAGTGGCCAGTGCCAAGTGTCCCAGAGGGAATGAACAGAACAGGAAATGTTCTGGTGATCCATCCCATGTCGCCCATTCCCAACTTCTGGCAAACAGAGGCTAGGGACACTTCAGAGCATGGTTTTGCATCCCTGCCAATCCTGGCTAATAGCCATTGATGGACTTATCCTCCATGAACTTATCTAATTATCCTTTGAACCTTGCTATAGTCTAATCATGTTATAGCCTGGTCTTACTGCTTTGAGCTAAAATTTGTTCACAGGAACCATGTGGGGAGTGATTGTAAATAACGACCAAATTGTCAATATCTCACACCAGTCAGGGATAATTAGTGACCCAGGAAGGGTTCTACTGTGATCTCATGAGGGAGTTTGTTTAGTGTCAGGGCAGGGTCAGATGTGTTTCCAGCAAGTGTCATTGTCTCCAGCCCAGGCAAAGCCCCTTTGGGTCCTTTCTCACTGACTTCTCAGGGCTCCGGACACCTGGGTTCCATCTCCCAGGTCAGTGCAGGCGGGCGGTGAAGGGGAATGACTCTGTGCTGGGACCCCTCTTGCATTTGCAGATATTAACGAGTGTCTGGGGCTCACTGGAGTAAACTGTGGACCCAACACCAACTGCACCAATGTGACTGGGAATTCCTCCTGCAGCTGCATCAATGGATATGTCCGGGTCTGGGAAAGCCAACTTCACGAATGCGAGTGAGAACACCTGAACGGGTGAGCTCTCCCCTTGCCGCCACCACTCCCTGCTCAGAACCCCAGACCTCTGGGCTCATTCCAGGCCTGGTGCTGCACCAGAGCCTGCTGCCGGCTGCAGCAAAGGCACCCGATCCACTCACCAGGGCTGTGATCAGCAGTGACCCTAACTGCTGCCCCAGCGCGTGGGGGCCAGGATCACCGCTGCCTCAGTGTTTGGATTGGGAATAAACCATTAGGTTTTCAAGGAGACACTGGGGAGTTGGGAGAGGACCCTTTGGGGGGCAAAAGACATATCTGGCTTCAAGACTAAGCTTGATAAGTTTATGGAGGGGTTGGTATGATTGGATAGCCTAATTTGGGCAATTAATTGATCTTTGATTATTAGCAAGTAAATATGCCCAATGGTCTGTGATGGGATGTTAGATGGGGTGAGATCTGAGTTACTAAAGAGAATTCTTTCTTCTTTGAGTGATTGTTCATGTCCATTCCAAGCAGGTGTGTGCGCGCTGCATGCATGCCAGCCGGAAGATTTTACCATAGCAGGGTCCGTAGGGTTGGCTTTGGCGCCCCCTGGAGTGGCGCCTTCATGGCGCCATATATAGGGGCCCGCCAACCCTCCACCCCCTCAGTTCCTTCTTACCGCTGGTGACGGCTAGCTGGAACTGCGTTTGCTCTTCAGCAATCTTTGCAGTGTCCCGTTTTCTTCCTTGTAAATAGTTTAGTTAGTTTAGAGTTAGTATAGATAGATAGTTGTTGGGGGGGTTCCCCCAACGTACTCGTCGCCCTGCTGGGGCATGCCCGGGTCCCCAGGTTTAAACTCTGCAAGGACTGCAGGTTTAAACTCTGCAAGGCCTGCGGGAAGTTCATGCCGAAGAGTGACCCGCACTCTTCCTGCTTACGATGCCTCGGAGAAAATGCACCTGTCTCTTTGGTGGCTATCTGCAGGGCATTTCGCCCCAGGACTCTCAAAGACAGAGAGCAGAGGCTCAAAGTGTTACTAATGGAAGTGACCCTGCGGCCACATTCGGACCCTGGGCCGGCCGACCCGATGCCCAGCACTTCATCTTCGGTGTGCAGCGCCCCAGCACTGGTAATTCGTCATGAGGCCAAAACCTCCAAACCCCAGCACCGGAGAGAGTTGGCACATAGGAAATTGGCCTCCGGGAGGCACCGTTCACCATCCCCGGTGCCGATTAAAAAGAAGAGGCCGGTGAGGGAACGATCACCCCACCAGGACCCTAAAGGGCCGGCGCCGTCCACATGTGCTGCGGGACAGGCCATGCCACAGGCTCATCCTGCTACTCCGTTGACTCTCGCCCCGGAGAGGTATGGTCGAGTCCGGACAGGCCGACATCCCCGGACCTCGTTGAGGAAGTGCGCCTCCCATCGATGCCGGAGGCATTCGAGGCAGCCTCTGACCTACTAAGCCTCCCGGTGCCGGCGTCGCCGCACCAGTGGAAAGAGCCTCTGACCATGGCCCGGGCCCCTATACAATCACGGGGCAAGCCGGCTATGTTATCATCGCGGTCCCCACACCGCTCCACCCCAGCGGCACCGGAGCAGAGAGAACGTTCTCCAGCCCAGCGGCACAGCTCCCCAGTGACAGTGGGTACTGCTCCCCCTAGGTCCTCCTATTCGGAGACCTCAGACTTCGAGGAGGAGTCGTACTGCCCCAGTAGATCGAGGAGCAGGCAGTCGACCTCGCGGGCAAGCCTCCAGCCTTATCCACCGCAGTGGCAACAGCAGTGGCAACCGCCCTCCCAGTGGCCGTTCTGGACTCCCTGGGCCTACCATCAGTCCGTGGGACAGGCGTATGGCCCCCGCTCAAGGTCCGCATCGGTCTCATCGACGGCGGTGGCTCCGGCTCAAATGCCTCCACCACCGGCACCGCTGTCTGACAGGATTGTGCCACAACAGAACCCGGAACCGCCTAGTCACACACCGGCACCGGCAGGGACCATGGTTCCGACGCAGCAGGCACCACCCAGCACGCCTCGTCGTTTGGTGTCGACCCCGGTACCGGCCGCGGTGCCGCATCCTGCACCTACACCGGCGACGCAATCAGAGTACCGTGTGCCGCAGGCCCCCACGGGGGCCGCGGGTATAGAGGAAGGCCCTTTGCAGGTGATCTCCTCCTCTTCCTCTTCGGATTAGGCGGTCGCGGGAACTTCAGCGGCACCGGCCCTAGAGGACAACAGGATCCTCCAACAGTTACTTACACGTGCAGCCCAGAGTAGGGTTACCATCCGTCCGGGTTTCCCCGGACATGTCCGGCTTTTTCAGCGTTAAATGGCCGTCCAGGGGGAGATTTCTAATCAAGTAGAAATGTCCGGGATTTCCCCCTTCCCCTCATGCGGAGTGCGGCGCGGCTGATTGGACGCCTGGCCTGATTGAAAGCCGCTCGCAGCCACTAGGGCCTCTAGCAGCCAGAGTCCCTCCCCCTCCCCCGCTCCCTCCTTCCCCACAGAGCAGCGCGGCAGTGTTCGAGTCCACGTGGAGCCTGCATTTCTCTCTCTGCCGGGTGAGCGGAGGGAGCAGGGCGGGCAGGCGGCGGGGGGGGGGGGTGTAGAGGCTGCAGGGGCAGGGCAGGCAGGGGGCGCAGAGGCTGCAGGGCGAGTGGGGAGCAGGGGGCACAGAGGCTGCAGGGGCGGGGGGGTGCAGAGGCTGCAGGGTGAGGAGGAGCAGGGCAGGCAAGGGCATAGAGGCTGCAGGGGCTGCGGGGCGAGTGGGGAGCAGGGAAGCACTTAGCAACCCCCAACCAAGATCAGAGTGGGAGGGAGGAGGGGGAATGCGGGGTGCTCAGAGGAGGGGGCAGGGACTTTGGGGAAGGGGTTGGAATGGGGGCGGAGAAGGGGTGGGGTTGGGGCGGGGCCGGGGTGGAGTTGGGGCGGGGGCGGGACCGGGGCCCCGTGGAGTGTCCTCTTTTTTAAATGTTTGAATATGGTAACCCTAGCCCAGAGCCTCTCGATCCAAGCTGAGGAGATCGAAGTGGATCTGGATCCGGTGGTCGACATCCTGGCCCCATCTGGCCCGTCCAGTGTAGCCCTACCGCTGATAAAAACTATTGCGGACACATCCCGCACCTTGTGGCAGACGCCCCAGCCTCATTAGCCCCCACGGCTAAGAGGACAGAGAGGCGATATTTATTTTGTCCCCTCCAAGGGCCATGAACACCTTTATGCCCACCCTCCCCCGGACTCCCTAGTGGTCGATGCGGCCAACCAAAGGGGGCGTCAGGGTTTCCCAGGGGCTACACCAAAAAACAGGGAGGCCAAGAAGTTGGACCTGTTTGGGAGAAAGGTGTATTCCACAGGGGGGCTGCAGTTGCGTATAGCCAACCAACAGGCTATAGTGAGCTGGTATGGTCACAACACATGCTTGGCACTGTCTAGGTTCACTGAACTCCTTCCTCAGGAATCGCGAACCAAGTTCTCAGCCCTAGTTGAAGAAGGGAAATTAATTACCCAAGTGTCCCTCCAGGCGGATGCAGCCTCTCGTACATTGGCAACTGGGCTGGTCATGAGGCGGGGAGCCTGGCTTCAGGTCTCAGGCCTTCCACATGAGGTCCAACAGACCATCCAGGTCCTCCCCATGTTCTTCTCTGAAAAGACAGATAAGAGGCTGCATAGCCTAAAGGACTCGAGGGCTACCCTTTGATCATTGGGCTTACACACCTCAGTTACCCAACATAGGCAGTTCAGGCCGCCTCAGGCCCCGCGGCCATCCCAACCTCAGAACCGCATGGACGCATTGTGCAGGCGGGCCAAGACTGGCAGAAGGAGGCAGCAACAACAGCCCTCCGGCCCGTCATCTGCCCAACCAAGGCCACCACCGGGGCCTAGGCCCCCATTTTGATGGGATGGTCAGGGACGACCTACCGGTCACAACTCTGGATCCGTCCAACCCTACCGTTTTGTCACGTCTGTCCTCCTTCTATCGTGCTTGGGCCAGAATCACATCGGACATTTGGGTACTCCGCACGGTAGAGAGGGGATATTCTATCCAGTTTTCCTCCATCCCGCCCCACCAGCCCCCCACCCCGTCCCTCTTCAGGGACCCCTCTCACGAGCAACTTCTAATTCAGGAAGTGCAGTCCCTCCTCGCAGCAGGGGCAGTGGAGGAAGTTCCTCAGGAGTTCAGGGGCAGGGGCTTCTATTCCCGCTATTTCCTAATACCGAAAGCGAAAGGGGGCCTCAGACCTATTCTGGACATGCGGCGTCTAAACAAGTTTGTAAAAAAGCTCAAGTTCCGCATGGTCTTCCTATCCTCCATCATACCTTCCATGGATCCAGGAAACTGGTATGCGGCATACTTAAAGGACTTAAAGGACGCATACTTTCATATCGCAATAATCCTTCAGCACAGGCGTTACCTCAGATTCGTAATAGGCAACGCCCATCTTCAGTTTACAGTTCTACCCTTCGGACTGTCAGCAGCCCCAAGGGTCTTCACAAAGTGCATGGCAGTCGTGGCAACCTTCCTGCACAAGCAGGGAATTCAGGTGTTTCTCTACCTGGATGATTGGCTCATCAAGGGCCGTGCCAAGGAACAGGTGGAGGCTCAGGTGGTCTTCATCAGGAAGACTTTTCTCGAGCTCGGCCTCCTACTAAACGAGGCCAAGTCCACACTATCTCCAACCCAAAGAATAGAGTTTATAGGGGCGATTCTGGACTCGACAGACGCCAGAGCGTACCTCCCAGAGACTAGGTTCCAGACCATGTCCAACATTATTCTCGGTCTCCAATGTTACCCTACCACTACAGCAAGAAATTGCCTCAAGTTAATGGGTCACATGGCAGCGTGCACCTATGTGGTGGGCCAAGCCAGGCTCAGACTGCGCCCGCTCCAGTCCTGGTTGGCGAAGGTGTATCGGCTGGCCAGGGACTCCCTAGACTCAGTAGTAATGCTCCCTCGACCGGTGCTGGATTCCCTCCACTGGTGGCTCGACCCACGGGAGGTCTGCGCGGGAGTACCCTTTCTCAGCCCCCAGCCTTTTCTATCCCTGGTAACGGACGCGTTGGATCTGGGGTGGAGAGCGCATCTGGGGAACCTCAGAACCCAAGGTCTTTGGTCACGAGAGGACCTATCTTTACACATCAACGTCAGGGAGCTACGAGCGGTGCGTCTGGAATGCATGACCTTCAAACCCCACCTAGCAGGCAGGTGTATTTCTGTCCTTACGGACAACACACCAGCGATGTTCTATATCAACAAACAGGGTGGTGCACGCTCCTCTCCCCTGTGCCGGGAAGCCCTCGAGTTATGGGACTTTTGTGTACAGAATGCAATTCACCTGACAGCATCCTACCTACCAGGGAAGCAGAACGGGCTGGCGGACACTCTCAGCCGCTTGTTTGACGGTCACGAGTGGTCTATCCGCCGGGATGTAGTACTCTCAATTTTCCAGCTCTGGGACCATCCCCAGATAGACCTGTTTGCCTCGAGAGAGAACAGGAAGTGTCAGCAATTCTGCTCCCTCATGGGACACAGTCCGGGGTCCCTGACGGATGCCTTCCTCCTCTCCTGGGAAGACGGCCTACTTTACGCTTTTCCCCCGATTCCCATGGTTCACAGAGTAATCCTCAAGGCTCGCAGGGATCACGCTTGTGTCATCCTGATAGCGCCAGCCTGGCCGCGCCAACACTGGTACACATTGCTCCTGCACATGTCCATACGGGCGCCCCTCAGGCTGCCCCTGCTCCCAGACTTGATCACACAGGATCGGGGTCGCCTACATCACCCGAACCTAGAGTCGCTCCATCTCCCAGCCTGGATGCTCCATGGCTAAACCCTGTCGAGATGCAATGCTCTCATCAGGTCAGGCAGGTCCTTCTCAGTAGTAGAAAATCCTCCACAAGGACCACGTACATGTCCAAGTGGAAGCGCTTCTCCACCTGGGCCGAACAGCAGGGACAGGCTCCTTTGCTCGCCCCGATCCCTCTCACACTGGACTATTTGCTTCATCTGAGACAACTAGGACTCTCTCCCTCTTTGGTTTGAGTCCACTTGGTGGCTATCTCAGCGTTCCACCCTGGAGCGGGAGGTAGCTCAGTCTTTGCAAACCCATTGGTTGGTCGCTTCCTCAAGGGCCTGGACAGACTGTTCCCGCATACTAGGGTTACCATACGTCCGGATTTTCCCGGACATGTCCGGCTTTTTGGGCTCCAAATCCCCGTCCGGGGGGAAATCCCCAAAAGCCGGACATGTCCGGGAAAATCAGGACATGCGGTGCCCGGCCGGGGGCTCGGGGGCCGGGCCGGCGGAGCGGGGCCGGGCCGGGCCGGGGGCTCCGGGGCCGGGACGGCGGTGCGGTGCCGGGGGCTGGGGGACGGGCCGGCGGTGCCGGGCCGGGCCGGGGGCTCGGGGGACGGGACGGCGGTGCCGGGGGCCGGGCTGGGGACTGGCGGTGCGGTGCCGGGGGTGGGCCGCGCCTCCTCCCCCCACACCCCCCCTTACCTGCTTCAGGCTTCCCGCGACTCAAATGTTCGCGGGAAGCAGGGGAGGGGGCGGAGACTTTGGGGAGGGGGCGGAGTTGGGGCGTGGGCGGGGCTGGGGGCGGGGCCCTGTGGAGTGTCCTCCTTTCGGAGGCACTAAATATGGTAACCCTACCGCATACTCATCAACCAGTCCCGGCTTGGGACCTCAATTTGGTCCTGTCCACCCTCACAGGGCCACCTTTCAAGCCTCTGGCTTCGTGCTCGCTGTTATATCTTTCGTATAAGGTCGCGTTTCTAGTGGCTATCACATCGGCCAGGAGAATCTCGGAGCTCAGAGCACTGTAACGACACAAACAGCTCCCTCTCCTAATTCCCTACTGTGGCCTAGTGCTGCCTGCCGGCAGTCGGGGGAGGAGGGGCGGGGGAGGCGGAGTGCCGAGAACAGCCAAGTGCTGCGGGCAGTCAGAGGAGATTATGCACCCTCCCTTAGCTATGCATACCTTCAGCCTCAGGTTTTCAGGAGAGGGGGAAAAAAAACCAACCGAGAACAGCTGAGTGCTGCCGGCAGTCAGAGGAGCTGGAAAAAACAAACAAAAAAGCCGAGAACAGCCGAGTGCTGCCGGCAGAGAAAAAATAAAATAAAATAAAAAGCAGCGGAGTGCAGCGTCCCGACCGAAGATCGATCGGGACACGGGACAAATACCTAAATATCGGGACGGTCCCGATTTTATCGGGACGTATGAAAGGGCTCCCGGTCTCGTCACAGCGGATCTCCTCTTGGATCAAAACCTGCATCCGAGAATGCTACCATTGAGAACATACCGGCCCCGCCTATCACGCCCCACTCAACAAGAGTGCAGGCCTCCTCCGCTGCGTTCCTGGCACAGGTCCCGATGCAGGAAATTTGCAAAGCGGCCACGTGGTCCTCAATCCACACTTTTACGGCGCACTGTGCCATCACGCGCCAGGCCAGAGATGATGCAGCCTTTGGCCGCGCAGTACTCTAGTCTGCAGTGACCTCCGACCCCACCACCTAGGTTTAGGCTTGTGAGTCACCTGCTTGGAATGGACATGAACAATCACTCAAAGAAGAAAAAACAGTTACTCACCTTTTTGTAACTGTTGTTCTTCGAGATGTGTTGTTCATGTCCCACCCTCCTGTCCCTCTGTCGGAGTGCTGGCAAGAAGGAACTGAGGGGGTGGAGGGTCGGCAGGCCATGAAGTCGTCACTCCAAAGGGCGCCGAAGCTGACCCTACGGGCACTGCTATGGTAAAATCTTCCAGCTGGCGTGCACGCGGCACGCACACACCTGCTTGGAATGGACATGAACAACACATCTCGAAGAACAACAGTTACAAAAACGTGAGTAACCGTTTTTTCCTGGGTGCTGGCTGGTGAGTCTTGCCCACATGCTCAGGGTTTAGCTGATCACCATATTTGGCTGGCTGCTCTCTGTCCACATGCCAGTCCTGCGCTGCCAATAGTTTAACATGCGACTGCTACAAAACTCCCTCCCTTCCTCCCTGTCTCACTTTGTCTCTCTCTCCCCTCCATTTACACTCCGCTTTCCTGTCCCTCCTGCTCCTGTCTCTGAGATTTCTTCACGTGAAAGACCTGCTAGGTACCGACGCCTCTGCCCACTGGGGAGAACCCACCTTTACACGTGGTTTGGTTCTGGATGCAGTGCTGGGAAGAGAAGGGGATTTTCCCCCAGGCAGGAGTGAGTTGATATGAAAATCTGATATGAAAGCTCTAACGTCTGCTCCTCTCTTCCCATCGCTCCAAGTCCCAAGCTTTAACTCCAGTGCTGAGTTCGAGGGAATCAAAGAGACGTGCAGGAATTTCTCTCTGCAGGTACATTTGAACCCATCATTCATTTGTTGGGGATTTTGCCCTCTGTTTTTACCACCAATATGGAAATTCCCAGACAAAAACCTTTGCTGTTGGTATTATGGTGACCCCTGTAAACCCCATCCAAGATCAGGGCAATACTGTGTTTGTTCCTTTCATCGCTGGGACTCGATCCTCCTCATCCTTCTAGGCTCATCCCATCTACATGCGATCAAGTTCAAGTCCTTCTCCATTCCAGTTTGTCTTGAAGCAGTTTCTCGGAAACTCCACAGCTCATCAGATCCTTTTGTATGACAGCCACCCATCTAGTTTGGGGTCTCCCACTCCTCTTATCTTCTGCATCTATGTTTAGCACCTTGTTTCTTGTTTGTTCTTCTGACCTTCTTGTCACACGCCCACACCATCTGAGCCTGGTTCCCTCAACTTTTCTATAATTGGTCCTACTTTCACTCTTGCCCTAATTCGCTCATTTCAAACATGGTCCGTCCTTGTAACTCCAAGCATCCATCTTAACATTTTTCACTTCCTCCGTCTTCAAGAATAGCTCCTGGCTCTTCATCAGTCCTGGCTTTCAGACACATACAAAAGTGCAGGCCTGATCACCGTCTTCTAGATCTTACTTTTCTGTTTGACAGGTGTTCTATCACAGAGAACTCCCTCGCTTCTCTCCCTTTACTCCAGGCCTTTCCCAGTCTGCTGAAAAGTTTGTTGTTGAGTTCATCGTTTTCCTGAGAGGCCATCTAGTCCAGTCCCCTGCACTCATGGCAGGACTAAGTATTATCTAGACCATCCCTGACAGGTGTTTATCCAACCTGCGCTTAAAAATCTCTCAGTGATGGAGATTCCACAAACTCCCTAGGCAATTTATTCCAGTGCTTAACCACTCTGACAGTTAAGAAGTTTTTCCTAATGTCCAACCTAAACCTCCCTTGCTGCAGTTCAAGCCCATTGCTTCTTGTCCTATCCTTAGAGTTAAGAAGAACAATTTTTCTCCCTCCTCCTAGCAACAACCTTTTATCTACTTGGAAACTGTTATCATGTCCCCTCTTAGTCTTCTCTTCTCCAGACTAAACAAACCTAATTTTTTCAATCTTCCCTCATAGCTCATGTTTCTAGATCTTTAATCATTTTTGTTGCTCCCCTCTGGACTTTCTCTAATTTGTCCACATCTCTCCTGAAATGTGGCACCAGAACTGGACACAATACTCCTAATCAGCATGGAGGAGAGCAGAAAAAATATTTCTTGTGTCTTGCTTACAGTACTTCTGCTAGTACATCCCAGAATAATGTTTTTTGTTTTTTTTGACAACAGTGTTACACTGTTCGCTCATATTTAGCTTGTGGTCCACTATGACCCTCAGATCCCTTTCCGCATTCATTTCCCATTTTGTATGTGTGCACCTGATTGTTCCTTCCTAAGTGGAGTACTTTGCATTTGTCCTTCTTGAATTTCATCCTGTTTACTGCAGATCACTTCTCCAGTTTGTCCGAGTCGGCCTCAGTGGATGCCCTTTGTAAAGGGCTCCCCCTCTGAGAGTACTGCCGCCCTCTGACCTGGGAGAGGTTGACACGCCTGATGCCCCCTGGGAACACACGGGACATGGCACCTAAACCCCCGGACTCCTCACTCCCAGGGCTTTTCCTTTCCTGTCCCCAGGAAGTGAGTCTCCATTTCAACACCCTCTGAACAGCAACTCCCTCTGGGACAGCAGAGACGAGGGGGAGGTGGGGTCAGCTGTGATGGTCCTGCTGCAGTGTGTGGAACTGGTCGCACTGCGCTCCGGAGAAGACAACACAGAACGTGATGACAGAGTCTATGGGTGACGGGGGAGGTGTGGCTCTCAGCGCCACCTGCTGGCTGACATGAGATACCGGGTTATACACTGTGCCCCAAATCCACTGTAAGTCTCATTAAAAATGTAGTGGTTTCCTTTGGCGCCCTCTGGTGGTGAAATGTGACATCTATTTCTTCATATCAATTGGGGGTAGCCGTGTTGGGCCTGGTCTACACTACGACTTTAATTCGGATTTATCAGCTTTAATTCGAATTTACCCTGTAACCGTCCTCACAACGACGCTATTTATTTCGATGTAAAGGGCCCTTTAAATCGATTTCTGTACTCCACCCCGACGAGCGGAGTAGCGCCAAAATCGATTTTAACATTTTGAATTAGGGATAGTGTGGCCGCAATTCAATGGTATTGGCCTCCGGGAGCTATCCCACAGTGCATCATTGTGACCTCTCTGGACAGCAATCTAAACTCGGATGCACTGGCCAGGTAGACAGGAAAAGCCCCGCGAACATTTGAATTTCATTTCCTGTTTGCCCAGCGTGGAGAGCACAGGTAACCACAGATAGCTCATCAGCACAGGTAACCATGCAGGCTGATCATCGAAAAAGAGCACCAGCATGGACCGTGAGGGAGGTACTGGATCTGATCGCTGTATGGGGAGAGGATTCAGTGCTTGCAGAACTTCGTTCTAAAAGACGAAATGCAAAAACTTTTGAAAAAATCTCCAAGGGCATGATGGAGAGAGGCCACAATAGGGACTCTGAGCAGTGCCGCGTGAAAGTCAAGGAGCTCAGACAAGCGTATCAAAAAACAAAGGAGGCAAACGGTCGCTCCGGGTCAGAGCCGCGGACATGCCGCTTCTACGCCGAGCTGCATGCAATTCTAGGGGGGGCTGCCACCACTACCCCACCTGTGATCGTGGATTCTGGGTCGGGGATAGTCTCATCAGCGACGCCTGAGGATTCTGCCGATGGGGGAGAGGAGGAGGATGAGCTTGCAGAGAGCACACAGCACTCCGTTCTCCCCAACAGCCAGGATCTTTTTCTCACCCTGACTGAAGTACCCTCCCAAGCCTCCCAAGCCAGTACCCAAGACTCTGACCCCATGGAAGGGACCTCAGGTGAGTTTACCTTTTAAAATATAAAACTTGTTTTAAAAGCAAACGGTTTTTAATGATTACTTTGCCCTGAGGACTTGGGATGCATTCGCGGTCAGTTCAGCTACTGGAAAAGTCTGTTAACGTGTCTGGGGATGGAGCGGAAATCCTCCAGGGACATCTCCATGAAGCTCTCCTGGAGGTACTCCGAAAGCCTTGCCAGAAGGTTTCTGGGCAGTGCATCCTTATTCCCTCCTCCATGGTAGGACACTTGACCACGCCATGCTTGCAGCAAGTAATCTGGTATCATTGCCTGACAAAGCCTGGCAGCGTATGGTCCCGGTGTTTGCTGGCATTCAAGCAACATCCGTTCTTTATCTTGTTGTGTAATCCTCAGGAGAGTGATATCACTCCTGGTAACCTGGTTGAAATACGGGAACTTAATTAAGGGGACAGAGGTGGCCGTTCCTACTGGGCTGTTTGCCTATGGCGGAAAATAAATCCTTCCCTGCAGTTAGCCAAGCGCAGATGGGAAATTGGCCCTGAGTTTTTCGCGTTTGGCTAGCAGGGAACTTCCCTGTTACCAGCCACGTGGTGGGGGGAGGGGTACCGTGATCATCCCAGAGAATTCATGATGGGAGGGGGGCGGCGGGGGGGGTGGTTAGTTTGGTGCCTGCAGGGATCTTCCCTGATACCAGCCACGCGGTGGGGGGGAGGGGTACAGCGATCATCCCAGAGAATTCATGGCGAGAGGGGGGGGGTGGTTAGTTTGTTTTCTGCTGCTGCTGCTGAATGTTAACAGAAAAACCGCAGCACTCTACAGGCTATGCTTGGTATGTGGGAAAGGAGGGCGCAGAAGCTGTAAAACAATGGCTTACCATGGCCGCATGCAAGCCGAATTCTGTTGCCCAGACCTGTGATCTCTAGCAGCAAAGCCACAGGCACTCAGCATTAAGAGGCAAAATGCGACCTTGCACAGAAATCACATGTGCTATGTAATGTGAATAGTGTTGGTCACCGTGAAAGAGTATAAGCATTGTTCTGCAAAATGTAGCTTTTTAAACAATTCTCTCTTTTTTCCCCTCCCTACAGCAGCTGCAAATTCCTCAAACATCCCTCCTCCATCCCGAAGGTTATCACAGATAAGGCGTCGTAAGAAGAGAACGCGAGACGAGATGTTTTCTGAAATTATGGAATCCAGCCGCAGTGACAGAGCTCATCTGAATGAGTGGAAGGAAACAGTTTCAAAGTATAGGAAAGAAGCCAGTGAACGTGAGGACAGGAGGGACCAACGTGAGGACAGGAGGGACGCTCGAGATGAGAGGTGGCGGCAGGAAGACCAGAGGAGCAAGGATGCAACGCTGGGGCTGCTGCGTGAGCAAACAGACATGCTCCGGCGTCTGGTGGAGCTTCAGGAACGGCTGCTGGAAAACAGACTGCCGCTTCAGCCCCTGTTCCACCCTCCCCATGTTCCGTATCCTCCTCACCCAGACGTGTAAGAACACGGGGGGGGGAGGCTCCGTACACCTTCCCATTCCACCCCAGTAGACAGCCCAAGCAAAAGGCTGTCATTTTTTTAACCTTTTCTTTGTGGCTTTTTCCTTCCCAGCAATCCTCCTCCCAAATACCACCTGGGTTCCCTCCCTCTTTTTCTAATCTATTAATAAAGAATAAATGATTTTTAAATGATAGTGACTTTATTTGGTTTGAAAGCAAGCTGGGGGAAGGGGAAGGGTGGGTTCCTTACAGAAAATGAGTCAATAAAGGGGGCGGGTTTTCATGAAGGAGAAACAAACAGATATTTCACACTATAGCCTGGCCAGTCATGAAACTGGTTTTTAAAGCTTCTCTGATGCACAGCGCTTCCTGGTGTGCTCTTCTAATCGCCCTGGTGTCTGGCTGCGCGTAATCAGCAGCCAGGCGATTTGCCTCAGCCTCCCACCCCGCCATAAAGGACTCCCCCTTACTTTCACAGAGATTGTGGAGCACACAGCAAGCAGAAATAACAATGGGGAGATTTCTTTGGCTGAGGTCAGAGCGAGTCAATAATGATCGCCAGCGACCTTTTAAACGGCCAAATGCACATTCTACCACCATTCTGCACTTGCTTAGCCTGTAGTTAAACAGCTCCTGACTCCTGTCCAGGCTGCCTGTGTACGGCTTCATGAGCCATGGCATTAAGGGGTAGGCGGGGTCCCGAAGAATAACTATTGGCATTTCAACATCCCCAACAGTTATTTTCTGGTCCGGAAAGTAAGTCCCTTGCTGCAGCCCTTTAAACAGAGTAGTGTTCCTGAAGACGCGAGCGTCATGAACCCTTCTCGCCCAGCCCGCGTTGATGTTAGTGAAAGGTCCCTTGTGATCCACAAGTGCTTGCAGCACCATTGAAAAGTACCCCTTGCAGTTTATGTACTCGGTGGCTTGGTGCTCCGGTGCCAAGATAGGGATATGGGTTCCGTCTATCGCCCCACCACAGTTAGGGAATCCCATTGCAGCAAAACCATCCACTATAGCCTGCACATTTCCCAGAGTCACTAACTTTCGTAGCAGCACCTGAGTGATTGCTTTGGCTACTTGCATCACAGCAGCCCCCACAGTAGATTTGCCCACTCCAAATTGATTCCCGACTGACCGGTAGCTGTCTGGCGTTGCAAGCTTCCACAGGGCTATCGCCACGCGCTTCTCAACTGTGAGGGCTGCTCTCATCTTGGTATTCTGGCGTTTCAGGGCAGGGGACAGCAAGTCACAAAGTTCCATGAAAGTGCCCTTACGCATGCGAAAGTTCCGCAGCCACTGGGAATCGTCCCACACCTGCAACACTATGCGGTCCCACCAGTCTGTGCTTGTTTCCCTTGCCCAGAATCGGCGTTCCATGGATAGAATCTGCCCCATTAACAACATGATCTCCAAAGCACCGGGGCCCGTGGTTTCACAGAATTCTGTATCCGTGTCCGTGTCCATGTCCTCATCATGCTTGTCGCTGCGCTGCCACCGCCGCTGCCTCCTCGCCTCGTTTTTCTGGTCCTGGCTGAGCATAAACTCCACGAGAACGCGCAAGGTGTTTACAATGTTCATGACTGCTGTCTTGAGCTGAGCGGGCTCCATGCTTGCCGTGGTATGGAGTCTGCAGTGTTCACCCACCCAGGAAAAAAGGCGCGAAAATGGTTGTCTGCCGTCCGTTGCTTTCATGCAGGGAGGGAGGAGGGAGGGAGGAGGTGAGGCTGTACCCAGAACCACCTGCGACGATGTTTTTTGTCCCATCAGGCACTGGGACCTTAACCCACAATCCCAATGGGCGCGGGAGACTGCGGGAACTATGGGATAGCTATGGGATAGCTACCCACAGTGCAACGGTGCAGAAATCGACGCTAGCCCCGGTACTTGGACGCACACCACCGAATTAATGTGCTTAGTGTGGCCGCATACATTTCGACTTTATACAACCTGTTTTTCAAATCCGAATTATATAAATTCGGATTAATCCCGTAGTGTAGACATACCCTTAGTCTGTATCCACAAAAACAACAAGGAGTCTGGTGGCACTTTAAAGACTAACAGATTTATTTGGACATAAGCTTTTGTGGCTAAAAAACCTCACTTCTTCAGATGCATGGAGTGAAAGTTACAGATGCAGGCATTATATAATGACACATGAAGAGAAGGGTGGAGAACTAGTGTTGACAGGGCCAATTCTTCATATCAATGTTCTCAAGAACAACCCCCATGCTGTGCTAGGGGGTGCTGTGCTGCAGGGAGTGGGGGGCTCAGTAAGAGGCACTCTCCTGTCAGTCAGTGCTGACCCTGGAGGGGCTGCCTTTCTGCTGAGCTATAAAAACCGAAGCTCTGACCCCTCATGGTCATTAAAGACCCCTCCAGTCTTGCAGTGCAAATTCTACTGTCCTGGGCAGATTCCTTCCCGATGCCCTCAGGACCAGTCTGCCCCACCCCCATCACATTTATTTTATTTTCCCCCTTCCAGAACACGGCCAGTTTGACCGAATCAAGACCCTGGGCACGGGCTCATTTGGGAGGGCGATGCTGGTGAAACACAGAGAGACTGGGAATCACTATGCCATGAAGATCCTGGATAAACAGAAGGTGAGACGCCGGGGGCTGCCGCAGAGATCTGGCATGAGGCCAGGGAATCCCCAGTGCGGGGGAGAGATTTGGAGCTGAACCCTGTGTGAGTATGCAGGAAAGGGGAGTGTGTGGGAAGCGCAGGGGGTGCTGCGCCAGCAGAGGACGATCTGATGTTGCTATTTCCTTCTCTCTCCCAGGTAGTGAAGCTCAAACAAATTGAGCACACCCTCAACGAGAAACGGATCCTCCAGGCCATCAACTTTCCATTACTCGTCAAACTAGAGTATTCTTTCAAGGTAGGTGTCCTCTGCTTGCCAGCCCGACCCTGGGGTATGTCTCCCCCCCGCCCCCAATCCCCTTGATTTGTTTCCTATTTAAAACCAAAACTGTGCTGAAGGGGGTCGAAGGGCACAGTCTGCGTCTCTTGTATCTTGAGAACAAACATTCCTGGCGTGACGTCTGGGATCAGGTTTGGAGCTAAGAAAAAATCAGTTTGGATCATTCCCCTTTTTAAAAAAAACACACATACCCCCACACAGGAGTACCTGTGGCACCTTAGAGACTAATAAATTTATAAGTCTCTAAGTGCCACAAGTACTCCTGTTCCTTTTGCGAATACAGACTGACAATGCGTGTGACTCTCCGCTGCGGTGCCTCCCGCTGGTTGTCCAGGGAATTAGCTCTTTTCAGCCAGGATCCCCGTCTGCCAGCTGCCGTCTCGCCTGCCACTGGCCCCGTGTCCCTCCTGGACCCTGGTGCCCTTCTAGATGAGGTGCTGCCCCCTGGCAGTACCCCCTTAGTCTGGGTCTCCCCTCCCCAGGGAACCCCCCACCCCCTATCCCTCCCTTGCCTCACTGGCAACTATCAGTCATCATCTAGCCTCTGCTTACTGAGGCAGACTGCAGTCTGTACCACCCATCATCAGCAAGGGGGGGTCAGACCAGCTGACTCTGCCTAGGTCTGGGCTGCCCCTCTGCAGTCCTAGTACCCTTTTGTGGACCTCATCTCGGCCTGCAGCCTGGAGCTCTGCTAGGCTGGAGCTCCCCAGCTCCCTCTGCCCTCGGTACCTGCCTCAGCTTCCCAGGCAGCCAGATCCTTCTCTCTCAATGAAGTTAGAGAGAGTGTGTCTTGGCTGCTGGTCCCAGCCCTCTTATAAGGGCCAGCTGGGCCCGCATTAAGCCAGCCACAGCTGTGGCTGCTTTCTAATCAGCCCAGTCTTTCCCCTGCCACAGCCCACTCCCAGGGCTGTCTTAAGCCGTTCAGGGCAGGAGCAGGGTAACCACCCCGCTACACAGACTAACACGGCTGCTTCTCTGAAATCCCCTTTTCCAGTCTCTTCTGTTCTGCTTTTGACTCTAGGTTTTGAACACTGATACTTCTTCCCCCCCTGCTCAGTTTTGCTTTCGTTCCTAGTCAGTTTCAGTTTCCGGCTCCCTTGCGCTGGCCCTAGGGCATGAGCTCTGGCTTGCAGGGGAGTCTCAGGGGAAGTCCTAACTTCACGCACAATTGGCTTTGTGGAGACTTTGAGACCATCACGTGGGATCACTTCCTCCTGATGGAGTTTCTGTGAAAGCTAAAATTCAGGCCCCAGCGACATAGGTGCTGACTTTTGGGTTTGCAGGTGGGTGCCCTCCCGAGGCCCCCCTCCCAAGGCCCCACCCCTGCTCCACCCCCTCCCTAGGCCCCACCCCTGCTCTGCCCCTTTTCCCGCCTGCCCACTGCTCGCTCCTCTCCGCCCCCTCCTCCAAGCATCTCTGCCAGTTTTGGAGGGAGGCTATTCACATTAGAGAGACAAGGTGGGTGAGGTAATGTATCTTTTATTGGACCAGCTTCTGTTGGTGAGAGACACACGCTTTGGAGCTTTCACAGAACTCTTCTTCAGGAATAAGAACTCTGTGAAAGCTCCAAAACTTCTCTCTCTCTCACCAACAAAAGTTGCTCCAATAAAAGCTATGACCTCACTCACCTTGTCTCTAATTTCCTGGGAACAGGGCTACAACAGCACAGCATACAAAAATGCAGGATTCACATGACCAGCACAGAGTGACCATCACACCAGGGCACTATTTTCAGGATTCATCTTAGGGGGGGCGGCGCCTGTGGGGGTCGGGTCATTCAGCCCCTGCCCCAGGAGGAGAGTCCCCGTTGCTGATTGGCTGGTGGCCAAAAAAACAGCTAAACAGCCCTGCCGCAAAGAGCTGTTTTGGCCACAGCTGATCACCACAGCAGATGGCAGCTGCTCCCTGCTCTGCAAAAAACTGCTGATCGGTCCCCCCGCAGCCCCACCGAACAGCTGATGGGGCCCGCGGGCCCCCACTGGCCTTGTCAACAGTTGACTGCTGCCAGTGGGTGCAGAGCACTCACTAATTTTTCCCGGTGGGCTACACACTGTGTGTAGGGGGGAGAGCAAAGATAGTTGTGCCTTTGAGCTCCACAGCACCCCCTGTGGCTGGCTTGATTAAAGAGGGGCTGGCTCTGAAGGGAGATCTGTCTCCTGTCTGTCAGCCTGAGGTTAATGGGTTGTAGCAATGAACTGTCGTCAGGTTAGAGGAGGCTGCAGGATAAATCGCAGCCCCTGCATCAGGCTCCCTTGAGACATGTGTAGTTAGCGCCTTGAAAGGGATGGGGCTAATAACGGAGCAGGGGTGTGGGGAGCAGTGTCATCCTGGTATCACAGGCGCTAACGGGGGGCCCCCTTGCCAGGGCCGGCTCCAAGCACCAGCTTACCAAGCAGGTGCTTGGGGCGGCCGTTTCTGAGAGGGGCAGCATGTCCAGCTGTTCGGCGGCAATTCGGCGGACGGTCCCTCACTCCTGCTTGGAGCGAAGGACTTCCCGCCGAATTGCCGCCACAGATCGCAATCCCGATCGCGGCTTTTGTTGCTTTGTTTGTTTGGCTGCTTGGGGCGGCCAAAACCCTGGAGCCAGCCCTGCCCCTTGCACTCCATTGCTGCTGCATTTCCTTCTAGGATAACTCCAATCTGTACATGGTGATGGAACACATCCCGGGCAGGGAGATGTTCTCCCACCTATGGCGGATCGGGAGGTCCAGGTGAGCGTTGCCATGGGAGCTGATGTTGGGGACAGTGTCCCTAATGGTTAGAGCTGGTTGACACTTAGACTCCTGGGTTGTCTCCCTGGCTCAGGGAGGACAGTGGGATCTAGCACTTAGAGCAGAGGGACTGGGAGTCGGGACTCCTGGGTCCTATTCCTGCCTCTGCCATTCACTCCTTGTGAGAAGCGGAAGAATCACTCTGTGCCACTGTTTCCACAGCTGTGAATTTGGGATTTAGTTCAGTAGAGAACTAGACCTTTTATCCACTAGCAGCATCTGCAGCGATGCTGGCTTTGATCCTCATGCTGCAGGACGTGACCTGATCCCCAGCTGGGCTGGTCAGGAAGGGATTCCCCATGGGGAGGGCTGCTGAAGTCTTCTGCCAGTACTAGCCACAGTCAGTGGCAGGGATGCCAGGGCTAGATGGAGTCAGGCTGGATGGAGCTGGGGGTCCATGGGTGTGTGTGTTGAGGCTAGGGGGGAGATGCTGGTCTGGGAGGGGCTTGCCCTGGGTTGCCAGGCTGGATGGAGTCAGGGGTCTAGCAATGGGGGTGGGATGTGTGTGCTAGGGCTAGTGGTCTGGCTAGGGCAGATGGGGCCACCAGGCCTAGAAGTGTTGGGGCATCTTGCCTGGGGTTGCCAGGGTAGATGGAGTCAGGGATCTATAAGGAAGGTGAAGGTGGGGGTGGCAGGGGGCTGAGGGTGCTGGGCTGGCTGAGGGGGCGGATCTGGCCCGGGATGCCCACGTTCTCCTCCCACCTCATTGCAGTTAATCTCATGCCCGGTTCTACATTGCTCAGATAATCCTGACTTTTGAGTATCTGCACTCAATGTATCTCATCTACCGAAACCTGAAGCCAAAGAATCTCCTGATAGACCATCAGGGCTACATCAAGGTGACGCTGCTGCCCCTCCCCCACTCCTTCCCTTCCCCATCCCAGCGCTGACTCCTGGCTCCCTGCAGTGATCTGCTCCCTGCCCAAGTCTCTCTCTGCTGCCAACCCCTTCCCAAAGCCAAGACACCCCCAGAAATGTAACACGGCCAGAATACATCAATCATCTGCTCCCTCCCCTTCCCCTCCTGCTGTCACAGCCTCCAGTCTGATCCAGCTTCTCCCCTCTCTGTGTTTTGGCTCCAGGTGATGGATTTTGGTTTTGCCAAGCAGGTGAAAGGCCAAACCTGGACTCTGTGTGGGACCCCGGAATACCTGGCCCCTGAGATTATCCTCGGCAAGGTGAGCTGGGGAGGGCCTGTCCGCTGCCTGATCTCTAGCTGATCCCTGGCCACCAGGTGGTTCCCCCCACCCCCCAAATGTTCGGTGCGTGATCTTGGCCTGCTTTCCACGGGCAGTGTTATAACAATGCTGTGGACTGGTGAGCCCTCGGCGTCCTCATCTACGAGATGGCAGCTGGTTACTCCCCATTCTTCGCGGACCAGCCCATTCAGCTCTACAAGAAGATTGTCTGTGGCAAGGTATTTGGGCTGGTTGAGGGGACACTTCTGTGATTTGGGGGGGGGGGGGTTCGCCAGCTAAAGGGGGGGTGCCAAGTCTCAGTGACTGATCAGAGAGATGCTCACACGCTGCGCCCCCGACATGCTCACATCCTCCCATACTCCCCCAATCCCCAACACCTGGGCATCCTCCCTGTCATGTACCCCATTCCCCCTGCATCCCAACACATAGACCCTCCCTTGCCACATACCCCTGTTCCCCAACACATGGACATCCTCCCCATTGTGTCCCCCACACATGGACCCTCTCTCACCACATACCCCTATTTCCCCAACACGTGGACTCCATCCCCCACCTCACCACCATTGTGCTCCCTGTAACTCTCATGGGGACTCCTGGAACAGGTGCCTTTGGTTTTCTTATACACTGTTGTGAGATGCAAAGCCCTCCACAACCCTGCTACGTTGCAAGACTAAACATTCCTTAAACACATCAGTCATCTCCAGGCACTGGTAGAGCACTCATCGCCATAGTAACCAAGAGCCCATAATATTCCTCTGCCCAACCCAGCGCCTTCTCACCAAGGATCTCCAAGAACTCGTGTTGGACACGGTCAGCTTTAAAGCTAGTGGGGAACTCAACAGGCCTGGGTTCTGTTCCCAGTTCTCCTACCAGCCTGCTCAGTGACCTTGGGCAAGTCACGTCTCCCTGTGCCTCAGTTTCCCCTTATGTAAAATGAGGATAGTGATGCGGCAGCCCTGCTTTGAGATCTGTGGAGGAAAAATGCTCAATAAGAGCTGGGGGGTGGCTGCTAATTAACCATTTCAGCTCCTGTGTCAGTCCTCAGTAGCACCCCCACTTCTCGTCCACTCATTGTCCTGGAGTGTTTTTAAAGGGCTTGTTATTTATTATTAGGTGTTTTATGATAGTGCCTACAAGCCCCAGTCATGGGTCAGGACCACATTGTGCTAGGTGATGTACATATTAGGTGTATTTTGGTAGTGCCTAGGCGCCCCAGGCGTAGCCCAGAACCCCTTGTGCTAGGGACTGTACATTACTAGGTGTATTACAGTAGTGCCTCAGGACCCAGGCATAGCCCAGGACCCCTCTGTGCAAGGGGCTGTACATTATTAGGTGTATCTATGAATCTAGCCACGAGAGCAGGGCAGGTAAAAGCCAGACCTCTGTCTCTCCTCCCTACTGCAGGTCCAGTTCCCATCTCACTTCAGCTCGGACCTGAAGGACCTGCTCCGGAACCTGCTGCAGGTGGACCTCACCAAACGCTTTGGCAACTTCAAGAACGGGGTCAATGACATCAAGACCCACAAGTGGTTTGCTACCACTGATTGGATCGTCGTCTACCAGAGGAAGGTAGAAGGGCGGTGGCGGGTGGCAGCGGGCAGAGGAGAGCCTGGGTAACTTCCACATGCATGCAGCCTCTGTCACCAGGAATTGAACCTGGGATCATCAGTGCCCAGGCCTCTAGGAGCGCATTGTTACTGGGACTCTGTAGCAGGGTGTTGTGGCTGGGTCCAACCACTAGGGGGAGATTTGCTCACCCAGCATTTGTTTGAAGCAGTTGTCTCCAAAGTAGGGGATGCGCACCCCAGGGGGCATGCAAGAGGATCCTTGGGGGTTCACGGCAGGAGGAGTGCATCAGGCAGGAGTCCAAGCGGCTTTTTTTTTTTTGCTTCGGCACGGCAGGGGTGCGCGATCAAAAACGTTTGGAGACCACTGGTTTAAAGTATGGAGCCCTCAGCCACCTATTTGTAACATGGTGGCAAAAGCATGGTCCTGTCCCCACCCCCTGAGGATAACAGCCTACTACTGTTGTTGCTAGCTTATGGCATTATTCTTCTAGCTCAAGTGGGAAAGGGCTGTGCTGAAGGTCCTGATTAAAACCCTACTGATGATGCAAGTGGGGGCTCTTATGGAGATCCAAGGGACTCATGACCCCCTGCCCTTCCCTGATAAAAGGGGGCTTGAGGAGGCGCTGATTCTGCATCCCTGACTTGGTTGTTAAGGGGCCTGATCCTGTATCCCTTAAGAGTGCTGGGGGCCCTGATTCTGGGCTCTAAGCGCGGTCATGGGCTCCCCCTTCCATGATTGCAAACTCTGAGGGTTCTGGCTGGATAGTGGTGGGGGGAGGGGTTGATCCTGGCCTGGTTATAAAGTTGGGGCCTGATCATGCTCCCCTGGCAGACCCAGGAGTGTGTGTGTGGGGGGGTACAAATGTTGACCCCTCACCTCATCCCTAACCCCCCTTCCCCTCCCCTTTCAGGTGGAAGCTCTCTTTATCCATCCTTCCACAGCCCTCAATTCATCCCCCACCCCATCCCTCCATCCACACCTCTCGGTCCATTCCCTCCCCACCCCACCCCTCCATCCACACCTCTCGGTCCATTCCCTCCCCACCCCAGCTCACCTCCGCCTCCTCCCATGAGCGGGCTGCAGCGTCCTGCTTCACGCCGAGCGCTTGCGCTGGGAAACATCTGTTGGGGGGGGAGGAATGCAGCGCTTGGGGAAGAGGCGGGGCCAGGGCGGGGCTTTGGGGAGGGATCCAAAGGGGCAGGGGGGGGCGGGCGCGAGCACCCACCCGCGCCAGCAAAAGTTGGCGCCTGTGGTGGCGGCAGTCGGCCATTGGTGCGCCAGGTTGCCTTGCTCGGCCAATGGGCGCCGGGCTGGGGCGGGGTCCTGAGTCCGAGGAACAACCACAACCACAACCGCCGCCGCCGCCGCCACTGGGGGAGGGGAGGTGATACGATACCGGTCTCGGCGGCTCCAGTCCAGCCTCCCGTGGGCAACGCGGCCGCGGCCACGGCCAAGAAGGGCGGCGAGCTGGAGAGCGGTGAGTGGGGGGTGGGGAGAGCGTGGGGCCTGGCGGGGGGATCGGGGCCGTGGGGGTGGGGAGAGCGCGGGGCCTGGCGGGGGGATCGGGGCCGTGGGGGTGGGGAGAGCGCGGGGCCTGGCGGGGGGATCGGGGCCGTGGGGGTGGGGAGAGCGCGGGGCCTGGCGGGGGGGATCGGGGCCCCCGGGGGGAGCAGGGAGTGGGGAGAGGGCGGGACCCGGCGGGGGGATCGGGACCCCCGGGGGGAGTGGGGAGAGGGCGGGACTCGGCGGGGGGATCGGGACCCCCGGGGGGAGCAGGGAGTGGGGTGAGTGTGGGACCGGGGGGGGAGCCGGGAATGGGAGGCCTGGTGGGGGGATCGGGGGCTCTGGGAGGGATGGAGAGAGTTCGGGGTCGGGGGGGGAGAGCGCGGGGCCTGGGGGGAGGAGTGCGGGGGGGGGAAACAGTAAGTGCGGGGGATCGGGGATCCAGGGGTAGTAGTGGTGAATACGGGACCCGCCCTGCGTTAGGCTGTACTGGGATGGGGAGAGCAGTGTGCCCGGGCCTGGGGGAGCAGGCCTTAGCAGCTCTGGAAAAAGGCCTGGTGAATCCGGGCAGGGTGAGTGTGGAGAGGACAGGCTGTTGTGAGGACACCAACCCCCCCCCCCCCCCTTCACCCTGCCTGGGACACCCAGCAGCTCTGTGCTGGCCTGGCTGCATTCCCCCCCGCCCCGTGAGCCCATAGCCCTAGAGCCTCTTTCCTACCTGTGTACCCCTGCCCCTGTTCCTCCATGCCCCACACTGCTGCACTTTGCTGTTGCCTGCGCCCCCACCCACTGCACTTCATTATGTGTCTGGAGGGGTCTGTCTAGACCAGTGATTCTCAAACTCCAGCTGTTTAGGGAAAGCCCCTGGCAGGCGGGGCTGGTTTGTTTACCTGCCGCGTCCACAGGTTCGGAGGATCGCAGCTCCCAGTGGCCGCGGTTCGCTGCTCCAGGCCAATGGGGGCTGCGGGAAGTGGTGGCCAGTAAGTCCCGTGGCCCGCACCGCTTCCTGCAGCTCCCATTGGCCTGGAGCAGTGAACCGCGGACGTTGGGAGCTGCGATCCGCCAAACCTGCGGACGCAGCAGGTAAACCGGTCCGCCAGGGGCTTTCCCTGAGCAAGCAGTGGCCCGAGTTTGAGAACCACTGATCTAGGATACCCTTCTCCATTCACATTTAAGGTGTCTCTTTCTGGCCCTATGCCCCAGGGGGAGGGGGCAGGTTGGGGCTGTGGGGACCCTAGGGCAGTGGTTTTCAACCTGTGGTCTGCGGAGCACCAGGGGCTAAAATTTCCAAAGGGGCCTGCACCGCCATTCAAAAATGTTTAGGGGTCTGTAAATGAAAAAAGGTTGAGGACCACTGCCCTGGGGTATTGCACCCTGATCTCTCCAACCAGGTGTTGGACGCATTTGCAGGGGTGGTTTTGTTGGGATCCCCCATCTTCCTTCATCTTCCCACTCCTACACATCCCCTCTTAATTGCTGTTTCCCCTCACGCCTCTCTAGCCATAAGCTGAGAACAGTTAGCTGATCCCATCTCCCTTTGCATTGCCTGAGTGCAAGTCCCACTGGTAGCGCTGCCTGCAACTTGTCCTGCTGGTTCAGGGAGCACCAGCCCTAGGGGTCCTGGGTCTCGGCTCCCCAAAACTTGCTAGTAAATTAATGTTTTGCTGATCGGGGGCTGGTGCTGTAAAGGGAGAGGAGCAGGCTGGCAGTATAAAATGGGACCATCCAGTGGTGTCTGTGAGGGGAAGAGGGCGTCTGTTGCGATCAGACCCGGAGCTGCCACCGCACCCAGCAGCGTCTGTCAGTGTTAGGCCCCAGTATGCATAGGCAGGGTGTGGGGGGGTCAGTGGCTGTTCACAAACGGGGGAGGAGGTTGGGGAAGACTGAGGCTCCCAGGTGCAGTGATTTGCCTGAGGTCAAAGAGCAAGTTGGTGGCAGAGGCCAGTCCCAGTTGGCTGCTAGTTCTGCGCCTCTCTAACCCTTGGACCCCACTGCCCTCCTGTGGTTGGGAACAGAACCCAGGAGTTCTGACCCTCTGCCTCACCCCTGCTCTAACCCACTAGACCCACTCTCTGCCCAGCGGTGATTTTTGAATCGTGGTAGCACCATGCTGAGATCGGTCCCAGGTAATGCACAGGTGCAGTGAGAGGCCTCGCTCCCTGAACCTCTCCCTCCTCGCTGGGGTTCAGAGCCCGGCTCCAGCCCGAATGTCTACAGTGCAGTTTTTAGCCCCTGAGCCAGCTGACCTGGACCAGCTGCGGCTGAGCCACACGTCTTTTATTGCAGTGTAGACACACCCTCAGGGAGTCTGGCGGGAGCTGAGATTCAAACCCAGGTCAGGCAGGGTGAGCGCTCTAACCACTGGACCACCCTTCCTCTGCTCAGCCTGCCTTGTGAGGCACAAGCATTTGCCAAAATGTCAGCGAATTGAAAACTGAGCAAAGAGGGTGTTCTGTTGTGCTATTAACCTGTGGAACTCACTGCCACCTGATTGTCATACCATGTTGTGTTTCTGAGAAAGACCAGGATTCAGAACCCAATAAGACATTTAGGTGGACAGAGTGATAATAGTGAGGGGTAAGAAAATTCACCAAGGTGGCTGGAAAGGCTATTTACCTTCTCTCTTCAGAGCATGAGCCGCCCTCTGACAGAGGCAAGGAGGCATCTCCCCTCTGGCAGGTGATCTCATCTCGACAGGGGTCTTGCACCTTCTCCAAAGCAGCTGGTGCTGGCAGCTGTCAGAAGATCCTGGGCTAGATGGACCTTGGGTCTGAGCCAGTCCCTGTGGTTTAAAGACTCTCCATGTAATGAAGGTCGATTAAGCTCTCCCCTGGCTGAGCCGCCCCCTGGGCTGCCTTGCTAACCTGCCTGTGAGCACAGGTGTTCCTGGCTTCCTCCTTGTGACAGCCAAAATAGAAAAGGTGAAGTTGAGAAGCAGAAGGGCTGGGACGAGGCCTGGACGGGTCGGAGTTTCCCCCCCAAGGCAGAGCACGCTGGGATTAGTGTGCGGCGAACGGTGACCTTGGCACGAGCTGGATGCTCCCATCAGCACCCCTGGGCGATGGCCCGCGCCAGGGCTGCTGGGCCACAGTCGGCTGCTCCCTTGGGCCTGGTGGTACTTAAGAAAACAAAGTTAAGCCTTGGAGATACAGGGCCGGCTCCCCGGCTGGTGCAAATCACCCTCGGGCCATTGGAGTCAATGGGGCCAGATCCTCAGCTGGTGTAATGTAGTTTTCAAGTCAATACAGCCATGCGATTCACGCTACCTGCGCCTCTGGCCCATTGATTCGGTGAAAGCACCGTCTGAGCTTTTTATGTTGTTTTATATCCGTTTTCTGTGAGGAACTTGGGCTCCGATCCTGCAAGGACACAGGGGCGTAACTCTCCTCCCATGAGTAACGCTCCACATGTGGCATTAGGGTTTGCAGAGTCAGGGCTGCGGGCAGTGCCACGCTGGATTGCCCAGTATACCACTGTGCACGTGCCAGTCGCCTATCTCCCAGCTGGCTCAGAGGCAGGTGCAGTAACCCCTTAGTGACTTTCTCTGAGTCTAGCCTCTGCCAGTCTGGGATTAGGGGGTTCCTGTGTCCATTGAGATGCCACTGTTGGTGGAGGGGAGTGACTTGCCCGTCTCCCTAACCACGGGCAACCACCGTCCCAAGAGAACTGAGCAGCATCTGCTGAAAATGTCTGTTTCCTGCCACCGCTGCTCAGTTTCGCCTGGCAGCCAAGTCTGCAACAGAAGCCTGGTTCTAACCAGCTCCCAGTGGAGCGGGCGGGCAGTGGTAAGGAGCTGATTGTGGGGTTCTCTGTGCTGTGGCAGACGGGCTGTGGCACTGCCACCTGTGGGCCTCTTTGCACTGGGCTTGGAGGTCAGTTCCCAGGCTGGTTTCTGACCGGTGAGCCTTGTTTTGTTGGGTGTGTGGAGTCAGGCTGCCCCACTAGATCCAGAGCTGGGGATAGAACCCAGGAGTCCTGAATTTCCCTCCTGGTGTTCAGCACTGCTCACCACAGCTGAGAAATGGCTACTGCCTTCCCTGACGCTGCCATGCTCCCCGTGGAGCCCCCTGCATCACGCCAGGCTCTTCTCCTTGGTGTCTGCACAGGGCTGGCAGGGTCCTTCCCGTGGCAAACAAGCTCTCGGCAGCCGCATTATAGTGTGAACCCGGGAGGCATCTACCATGTGACCATGTCTTTCTGCCCGGAGCAGCTTACCCCGCTGAGTGCCTTGCTGTGCTGGTTGCAGGTCTTAGTCTGTAGGGGGCGCTTTGGGATCAGAAACTCCCAAATTTGGAAGTCTGCTGGAGCCTCAGTGTTGGGCTCGCCTGAGGCGCTGCCTCTGGGGTTTGCACAGTGGAATTTTCACTGGGAAATCGGTCCAGTATGCATGGCCAGCTGGCCAATTTTATGGGCTCAGGGTCATACTGGGTGTCCCATTTCTTATACCTCAGAGGTGGCCAGCCCACTCCCCAGACCCTCTCATCTTGCCGGGGGGCACTTTCACTTTTCCATATGGTCATTGTAGTGGGGAGCATGTTCCACAGTCTTGATGACGTAGAAGAGAACTCCCTGCCAGCCACCCCCTTCCTGATAGCTTGGGGACACTACTGCCAGCAGTTGGAGCAGTATGGAGTGGCGGAGGCCCGCACAGGAAGGCTGGTTCCAGGCCATGGAGGGCTTTTTAGGCCATAAGCAACACTAAACATCAGCTGGAGATTTTAGGAGCTGAGATGCAGGGGCAGATCTGGCACGAAGTGACTCTAATTTCTAGGATCATCCAAGCCTTTCATTAGGGATTGAGCAGGGTGTGTGGGGGAAGCTTCTTTCCTAGTGAAGTGTGTTCTGGGCACACGTGGGGGACATGTGGGGAGGCCTTGGGGCCCTCGAGGGGAGCTGGCCTGCAATCCTTGCAGGGTTTGATGCATGTTGGAGGAGGCTGGGGTATGGGGAGGTCTGCGCTACCTGCAATGTCCCTGTTCTGGGGTTAAATGGGGACCTTCCGCAGCTCTCGATGGGACATCTGTATGTAATGGAAAACCCGCCGGGCTCGCTGCTCAGCTGTGTGCTGGCGGGATGGGGAGGGTGCTCTGGCTCAGACCCGTCGAGGGGCTGTCTCAGCCACAGTGTTCATTTGTCTGAGCTCGAGTGTGAGCGGCCCTGCTGCAGTCGAACACGCGAGCTTCTTCATCCTCACTCGTGTGCGTCTCTAGGACTCCTGTGAGCACCTCCCGTGGCTCTTAGAACTGCAGTAAACTGAGCCGCTGGATGGATTTTCCCAGTGACTTCTTGGAGAACTCGTCTGTCCTCTCTGGCCACCTCTGTCCCTCTGGCAGGAGGGAATCGTGGGACGCCATTGGAGGACTAGTGGCACTCGAGGGAGGTTGGCCTGTGTCTACCCTACAGAGCAGTTGTCTTAGCAGCTGACGAGTTGGGCTAACTCGCACTGTCGCCCTTAGCCTCTCTCGGGCCAGCCGATTTGTGGGTGGACTGGAGGCGACTTGAGTTAAGGGCTGCACCTGAGTTAACCGTGCAGTGAAGACCAGCCCTGAGCATGTATCTAAGCTCTCCCCATCTTGGAGCAGTTGCTTTCAGCTGGGCAAACTGGGCCATATTGGGCATAGATCAAAGATGCTTGCATTGAGCAACAGTGCAAGGGCAGTGGGTGTTTGTCTGCCCCCTGGGTGTAGTGTGGGATTAGTATGGAAAAGGCTGCCCATCCTACTCTGGCTCTGCTGGGATGAATTAGGGTCTGTGTGAGCCTTGAGGCGATTGCTGGCATTGGGCAAACTGAGCCACCAGGGCCTCAGGCATGTCCCGAGAGGTCAGAGCGAGTCCCAGGAGGGATCAAACCGGGGACCCCTCCCCTTTGCCTGCACTACACCTTCCCCCTGCACCCTCTCGCTTCCTCTCTGTGAGCAGCTACAGTGTAACAGGGAATGGGAGGGAGTGGGCCTAGGAATTTAGGACAGGAAGTGAAGATGAAGAAATCCCAGTTGAATTGCGGTGGGTATTTCAGGGAGGCAGAATAGAATCACGCCAGGGTTCAACTCTGACTCTTGAGTGAGGAGGAAAGGTTGATGAGATCTCCGGAGATGCAGCGGAGCAGAAAATCACAAAAAGGGTTAAGGGAAAGCGGAGCTTTTGCAGACCTCAGGAGTAAAATAGGTCCGTAGCAGAGGTGCATTAAGTCTCGTTGATGGATAGGGAGATAAAATTAAGGATCTTAAAATGACTAAGAACTGCTGAGCTGGTTTTTCTTTAATGCTGTCGAAGAAGAAATGAGGGAATAAAAAATGTATGGACAATAAGGAAGTGCGTTAGCTTTCTGTCTAAGATCCTTATCTGGCTACGGTTATTATAGTATCCGAGCGCCTCCCAACTGGAAATATATTTATCTTCCAGTCTTTCCAGTGAGGCAAGGAAGTGCTATCATCCCCCTCTGTAGCATGGGGAAATTGAGGCACAGACTAAGTGACTTGCCCAAGGTTAGTCTGGGGCAGAGCAGGGAATTGAGCCAGGATCTCCCAAGTCCCAGGCTAGTGCTCTAACCGTTGCACCAGCCTCCCTCTATGACGCGAAAGATCTGGTTAAATAAAACTTGAGGGGTAAGTGGATGCTAGAGAGAGAAATCGGCTGGCTTGAGTGAAGCACTTGGTTCTTGGAGGGAGTTTGGTTGAAAGGCAGGGGAAGAATGCCAACCTGGCACGGCTCTTCCTGAGGCAGAGAGCAGCGATCGCCCTGTGGCAAACCCGCATCACATGAGATTGCTGCTGCCGTCTCTCTGACAGCAATGGCCTGTCCATCGGTAGGACAAACACAAACACACCGTCTGGAGGGGAGGGGAAAGGATTTTTTTATGCCACTTGCTGCCCCTGCCCCAAACTGCAGCCTGTGAGGTTTGTGTCGCTTCCAAGGGGTGTCTGCTTGCCCCTCGTATCGCTTGGAGTTTCCTCTGCTTTAAAGCTGTCCCCCTCCCAGCCCTGTGCAGGGGCAGATCCCCTGGCCTCGGCCCTCCAGCCCCCATGGGGCCAAGCCCTTATGCCCACCCCACATTGGCTCCCCTGGGCTGCCCACGCCCGTCTATGGAGTCCCAGAGGGCTCAGATCCTGGGTGGCCCCCACCCTCATCCCCCAGCTACTGGCACTGGTGGAGCCAGTCTGCCCCATGCTTGGCAGTGCCGGGGACCCCCTGCAGTGGCAGGCACAGGGCCCGGGTGGACTGGCCCTGCCGAGGAGCCATAGGCCAAGCACAGAGGAGGCCACAGGCTGGGCCAGCAAGATGGAGGCCAGAGGTGAGCCGGGGTGGGGGCCAAGGTCCTGCTGGGGTGGGGAATGGGACACATATGCGGACACAGGGTCTTTCCCCTCTAGGGGGTGCTGGTTATTCCCATGCCCCAGGTCCTGTTCTGCCCCATAGGATATGGGTCACTTCCGTCACTCGTACCCTGTAGTGGCAGATCATAGCTGGCCCGAGGTCCCCTATGGTGCCCCGTTCACCGGCCCGTGGAAAGGGTTTGGGTCTCGGGTCAGTCCAAGTGGCATGGATATCCAGTGTCACCACCCCATTGGCACTGACTGGGCCCGTGGCTGGCAGAGAGACCAAGGATTGGATGGGCCCCTTGGGACCGAGCCCTTATCTGTGCGCGGGGGTGGTGGGATGCCCTCCTACCCCTGTTTTAGGGGGGACCCAGAAGCCTCATTCTCCAGGGGTGGGAGTCAGGCCCCAATCCCAGCACTAAATCCACTAAGTAAGTAAAAGAAGGAAAATTAAGTGGTTTGGATTTAAAAAAATTGGAATTGGTGGTTGCCATGGGAACATGCTTTCATCTCTGTGATGTCCTGGCGTAGCGTTGTGGGAGGAGCCTCCCAGAAAGGGGTGGGGCCTTGACTCTGAATTTCTTGATGGAGGGTGGTGAGTCTTCGAATGAATTTTGCGGCTCGGGATGTGTTGGGGTACATGGCTGGGGATGGGGCAGGAATGGTCTCTTCTTTCCTCCCGTGATTTGAACCGTGATCTTGAGGGCAGTGCCTTCCAATGGGATTGTTAAGCGCCGGTGGTCTGTATTGGGGGTTGGGAAGGTGTGTGTGTGTGTGTGTGTGTGTGTGGACCGATCTAGGGGTTTGTCTGGCTCCCATTAACGTAGGATCTGAGCCCCTCACGGTCATTAACAGACTTGATCCTTGCAGTGAGGCAAGAGAATATTATCCCTATTTCACAGATCTGGACACTGAAGCACCATGCAGGGCGAGGGAAGTGACTATCCCAAGGTCACACAAGGAGCTGTAGGCAGAGCTGGGAATTGAACTTCGGTCTCTTGAGTCACAATCCAGGTCCCATCCTCCCTGGGACTCAACCACCCCCAGCTGCTTCCTCCTCAGGGGTGAGCAGGATGTGAGGGGAAGTGTATGAAATGTGTGGAGTCAGGGGCAGGAACAAGGAACTGACTGATTTGTGGGGGAGGCGGAAGGGAAAAGGGACAAGAGACTGAATTGTCTAGAGGAGATGAGTGCAGCTCTTAGTTATGTTGCCTCCCTGAGGGGTTTGCTTCATGATCTGGTCTCAGTTAGTAAATATCAAAACTGCGGGTTCAAATTCTTTTGTGGCACCTGTGTAACTCTGCTGGGGTGCCTCTATCGCCCTGGTACCTTGGTTGTTACACCAGCGTGACCTGTGGGAGAATTTGTCCCCTGTAACTACTCCAGTGTGAGAATTTTGATTTCTGGGACGGTCTTTTAGTTCTCAGCCTGGGTGATATTATAGCAAACCCCGTCCTGGCAGGGTTTTAACCCAGGATTCTCAGTGTTCAAGTGAGGTCTCTACCATGTCACCTGAAGGGGTGATAGCTTACTAGTGCTACCAGCTAATAGCTGTCATCCTCTATGCGGGCCACATGCTAGATGTGATACCCTTTTCACAAGCATCAGGTTTCAGAGTAGCAGCCGTGTTAGTCTGTATCCGCAAAAAGAACAGGAGTACTTGTGGCACCTTAGAGACTAACAAATTTATTAGAGCATAAGCTTTCGTGGACTACAGCCCACTTCTTCGGATGCATATAGAGTGGAATAAATGCATCCGAAGAAGTGAGCTGTAGTCCACGAAAGCTTATGCTCTAATAAATTTGTTAGTCTCTAAGGTGCCACAAGTACTCCTGTTCTTTTTTCACAAGCATGTTATGCTATTACTTAAGATCATTTTTCCAGCCCCAGTGTAAGAGGATTCTGGCTCCTACGTCTCTTACAACAGGCAGGCTGAGGAAAGTCAAGGGACGCTGTCAACATAAAACTCATATACATGTGTCCTAGTGTCTAAAAATGTTACCGATGTTCACAGTTGATGCTGTTTGGTTAATGTTCTCTTGCATCTGACTGAGCGTGGGACAGGGAAATTCACCTGGCCAGTTGCACAATCTGTTTCTAGCCTCTCACCATCAAACTGTGTCCCATTCTGGTGTCTGTGCTTTAAATCAGATGTGGGGTGAGGAGCAGAGTGGGCTCAGAAAAGATCTACTAGGTCTGAGTGAGAGAGGTAAGAGGCTCAATTTGTTCAGCCTAACAAAGAGAAGGTGGCTTGATCACTATCGATAAATACATTAGGAGAAGATTTCTGATAGCAGGGGCTCTTTCATCTCGTAGATGAAGGCAAGACAATTCATCCTTTGGAAGTTGATGCTTGAGAAATTCAAACTGGAAATAATAAAGAGCAAATTTTTAACAAGGAGTGGAATTGACCATGGGAACTGCTTACCAAGGGATGCAGTGAATCTTCCATCACTTGGAGTCTTTAAATCCAGGCTAGATGTTTCTTTCTAAAAGATCTGCTCTTATTCTACTCCAATTTGTTGGGCTGGATTCAGGTGTGACTGGGTGGAACGCCCTGGCCTGGGTTCTGCAGGAGGTCAGTCTAGAATGATGATGATCATTAAGGCCAGAAGGGATCGCTAAACTCAGTGCACCTATGAATTTTCTCGCTGCAAGGAAAGATTTTTAGAGAGATTTATTTGAAGACCAGTGAAAATTCCCCCTCCCCCCCCAACTTTTCACTGGTTCTGAAAAGTGGCTGGAGTCCTGGCACGGCCCAGGCCCACCTTAACCGATGGTTGGAGCTGTCGGAGCCTGGTCAATGCTCTGGCTCCAGCTGGTTTTAAAACTGGTTAGAATTTTTTGGGTGGGGTAGAGGAGGGGGCATATCCCCGTGTAGACAGGGCTGGGGTTGATTTAGACCTTGAATTTAGGGGCTGTAAAACAAGGCTGTTACATACCCCAAAGTCCCTAGAAATTAAGAAATTCCAAAGAGAACAGTTTGTTTTTTAAACCTTCCCCTGCAAACCAAACAGTGCAGCATTGTGACCTTGCAAGCTGCTTTGGCAGGCAGTGCCACCTAGTGCATAGGGGACTTGGGAGACTTGGGTTCTATTCCCAGTTATGACCTTTGGCAAGTCCCTTCCCCGTGCCTCAGTTTCCCCATCTGTAAAATGGGGCTTGTGATACTGAGCCTCCTTTATGAAGCACTTTGAGAGCTGCGGATGAAAAGTGCTAATTAAAGAGCTCGGTGTTACCTCAGACTTTTGATAGTGTGGGGTTGAGGAGATTCCCATGGGCCCTCTGTTCCCATTGTGCCATCCCATCAAGCAGCTTCTCCTTCATGATCCCCTAATGTCCCGGGGCAGCGACAGCCAACGTGGAAAAATAACCTGAATGTAGCAATTGCCAGACTGGGTCAGCCCTGAGGTCCATGTAGCATCAGCAGTAGAGGCTGCAGAGGAAGGGTAAAGACCCCACAGTAACAGTTGGGGGTGGGGCGGGTTACTTTCCACCGCCATAAGTCTCATCCTGATGTCTAGTAGTTCAGCTTAAACTCTGAAGCACAAGGTTTAATATCCATTCCAGAATTATTGTTGTAATTTAAATTCTAGCCCTGGATAGTCTTTATCTACGTGACTGTCCAGGCTGGTTTTGGTCTCAACTTCATGTGGTGGTGAGTTCCACAGGCTAATTGAAAAGTGTTTCCTCTTATTGGTTTTGAATTCCCTACCTTTTAATTCTATTTGAGTGTCCCTTCGCTCTTGTGGGATGAGACAGGAAGAACAGAAGCTCCTGCGTTCCTTCTGGTTAGTCTTTACCTGGTTAAGAATTGGATGGGTTTGTATTATAGTAGCACGTGATGACTCAATCAGAGGCCCTCAGACACCTACAAAGAGTCTCTGCCCTAAAGAGCTTTGAATCTAAAGAGAGCAGACAGACAATGGAGGGATTCATAGCCCCATTGTATAGACAGGGAGCTGAGGGGAAGTCAGTGTCCAAACTGTGAATGGAACCCAAATCCCCCGAATCCCAGTCCCCTGCCTTTACCACAAGGCCGTCTGTCAAGAGATTCCAAAGCCAGCAGAGACCACCGTATTCGTTTCGTCCGGTGGTTTTCAGCCTGTAGTCGGCAGACTCCTGGGGGTCTGACGACAGTGTCTAAGATTTCCAAGGGGTCTGCACCTCCATTTGAAATTGTTTAGGGTTCTGCAGATAAAAAAGGTTGAAAACCACTGTGCTAGTCTGACTTCCAGCATGGCACAGGCCATAGGACTTGCCTGTTTGACTTAGAGCAGATCTCTTAGAAAAGCATCCACGTTTGTTTTGAAAATTGCCTGTGCTGGAGAATCTGCCCCAGCCCCTGGTAAATGGTGACAGAAAGTTGGCTGTAACGAAGGGAGTGGAGGGTTCTGTGCAGAGCCTAGATCTATATTTCATGCTGTCTCTTGCCCGCCCCCCCCCTCCCCTTGGTGTGTTACAACTTCCCTTCTCCCTGCGTGTTCACAGACCCAGCTGGTTGCTGTTGGGGGAGCAGAAGCAGGGTTAAGGGGGGCAAGATGTGTATATTCTCCACTTGCAACTGCTTGGGTGGGCCTCAGTTGTTCAAAGATCATGAGTCCCTGCGGTGGCTTCTAAAGCGGGGTGGCTTGCCTGCTAGGCCAAAATGAACCTGTCTGGGTTAAATGGCCTGTGCTCCCAGTGGTGCCTCCTTGGGTACACAGGGCTGTTCAGGCAATGAGCATTCAACATTTCCCTGATGCGCCCACTTCTGGGGTGAAGCAGGGATTCCACTGCTGAAATGAACGACTAATGAGCTTCAGGCTGCCAGAGCAGACAAGCCCCTGGTTAGACCGGGTGTACCAAGTGGGGCTCTCACTGGTGCTGCACTATGAGGCTGACTGCCCTGAGGTCACCATCTGTGGCTGGGCCATGGTGCTCTGATTGCTGAGGAGGGCAAAATGCCATCTGCTGGGTCCGTTTGTCCCTCCTGCTGCTGCTCGTTGTTGGCTGCAGGTGGATGATTTTTAATGATCACGCTGGAATATTGTAAACCTTTCGTGCTGCACCTGCGGGACCCACCACCTGAGATGGCAGAAAATTCCCCTGGTCCTGCCAAAGCTGCACCTGCACAAAGTTAACCCTTTGGGCGCCGCTCTCGCCAGCCTGTCGGATTGGCACGTGGAGGGGGGCAGCCCCTCGGGAGTGTGGACTCAGTTACCCCCACCCCGATCAGCCAGTTAATTCCCTCTGCTGGTGCCTTCAGACAGGGCTGGCAATGGAATTGTTCTGACCTGAACACCCTGAGCACCCCGGGTTACATGGAAAGGGGTTTAAGCTCCAGCTCTGGAGGAAGGGCACTGATGGCCTGCTCCAGTCCCTTCCATGGAGAGTGGCTTCCAATCAACCCCCTTTTAGGCCTTATAGTGATGGGGGGGCGAGGGAGGGGTGAAGCTCCAGCACAGGTCCCAGATGGGAGGGGCTGTCTCAAGACCCACCCCCGGGGTGCTGAACGTGCAGCAGCTGGTGCAGACCTTCCCGCCCAGCAGTTTAGCTGATCTGCTCTCGTTGGCTGGTCAACGTCAAGGCTTCCGTTCACCCAGGCACAGCTCAAAGAAGCCGATCCTGTTGCACGCGTGAGCAGCACTGACCTCAGCTGCCCCCAACTGGCTGTATTGACAAAGACCAGATGAGCCGGTAAGATCAGACTCAGCCCCCCAATCCGAGAGTCCTGACTCCTAGTAGCCCCACTCCAACCCACTGCAATGTGAAAGGTGTTTGACAGGTGTCAGTCCAATTCCCCAAGGGAGGGGCCTCCCCATCACAAAACCATCTCCCTCCCATGTGGGAACTGTGTGGGGAGACCCCACCCCCAATCCCATGACGGTAAGGCCTGAAAGGGGCTGGAATGGGAGCCCAGAAACTAATCTGCCCTTACCAGCCTCTCTCTTCAAAAGGGATAGGAGCAGTAACATGGCCTTTCCTCTTATGCAGTGAGTGGGGGCTGGGATGGGGCGTGTGTGTGTGTGTGTGTGTGTGTTTAGAACGGGGGCTGGGAGTCAGGACTCCTGGGTTCTAGTCCTGGCTTGGGGATGCAGCATGGTCTAATGATGAGAATGAACCCAGGAGTCCTGGGATGATTCTGTGACGGGGAGGTCTCTCCCTCTGGGAGTTGGATTGAGACCTGCCAAATTAATTTCACATTGGACTGGGTTTGATCTGCTGCCCTAGAGATGCTGTAGATCACACACACACGCGCACACACACCCCTCCTGAGATGAGGGAGCTGCCAGGCCAGGTTTCATGGGATTCCACCCTCCTGTCCTGCTGCATGGGCCCATGTGCTGAGATTCCCGGGGAGCGCTGGTCTGCGGCGGCTGATGGAGCAGCTGAGAGCAGATGTGGAGCAGGGAGCCGATGCCTTTAAGGGCTTCATGTGAACCTAGCGGCGTGCCCAGCCCTGGCTCTCCCTCCCCCTTTGAGGCTGCTCCCATGGGGCGCTTGCTGAAACAATACCTAGCGCGCTCCTCACCGGAGCAGGCTGAGCCCTGAGCCTGGGAAGGGACAGGAGTGAAACTGGCTGCTTCCCACCCTGCTACTGTCCAGACATTTCTCCCCCCGCGCCTGGTCCGGTCCCATCCCCCGTCCCGTTTCTCCCCCCAGCAAAGGGTCCTGGAGGTCTGGTTGGAAGCCGTGCAGCCATGGGTGAGCCTCGGGTGGCGTAGTTAAGGAGGGTAGCCTGAGTCAGGATCCCGGCAGCCAGGAGCCGAAGTCTGCGTCACCGGGGGTGGCGGCATGGAGCTCAGACCCAGCGACCTTCGTGGGATTGAGGAAGGCTCAGATTTTGACTTCCGGTTCTGGATCCAGCTCTTCCTCTGGGTGAACTTGTTCAGCCGGCTGGTCCATTACCTTCTCCATGCCTTTGGGGGGCTGACACAGTAGCCCCCCTCTTCCGTTGCACCCACAGTGAGCAATTTCCTTTCTGGATTCCCTCCTGCCTGTGGAGTCCCGGTCTCTGCAGACCCCGGCTGTTTGGAAATTGAGACTCGCAAGGAAGGGCCTCCTCCTTCCCCATCCCACCCTCTTGCTTCTCCCCCAGAGCGCTATCCGGCTCTCTCTGGCTTCTGCTGAAAGTGGCTTCCTGCTCCCAAGGTCAAGGAGCGCAGCAGCGCTTGTTTGGTAAAGTAAAGAAATCTCCAGGAGACGAGTCCTGGGTCCCTCCCCTGCTGGCGGTCAGTACCACCTGGAACTGCACGACACGAGAGTCAAGCCCCGTGATGCTTCGAGATCTCCTCCCTGGGGTGCTGCTGCAGAGTGCTGCCGAGGGTTTCCGAATGTGGGTCTCTTTGAACGCCGCTTGGAGAGCCCCCTTGATGCGCTGCAACCCCCTGCTGTTCGTCTCTGCGAGCAGAGCCCCCAGCAGTGGATTTAAGGACCTGCACCCCTCTGACTCAGGCATCACGTGAGCCACAAGCCCACCCCCCGATTTCCTTTGCAGCCCTAATGGCTTGGCCCGGGGGGGCACTGTACTTGTAGAATGGTGTTTTTTCCAGGGGTCTGTCCGCCAATGCATGCAGGATCGGTAGTGAAGCCAGAGGGAGCCTCTCCCACTGCTTTCGGCCAAAGGATTTGAGAGGAGCGGAGAGCCAGGGCGCTGTTTTAAGCCCTGCTGTGTGGGTATTTTCCCCTTGTCACTGGCTATTGTTCTGGCAAACCCGTCCCATCAGCTCTGAAGCAGAATCTGTCCTCCCCTCACCCTCCAGGAAGTGAAACTGACTTGGCTGGCTGCGTAAGTGACTAGACTCCCCTACTCCAGCTCCATTCCCTTCACCAGGGAAGCCAGCTCTCCGGACAGATGTGGGATAGAAGAAACTGTTTCCAAGTCCCTGGATCTTCCCTGCCTCTCGCTCGAGGCGGGGAGGAGTGTGCATGGATGTGACTGGCCGGCCCTGAAGAGTCGCGCGCCGGTCTCTGAGTTGACAGCCACGCTCTGAGGCTGCTGCAGGGCGGGGGAGCTGTTGGATGGAAATTCTCTCTCCCGGTTAGAAGTCAAGAGCAATCAGCTCAAGCCCCCTGTCTCTGTCGGGAGTGGAGGAGTTTTGCTGAGGCTTGGGGCCGTTCCTCTAGTACCTGATCCTGCTGTCTTCTCCGCTGCTGGGAAATGGCTAAGGCTGGAGGATTCCTGGATCGGGGCCAAGCTTCGCGTCGACTCTGGTTGTGAGGGCCGGGGAGAGAGGGAGATAAATAAATGAAGGGAAACATGAGCCATGGAGCAGAAATGACCTGCCCCAACCCCAGTAGGAACAAAGGCGCTAAGATGTCACCGCTTCAGAAGCTGGAGAGTCTGGCTGGGCGGATCTTCTACTGGGGGGCCGCGCAGCAAGACAGCCCATGTGTCCGAGCACACTGCCGCCTGGAATGAGCAGAGTGAGTTGGGATGGGAGCCCTGGGGGTAGGTAGGACCACGTGCAGCCCCAGATCCCGGGGGGTCGGGCTGCTGTGATTCGGTGCTGGGGAAAAGAGATGCAGCATCTGAGTCCTACTAGGGATGCGGGTGGAGGGAGTCTCCTGTGATGCAGGCGCCATTGAAGTTTGTGGTGGCTTCTGTGGGGAGACCACGGATTGAGTCTGGTCTGCCCAGCTCCCCCCCCGGAAAGGTTCCCTTTGGGGCAGGGTCGAGATGAGGGGGAAGCTCACCCAGCAGATGAGGCCTTAGGAGCTCTCGGTTCCCAGTCACCGCTGGCAGCAGCTTGATGTCAAGGGGCTCGTCTTCCTGCCAGTCCTGAGCCATCGGCCGTGTTGCGCCGGCCACGTGAGCCTCTTGCCATGCTGAGCTGATGGTGGTGCCGTGGAGGCACGGGGTGGGACGTGGGCTCTGGAGATGGCAGCTCTTATGTCAGGAGGGCTAAACCCGCCAAGCCGAGTGTGACTTCTCTCCTCGCTGAGGGTCTGCACCAGGGGTCCAAACCAGTTTGTGGGGCATGTGCTGCTCCATTGGCTCTCGATGGTAGCTAATCTCCCCACACACACAACCCCTCTGAAGGGAGAGATTGTCTTTGTTTTGTGATTGGGGGGGGGGGGGGGAACTGATGCGCACAGAGGGGGGTCTGTGTCTAAAGTCTCGCAGGATTGGGGGCGGCGCTGGCTATGGAACCCAGGAGTCCTGGTTCCCAGTCTTCCATACTGGTTTAATGGTTAGAGCAGGTGCCTGGGCGTCAGGACTCCTGGGTTCTGTCCCCAGCTCTGGGAAGGGAGTGGGTCTATGGATTCTTCTCTTCCTCATTACTCCCTCTCTGTCTTTCTTCCCCTCTCTATTCCCACTCTCCCTCCATTCCAAAGGCCAGTCCCTGGTGTGTGGCACCTCCCGTTCCTCCCACTGCGCCTGGGAAGCTGCAGGCCAAACGCCTGGTCCTTGATCGCTGCAGATCTTTGGTGTGGGTGGGAGGCTGGGAGCTTGGATCTCTTTGCCCTGAGTGGGACAAGGACCCACTGGCTCCCCTCCGTGCGATAGTCATGGCTACTTCCCTGTGCTGCTGGGACAGATTTGTGCCCTCTCATGTGTCACTTACACTTCCTCTCTGACATCCTGTCTCACTCTTTCCTTCTCATCCACTTTCACTTCCTCCCTCTTTCATGCTCCCTCTTTCTTTCCCTCATTCCCTCCTTTTATCCCCCCCCTCCCTATTTGCAGCCTGTCAAGTGTTACCTGGACGTTGATCAGCTCGTACTCTTGAATTAACTGCACAGCCGCTTGTGTCAAGGTCACATCCCGACTCGGTGGCCCTGGCCATAGTTTTGGGTGTGTGGGATTCCCATGGGGGATTTGGAAGTCCCCACGCGACGCTAAGTGGCTCTGCCGTCTGTACTGGGGGCTCTGGGATAGCTCGGCGGGGGAGGGGAGGGAGGATGCAGGGATGAGCTATCTCTGACCCGCCCGCCAATCCCAGGCCCTGGGCTGGATGTTCAAACAAGATTGTAACAATAGTGCCTTGGCAGGGTAGCCAGGATTAAAATAGCAGATTGTAAAGCACCTGGTGCCAGCAGCTTCTCTGGCACCTTTAACCCTCTGCTGTCTCGGCCTTCCGAGCGCTGCCTCCAGATCAAGCGGGCCTGGCGTGGGGGGGAAGCCTTGACTTCTTGATAGCCTAGTGAGGGAGGACCACGTGCCACAGTTTGGTAGCACCAGGAGTTGGGACTCCTGGGTTTTCCTCCCTGGCTCTGGGAGGGGAGTGGGGTCTAGTGGTTAGAGCAGAGGGGCTGGGAACCTGGACTCATGGGTTTATTCTCTTGATCTAAGGTACTTCTGAGGGCCCATCACTGTAGCATCTGAGCACCTCAGTCAATGCATTTATCCTTAGAACCTGCCTGTGAGGCAGTGCTATCATCTCCAGTGTACGAATGGGGAAACTGAGGCACAAAGGGACCTCTCCAGGGTCTCATGGCAAGTCAGTGTCAGAGCCAGGTCTAGAACCCAGGTCTCCTGATTCCCAGGCCAGGGTCTGATCCACTGGTTAACGCTGCTTCTGCCCACTTCTCTGACCCAGCAGAGCAAGGCACTGATACCGGGCAAGGCATCAGGGGTTTGCTCTGCTTCACCTTGTGGGCACCGCTGCAGAAGCTCCTGGGTGGAGCATCAGCAGTTAGCAAACCCATGCTGGGTCTGGAAACTGTCAGGAGGGGCCTATGGGGGTGTTGCCTTCTTTGCTAGCTGCTGCCTGTTAAAGGGGACGGACCCTCTGTGTGTTAGTTACACCACAGCCGCCCATCCAGCTGTGATCTGGAGTAACTATTGACTGGCTGGAGGTGAGCAGACTCCTCATAAATCACTGCCCAGTAGCAACCAAATCTCCCTCTGCTGATTCCCACCCACCTCTTTGTCTCAGACATCCAGGCTTTGTATTGTTGCCCTAGGTTAATTTCACACTAGATCAGCAGCCCTGGCTCTCCCAGCCGAGAACCCAGCAGGTCTGCCATCCGTGCGCTGTCTGCCCTGGAGGGACCCTCCCGGTGGCTGGGGTGAGGGGCCCCTGGTGCCAGACTCTGCTTCCTCCTCATCTGAGGCTGCTACTGGACTGGCACTAGGAATCTGGGCAATTCCCACTAGGAACCAGGCCAGCAGCCCCTGCGTGAAACCAGTTGGCATCTCAAAGTGCTGTGGAGTTAGAATAAATTGCTCTGCCGACCTGGAGCCTGATTCCCACCTACGATCTGTGTCACAAAGATGTGCAACCCCCTCGCTCCCCCTACAAGCTGACCCTCCTGGTTTGCGCTCTGTTTACCCGCTGCAGCTAGGTGGTGCTGTGGGGGGGGTCTCACAGGACTCTAGCTGAGAGGAGTTTTAACCATCTGAAACAGAGCTGGCTCCTCTCTGACCTTGGGTAACCGAGACTCTGCTTCTTCGCATTAACCCCTTGCTGCCTGTGATCGCCTCTTTCCTCGCCCGCAGGTGGCAAAGCACGCTGGTCTGTTGCCTTGGTGAAGAGAGCTGAGTCTCCTAATCAGAGGGCAGACTGCTCTTAAAGAGACATGACAAGTTTTAGGCCTAACTTTTGTGATTAGAGAAACCTAATGCACACCAGCTTCTGAGTAGCAGTTTCCAACCTCATGCTTCACCTCAGAGCCTCTGCCTTTCAAAGCAAGTTCAAGTTCTCGGTCCCCATCTTCAAGGCACTCCGTGGCCTGCGCCAAGGGGGATCTAAATGAGCGTACGACTTTGGCAGAAAGATAATGGCTGACAACTCTACTTCTTCTTCGAGTGATTGTTCACGTCCATTACACATTAGGTGTGCACACGTCACGTGCACGGACGTCGGAAACTTTTTCCCTCAGCGGCTCCCGTCGGGCCGGCAGGGTCCCCTCCCTCCCACCAGAGCGGCGCCCCACTCTAGCATATATATAACCCTGCGGGACCGACCCTCCCTCAGTTCCTTTTTACTGGCGTTGGAACAACTCTGTCTCTCTTGAGAGTGTCCCTTAGCGTTAGTAGTTAGTGTTACTCTTAGCAGTTATCAGTTCTTTAGTAGTAGTTAAGCTCCTTTGTTTTAGGTGTTTGGTCAATCCCGACACCGGCCCTGGGCGGCGGGGATGCCGCACACCCAAGGCTTCAAGGCTTGTGCCACGTGCCACAAGCCTATGCCGATAAACGATCCCCACGACTCGTGCCTCCGTTGCCTGGGGGAAGCACACCAAAAAGAGCGCTGCAAGATCTGTAAGGCCTTCAAGCCCAGGACTAAGAAAGAGAGAGACTTTCGCCTTAAGCAGCTGCTCATGGAGGCTGCATTACAGCCCTCCACTTCGATGCATCAGGCGTCAACTTAGGTGCGGAGTGCCCCGGCATCGGTTCGTGATCCGGCACCGGCGGGGCACCCTAAGCCTACGGCACCGACACAGCAGGACCGCCCCCGGCACCGGTCATCTTCGCCGGCAAAATCGAAGGGCCAACCCAAGGCCCGAGGACGCTCCCCACATAAGAGGGTAGCGCCCGCGAAGACCTCGAGTGCGCCTAAGGGCATGGCAGCCCCGGGACAGATCTCGGTGCCAGTGGCTCCAGCGCCGAAAGGCCCATCGAGCCCCGGGATAGGCATATGGAGTGAGGAGGAAGGGCTGGAGGAGCTTTTGGAACAGCCCTCCATCCCGGACACGTTTAAGGCAGCAAAGGATCTCATCGAATTGTCCGCTGAGGGCCCCCTCCAAGCCAAAGATAATCCGCCAAGACTGCCATCCAGAGGCAAGCCGGCAATGGTGCGCCCATCACGGTCACCATCTCAGCACCATTCACAGCGCTGATCCCTGTCGAGCTCCGCCTCGGTGGACTCCCGGCTACCCTTGGTGCAGAGGGCCGCACAGCCGTCAGGCCCCAATAAGCGCCCGGCACCGACCCAGCAGCCCTACTCGAGTAGGCACCGGGACGTGTCAGCCACGCGATTCCCCAAGACCGACCACTCGCAGTCGTTCCCGGTCCCGAGGTCACCGGTACCGGTCCAGGTCCAGGTCGGCAAGACGCTACTCCCAGTCCCAGTCACGGAGGTACTACTCTCCGACCCCGGACCAGCACCGTCCCACGGCACCACCGTGGCCATCCAGGTCACCGTCTGTGGTTTCGGAGGCAGACTCGGGCCAGTCCAGCAGATTTACCTACAGGGCACCGGCCGGTAGGGAACACGAAGCCGCTTGGCACCCACAGTGGGGCCATCCAGGACAATGGCCGTTCTGGACCCCTTGGGCCTACCACCAGCAAGGCCCCCCATCCAGGACCTCGAGATCTGGCCCCTCAGGACACCGGTCCCGCTCCCCGCAGGGGCGCCCCTTCTCTCGCAAGGAGGCCACGGTTTCCAGACCACCGGAGCGAGAAAGAGCCAACTCGGCACCATCTCAGACCCACACTATAGGACAGACCCCAGAGGAGCGCCCAGTCGGTGAGGAGTTGCAGGAAGAGGAGGACGCACAGAAGACCCTAACCTCTTCCTCCTCACCAGATGAAGCCGTGGCGGGCACGACAGTGTCCGGCCCTCCCCCGATTAACCATCGGGCGCACCAGGAACTGCTCTGCCGAGTAGCCCTCAATCTGAGGTTGCAGGCGGAGGAGATGGTAGAGCAGGAGGACCCCATGGTTGACATCCTAAGCCCGGAAGGCCCCTCCAGGATCGCACACCCGCTCATAGAAACAGTACAGTCTAACTATAAGACAGTATGGCAAACACCAGCCTCCAAACACCAGCCTCCAGTGCGCCAACTGCGAAAGGCGTAGAGAGGAAGTACTTCGCCCCCTCCAAGGGGTTCGACTTCCTCTTTTCTCACCCAACACCCTGTTCGCTGGTCGTTTCTGCGGTCAACGAACGAGAGTGGCATGGCCAGCAAGCCCCGGCCCCCAAGGCCAAGGGGGCAAAGTGCTTGGACTTATTTGGTAGGAAGGTCTACTCATCCAGGGGCCTCCAGTTGAGGATCGCTAACCAACAAGCGATTCTGAACAGACACAATTTCAATTCTTGGGCATCAGTCTCCAAGTTTAAGGACTCCCTGCCCCAGGGTTCACAACCCAAGTTCGCTGCCTTAGTGGATGAAGGGAAGGCAGTAGCCAGATCCTCTCTGCAGGTCTCTATTGACTCCGCGGACGCAGCTGCCAGGACAATCGTGTCAGGAGTGGTGATGAGGCACTCAGCATGGCTACAGGCTTCCGGCTTTCCCCCAGAGATGAAAAACACCTTGCAAGACCTCCCGTTCGAGGGGTCAGGCTTGTTCTCAGACCAGACGGATGCCAGATTACATAGCCTCAAAGACTCTCGAGCAACCCTCAAGTCATTGGGAATGCACACCCCAGTGACCCAGAGGAAACCCTTTAAGCCCCAACCACCGCAGAGGCAATACCACCCTCGTCCTAGACAGGAACCATACCGCAGAAGGGGCAGGGATAACAGGTGTAGACGGAACAAAACGCCTAACCAGGGCCAAAGCCAAGGCCAAGGCAAGCCGCAGCCGGGAAATAAGCAAGGGTTTTGAAGCTGCAATCGAGGACAGCGTACCAACCCTTATACCGGATCCTCCCCTACGTTTCAGGGATCGCTTGTCCCATTTTTACCGTGCTTGGTCTTGTATAACATCGGACCGCTGGGTCCTTCGCACGGTGGAGGCGGGATACACCCTTCAGTTCTCCTCGCCCTCTCCCTCCCACCCCCTATCCCCGTCCCTCTTCAGGGACCCCTCTCATGAGCAACTCCTTATGCAGGAGGTGCGGGCCCTCCTCAAAGTAGGAGCAGTGTAAGAGGTCCCTCCGGACCTAAGGGGGAAAGGGTTTTACTCCAGATATTTCCTTATTCCCAAAGCAAAAGGGGGCCTCCGTCCTATCTTGGACCTCCGCAAACTAAACAAATTTTTGGTCAAGGCACGTTTTCGTATGGTCTCCCTTGGCGCAATTATCCCATCCCTGGATCCGGGGGATTGGTATGCTGCCCTCGATATGAAAGATGCGTACTTTCACATCGCCATTCGCCCTGCCCACCGGCGGTTCCTGCGCTTCACCATCAACCAACACCATTTCCAATTTGCGGTCTTATCCTTCGGCCTAGCAATGGCCCCGCAAGTGTTCACGAAATGCATGTCCGTGGTGGCAGCCTTTCTTCGAAAAAGAAAGATGCGGGTATACCCGTACTTGGACGACTGGCTCCTCACGGGCAGGTCAGAGGACGAGGTCCGCTCCCACGTGGCACTGGCGTTACAGGTGTTCTGCAAGCTCGGTTTACTGGTCAATGTACCCAAGTCCTCACTGATCCCCACGCAGAGACTGGATTTCATAGGAGCAGTCCTGGACTCGGTGATGGCACGGGCAAGTCTTCCAGATTCCTGGCCATTCAAAGGGTCATAAGCTCCATCTAACAATTTCCCACGGCCAGATGCTGTATTCAACTCCTGGGGCACATGGCGGCTTGCACACACATAGTCAGACATGCCCGTCTAAGACTCAGACCGTTACAGTTGTGGCTAGCCCAATCGTATCGCCCCAATAGAGACCTCTTGGACCTAGTAGTGACAATCCCAGCTTGGGTGTCGAACTCCCTCCACTGGTGGCTCAATCAGCAGCAAGTTTGCGAAGGGGTCCCTTTCACCACACCACAACCCACCCTGACGTTAGTGACAGATGCGTTGGACCTGGGCTGGGGGGCGCACCTAGGGGACCTGCAGACCCAGGGCTTATGGTCCAGGGAAGAAAAGTTGCTCCACATCAATTTGAAGGAGTTGAGGGCAGTTCGCCTCGCCTGCCATACCTTTCACGCTACCATAGAAGGCCACAGCGTGTCAGTTCTGACGGACAACACTACCGCCATGTTCTACATAAACAAGCAGGGCGGGTCCCGATCCTCTCCCCTCTGTCACGAGGCGCTCCTCCTATGGGACTTCTGTATAGCCCATTCAGTCCAACTACTGGCAGCATATCTCCCAGGGGTCCAAAACGGGTTAGCAGACCACCTCAGCAGGTCGTACCACATACACGAATGGACGCTGAGAAAGGACATCCTGCATTCAATCTTCCAGAGGTGGGGGTTTCCCCAGGTGGATCTCTTCGCCACCAAGGAAAACAGCCAATGCCCTCAGTTTTGTTCATTCCAGAACCTCAGCCCGGGCTCACTGGCAGATGCCTTCACTATTCAGTGGGGCGGGAGCCTGAGTTATGCCTTCCCACCATTCCCGCTCATCCACAGGGTCCTGCTCAAGACCCGCAGAGACAAGGCAACAGTCATCCTCATCGCACCGGCGTGGCCACGCCAGCATTGGTTCACGACCCTGCTGGAACTGTCCTTGACTGCCCCAATTACCCTACCCCTCCATCGCGACCTCGTCACGCAGGACCGGGGTCGCCTACTCCACCCGAACCTACCATCGCTACATCTCACGGCATAGTATCTCTCTGGCTAAACGATACGGAGCATAGGTGCTCCCAGCAGATCCAGCAAATTCTTCTTGGTAGTAGGAAGCCCTCCACAAGAGCGACCTACCTTGCCAAATAGAAGAGATTCTCTCTCTCTCTGGTGCGAGCATAATCTCATACAGCCTCTCCGGGCCTCCATCCCATCAATACTGGACTACTTGCTGCACTTCAAGCATCAAGGGCTCGCCCCCGCCTCAATTAAAGTGCATCTGGCTGCCATATCGGCGTTCCACCCGGGAGAGTTGGGGTTTTTGGTATTCTCCAACCCCACAGTAATTCGATTTCTCAAGGGGCTGGAGAGGGTGTTTCCCTACTCGCACCCGCCGGTCCCTGCATGGAACCTTAATCTGGTCCTAACTAAACTCATGGGACCGCCCTTTGAACCCCTAGCCTCTTGCTCCCTCATGCACCTCTCATGGAAGGTAGTGTTTCTAGTGGCCATCATATCGGCTAGGAGGGTATCGGAATTGAGAGCCCTCACTTCGGAACCCCCTACAGTTTTTTTATAAGGATAAGGTGCAACTGAGGCCACACCCCAAATTCCTTCCTAAGGCGGTCACACAATTTCATATGGGGCAGGACGTTTGTTTACCGGTGTTCTTCCCCAAGCCCCATACGGACCCAAGCCACCGCAGGCTGCATACCCTCGATGTCCGTAGAGCCTTGGCATTCTATCTGGAATGGACCAGGCCATTCCGCAAGTCAACACAACTGTTCATTGCCATTGCGGAGAGAATGAAAGGCCAGCCTATCTCGGCTCAACGCTTGTCAGCATGGATTGTGCTTTGCATCCACGCATGCTATGAGCTCGCCAACATACCAGCCCCGGCGATCAGGGCTCACTCGACTAGGGCCCAAGCATCCTCGGCGGCTTTCTTGGCGCAGGTTCCACTCCAGGAAATCTGTAAAGCGGGCACCTGGTCAAAGAGGATGCGGTGGTTGGCAGGGCTGTGCTTCAATCAATTGTTCCTTGACTCCTATCCTCCTCCAATGGTAAGCTTGTGAGTCACCTAATGTGTAATGGACGTGAACAATCACTCGAAGGAAAAAACGGTTACCTACCTTCTGTAACTGTTGTTCTTCGAGATGTGTTGTTCACGTCCATTACACTTCCCACCCTCCTTCCCCTCTGTCAGAGTCACCGGCAAGAAGGAACCGAGGGAGGGTCGGGCCCCCAGGGTTATATATACGCTAGAGCAGGGCGCCACTCTGGCGGGAGGGAGCCGCCCCTGCCGGCTCGACGGGAGCCGCTGAGGGAAAAAGTTTCCGACGTCTGTGCACGCGATGCACACACACCTAATGTATAATGGACGTGAACAGCACATCTCGAAGAACAATAGTTACAGAAGGTAGGTAACTGTTTTTTCCTTGGTACAATGGCACCTACTTCCATGATGAAGTTCATCTGTGCAGGGTCTGGTTATAGACTGTGGAACTACCTGCCACATGAACCAGGGACCATCTCAAATCCAGACACCTTTCTTTGACCTACCAGAACCTCTCAAACAACAAGACACCCCACTTCTCCTTCCAGGGAGAAGATGAGAGAACAAACCACGTGACAGATGTGCAGTCACATTGCTTAATGCACGACTGGAAGGCATTCAGATACTGGGCTGATAAGAGCAGAATAAGAACCTAGCGAGAACAGAATAGCCTTGTTTTTGAAAGCCTGTTGCAGGATCAGGGCCAAGTCCCTATGAAAAACAACTGTGTTGTACGAAGGCCGGGGTTACAAAATGTAACACCATTTTCCCCCTATTTGGGGGAGGGGGGCTAGTTTGACAAAACTTTTTAAAGGCCCTGCTTTCTTCCCCGAGGGTGGGCTCGATGGCGGGAGACAGTGGCTGGTGAGCCAAGCCTGTTTCTATAAATAATCTGGAGAGAGTAGGAGACAAAGTGAAAGTCGGTCAGACAGACTGAGCCGCGTCTCCTGCGCGTGGCTGGGAGACGCAGATGTGAATTCAGTCCCCCTCTGTGGGGCTCCATGGGAGATTGGGTGTGGGGGCGACAGGGTGAAGGGGTGTGTGGGCAGGGGTAGTTAGCCAGCAAATAGCTGGTCCCTGGAACCCTTTCAGGGCTGCCCTGCCCTATCCTGTGGGGTCAGGGGAATCCTCATAATCTTGGTCTCCTTCCCTCCGGCAGTGAATCAGTCATGTCTGTAGGATGTTGTCCTGCTTTGCTGGTGCATTTCAGGGCCTCGCCTGGCCTATTTCTCAGCCCTTTCTTTAGGGTAGGGACAGGACTGGAGCACGTTGGTGCCAGGTTTCCACAGAAGTGTTGCAATTTAGTGATTCAAGTGGGGGGCTGGGAGCAAGGGCGCCTGGGGTTCTCTCCCCAGCTCTGGGAAGGGAGTGGGTTGTCGGTGAGAGTGGGGCGGCAGGGAGATCTGGAGATCTAGATCTAGGCTTTTAGCTTGTCCCCTCCCTGGCGTCTGAGCACCAGTGATCCCGGGGGAGGAAATTAACTTTATACATCTCTGGTGTGGGGGAGACTTGCCTGTGACAGTGGGGGCAGGGGGGTGAGCTCTGGGTTCAAAGCCACTTCCTGCTGCTGCTCCCTGCTTGGCCTCCTTGCTGCAGCCATTCAAATCCCGTGGGCATCTCTTGCACTATTAAGAGCTGCGGGACTTGTCCCTGTCGGGAGCAGCAGGAAACAGTGAAGATACAAGGGGCTCTCGGTACCAAATATCCCTCCAGATGCTGCAGATTGCTCCAATCCCCCTCCCCCCTCCCATGGTTCTGGGATCTAGCCGCAAGGACAGGGAGCCCGGTTGGCGAAGGAAGGATCACCTGGTTGGATGCCAGAGAACGGGGCACTGGTTGTTCCCAGGATGCTGCTGTGGAGGCTGTGGCTGGTTGTTTTAACCCCTTTGTGGGCAAAGCCCAACTGGGGTTTGTGACTTTGTGTGTGTGTGTGTGTGTGTGTGTGTGTGTGTGGCACCCCCTTATGGGTTGTTGGTGTCATTGGTGGGTGCTGCCTGCATGGTTGAGAAAAGGCTACACACAGGCCTCTGCCCTTTGAGCTAAAGGGGAATCTCCTCCCCCTTCACCCCTTTTCCTGGCAGCACAAGTAGATCCCATATCCTCCCATTAGGGCAATGTGATCCACGCCTCTTAACGTCATTTGACTGGAGGGTTTTATGAGTGTCTCCTTGTGGGGTGCAGGTTGTGTGTTGCGGGCGTGGAACAGGCACCCCCGAGTGGTATGTTCAGCGGGGGGGTAGAGGCACAAGTAGGCCCCCTTTCGTAGGCACTGGAGGCTGCATTACCCCTCCCTAAAGGGGCTGTTCGGTGTGTCCAGGGGCAGGCCTGGGGGTGGGGGTGTTGCGGGAGTGCCCCCACATGGACCTCTCTCTAGCCATTCCCCAGCTGAGCCGCCCTTTGTGGCCAATCAGGCACTGCCATCCTTCTGATATGCTTAAAATCCCCACCCCCTTTGTACCTGCATGCCTCTTTGCTGAGCGGGAGGTGGCAGGGGGGGCTGAAAGGGGAGCTCTGTCCACCAGACTGGGTGCCCACCCCTCCTGGCTCCTCACGCTGCTCCCTTTCTGTTTCCCTTACAATGCAGGAGTTCCTAGCCAAAGCCAAAGAAGACTTCCTCAAGAGATGGGAGAACTCCTCCCAGGTACTGTGCCCCCAACCCAGATCACCTCTCACCCCCCCAATCAAGGCATCTGCAGCCCCAGGCTGATTACTCTGCAGTCACCCCCCCCCCGGATCTCTTTCCCCATCACTGAGCCACCTTGCCACACAGCCTCCGCTGAGGGTCTGGGGTTATTTTTGCTCCTGAGGGGAAGGGCTGAATTGCTCTTTTCCCCTCCCCCAAATCTTCCCTCTGGTAACTGGAGGGCCAAGAACTCTGTAGGTTCAACTCCTCTGCTGGGGAAGGGGGACACTAACCATGTGGGACTCCTGATCCAGCCTCTCTCCCCCTCCCCCATCCTCCTCCCAAGGCCCCAGCATGGTCGTCCAGCCCAGCCCCAGATTGGCTCTCGGGGGGTTGTGTTAACAGGACCCTGTTCAAAGGGCCTCCATTTGCTGCCTGCGCTTGAGCGCAGTGCCTCAGTTTGTAGGTGCCGGAAAAGCTTTTGGGGGTCAGCCCTGGGTCTGTCCCCACTGGAAATGCTGCCTGGGGTGGTTCTGCAGCACTGTCACTTTGCTAGTCCTCCCGCACACCCTCTGTCATTAACTCCATGGCACAGATGGGGAAACTGAGGCCCAGAGGGTCAAGGGTATAGGAAGTTGGTGGCAGAACTAGGAAGCGATCTTTTGACTCCTAATCTCCTGCCCTCTGACCAATACACTTCACTCCCTCTCCTCCCAGATCGAGGGCTCGAACCCAGGAGTCCTGACTCCCATCCCCTCCCCTGCCTCTAACGTTCACCAGCCCCCTCTGAATGGAGTTGGGTTGGTTGCCTGTCTGGAACTGGATTTTGGTTCTGCCCAAGGAGCAGAGAATCCCTTGTCTGTGTCTCATTAAAAACATAGCGGTTTCCTTTGGTGCCCTCTGGTGGTGAAATGTGGCATCTACTTCATATCAATGTTCTCAAGAACACCCCCAGTGCGGTGCTAGGGGGTGCTGTGCTGCAGGGAGTGGGAGGCTCAGTAGGGGGTGCTCTCCCATCACAGTCAGTGCTGACCCTGGAGAGGCTGCATTTCTGGTGAGCTATAAAATCCGAAGCTCTGACCCCTCATGGTCATTAAAGACCCGTCCAGTCTTGCAGTGCAAATCCCACTGTCACAGGCAGGTTCCTTCCTGATGCCCGCAGGACCAGTCTGGCCCCCCCATCAGGTTTGTTTTTCCCCTTCCAGAACATGGCCAGTTTGGATCAGTTTGATCAAATCAAGACCTTGGGCACGGGCTCATTTGGGAGGGCGATGCTGGTGAAACACAGAGACCGGGAATCACTATGCCATGAAGATTCTGGATAAACAGAAGGTGAGATGCTGGGGGCTGCCATGGAGATCTGGCCTGGGGCCGTGGAATCCCCACTGCGGGGGAGGGATTTGGAGCTGAACCCTGTGTGGGGATGCAGGAGAAGGGGAGTGTGTGGGAGGTGCAGGAGGTGCTCTGCCAGCAGAGGAAGATCTGATGTTGCTATTTCCTCTTCTCTCCCAGGTAGTAAAGCTGAAACAAATTGAGCACACCCTTAACGAGAAACACATCCTCCAGGTAGTCAACTTTGAATTCCTCGTCAAGCTAGAGTATTCTTTCAAGATAGGTGTCCTTTGCTTGCCAGCCCGGCCCTGAGTTGTGTCTCTCCTCCCTCCCCCCCTCTCCCCCCAACTCCCACAATCCCCTCGATTCTCTTCTGATTTAAAACCAAAGCTGTGCTGAAGGGGTCAAAGGGCACAGTATGCATCTCTTGACATCTGGGATCAGGTTTGGAGCTAAGAAAAATCAGTTTGGATCATTCTCCTTTTTCAGTCTCTTCTGTTCTGCTTTTGACTCTAGGTTTTGAACAGTGATACTTCTCTCTCCTCCCTCCCCCCCAACCTGTTCAGTTTTGCTTTTGCTCCTAGTCGGTTTCAGTTTCTGGCTCCCTTGCGCTGGCCCTAGGGCATGAGCTCTGGCTTGCGGGGGAATCTCAGAGGAAGTCCTAACTTCACACACAATTGGCTTTGTGGAGACTTTGAAACCATCACGTGGGATCGTTTCCTCCTGATGGAGTTTCTGTGACAGCTAAAATTCAGGCCCCAGCAATGTGGCTTGGACCCTCTTCTCTGAACCTAGATCTTGGGGCCTGTGAGCTACACCCTGTGTGCAGGGGGGAGAGCAAAGATAGTTGTGCCTTTGAGCTCCACAGCACCCTCTGTGGCCGGCCTGATTAAAGAGGGGCTGGCTCTGAAGGGAGACCTGTCTCCTGTCTGTCAGCCTGAGGTTAGTGGGTTGTAGCGACGAAGAGTCGTCAGCTCAGAGGAGGCTGCAGGATAAATTGCAGCCCCTGCGGCAGCCTGGAGGCCAGGGTGATGGGCGTGTTAGGTCTGGTCTATACTACCCGCCTGAATCGGCGGGTAGAAATTGACCTCTCGGGGATCGATTTATCGCGTCCTGTCAGGACGCGACAATCGATCCCCGAATCGGCGCTCTAACTCCACCAGCGGAGGTGGTAGTAAGCGCCGCCGACAAAAAGCGGCAGAAGTCGATTTTGCTGCCGTCCTCACAACGGGGTAAGTCGGCTGCAATATGTCGAATTCAGCTACGCTATTCACGTAGCTGAATTTGCGTATCTTAAATCGACTCCCCGCTGTAGTGTAGATGTACCCTTAGTGACAGGCAGTGCTGGCAGAGTCGTTTTCTTGGGGCCCCTCATAGTTCTAGGGTTAAATAGCTTTGATCTCTGGCCCCTTGTCTGCAGAAGCTGCTACAAAGGAAATGTCACCCCTGCTCCGTGCCATGTAGCTCTCTGGTGACACAGTAGCAGTGGGGCCAGCGGCCTCTGTTACACAGGCTGTCTCGCAGAGCCAGTCAATTCTCCTACGACAGCGTAAAATAAATACCTGAATCCGCGGGTGTAAATGTGGGAGAATTTTGTTGAAATCAATGCGACTGCTCTGGATTTACCCCACTGAGCTAGGAGTCTGGCCTGGTACGTGCTGACTGGGCCCCATCAAGGTACCACTAGGGTGTTGGGGCCTGTTTAGTTGGTAGAGGGTCAGAAAGGTCCATGTCACACAGACCAGAACTGCCTGAGCAGGGAGACCAGGGACGGGCCACGCTGCCAAGTCTGAGCTCCCTTCATCCTCTGAGAGACAGCAGGGTTCAGTCATTGTTCCCCATAGGCTCTAGGGCAGTGGTCTCCAAACTTTTTTGATCGCGCACCCCCTATGGCGCCGAAGCCACACAAAAAAAGAAGCATTCCTCCTGACGCGCACCCCCAAGGATCCTCTTGTGCACCCCCTGGGGTGACCACTGCTCTAGGGCACCCACCTTTACCCTGCTCCTGGGGCTCAAGGCGTAACCCTCTTAAATTAGGCACCTAGCCTCACCGTTCGTGGGCTCAGGGCGTCACCTCACACTCTGCGGGTTTGCAGGGTCTTTTCCCAGGGAAAGAACCTCACACAGAAATATCCTTAACCTCTGTTTATTAACAGTTACTGTCACGGACTCACAGGTCGTGCCCACTCTTGGCCCCGTGCAGTCCCTGGGGAACCCCCTTCAGTGTGACAGCCCTTCTCGGGGGTCCAGTCTCTCTCGGGGGTTAAGCCCTTCCACCTCCTGGAACCACACCTCTCTGAGCCTTAGCACACCTGTCTCTCGCCGTGGGCCCCCTCAGGGAGTCCACTCGCTCTGAACCCCCAGGGCCTCCACTCCCAGAGGGAATAATGCAACCCTGTTCTCTAGACCGGAGTGACTCTCGGCCAGCGTAAAACAGGAGGGTTTATTGAGCGTCTGAACATGGCATAGGAAACTCTCTGGGCCCTCAGGCCTGCCCTCCCTCAGCACAGCACATCCAAGTCTCCCCTGCATCCAGGTGGGCTCTGCCTGCTCTCCCTCTCCAGCCCAGAGCCCCCCTGCTTCCCAGCTGGGCATCTAATATCACCTCCCCCAAGTTCCGCCTCTGTCCTTTGTCTTCTGTCCTGGTAAACATGGTCGCCTGGGTCTCCTCTCCTTTCAGCTGTACTGTGGCTGGAACCGCCTGGTCAGGTCACTGGGGTCCTCTCTTCACGGCCCATTGTCTTCCCACCGGCCAGAACCAGAACTCCCGAGCTGGGACTCCTGGTCACCAGTCGCTGGGGTATCCATTCTCCAGGCCATAGGCTGGGGTCCCAAGTTCTGTCCCTGGTCCTCTGTAACAACAAACTCCCTCTCCTATCACCTCGTTAAACCAGTAATACCCAGGGAAACTGAGTCCCACCCCCTCTACATGCAAACCATTGAAAAACCCAAGAAAACCCCCCACTTCGTCACAGTTACCAGAACAGAATACACACGCTACTCGTACAAAGCCCATCACTCCCAATAAGGCAGATGAATTTTCCCTGCTGGCCAGTCAGGATCAGGTCGTCCTGGTACTCCAGCTTCTGCATGGTGTCATTGGCAGGGTGTTGAGGTCTGGCAGCTCTGGTCTTGGGCTGTGTCCTGGAGTTGGTTCCCAAGAACTTCCTTTGATATCCCAATTTATATAGTGAAACTTGAGTCCTGCTTAGCTCTACCTTAACCAATCAAGTATTACAAAATAATTCTCTGACCAATCCTAACGTAGTGTGAAACAATTCTTTACCCAGTTGTACGCCACCACCTTAGCTGATGTACACCTGGCAAAACTAGTTATGTAACAGAAACAATCAAAGAACCAGACAGATAAACAATAGAGAAGTGGGGACTAACAAGGGAAAAAAATCAAGAAGTAGCGATTTCACACCCACACTGCTGCTAAGTGATTCCTTTGAGCATCCTAAGATCTGTTTCTTTGTCTGGTGATGCTGGGCACTATTAGGACAGGAGCCTTCTTACCAGCCCGGTATTCCATTGTTCTGATATAATTTAGCTGGAATGTGAGGATGTGACTTTCTGCTTCTTGGCTCCTGCTCTCCTAATCCGGCTGCAGAAAAAGGTCTCCGACCGTACAGCATAGGGTGCTCAGCCCATGCCCCACCTGGACCCTCGCTCCAGGGCTAGCTGGAAATTCACCCTGGGCCTGAGGGCAGGGGCAGTGGTCTCCACTGGTGCGTGCGCGGGTGCTGAGTCAGGTAGGGTCTCACTAGTGGAATGGCTTTGTTGGGCTCAGCGGAGTTACTTCGGAGGCTGCTCTTTGACTTTGAAGCCTTGAGGGAGGATGAAGCCAGCCTGGTCAATTTCACACTCTGCTTTTGAGAAGTTTCACTTCCTGCTTCTGCTCCTCTGGGGTGTCTGACCTGGCGGCAGGTTGGGTTTCCTCTTTGATCATAGACGTCGCAGCTGGGAAATCCCTCTTGGGCCTGCCCGTCCCTGTCCCTAGACCAGAGGTGTGGGGAGGGGTTGGATTTCCTAGGGCTCTAGCACTAAATACTCCAAGCAAATAAAACTCGCGACCTCTCATTAATGAGTCTATTCCCCAGCCGCATCTGTGCAGCAACTCCCACTGCAGGTGTGTGCCTGGGATCTTCGGCACCACAGCACAGCCCCTCTGGCCCTTGAGCTAAAAGAGTAACAGCAGCAGCTGGCGGCAATAGTAGGCTGTTATCTCGCAGGCAGCGGGTGCAGTGCATTGTGTGCTATGTGGAAGCCAGGCCAGTGCATCAGGCTCCCTGGAGATGTGTGGAGTTAGCGTCCTGAAAGGGATGGGGCTAATAAAGGAGCAGGGGTGTGGTGAGCAGCTTCATCCCGGTGTTGCAGGCACTGACGAGGGGTTGGAGTGGCTCTGTCCTTTGCACTCCATTGCTGCTGCATTTCCTTGTAGGATAACTCCAATCTGTACATGGTGATGGAATATATCCCAGGCAGGGAGATGTTCTCCCACCTACGGCGGATTGGGAGGTTCAGGTGAGCGTTGCCACGGGAGCCAATGTTGGGGACAGTGTCGCTAATGGTTAGAGCTGGGTGGCGGTTAGACTCCTGGGTTGTATCCCTAGCTCAGGGAGGACAGTGGGATCTAGCACTTAGAGGAGAGGGACTGGGAGTCGGGACTCCTGGGTCCTATTCCTGCCTCTGCCATTCACTCCTTGTGGGAAGGGGGTAGACTCACTCTGTGCCTCAGTTTCCACAGCTGTGAATTTGGGATTTAGTTCAGTAGAGAACTAGACCTTTTATCCACTAGCAGCATCTGCAGCGACGCTGGCTTTGATCCTCATGCTGCAGGGTATGACCTGATCCCCCAACTGGGGCTGGTCAGGAAAGGATTCCCCATGGGGAGGGCTGCTGAGGTCTTCTGCCAGCACTAGCCACAGTCAGGGGCCAGGGATGCCAGGGCTAGATGGAGTCAGGCTGGATGGAACTGGGGGTCCATGGGTGTGTGTGTTGAGGCTAGGGGGGAGATGCTGGTCTGGGAGGGGCTTGCCCCGGGTTGCCAGGCTGGATGGAGTTAGGGGTCTAGCAATGGGGGTGGGATGTGTGTGCAAGGGCTAGTGGTCTGGCTAGGGCAGATGGGGCCACCAGGCCTAGAAGGGTTGGGGCATCTTGCCTGGGGTTGCCAGGGTAGATGAAGTCAGGGATCTATAAGGAAGGTGAAGGGCGGCAGGGGGCTGAGGGTGCTGGGCTGGCTGAGGGGGCGGATCTGGCCCGGGATGCCCACGTTCTCCTCCCACCTCATTGCAGTTAATCTCATGCCCGGTTCTACATTGCTCAGATAATCCTGACTTTTGAGTATCTGCACTCGCTGGATCTCATCTACCGAAACCTGAAGCCAGAGAATCTCCTGATAGACCAGCAGGGCTACATCAAGGTGATGCTGCCACCCCTCCCCCACTCCTTCCCTTCCCCATCCCAGTGCTGGCTCCTGGCTCCATGCAGTGATCTCCTCTCTGCCCAAGTCTCTCTGCTGCCATCCCCTTCCCAAAACCAAGGCACCCCCAGAAACGTAACGTTGCCAGAATACATCAATCATCTGCTCCGCCCCCTTCTCCTCCTGCTGTCACAGCCTCCGGGCTGATCCAGCTTCTTACCTCTCTGTGGTTTGGCTGCAGGTGACTGATTTTGGTTTTGCCAAGCAGGTGAAAGACCGGATCTGGACTCTGTGTGGGGCCCCGGAATACCTGACTCCCGAGATCATCCTCAGCAAGGTGAGCTGGGGAGGGACTGGTGAGCCTAGGATGACCAGATAGCAAATGTCAAAAATCTGGATGGGGGTGGGGAGTAATAGGTGCCTATGTAAGAAAAAGAGCCAAAAATCAGAACTGTCCCTATAAAATCAGGACATCTGGTCACCCTAGCCTGTCCACTGCCTGATCTCTAGCTGATCCCTGGCCACTAGGTGGTTCCTCCCACCCCCCAAGTGTACGGTGCGTGACCCTGGCCTGCTTTCCCCAAGCAGGGTTATAACGAGGCAGTGGACTGGTGGGCCCTGGGCGTCTGGGCATCCTCCCTTTCATGTACCCCATTCCCCCTGCACCCCACACATAGACCCTCCCTCACCACGTACCCCTATTTCCCCAACACATGGACTCCATCCCCCACCCCACCACCATTGTGGTCCCTGTAACTCTCATGGGGACTCCTAGAACAGGTGTCTTTGGTTTTCTTATACACTGTTGTGAGTTGCAAAACCCTCCATAACCTTGCTACGTTGCAAGACTAAACATTCCTTAAACACATCAGTCATCTCCAGGCACTGGTAGAGCACTCATCGCCATAGTAACCAAGAGCCCATAATATTCCTCTGCCCACCCCAGCGTCTTCTTGCCAAGGATCTCCAAGCACTCGTGTTGGACACGGTCAGCTTTAAACCTAGTGGGGTTTAAAAAAACAAAGTTGTGTGGTCTAGTGGGTTCTGTTCCTGGTTCTCCTACCAGCCTGCTGAGTGACCTTAGGCAAGTCACGTCTCTCTGTGCCTCAGTTTCCCCTTATGTAAAATGAGGATAGTGATGCGGCAGCCCTGCTTTGAGATCTGTGAAGGAAAAATGCTCAATAAGAGCTGGGGGGCAGCTGCTAATTAACCATTTCAGCTCCTGTGTCAGTCCTCAGTAGCGCCCCCACTTCTTGTCCACTTGTTGTCCTGGAGTGTTTTTAAAGGGCTTGTTATTTATTATTAGGTGTATTATGATAGTGCCTACAAGCCCCAGTCATGGGTCAGGACCACATTGAGTTAGGTGATGTACATATTACGTGTATTATGGTAGTGCTTAGGTGCCCAGGGGTAGCCCAGGGCCCCCCTGTGCTATGGGACTGTACATTACTAGGTGTATTACGGTAGTGCCTAGGTACCCAGGTGTAGCCCATGATCCCCCTCTGCTAGGGACTGTACATTATTAGGTGTATCTATGAATCTAGCCATGAGGGCAGGGCAGGTAAAAGCCAAACCTCTGTTTCTCCTCCCCACCCTGGGTCCCGTTCCCTTCTCACTTCAGCTCGGACCTGAAGGACCTGCTCCAGAACCTGCTGCAGGTGGACCTCACCAAACACTTTGGCAACCTCAAGAACGGAGTCAATAACATCAAGAACCACGAGTTGTTTGCTACCACTGACTGCATCGCTGTCTACCAGAGGAAGGTAGGAGGGCGGCGGTGGGCAGAGGAGAGCCTGGGTAACTTCCACATGCATGCAGCCTCCGTCAGCAGGAATTGAACCTGGGATCATCAGTGCCCAGGCCTCTAGGAGCGCATTGGTTACTGGGACTCTGTAGCAGGGTGTTGTGGCTGGGTCCAACCACTAGAGGGAGATTTGCTCACCCAGCATTTGTTTAAAGCAGTTGTCTCCAAAGTAGGGGATGCGCACCCCAGGGGGCATGCAAGAGGATCGGATCCTTGGGAGTGCACGGCAGGAGGAGTGCATCAGGCGGGAGTCCAAGCGGCTTTTTTTTTTTTTTTGCTTCGGAACGGCAAAAAAAATTTTTTGCATGCTCAAAAAAATTTTATTGATAGGGGTGTGCGATCAAAAAAGTTTTGAGACCACTGGTTTAAAGTATGGAGCCCTCAGCCACCTGTTTGTAACATGGTGGCAAAAGCATGGTCCTTCCCCACCCCCTGAGGATAACAGCCTACTACTGCTGTTGCTAGCTTATGGCATTTATTCTTCCAGCTCAGATGGGAGAGGGCTGTGCTGAAGGTCCTGATTAAAACCCTACTGATGATGCAAGTGGGGGCTCTTACGGGGATCCAAGGGGCTCATGAGCCCCTGCCCTTCCCTCATTGCTAAGTGAGAGGAGGGGATTCTGGCTAGATAAAAGGGGGCTTGAGGAGATGCTGATCCTGTGTCCCTCATCTGGCTAAGGGTCCTGATCCTGTATCCCTTAAGAGTGCTGGGAGCCCTGATCCTGGGCTCCTAAGCGGGGTCATGGGCTTCCCTTCCATGATTGCAAAGTGTGAGGGTTTCTGGCTGGATTGGGGGGGAGGGCTGATCCTTCTCTGCCTTGTTACAAAGTTGGGGCCTAATCGTGCCCCCCAGCAGATCCAGGAGTGGGGGGGGGGATACAAATTGATCCCTCACCTCATCCCCAACCTCTCCCTCCCCTCCCTTTGCAGTTGGAAGCTCCCTTTATACCAAAGTGCAAAGGCCCCGGCGACACGAGTAACTTCGACTACGAGGAAGAGGCGATCCGGGTCTCGATCACTGAGAAGCGCGCCAAGGAGTTTGCGGAGTTCTAGGACCAGTGTCCCCTGGGAGGGCACAGGCAGGGCGGGGTTGGAGTTGATCAGCAGAAAGACCAGAGTTCCTTGCCTATGTGTCTTATTTTTGTGGGTGGAGGGGTAGGGATTTGCCTGGATCTGGTTTGGGGGTGTACTGGGGTGATCACCCCACTCTGGCCCTGAAAGGGTAAAAGCGGCCCTGGACAGGGCTGCAGCAGGGTAAAAGGGATTAAGAACAGCTGGGGAGGCTGAGTGGGTAGCTGACCACAGCTGTGGCTGACTTAATGAGGGCCCAGCTGGCCCTTATAAGAGGGCAGTGGGCCAGAAGGACAGAGACTCTCTCTAGTCTGTTGAGAGGGAGAGACCTGCTGCTGGGAGCTGAGCAGGTACTTAGGCTGGAGCAGGCCTAGGGGAAGGTCATAGGAGCTGGGGATCTCCGGCCTGGAAACCCCCCCCAGGCTGCAGGCCTAGTGTTAGGCCAAATAGGTACTGGGGTTGCAGGGGCAGCAGGTCCAAACCCTCCTTGCCAATGATGAGTGGCAATTATACTGCAGTCTGCCCCAGTGAATGGGGCCTAGATGATGACTTGCAGTAGCCATATACTGAGGTGAGGTGGGAATAGTGGGTTGGGGGTTCCCTGTGGAGGGGAGATCTAGCGAGACAGTGGGGTACTGCTAGGGGGAAGCCTCCAAGAGAAAGGGGCACTGGGGTCCAGGGGGGGCCCAGTGGCAAGCAGGACATCAGCCTGCAAAGGGTGCACTGACCGCTGGAAAAGCTAATTCCCGAGACGACCAGCAGGAGGCGCCGCAGGGGTGAGTCTCACCTCGCTACGGGGGGAGCAGGAAACCCCTTATTCTAAACCTAAATTCTAAATTCTAACTAAATGATAGTAGAGAAGGGCAGGAGACTAATTTATCCCATTTGCACCCCTGATCTCTTCTCCCCCCCCCCCCCCCCCCACACACACACTTGCACATGCTTCCCCCCCCCACCATCACAAGCCTGCAGCCCCCCCCCCCTCCCCCAAGCAGCTCTCCTCATCCCACCCCCCCCCCCTCACCTGGGGTTTAAACAGATTCCCCCCCACACACACACACACTGCTCCCACTGGTTACTTTCCACCCGCTCACACTGATCTGGTTACCCCCACACTGCTTCTCAATCCACACATGCTGCACCCCCACCATCCTGGCCGGCTTTATTGGTGGCTTTTTAGTTTTTGAGGGGGGTGCGGGGGGCGTATTTTGCCATCAAATCCCGCCCCCCCCCCCCCCCCCCAGATCTTCATGGCTATTTGCAAAGGCTTCTGTGAGCAGGGTGTGGAGCAAAGATGCCTCAACACCCACTGACATGGCAGATCAACATCCTGGCTTCCGGAATAGCTTTGAATCTCCCCACCCCCCAAGGGGGAGACAAAATCCCGGCCCCCCACTTCCACTCTGAAAAGAGGAAGAAGGAGGGAAATCTCATTTTATAAACGTGGGGGTTGGGCTTTTTTATTATTTATTATTAAAAAATAAAGTACATTAAACCTTATTTTCCGTTTGGGGATGTGTGAGGGGGAGGGGGAAGGTTTTAAAAATCCAGGCGTGGGGCTGGGCCGGGCTAACTTACCCTACATCAGCCCCCACCATCCATGGTGACACCTCTCTTCTCCTCCTCCCCCACCAGGAATTCTTACTCTCCAAGCTTTGAATGTGTCCAGGTTTTAGCAAGGAAAAAAGAGAGATCTGTTTTTTTCAGGTAGAAACTGACAGTATTTCTCTCCTCCCCCCCCCCCCCCCCCCTGTGAGGCCGGCGGGGGAAGATCTGGGGGTCGGTTATGGGCTGGAATGGAGGTGCTGGGAGAGGGAATCTCGCTGGTGGGTTTTGGATTTTTAGCTCCCTTTGGAAATAAAATGCTGCCTTTTGAATCTAGGCTGTGAATGTGAGCTGCCCCCAACCCCCACCCCCACCCCTTCTTTGGCCTGTCCTCTTGTGTGTCGGGGTGGGGGTTGCAGGTAGGATCTGGTTCTGGGGCACTTGGTTATTTTCCCCCAGGTCAGTGGGGGCTTATACACTCTTCTCCCTCCCTCCCCCCATAACCTTAAAGGATTTTCTGGTGGGGGGAAGGGTTCCCCTTACCCACAATCCTCCTGGGGCTCCATTCTGCACCTCTGATTTTATGCTGTCGATTTACATTTTAAGATGACAAGGCGGGAGGAGAAACCAGAAAATGGGGAGGAGGCAAGGAACACAGGATACCAACTAGACCCTGATCTCTCTTCCCCCCCTCCCCCACACCTGACTCTGAACTGCCCCCCCCCCCCCCCCCCCCGGGGAGTGACCCCATTCGATCTGTGGTCAGGTTGGAGGGGTGTTAAGCCATGATTAGCCCATCCAATGAGAGATCAGCTGGGAGGGGGGTGCTGATACCTAGCCATGATCCTGCTTTATTTATATTAATCTATTTAATCTATTCATTACTGACCTCGGAACCAAATGTAGGAGTGGGCTGATAAAGTTTGTGGATGACAAAGTTGGGAGGTATTGCCAATTCGGAGAAGGATCGGGATATCCTGCAGGGAGATTTGGATGACCTTGTAAACTGGAGTAATAGTAATAGGATGAAATTTAATAGTGAGAAGTGTAAGGTTATGTATTTAGGGATGACTAACAAGAATTTTAGTTATAAGCTGGGGACGCATCAGTTGGAAGTAACGGAAGAGAAGGACCTCAGAGTCCTGGTTGATCGCAGGATGACTATGAGTCGGCAATGTGACGTGGCCGTGAAAAAAGCTAATGCGGTCTTGGGATGCATTAGGCGAGGTATTTCTAGTAGGGATAAGGAGGTGCTGGTTCCATTATACAAGGCACTGGTGAGACCTCATTTGGAGTACTGTGTGCAGTTCTGGTCTCCCATGTTTAAAAAGGATGAAATCAAAGTGGAACAGGTATAAAGAAGGGCCACTAGGATGATCCGAGGAATGGAAAATCTGTCGTATGAAAGGAGACTTGAGGAGCTCTGTTTGTTTACCTTAACCAAAAGAAGGCTGAGGGGGGATATGATTGCTCTCTTTAAATATATCAGAGGGATAAATACCAGGGAGGGAGAGGAATTATTTCAGCTCAGTACTAATGTGGACACGAGAACAAATGGATATAAACTGGCCGTGGGGAAGTTTAGGCTTGAAATTAGACTAAGGTTTCTAACCATCAGAGGGGTGAAGTTTTGGAACAGCCTTCCGAGGGAAACAGTGGGGGCGAAAGACCTCTCTGGCTTTAAGATTAAGCTTGATAAGTTTATGGAGGGGATGGTTTGATGGGATAAAGTGATTTTAGTCAATAGGTCAATAACATCCCATCGCTGGTAATTAGTAACAATGGTCAATGATGGGATATTAAAAGTTACTACAGAGAACTTTTTCCATAGGGTCTGGCTAGAGAATCTTGCCCGCATGCTCGGGGTTCAGCTGATCGCCATATTTGGGGTCGGGAAGGAATTTTCCTCCAGGGTAGATTGGCAGAGGCCCTGGAGGTTTTTCACCTTCCTCCGCAGCATGGGGCAGGGGTCGCTTGCTGGAGGATTCTCAGCGATTTGAAGTCTTTAAATCATGATTTGGGGACTTCAACAGCTGAGTCAAGGGAGAGAATTATTCCAGGAGTGGGTGGGTCAGCTTTTGTGGCCTGCATCATGCGGGAGGTCAGACTAGATGATCATAATGGTCCCTTCTGACCTTAGAGTCTATGAGTCTATTTGAGAGGGGAGGGGGCTCTTGTTCTATTCATTTACTTTTCCTCCTGTTTGATTCTTTACTTATCCTCCCCGCCCTCCCCCCACCCCCAATGCAGTGCATCAGTGTGGTGGTCCTGTTCTAACCCCCCAGCCTGTCTCACACTGTGTGTATTCACCAGCTGGTTGAATTTCTTGTTTCTCTCCGGGGTGGAGGTGTGTGAGCTTCTTTTGGTTTCATAGATAAATTATATATATATTATAAATACATGAGCACTGTCAGGGGCGGGGGAGCCCTGTGGCTAGTCCTCCCCCTAAAATCCCCCTTTCCCACAAAGAAGCTTGAGAGTCCCATCTAGAGGGTGGGGATCATCTGCCCCGTCCTGGGAAACACGTCTGTGTCCTCCGACAAACCTTGTTTCACTGGAAAAAACAAAACAACCCCCCCCCAGCCCCCATTTCCTCTCTAACAGTGTGCTTTGTTGTAAACATATTTGAAACAATTACCAATAAAGTTTTGTTTAAAAAAATAAAATCAGACTGGCGTGTGGGCTGTTCGGCTCTAGGGGACAGTTGTTGCTGTGATGAGCCAGGAGCTGTTCCTCTCCCCGGAGGCCCAAGGAGTTCAGGGATGTGGCGGGGGTGGGGGGCTGGCGGCTGCCATTAGTGGTACCTGAACTTGCCTTGAGTTGGCAGCCCAAAGGAACAAGTGTCCGCGCTTAAATGGGGAGGTGGCATCTGGTGGATGGATAAACGGGCATCGCAGGCAGCTGGGGAGAAGTTATTTTATCGCTGTGTCTGGCGGGGGGGGGGGGGGGCGGGCGGCGACAGCTGTTGGAATGCCATGGCCAGGTCAGTGGTGCCCACAATTCGAGAAGGAAGGTGAAAAAATTGGAGAAGGGCAGAGAGTTGCCATAAGAATGATTAAATGGGGGGAAACCTGCCTTATCCTGAGACACAAGGAGCCGTGCCGTGCCGTGATCCCTGTCTCGAAGTACCTAGGGGAATAACTCTGTGATAATGGGCCAGTCCCGCTAGCAGACAAAGGTCTAAGGAGAGCCAGTGGCTGGAAGCTGAAACTAGAAACATTCAGACTAGGGAAAAGGGCAGATTTTTAACCGGGGTGTAATTAGCCATTGGAACCATTCACCAAGCATCGTGATGGATTTTTCATCACTGGCGCTGTTTAAATTGAGATGGGAGGTTTTTCTAAACTATCTGTTCCAATTCCAACAGAAGTTGATTCAGGGAAGTCCTGTGGCCTGTGTTACGCAGGTCAGACGAGGTGCTCGCAGTGGTCCTGTCTGAATCGATAATCTAGCCATTTCTGAGGCCAGTGCAGGAGAGTTGAACAGGCAGGCCGACCCCGGTGTGCAGGAATGCAGTGCGCTAGCAGCGGGGGGATTGCCAGAAGCAGAATACTTCCAACTAAATGTGGATATGTGCACACCTTCCTTATTGCAGGGAAACTCCTTCCGTGTGTGAATCTGCTTCCAAAGAGGATCAGGTAATGAGACACCAGCTAATTCCGGGGGGGGAGGGCGGGGAGAGAGAAGAGAGGAAACCCCTGTGAATGAAAGGCAGTTTATCAGGAATAAAATGTAAATGAGCCCTTCTGTACAGCCCCTTGCACAAGGGGGTTCCAAGTGCAATCGGGCTGGAAACAGATTGTGTTTTGTGAAAGAATTGGAGGGTTTCAAATTTGTTCCCATTCTACATTGGAGTGAGTCAAAGCAGGACCTTGAACCTGGGTCTTCTACAGCAGAAGTGAGTACACAAATCACTGGGATACTGGGGGGGGGGGGCTCATTTTGACCTGAGAAACCTTTAATTGAAACCAATCTGTCCTTGAAAAGTTTTGTTGTCTATAAATCCGCATTTTTCTGGCATAAAACTCCTGCCCAGCTCTGCCTCGAGCCGCCACTGCCTGTACAAAGGAGCACGGCTGCAATTTTTTAATGTAACCTTCATATTGTTACTCGTAGCAACCTTTGTGCTTTGGGCACTAGGCTGACACTATTTGTGTGTGGGGATTTTTTTTTTTCCTTAAAGTACCAGTCACCAAATCATGCAAGTTTGATTAAAAGGCAATTAGGGCTTGTCTGCATGGGGAAATTTGACTGGAGTCGCTATGTGCTACTGTAGCTCTTTCAGTTAATTTCCTCAAGTGGAAAAACCCTCCCTGTCTCACCCTCTTCACTGCAGAGGAAAGCTTGAACCAGGTGACCTTTTAAAAGTCCCCATAGCAGGAAGTGAATAAAAACACCCTGCCAGGTAGTTATAAAATCTCATGATTTAGACACCAATCTCAAGACTTGGTTTGAGGCCCATCATTATTTTTTACCAGTTGGGGTTGGCATCACTGCAACTACGGGAGCAAGGCAAATAGCCTTCCTAGTTTGCTCAGTTTACGCTTTGCAGCATTTTCTCTGGTCTCTGTTGCTGTCCGTCTATGGGCAGATCCCCGTTTGTCTGGTGTGGGTCTTGAATGAGTGGGGGGTGCCTAAAAAGGGAAACATGGCTGTAAAAATTGCCAGAGGATTTTGGGTTGGGGGCGGGCATTGGGCCTAAACTACTTCTAGTTCCGTTTTTAAAAATCAGAGATTGCACTTTGACGGTCTTTAATGTGTGTCAGGTATTATCCCCCTCTTACAGCGTGGAGCATACACAGAACCCAGGCGTCCTGGCTTCCAGCCCCTCCCCAAACCACTAGACACCACTCCTCTCCCGCTGCTGGAAATAGAACCCAGGAGTCTGGATTCTTCAAGTCCTTTTCTCCACCCTGTCTACGTCAGCTACATCTCTGCAGACTGTCCCTCTCCACCATTTTGGATGCCTTCCATGATTAGCCCAGCAGGGCAGCTTCAAGCATGGCCACTCCTTAATCCACCCCCCATGTCAGAGGGCATAGGACTGATCATGTGACTGGGTACTATTTCCAGCAATGCCAAGGGACCATGTTCTAGTGGTTAAAGTGGGGTGCATGAGTGTGGGGGTGGGGGTGTGTGCTGGGACTCCTGGGTTCTATTCCCAGCTCTGTGAGGGGATCTACTGAGTAAGGCCAGGGCTGTTGGAGCTGGGAGTCAGGACTCCTGGGTTCTAGTCCTGGCTTTGGGAGGGAAGCGGGCTCTGGGAGTTAGGGTGAGGTGGGACTTGGAAGTCAGGACTTCTGGGTTCTGTGTCACCAACTGTGTGACTTGAGCCCTTCTCTCTGCCTCATTTCCCCATCTATAACGTGTTGATAAACAAGGCTGCTGTTCTCACCCCAGCCCCCAACTTCCTTCATCGTGCCTGGCTGGAGCCTCATACCCCAAGCTGTCCTGCACGGAGCTGTGCCTGGCACCATCCCTCAGGCCACGGGCCATTGGTTGAGGCTGGTAGCCAGATAAGAAACTAGATCCTCAGCTGGCATCAGTCTTTCATCTCTGTTGACTCTAATGGAGTGGTGCCGCTTGACACCAGGTGATGCCAATGGCATGATGTCAATTGGGAATCTAGGCCCCGGCTATCTGAAAGCCAGGTCTGGCTGCCAGGTAGCTCCAGATCTGCAAATCCAAACCAACAGCCATGGGGCTGCACCCTCATGGTGAACAGCTCTGTGGCGTTTTCAGCTGTTGCCGGCCAGCCCTGGAGAGAGGCAAAGCGGCTGATGCCGGTCTGCCAGCTGTGCTGCGAAATCCTGCCACCAGGGGAGTGGGCAAGCAGCAAGGGCCCTGCAAGGGCTTTCAGGCTTTTGCTGCTACAGTCCTGGGCCCTGGCAGCTGTTTGGGACTTGGGCCATGTGTCTCACCAGAAGGGTTCTCTCCCCCCGCCCTTGGGAGTTCAGGCTCCCTGGCTCATTTGAGCCTGTGTGTGACTAACCAGGCTGCAGCCAAGAGAGCTAATGTGAGTTGCTTGTATCTGAGGCTATGGTGGTTCCTCTGCTGGGAGCCAGAATGAATTGCAGCAAGGGGGCCCCTGAAGGAGCAGAATGGGGGGCAGCGGGTAAGAGTTCAATTGCTACCAATACTGTCCCCTGGGGGAGAAAGGCTCCTGTGTCCCATTCCTGTCCCCCACCCACTGGGCACCCCCTAGAGGAATAGAGCACCTCTGTGCTCTGTTCCCCACCCTTCTGAGCCAGCCTTGCTTAGCTGCACCCCTGCTAGATGAACCCAGGGTTACTTCATCTGAGCCCTGGGTTGTTGGGGGGGAGGTATGGAAGCACCCCATGACTCCCCCATACCCTAAAGGGGTGACCAAGCCTCCACCACTGCTGCTCTGCAGTGCCACCACAGCCAGCTGCAAGCAGGGACATGGGCCCAGCTCCCCCGTGTGGGAAGTGGGGTGATGAGGACTAGCTCAGCTCGCCGGGAGGGGGGCAAAGGGGGCAGGGACTGCGGTGCGATGGAGGCAGGTGTGGGGAAGTGAGCAGGAAGGGAATGGGGAAGAGTTTGCTGTCGGTCGGGGTGAGGGGACGTGGTGTGGATGAATGCTGGGGGGGCGTTGAAGAGGGAGATGGGTGAGCAGTGGGGACTGTTGTTGGAGGTCAGAAAGGCAGGGGGTGAGGGGCCGGCCTGGAGGGCGGAGTGCCGGGACACACGCAGGACTCGGAACTCGCCGGCTCCACCTTAAGCGGCCGGGGGAAGGGAGGTTGCGGACAGCGGCGCCTCCTTAAGCCGCGCGAGGGGCTGCGGGTCCCGGGCGGCGGCGCGTGCGGCGGGGAGGGAGGGGCTCGCGCTGCCTGCCTGCCCGGGACCAGCCCGCGCGCCACCGACTCCAGCTGCAGCCGCGGCAGCGCCCGGGGAGCCCGGCCGGGGGATCGCGCCCGGGGGAGGAGTAGCGACCCCGCGCGGGCAGGGGGCGGCGCGCCGAGCCGGTGCAGCGGGGAGCGCCAGAGGCGCCGGGACCGTGCAGCCGCTCCCAGAAGGCCCGCGGAAGGAGCCGGTGCAGCGGACGCAGCCCCCGGGGGAGGGGAGGCAGCGAGGCGGTAGCGGCCCCGGCCGGGCGAACAAGGAGGCGGCGGCGGCATGGCCGGGCCCCCGCCACCCCCGCCGGGGCAGGAGGCGCCCCGCTACCAGGAGTGGATTCTGGACACCATCGACTCGCTGCGCTCCCGCAAGGCGCGGCCGGACCTGGAGCGCATCTGCCGCATGGTGCGGCGGAGACACGGGCCGGAGCCCGAGCGCACCCGGGCCGAGCTAGAGAAGCTGATCCAACAGCGCGCGGTGCTGCGAGTCAGCTACAAAGGCAGCATCTCCTACCGCAACGCCGCCCGCGTCCAGCCGCCCCGCCGGGGGGCCCCGCCGCCGGCCCCGGCCCAGCGCCCCGGGGGCACATCCCGCCCCCACCGCGCTTCCCCGCCCGGAGCGTCCCCCGCCGCGCCCCGCTCCCCGCGGGCACCGGTCCCCGCCGCGCCCCGCTCCCACCGGGCAGCGCCCCGCGCCGAGCCGGCCGCGCCGCCTCGTAGGACCGGCCGGGAGCGGCCGCCGCCCCCTGCGCCCCCGGCCCCAGAAGAGGCGCCCCCCGAGCGCAGCTCCCCGGTCAGCCTGCGGGAGATAGTGCGCTACCTGGGCGGGGATGGGAGCGCGGCCGGGGGCGGACGGGTGACCCGGGGCCGAGTCCAGGGGTTGCTAGAGGAGGAAGTGGCCCGCGGGAGGCTGGAAAGGACCCGCTTCGGCAGCATCGCCCTGGCCCGGGCGGAAAGGGGGCCCCAGGGCCGCGCCCCCCACGCCAGGGCGCACCGGAGCAAGGTGAGCGCGGGGGAAGGGCCTGGGGCAGGTGGCACGAGTGTCGGGGTGGGGGTGAGCGGCGCCCCGACCCCCGGAGGGACAGGCAGGAGTTGGAGGGTGAGTGGTGACCCGGGAGGAGGGGCAGTGGCTGGGGCGGGAAGCCTGGGGCAAGTCGCACGCGAGTACCAGGGTGGGGCGAGGGGGTGCGGTGCCCCGGAGGGGGAGGAGCAGTGTCTGGGGGCGGGGGGAGTGATTGGTGCCCTGGTCTGGGGGGGAGGGGCAGTGTCTGGGGGCGGGGGGAGTGAGTGATGCCCTGGTGGGGGGAGGGGCAATGTCTGGGAGGGGCGGGGGGAGTGAGCGGTTCCCCGTGTGGGAGGGGCTGTGTCTGGGGTGGGGGAGTGAGCGGTGCTCTGGTCCCGGAGGGGGGGGAGGGGCAGTGAGCAGGGGGCAGTGCCCTGGGCCCCAGGGCAGGTTTAGCTCAGAAAAGGGTCGGCTTTGGGTGTTTGGGATAGGACCTGAGTGTGGGGTGGAAAGGGCTGCCCAAGATAATGATGGCTGGGCGGGGGTGGGGTACATAGGAAGGGGCTGCACATGGAGTAAAGGGATCAGGGCTGCTTGGGGCAGGGATGCCTGGGAGTTAGGGGTCAGGCAGTACTCTGGTGCTTGTTTCCAGGGAAGGCACCAATGACTAGGCCCTGGGGCTGCCTCTTTCACTCCTGTACAGGCACATGCCTGGGGAGTCACAGGACATGCAAGGTATCGAGAGGCAGGACTGCCTGGCACACCGTGGGGCATCTGGGGTGGGAGGGACCATGGGTAGTACCAGTCAAAGGAGCTTAGAATGAAAGCAGCTGTGGGAAGCGAGTTGGGTGAGGTCCAGGATTGTTCCAGCTTAGGGTGCGAACGCTGCTGTAGCTTCTGATCTGCTGGGGCCTCCTGTCCCAGCGAGATCCCTGGTGGTGACGCCCACCCTGGCTGCGACGCGTTGGGCTGGACGGTCTGTGTGATGGATGGGTCTGTTCATACAGCCTCCAGGAGTGCTACTCTCACAGCAAAGCATCCAGGAACAACCCACCTGCAAGCAGCTTCCCGGGACGGGCCCAGCCCTGCCGGATAGCCCCCTGGCAACCAATGAGGGGCCGAGCACAGCCTTACGATAAGAACAGCTTTCCTGGGTCAGCCCAGTGTTCCATCTAGTCCAGTAACCTGTCTGAAGGGAACAGGGCAATTAGCGAGTGATCCATCCCTTGTCTGCCGGTCCCAGCTTCTGGCAGTCAGAGGCTTAGGGACACCCAGAGCATAGGGCTGCCTCCTCGACCATCTTGGCTAATAGCCATTGCTGGACCTATCCTCTATGGACTTATCTCATTCTTTTATAAGCCCAGTCACAACATTCCCTGACCACGAGTTCCACAGGTTGGCTGTGTGTTGTGTGAAGTACTTCCTTGGGTTTGTTTTAAAGCTGCTCCCTGTTAATTTCTTTGGGTGACCCTTGGTTCTTGCATTATGTGAAGAAGTCGATAATACTTCTGCATTCACTTTCTCCACACCACTCCTGATTGTATAGACCTCTATCATATCCCCCCTCCCCCTTAGTCTCTTTTCTAAACCGAACCGTCCCGGGTGTTTTAATCTGTCATACAGAAGCTGTTTCAGCCCCCTAATCATTTTTCAGAGGGGTAGCCTTGTTAGTCTGGATCTGTAAAAAGCAACAAACGCAGTGGGTATTCACCCACGAAAGCTTATGCTCCAATACGTCTGTTAGTCTATAAGGTGCCACAGGACTCTTCGTCACTAATCATTTTTGTTGCTCTTCTCCATGCTAAAGAATCTTTTTTGAGATGGGGCAACCAAAACTGCATGCCGTATTCCAGGTGTGGGTGCACCATGGATTCATATAGCGGCGTTGTGATATTTCCTCTCTTACTATCTTTCTCTTTGCTAATGGTTCCTAACATGCTGTTAGTTTTTTGACAGCCCTGCACATTAAGTGGATGTTTTCAGAGAACTATCCACGATGTCTCCAAGATCTTTCTTGAGTGGTAACATCATTTTGTATCTGTACAGTTGGGATTGATTTCCAATGTGTTACTTTACATTTATCAACATTGAATTTCATCTGCCATTTTGTTGCCCAGTCACCCAGTTTTGTGGGATCCCTTTGAAACTCTTTCCAGTCAACTTTGGACCTTGAGTAATTATGTATCATCTGCAAACTTTGCCAGCTCACTGTTTGCCCCCTTTTTCAGATCATTTCTGAATATGTTGAACAGAACGGGTCCCAGTACAGATACGTGGGGGACCCCGCTATTTACCACTCTCCACCGTGAAAACTGACCATCTGATCCTATCCTTTGCTTCCCATCTTTTAACAATCCAGGGCCCCTGATGCAGCCCTGCCAGGCAACCCTAAAATCTCTGCCTGTGTTTTGGGGTGGCTGTGTTCTTTGTGCAGTGCCCAGCCCAGTTCTAACTGGGACCTTTGGGCACTACCATAATATAACTATAATGAGAGCACTCCGCATGGGCCTGGCTGGCAGCCCGGCAATAACAAACCAGGCATCTCTGGCATGGCCTCCTTGTGCAGGCAATGTGCGGGGGGAGGCCGCTGATGAAAGGAGAGACAGATTTTGCTGAAGAACTTGGACTTTCACTCTGTTTTTGCCGCGATGGTTGTAAAAGAACAAAGCGGGGGGAGGTTTATTTTCTATTTAAAAAATATATATTTTTGTTCCTTTTAAAAGCAGAGGGGTGTGGGGGTGTAATTATCTTCTAAATCCTAACGAGCTATTTTAACAGGCTCTGTTAAAACTAAATTGGGAGCTCCTGATTTTGCTTCAGACGTTTTTTGTTGGAGTTAGATTAGCGCCTAGATGCCTCAGCTGAGATGGGCAGGGGGAGTGGGTTCCTTCAGGCTGGGTGCTGCACAGGCCCCCATCTGAGATTAGAGAGCCACCATTGTGCAGAGTGCTGCACAGGCCTGTGGGGGGAGAGAGTTCCTGCCCCTGAGAATTTATAATCTAGACAGACAAAGGAAGGATTATCCCTGGTTTACAGCTGGGGAAACTGAGGCGCAGGGCAGTGACTTGCCCAAGGCCACTTGGCAGGCCAGTTTCAGAGTTGGGACTAGAGCCCAGGTCTCCTGACTCCTAGGCTGGTGCCACATCCACTGGACCATGCTGCCTCTGACCTATTTCTACCCCCAAAGCTCATGTTAAGTCCTTTGTCTACAACAAACTCTTCCCCCAGTCCAGTGCTGCCATGTGTCAAAGTGGTCCTGGAGCTTCTAAGAATGGGTCCAGCTGGACGTGCGCCCGGTAGTCTGCTCCGGCAGAGGGGTTGCCGTGGCAGCTGGCACTCTCCAGGAGGAAGTCTCTTCTGATGAGGTAGTTTGTTAGCCCAGCAGCTTCCTGTTTGAGGGTCGATTTTTATGCTGTCACCATCTCGCTGTAGTTAGATGCTTAGCCCTGTACCCTAAGAGCAGGGCCGGCTCCAGGGTTTTTGCCACCCCAAGTGGCGGGGGGGAGGGGGGAAGCCACGATCGGCGGCAGCTCCAGCGCACCACTTTCTTCTTCGGCGGCAATTCGGCGGCAGGTCCTTCCCTCCAAGAGGGACAGGGACCCACCGCCGAAGAGCCCGACGTGCCGCCCTTTCCCCTTGGCCGCCCCAAGCACCTGCTTGCTCAGCTGGTGCCTGGAGCCGGCCCTGCCTAAGAGTTGCCTAACACTAGAGCAGGCAGAGTGCTAGAGAAGGAAGTATGGGGACTGGAATAGTGGGGGTGGAGAGCTGTGGGGGTTGGGATCAAGGAGCACCTCCAGAGCTGGGGGGGACCCAGATTTGGACTAGCAGGGGGCTGCAGGCAGGATTGAGGGGCATTGGCGGGGCATTGGCAGAGCTGTGGCGGGGGGAACCCCATGGTTGGGATATCAGGGGGCTGTGGATCGAGATTGAGGGGCGTCGGCAGAGCTGATGTAGGTGGGGAGCCCAGGGCTGGGTTACCAGGGGGTCCCGAGTCAGGAAAAGTGGCTAGATGGGGCCCAATGGTGGGTAAAACCAGGAGCCCCAACTGTGCCCAGAAGATGCCCTGTGCAGGGCACAGGGGAGCAGCTTCCTGGGGTCTCTAACTCTGGATTCTTGGTGTCCACAGAAGGCCGGGGAGGAGCCATCGGAGGAGAAGGGGGAGGAGGAAGAGGAGGATGACGAGGCTTCCACCATGTCGGAGGGCTCTGAGGCTCCGGACTACGAGGGGGCGGGCGCCGGGGCTGGGTTGGAGAGTGACGGCAAAGCAGCCCCCGCTGAGCAGAGCCAGATGAACGGGGACTGTAAGGACAGCAGGCGTGGTGGGAAGGACTGTCCCACGGGGGGTGGCCACGCCAGGGACTTGCACCCCCCGGAGGAGCACTCCCCGGACAAGGGCTCCGAGCGCCCCCACCGCGAAGGCAGCGAGAGGCGTCATGCCAAGGCCTGCTCCCCTGGGGAGAGCGCCTGCCAGCAGTTCGGGATGGGCAAGAAGGAAGGGGGCTCCTACGGGCAGCCAGACAGAGCAGGTATTGGAGTGGGGGGACCCCAGGGGCTGGAATTTCTCTTAGGGAAAGGGGGTAAGAGTGAACCAAGGGTCTGTTGGGGTGGGGTGAGGCTGATGAGGTGCAGTGGCTGAGATCACTCGTGAAATGAGTTTGGCAGGTCTCAGCCTTGGGGATGTTGTGAAATTCTGCTCAGCTGGGCTGGCTTACTGCATTTGGGGACAGCTCTGGAACTGGAATATCCAGGGGGCTGCAAGATGGGATTGAAGGGCATTGGGAGAACTGTGGGAAGGGGGAGCCCAGGGCTGGGATAGCAGAGACTTGCAGGTCAGCATTGAGAAGCATCAGCAGAACTTTAGGGGCGGGAGGAAAACCAGGACTATGGGACAAGATTGCGGGGCATCAGTTGGGCTGGAGGAGATAAGGGGAGCCAAGGGCTGCGGTGGGCCAGTTTCCTCATTTTCCATGGGGAGGTGAAAGCCCTGTCTGATTGTGCCATGCCTGACATCTCTCTCTCATTCTCTCCTGCTTGCAGTCTCTCCAGCCGTTGCGGGCGCGGACCCCCCTGTGCCCTTGTCCCCCGGGCGGCCCGGTGTCCAGGCAGCGGATGGGACACTGTTCAGCTGCGTGTAAGTCCTGCGCTCACTGGCTTCTTGCCTGCCCGTCCCCCTCGCTGCCACCAGGGGGTGCTCCTTCTGCCCAGTGCTGGGGCTGGTACTTAATCTGTGAGCCCTGTGTGAGCAGGTCAGACTCTAAGATGTCCCCGTCCCACTGGTTATCAGCCCCCCCCTGCGCGGCTGGGTCCTTAAATCTCCACATGTGACATGTTTCCCTGTTGCTTCCGCCAGCCCCAGCGACTCCTGGCTGCACCAGTGCCCCAACCCCAGTGGGAGCCTTCAGGGCCTGCCACTCCCATGGCAGGGCCGAGGCCCTCCATGCTCTGGCAGCTCCCCCATTCCCTTCCTGCCTCCATTAACCCTTGGCTGCCTGGGGACCCCTGTTGCAGAGAGGGACTGGCTCTCAGCCCCCTCCCCTCGAGATGTCAGGGGACTCCCCCTGGTGCGGGTGTGGGAGGGGATGGGGCCAGGGAGCTCAGGCCTGGTGATGAAGGCAGGTCGGGGACTGTGTCTGCCTGGGAGGTGAGGGTTGTGGCCGGGACCCTGATCACTCTGTTCCCCATCCCCCGCCCAGCTCGGTGAAGAAGGAGAAGCCCTCAGACCCCGTGGAGTGGACAGTGATGGACGTGGTGGATTATTTCACAGAGGCTGGATTTGCAGAGCAGGCATCTGCCTTTCAGGAGCAGGTCAGTGCAGGGCTGATGGATTCTTCCTAAAAGTGTGTGGGAGTGTGGGGGGGCTTGTGGCCCCTCCCCCTTCGTGGCCCCTCCCCTTCCCCCTGAGGACCCACCCCCCAGCCAAGCCAGAAGCTGGAGCCGGGCCGGGGAGCGTGAGCCCCTGGTTTCAGGCCTGGCCTGGGGGTGGCGCCTCGGGGGCTGAAGAGCTGCAGCTGGGCCTTGATAACAGCTGTCTGGGCACGGACCCTCCATTTGCTCTGGGCGGGGGGCCCGGGGGATGGGGACACGGGTCGGGTGCTCCTCTTGGGCCCCCCCACTCTGGGCAGGTGGAGGGGCCCAGGTTCCCCACAGTTGCCCTGGGGCCGCTCTTACCTGGCTGGGCTCTAGCTCCTGGCCTGGTCAGGGGGCAGGGCCTCAGGGAAGAGGAGGGGCAGGGAGCTGGGCCTGTGGTGAAAAGTGGATGGGCCTTGGCCCCTCCTGTTCTGGCACCCCTGGGTCAGTGCTCAGGGGTGGGGGCAGCTGCCATCTCGGAGGCAGGGAGCAATGTGTGGAGAGAACCAGTCCCCTAGAGGAGAAAGGCCCCATGTCCCATTCCCCAGCCCGTTAACCTTTCCTCTGTCACCCCTTGCAGGAGATCGACGGGAAGTCCCTGCTGCTCATGCAGCGCACAGACGTCCTGACCGGGCTGTCCATCCGCCTGGGCCCCGCGCTGAAGATCTACGAGTACCACATCAAGGTGCTGCAGCAAAGCCACTTCGAGGAGGACGAGGTGGATTCCTTCCTGGGCTGAGCAGGGAGAGGAGAGTCGCAGCTGGGGCCGAGCGGGACTGTGCCAGCAGCCACTGCCTCCTGCCGGTCCCCTCCCTGCCTGCTGCACCCCTTCCCCGGGTGCCTTGGGAATCAGCCCTCCCAGCGTCTCTCTGTCTCCATAGAAACAGATGAATGGGGGAGTGTCAATCAGCCTGGGGCTTTTGGTGCAGGGGGGAGGAGATGGAAATGACCCTGGCATCCTAGCTGCGTCCTCCCACCTCTCGTGATTAAGCCCCAAGTGGTTGGGGAGGGGTAGAAAAAACTGTGGTGGGGAGGGAGTGAAGGTGTAGGCTTCGGAGGAGGGGTTTACAGGGGTGTTTTTTAGGGGGAGGGGGGAATCAGTGCCCAACACTGCCCCCTGGCTCCTCCACTGTGTGTTTATTCGCTTGGTTAGTCTCACATCGTAGCATCGTTGGCCATTTCAAGCTGGGGGCAGGTGGGAGAGGTGGATTTTTTGCTCATTTCATGCCCAGGAGATGTCTGAGGACTTTGAGGGCCTCTTTTAGCTCTGCCCCTCCCCCCACCCTCAACTCAGGACATGGCACTCTGGTTTGATCTCCCCTCCCCCTCTCCCCCCCCAACATCTGGTCTCCCTGCCGTCTGGATGGGGTGGGTCAGGGATTTTTGGAGGTGGGTGGGGCACTGGGGGGTGCCCTGCATCAGGGGAAGGTTTTAACAGGGGATCCTTTTTATTCTCTGGTTGGGGTGGGGGGTGGGGTAAATATATATTTTTTTTTTTACACACATCAATGGTTGCTACCCAGAGTCAGTCGCTTTTTAATATCGCACCCTCCCCTCCCCCCACCTTCCTTTTTTTTTTTTAAATAAAAAAAAATCTTAAAAACAAGAGAAACACCAATCGGTTCATATTTCTGGACCCTTTCAGCATGGGAGGGGGAGGGCAGAGCTTAGGACAGCCGAGAGATGAGTAGTGCTTTTGGGAGGAGGCTGGGAGTCAGGACTTCTGGGTGCTGTGCCTGGCTCTGGGAGGGGAATGTGGGCTAGTGGTTAGGGCGAGAGCTGGGGGTCAGGGCTCCTGGAATCTGTCCCCAGCTCTGGGAGGGGAGTGAAATCTAGCAAGATTATTCCCACTTTAGAGCGGGGATGTTCAGTGTTAGATCAGTAGCATAGAACCTAGGAATCCTGACTTCCAACTGCCCCCCTCCCCACTCGACCCTACTCTCCTCCCAGAGCTGGGAGTCCTGTGCTTTGGCACCTCCCTTCCCCCCCTCCCCAGCCTTTGGGGAAGCAGGTTGTTAAGTAAGGAATGCTGGCTTCCTGTTAGCCCAGCACTGAGGGTCCAGTACCCAGAGGATGGAGGTGTTTCCTCTTGTGCTGACCCCATCCCAGGTAAGAGCTTGGGGGTGAAGGGTTTGAATCTCAACTCACCTGGCTTTGCTCCTGGGGAGTGGAGTGGGAGTGCTTGGAAACCCCTTGGGGCCAGAGCCCTTCCTCTCCCCATGCTCCTGAGGGCTACTTTGACTGCCCCAACCAGTGCCTGATTGTTGGAGGTGCTCTCTCCATTTTGTGCTAACCCCAGTGCCCCATGAGGGGGTGCCGTACTGCAGGGTGGGGGCTCTGTAGGGGGCACTCTCCCCTAACAGTCAGTGTTGGCCCCAGTGTCACACCAGGGGCTGCCTTGCTGCAGGGAGTGGGGCAGGAGCTCAGTAGGGGGTGCTGGCCCCAATAGACAAAAGCAGGATCATTACTCCCATTGTATAGGTGGGGAAACTGAGGCCCAGAGCATTAGTGACTGTCCCAAGGTCCCAGGTGGAATCTAGCAGACCTGGGAATTGAAAGCCGATCTCCACAGGCCCCCTTGCATGTCTGATTCCAGGGGGCTCTGCCTAGCCCAAAGGGCAGGCAGAGCAGGGGGAGTTGGTCCCTGTGGCTGTGGGAAGAGGGGCCATGGAGAAAGGGTGGCTGCTGGGCACAGCAGCCAATATTTGCTGAGCTGGGTTTGTCCATTGGCACCCCCAGGGCAGTGTCTGTGCCCCCCCCCCCCCCCCCGGCAAGGCACGCGAGCTGCACTCTGACAGCGATGGCGTGGGACAGAGCCTGCCCTGTTGTGGAACGGCAGCACCGCACCTGGAGCAAAGCTAGAGCCATTGACCACCCATCACAGAGTGGAGGGAAGATGAGCTGGGGCTGTCCCCTGGTGGAGGTGCGGGCCAGGTGATTCTCTGTCCCCACTGAAGGGGGGAGAGAAAGCTTGTGCCTCTTCAGCTGCCCCCTGATGGCAGCTGCCTTCTGGTGGGAAAATAGAAATTGCCAGCCAGGGCCTCTGCCCCCCTGTTCCACCGAGCCTGTATCACTGCAGTGGGAGCACCCACCAGCTACTGCTGAGGAAGGTGGAAGAACCTGGCAGATCTCAGTCTGGTCTCCGGGGGAGAGTGGTTTAAACCCTGAGGTATAATATCCCTGCCAGAGGAGAATTACAATTCTGTAAACATCCAACTTGGGGCTTGTTGACCTTGATTCCATGGAGGAGGACAGGACTAGCGGGAGGGGACTTCAAAGAGCAAGAAAGCAAAAATCTGCTGCAGAAGGGATCTAGGCCCAGATCCTCATGGGTGCATAACTCCCATTGATTGCAATGACTTCCTGTTGATTTCAAAGGGAGCTAAATCCTTCTGCCCATCCAATTTATCCAACAATATCAGCTAGGAAACAATAATTCTTAGCTCTCCCATAGCACCCTTTACAAAAGTGAGCAGTATCAGTATCCTTACTTTAGAGCTGGGGAAACTGAGGCACAGAGCAAGGACAGGACATGCCTGAGGTCACCCAGCAAAATTGGGACTAGAATCCAGGTCTGTTGGCCAGTCTAGCGCTTTGTCCCTGGTTAAAGACTTGGAGATCTTTAGCTGCTTTGGCAAAGCTTGAGTTGTCTTTTTATGTATTTATTTAAGTGCCCAACTTAAGATGCTGCTGTGGCCTGTATCAGTGAGGGGATGCTGAGACTTTCTGAAAATCAGATCCTCCCCTCCCCCACCCCCCTCTGCTTCCTCTTTAAGGCACTGTTGATTAAATCCCCATCCCAGCTGGGAGTGTTCCCATGTCAGCTGTGGGCCACCCAAACTGCCTATGCAACAAGAAAGAGATGGGAGATCATTACTAGCTTTAGGGGAGGCGGGGGAGTGGAAGAGCCACTGCAGGTTTGGGAAGCATCAGAGGTTGAAAATTGTATTACAGAAGGTCTTTGCTTTTAAGTCACTTATTTGCAGTTACCCTCTCCTCACTGAATTTGGAGGGTGGGGGTGGGAGAATGGCTGTATTTTACTCTCACTGTAAAGAGGAGGGTTTGGAGATTCTTGGATTGGGAATTAAGGGATCATCACCAACCTAAAGAGAAGCAGCCCCACTCTAGTGTAATTCTACAACCCAAGGGGGATCCCATTCAGCAGAGTGTGACCCCCAGAGAGGCAGGGGGTTAGAGCAGGCGTCTAAGGCTATGAGGTGTGAGGTCACGTTGCTGCTCAGCTGCCAGCAGCTGTGACCCTGTGGGAGTCGCAGCAGCCCAGCTAGCATGGGTGTATTTAGCTTCTAAACTTGCTGGAGAGAGATCTTAGCATCAGTGTGGCCAGTTCTCTGAAAATGTCAGCTCAGGACCTACTAGGACAGGGACAGAAAATACCATGAGCCTATGCTATAAACCCATGGGGGCACCCTCTCCCCTCTTGTGTGTGGGTCTAGCTGTCCCATCTCAGAAAGGATCCAGGGAAACTGGAAAAGTTTCATATAAGGGAAACAAAGATGCCCCAGGATTGGGAATGGCTTCTATACAAGGGGAGATTAAAGCAAGTTGGCCTTAGAGATAGGTAAGGGGGGGGATATTATAGAGGTCTATAAAATCACGACTGGCAGAAAGGTCTCCTTTTCCACATTACAGAAGTGTAGGGGAAGGGGGGGTGTGTCAGCTGATGAGATTAAGAAGAAGCAGGTTTAATACAAAGATGAGGAATGCAAAATAACTGTCTCAGAAGGAATTCTTTGGCAAGGGAGCTGGGGGTCATAGTGGATCAAAGAAAGCCAACATCATTGTAGGATGTATTAGCAGGAGCATTATAAACAAGACAATTCTGTGCTGATTAGGCCTCAACTGGAGTATTGCATCCAGTTCTGGGTGCTGCATTTCAGGAACAAGGGGACAAATTGGAGAAAGTCCAGAGAACAGCAACAAAAATTATTAAAGGTCTAGAAAACATGACCTACGAGGGAAGATTGAAAACATTGGGTTTGTTTAGTCTGGAGAAGAAAAAATGTTGGGAACATAAGTTTAAGTACATAAAAGGTTGTTACAAGGAGGCAGGTGAAGAATTGTTCTTCTTAACCTCTTAGGATAGGACAAGATGCAATGGGCTTAAATTGCAGCAAGAGTAGTTTAGTTCAGACATTTGGAAAAAATTCCTGTCAGGGTGGTTAAGCACTGGAATAAATTGCCCAGGGCAGGGGTGGAATCTCCATCACTGAAGGTTTTGAAGAAGCAGTTAGACAAACCGCTGTCAGGGATGGTCCAGTTCTTGCTTTGGGTGCAGGGGCCTGGACTAGACAATCTACTGAGGTCCCTTCCAGTCCTGCGAGGTCTTTTTTCCCCCACACAATTAACCTGCGGAACTTACTGCCAGGGTGATAGCCCACAGCATAACTGAGTTCAAGAAAGAACTAGACTGGTTCATGGAGAATAGGGTCAGTACTGGCTCTTGGCCAGGGATACAACCCTCTGCTTGCATTGATGTTAAACCTCTGACTGCCAAAGCCAACATCCAATCACACTTGCCTTGGTCTATACACTCTCCCTGAGGCTCTGTCTCCAGGCTAGTGGCCAAGATGGATCATTGGGCTGACAGTAGCTCAGCTCCATGCACCTTGATTGATTTAAAGTGACAGCACTGGAGGGACTCAGCAGCTGCAGCTTAAGACCCTTGTGTGTGAGTAAAGTAGGAACAATAGCACCTCACAGAGGTTGTGTGACATGCTTGGATACCATCAGGCCAGGGCCTGTGTAGTAGGGCATAGGAGGACCACACAGAGGCAAAGGGACTTGGTGTGTTGGCCTAGACTAGTGATGCTGGCCTGTTAAAACAGTAAGGGGCTGGTACATGAAAGGCCATGGGACCTAGAGTAATCAGAATCAGCATTTTCCATGGGCCCAGCCCTAGCCTTGCACCTTCCCTGCCTCAAGACAGTGCTTGGACAAAGAGGATTATTTGATGGAGATTAGTAATAGCTAGTTATTACTAAAGGCTGCTGCTTGTTTGCAAAGTCTCAACTTCCTCTGGTTGAGTTCAGGCCCAACCTTTCAGCAACATGGTGTAAGACAGTTCCCAAGGAGGTGGATTATCCCATTACTGCTCCCTTCCTTAGGCACCAGTGAGTGGGAGGTAGTTCTTGGGTCAAGCATGGCTCCTGTTTTCACCTTGGTCATGTGAAATCATCTACCACAGCTACTACTGGCTTCTGGTGAAGCCAGTGACCTGCCTAGAGCCTGCTACATCTTCAGAGAAGCTGCAGTGGTGAATACAGCCCATGCATCCTCCCCCTCTGCAGCCAGCTTCTCCAAGCCTGGGTTCAAGACCTCTGGAAGCAGAGAGGTGATAGAGCCTGCAAGTCAGGACACTGCATTCTCTTGCAAGCTCCATCCAGTCTCTTCCCTTCTCTGGGTCTCAGTTTCTCCTCCCACCCTTCTCAGGGTGTAAGCTCTGAGATGGGGCTGGGTGCTGCCTATGGGGCTCACTCTCAATTGGGGCCTGTTGGGAGTATCAGACTTCGTGAACCAAGGTTTAAACTTTAGATACTGCCATGCAGTGGTACAGAGATCCCCTTCTCCACTCTCCCTCCCACTCCATCCTAGGTCACAAAAGGAAGAGCCCAACACTTAAGCAACTTTTAATTCATTTTTATTAAAAACCTAGAGTGTCTCTTAAAAAAAAGCCACTGCTATTGTTTAAACGAGTTTCCGGTTCACAGTTTGCTATGTTAGAATGAAACCAGCAGGACACACACTTCATCGAAAAGATCACTTGTTCACCGCAGTCACTTGCTCCACTACAGCTAGGAACGCAGCTAGATTCTCTACAGTTCACAATGACACTGTTACACACATTAGCAGGCTGTGGCTTCGGGGAGGTAGGCTAAAGAACCTCTCCGCAAGATACAGCCTAACCGCACGGATGCCCCTTGACTGGGAATGGCTGACAAGCTGGGCTCGGCTACCCCAGTGCTTTCCCCTTTGAGATCCAAGTGTTAGAGAACACAGGCCCATCCCCTTGAAGTCTGCCAAGTCCAGCTGGCTGAGGGGCAGCAGGCTGCACCAAGTTGCATGGCTGGGTTGACATCTGGCTCCTCTAAACTTCAGTAGTGAGTTGTGCTTAGGCCATGGCAGGAAGCCTGCTGCCACCTCTCCATGGGCTGAAGTCATCCGGCAGCATTGGGGTTCCTCCAGTGAGGAGCTTCCCAGTGGAACTTTATGGAAAATGCTCAGAGAGTTTGGTGCCAGCCGTGGTGCACCTGAGGACCTCGGTGGGCATGGAGGAAAGCACCAGAGAGGTCCCTGCCATTGCATCCAGCCCAGTGCTCCCCTGGAGCCAAGCAGCACCAAAGAGGGACTGAGCTGTTATGGTGGAGATGGCACCATGGTGCCTTCCTCTCTGCCACCAGGAGTCTGGACCTGGGCAGAGTCTCCTTGTAACCCAGCCTGCCCATAGACACAAGCAGCTAGGGATTGCTAGGATGCATGGCTACCACAAAACATGCCCCCTTGCCACAGGCTCAGCCCCTGCAGGAGCAGAATTCCCAGCCCCCCCTCCAAGCCTCTCCACCCCACTCTGCCTATGAACCTCCCCAACCCCCTGCACCCAGCCCCGACCTGAGGATCCAAGCCTTCAATCCACCCCCACCCCCCGGGCCTCTTTCAGCTACTGGAGTTGCAGCTGGCCAGCGGCAGTTAACTGAGACAGCAGATCTGTGCATAAAGGCTACACCCACAGCAGCAAAAAAAAAAAAAGAAACTAAACAGCCACCCCATATCCCCACAATGTAACAGCTGGAACATGAGCCAAGGCCTCCGCTCTCTTCCAACGCAGCAGGCAAATCATGTCAGAAACCACCCCCCATGCATGCAGCACCCCCCCTTCCCCATCGTCCATCAGCCCAGCTCCACGAGCACAGGAGGAAATTAGAGAACATTCATTGAAGAGTTGAGTCCAGTTTTAAGGCCATGTCATTCTTCCTCCCCTCCTCCTGCCACAGGCTAGACAGATCATGGACTCAACTGACCCACCATGGCCCTGAGAATGTCTTTGAGGGGGAAGAGCCACTGGGCAAGGAAAGCCCTGCCCCCCATGGCTTCGATTCTTCCAGCCACACCATAGGTGGTTGGCACTGTTCTCCTGAAGGAATGAGGCCTCCTGTAGCAGCGGGTGGGAAGGAGGTGAAGAGATGGGCTTGGCTGTTTGAGAACTGGCTGGGAACTGCCAACCCCTCTTCCAAAGAACCTGTAGATTGTAGATCTGTTATGGAGGTCACCAGGGCTAACAAATTAAAACGGTCTCTTAGGGGACCAGACTCAGGAGGTATATGGAGGACTGGGGGGGGAGGGTTGCAAGAGAGAGTTTTGCCCATCCTGCCGTTAACCCTCCACTGCTTTGGCTGCAGGCTCTGGGAGCTCCATGGAGTTGGGGAGGGGATGAGATCAGAATTCAGAAATTTGAAACTGAAGTCAAGGACTCAGGGGAAGCAGCCAAGCCTCACCCCAGCACAAGTTCTTCCAGTTGCTGCCTCTGCCTGGTTACTTAGCCTCAACTTGGGAAGCCACTTGCTCCACTGTGGGCTAAGAGGTAGAAGGAAAGTTCTGCATGGCTGGAACAGAGACACTGGCCACCCCACCACGCTTGGTCCCCCAGAAAAGCCAAGTGAAGGAGAAGAGCAGATCACAGCAGGGATCTAAGCCACAACAGGCAGAGCCTTCACCCAGAGGAGGTGAAGCTGGTGCAGGTGGGGGAAGTCAGTGGAAGGTCTCCACCTCCACCACCGTCCAGTCGCCCTGGGGAGACGAGACGTCCTCGGGGGAGAAGCTGGTGACTGAGGTGATGCTGGCCCGAGACTCATCCAATGGTGACAGCAGGTCTGTCCACTTTCCGAGCTCCACCTCACTCATGACAGGGGCCCCTCTGCCCCCCACAGGTGCCTCCCCAGTGGAGGAGAAGAGCAGAGTCCGGCTGATCAGCTGCTGCATGACAGTTGCTTGGAGGCTGCCCAGATGCAGGGGGGCCTTGTCATGGGGGACAGCAGGGGGGAGCTGGCAGTTCCCATCCTCCTCCTCTTCTGGCACCTGCCCAGGGGTCTCTGCGCCTCCTTCCACCTCGTAAATGGTGGAGAGGATTTCAGGGGGGTAGGGCCCCCAGGAGAAGGGCACCAGGCCAGCCCCGCTCTCACCTACAACAGGGCACAGGAGCATGGGTTGGAGAGAACTGCCCATGGGAGGGGTATCAAGACGGACGAAGGAGAGACAGGGGGCACCAACAGGACAGACTGGCACAGGCACACACAGACAGGCAGGGAGAAGAGTCCAGGCAACATCCAGGGTTAGCCCATTCGATACCACCCCGGCCAGGCAAGATGCCCAAAGCAGATTCAACTAGGAACTGGCTCCTGCTTCCCTGCCTATGGCTAGATCTTCAGGATGCCTCCATGGCAGAGATACCCAGGCTGCCAGCAGCTGCCCAGGAGGGAGGCATGGTCTTGGGGGCAATATCCTAAGCAGAGCAGCTAAGGAGAAGCCTAGATTAAGTCTATCTCCTACCAGCCATGAAGCTTTGATTTAAGCACAATGCAATGGGACCAACCTAGGCACGGCATCCTTTGGCTGTTAAAAAGTCATCTACTGTCTCCATAGCAACCACATCACGGAGGGTGGAGCTGCCCATAGAACTGGGCCTCAGATCTTGGCAGTGGCCTGATCTCTGGGCTAGATCTGTCCAAGGGAAGGTACTAAAGCATCAGGTGCTCTAGTTCTCAAAAACTTCCGTCTGTGGACCTAGGAAAGTTCCCTTGGACCAAAAGGTCCAGGAGATGAGGGCTGGTGGGGTCTAGAAAAGTCCACCCACCACATGGTGGTCCAGGGAAGGCTTGAGATGCTCTCAGCCCCATGAAGAACTTCCATGTGATGGCCAAACTATCTCCTGTAGAACCCATGGCAACAGAAGGACTGTGGCTAAGGCCAGATGTTCTAATCTGCTGCAAGGCTACAAACCAAGCGGTAAGATGTCAGCCATGACAGATGGCCACCCCCTAGCCCCCACCCCAAATCTACTTGGCCCTGCTGCCAATCAACCCCCTCCTTCCCCCCCGATCTGCCCTCCACAGTCCAGGCTAAGGGAGGGGTGGTAAGAGTCCTGCACAAAAATACAAAGAACAGGCCAGGAGGTCAGATCCAGATAAGTGACTCTTTATTCAATGTACTGAAAGGCTAAAAAGTTTGGCCCCCAATCCCCCACCCCAAAAGGGAAGAACATTAAAACACAGATGTCTTCCCCCTAGGTGCCAGTGATCATGGGGGAGAGCCTGGTATTTTTGATCTAGACACAGAAAAATGTAGGCTATGACTGAGGGACTGTACAGAGATGTCAGACCCATCCGGCTAGGTGGGAGATACACTAGGAGAGGGGGGGGGGGGGGGGAGACCACTGATGGGGGGATTCCCTTCAGCAGGGGACACTATTGCACATGACTGAGTTAAGCTTTAAGGTACCGCGGCGTTGGCACTTGGACACACACGGCAGGCTCCTCTATACATTACCTGCCGCCGGGCCACGGGGAGTGGTGCCATAGGGCTGGGAGGCCAGCTCCTCCTCGTCCGCCGGGCCCATCTGCAGGGGGCGCTCCAGCTGGCAGCCCCAGTCCCCGGGGAGGGAGATCTTGCCATGCTCTTCCGCTTCGGGGAGGCTGGCCGGCTCTGAGCCCTTGGGGATCTGGTCTCTGGTGCTCTCGGCCGAGTGCTCTTCACTTTCCAGGGAGGAGAGGCCCGGGCTCTTCCCGCAGCTGTCAGTGGAGTGGAGGTGGAAGACGGCGTCGAAGGAGGTGGCCGAGTTGGTGGAGGCTGGCGTCCCGGTGCCGGCGTCACCTGAGCCCAGCTCCTCCAACTCCTCCAGGGATGGCTTATGGGGTGAGGACGGCGCCCGGAACACCAGGGGCTTGCCCATGGCAGGGAAGCCGGGCTCCTTCAGGAGGTCTCCATCCAGCTCCCCCTCCTCCTCGGAGGACACTGTGGGCTCGGTGGGCGGGTCACCTAGGAGCTCGTCTGCTGGGAGGGTCTCTGCCTCGTCATCCCCCTTGTCCATGTGGATCCCCAGGTCCTGCTCCCCTGGCAGGTCCTCCAGGGGGCTGCGGGGGAAGCTCTGTTCTAGCTTCTCGTCCGACTTGGACTCCACGCCGGAGCTGCTGTCGTAATCCCGCAGCTCCTCTGGGGTGCTGGTCTCGCTGCTGCTCTTGCCAGCCAGGTCGGGGCCGCTCAGCGTGCTGGACTTGGAGCGGCTCTTGGACGGCCCCTCTGACTCGGCGCTACTGGACGACAGCTGCCCTGGGGGAGGGGGGCGTTGGGCCGGCTCCTGCAGCAGCTCCAGGCTTTTCAGGGGCAGGCTCTGAGGCTTGTGCACAGTCACCTCGGGACCCAGTGGTAACTCCCGCTGGGCATGTGGCTCCAGATCCTCCAGCACATCAGCCCCACCCTTCAGTGGGGGCTCCCCCTCCGTGGGCCCCACCTCGGCAACGTCTCCAGGAGAACTTAGGCAGGCGCATTGCAGCTCGGCTTCCTCAAGGCTTCTTAAGGTGACTCCGGCCAGCTCAGCACTAGGGAGGGACGTGCCAGGAGAAGCGACACTGGGTTGGTCTTCAGGGCCCTTGATGTCCTCAGGGAGCTGTTCTGTGGGGGGAACAGCTTCCTCTGGCTCATGCCCTGCACGGACAGGCTCTCCGCTGAGCCCCTCTATCCCCTGGGAAACCGCCGCTGCCTCCTTTGGACTAGTCACTCCTTCGGGATCCAGATCCCCCATCTTCCCAGAGCCCCTGCAAGCACCCTGGGTTCCTCTCTCCAAGGGAAGAGCATCCTGGGTCTCCTGTCCACGCCCTGGCGGGGTCAGAGAGACACTCCCATCCCTCTCCTCTCTCAGCTCCACGGCTCCTGGCTCTGCCACATCTTCTGGGGAGGAACCCTCCAGGCCAACCCGAGGAAGCGAGTCTGTCTCGTGCGTCGACCACTCTGCCTCTGGCTCATCCAGCAGCTCTTCCTCCCACTCTCCCCCTCGCAGCAGCTCTGCCGGGTGCTTCGGTGACCCACAGGGAGATCGCTGTCCCCCTGTGCCACCCCGAGTGTCCTCTTCGCTGAGGGGCAGCATCTGGGAGGCCCTGGCTGGGCAGGAGGAATCCAGCTGGGCTGGGGCCAGGCAGGTCACGTCTTGAGCTGCTCTTCCTTCGCCTTCCGGCCACAAATCTAGGTGCTCAGCCGCCATTGGGGCTTCCTGGCAGGGCAATGGTTCCCCCTGGGCTGCTGGGCCAGTCTCACAGGGGTCTAGAAGCATAGACGGGGTGTCCACCAGGCTCTGCTCTCCCTGGGGTTGGAGTGTCACATCAGGGAGCCCTGTGCCTGCTGGGGGTAGCATCTCCCTGGGAGGAGAGCCCACCCCTTGTGGTGGGGAGAGACTGGTCAGCTGCTGTTCTGCAGGACAGCTCTCTTGGTGGGATAGAGGGTTGGCAGCCACCAGCTCTGGGCCAGATGAGCCTCCTCCTTCCTGGGGTGCTCCACCTCCAACCACCCCTTCCATGTCCCTGGCAGGTGTTTGTTCCGCTCCCAGCACCTCTGGCCTATAGCTCTCGGGAGCATCCCCATCTGCAGGGACCAGCTTGGGCAGGACCGGGCCCACCTCCGGTGTTAATCCTTTCTCATCCAGAGGCCTCACATTGCCCTCAGGGGCTGCCCTTTCTGTACCAGGCAGGATATCAGGAGAGGCCAAAAGGACATTGGCAGCAGCTTCCTTGGCCTCTCCCTGTCCTGGGGAAAGCAGCTTTTTCCTGGGCACAGGCACTGGCTCCAGGTTGTAGCTAGCCTCTTTCTTAGGGGGCTTCTTGCCAGGGCTCCCAGCGGATAACCTCTTCAGGGTGGAGGCTGCTGCTCTCTGTGGGGTGGCAGGATGGCTGCCCCCTGCCTTGGGAGGTGTCTTTGGCCCCTTTGGCTTCTCCAAGGCCTTGGGAGTGGCAGGAACTGGGTGGCTCTTGGCCTTGGGCTCTGCCGGGAGCTTGGCCTTGGAAGTCTTGGCCGGGCCAGCAATCTTGTTGAGGGTGGGGTTCGAGCCAGACAGCCGGGCCCTGGAGACGGGGGCAGCTCTGACGAGGTCTGTAAGGGACAAGAAAGAAGCCAGGTCTCAGGGCCAGGCCCTAGATTTATAGCCAATTGGAAGTGCCTTCTGGGGTAACAGCCAAGCCAACAGAGAGCACTGTGAGCTGCTGCAGCACCCTGGGAAAGCCACTGGCTCCCGCTAGAGTGGCCCAATTCCCACCTCACTCCATGGGGCAAGGATAGAGCAGGCTTTAAGCCACCTTGGTGGTGGTCCTAGTGATGGCCCTGTCCCCAGAGTAACTGGGAGCAGCCACAGGGCTGCTCCAACTCATGCACTGCCTTTGGAGATGAGAGAATATCCCTAAGTGCAGTGCACTCCAGCTGCATTCCTAATGCCCAGGGCTGGGCGCAGAGCCCTGGGGTCTGCTCCATGCTGGCTGGGGTCCCCATGCCCCCAGCATGGTGGGCGGGGGGAGAGACTCTCCGAGGAGCTGAGTCCTGAGCAGCATGTAGGGGCACTGGGGTAACAAAGTGCGGGGTGGAGCTCGTTCCTCAGACGTCCCACCACCGGTCGAGTGAATGGCAGCAACACGCTGCCCTTTGCTACAGCAGATGGGCTACCCCCACTTCTGCCCAGAGTCGGGGCAGCCCGGTGTCCAAAGCAGGCAACCTACGAATACACCTCGCTCCTTTCCCCAGGCACCCTCCCATGGGATCCAACCAGACAATCTCAGATGCCCCGGCTGCCCATACTGTGGAGTCACCGTAGCTTGCTGGTGTCAGATCTAAGCCACCAACCAATGCTTAGTCGTGAGGCACCTGCACCTTTCTTTGCAGAGGCGGTGTTTTTCTGCTGCTGTGGTACTGCTGAGGCCTGGCCACCAGGTGGTGCCATCTGTTTAGGTTTGGCCATGGCTGGTTTGTTACTGGTCAGGGCTCTGGTGGAGACCTGTGTGGTGTCCTTCGTCCCTGGAGCAGGGAGTCTGAAACCAGAACAGAGAGGGGTGAAGAGATAGAGAAGCCACTATGTGTTTGTCTCATGCAATCAATAGAGACGGGTGCATGTCATACCCTGAATACCTAGCTCTTCTACACACTTCTCCCACACAGAGCTCGAAGCCCTGTTCTCCCCACTCTACAGATGGGGAAACTGAGGCACAAGGCAGGGCAGTGACTTGCCCAAGGTCACCCAGCAAGTCAATGGCAGAGCTAGGAATAGAACCCAGGTGGCCTAAGAGCCAGTCCTGCGCTCCATCCACCAGAGGGACCAAGCTGGTACAGCCCAGGGGATGCCAGGACAAACTCCCCCAGTGCACACACTGCTGTACCACAAAGGGACCGCACAGTACCAGCCTGCAGGGCTTGGAGACGGATATTCCCCACCCTGACTGGCTGACTCCTTGCTCCCCAACTAGCTCGAGCAGAGGTTCCTGTCACTGTAGCATCTGAGCACCTCACCTTCTTTACTGCTGTTACTCCAATGTACCCAGGAGGGGAAACTGAGGCAAAGGGGACAAAGTGACTTGCTCAATCTCACACAGGGAGACTGGTGGTGGTGCTGGGAATGGAACCCAGGTGTCTCGAGTCCCCAGCTAGCGTTCTAGCTACTGGGCCATCCTTTCCTTTCTCCACCTAGAAGCACTTGGTCACCTGCCAAACAAATCCAAGCCATCCAGGCCCTTCGCCAACACAGCCCGGAAGCTTAGGGGATCTGAATGGAGGCCACGTTCTGCAAGTAGAGGCTCACCCTCTGGAGAGCTCTGACTGGTGCCCCTCATCACCCCCTTTGTCTTCCAGCTGCAAGCCTCCTCAGCAGGCAGGACCTACCGCTGCTGCAGCGCCTCTGAACAGCTGCTGAGTCCATCAGTCTCAGGGTTACACTAAAACCCCTTCTGAACCACAGCCCATTAGCCCCACCAAATCCACACTGAAGGGTAGCTTGCCAGGCCTCCCCGCAGTGCTGGGCTCAGGATTTGAGAGAGAAAAACGTGAAGAATGTTTGAAGTCACAGTCAAAGCAGAGTTTCCTGCTAACCTGCCGGGTGCAGTGCTGAAAGCCCTCTAGCCCAGGGGTGGATAAACTACGGCCCACAGGCCGGATCTGGCCTGTCAGGGCTTTGGATCCTGCCCCCGGGATTGCCACCCCTGTGGTACCGCGGGTCCTGCGCCGCTCCCAGAAGCGGCCGGACCACGTCCCTGAAGCCCCTGGGGGAGGGGTGGCGGCAGAGGGCTCCGCATGCTGCTCTCATCTGTGAGTACTGCCCACCCAGCCCACCCCCAAGCTCCCATTGGCTGGGAACAGGGAACTGTGGCCAATGGGAGCTTCGGGGGAGGGACCCACAGGCAAGGGCAGTGCCCAGAGCCCTCTGCCCCCTCTCCCCCAGGGGCTGCAGGAACATGGTGCTGGCCACTTCCGGGAGCGGTGCGGGGCCAGGGCAGGCAGGCAGCCTGCCCTGGCCCCATGTGTGCTGCTGCTACCCCGGAGCTGCTCCAGGTAAGCGGCATCGGGCTGGAATCTGCACCCGAACCCCTCCTGTACCCCACACCTCAACCCCCTTCCCTGAGCCCCCTCATGCTCCCTGCAGCCCTCCTGCACCTCAACCCCCTGACCCGAGCCCTTTCCTGCACACCTCACCCCCTCACACACCCTGCACTCCCTCCTGCACCCCAACCCCCTGCCCCAGCCCTACATTCAATTTCCCCACCCAGATGTGGCCCTCGGGCCAAAAAGTTTGCCCACCCCGCTCTAACCCCACCAGTGCACTGGGAAACAAAACTGACTATCCACTCAAGTGAAACTGACAAGCTTGACTCATCTCAGGAGAGTGAAATTGAGCAGCCAGCACTAACTGCAATGAAAGAGACACTCACCCCAGTCATCCCAGATTAAATGCCACACCTGTGGTCCTTCACACCAATGCAAGAGTGCTACCAGACTAGAACGGCATCTGGTCTGTCTGGCAGTCCAGAACCGCTCGAGTCTCACTGAGCTTCCCCCAACCCCCATCCCTAGGCCCACAAAGCTGCAAGACTCCCTCATCAACCTCCTCCTGGGGCTGACCAAGATCATAGAATCAGAGAATCACAGAATATCAGGGTCGGAAGGGACCTCAGGAGGTTTTAGTCCAACCCCCTGCTCAAAGCAGGGCCAATTCCCAACTAAATTATCCCAGCCAGGCTTTGTCAAGCCTGACCTTAAAAACCTTTAAGGAAGGAGATTCCACCGCCTCCCTAGGTAACCCATTCCAATGCTTCACCACCCTCTGAGTGAAAAGGTTTTTCCTAATATCCAACCTAAACCTCCCCAACTGCAACTTGAGACCATTACTCCTTGTTCTGTCATCAGGTACCACTGAGAACAGACTAGATCCATCCTCTTTGGAACCCCCTTTCAGGAAGTTGAAAGCAGCTATCAAATCCCCCCTCATTCTTCTCTTCTGCAGACTAAACAATCCCAGTTCCCTCAGCCTCTCCTCATAAGTCATATGCTCCAGACCCCTAATCATTTTTGTTGCCCTCCGCTGGACTCTTTCCAATTTTTCCACATCCTTCTTGTAGTGTGGGGCCCAAAACTGGACAGTACTCCAGATGAGACCTCACCAATGTCGAATCGAGGGACGTGATCCTTCCCCTCGATCTGCTGGCAATGCCCCTACTTATACAGCCCAAAATGCTGTTAGCCTTCTTGGCAACAAGGGCACACTGTTGAATCATATCCAGCTTCTTGTCCACTGTAACCCCTAGGTCCTTTTCTGCAGAACTGCTGCCTAGCCATTCAGTCCCTAGTCTGTAGCAGTGCATGGGATTCTTCCGTCCTAAGTGCAGGACTCTGCACTTGTCCTTGTTGAACCTCATCAGGTTTCTTTTGGCCCAATCCTCTAAAATGGCCCTGAATCAGCCCAGGAGGAAGCTGGACAGGGAGGTGCACTGCAACAGTGGGGCCTATTTCCACTCCCCCTGGTATCCTGTCTCCAGGCAGAGTTGCTCCTTCACAGAGCAGCAGGTGCTGGCCAGGGTTCTCTGCTCAGAGTCCCTGTCGGGTGCCCTCATTTTGACCTTCCCCCCCCATCCCTGTTTTCACAGGGCTGGAAGGGAGCTCAAGAAGTCATCAAGTCCCTGCCCCAGTGTAGGGGGCTGACCAGTACATCTAGACCATCCCTTACAGCTGTTTGTCCAACCTGCTCTTAAAACCCTCCAGTGACATGGATTCTACAAACCTCCTTTGGAAGCCTGTTCCAGATCTTTAATCTAATTTTCAGCATAGTTAAGCTTTTCCTAATATCTAACCTAAATCTCCCTTGCTGCAGATTAAGGTAATTACTTCTCTTCCTACCTCCAGTGAACATGGAGAACAATCGATCCCAGTCCTCTCTATAACAGCCCTTCCCGTATTTGAAGACCATTGTCTGGTTCCCCCTCAGTTTTCTTTTCTCAGACTAAACACGTCCAGTTTTTTAACCTTTCCACACACAGCAGTTTTCTAAACCTTTGATCATTTGTGTTGCTCTTCTCTGGATTCTTTCTAATTTGTCCACATCTTTCTTAAAGCGCGGTGCCCAGAACTGGACACAGGACTCCAACTGAGGCCTCCCTAGTGCCGAGCAAAGCTGGACAGTTACATCCAACACTCTTGTTAGTACACACCAGAATGATATTAGCCTTTTTTACAACTGCATCATATTGTTGACACACTCAATTTGTAATCCTCTATAAGCCCAGATCCTTTACAGCAGAATGACCACCTAGCCAGTTATTCTCCATTTTGTAGTTGGGCATTTGATTTTTCCTTCCTAAGTGAAGTACTTTGCATGTGTCTTTACTGAAATTCATCTTGAATTCAGACCAATCCTCCAATTTGTCACGGTCATTTCAGACTCTAATCCTCTCCTCCAAAATGCCTGCAACCCCCCGTTTGGTGTCATGTGCAAATTTTATAAGCTTACACTCCCCTCCATGATCCAAATCATGAAAATACTGATGAGTACCAGACCCAAAACTAACCACTGCAGGACACCACACCATTGGAACTACTCTGAGTACCATCTTTCAACCAGTTGCGCACCCACCTTTCCCTAGTTTGCTTATAAGAGAGGATCACATGGGACTGTGCCAAAAGCCTCACTAAAAATCAAGATACACCATGTCTATCCCACCACCCACTAGGCCAGAATGGGTTAATGGATTTTAAGTGAGGGGGATGAACCATTGGTACAGCTTCCCAAGGGGTGTGGTGGCTTCTCCATCACTGGAGATCTTTAAAAAAAACCAAGCCTGGATGTTTTTCTAAGGACGCTCTCTAGTTCAGCCACAGCTACTGCATCCGGGGACTCCTGTGTTGTGCAGCACATGAGCACAGCGGTCTCCTTTAGCCTTCCATGAAGAAAAGCAGCAGCTATTTCTTGTCATCTCTTTGGCTTGTTACACAACATGAAGAAAGCCACCGTTGGGTCCCAGATAAGCCTGTTTCCCAACTATGAACACAACATGCCAGGGCTAGTCACCTATGGCCTGCTGCTCTAACAGCTTTCAAAACCTTGGACACCATGGGAGCCAGTAGTCCAAAGGGATACTGTCCTGTTCCCATATGCTACAATTACCACCATCTAGGCTGCATAAACGCAGGCCAGATAACCCACTTGGTGCTTTGTGCATCAGGCAGGTTCGTGTCTATCTGAGCCAATGCATCTCTTGTAGAAAGACATCCAGGCTCAATTTGGAGGGATGGAGAATCTCCCACAGCCCTACATGAATGGGCCCTGTGTTCTCAGGGCTAAAAATTCACACTTCATGGCTAATCAGAATTTGGCTGGCTTCAGCTTCATTGATCTCATTCGGACTTTGGCTGCTAGATTAGAGAGTCGTCTACTACCAGAAGTCTCCTCCCCGCTTAGGGCCACTGGAATATTTGTCTCATGATATGCAGAACCACAGTTCATCTCCAACAGGAGGCATTTACTGAACTGCAGACAAGCCTTCACTTAGCTTGTGTCCCACTTCTGTCTCCGTTGTTTACCAGGGACCACTCCCTGCCTGGAACACTGTGCAGTTCAGGGACATCTAGTGGCTGAACAACATACTGCCAGCGAACATCCCACCACTCACTAATGAGAGAGAAAATTCAGAAAGGTCTCTAACAGAGTCTGTTTCCGTCTCATCTCAGGCTCTCCCAGGAGCTGCCTCTGATCTGAGACTGTTTTCCTCTGGGAGTTCCCCTAGTTTCAGTGACTCCTGCTACCATCCCTTCTCATGCTGTTATTAGTGTGATTACATCTGATCACATTAGATCAGGTACCACACACACCCTGCACATGCCACTGCTTGCTCCAAGCGGGCTGGGGGTCCCAAGGGCAGTACCTTGACTGGTCAGGAGCCATCCCACATGGAAGTTTCATCCAGACCCCAAAAGCCAGCCTTCCCAGCCCCACCATATGCCCCCTGCTGGGTATCCTGGGGCAGGTTCTTTACCCAGCCCCTCCCACATCTATCCCCATAGTATCAGGAGCAGCCAGCGTGCAGCCGCAGGCAACTCCATACCATACCTGGAAGGCTTGGCCGATTCTGGTTTCTCAGGCTTCACTGAGGCCGACTTTGGGACTAGAAACAGGAAGAGAGAGATACTGACAGCTTCAGCGCCAGGAGACGGGAGGTTACTGACGAGGCAACTGGGCAGGTAGGTTAGTGCCAGGGGAACGGGAGTCCCAGCTCTGGGATCCAAGGAGTCAGGGCACACAGGAGGGGGCAGCGCCAGCTTCCCCATCAATGCAGTTCTACCCTCCCTGGAATGGGATTCAGTCTTGGCCCCTCCTAAGACGGGCCTCTCTGGCAGAGGGGCTGGACCCCATGGCCATGGGAGGACAGGCACCATGACCTGCCACACTCGCTGCATGCAGGGGCCTCTCAACCACCCTGGCTATCACTGGTGCAGGGGAAACCAGCAGTTCTATCCTGGGATGTGTGTGGGGGGGAGAGACTAAGGGGACCCTCCCCTGCTAAGTGCTTTACCAATCGTGCCATAGCAGGGCATTGCCCTGCCCCTAAAGCCGGACAGGATGCCACAGCCTGGCTCCCTTATCAGCAACACCAACCCCGCACCCCAGTCTCTCAGAGTCCTGCCAGCTGTTTTATCAGGGGGTTCCCATCACAGCCCAGCACGCTCCTCCCCCCTTCACTATAGATTCACAGTGAGATCCCCCCCTCCAGCCACTCTTCCCCCCCCCCACACCTTAGCAGGGGAATCTCCCTACAGCCTATCAGTCCACAGGGGCCTTAACCACCCTGGCTCAGGACAAGGGGCTCAGGAACAGGCCCTAAGGCACCTGTAGGCCTCAGGGATGCCTGGTGCCACCCACTAGGGTTGCCAATTTGGGTTGGACGTATTCCTGGAGGTTTCACCACATGACAATCTTTAAAGATTGGACTTTTTGTGTCCTGGAGACGCCAAGACAATCCTGGAGGGTTGGCAACCCTTCCTGCTGTTGGCGGGAAGGCGAGGAACATACCCAAGGCCATGGTTGGAACCGGCGTCTTCCTCATGCCCTTCGGCTGCCCGGCCTTGCCCGGCCCAGCCTTCTCCGGAGGCTTTGCCCCGCTCTCACCCACTGGCTTCCTGGCCACTGTTTTGGCCGGAGTGGGCTTGGTAGAGGCAGCACCAGCTTTGGGTGCTGATGCTGCCGCTGGCAGCTTCCTCTGCGAGGCTTCGGCCCTCGGGGGCACCCCATTGCTGAGCAGCTTGGAGCCACCACATGGGGCCGTGGGCGGGCGGGCGTGGTCCGTCACAGGCCGCCTAGCTCCAGGGACGGGGGCTGATCTCACAGTGTTCTTGGCAGGCTTGGGTTTTGCTGCAGGCTGGCCAGCTGCTGGCCCTTTCCCAGCGGTTGCCGTGCCATTGGTCTGGGGAGGGGGGACCCCATTGGCAGTAGCTTTGCCATCCATCTTGTCCCAACCAGGTGCTGGGCAGACCGTCTGCCCCCTCCGCGGTGATGGAGAACAGCCAAATCCTCTTCTGCCACTGAGCTAGAACTGAAAGAGACAGATGTTAATTGCAGAGGGACTAATTCCACCCCACTCTGCAGCACCACCAACTAAAGCTTTGCCTCCCCATTGCTCTCTGGGAGGGAAATCGCTACTAGTCCAGAGCTCAAACCTACTAGCCAGGGACAGAGCTGAAAGATCAGCACCCAACAGCACACCAGGTCAGAAGCCCTGACCTCCCCAGACCTGATGGGAAAGGCCCATCCCCGCCCTTTGTCCATTGATCCCCATCTTCCCTGGCCACCTCTGGCTAGTAGCATCTGAAGCATTCCAAGCACCAGGAAGAGGGGATCTCCCCCACCAGGTCTCTTAATAGTGGAGTGTCTTATACCCTCCCCCTCCCCCATGAATAGCTCCAGCCCTGACATCCTCCTCCTGCTCAGCCTTGCCAAGGGGCACAAAGCAGAGAGTGCCGGTCACTTTCATGGGTGCTCATGGGCAGAGCAGCTGTGAAACTGACTAGAGCCCACACAGGTCTCTATGGTTAGGCAGAACCATGAACAGCAGAGGCGGCACAGAGCTGCCTGAAGGTTCAGGAAGGTAGTGCTGCATTGGGAAAGACTTACAGCCTTAAGCACAAGATTCACTTAAAGTACAAAATTAAATTCGACAGCAATTGATGTCTCAACTGCCCGTCCCTCCACACAGGAAGGGTTCCCACTCTTTTGGAGCTCTGGACTCCGAGATCTCAGAGCATTTTACAGATTGAATGCAATTTATCTGCAAACCCCATCCCCTGCAAGACAGGCCAGCTTCATCCCTATTTCACAGCTGGGGAAACTGAGGCACTGCCAGGGTGGGGATTTGCCCTGAACAACACAGCCAGTCCATGGCTAGCTGGGAATACGCCTTTGCCCAACCTGCTTGGATGGGGAGATTTTTCCCCAGAAGGACTCAAGTCCCTAAATCCCCTTGGATTTAAAGGGAACCCAGATCTCCTGGGATGCAACTCTGATAGCATCCGACCCCAAAACTCACAAGGAAATCCACAAGCCCTTGTGCTTACCAGCTATTATTTACCTCCCCAGAAAACTCTGGAGCTATTAATTCTACTAAGTGGCTGGAATACACTTGAGCAAGAGCAGTTACATAAGAGCAGTTACGTTATAGGCAGGGAGCCCGTTCCCTATTTGCTGCCTGGGCTGCTCAGTTCTAACCAGTGCTCTGTGGACCCTCAGCCAGCTGGTCTCCACAGCGCACACCCGCACTCCACGATCACAGCTTTCAGCCAGGAGCTCAGACTCACATTCAAGAGGAAATAACCACCCAGGAGATGAGTGGTGCTGGCCCCAGTCCAGTAATGAGCAAACTAAGAGCGGTTACAGCCAGGGCTTCTTAGTCATTGGTGGCCAAAACGGGGAGATCCAGTTTGAAAAGGCTCCTGAGAATAGAGTATTTCATGCCCTGAATCCCAGGGGGTTTCCTGCTCTGTCTAAACTAACGCTTAAAGGTGCAATGCTGGGATGTTGGCCCCAAATATGTCAATATCAGACCTCTTCAGTGTTGCCAAGCCCAAGTATGCAGAAATCATGAGATCAGCTTAAGAATTTACACATCTGAGGTGGGATCTGGGTCTTCTGGTTTGAGCCTGTAGTGCTACGGTTGCCAACTTTCTATATCGCACAAAACCCAACACCCCTTCCCCCATGGCCCCAGCCCTACTCACTCCATCGCTCACTGTCCCCCACCCTCACTCACTTTCACGGGGCTAGGGCAGGGAGTGCAGGCTCCCAGATGGGGCCAGGGACGAGGGGTTTGGGGTGCAGGGGTATGGGAGGGGATTCTGATCTGGGGCACGGGGTTGGAGTGCAGGCTTCAGCCAGGTGGTGCTTACCTCAAGCGACTCCCAGTTGGCGGCAGAGCAGGGCTAAGGCAGGCTCCCTGCCCTGACTCCAAATAGCTCCCAGAAGCAGCTGGTGTGTCCGGCTTCTACATGCAGGAGCTGGGGGCTCTTTGCACTGCCACACACCCTCAAGCGCCACCCCCCACACCTCCCATTGGCTGTGGTTCCTGGCCAATGGGAGTTGTGGAGCCAGTTCTGGTGGGTGGGAGCAGCACGCTGAGCTTCCCTGATTGCCCCTCCACCTAGGGGTCACAGGGACATGAGGGCCGGTTCCGGGAGCCATGTGGACTCAGGGCAGGGAGCCTGCCTTAGCCCCGCTGTGCCACTGACTGGACTTTCATTGGTGTTGACCGGAGCCGCCAGGGTCCCTTTTTGACCGAGCGTTCTAGTCAAAAATCGGATGCCTGGCAACCCTATGCAGCCCTCATGACAGCAGAGAAGAGCTTGATGTGTGACATCTAGAGCAGTGGTCTCCAAACTTTTGATCACGCACGCAGGGCCGGTGCTACCATTAAGGCGAACTAGGTGGTTGCCTAGGGCACCAAGATTTGGGGGCACCAAAAAGCGGTGCCCCCAATTTTTTTTTTTTTTTTTTTTTTTTTTTTTTTTTAAAAACAGCGTTCCTCCCCGAGCATGTGATCACCACTCCACTTCTCCCCCCTCCCAGGCTTGCAGCGCCAATCAGCTGATTGGCACCACAAGCCTGGGAGAGGAGAAGAATTAGAGCAGGGGCGGCGTGCTCAGGGAGGAGGCGGAGCAGAGGTGAGCTGGGATGGGGAGCTGCCGCACGGCACCCCGGGCTGGGGAAGGGGGGTGCCTCAGGGCGGGGGGGAGCTGCCGCAGGGCTCCCCACCCCAGCTCACCTCTGCTACGCCCCCTCCCCGAGCATGCCATCGCTGCTCCACTTCTCCTGCCTCCCTGGCACCACAAGCCTAGGAGGGGAGGAGAATTAGAGCAAGGGCGGTGTGCTCGGGGAGGAGGTGGAGCAGAGGTGAGCTGGGATGGGGAGCTGCCGCAGGGCTGGGGTGGGGCGGCGCGCAAGGTGGAAAAAAGCACGCTCCTCCTTCCGTGCACCTCCAAGGATCCTCTTGCACACCCCACTTTGGAGACCACTGCTGTAGAGCTTAATTATAAATGAGAGCTGATATTTGTACCCGAGGCCACTAGCTGAGGTTTTAAGCAATGCCAGTTGTCACAAAGCCTTGTCATCAAATCGCAAGTGTTGGCAACCCTGTTATCCAGGGACAGTCTTGAGTCAGGGGGTGGGTCTCAATCGGGTTAACACAAGAGTTCGCTCAGTGATATTGAAAAGCCACGTCAAGGCACTGTCTAGTGTGTTTGGAGGCATGTTAGTGGCTTATGCAGGCTGTGTCTGGGCCTCACCCGACCCTGTCTGCACAAAAGCTGCCCCTGGACGGGTTAGCTCAGCAGGAGGCTGATAAATGTCAATGGCACACGTTCACACGACACCACTTGAACCAGTGTATTTGGATCAGTAAGGTAGGGTTACCATATTTAAAAAAAAAAAAAAGAGGACGCTCCACCAGGCCCTGCCCCCCCACCCTTTCCCACCCCCAGCCCCGCCCCAACTCCGCCCCTTCCCCAAAGTCCCCACCCTAATTCCCCCTCCTCCCTCCCAACCACGTGAAAAGGGCTGCCCAAGCACTACCGGCTTCACGGTTTGCCGGGCAGCCTCCAGACCCTGCGCCCCCGGCCGGCGCTTCCCCCGTGCAGCTGGAGCCCGGGAGGGGAAGCGCCCAGTTGGGGGCACAGGGTCTGGAGGCTGCCCGGCAAACCGTGAAGCCAGTAGCGCTTGGGCTTCGGGCAGCCCCCATGCCTCCGGACCCTGCGCCCTCGGCTGGGCACTTCCCCTCCCGGGCTCCAGCTGCTCTGCTCCTCCCCTGACTCTTCGGCTCTGTTTAAGAGCCCAGCTGCTGGTGCGCTACCAGCTTCGGGCAGCCCCCTTGCCTCCGGACCCCAGCCGCCGGAGCAGAGCAGCTGGAACCCGGCAGGGCAAGTGCCCGGCTGGCGGCTGGAGGCAAGGGGGCTGTCCGAAGCCGGTAGCGCTCGGGCAGCTTGGCTCTTAAACAGAGCCAAAGAGTCCGGGGAGGAGCAGAGCAGCCGCAGGAGGGGAAGTGCCCGGCCAGTATTTTCCCAGACATGTTCGGCTTTTTGGCAATTCCCCCCGGACGGGGGTTTGATTACCAAAAAGCCGGACATGTCCAGGAAAAACCGGACATATGGTAACCCTACAGTAAGGAGAGTGGTGCACTGTGGGTATAGTCCAGCGTTCTCCACTCCCCCTGCAGGCTCCCTGACTTAGCTGAATGTGATTCAAAGCCACAGCTTTCTACCCAGCCTGGCCTGGCCCTAGAGGAATGCCACACTGATGGGAGGGGAGTTTACTTCAATTCATTCTGTCCTTGCTGTCCCCTACTTCATGCACAGAGGACCTCAGGCCAAGAATTTTTATGATCTGGGTGCCCAGACTGGCTAATCAGTTTCAAGGCAAGCAGCCAACAATTTGGGGGGGGGGGGGGCAGGGCGTGCACAGAAATCACAACACACGCAAACGCCACTGAAATTCCTGGGAACTGCAGACGGCCACCGGAATTCATTCTGGCCCAGAATCTGCAAGATTCAAAAGAGGGAGCAGATATTTAAGTGGGTAAGAAGATCCAGAGTTCATTAATGCCAACAAATTATGGAAGGATATTAAAACTCCTGTTTGGGGACTTAACCCAATTTAACTAATAGGGATCAGCAGCCAGGGGGAGGGGTAAGGTCACCCCCACACCTGCTGCTGCAGGGCTCACTTCTTACACTTTCCTCTGAAGCAGTTGGAGACCAGATAATGGACACTATAAACCTCCAACTGTCTAATCACAAATGCAAACACCCTTGCCCCACCCCTTCCCTGAGGTCCCGCCCCTTCTCCAAGGTCCCCGCACCCTCCATCCCCCTCCCCCCATAGCTCGTTCTCCCCCACCCTCACTTACTTTCACAAGAAAGAAGCAGGAGGGTGGGGTGCAAGCTCTGGGCTGGGGCCGAGGGGTTCAGAATGGGGGAGGGGGCTCTGGGCTGAGCCTGAGGCAGGGGATTGGGGTACAGGAGGGGGTCTGGGCTCCAGCCACACGGCACTTACCTCGGTCGGCGCAGCGGGGCTAAGGCAGGATCCCTACCTGCCCTGGCCCTACACCACTCCTAGAACGGCTGGCATGTCCCTGAGGGTGGAGGGGGGGGGGGCAGGTGTGCAGGGGTCTCCGTGCACTGCCCATGCCCTGAGCACTGACTCCACAGCTCCCATTGGACGGGAACGGCAGCCAATGGGAGCTGTGGGGACCGAGCCTGTCTTAGCCCCACTGCTTCACCACCTGGGAGCCGCCAGAGTTAAGCGGGGCAAAGGATCTGTGTGCTGCCCCCTCTATGTACCACTCCCGGAAGCAGCCAGCACATCCCTGTGGCCCCTGGGAGGGGGGCACCACACACTTCCCCTGCCTGCAGGCACCACCCCACCCCCAGCTCCCATTGGCTATAGTTCTCAACCAATGGGAGCTGTGGAGTCAGTGCTCAGGGTGCAGGCAGCCCAGACAGGCCTAGCCCCATAGGCGCTGACTCTGTGGGTGCTCCAGGGCTGGAGCACCCACAGGGAAAAATTAGCGGGTGCTCTGCTCCCACCTGCAGCCAAGCTCCCTGCCCCACCCCTCCCCTGAGCATGTCGCTCCTCCACCTACTTCCCAGCTCTTGCCACTGCCAAAGCAAGCTCTGGGACGGAGGGAGGGAGGAGCGGGAACATGGCGTGCTCAGGGGAGGAGGCGATGCCAGGGCAGGGATTTGGGAAAGGAGTCGGCATAGGGGCAGGGAGGGGGCGGAGTTGGGGTAAGGACTTTGGGGAAGGGGTTGGAATGGGGGCGGGGCAGGGGTGGAGTCAGAATCGGGCCAGAGGCAGAGGGCAGGTTGAGCACCCACCAGTGTGAGCAGATGTCAGTACCCGTGCCTGGCCCCACCCCAGGGGCTGCAGGGACGTTCTGGCCGCTTCTGGGAACGGCACAGAGCCAGGGCAGGCAGTGAGCCTGCCTTAGCACTGCTGCGCTGCTGGACTTTTAGGACCTAAAATCTCCCAGTTTGGCTTCAGTAGCCTCTGGGAGATAGAGCCCAATTCCGGGAGACTCCCAGCCCGACCGGGAGGGTTGGCATCCTAGATCTCCAGTCTGAGCAAGTCTGACAGGCCCCTCCTGTTCCTAGGACCAGTGACGAAGATCCAACCATTTCTACCGATAGGGCCCCAAACCCATATTCAGCCACTTCCCTTTAGCTCTCCAGCTGTGAGCGTCTAAGTTGTGTTCACTGCGAAGAGAAGGCAGGTGTTTTTACACAGCATGCTGAACTCAGCGCAAGACTGGAATGGAGACAGGGCCCCCTAGACCAGTGGTCTCCAAACATTTTTGATTGCGCACCCCTATCAGTTAAAAAAAAAAATCACGCACCCCCTGCCACGCCGGCTCTACCATTTTTGCTGAAGCAAAAAAAAAAAAAAGCGTCATCCGGACTCTGGCCTGACAAGGAAAGAAAAGAAAAAGCGCTCCTCCTGCCACGCACCCCCAAGGATCCTCATGCGCACCCCACTTTGGAGACCACTGCTCTAGACATAGCTAGGCAGGGTCAGTCAGAGCTGTTGGGGGATTTTGCCAAGGAGACATGTTGGAAAATGCAGATTTGTCCAATCTGAAGTGTCGCAGAAATAGATCAGGTTTGATGAAACTTTGGTTGGGAAGGTTTCTCAGGCCCAGGATGGACTCTTCCCCACCCCCAAACATAGTCCAGTGGGTAGGACGCTCTTGGGACATGGGAGACCTGCTCTGCTTGATTCGGAGCATAGGCCTGACGCTGGGTGTCCCACATCCTAGGCCCTGCCTCTCTTCCCTGTTTTCAGGACTCTTCCCTGTTTTCAGGAAAGTCGGTCATTTTTGTTTTGATGTGGAATAAAAACAAAGCCCAAATCCTCCCGTGTTCCCACACTAGGACTGGCTGGAAAATAAAAATTCCATAAAGTCAAATCTCGAGATATGAGAGGTTAGGAATTACTTATCCCTTGTCTCCTAGGATTTCACATAAAATTGGCAACTTTTCCCCCTGCTCCTGAGCAAAGATGAATCTTGAGCCTTCAGCCTCAGATCATTGAGTTGGGGGTGGAAGGGAGGAGGTTTAAAAACACACATCTTCTCAGATTCACACTTCCCCCAGTTGGAGTGTGACAATCCCTCATAGTACAAGGTCGGACGCTACCAGCACTAAAACATCCTTGGAATGTCTAAGTATTCTAGATGACAATTTCCTAACTCACATACTAAAAACTATTTCTCTGTGCTAATTTTTCCCCTACTCACACCTTCTTGTCAACTGTTTGAAATGGGCCATTCTGATTATCACTACAAAAGATTTTTTCCTCCTGCCCACCTTAATTGGTCTCGTTAGACTTGGTATGGCGACCCCCATTTTTCCATGTTGTGTGCGCGCGTGTGTATACACACACACACACACACACACACACCCCTTCCTACTGTATTTTCCACTGCATGCATCTGATGAAGTGGGTTTTAGCCCACGAAAACTTATGCCCAAATAGATTTGTTAGTCTCCAAGGTGCCACAAGTACTTCTCGTTCTTTTTGCTAACTCACAGTGTTGTATCCAACCCAGGGGACTTCTCTATTAGACCTTGTCCTGACAAATAAAGAGAAACTGATGACACAAATAAAAGTTACATGGTAGCTTAGATACGAGTGATCATGGTAGCTTAGATACGAGTGATCATGATTTCATTGCATTCATAACGTGCAGGCAGAATAAAGTCCAGACCAGTGATATATATATACACACACATACACATGGTGTTTTAGGAGGGCCATTTCAGAAAGCTGAAACCAATTTGAGCCAAAATCAGCTGGGAGGAAGAATTTAATCAGAAAAATAAGAATCATAATTGGGAATGTAAAACACTACTAGATTCCCCAAAAAGCCACAGTAGAGGAAGGAGGCCACATTGATTAGGGAGAAAAACAAACAAACCTGGTTTAGAAGGCAGCCATAAAAATATAAAATGGAAAAAAAAAAAAGAGGGAAGTTGATAACTATAAATAAGAACAGGTTTCAGAGTAGCAGCCGTGTTAGTCTGTATCCGCAAAAAGAAGAACAGGAGTACTTGTGGCACCTTAGAGACTAACAAATTTATTAGAGCATAAGCTTTCGTGGACTACAGCCCACTTCTTCGGATGCATAAGAAGTGGGCTGTAGTCCACGAAAGCTTATGCTGTAATAAATTTGTTAGTCTCTAAGGTGCCACAAGTACTCCTGTTCTTTTTATAAATAAGAAATCAGGAATTGTAGAAAACTGGTAAGGGAAGCAAAGGGATGCAAGGATAAATCTATGGTTAGAGTTAAGGACAATAAGGAGGGTGTTTTTTGTTTCTTTGTTTTTTTTAAAGTATATTAGGAACCAAAAGTATCCTAAACAAGTGTATTGGTCCATTGCTAGATGCAAATAGTATAAATAAGAATAATAATGCAGAAAAGGCTGAAGTGTCCAATAGATATTTCTGTTCTGTTTCCCCAAGTAGAAGTGATGTGGTCATCACATAGGATAACACTCTTTCCAGTCCACTAGTATCTCTCAGGAGGATGTTAGACAGCAGTTACTGAAGTCAGACATTTTAAAAATCAGCAGGTCTGAATAATTTGCATCCAAGAATTTTGAAAGAGCTGGCTGAGGAGCTCACTGGACTGTGAACGTTGATTTTCAATAAACCTCAGAGCTCTGGGAAGAAAGCGGATGTTGTGCCAATATTTAAAAAGGGTAAATGGGATCACCTGAGTAATTATAGGCCTGTCAGTCTGACATTGATCCCAGGCAAGATAATGGAGTGGCTGATATGGGACTTGATTAATAAAGAACTAAAGGAAGGTAATGTAATTAGTGCCAGGCAACATGAGTTTGACAGGATCCATTCCCCATAAACTAAGTTGATATCTTTTGTTGATGACGGCAGTAGTGTTGGTGGAACATGGAAGGCATTTGATTTGGTACCATATGTCATTCTGATCAATCCACTGAATGAGTGCCACATCAATTTCATAATATTCTCGTTTTTAAAAAGCTGGCTAACAGATTGTCTCAAAGGGTAGCCGAGAATGGGAAATGAGCATCAAACAGGTGTGTTTCTAGTGGGGGCTGCAGGAACGGTGTCTTGGCCCTACACTACTTAAAATTTTTAATCAATGAGCTGGGGGGAGGGGAAGGCATCACTGATGACTCACAGATTGGAGGTGTGGTCAGTGAGGAGGAGGACAGGTCACTGATACAGAGCGATCACTTGGTAAACTGGGTGCAAGCAAAGAATCTGCGTTTTAATCTGGCTAAAAGTAAAGACATCTAGGGCCAGCCTTACAGGGTGGGGGACTCTATCCTGGGAAGCAGTGACTGAAAATGACTTGGGGGTGGGGACAGCTCATCAGCTGAATGCGAGCTCCCAGCATGCTGAGGCCAAAAGGCCTAATGAGATCCTGGGATGCATAAACAGGGAAATCTTGAATAGAAGCAGAGGTTATTTTACCTGTGTTTGACACTGGTGGGACCATTGCTGGGACCCCGTGACACAGATGCAGTAATACCCTGGGGGACAGAAGATCATTGTCTTACGAATGTTTAAATACCAGGGAGGGTTTGTCCGTACTTCCTTGGGGGAGGCAGAACACACGCAGCTCTCCGGGAGCTAAGAACAGTGAGGTGGGGGCGAAGCAATTTCACTCAGCTTGTAACGCCTCCCCAGAGCTACCCCCACCGGGGAGAGGCTCACATATACTGCTTCAAACTGGATTCTGCAGGGACCAAAAGACAGAACAGCCTGAATCCAGGCTGACTTCCAGTAAACAGGCAGGATCTCTCGTCCATGGAGAGCACACCCCCCCCCCCCCCCCCCTGGTCCTTAGGGAGGTGTTGGAAGAATTTTAGTCTATGGAGGCCCCATAAGACTCTGCGTGCTTGTTTGGAGCTAAAGCTGTGGTGAGCTTGTAAGCACAAGAAAGAGCCCGGTGTGGGATCTGAAGGAATAATCCCCAACCAGAGACCCTGTGGGAGTGAGTGAGTGCTCTCTGGTGAGCTTATTAGCATTCATGTAGGTTCTTGTATTGGCTTAAACTCATTTTCTCCAACACCCATCAGGGATGGTCTGGGTTTACTGGGCCCTGCCTCAGCGCAGAACACTGGACTTAGCTTTGAGTCCCTTCCTGCCTGGCATGTCTGATGCTTTTACCTTCAGAATACAACGTGCTTGCTTAGAAATAGCTGAGTGGTGACTTAACTGTGTCAATTATGCAGTTAACTGTCTGGGAAGAGAGAGACAATAAGGCTGTTTAGGCTGCCTGTCTTTTGTGGAGGAGGTTACAGTCTAGTCAGGCTGCTGGGCAATTCTGCAATAGGCCAGTCAGAAGGGATGGGATGTCCACCCAGGACAGGTCGTGAGCCTGAAACTGAGCGGGTGCCCTTCCTGGACCCTAGAGGGGGAAATATAGGTGCAGTTGCATTGAATTGGGGCATGCTGCATCCAGTGCTGGTGAGCACAATGCATGAAGGGGATTGACAAATCAGAGAGGTCGAGAAGAGCTAGAAGAACGATTAAAGGATCAGAAAACATGGCTTAGGCTCAAGGAACTCAATCACTGTATCTGCTTAGTTAAGAGAAGGGGGAGGTGACTTGATGACAGTCTGCAAGTACCCACACAGGGAACAAGTGATAACGGGCTGTTCAATCTAGCAGCGCAAGATCTAACCAGATCCAATTCAGGCTGGAAATAAAGCACAAGATTCTGCACAGGGAGGGTAATTTTCCCCTGGAACAATTTACCAGGCTCATGGTGGATTCTCCAGCACTGACCATTTTTAAGTCAAGTTTGGATGTTTTTCTGAACACACTGCTCTAGCAGGGCTGGCCCTAGGGGGGGTACGGGGCCTGGGACATAGGCATCAGGCTTCTAATCTGCCAGGGGTGCTCCCCTGGCCCTGCCCCCACTCCAAACCTTCCCCCAAGGCCCCACCCCTGCCCCACCTCCCCCCGCCCAGTTCTGCCCCCATCCCCCTAACGCGCTGCACCCTTGTTCCCCTCCCCCCCAGTACCTCCTGATGCCACAAAACATCTGATCCACAGCAGGCACTGAGCGGGAGGCGGAGGAGCAGATTGGCGGGACCTGCCGGCGGGAAGGAGAGAGGTTCTGGTAGGGGGATTCCTCCTCTCACACCCCCCAGCCGCTCGCCTCCCCGTTCACCTCCTCACCCTGCTCGCTTGCCCGCCCGCCTCACCTCCCCGCCCAATGCACAGGGTGGTCACCCCAATTCACCATACCCAAGGGATGGCTCTGGCTCTAGGCATGGTTTGGGGGCAGTTCTCCAGCCTGTGGCATATAGGAAGTCCGACTAGCCAATCACAGCGATCCCTTCGGGCCTTGGAATTAGGCTTTTTACAAGCAAAATGTAACCCCCTTGAGCGGTCGCTGAGTCAGCACAACGGGGGGTGGGATAGCAGTAGCCTGCAGGGGGAGAAGAGAGTTCTGAGGTTCCTTTGCCAACTGCAAGGAACTCGGATATTTTCTAACCTCCAGGAAGGAGCTCTGCCCCCCTCCCCTCCCCGAGATGCCTCGGCAGGCCGAACACGGGTGGCTTTTTTAATTATTGTAGGATACACACTGCTGGCTCTTGCCTTAATCTGCTGCCCATTGAAAAGAGCTTGGCCTGCTCTATCCTGCTTTTGTACTGGTATAACTATGTGGGCTGAGGCTGGGTGATTTTTAACATTTATATCAGTACAACCCCTAGTGTTGACAATTATACTGGTATAAAGATGTCAGTGCTGCCTAGTGGCTACAGCACTGCACTGGGACCGGAGTCCTGGGTTCTATTCCCCACTTGGCAACCTCAGCCAAGTCACTTCTGCTTTCCTCAGTTTCCCCACCTGAAAAATGGGTCTAGTGACACTGACCCCAAAGCACTTTGCAAAGGAGACCTACTGATGAAAAGCTCTAGGGATTATTATTCCAACATGGTTTACTCCCCTTCCTGTACAGTATAACTATCAGTATAAGCACCTCTAAACAGATATAACTGCATCCACCCTAGGGCTTTATCTAAGCACAAGATGTGTAGTCAAAGCAGTGCAATCCTTAATCTCTAGATAGCTTGGGGATTTATTTTACTACAGTAGCTGAGCGTCTCAATCTGGAAGGTATTTACTCCTACAGTAAAGGGTTATTATCCCCATTGTACTAGTGGGGAAACTGAGGCACCAAAGGGCTCCCCCAAAGGTCACACACAAAGGCTATAGCAGATGTGGCATGTCAGGCCAGGTCTTCTGAGTCCCAGGCTAGCGCTCTAACCATTGCACTATGCTTCCTCTCTGCTACCGGGCTCTCTGCAGCCCCAGTCTACGTAGCTGTGTCACACGGGGTGACAGATTAGAGCCAAGAGCCCATTCTGCCAGCACAGGGACCTCTGAGTCAGCCCAATGGAGCATGTGGGGGGTCCACACACACACACACACACACACCCAGGAGAGGGGCCTCTGCCTTTGTGTCAGAGGAAGGAGCGGAGTCTGGGAAGGGCTCCAGGCCAGTGCTGGTCACAGGCACAAATTGTCACTAATTAAACATTACATAAACCCCACCCCCAAGCCACAGAGCAGCCTCACATGCCCTCTGTGCTGGCTCAGCAGCCTGATGCCAAGAGCCACTCAGAGGCTGTTCCTAGTGAGCGCAAGGTCCTCCTGTTTGTAGCCCCCTCTCCCCCCCCGCCCACCATGCCTTACCCTGCCCTGGAGGAGACCCCACCACGCTACGGAACTGGGGGGGGTTGTATCCATGGCTCATGCAAAGGCCAACACCGGGCTATGTGCAACATTACCCTCTACTGGCTACAATGAGGACTGGTCAATTGTGTGCCACAGCCCCTGCACTGCTGATGGAGATTTCCTGCAGCCCAAGTGCGCTGGGCTTTAGGAGCGGGAGAGTTCTTGCCCCGCTGATGCCATGAAGTTGCGAGCAGCCATGACGCAGTGGGGTGGGAGAGCTCATGAACCACAATCTGTCTACACACACACACACACAGGCTGGGAGAAAGAGGCACATTCACAGCACCACAGGAAGAGCCGCAGCGGCTGGGTGGAAAGAGGGAAAGGAGATTCCTCGGGAGCAGCTCACGTCTCAGTCCGAATGTTGCTACAGACTGACCCATGCACAGATCTAGCAGCCCTCCCCTCCCCCTATGCCCAGAGATCTCTGCTTGTGCAGAGGGGAGAATAGATGTGTGCTAGTGCCCCAGTGCACCCCCCCTGCCCCAAGCAGAGACCTAGTCACCCTGTCAATCCCTACCCCCAAATCCAGTTAAAGGCTCCAACAGCACTTCTGGTGGCTTAAGGACACAGGGATTTAACTGCAACATCCCTTCCCAGAGCATGCTGGGAAGGATGAGAGAAGTTCAGGTGGCATAGCATCCCTGCACAGCTGGCCTGGGAGTCTGCCCCAGAGAGTGCACTACACGGGTCACAGCAGCCTCTGCCGGTCATATGAGCCACCAAGGAACCTACATGGGTCTGATGATCCCATTTGCTCACCACTGCCCTGTGCTACCTGGAAGCAAAGTTGTTCTGCTGTGTGTCATAGGCCTTGTACTGCTGAGGGAGGTTCCCCATGCTTGGGGCAACCAGCAGTGGTGGTGCTTGTGGGGCAGGAAGGGAAAATCAGAGTTGAGCCCCTACTGGGGGAGTTGCAAGTATTTAGTGGAGGGAATCCAAGACTTCCCCCACAAACTCCAAATGGGGTGCAGTGCCCGGGGAGCTGCCTCCAGGGAGAAGGCATTTGCCCCCACACCCTCCTCCTATGGCCAGTAGCTGCTCCTGTTCTGGTGACCAATAGCCCCAGAGGCATCAATTCTGCTGTCCCCTCCAGGCCGGCATGAGGTGCCCTCCCACCCACAGAGCTGCAGATCCTTGCACCTGGGGTCACGGGTGCAACCCAGTGGTACATTATGGACAAATACAGAGGCCTAGTGCCTGCCCCAGCTACCCCTGCAAAGCCAGGAGAACCAGCCCACAGGCTCCAGCTACTAGAGCAAGAGCAGCTCTCCTATGGCTGGTAGCAGCAGTAGGTCCCTTGTGCTCTGGGCAAAGCCTCCAGTCTATAGGGTCTATTCATCCCTAGATCTCAAAGCTCTGGCAGAGATGAGCCCTGTTTAACCATAGCTGGGGAAATGGAGGCACAGAAAGATGAAGCAACCTGGCCCAAGGCCCTACAGCAGGAGCAGTGGCCAAACCACATTCAGAACCCCAGAGTCCTGACTCCCAGCCCTGCCCCCTGCCCCCTTCCCCCATGCTCTAGCCAATAAACCCCCCTCCCCTCCCAGAGCAGGGTGTAGGACCAAGGAGTCCCAGCTTCCAGGCCTCTTCCTCTTCCCACTGCCCTATGCTGGCCCCACTCTGAAAACAGATCTGGCTCCAGTATGGCCTGGCTGGGAGCAAGTCAATAGACCCCAGACCCTGTTAGCCTAGCCCACTCCTCCCCCCAGCTCAGTGCTGGGAGGCACCATATGGCTAACAATAGGGCCCCTTAACCAGCTCAGTGGCTTTATTAACTGTCTGAGTTTAGAGGAAGTTAATCAGACCCAGAGGCCTGTGGGGAGGGGGCTACACCAGCTGGACAGTCCCCCCCACCACAACCCCCCAGACCCCAGTCTGCCAGTCACTCCCTCCCCAGCTGGACCCAGAGGGCAGAAGACCCACTGCTTTCCCCACCGACAGGGAGCTAAGCAGCAATAAGCCACACTGAGATCCTGGCAAGGTTTGATTAGAGAGGGCAGATATCAGCCACCGGCCCACACTGAGATCAGGACCAGCTCCTGGGGGCTCTGTGCCGAGTGCTAAGCCTGCCACAGCTGCGTCTTTCCGAGCCACCGTGGCAGGAGGACTCACACCTAGCGAAGGGCCAGAAGCAAAACCTACATTCAGCCAGGGAGCTCTGTTTTGTCAGTTTCAGGAGTCTGGCGATTTGCTTTGTAAACAGGGCCGGCTCCAGTCACCAGCTTGTCAAGCAGGTGCTTGGGGCGGCCGCTCCAGAGAGGGGCGGCACGTCCAGGTATTGGGCGGCAATTTGGCGGACGGTCCCTCACTCCGCCTGGGAGCGAAGGACCTCCCGCCAAATTGCCGCCGATCAGGATTGTGGCTTTTTTTTTTGGGCTGCTTGGGGCGGCCAAAACGCTGGAGCTGGCCCTGTTTGTAAAGCAGCCCCCACCCAGGCCCCTTTAAAACACGGAGAGACCAGCATCCCGCAGGTCATGCTCATGCCTACTGCACGGAAATGCACGAGCAGCCAGAGTGCACAGGGAACAGTTCCCACAAGTGGAGATGGCGGCTTCCCTGCCCATTGGTCTAGCTTCCTTAGCATGTCCAGGCCCTACCTTACAGCTCTGAGCCCCAGTCATTCTGCTCCCCGAGCTCCCCCCACCCCACTCCTCAAGATGGCAGCTGCCCTCTTTGTTTATTTCCCTCTCCCTGTGGTTTAAAGATGCCGGAGGTTGCTAGTGATTAACTCCTCATTAGGTGCAGCAATCAGCATCTTTAAAGCTCAGACACAGACGGCGCTCTGCCAGGCCAGCCAGGGGCGGGCCAAGAGCCTGATCCCATTTCAGGGGAAGCTAAGTAGTGTTGCATAGCCGTACCCCCAGTTCTTCACCCCACCTCCAAAGCTGCAGATCCCCGCAGATCCAGAGTTTGCAAGGCAGCACCAAGCTAGAGAAAGGACAGGGCCGCGGCTGAGGCACTGGGATTCAGGAGATCAGGGTTCAAATCCCAGCTCTGCCACTGACTGGCTGGGTGACCTTGGGCAAGTCACAGCAGCTCTGTGCTTCAGTTTCCCCACTTTAAGCCAAGGTGGATGAGAATACTTCTTTCATCCTATTTGAATAGTGAACTTTTGGGGGCAGGGACCCTCTCATATTGTATCTGTGCGGGGCCTAGTACAGTGAAGCCTGGATTCAAAATGGTCAGTGATGGAGAATCCCACCACGACCCACAGTAAATTGTTCCAATGACTAATTGCCCTGACAGTTAGAAACATACACCCAGTTTCCAGTCTAAATTGGTCTTGTCTTGCTTTAGCTTCCAGCCATTGGATCGTGTTAGATCTTGGCCTGCTAGATTGAAGAGCCCAGTATCAAATGTTTGTTCCCCCATGTAGGTACTTCTAGATTAATCACTTCACCCTTCAACGGCGGCCAACCTAGGGCAGAACCATGTCCCTGGGGTCAGGATGGATCTGCATCTATGTAGATATATGGGAGAGCAGAAAGTGTTAAATACCCTCCTTCCTCCAAGAGGAATTCCCAATCCTGCCTCTTTGAAGATGGAGAATTCTTCCCCTCCCAGGTCTAAATGCCACCAGGCCAGCTTCAGACATAGATCAGAACATCAGTTTGCAGAGGGTTTGGCTCAGACCCCATTGACACCAGCACACTCCACGCCTCTGACACTGTATCAGCAGTATTGCCTAGAGCAACTAATTTCCAAAGACCATGGGTTCTATTCCTTGCTCTGTCACTGACCTGCTGAATGACCTTGAGCATGTGTGAAAGTCTGTACCCCTCTTTTATAGAACTATGATAGATCTTGTACAGAGTATGCCTTGTGAGGTATCATTTGAAAACTCATAATTTGCTGATCATTATTGTCCTGGTGAAAAGTGCAGCAACACTGTATGCAAAGTTATAAGTCTACTGTATGATGTTACTAAGCCATATTCCAAATCTGGAGACCAGTCACAAACAGTTCCCCAAAGACAAAAGGCTAGCCCATACCACAGCCAGATGTCAACAAAATCAAATGGACCATTACCTGACTAAGTGGCTATTCTTTGGCAGGAAAAAGGATGTGGGCGAAAATCTACACCTTGACAAAGGAACACTGGGGGGTTTCCTGTCCACACAGATGGTCTCTTGAACCTCAGCTGGAGAGGATTCTCAAAGAAGAGAAATGTATAAAAAGAACACCCCAAATTCTCTCTCCCCCTTCATCTCTACCCACAGCCTCAATAACACCTGAAGAACAAAGAACAGCGTTGGACTGGGGGAAGGATCCTGTCTGAAAGACTGAGCCAGTAAGACTGTTGGAGCATGCAGTGAGAGACTGAATTCACTTAGCTTGTTAAGTTAGGCATGAGTTGTGTTTTACTTTCATTTTCTTGTAACCAATTCTGACTTTCATGCCTCATTACTAGTAATCACTTAAAATCTTTCTGTGATTAATACATTTGTTTCATTGTTTTATCTAAACGAGTGTTTGGATTGGAGTGTTTGGGAAACTCCATCTGGGATAACAGGATTTGCACATATCACCTTTTATTAACAACATGACGGACTTTATACAAGCTTGTATTGTCAAGGAGGGTGCTGAGCAGTGCAAGATGCACATTTCTGGGGGAAGTCTGGGACTGGGGGTTTGCTGGTGTTGCCCTGCAGCATAATTCACAAGTGGCTGCCTAGAGCCCACATGCAGTACAACTGGAAGCAATGCACATGCAAGAGGCTGTGTGTGAGCAGACCAGGAGTGGCTACTCTCAGCGAAGCAGTGTTGGAGAATTGAGGGGACACAGCTGTCCATTGGTCTGGATTGTACCCTGGTGATGTCCCAGCATGCCCCTTTAGGCCTCAGTTTCCCCACCTGTAGAGTTGAGATAATGAGACTGGCCATTTTAAAGCCCTTTGAGATCTACTGATGACAAGAACTATAAAAGTGGAGTTAACTTTAGTAAAGCATTAGCTCTACTAGGACTTTCTGGTTCTGTAGGGGGTCTTTTGAAAGGATACTCAGGGCATTCCTGGTGTGCTCTGACTTCAGCAAGTGAAACCCAGCGAAGACAAGTGCAGAGTACTACACCTAGAGAAGCAGAATCAAGAGCACGGTTACACACTGGGAAGTAACGGGCTGGCAGTGGTACTGCAGAAGAGGATCTGGGGGTTAGAGTGGATCACAAATTGGACACAAGCTGACAATGACATGGCTGTGAAGAAGCCAGATATTCTGGGGTTCATCCACAGAACCTGTGCACACAGCAAACAGGAGGTAACTGTCCCCCTCTACTCAGCACTGCTGAGGCCTCACCTGGAGAACGGCATCCAACTTTGGGTGTCCCGCTTTAAGAAAGATGTGGACAAACTGGAGACAGTCCAGAGGAGAGCAGTGGAAAAAAAAAAGTTGTAAAAGCTTTAGCAAACCTAAGCTGTATGAGGAAAGGTTGAAAGAACTGGACATGTTTAGTTTAGAGAAGAGAAGGCTGAGAGAGGGGAGAACTCATAACAGTATTCAAATACATTAAGGGCTGTTATAAAGAAGACAGTGATCAATTATTCTTCAAGTCTACTGAGGGAAGGGCGAGAAGAAACCAGCTTAATAAACAGCAAGAGAGAGATGTAGCTTAGATATTAGGAAACATTATCCTCGCCGCTAGGAAGTGAAGTATTGGAACAGGGGACCAAGGGAGGTTGTGGAGTCCCCATCACTGGAGGGTTTTAAGAAGAGTTTGGACAAACACCTGTCAGGGATGGTCCAGGTTTCCTTGGCCCTGCCTCAGCACTGGGGGCTGGACTAGATGGCATTAGAGGTTCCTTCCAACCCTCCATTTCTATGAACTAGAAAAATCTGCATGTGCATCACTGCCCATTAGTGGACAGACTCAGAACAATGTGTCCTAAGCCCTATGCTGCAGACCACAGAAGGGTGATTTGCCTCCAGCTCAGTGGCCAGACGTTTCAGAGCAGGGGTTCTGTTCGTGAAACCCCAAGCGGCGCTTTCACAAAGGGACCCATGACACAGCTTGGCTCTAGCATGTAGCTCCATTTCTGCTGTGCCTTCCAGCCTAAAATACTTTTGGAGATGCAGCCAGCTCTGGGGCATAGCGCAGCTGTAGCTGCTTTTAACACCACGTTTCAGAGAGGAAGTGAAGACGATTGCATTTGCAGGTGGAGAAAGGAGAGGAAGGGGAAGATTGGGGAGGCAGAACGGAAACGGCTCAAGTTGGAATGTGGCCAGGACATCGCAGGATCTTGAAATGGGTCAGGATCTCTGCTGAATGAATCAGTGTTTTCCTGGCAGAGACTTTCCAAGCAAGTCAGAATCCTGCTGTTACTAACACGCTGCCAGTTGAGCTCCTACACACGGGGGAGGGAATTGGTACTTTCAGAAACTTGCTGAAGCAAGATCTTCCCTGGAAGCTTGTGCTAACACCCCACCTTCCCCATCTGTTTGCTGTCTCCACCTGCAGACTCAGCTTATAAACTCTTTGGGACAGAGACCATAGTCATTCTATGGACAGCATCAAGCACAATGCAGCTCTGATCCCTGTAGCACCCCTGTGCACCTTAGTGATAGCTTGCGAGCTACCTCACAACACAGGAATCCTGCTGCTCAACCCCCCTGCTCTACCCACTACACCCCACTAGCTAGAGTTTATGAAGTTGAGCATAGGACTCTTCATTCACAATATCTCTCTCCCCCCACCTTTTCCGGATCCCGGGTCTCCCCCCTGCAACCAGTGACCCCAGACCTCACTCAAGCCCTGCAGAAAGACACCACTCTCCACCCCACGTCCCAGTCCCAGTCCCCCCGAAGAGACATCTGCAGCCAACATGCCTCAGCCTCTCAGGGCAGCCATAAGGGGCTGCCGCCTCCCAGCTGAAGCGTCAGGAGACACCAGCCCTTCCGCCCGGCTGTTTGGATCCAATGTGAGCCCAGAGGGGGTTTGGGGAAGGGAACCCAGCTTGCCAGTCACAGCTCTGTACAGCTGTCTGCATTCCCATGGAAACACCATGCTTTGGGCACACAGACCTGCTATTGGACTGGCCTTGTGCAAACACAGACCATCTGGAGTGAGCCGCGTCATACAGCTCACACCCCAGGTACGGGCTGCCTGGGCACTGCCCACTCCAGGCCTCCACACACCCTTTGCCCCCACGTACAGCAGCTGTGAGACCTTTGCACAGAGCTTCTGCCCCACTCCCCACAGCACCCCCTGCTGGGAGAGGCTGGGGAAGTGGGAGCTCCCCCCCAAAGCCAGAGTTAGAGAGGATTAAACAAGATCTGTGCCTTTCTTCTCTTTCCGAAGGCCTTCTAGGCCAGTGCATTTCAGAGGCAGAGTCCAGGCTTAGTGCCTGCTTCTCCACTTGGAATAAAGGGGGCCCGGCCCCTTTAAGAACTCTCTATCCCAGCCCTTGTTTGCATAAGAATGGCCCCAGCTGGGGGGGGGTGGTGAAATCCATTGAGAAGGGGAAACAAACAAAGAAAACATCCCTGGATCAGAGCTGAGCGGGGCAGCTGCTGCCAGATGGGAGCTGCTCCCCATGCGCCAATCCATCCTCCACACCGTGTCATGAAGCCCAGTCCTAGAGCCAGCCCCACATATCCATCTCCATCCCAAGGGTTGCATCTCATCAACATCTGCTCAGGCTGCTGCCACCCAAAAGAGACACCCCTCTCCCAGGCTATTGCTACAAACTGACTGGTGTTTCCTGCAGCAGTGACCTCTGCTGGCTGGAATCTGAACTGCATAGCCAGGTGTCAGACGGCCTATACTGCTAACAACTCATGATTATTTCCCATTAGCAAAATGCCTGCTGTTTAAGAATGGGAGGATCATACTTCTATCCTCCCATGGATGCCATTGAGTCACAAGCACAGCACAGGGGAAGGCTTAGGAGTTGCTCCACGGATTCATGGCTTTGCTTTGTCCTGGGAGAACAGCAGTAGTAGTGCTCTGCCCCCATCCTCCTCAGCAAAGTGAGCTTTCCCCAGCCCTCCCAAACACCAATGTCAGCCAGCGAGAAAGCCCCGAGACTCCTTCGTTCCACCCCACCCCCAAACACTCCCATTTAAGTCTCTGCATGGCACGTTCATGCAAGACACTCCCCCACCCCCCTCCAGTAATAGAACCCAGGAATCCTGGCTCTCTAGCCTCACCCTGATCTAATCCACTAGACCCTGCTCCCTGCCCAGAGACCAAGAATCCTGCTGCCCCCAGCTTCAAGCCACTAGATCCCCCCCACCCTGCTACTCCAAGCTCTGGGAGAACCCTGGAAATGCTGGCATGGGTCAATATTCCCCTGCTGATCCTCAGCAGCATCTCACATCCTCCTGGGAGCTTTGACTAGGCAAATATCCTGCCAGATTGTTTTGTTTATTCAAATAACCACAGTGACACTGCTGAGCTGTCTCTCCCGCACTTCAGATTGTGTGCTGGACACGCACCTGAACTCCCAGGGAGCAGCCCCTTGCCCAGGCACCTGGCCTGCTGGGGAAAGGTACTCAATGATCCCTGAGAAGCCATCTCAGCTGCAGTTAGCAGGGAGAGGGGTGAACCCCTGAACAGCCTACCTAGGGCCAAGGCAGATGCTCCCCTCACTGCAAGTTTTTACATCAAGATTGGATGCTTTCCTAGAAGGTCTGCTCCAGCCCCCGCAAAGGCCAGGGAAGGCCTGTGGCCTGGGTTAGAGGCCACACTAGAAGATCCCCAGGGTACGTCTCCACCACATTCTGGACCCTGCCAGCCCGTGTCAGACTCCGCCCAGTGGGGCTCATGCCAGATTATTGTACGTGGCTCAGAGGGTCAGTGTTTGGCCACTCCTGGTGTAGACTGTGCTTTGAAGTTGCAGCTCGGGCTCTGAAGGCTGGGGAGGGAGCTTCTCAGCTGAGCACATGGCAGGAGACTCTGTTCTGTCTGGGGTGAGCCCCCTGTAAACATGCTCAGGTTCCTGGTGCTCCCCCCCTCCCCCATCATCAGGGGATCTCCAAACACCTCCCAAAGCAGGTCAGTGTCATTCACCCCCTTTTTACAGATGGGGAAACTGAGGTACAGAGGGGGAGAGATTTGCCCAGGGCAAGCCAGTGGCAAAGCCAGGGCTAGAACCCAGACTGCAGCAGCTGCCTTCTCCTGAGACACTGGTTTCCAGTTGACGGGGGAGCAGTTTTAGGCCACATGCGTCTCTAGTGAGGTTGATTGACCCAGATGTTCCCAAAGGCTTGCTAGCAACCCAGCCTGCACTACCTAGTATCACCACTGGGGGTCCCCCTAAATCCCAGCCTGAGCATGCATGGGAGTGGCTGCTGTCTACACTAAGCAGCTGACTGGGCAAGTGGAGCAGAGGGAGAGGATTGGTGACTACACCTGGGTGGCTGGGACAGAGATGCAAAAGCCGGCCAGGCAGGTTCTAGAGCCGGCAGAGTGCCTCCCAGCTCTGCTCCCACACGTGGCTGTTCCGAGCAGCATCGGGCGTGCCGATTCTGACACACCAAGGGGAACCAAGAGAGCCCCAGATCCAGCACACCCTGCTCGGAGAAGGGGCCTGCTCTGACTCAGCACTGTAGGGCTGCTGTGCAGTTTAAGGGGGCAGGCAGCCTCTCCCCCATGCACTGGGGCCTGGCATCTCAGCCACTCTAGAGAGTGGTCAGGCCTGGGCAGCATCGGGTACAGCCATTGCACCATGCTGGGGGAAGCCTCAGACCCAGCAGGGACTTGGATATGGGGCAGGTGCAGCAGACATGCCCTAGAGAGGGGCAGCAGAGAGGAGCCCCACCACACCTGGAAGCAGCTCAGCAGTTTCTCCTCTAGCTCACAGCTCCCCTTTCAGATGGGGAAAGCCCCACCCCACTGCAATGAAGGGGTCAGTCCCCACCTCTTGCAGGATGGTTTGGAAGGGGAGCCCGGATGCAACCCAAGGTGTGGCCCACTCCAGACAAGAGTCATCATAGGATGAAGTTGTTCCCATTCGGGTTGGGAGGAGGGGATCATTCCCACCCCACCAACAAACCTAGTTCTAGACCAGGCAAACAGCTGTAAATCACAACACTGAAGAGCATCAAGTGCCTGAAGATGCCAGGGGATGGTGTGGAGGCAGAGCAAGGGGGTCTCCTGTCCCCCTCCCCCACACACCTGCCTCCAGCTACTGCTGTTCCCCTATGTGCTGGCAATAGAACCCAGGCATTCTGCCACACCACCCCCAGAGGTGGCTGCATCTCAAGACCTAGACCATGCTGGGAAATATTTAGTTTCTGGCCCTATGCAGCTGGTAAGTCCCCTCCCCCCCCCCAGGACCGGGTGGGGGGAAAGCACCATAATGTGTCAGCCTATGGTATTCTAGGCAGCTCCCCCACCCAATGATTGCATGGAAGGTGGGGGAGGAGAAGAGATGCTAGTCTTGGAGATCCCTGTGTAACCACAAGTTGGATAGAAGTTGACCAATGGTGGGATAAGTTTCCATGCACACCCCCATAGGAGCTGAATCTTGATCTGGAGTGACCCCTAACCCTGGCGCAGGGGGGGAAGGTGCTGTCTGACACACACCCTGCTGCCACCAGCTAGATCCCACCTAATCCCCAGCCCGTCCAGCAGGTTCCAGAATGTCAGACTGTCCGGAGGCCAGTGGCCCAGGGCCAGACATTCCTGCATTTACTGTGGGCTCCCAACGCCCCCTCCCCCCCAGGGGCAGAATGTGCCCAACAGATCAGGATATACCAGCCATGCAGGGGCTGGAGACACCAGCTCCTCTTGCTCCCCAGGCGCCGCTGCTCAGAGACACAGGCTTTGAGCAAGAGCCCTTCACATCAGGAGCCCTACAAGAGGGCAGCTTCCCTGGCATCCAGGGACACAATGTGTGTGTGGGGGGAGGGAAGACCTGTCTCAAAACAGGACCTTTCTCAGTCTCTCTCTCAGCAGCAGGGTTGAAATTAAACAATCCCATTCCAACCTGGCAGCTACTCCCTTAAACCAATCAATAAGCTAATTATTCATGGATCAGCCAATTAGTTTATCAACTGGATGTAATCCACTGACAGAATCCAGGGTGGAGCATCTCTTACTCATCCCAGCAGAGAGATACCAAGACCCTTGTGAATTCACAGAGCAAGATGAGTTAGGCAATTCCCCTCCCCCCAAAGAGGAGCATTTGTCCCAAATGCAATGACCAGACATTGGAGACCACAGCAGGGGGGAGAATCCCCTTCTGTACTTAAAACAGTGATGACGTGCAATGAGGATTTGCTACCGCTCTAATTTAATCCAACTACCTACAACCCCAGCCAGCCCACACAGCGATTTTAAGACCAGAAGGGGCTATTGGACATTTACGCAGCCCTCCTGTCTAACCAGACCAGAGAAGGTCACCCAGTTACCCTTGTATTCAGCCCAGTGAATGCACAACTTTAACCAAGGGCTCCGCTACATGAGGTAGGTTAAAGATGGTGCATCTCAGATGTTAATTTAAAACCAGTTTAGTTAGTGTGTTCCCATGGGCCTTCACCAGGTGATTTGTTTCACAGTCGCTCGGGACTGTGTAACCAGGCAGTTGGGTGTGTGTGACTTTTTAAAGTCATCTCATATCAGCATAACCCCTAGTGTAGCTGCAGTTATACATTCACTGATGCTGGTCTGGCTTATTCCCGCTCCCCTATGGAAATAGCTTGACCAACTGTGGAAGTACCACAGATACTGGACATTAGGTTCCCTGGCACAGACTCTGTGGGGAGTTAAGCAACAAAAGGGTCTGGGACCTCATTTCTAAAACAGACAGGAGGAATAGCTCAGTGGTTTGAGCATTGGCCTGCTAAACCCAGGGTTGAGAGTTCAATCCTTGAGGGGGCCATTTAGGGAACTGGGGTAAAAAAATCTGTCTGGGGATTGGTCCTGCTTTGAGCAGGGGGTTGGATTAGATGACCTCCTGAGGTTCCTTCCAACCCTAATATTCTATGAACTCAGCTGATCTGTTCAGCATCCAGCGAGAGGATGCAGAGTTTGGAACCCAATGGGAGGAAGAGCAGGTTACGGGACACAATAGAGGCACCCTGGGAACTATTTAGAAAACAGATTATGGGATGGAACTAAGAATTGTGGGAACATAACACCCCCAGCTCCCACAAATTCTACGAGAAGAGCAGATATCCCACAATGCACTACAAAATGCATTGGGACACCTACCCAACAGGGCAGGTCTGTCTTCTGCAGACATGGCCTTTCACAGCAAGGTTGCATGGCCCCAGCCAAGCACACACCTGTTCCAGGATCATTGTCACACTGGCAAAAGTGCTACTGGTAACGTTCGGGGGTGTAGATGTGGCATAAGGCACCTTTATAGCAGTATAACTGCAACCCCACTGCCGGGGCGGGGCAGAGGGTGCCCAACCATTTTAAGGCCTGGTCTACACTTAAAAATGAGATGGACCCAGGTACATCACTCAGAGCTGGGGAAAGTTTTGCACCCTGTGCAACATAGTTAGGTCAACCTAGCCCACCCTGGAAACATAGCTGCCATGTCTTGGAAAGGGGGGGTTAATTACATCAATGGAAAAAATCCCATCCCTTGATGAAGGAAGCAGCTACGCTACCGTGGTCCAGCTGCAGCACCCTAGCTGTGCAGCTGTAATGTAGACATGCCCTGTGTCACTGCCAACCCAGGTAGAGCATCTTATTTAGATTTAGTTTAAGCCTGTTGCCTTGGGACACTTCGCTGGTGGGAGCTGTGTCCACACTAGGAGGGTCAGCCCTGGATGGCTCTTCCAAGCACCTCTCCTAGCCAAGGTTCCACACCCCACCCACCAGGGTTGGCAGTGAGGAGTTTAAAATTCACCCCTTGAGTTAAAGGTAGTACAATTTTCTCCTGGAAAGAGCCCCAGGAGGGGTTAAGCCAGAGCCACTTTGGGTGTGGATTTACCCCAGCTCAGGCCTGCCAGGCCCATCCCCTAAGCCTTCACACCAGTAAACAGCCACAGGCAGTGCGCACCTGCCCCCCCCCCCCCCCCCATCATCCATCGCATTAGTGACCCAAACCTCCCTTGCAAATCCCATTCCCACCCCCGGGCCTCTCTGATGAGCAGAGTAGCAGCCCCAAGGAGACCTAGGAACCCCCACCCAGCCCCGATATCAGTCAGCTGTCAGGAACCCACAGGGCATGACTCCCTGAGCCATCCGTGGTGCACAGGGATCGTAAAATATACAGGACCCCATTGCCAAAGGGGCTCAGAGCAGTAGGTGACACTTACAGCCCTATCGCCCCACCCCCGCCTCCCACCCACGGCCAGCTCCAGCCAGACACAGCTGGGGGGGGGGGTGGAGGAGAGAAGAGAGAAAGCGAGGTGGGTCAGATCGCCTCGGCTAACAAAGGCGTTGGCTCCCCCCCAAGCCCAGCTGGGAGATTTGCACCTGCTGGGCTATTAACATTCACACCCGGCTGCATCCAAACAAACCTTCCCCCAGCTCCGCTCCAGCCGGGAACCTGGGGGGGGGGGGGGCGGAGAGAGTGAACCCGGGGCTGGGGTATTGGGGGGGGGGCGCGCAGAGAGAGCCCGGGGAATAGGGAGGGGGCAGAGATAACTGGAGCTGGGGAATGGGGGGGGGTTGTGTGTGCAAAGAGATAGCCGGGGCTAGGAAATGGGGGTGCAAAGAGATAGCCGGGGCTAGGAAATGGGGGGGGAGGGAAGAGAGAGCCCGGGGAATAGGGAGAGGCCAGAGATAGCGGGGGGGAGGGGGGGAAGGGAGCAGAGAGAACTGGGGAATTGGGGTGGGGTATGCAGAGAGAGCCCAGGGAATGGGGGTGGGAGGCAGCTAAAGCCAGCGGGGCCGCAGGGAAGGGGCCGCCCGGCTGTTACCTGCTGCGATCTGCGGGGAACCGCCTCTCGCCACCTGCTGCAGCCCCGCTCCGAACCCGGCTTTGTCTGGCAGCGCGGGGGGCGGTGGCTGCTCCGGGCCGGGCGTGCGGTGCCGAGCAGCGCCCCAGCCCAACTGGGTGAGGAGGGGAGCGGGCGGGGAGGACACACACCGCCCCCCCCACCCCGCTCAATTAGCTTGTTAGCCAATGGCAGCGCAGGCTGGGGTTTAAAGCGATGATGTCACCCACTCCCCACCCCCAGGGGCTGGTCAATTGTCTTCGCTAGCCAGCGGGTGCTGCTGCTTTGTGCCCCTGCGCCGGGCAGCTGGTTACCGGATCGATGGGCCAGGGAGGGGAGCGGGCGTGTAACCATTTCACTGCCAGGGCTCCCTATCCTGTCCCCACACACAAACCTCTGTCTGTCTGTCCTTCCCCGTCCCGCCTTTGTCTATCCATCCCTGCACACAAATCTGTCCTGTCCATCTCGCTCCCCCTCCGCACCTGGCTCTGTCTGATGCTGTAGCCGGGTTGGGTTTGTTAGCAGAAGAGCTCTGTGTGGCTGGAAAGCTGGGCTCTCTCACCCACAGAAATTGGGCCAACAAAAGACATTCCCTCCCCCACCGTGTTTCTCTTGAGTGATTGCTCTACGTCTGACCTCTCGGCCCTCCGCCTCATGAGAAACCTGCGCTACCTTCGAAAGAGGAGCCTGGGAGTATAAATTCATAACTCTGCTAGACACCAAAAATCAGGGCCTGCACAGACTCTGCCTTTATGGCTTATCACCAGGGCCAGCTCCAGGCACCAGCTTACCAAGCAGGTGCTTGGGGCGGCCACTTCGGAGAGGGGCGGCACGTCCAGCTGTTCGGCGGCAATTCGGCGGATGGTCCCTCATTCCTGCTCGGAGCGAAGGACCTCCCGCCGAATTGCCGCCGCAGATCACGATCGCGGCTTTTGTTTTGTTTTGTTTTTGTTTGGCTGCTTGGGGCGGCCAAAACCCTGGAGCTGGCCCTGCTTATCACAACAAACTGTAACCCAGGAACACCCCCTCTTTGTCTTATGACTGCAGAAGGGTTAATGGGCCATGCTACCTTGAACAGTCCCTTACAACGGGGTAGTCAATTATTTTTTGTCAAGGTCCAAATTTCTTGGTCAAGGTCCAGACTCCATAGAAATATTTTTCACACTGCAATAATAATAAATAAAAGATTTGAGGGTCTGTTCAAAAGCGTCTGGCGGTTTGGATTTGGCCTGTGGTCTGCCTATTAACTACCCCTCTTTCCAGTATGTGCTACCTATCTATGCTAAACAATCTGTTCCACCTTGTATTTCGCTGTGACACTCAGAGGACCTTTCCCAGACCCAAAGAAGAGCTCTGTGCAGCTTGTCGGTTTCACCAGCAGAAGTTGGTCCAATAAAAGATATTCCCTCCCCCACCTTGTTTTTCCTCTCCTGGGATCAACTCAGCTACAACACCACAGCAAATATCTCTCTATCCATCCCCACACTCACCCATCTGTCTGTCATGCATTCTCTCTCTCTCCCTGTATCTCTCAGTTTAACCACCTTTTATACTAATATGCTGAGCCCTTTGGTGTCAGAGGAAGTGGTAAATCCAGCATTGCCTGGTAAATCCTGTAACATTCAATATTGCCCCATATTGCCCAGTATGTTTACGACTGTGCTGCAAACCTGCGCCTTGTGGGCTGGTCTCTCCTTGCTCCCCAACCTCCAGGGGAATTTGGAGAGACAGCCCCCCCCCCACACACACACACACACACACCCCGCTGCAGGTTATGTAGGGCTAGGGATCTAGAGAGGGAACCAGCACTTTGCTGTCTTGGTAAGGGCTCAGCCCCATGGCATCCTGCCAGCTGGGCTCTGCAGTGGGGGCCAGCAGGGTGGGAGCATAATCTGCCTGGGGGCTGCAAACAAGGTGAAACAGGAGTGGGTGGATCTGAATAGGGATGAGGGCGGTGAAGCACTGGAATAGGTTCCCTAGGGAGGTGGTGGAATCTCCTTCCTTAGAGGGTTTTAAGGCCCAGCTTGACAAAGCCCTGGCTGGGATGATTTAGTTGGTGTTGGTCCTGCTTTGAGCAGGGGGTTGGACTAGATGACCCCCTAGGGTCTCTTCCAACCCTAATCTTCTATGACTCTATGAAATCAGGGAAAATAAACTGGGTGAACCCTGGGCCCTGAAGTGCTGATCAGGATGATGCTTCTGGGGGCAGGATCCTATGCTATGACTTGCCCCCCCCCTTCCCCAGGGCAGGGCCAGGGCTGTTAGGGTTGGCTTTGCCCCCCCCCCCCCCCCCGTTCCCAAGCAGTCCCCACCTACACCCTTATTTCTGAACAGCCCCAGCTGTGTCAGAATGGAACCGCTGGCCTGCTCATGAGGTTGTGCCCCCCCAGTGGTTGTTCTGTGCAACTACAGCAGGAGGCAGGGGAGGCCCCTCCATTTCGAGCAGTAGGGGGCTGATTATAGGTCACAGGTTCGAGCCCCACCCCAGACATGGGAGACCACAGGCAGAGGTATTGTGGGATGTACCCCAGGGGGCACCTTCTCTGCTGCGCACTTTGTTCTGGAGGCTACTCCTTCAATCAGCTGCCTCTGCTTCTCCAGATCTGACAGGGGTACCCCACAAGGAGCTGAGGGATGGGCAGAGCTGTGTGCCAGAGGGGCCCAGGGCTGGGCCAGCAGGGGGTTGCAGGCTGGGACTGAGAGGCACCAGCAGAGCTGAATGTGGACTTGGGGACACACAGCGCAGCAGGGCTGGTAATATAGGCAGCCCTCCCTGCCACACCCCCTCTCTCCCCACAGATGTCTCAAGGCAGAACAGTCCAGATTTGCCTCCCTGGGGTTCAGTGGGAGAGTGTGTGGGGAGGGGAAGGGTTGGAATTCAGAATCACTGGGCCCCTCGCATGGTTAGGTTTGTAAAGCGACAGCGCCACCTGCTGTCAGATCCTGCAACACAGACACGTGTGCACACAACACGCTGCAGGACTGCTCAGTGAGCCACACGTGCACACACACGGACATGCAGCACATGCATGTGCAAATCCACATACTGCAACATGCCTGTTGTGGGCGCTGGCCCTCACTGCACTGGTAGGTCAGAGTGTAATGTGACTGTGGCCCCCTGAGTACACGTCACGGCTCTAGCTGGAGTTCCGTGGTGCTGACAATGCTGCTGACATTGGAGTTAGTGGTGGGGGAAGGCTACTTCGCTACTCGGCTGCTCCCAGATTGTTTTGCAGTGTCACACACACACTCCATCTCCAGGTCCTGGCACAGTTGTTCTCCGTCCACGGGGTGGAGGAAATGCCCTGGAGTCTCAGGGAGCTGCTGCTTGCTGAGCCCGTTGGGAACGCCAGCCCCACACAATGAGCATCTCTAACACAGGGCACTACTCAAGCAAACAACAGCTCATCCCCATCCAAATGTTCTGATGAAATGACCGGCTTCTCCCCTAGCAGGCAGCTGCTGCGGCAGCCCCAGAGCTGTCAATCCATCAGTGGGTCCGTGAGGGTTGTAACTCCTGCCTCAGTGGTTGGTCTGCACAAGTGGGTAAGCGCCTACTGCTATTGCCAGCTAGTGGAGCTCCTCCTTTGGCTCCTTGGGCTGGGCCTGGGCTTCGGCGCCAAGGTTTGTGGGTTCACTTGGGGTGTGTGTGTCATCGTTGCAGGAGCAAAGCAGGGGAGTTGTAGTACAAAAAGGTCCTCTCACCTTCACAAGCAAAGGCTGGGCTGTGGGATCCCTCCCTCCTAACAGAATACCACCCCTTGGGAATGACCTAGGCCAAGCCATGGGGCACCTTCCCCCCGGGCCTAAGCTGGGCCATGGCCTCCCTCAGGAGCTGAACCTAGGATCTCTGGCTCTTAACACATGAGCCTCTGGGGCCTGGGCTAAGAGCCAGGTTTGCTGGCCAGGGCTGCATCAGGCACAGCACCACCACCACTAGAGAGGGCCAGCAGACCACACTGGGAGGGGGCGTTACAGGGCTAAAATAGTGCTAGTGGGAGCTATTCCCTCGTGGGGGGAGGGGTCTAATCCCACCCCCAACTACCCTAGCTCAGGCCCAACCCGAGAAGGACTCTAGTCTTGACAGGTCCTTATACCAGGCCCATCACCATGGCATTGGGGCGTCCCCCAGCCGTGCATCGAGCATCTGTCCTGCTGGCTCCATTCTCCAGCTGGGTGGGTGTGTGGCGGGGAGGAATGATACGTTCCTCATCTCTCACTGCCGAAGCGTCCCCTCTGTGGGGGAGCGTTCCTACTGCAGGAGCTGCTTAGCAAAGAGCATGGGGGCCCTGCCCTAAGCCAGGTCTATTGTAGGAACGTATGCCCATATAGCATCGTCGGTTGGTGGGGGGCGGGGTTTGGGGAGGGGGGGGTGTTTCTAGACCAGCAAATGCCCTAGTGTAGACACAGCTATGCCAGTGTAGCTGTGCCGCCTGTTTTGCTCACTGACAGGGTACAAGCACTTTGCCAGCGAGCTAGCTACCTCCATAGCACTGGGATACAACTTCCCCCAGTATGGGCCCAGCTGTACCCGTGGGGTTGCCAACCCTCCAGGATTGTTCTGGAGTCTTCAGGAAAAATTATATCATATAATAAAACCTCCAGGAATTTGTCCAACCAAAGTTGGCAACCCAATGCACCAGTATAGCTTAGCGCGTTCTTTGGGCTAGTGCAATCCCTTGGCTGTGTAAACAGGAAGTATTGATCCATAGCAAGGACATTCAATTCCTGTGTTTGGCACTGGTGTGACCGCTGCTGGAATAACATGGCCAGTTCTGGTGGCCCCCATTTGAGACGGCTGGTTGTGGATTAAGGGAGGAGGGTTCAGAGACGACCCAGGAGAACGACTAAAGCAGTGGGCTCCAAACTTTTGAGGGTCACACCCCTCCTTACCCGTCCATGCCCCCCGCCCCAGGCCTGGGTTGGGAGTGGGGCCGCGGCTGGGGACCCTGGATGGGGGAAGGGGATGGGAAAGGAGCAGCAGCCAGGTGCAGCTCCACTCTTGGCCCTAGGCAGGAAAAGGAGCCATGGCCAGGGGCTGAGGCTGGGGGCAGGAGTAGGGTCACAGCCAGGCCATAGTGGGGCCGGCAGCTGGGCCCTTGGCTGGTGCAGAGCCATGCACGGGGATGGCAGGGCTGGGTGGTGCTCCCCCCCCACCCCTGTGGGGGCTAACCAGGGCCTGCCCCACCACACTCCCTCAGGGGGGTGCATCCCACACCTTTGCACTAAAGGATTAGCAAACCTGCCTTCTAGTGATAGACTCCAGGAGCTCAATCGGTTTAATTTAACAAGGAGACAGATAACGGGGTGACTTGATTGCCATTTCTTGGTACCTACAGAGGGAAGAGAAATTTGCTAATGGGCTCTCCAGTGCAGCAGGCAAACATCTAACAAGATCCAACGGCTGGAAGTTAAAGCTAGACAAAATTCACACCAAAAATAAGGCACCGTTTTTGTTATCAGCGAGGGTCATTCACCATTGGAACAGCTCACCCAGGGCTCGAGCAGGTTTTCCCTCCCTGGAAATCTTTAAATCAAGATTAAATGTTTTTGAGGAGAGACGTGCTGGAGCCTGACCACAGCTATAGCACTTCCACGGGCATTAATTCAGGGCCATCCTACAGCCTGTGCTAAGCAGGTCAGACCATATGACCACTGTGGTCCCATCTGACCTTGGAATCTCTGAATGCACCTTTATTCTGCTCCAACTGCATCCTTACTCAGAGTGGCCTAGTGGGTACAGTGCTGGCCTGCTCTGCCCAGCCTGTTGGGTGACTTCAGAAAAGTCACTTCCCCCACTCCGTGCCTCAGTTTCTCCATCAGTACAATGGGGATAGCACAGAGCTCCTTTGTAAAGCACTTTGAGCTCTACCCCTGGAAAGGGCTAGGAATGATTATAACTGAATGAGCTCCCTCAGTATAACCCCCACCCCCAAAGATATACAACGCCCCTGTTCAGATCAGGCCTGTGCTAGATTTAAACCCATATAAAAAGAGTATCCAGGCAGAGTCACACCAGTTAGATTTAACTTGTATAATCTTCCCCTCCCCTCACCCCCGCCCCCGCATGCTCCTATTTCAGTGTGAAAGCTACATCGCCCAGGGAGCACCTGCACTGGGAACAGAAGAAACTCTATGGGGACTGTCACCTCCGTGGGGCAAGAGGTGTAATTCTGGTCCGTTTTTGTACAACACCTAGCCCCCAGGGGGGAGGGAGGGGGAAGAAGCTGGTCCACAGCAGAGCTCCTAGGCACTGCTGTAATACAGCTAACAACATACAGCGCCGAGCGCCCTGGTCCACAGCAGGGCTCCTAGGCATAACTACAATCCAAAGAGTTAAACCAGGTCTACGCTACGGCCTTCTGCTAGCATCACTCAGGGGTGTGGCAAGGACAGAGTGTTGCTGGTAGAAGCTCCTAGCATAGACCCACTTTGCCCACAGAGCTGCTATGACCAAGATAGCTTGCTCTGGTCAAGGAGGAGGGGGGTGGCTTTACTGTAGCAGCACAGTGCATGGTGCTGCTGCAGCCATGCTGGGAGCCCTTTGCCAGTATAGCAATCCCTAACATACCTCGCACTGTCCAGCAGTAGCTCTTGAAGCACTTTACAAAGGAGTTCGGTATCATCAGCCCCATTGTACTGAGGGGGAAACTGAGGCACACAGCAGGGAAGTGACTTGCCCAAACTCACCCACCAGGACAATGGCTGAGCTGGGACCAGCACCCAATACTCCACCCACTAGACCCCACTGCCAGTTATATGCACACTAGCAGTGCTCTGGGGGGATAGTACTGGTATAGGAGTAGGGATAAAGTGTTGCTCGTATGAATGTGATCAATCAGTCCAGCTTTGTGCTTAGACCAAGCCTAACAGTCCTGATCCTTTGGCCAAGCTGTGGGCCAGAAGCGCCTGCTCCTCTTTCTGCCCCGGCTGCCGACACTCATTTGGAGAGAGAAAAAAAACAACCAAGCAAACCCCCAAACTAGCCACCGCTGTTTTCTATAAAATAAACTTCTGTTTTATTGTGTAAATTTAAAAAAAAAAAAAACCCAAACTTCCAAAAAACGTAGACTGTCATTTATATCCAAAAATAAAAAAAAATAAGCTGCTTTTATTGTGATAAATACATATAGAATATTTTATAAACAGAGCACTGTACACTTTAGACACAGAGAAATAGCTGTGCTGGGAGGTAGCAACTGACCTGGACATAGAACAGAGACACTAACCCCTCAGGGCTACCAAGCTCAATTAACTCTTTAGTAGCTGTTTAACCTCTCAAGACAAGGCGGGGGCTGCCTCTACTGAGATGCCCCAGCGGGGATGGAACCAGAGAATCTAGAAGCAGGAGTATCTACTCTGTAGCATTTGTGAGCCTCTATACATGGTTTAGGTACGAGAGGGCGACAAGGCTGCTCAGGGTGGGTTACACGTAGCTTCAGTACGTCAGTTATCAGTGATGATCGGCCATGGCTGAAAATGCTGCTTGAGGACTCTTCTGAGTTTGATTTAAGGCAGTTTTCTGTGTATAATTTAACATGGGGCGTTGGCCATTTGTGTTTTAACAGTGAACAAGCTTTAACTTTTGAATCTCAACATCTACTACTGTAATTAATTGGTGGCTGACACCCCCCCCATTGTCTGCCACCACATAATTTCCCACAACTAAAAGTTTTAAAAAACAACAACCAACAACAACAACACTTAAAAAACCAAACCACCATTATCAACTGGAATTAAAATCGAATGCTGCCAAGCTTAGTTAGATGCACTGAAGGGAGAATTCTGGATAAACTTCTCTGGAGTGGGAGATGGGGGCAGGATGGGAGTATTTAGTGAGAGAAACAAAAAGCTGCCCTTGTCTCATATGCCATTCCTGTTCTAAGCCAAACTAAGATGAGAACTGGCCTTTCTGGAGCAGGGAAGAGACAGCTGGTCTGGTGGGGCAGTTCAGAAGAGCCCCATAAGCTTTACAAGCTTTGGTGGATCCAGCTGTGACATTTGCACCTAGCTATCTAGCCAGGGAGTGGAGCAGAAGACCAGCTTCTAAACTCCCTTCCAATTTTTTTTGGGGGGGGGGGCAGAGGACATTCGGATGGAGATACGAGTTTGCAGGATGTCTGGGGATGACCCTCCCCTCACAAAGCAATTATACCCACCAGCAAGAGAGAGAAGGGACTTGCAATCATGGTGACAGTCACTATAAACAGTGCAGGGAAGAGAAAAAAAAAAATCAAGCAGTTAATTAACAAGGCAGGGAAGACAGCAAGAAGGGGGGATGGGACGACAGATGATATGGGCTTCATTATGAAGCAAGAGCATCGCTCCAAGCTAAGTTTGAAGCTGAGTGTGAGTGTAAGAAAAAAAACAAAACAAAACAAAAAAACATTTTCCCCTAAACAATTGCCTCCCCCCCCCCCCCCGCAAATGCAACATTGCTGTACCTGTGGGTATAAAACCACCCAGCAGGGGGCGATAGAGCAGGCATGAATCCAATGCATCCTTCCCATGGGACCACAAGCCCTGTGGCTCCTGAAAAAGTGCTTTAATGAGGCTGCGGGGGAGGGGGGGAAGAAAAGAGAAGAGCCCTTTGGATTGTTAGAGGGTGGGGGCAGCTGTCTATAGCCGCCATGTGGTTCAAATGATACCTACTGTTTTCCGCCAGGGACGGAGAGGGTGTCCATTGGGGGGCTCACCACCAGGGGGCAGTGAGTGCACACAAGGCAGAGGCAGACAGCATGCCAGTTTGGAGGGGGAGCGGGTAGCAAGGTTGGGGATGGTGGTAGATGTGGTGAGATTCTCCCACTCCCAAGAGGAAGTGGGGGTGCAGTGGGGTTCTATGGGGTAGGAAATGGAAATGGGGGACACGAAGGGGCACAGGTGGAAAGAGGCACCATGGGACAGGAAGTGGTGGGGATAGGGTGACCAGACAGCAAGTGTGAAAAATCGGGACGGGGTGGGGGGTAATAGGAACCTGTATAAGAAAAAGATCCAAAAATCGGGACTGTCCCTATAAAATCGGGACATCTGGTCACCCTAGGTGGGGAGGAGGGGACACGGGTGGAAATATAGGCTAGAAAGGGGCTGCCATGTGGGGCAATAGCGCCACACGCCTACCCCCTACCCATCAGCTTAGAGACCCCCCCCCCATGGCTGAGATCCAAATCCCTGAAGTGTCATTTGAGTGTGGGGGGTATCCCTCCCCCCACACCATCACCAGGACCCCTGCCCACTCTGGGGTGCCGGCACCGCTCACTCCAGGAACTTGTGCGTGTCTCCGTCTAGCCGGTGCTGGGGGTGCATGGCAGCCTCATTGAGGGGCTGGCAGTGGGCTGGCCCGCACTGGCACGAGTGGATCACCATGACACTGCGCGTGAAGGAGTCCCCGTCAGGGCAGCGGAAGGGCACAGCCAGGGTGCGGGTGTGTAGGGGCACGCAGCAGCGCCCGTCCAGGCATGAGCCGCAGTAGCTGGGCTGGTACTTGCGGAGGCTCTTGCAGCCGGCGTAGATATAATGCACCGGCTCCTGGGCCTTGTGGGTCCGGAGACACTTCCTGCCCTTCTGCGGGGGGGGGGGGGGGGGAACACTCCAGTTAGATGCAGCTGGAAGGGGAGGGGGGAATGTGGTGGGGGTTGGAGCTGCCTGTGTGTCAGACAGCTACAAGGGCCTGATATCTACAGCTGCAGCATGGCATGAATTTGCCAGGTCTCAGCCAAGAGAGGGGGATGGGGGGGACTCAGGTGGCTGCATCCAGAGTGGAATGAGTGTGCCAGGCCTCAGCTGTGTCTGGGGGATGGGACATGAGGAGGGAATCCTGGGAATGGATGCGTTGGGGGCTCAGCTCAGTTTGGCTGGGGGAGGAGGGCAGGATAGACACTCCCAGCACTGGCAGAGATCCAACCCACCACTCAACGGCTGGGCTAAGGCTCCAGATCCCTAGCAGGGAAGTCTGGACTTCAATGGAGCCATTTATAGCAGCAGAGGATCTAGACTCTCATGGCCCCAACCAGCTTCCAAGCTGCAGCATGGCAGGAACCAGCCCAGCGTGACCCTGCATCAGCCCCTTAGTTCTTCCCCAGCCCCCCCCCCCCCCCCCGCCCCTCACTGATGTATTGGGCCCTGGATGCAGCCGTCATGTGGAGATGGGCCTCAGCAAGCCTCTTGATCTCCATTTGACAGATGGAGAAATGGAGGCACAAAGGGGAAGGGACTTTCCCAAGGTCACAGCAAGTCAGTGGCAGCACCAGGGAGAACCCAAGAGTCCTCTCCCCCCACCCAACCACCTCTGCTCTAACCACTAGACACCACTCCCCCAGAGCTGGAGATAGGACTCTTGGGGGTCTGATTCCCAGCCCCTCCTGCTCTAGCCACTAGACCCTCCCCCCCCACCCCCCCCGCCCCAGAGTCCTTTGCTAGGGTAGCAGGCTCCTTGTTCCAACACAACTTCCAGGGGCTGTCCCCACCTCCCTTGGCAAGGTCAAGGACCTTGCAGCCTATCCCCCCCCACACTGCCCCACAGGCAGGATCCCAGCCCCACCTTCAGCTTGGTGAAGTCAGGCTGGTCACAGGGTCGGATCTGACACAGCTGCGTCTCCTTGGCCAGCTTGCACTGAGGGTTGTTGTTGGTGACCCGGGTGGAGGCACCTAGGCCACAGGTCTTGGAGCAGGGAGACCAGTCCGTGGTCTGGGTTAGGCATTTCCTCAGCACAGAATGGGCCTTGAACAGAGGTGGCCAGGCTGGAGAAGGAGAGAGGGAGCTCAGTTAATACACAGGCTCGCCAGCAGGGGGTGCTTGCCATCAAGCCAGGACCTGGGAATTTCAGGTAACCCTTCAGTCACACTTCTCCTCCACCCCCCCACGCCTCCCCCCAAAGCCAGGCATGAGCTGCAAGACATGCTGGGAAATGTTCTGGTTTCAATCCCAGTCCATTATTCTATAGCCAGGCAGGTGGCTGAGTTCTGCCCCAGATCCATGTTCCTCTTCTCCCACAGCTCAGATCAGAGCTGGGGGCAGGGGACCGTTCAGGCCATTAGCACCAGCTGATAGGCCTGGGCAGGGCACCGCCCTCTCTCCCGCAGGGGAATCAGGCTATATTAGCTGATGCCACTGTGTCAGGGTGGACCCATGCCACCAGTCTCCCAACAACCCCAGGTGACATGAGGCCCTCGTAGAGCAACGGCAGACTAAACGCTGCCGTCTCTGTCCTGCCCCATTCCCACCGGAGCTGGCACTTCCATTCTCACCCTCTAGGACCATCTGCTCACCACCCCTTCACAGCGGAGACAGTCCCGCACTGCCCAGGGACTCTGCCTACCCAGCACCCTGGATTCTGGGGCCAGTTACTCAGCTTCCTCTGCTACCCTCTTGAACACGGGGGGTGGGATTCAGCTGGTGGCCAGTGGGGCCACCTCTTGAGCTGTGGCCAAGCCAGGATTTGTAACTGGAGGGTGAAATAGGTCACTGATGGGGGGGGGGGGGGGGCTGGAGAGCAAGCCCACCCCACTCCCACCCAGCTGCAGCAGCTCCTGCCCATGGGGCGAGGCCCAGCTCCCTGTGTTGCAGCCTGGCACGCCGGGTTGAAGCGCCATGCAGGTTTGGCCTACCGGCCCTCGGGGCTGATGGTGGGGCACCACCTGACCCTGTGCACCACATCACAATACCAGGAGCAGGGAGCCGGAGCCAAGCCCAGCCCCAGGGACAGACACTGTTGCTGCCAGGCAAGTGTACTCTCCAGCCCCATGTGAAAATTGGGGGCGGACGTCCCCTTCTGTCAATTGCATAATCCACTTGAAAAGGCGCCATACATACACCTACAGGCTGCCATGCCCTGCCCTGCTCCCCCTGCCCTCCTACTAACTTTGCCAATGCTTCCAGCCAGCTGTGAACTGAGCCCTTTGGGTGCCAATGATCTCAGCATCTGCCATTCCTGGGCACTCAGAAACACCCAATGTGGATTGCCAACTCTTTGGGGCAGGGACTAGCCTCCAGCCTTATGTTCCCACTGCAGTCAGCAGGGTCCCAGTCTAACTTAAATGGGCACGGACATGTGTGCCCAACCCATGCAATACAGGGAGGACTGGCGGCAAAGATAGTTTCCAGTCCAGCCACAGATGTGCAGTTAGAGCAGCCTAGAGGCCGCTCTAATTTACACTCTATGGTCCTTGGGGAGCAGAGTATAACCACAGCACAACATGCTCTGGCTGTGCCCTGATCTGTTCCCTACTGTGAGAGCAGAGCCCTTTTGCCAATTGAGGAAGTTCCCTGCAGGTGGGAGAGTAGGGTGGGAGGGAGGGGAGATTCTCCCAGAACAGACAATCAGGCTAAATGACAGGAGTTGGAGCATTAGCCTGGGGAGGTGGGAGGGAAGCACCATTCCCAGCCTCCCCACCAGGGCGGGTACATCAGATTTGAGCTCGGTGCTAGCTGGTGACAGCACCCTGCAAATCAGGCGTTATCCCACTGCACCCACCACTTCTTGCCCAGCCCTGGCATCTCATCCTGGGCTCCTAGGTAGGTGAGCATCCCCTCCCTAGCCCTTTATCTGGTGCACTCACCCGGCATGTTCTTCCAGTGCCGGTCCTTGCCCACATAGATGAGCTCGTTGCTTTTGGTCTCCCCGCCCTCAAAGGAGACCTCCCCAAACCTCTTGGCCCCCTTGCCGCACACAAACTTCTTGCAGCACTGGCCAGGCACCTTGAGCAGCTGTGAGTCAGGGCAGCTGAGGGAGGCCAGGGGCAGCTCCAGGGGGCAGAGGGGCAGGCAGCCCACGGCACCATCGATGCAGCTGCACTGGTGCTTGCAGCTGGGCTGGAAGTTCTCACCGTTCTGGTAGATCCGCCCGTTGTATTCGCACGTCCGGCCTTCCTGTTTGGCTGGGGACACAGCAGGGCCCCCGAGGGTCTTGTTAGTTAGCTGCCCAAGAGGGACCACTGCTCCCTAGCAGATCCCCCCCCCTCACATCAAGATACCCAATGTTCTAGGAACGCACTACTAGTCTGCCTGACGCCTAACCTCCCCCTGCCCCCCCACAGCCACATGTTGGCTTGGCATTATGGCTCCAGAACAGCAAGGGTCCTCTGGGTACTTTGCTGCTCAGAAGCATTGCATTATGGGAGAGGGACAGAACCACAGCAGTGGCCAGACACTTGCAGAATCAGTTGCACCACGCAGAACGGGGGTCAACAGCACCCTGGCACAGCTATGGCATGGTGCTCGGGCATCCACCCCCTTTCCTCCGGCACAGACCTACGCCCAGCTGGGGATTATTGTGCAGGTATCAGATGTGATCAGAGGAGACTTGAGGGGGAGGGGCATCCTGCACTGGGGAATAGAGAGGTCTTGGGGTTCAAGCCCCTTAAGGGGGTGGGGACACAGTATGTCTCAGACTTGGACTATTCCCATCAGAGGTCCATGGCTGGAGCCCCCTCCTGTGGCTGGGGTCCTTTGAGGGTGGTGACTAGGGTGCCCCCCAAATGAGGAAGGAACCTCACCTCTAAGGTAATTCACAGCCCATGGCCAGAGCATCCCAGGCCCTGACGAGGCCAATGGGCGCTGCTGATGCTGAGTGAGCTCGGGAGATGAAGGCCCTGGATGGATCTCAGAGGGTGTGCGGGGAGGTGGGATCCAGGTCCTTCATCCTTAGACGGCACCATTAGGCCAGCCCCAAGTGTTGGAGCGGGGACTGAGGCCGCTGCTCCTCCTAAGGGCCCAGCAGCGAGAGTTTTTAGAGAGGAGCCCCAGCTTTAAATAGCTCCAGAAAACAGGATGTGGGTCGGGATCACAAGGGCCAGGAATGGATCGTGTTGCAACAGCAGCGAAAAAAACCGAACACAAACTCTCATGCTGGATCCAGGCTCCCTCGCCTGCCGGGACCAGGGGGAAAATACCTCTCCCCCCACCCCTGAGAGAAAGGGTGTGGGGGGGCAGATTTCCAAGGATGGAGGGGCAAGTGTAGAATCCCTGCAGGAATGTGGCTGGCTCTGGCTCCCTGGCCCAACTTTTCACTCTCCTGGACACATTCCTGAGCCCTGAGCTCACAGGCTCCAGCTTCCCGCTGCCCCCCACCCCTGGACTGGGCATGAGCCGATCCACACTGGGGGCAGGGGGCACAGGTTAGCGATGCTTTCCCACCCCGACCCAGCCACCCCCCCCCCCGTGGCTCTGCGGTCTCCCCATGTTTTAATGGGCTGCTGGATGCACTCCTCTTTCTGGGCTCTGTGCTGTGCTACCCCTGAAAATTTACATGGGGGCTGAATCCCTGAGAAGCACATGTGTATTGTCAGTTTCCCATATGACCTGTCCCCACTCCTAAGCCAGACGTCCATTCCCTCCCACCCGCCCGGTATTAATGACACACACGTGGTCAAGGGAGACAGTCCGATCTGCCGCCTTCTCCCAGGCAGTCAGCTCCAGCGTGGCAGGGGTGTGTGTGTGTGTGGTGGGGGGGGGGGGGAGGCACCCTGGAAGGCATCAGCATTTTGGAGATGGGTTTTCAAACACACTGAGCCCGATTGCCTTCTCGGCCAGTCAGAACTCAAAGGGGGACCCTGCCCCCCATTTACACCCATCGTGAACTCTTGTGGGGCTAACACTAACCCATCCCACTGCCCCACAGGGCTGGTACTAACATGACTTCCAGGCTCTATTCCAAGCAGGGGGAGAAAGTGTCAGTCAATCACTGGGGCTGGTGGAGCATCAGTGACACACGTCCCCTTCACTGTCCTGGGCTCCTCTCCCCTCCCTGCTCCCACCAACACACCTCATCCAGCCCTGCCATGCCCCTGCGCTCCCACCCTGACCAGTCCTCCCCCCCCCCCGCACCTAGAGCACCTCCCCCCAAGAGACAGCGCACATTAGATCCCACTGGGGGAGGGACGGTTTCCCTGTTTAGCCCTGGATTGCCCCAAGCTGGCTGTCCCCAGAGCTCCCTTAAGGGGGGGCAGGAGGCAGCACATTCCTTCCACCAGCTCTCTGTATATAGATGCCACCTGCCCTGTGCGGGGCATCAGCTTGACATGGTTATTGAAGAACCTACAGTAACACCACTTCACTCTTGGACAGAGAGGTTCCAGGAGACACCCCACGCCCTGTCATTGCCTCAGAGATGGGAATTCCACCAGTTCAGTCAGGTGGACACCTCCCACTCCCCCCAAGTTGGTACCTGACCAACACCTTTCCTAGACTGGGGCAGGAGCTAGATCTGTTGGACTTTGCGGGGTGTGGGGGGGGGGGAAAGAGAAGGGAGGAGTTCATGGTCCCCTACATTCTTTGCCCCCCAAAAAGATCCTCTTATTTGGCTCAAGAACCGGGGTGGGGGTGTTGCCAGCAGGGTCTGTATGTGGGGGTTCATCTCACTCTTTTGGGGTGGGAGGATTGTCACAAGCAGAGTTTATATTGCCCCCCCCCCCAGTCTTCCCTGATGATCTGGAACATGGGTAACCCCCCCCCAGAGATGCAAACAGAAAGTAAACAAGGACATGCCCCCTGGTGCCGGTCCCAGCAACCTGCTTACCCCGACAGATGCCCTTGCTGGCCAAGGGGTCTGCCCCAAAGTTGCATTCCAGCCCCCTGTGGGGGTCACATGGCCAGTGCTTGCTGCAGTCGTCGTTCAGCTGCCTGGCACAGACTTTGCAGCACCCACAGCCATCAGGCACCATGCTGACCCCGGGAGCACAATGGGGTGGGCTGGGGGGGCAAACACACTGCAGAGGGCAACGACATACCACCTACAGGCAAAGAAACCCCATGGATGAGGGATAATGTTTTGTCAGGACCTAGAAAAAATGAGTCACAGCTGGTTGTGAATAGACACCATGTTGGTGGGGGGAAGGGACAGAATAACATTTCTGTAGGTCCTACAAAAGTGTTTTGCAGGTTTTAAATAGACAAGCCCTGCCGAGTCCAAACATTTCCCCCCACCCCCATGAGTAGACACACTGGGCAAGCACTTCAACGAAGGGACTATTTTGGGATGGATGAGCCAGTCCCCTTTTTATAGGAGGTGGCACTAAAATAGTTTCCTAGGTGCAGCTGCATTTCTCAAAGGATCTGCATTCCCCCCACCCCCACGTTAAACCACAACAATAAAAATCCAGCCAGGATCAAAGTCACCACCATGGAGACAGGCAGGGCAGAGAACAGATAGGGATTTAGGGAAGTAATAAAAGAAAAGAAAAAAAAAATCTCAGGATCAAATTCTGCTCTCAGGCTAGCACAAGACCCACTGGAGTTACTCCTGATCTTTTTTCAGAACAGCAGCCGTGTTAGTCTGTATCCGCAAAAAGAACAGGAGTACTTGTGGCACCTTAGAGACTGTTATAGTACTCTTACTCCTGATCTTGTTTACACTAATTTAAATCCAGAGCAGCAGCACAGGCAGTGACTCCAGGTTTATACCAGAGCAAGTGAGCTCAGAAGGCCGGAACTTCAGCTAGCCTAAACCAGTGTCACGCCCACTGAGCATCTAGGAGAAAAATCTTCAAATTCAGGAGCCCAAAGTTAGGCACCTAAAAGAAAAAAAAGTCAGTAGCCAGGTTTGCAGAACACCCAGCACCACGTGAAGTCAACGCGAACAGGCTCTGAAAGGCCGGGTCAGTTCTCAATAGGACCCAGTTCCTTAGCTGGGATCCCCCAGATGGGGGGGGGGGGGGATAGCCCCAGATGGGGGGGGGGGGGGATAGCCCCAGATGGGGGGGGGGGGGATAGCCCCAGATGGGGGGGGGGGGGGGGGATAGCCCCAGATGGGGGGGGGGGGGGGGATAGCCCCAGATGGGAACGGGCTCCCTAGACAGGGGCGCAGACTTTAGAGCCCCCAAAACGAGTCCCTCAGCCGGTGTAAATCAGTCTCGCTCCGGCGAGTCAATAGGAGCGACTGATTTACACCAGCTGAGGATCTGCCCGTCCATCCCCAAGCGGGAAGCTGGGATCCCGAAGTCGGAAGATTCCCCACTCACCAGAGCAACGCGCAGCAGGAAAACAAAGCTGAGCAGAGACGCTTGTTTCATCGCGGACTTAAACGGGCCCGAGGAAAGAACTGCCCAGAGGGGCTCGGGGGAACTGAGTCACAGCTGATCCGAGCAACCAGCCAGTCTTAGCACTACCGCCGCTCAGCAACCTCCAGCCTACACAATTAGCACATGCATCATCTAATCACCCCGGTGGCGTCTGTACCAGCCCTTTTCGGCTTCCCATTTATATGGCCACCACCAGCGCCCCGCCCACCAGCCTTGGCCGGCCAATAGCAAGGGTGGCGCCCTTCCAGGGGGAAGGGGAGGGGCCTGCGGCGGTGGGAGGGGCCGCATGAATGGAGTCATTCATAAAATGAGAGGTGCTGCTGCATTCCAGGGCTGCGCGTGGAAAGCGGCGCATTCCGCTCGGAGCCAGGCGCTGCCGCGGAGCCGGATGAATGCAGCGCCTTGCCTGGTTGCCTTTGCTCCCCGTGCCACAGACATACCAGGGCGAGGAGCAGCGCCGGCCGCAACCATCCTTGCAATGCACGAAAACAAACTCAAAGCGAGCGGGCGGCAGAAGGAGCGAAAGAGAACGGAGAAAAGAAAATAAACAGCGCGCCGGTGGTAATGCGAGCCAGGCGCTGCTGAGCTCCCCGGCGGGCCAGGGGGGGCGCATCAAAGGGGGGGGGGTAGGAGCAGGTCTCAGGGGCGTCACTAAGGTAGGGCAGGGTGGGCCATCTGTCCACGCCTCCCCTGCTGCTCAAAAGCACTGGGTTATGCGGGCCCATAGGGTCTGCTGCCCACCATCATTCATCGAGGTTAAGGCCCAAGGGGACTACGAGACCATTGACTAGGACCAGCACCCTGGAAAGCAGGCCCCGCCCCCAGTGTTTGAGCCAGAGGTGCAACCAGGATTTTCGGCTAAGGGGCAGGGCCAGCTTACCTAAATTTGGGTGGCATTGTGACCTGGTGCATGAGGTCCAATGCCACTCAAATCTGGCCCAGCTGCCCCGTCATACAATGCCTCCCTTGGGGGGCATCTCCTCCCCCCAGACTCTGAAGAATGGGGGCATTGCTCCTGCACCACCACTCAAAGTTGCCCCCCCCCCCATTGAAAACAAACAGCGCCCCTGCTCAGCTCTCTGGGTGTAAATCTGGAAGCCAGAAGAGTTGTTCTGGATCCACTGCACAGAGAACTGGGAGCAATAGGTTATTCCCCATTTACACAAGGGGAGAGGAGAATCAGACCCCCTGGAGTTACTCTGGATTTACACTGGAGTGAGTGAAAGGGAAATCAGGATCCATGGAGTCACTCCAGATACACACTAGCACAAGCGGAGAATCCGCTCCAGTGGGGTTACTCTGGACTCACACCATGTGAGTAAGGAGAAGCAAGTCTCTGAACAAAAGGGACTGTTTCTCCTCCCGCTGGGTTAGAGTGCTCTCAGCTATGCTGGTGTGGATCTGGAGTAACTCCAGATCAGTGTCAGGGGAGTTACTCAGGATTTACACCAGCCTAACTGAGAGAAGAAGCCTTCCCACTTCCTCACTGGGTTGCAAATCAGGAGCAGCTCCAGTGAAATCAAGGGACCCCATTCTCATCTCACTTACTTCAGATTAACACTTGATGAACCCCAGCAGAGTGTCTCCTGATTGTCCTCTCACTCACAGCTGGTGTCACTCATCCCCAGTGCAATTACACCAAGGATCATCTAGTGGGTATTAGCTCTGTACTCAGGGGCCCAGACCCCTGTGTGTGGTAAATGGAACTTGCTCCATTGGAGTCAATGGGCCAGATCCCTATTCAGTGGAGTGACACTAATTTGCACCAGCTGAGGATCTGGCCCAGTAATTTTTTTTTGCGGGGTGGGGGACCATAACAGTTCTTACTGCCAGGGTTGGCCAGTTCTACCCCACTCCTAGGCTAGGAGAATTAATCAGCTGCTGCCTGGCTCATTCCAAAGGTAGCTAAATAACGCTCTGTTCCTCCCAGCTAGATAAGTCCCCGGTGTATAAAGGAAGCATCCAGAGAGGGAAATAACCCACAGCAGGGATTTCCCCCTGTGCCAGCTCAGAGCTCTGATCCGCCGGTGGAACGATTTATAGCTCGACATTCCTGCCTGTTATTTCCTGCAGCGGCTTCTTTGGTTAGCAGGGTCTGGGTGGGGTTTTCACCTTGATCTGTTTTTCACCCTGACTGAGAGGAAGAGGAGACATTGTTAATATCCCAGCAGCCCCAGGGGCAGGCACCAGTGGAGTCCTGGGCTCGAACTGGGACCAGGTGCTAGCCAGCCAGAAGACCCTGCGCTAACTGTGAAGGGACCTGACATTTGGGGTCTCTGGGATCCCATTGGAAACCAGACCCCAAGCTGCAGATAGGGGTTTGTAAATGCTGTATACTGGGGCCCTCACTGGGGTTAAGGCTGCTTTAAACCCCCCATATCTGGGGCCCTGCCTCCCCGTGTGGCACATATGCCCCCATCACACCTCCCCACTGCTCCACCTGAATCTCACACACAATGGCTCAGCCGCTGTTCCTTCGGTCACTGTGGAGCCAGGACCCTCCTGCCCTGCCCCAGCCTTGTATAGCTGCCCAGTGAGGTTTGGTTCCATGCACACACCCCTAGGGAGTATTAGCACCTGCAAATTCATTGAAGACATGCAGATTAGCTCAGGGCAGGGCCGGCGCTTCCACTAGGCGACCCTAGGATTTGGGGGGCGGAAATTCAGCAGCGGGGGGTCCTTCTGCTCCAGAAATTCAGCGGCGGGTCCTTCACTTGCTCCGGGACCCACCGCCGAAGAGCCCCGAAGACGTGGAGCAGAAGGACCCCTGCCGCCAAAGACCCCAGGCCCCCTGAATGCTCAGACGAGGAGCGCTGCCGCCTAGGGTGGCAAAAATCCTGGCGCCGCTCCTGGCTCAGGGGATCATTTGCATAAAATGTCACATGAGGAGCTGCACAAAACTTGGCAGCTGTGGGTAAGTTAGAGCTGCCTTGTGGCTGCTCTAACTCGTGCTCTTCCTCTGAGCCCCAGGAGCCATAAGAGCACAGCCACAGCTCAGTGTGCTCTGGCTACGCTTCGGATCCACCCCACGCCTGTGCTGGGAGCAGGGTGGGTGCAGAGTCCTTATGCCAGCCAGGACGGACCCTCTGCAGGAGTGAGGATCACACCCACTTTACACTGCCAGAACGGCCCTTTGGGTCCAGCCACAATGGCGATAGCCGGCAGGTTCCCGGCCTGTATCGCTGCAGGTGACAAGAGTTGCCTCCCAGTAAGTATGGCAGCAGCTGATTTGATTCTAGCTGGCTTGCCCAAATCTATCTCACAATGCAGTGCTTTACCTAGAAGACCATGCTGCCAACTGCAGTGCTGGGCCTGGGCACCATGGGACAAGTGTGCTGGTACAAATGCAACTCAAAGTCCCCAGCTCTTAGTGACAGACCCTAGAGCCTGGACCCAAAAGTCCTAGATCTCTCTCCCCTCCCAGAGCCAGGGAGAGAACCCAAGAGTCCAGGCTCTACCCAGTAAACCCCACTCCCCTCAGAGCTGGGCATAGAACACAGGAGTCCTGGCTCCCAGCTGCCTGGCTCTACCCACTAGACCCTATTCCCCCCCTCAGAGCTGGGGAATGAACCAGGTGTTCTCACTCAGACAGACATTCCCAATCAGGAACAGTCAACATGGATTCACCAAGGGCAAGTCATGCCTGACCAACCTGATTGCCTTCTATGATGAGATAACTGGCTCTGTGGATATGGGGAAAGCAGTGAATGTGATATATCTTGACTTTAGCAAAGCTTTTGCTACAGTCTCCCACAGTATTCTTGCCATCAAGTTAAAGTAGTATGGATTGGATGAATGGACTATAAGGTGGATAGAAAGCTGGCTAGATTGTCAGGCTCAATGGGTAGCGATCAAGGGCTCAATGTCTAGTTGGCAGAGTTCCCCAGGGGTTGGTCCTGGGGCTGGTTTTGTTCAGCATCTTCATTAACGATCTGGATGATGGGATGAATTGCACCCTCAGCAAGTTCACAGATGACACTAAACTGCGAGGAAAGGTAGATATGCTGGAGGGTAGGGATAGGGTCCAGAGTGACCTAGATAAATTGGAGGATTGGGCCAAAAGAAATCTGAGGAGGTTCAACAAGGACAAGCGCAGTGTCCTGCACTTAGGATGGAAGAATCCCATGCACTGCTACAGGCTGGAGACTGACTGGCTAAACAGCAGTTCTGCAGAAGAGGGCCTGGGGATTACAGTGGACAAGAAGCTGGATATGAGTCAACAGTGTGCTCTTGTTGCCAAGAAGGCCAACAGCATTTTGGGCTGTATTAGTAGGCGCATTGCCAGCAGATGGAGGGAAGTGATTATTCCCCTCTATTCGGCGCTGGTGAGGCCACACCTGGAGTATTGTATCCAGTTTTGGTCCCCCCATTACAGAAGGGGGTGGACAAATTGGAGAGAGTCCAGCGGAGGGCAACGAAAATGATTAGGGGGCTGGGGCACGTGATTTATGAGGTGAGGCTGAGGGAACTGGGGTTATTTAGTCTGCAGAAGAGAAGAATGAGGGGGGATTTGATAGCAGCCTTCAACTACCTGAAGGGGGGTTCCAAAGAGGATGGATCTAGACTGTTCTCAGTGGTGGCAGATGACAGAACAAGGAGCAATGGTCTCAAGTTGCGGTGGGGGAGGTCTAGGTTGGATATTAGGACACACTATTTCACTAGGAGGGTGGTGAAGCACTGGAATGGGTTCTCTAGGGAGGTGGTGGAATCTCCATCCTTAGAGGGTTTTAAGGCATGGCTTGACAAAACCCTGGCTGGGATGATTTAGTTGGGAATTGGACCTGCTTTGAGCAGGAGATTGGACTATGTGACCTTCTGCGGTCTCTTCCAACCCTGAGATTCTATGATAATCCCCACTAAGCACTGGAGTCCCTCTCCACCCCCCTGTGTGTTCCTAGCCTGAGAGGCTCAAGCAGAAAGGACCCTGTGTGTTGCTGGCCCTTGTGCCCCGAGCGCTCTGCCAGCTGGCAAGTCCTTCAGTGACCCATTCCTCCTCCCTGGGCGTAACACACGGAGACACAACTCACCTGGGCCACCCTCTGCATGGCCTTCCTGCACATTAGCCAGGGCGAGATGAGGGGGCTAAGTACAGACAGGGGGTCAGCTCTGGGAGCTTCTGCCCCCCCCCCCCCCGACTGTATAGCTGCCTCCTTTCCCTTGGCTCAGGAGACAGTTGAGGTCACAAACACAATTATTTCCTTCTGTTCCAGATGGCTCAGGAGCGGTGGGATGGGGGTGCACACACAGGTCTGTATCCTCCCACACCTATGAGCAAAAGCTGCCAGGTCTATGACTCAGCCCCTCTGGCAGCTTGCAAGAGGCCCTTGGCATTACTCAGCCCGCAGCCGACTGGTCCCAGGAAGGACCTGCTCACTATGAGTGAATGTGCTGGTGGGAGCCAGGCTGCTCCAGATGTGCTCCTGCATAGGGGTGACCCAGCGTGGGGGATGGAAATGACTCCCCATTCCATGATCTCCTGCATGGCTGTGCCCCATACACGCTGTGCCTAGCGCAACCCCTCTCTCTGCCTGCCTAGCCCTCTATGCACCCACACCCCTCTATCCATCCATCTCTCCACACCACTCCACCTCCCCCTCCATCCATCCCTCTATGCACCCACACCGCTCCACCTCCCCCTCCATCCATCCCTCCCTCCCCACCGCTCCACCTCCCCCTCCATCCATCCCTCCCCACTGTTCCACCTCCCCCTCCATCCATCCATACCCCTCTGTCCAGCCACCCTCTGTCCCAATCCCTCTACCTACCTACTCAGCCATGCAGATCCCACATCTAAATCCCTCTACCATACCTCTAACTACCTATCCATCAATCCATCCACCTCTTTCCCTCTATTCCTAAATCCACACCCCTCTATCCATCCATCCACACTTCTATCTATCCCTTCCTCTGAACTCCTTTGCTACCAATCTCCATTTGTCTATCCCTCTATACAAAGTCCTCTGTTGACTTGATCGCAGTGTATCTGTACCTTCACAGGGAGAAAATCCCAGATAATGAATGGGTCTTTAGGTCTAGCAGCAAAAAGCAGAACAAGTCTCAATGGCTGGAAGCTGGCACCAGACAAATTCTAACTGGAAATGAGGCCCTGACTGACTATTGGTAAATCCACCACTTCTCTTGGGAGTTTGTTCCATCGCTCAATGGCTTCACGTCCAGGCTGGAGGCCTTTCTGGAAGAAGCTTTTAGGCAAAGCCAAGTTACTGGGCTCAGTGCAGAGGAACTGGGTGAATTCTCGGTCATGGGTTGTACAGGGGGTCAGACTAGGTGATCAAATGGCTTCTTGCCATAAAACCTACAAATCTATCCCTCTATACAGACCTCTTCCTAAGTTCCTCTAGGCATGCCCCCTTTCTCTCTCTGTCTCAGGTGTTAACACTTCTTCTGCCCATGGGGGCTCACACCAAAGACACAGAAAACCAGCCCAGGTTCCCCTCCTCCTGGGAGATGCTGCTCCAAGACTCTGTTCCAGGGGGGCAGAATTCCAGTCCATGTTTCCACCTTATTCTAACCCCGTGGTTCCCAAACTGGGGTTTGCAAAATGTTACAGGGCGTTCTCAGGAAAAAATTCCCTAATGGCGGACAAAGCTGTCCCTAGGGACCCTGGGCAGCACGGGCCAGCAGACCAGAGCCCCTGGACTTCCAAGAGCTAAGCAGATCAAAGCAAGCATATCTATCACACTGAGATTTACACTTCAAGACTCCTTATAAGAAATGGAAAGGGAGATGGATATTTGTTGCTGTTTTTAAAATGAAGTAGGCAGCTAGTATTGTTTTAAAAATTATGAAGAACAAGTTTAAGCTTTGTTGTAACGTGCGTTATTTGCCTGGACTGCTCCAGACCTGACTGCTTGTGTAGGAGGAACTCTGAGTTGGCTTCTTAAATCCCTTCGTGTTGTTTCCCATCTGATACTCCTTGATGAAACATAGGAGCCTTGTCTTGATACAGGCTATGAAAGTGAGATCTTGGAAGAGTGTTGCTGTTTTCATAATGTAATAAAAATACTGTGATAATAATTAATAAATAATAATAATAATAGTGTGTAATAAGCATGTCATAAAAACCAATTTTCTATTTCCAAGATCGTTGCTTTTATCATTTATACTCACGTAAAGGAGAAAATCCTTAGAAATATTCATTTTTAGGAGGAGCGTAGAGGTGTAGACTCACCCCTGTGGCACCTCCTGCTGGTCTCTTCTGGAAATTAGCTCTTCCAGCATCCTGGAGCACCCCCTGCAGACCAGCAATCCACCTGTCCTCTGCCCCCCCCCCCCCCATGTCCCTCCCAGACACCAGTGCCCTTGTATCTGGGGTGCTGTGCCCTGGCAGTACACCCCTCAGTACTTACAGGGTTTCCCCACCCCCAGGGGAACCCCCCACCTCCTATCCCTACCTCACCTCAGAATAAGGCCATTGCCAGTCACCAACTAGTCCCCGCTCCCTGGGGCAGATTGCAGTATAGGCCACTCATCACAGGTAAGGTTGGGTTTGGACCTGCTGCCTTGGCCTACCCATGGGCTGCCCACTGCAACCCCCAGTACCTCTTGGCCTCCTACTAGGCCACAACCTGGGGCTATCCAGGCCAGAGCTCCCCAGCCCTACTCCACTCAGGTACCCTGTGTCAAGCTCCCTACAGCCAGGCCCTTCTCCCTCTGAGGGCAGACAGAAACTATTGAGTGCCTGGCTCCCAGCCTTTTTATTCAGGCCAGCTGAGGCCTGATTGGGGCATGGCCCAGCTGCAGCTGCTTCCCCAATCAGCCTTGTAGCTTTTCCTTTGCCCCAGTCCTGCTCCCTGGCTGTTTTAAGCCCTTCAGGACAGGAGTAGGGTAAACACCCCGCTACAAGGGGGTTCATCCGATCCTCTGTCCGTTCACGTATCCGGGCAGAGTTCCTCTGGGTGGCGTCCACTGGCTCCCTTGACACCTTCGAGGAGCAGTGGGCGCTGTCCGGGGTTCTCTGCTCGGTGTCCCCGTCTGGTTCCCTGATTTTGAACCTTTGACCGTCACCTCGCTTCCTGTTTTTTTATTATTTGTCCCACGTAATCATTTGGTACTGGGTCCAGTGGTCCCTCCCGCTAGGCTGGGGGAGAGGCCTTTCGTAGTGGGCGGCTGAGCCCGCCCGCTTCCCGGTTCGCCAATACGGCCTCCCCTGTTCTGGGGCTAGTCCCCTCGGCTGCCTCTGGGGCCTTTACAGCAGCTGGGAATAGCCACAACACATAGGGTTGGAAGAGACCTCAGGAGGTCATCTAGTCCAATCCCCTGCTCAAAGCAGGACCAACCCCAACTAAATCATCCCAGCCAGAGCTTTGTCAAACCGGGCCTTAAAACCCTCTAAGGATGGAGATTCCACCACCACGCTAGGTAACCCATTCCAGCGCTTCACCACCCTCCTAGTGAAATAGTGTTTCCTAATATCCAATCTAAACCTCCCCCACTGCAACTTGAGACCATTGCTTCTTGTTCTGTCATCTGCCACCACTGAGAATAGCCGAGCTCCATCCTCTTTGGAATCCCACTTCAGGTAGTTGAAGGCTGCTATCAAATCCCCCCTCATTCCTCTCTTCCACAGACTAAATAACCCCAGTTCCCTCAGCCTCTCTTCGTAAGTTATGTGCCCCAGTCCCCTAATCATTTTCGTTGCCCTCCGCTGGACTCTCTCCAATTTGTCCACATCCCTTCTGTAATGGGGGGACCAAAACTGGATGCAATACTCCAGGTGTGGCCTCACCAGTGCTGAATAGAAGGAAATAATCACTTCCCTCCATCTGCTGGCAATGCGCCTACTAATGCAGCCCAATATGCCGTTGGCCTTCTTGGCAACAAGGGCACACTGCTGACTCGTATCCAGCTTCTCGTCCACTGTAATCCCCAGGTCCTTTTCTGCAGATCTGCTGCTTAGCCAGTCGGTCCTCAGCCTGTAGGGGTGCATGGGATTCTTCTTTCCTAAGTGCAGGACTCTGCACTTGTCCTTGTTGAACCTCATCAGATTTCTTTTGGCCCAATCCTCCAATTTATCTAGGTCACTCTGGACCCTATCCCTACCCTCCAGCATATCTACCTCTCCCCGCAGCTTAGTGTCAGCTGCGAACTTGCTGAGGGTGCAATTCATCCCATCATCCAGATCATTAATAAAGATGTTGAACAAAACCGTCCCCAGGAGTGACCCCTGGGGCACTCCACGCCCTATTCCCCGGCCACGCCCTATTCCCCAGACATGCTCCCACCCAAAGTGGTGTGGTGACCAGGGCCGGCTCCAGCCTTTCTGCCGCCCCAAGCAAAAAAAAAAAAAAAAAGCCGTGATCACGATCGGCGGTGGCAATTGGAAAAAAAAAAAAAAAAAAAGCCACGATCGGCGGCGGCAGTTCAGCGGCAGGTCCTTCGCTCCTAGAGGGAGTGAGGGACCTGCCGCCCCTGAATTGCTGCAGGTGCCGCCCCTCTCCCTTGGCCACCCCAAGCACCTGCTTGTTAAGCTGGTTCCTGGAGCCGGCCCTGGTGGTGACCCAAGGGGTCTATGCCGTCTCTCTGCCCCCAAGCGGAGGAAACACACCCACAGTCTGCCCCACCCCACCCTGTTGTGCCCAGGGGTGCTGGGAGCAGGGCCTGCGTGCATGGATGAAGTCACCGCACTGGGGAGGGTGCTGGACTCAGACATTGTTCCTGGGGGTGCTGGGGGGCAGAGGAGTAGGGGATGTGGGAGGCATGGAGAGGAGGTTTATAGAGGATGAAATCCCAGCTCCATTTCCTTGTTCCTGTGGGGATAATGGGAAACAACTGCCCTCTGCTCTAACCACTAGAGCCCACTCCCCTCTGAGCTGGAGCCCCTCTCTCTCCCCCCCACTTCTCAATCCTCCTCCCAGTCAGATCTGTCCCTGGAGGAAACCCACTGAAATCAATGGCATCCCCCTACCCAGGCCCTGAATCCCTGAGCCCTTCCCTCCCTGGGCCGGGGGTGGAGGGGTGGAGGGCTGCATGGCCAGAGGGGGGGAACAGAGCAGTGCCCTAGATAGGACAGATATATGGACAGAATTCTGTTCCCCCCTCTCCGAATGCTGGCTCCCAGCCCCTTCCCTGACCCATTAGACCCCACTCTCCGCCCCAGAGCTGGGAATAGAACCCAGGAGTCTGACTCTTTCCTCCCCCGCAAACCATCTGACCCCACACCCACCAGCCACACCCCTTTGTGCCCTAAACCCCTCTGCAGGGATCTGTTGGGCTCGGGCCCATGGACTAAGGCCAGGGGAAGGGAACGGGTGCAGGGAGCGGAAGAGAGATGGAGATGAGTCAGACAGAGGAAGGGAGGTGGATGGCTGCAGGGTGGAGGAAAGGAGATGGGGGGAAGGGGCAAAAGGAATCTTGACCCTGTGCTTCTGGCTTGGGACCAGCACCCATCCCCCCCCCCCCCGCCCCTCCCAGCGGCAATCCCCCCTTCCCCCGCATTGGGAGTGGGCGCTGGACTCATTGTCTCACTCCTTCCATTACCAGATGATGTGCTCACCCAGAGGGCAGGGGTGGGGGGGCAGCGCTGGGATTGATTTTGCCTGGGGCAAGGAGGTGATGCTGCCCCTTGCCCCTCCCCCCACCTGTCAGATCTGTCCCTGGGGGGAACCCACTGAACTCAAGGGCATCCCCCTACCCAGGCCCTGAATCCTGAGCCTTCCCCCCCTGGGGTGGGGGGGGGAGTATGGCCAGGGGGGGAACAGAGCAGTGCCCTGGATAGGACAGAATTCCACTCCCCCTGCCCCGCCCAGGCCCAGCCCTCCACAGGGGCTCCGGAGGGGCAGCATTCCCACAATCAGGGATGGAACCCAGGAGTCCTGACTCCCAATCCCCACCCCCTGAAAATCGAAAAGCCCTGGGCCTCTGGGAGAATCAGATGTGGGGGAGGGGAGCACCAGGGGGGTGAGCTCCCTGCTCTTGGGAGATCTGAGCAGCTGGGGAGCCAGGCTCTGCCCCATACTCTGCTCCCTGGAGCTGAAGACCCCCGACAGGCACCCCCTGTGCACTGTGACTGAGCCCTCCCTCCCCCACCCGATCCAGGCCCTGGACGCTGCTCCCCCGCCCCCCCAGGAGGGAAAAGCAGGACCAGAGTTAAAAAAGTCACAACCCCCAAAGGAGGGAAGGGATAGGGGGGGTGGGCGGGAGAGGCTGACAAGGGAGCATTGCGCTCTGGGAATGAGAAATATCCTTGATATCTTCCCAGGCCCCAGCACCATTTGGGGCTCCCCCAACCCCTCTGGGCACCCCCACCCCTGCTCATCTCCTCCACCCCCTCTGGGCAGCCCCATCCCTGCTCCCCTCCCCCCACTGGGCACCCCCACCCCCTATCCTCTCCCCCTGTGGGCACCCCCACCCCTGCTCATCTCCTCCACCTCCTCTGGGCACTCCCACCCCTGTTCCCCTCCCCTGCCCCCACTGGGCACTCCCACCCCCTATTCTTTCCCCCACCCCCTCTGGCCACCCCCACTCCTCTTCCCTCCCCTCACCCTCTGCGCACCTCTGCACCCACAGCTCTAGGAGTTGGGGTTGGGGGGGAAGATGTCTCCCAGTTGGCCCCAGCACATATGCTGGGGGGGGGGGAGAGTTCTGCCCAGGGCAGGGGAGGCAGAATGGATTGGGGGAAGGCGAAGGGGTGCAGATGGGTGGGGAGCACCAGCAGAGGGCTGCGTCTGTGGGTGGGGACGGAATTTCGGAGCGGTGGGGGGGCTGTGATGTTAATTTCCGCATTTAAATGGGGGCTGGATGATCAGGGTTTCCTGGGAACTCTGATGGAGCCAAACGCCTCCAGGCTGGATGGCAGCCAATGGGAAGGAACCGGCATCTGGGCGCCGCTCCCACGGGTGACTCCTGGAGGGATGAACCCATTATTGCCCCCCCACCCCCCCGCACCTTCATCAGACCCATGGGCCCATGCAGCCGCGCACCTGCCCTGGGAGCGTCTGGAGAGGCCGTGGCGGTTGGGCCCATCTCCAATTGTGCCTGTATCTCAGCGGGGGGGGGGGGGGGGGGGGGGAGGTTGTATCTCACCCATGCGGGGAATGACCTACAGGAGCGGATGAGGCAATGGGGTGGGGGTACCGAGCTAGATGAGCACATGGGTCCAATCTTGGTGGGGGCAGGGAGGGGCAGACACAGAGCTGGCTGGGTCCATAGGTCCATGCTGGTACTAGGGAGCAGTCCAGCCCCATGGGATCCCCTGGGAACATGGGTAGGGACCCTCTGGGGGCCCCCGGGCAGCCTCCTGCTGTGCGAACCCAGACTCATGGGAACCACTGGAGCTTAATCCCCCCCCCCCCCCCCCGAGCCAAGGGCAGGGCTGCCCTGCTGGAATTACCCACCAGCTTCCCTGGAACCTGACCCGGTTTGTCGGGTTAGAGCTGGCCAGGGAATCCAGCATGACAGTGCCACAGGATGAGCTGGGCACAGCTGGTGGCATGTGATGGGGGGGGGCTGCTGGTTCCAGCCAGTCTGGGCATCCCCTCTTCCCCCATGTGCACCCCGCCTGCCCCCCACTCCCGGCCTCCAGGGACTCGACTGCCCTGAAGCCACCTGAGCTAACCCCCTCCCCACACACCCTGCAGGGGGGCTGGGCGTGGGAAAATGCTCGTGGAGGGCTGGTGCAGAGGCACTGGCACCAGGGACCCCATCTGGCTGAGGAGGGAGCCAGCCCATAAATGCTCCCACTGGGGGAGTGGGGGTGATGGGGGAAGATGAAAATAGCTATTCGGGGGCTTTGTCATTCCCAAGCTCTTCGGAGGTCTAGCAGGTTAGAGCAGGGGGATGAGACGTCCCGGACTCCTGGGTTCTATTCCCAGTTTAGGAGAGGGAGTAGGGCCTAGTGGTTAGAATTGGGGGGGGCTGGGAGTCAGAATTCCGGGGTTCAAGCCCCAGCCTCTGTCAGTGTAGCTAACCCTAGAGAGAAGTTCTGACTGTCCGAGCCCCAAAAATTGAGGGGGGTGGCTCAGCCACAAAGGGGGGGGGCTGCTCTCCCTTCTCCCCTGCAGACGGAGCCAGCTGTGAACCTGGGATCTGGACCTTGGACCCCGTCTTCCTGCCATTTGGATCCGGATTGGAGGAAAGCCAAGGTCCTTCAGTGGGGGTGCGGGGTCTCATACAGTCCTGTGACAGCTCCCCCTAGATTCTGCCCAGGAGAAGGGAAGAGACCCCCACCCCCAGGAGCTGGAGTGGCCTGGCCCAGCAGGGATTCCAGGGATGTTTGTGGAAGCTTCAGGCAGCTTCCTCTGGCTCTGGCTGGACAAAGAGTCCTGTGTGCTCCCCGCTCCCCCCCCCCCACCACGGGGTGTGTGCAAGCAGTGCCCCCCATGAGGGTTAGCAGGGGGCTGCGGGTCGGGATTGAGGGGCACCAGCAGAGCTGTGTTTGGGGGGAGCACAGGGCTGGAATAGCAGGGGGTTGCGGGTCAGGAGTGAGGGGCACCAGCAGAGCTGGGTTGGGGGGCACAGGGCTGGGACAGCAGGCAGCTGCAGTTTAGGATTGAGGGGCACCAGCAGAGTTTGGGGGGCCGTCCCCTGCCTGCTCCTAATGTTCCAACTCCCACCCCCATTATAAAAAAAGCCCTTGTAGTATTTGTGTTTGGGGGGTTCCTACAAATGGATAAATGGGGTGTGCTGGGATCCCGTTACTGGCTCGGATTACCCTCCCTGGCCTGACACCCGATCCCACCTGCATCAACAGCCCTGACAAACACGGTGCCTATTAATAACAGCAGGGAGAGTCTGCCTGGGACACAGCAGCCCCACAGGAGGGGACAGAACCCAGGAGTCCTGACTCCCCAAATCCTGGGTCTACCTGTCTAGACCGCATTCCCCACCCAGAGGGGGGACAGAACCCAGAAGAACCCAGCCCCCAGCCCCAGCTCTAACCCACTAGCCAATGCTGCCTCTTGGAAAGTCCATCCTTTGGCCAGAGAAAGGAAGCCCCCTCTTCACAGTAGAGGGCAGAAGAGGATGTGGGGCAGAGGGATAGAGAGAGAGGCCCTTCTCAGTGTGGGGCTGGTGGGAGCCTGGGAGGGAGAGGGACAGCTCCTCACAGTATGGGGCAGGGAGGCTAGGGAGAGGAAGGAGAGGGGAAACCACCCCAGTATGGGATGGGAGAGGGCTATGGGACAGTTTTGGTGGCCACCCCCGCGAGCTCCCTGTGGCTGGGTCAGGGGTGACATGTCCTCCCCCAGCCCCTTGGGCCCCACCTCCTGGCTGCTCCCATGGGCAGCAGAGCGTGAGGGAACCAGCCACAGGGGTAGCTCAGGCCTGGGGGAGGGGAAGGGTGGACAGAGCAGGCACCATGCTATAGGGCTACCCCTGGCCAGGTGGGGGAGGGGCACAGACCCAGGGGGTCCAACCCTCTGTGCCCTGGCCAGGAAGGTCACAATCCCTGGGGCCTGGTCCTTTGCTGAGTTGGTCAGGCCAATTTAGTCCCATTGATTAGAGGGTAGGGGCCCACACCCTGCTCAGCCTGTGCTCCCCTGCCCAGGGGATTTAATGCCCCAGAGGGGCCCTTGCTGGAAGGATTCATGCCCTTAACAGCCCCCAGCCTGGAGCTCCCTTCCCCCCGGTATAGCCCAGATAGCAGCCAGGCAAGCTTTCTCCCCGACCCCGGTCTCTGCCCTCCAACATGCCCCTGCCCTGATGAGAACTGGATTAAGACCCAGCACCCCCTTGAGGGGAAATGCCCTGTGTTCCATTCCCCAGGCCAGACAGCCCATGCCCTGGGGCCGGGCTGGAGCCAGCACCCCCTACTGGGGAAAGGCCCTATGTCCCATTCTCCAATCCCTGAGCCAGATGGACTGGAGCCAGCACCCCCTAGGGGAAAGGCCCCATGTCCCATTCCCTGACTTCTGTCTCTTGGCCCTCCCAGATCCATGATGGTCCAGCTTGGTTGTTCAGCAATCCAAAGAAATTAGGGCTAGGGTGTTATTAGATACGGAGCCCACCGGGGGTGCTACTGGGTTACAGCTGCCGAGAGCCCTTGGAAAGATGATGCCCTCAGGGCTCTGGCTCTCAGGAGGGTCCAGGCAGGGTTTTCAAGGGGCTCTGGGGTCCAGGGCTGGCTTCTCACCAGTTGTCAGGGCTTCCTGCTGGCCTCTTATGCGCTTCCCTGAGTGCTCCAGCTAAGCTAGGCAGGGCTGGGTTAGTGCTTGGATGGGAAACCGGGTGCTCCTAGGGGGAGGGTAGTCAGCAGGGGGTGCTCTCTCCTTGCCATCACTGCTGGCCCCAGTGCTGCACTAAGGGGCACTGTGCTGCAAGGAGTGAGTTGGGGGATCAGTAGGGGCTGAGAATCCATGCTTCCCCCAGTGTGATGCAGCTTTAATCACCCCAGAGCTGGCTGCATTTCAGTGGAAGGGGTGAGAGATCCCCATGTAATTTTCAACATCCGAAAGTGGGACACTGCTGAGACATTTTTAGGGGTCTGAAATATTAATACAAAAGACAAGACCCCCTCCCCCGAGACACACCTCCACTCACTGTGTGCAGGTGTTGCTGCTCCCAGCTGCTGCCTCAAAGCCAGTCTTATAGATTTACAGATTTCAAGGCCTGCGTGGGCCATTCGATCATCTGCCCTCCTGTACAACCCAGGCCGGAGTACATCACCAGGCCAGCTCCCCTGTCTTCGGCTAACGTGCCTTCCAGAAAGGCAGCCAGCCTGGGTTTGCAGATGGCGAATCCACCCATCCCTTGGGCGTTAGAGCCAATGGTCACTCGCTTGCACTGTCATACATTTGTGCCTTATTTCCAGTTAGAATTGGGCTGGCTTCAGCTTCCAGCCATGGGCTCGTGTTCTGCCTTTCTCTGTTAGATTAAAACACCCTTTAGTAGCTGGGATTTAGGGTGGACAAATTTCCAAGGGGAGAAGATTTCAGCCAGTCCTTAGTGTCTGAATGAGCCGACCATGAAACCCTGAGTTCAGATTCACCCTGCAAAGGGTCAGCTCTGGTGACTGTCTCCTTGTGCTCCCGCCTCTGTCTGCACCTGTCTGCATCTTGTCTTATACCCAGATAGTCAGCTCTTTGGGCAGGGCCTGGCTGTTTGTACAGCACCTAGCACTCTGGGGGCCTTGGCCCTGACTGGGCCTAGACGCTACCATAATACACCCAATAAATCATAATAATCATAATGCCACCAGTGCCAGTACCTGTCCAGGTCTCCTCCAGTCCGGATACTGCCCCTCGGGCTGAACACTCTGCTGCGCTGTGCTCGCAAACGCTGAGCACGACAGCTTGACTCCAGCTCCAGCAGTTTGTACCCGAGCTCTCAGGGATGTTATCAATGAAATGCTGCCACAGCAAAATGGTCTTTTTCAATAGAAACTGCTCACAAAAATTGTGGGGTTTTTTGGTTAAAATGTTTCTTTTCCCCCCTAACCAAGCCCGAACATGAACATTTTGACCTTTTCCCTATTTTCTACCTTCCCCTCCCATGGAATTGCAGCAAGGAAATGAATGAAGGTGTCGCTATGTATCTGGCACCAGGGTGCTGTGGTGCTGTGAGTGGCATTGAAGCACATAGACAGTTCACGATAGACAGGGGGTGCTGCTGACCCACACCCAGAATTGGGTACAGCCCTCTGCCCTGCATAGCATCTATAGACCAGAGCCTGCAACTGGACCCTGGTTCTGGGAAGGGAGTGGGGCCTAGTGGTTAGAACAGGGGAGATCTGGGAGACAGGACTCCTGGAGTCTATTCCTGGCTTTGTGAGGGGAGTGGTGTCTAGTGGTTAGAGCAAGGAGGAGGACCTGGAATTTAGGACTCCTGGGTTCTAGTCCCAGCTCTGGGTGGGGAGTGGGGTCTAGTGTTTAGAGTGGGGGGCGGCGGGTGAGGGGCTGGGAGTCAGGACTCCTGGCTCTATCCACAGCTCTGGGAGGGGAGGGGGCACAAATTGATGTTTGCAAACACTTCCGCTAAAATGAAAACTGTTCATTCTGAAACCAAGAGAACGAAGCTTAGTTTGGAATCTGCAGGTTTTAAATGCAAACGTTTGACCGTTTTTAAACTAGGTTCGATTTTATCGCTTTTCCTTTTAAAAGCCAAATATTTTCAGTGTTGCCAACAATGGGGGTTTTATCACAAATCACACAACAGGTGACTCAAGTCCTGGAGCGCCAGGTTTAAGGGAGAATCTCTCAGCTTCTGTTGAAAAGAGCCAGCTTCTAGCCCTGTGGGAAGTAGCTCCTGCCCTTAATTCAATTCAGCAGGCCTACAGTGGTCTGACAAAATCCTTAAAGAGCCAGGGACCCCACCCCACCCCACCCCTGACAGCTCAAAAAAACCCAGAAGTTGAACAAACTGAAACTGAATTTTAAAAAATCTAGTGATTTTTGAAGCTGACCCCGTGATTTTTCAAGCTGATCTAGTGATTCATGATTAAGGCTACGATTTTTTCACGGCGGTTGCGGAAGTCACGGAATCTGTGACTTTCAGGGACCTCCGTGACTTCAGCCCGTGGAGGCCAGGAGATGCAGGGTCCCCCCGTTGTCCATGGTGACCAGAGGGGGGACCCCGGAGCTCTGGGCCATGGCAGGGGAACCTGGAGCTCCTAGCCGCAGTGGGTGGTGGGGGACCCTGGAGCTCCGAGCAGGCCCCTGCAGCTGCCTCACTTCCCATTTTGTCATGGATATAGTGAGTAAAAGTCACGGACAGGTCACGGGCGTCCATGAATTTTACTTTATTGTCCGTGACCTGTCCGTGACTTTTACTCACAATATCCTTGACAAAATCTTAGCCTTACTCATGATCTTTGAATGACTGGGGTCGGCGACGGTCCAGTTTGCTTGAGGAAATAGCAGACCAGGATGTGGAGTTCCCGAGGCGGGGAGGGGGGACAGGGAGTGCTGGGACATCGGGTGAAGAACTAGACCTGTCCCAGGCAAACCAGGACGCTGGGTGGTTTGACCCCTTCCTGAGCTCCTGCGGCTGGGATAAGGTCTGTAACCATGTGTGTACTGCGCCCCCTAGTGGGGGTTCCCAAAAGTGTCCTCTGTTGGATTACACTGTGACCAGCCAGATCCTCAACAGGGGCGGGGCTGACTCTGTGCTGCTGGAATGAGGGTGAAGCATGGGGGACGGGGAGCCATGAATCTCAAAGTCTCTGGACCATATGGAGAGCTCCCTGAACATCCAGCCATCCCCATACATCCTGTCTATCTCCATACATCCCCCTCTCTCTACCTATCTATCCATATATTGCTCCTTCCCCGGTCTCTGATCCCCTTCTTCCCTTCCCAGCATTGTCTCCCCTCTCGGCCAGTGTCCCGGGATGACCTCTGCCGGCCACAGCCCTCTGCCACCTGTATGTGAACTGGGCGGGGCCTCCTTTCCTTCTAATTAGTAGAGTGGTTGGAGGGGGGACAAGAGGCTTCTTACAGGAAGGGACTAGCTGGTAGATCCAGGAATCCTGGCCCCGGGAGCTCCAGAGGGGGCTGGGGTAGCTGGACTGGTTTGAAGCCCAAGTAGCCCCACCCTGCCTTTGGACTCATGACTCTGCTTTTAGCCACCACTAGGCAGCCAGATAAGAGTGGAAGGGGGGACTAACCTCCACCCCTCCCCAAGATCATACCTTCCTTGCAGGGCACCACTGCTGAAGGGAAGAGCACAGCCTCCAGCTGGGGTGCCCAGGGAGGAGGGGCTGAACCAAGACTGTGCATATGAACTAAGTTCTAGCACCTCCCATGGTTACCCCAATAATGCACCTCTCAGCCACCCCATAAACTCCAGTCCCCCTTTCCTCAGACTGTTGGGGGCTTCCTGGGGCAAGATGTTCTGGAGCGGAGGGGGGAGGGGGCAGAAGCACAGGGGTTGGGGACCAGACCCATCCATGAGGACTCCACACCCAGCATTGGAACCAGGGCTGGCTCCAGCATTTCTGCCGCCCCAAGCAAAAAAAAAAGCCGTGATCGCAATCGTGAACAGCGGTGGCAATTGGGGGGGAAAAAAAAAAGCCGCGATCAGCGGCGGGAGTTCGTCGGCAGGTCCTTTGCTCCTAGAGGGAGTGAGGGACCTGCCGCCCCCTAATTGCCGCAGGTGCCACCCCCTCCCTTGGCCGCCCCAAGCACCTGCTTGTTAAGCTGGTGCCTGGAACCGGCCCTGATTGGGAACCCCCAAGAAGACCTGGAAGACCAACACCCCCCAGTCCAGCTGCCTCAGAGCCAGTAACCTCCCACTCCTCGCCCCAAACAACACGGCCTCCACCAATTCATGGCCTGCATTAAGAAAAACTGGGTTCTCACTAGCTCCTTCCATATCAGGGGACCCAAGGTCTGTACAGCCTGTGAATGCTCAGGCACTGAGATGCAGCCACCTCTGCGGTGGGGCACAGAGGAATTTATACAGGGAACCCTCACCTGGTGCTGAAATGCAGCCACCTCTAGTGAGGAGTGCAGAGGAATGTGGGATCCCTCGGCTGGTGCTGAGATGGAGCCATCTCTGGGGCACCAACATTGAACAAGAGTTTAGTGAATAATCCTGTAGTGTAGTCAATCCAAACTACAGCATTTGTGGCACAGCGCCCCCTAGTGCCACACAGAGCCATTGCTGCTGGCACTGAGTGGCGATCACCTCCCACTGAGCCCCTACCGTGTTCCCTGCAGCACAGCGACCCCTGGTGCCACACAGGGGCTCTAGGTTCAGCACCAACAACTCAGGGGAATGCCCCAAGCTGAGGCCCCACCCCACTCCCTGCATTTCCCCTGGGCTCTCCCAGGCTTTCATCTGCAGATTTGGTCTCTGACACACACACCCCCCACTGTCCCCACTGGAATGGGTGCACTGGCTCCTTAAATATCCTTGCCAGTCCCGGCGCAGGACCTGTGGGCACCTCAGGAAATGACTGTTTCCAGATAATTATAAGCTGTGCTGGGCCCTGCCTGCTGTGGCCGGGTGAGCTCACTCATCCCTAGTTATAGGCATGTAGACAGGATGGGGGGGACAGGGCATGGAGAGGCTAGGGGGAGTGGGCAAAGGAGTCGGGGAGAGGGGCAGAGAAGTGAGTCAGGACTCAAGCTTTCTATTCCATTTCTATTGAAGGGGGGAGCCGAGTCCAGTGGTTAGAGTCAGGGAGGCCGGGGCTGGGCTCTATTCCCAGCTCTGGGTGGGGGTGGGGTCCAATGGTTAGGTACTATTATCCCTCTGCAGCCCTGAGTAGATGCCATTGGCCCTGCCTCAGCTGGCGCACCCAGCTCCTATTTGTGGTGTTTCCAGCGTGCCCTGCTTGGAGAGACTGGTACTAGGCACCTGCTGAAGGTTGGCCTGGGTTCCCACCAGAGAGAGACCTTCAGTGAAGGACACCAAGTGACGCCCGGCAGACGCGCTGGCTGAGCTCGAGGAAATGCGCTGTGGTATGGGGTAGCCACCTGAATATACGCTACCAGCTGCTGTGTAGACGTCCCCTTCGGGGGTCCTGACTCCCCACACTCCGGCTCTAACCACTAGACCAGGGGTGGGCAAACTTTTTGGTCCAAGAGCCACATCGGGGAATAGAAATTGTATGGTGGGCCATGAATGTTCAATAAATCGGGGTTGGGGTGCAGGAGGAGGTGAGGGCTCTGGTTTGAGGTGCAGGCTCTCGGGTAGAGCTAGGGATGAGGAGTTTGGGGTGCAGGAGGGTGCTCTGGGCTGGGACCGAGGGGTTCAGAGGGTGGGAGGGGGATCAGAGCTGGGGCAGGGGTGTGGGAAGGGAGGCAGGTTCTGGCTCGGGGTGTGGGCTCTGGGGTGGGGTTGGGGATGAGAGATTTCAGGTGCAGGAGGGTGCTCCAGGCTGGGATTGAGGGGTTTGGAGAAGGGGAGGGGATCAGGGCTGGGGCAGGGGGTTGGGGAGAGGCTCAGGGGTGCAGGTTCCGAGCAGCGCTTACCTCAAGCGGCTCCCAGAAGCAGCAGCATGTCCCTTCTCCAGCTCCTATGCGGAGGCATGGCCAGGCGGCTCTGCACGCTGCCCCATCCGCAGGCACCACCCCTGCAGCTCCCATTGGAGTGCTTAGGAGCCAGAGCGGGGCCATGTGCAGCTTCCGGGAGCGACGTGGTGCTGCCCTGACCCTGCACCCTGGCTGGAGCCCTGAACTAGGGCTGAGCCACGTGGTGCGGCCCAAACCCTGCGCCCTGGCTGGAGCGGGGCAAGCCCCAGACCCCGCTTCCCAGCGGGAGCTTGTGGGCCAGCTTAAAACAGCTTGCAGGCTGGATCTGGCCCCTGGGCCATAGTTTGCCCACTCCCGCCCTAGACACACCACTCTGCCCAGAGCTGGGAATAGAACCCAAAAGTCCTGACTCCCAGCCCCCTTTGCCTGAACACTCCTCTCCCAGAGCCAGGAATCAGGGCTGATGAGAGCAGTGGAAATAGGGTGACCAGATATTCCAATTTTATAGGGACAGTCCCGATTTTTGGGTCTTTTTCTTATATAGGGTCCTATTACCCCTCACCCCCTGTCCCGATTTTTCACATTTGCTGTCTGGTCACCCTAAGTGGAAAGGGGGGACAACTGTACTGGGCCCCCCAAACATCTGTAACTGGGGTGAAATGGGAGGGGGTGGGACCCCAGCGAACATGATGTATTGGAGCCCCAATTTCTCTTGATGGGCCTACCAGGAACAGAAACAAGGAGTCCTGACTCCCAGCTACCCTGCTCTAACTACTAGACCCACTTCCCTTCCAGATCTAGGATCTGATTGCAGGCTCTGGGATATAGATGCAATGCAGGGCAGGGGGCCAGAACACACAGGGTGAAGCTTTCGCACCCCTCCGTCCTGATCCTGGCCCTGTCACACGGCCCCGTCCACATCCTCTGTGCACTGGGGGAGTGAGACGAGCAGGGAGCCAGGTCCCAGCAGCCACGGCTGTGGGTATCAGGCACCCAACCCCACACATGCCCTCTGCCCCCGTGAGTACCAATAGTACGTGATAGTTAATAGTTCATTTCCTTGCTGTAGTTCCCAGATCCCTGGAGCAAGGGGGAGCAGGTTGGGCTTTTTATCCCTCGGCACTTTCAATCCCAGAATCTCAGGTCCCAGCACAAGGCTGTGATATTTGAGTGGCAAAGGGGGAAATTTTTCTTCCCAAACACCCGCTCCACTGATTCACATCCAAACATCCCTGTTGAATGAATCCCAGCTCACACGCCCCATCTGATTGTCTCCAGAGATGGGTTGTTCGGAGTAGCTGGGGGCTAGAATTTCACCCAGACAATAACAGGCTTTGAGACCATTACAGCCTCTGCCTGCTGCAATGATCCACTTCCTTGAGAACATAAACAAGAGCTTTTTAATAAGCCCTTTTCCTCCCATGACAAAACCCAGCATTTAGCACAGCTCCCAGAGGGTTTCTAACCCACCTTGCTGAACATTTTTCAATGCAATGATTGGTCGCACCATTGTTCTTGTGCAGTGTTGCTGTGTGCTGTTAAACGCCTGCCGTGTTCCACCCCAGAGCTGGCTGCATTTCAGTGTTGTGTGAATGATCCCTGTATAGAGTCACTGCATGCTGTTAAACACCTGCTGCTTCCCACCGCAGAAGTGGCTGCATGCATTTCATTTTCGGGGAAGGAAGTGATCCTTATAAGTAGTTTGCAAAGTACCTGGCATGACAGAAGCTGCAGAAATGTTAGATTGTTATCGCACACGTTGAAATCTTCTCCGGTCCGTGAGCAACAGCCATGGGCTGACTTCAAACCACAGTTCCGGTGAGAGATTAAATAATCCAATAATTGTAATGTGCAGTTACCATTCCTGTAACCTGACGAGCCAAACTCCTTTACAAAAGGGAGCGGTACTGCCCACACGCACAACTAGGGAATCGGAGGCAGAGAAAGCAGAATGGATGCCTAGTGAGACTGGCAGAGATACAGGAGTCCTGGCTCCCAACCCCCTGCTCTCACCACTAGCCCCCACTCCCCTCGCGGAGCTGGGGACAGAACCAGAGTCCCGAGTCCCAGCTGTGCCCAGCGCTCCCCTCTCCCTGGCTGTTCTGTTTGGGGTGGGTCGCTGCCGCTTTGTGGCTAGTGCCGGTGGAGGCGCCGCGTGTTTGCTCTGCCCCGGGTCTCCTCCCTCCCCAAACCCAGCCCAGTGCCGGGGCTGGGCCGGAGCTCGTCAGGCAGGGTGAGTCACTCCCGCACCGGGGGTGTATGTCAGGGTGCTGAGGCAGCAGGCACCCCTGCAGGAGCCCGTCACCGCCGCACGGGGCGGGGGGCGCAGCGGGATCCCCCGGGCCGAGCCCCGGGGAGGCAGCAGGCTGGGCAGTGGGAACGGAAAGCTGGTAAGTTACACGGGCAAAGCGGGTGGGGGGAGTGGTAGGAACACTTCCCCCACCCCCCCACCCCGCATAGCGAGAATCCGGATTCCACTCACCCAGGATGGGAGGAGGAAAAGGGGGGGATCCGGATCCCCTCCCGCAGGAGGAAGGGGGGAATCTGAATTTACACCTGGCGGGAGGAGAGAGAGAATCTGGATTTACTCCCCAGGAAGGGAGGAGGAATAGTGGGGGCAGGAAGACAAGGAGGAGTCCGGTGGCACCTTAAAGACTAACAGATTTAGTTACCTTTCCCTCCTCTCCCTTCTCTTCGTGTGCCAATATAGATTTCTGCCTGCATCTGTAATTTTCACTCCATGCATCTGAAGAAGTGGGTTTTTTATGCATGAAAGCTTATGCCCAAATAGATCTGTTAGTTTTTAAGGTGCCACCAGACTCCTTGTTGTTTTTGTGGCTACAGACTAACACGGCTACCCCCTGATACTTGGGGGCAGGAAGGGAACTTTAGTGGGATCTGGATTTGCCCCTGGGTGAGATGGGGCAGTTGGGGCTTGTCCCAGGAAGGGGTGGGGGTTGGATCCCCAAGGAAGGGGGAGAGGGGAATTTGTCCCTAGGAAAAAGTGGACCATTTTTTGGGGGGTGGGGAATCTGATTTACTTGGGGGCGGAGGGGCTGGAAGGGTTTGCACCTATAGGTGGGGTAAGCAAGTGCTTGTTTGCCTCGGGAGGGAGAGTTTTTTGGGGGGTGCAGATTTTCATCTGGGGGTTGGGGAGGAGAATGTGGTGTTTCCCCAGGAAATGCATCCTGCCCCCCCATGGCCTGTTTTGTGGGACCCCATTTCACTTCCCCTCATCCCTACCAGCCCCCCCAGAGAGGGGCAGGCCTCAAGCCACATCCCAGAGCATGTGTGAAAAAGTGAGGGGTGAAAAAGAGGGGGCTGGGGTGCCTGGGGGTTGGGTATGGCTGGGGACGCGGGGCCTGGGTAGGGGTGCCCAGGAATGGGTAGGGGCCCTGGGCATGGCTGGGGGTGCCCAGAAAAGGGGCGCATGGGGATGGGTAGGAGGTGCCTAGGGGCTGGGCATGGCTGGAGGTGCCAGGAACGTATGGGAGGGGGAATGGGAATGGCTTGCTTGGAGCCTGGGTGTTGCTGGGATACCTGGGAGGATGAGGGGCCGGAGCTGGGCAGAGGCCGAGGAGGAAGGGAGGAAGAAGACCTCTCCTCTGGAAGTCCCCAAGTGCTGGCTCCCTGGGGAAGGGGGCGGGTGTGCGCTCAGACAGCCCCTGGGACTCGCTGATCACCCCTGCTGCAATGGGGCCGATCCAGGTGACGGTGGGGGAGGCTCCTCCTGGGCAGCAATGCCCCTGGCTGCTCGCAGAATGAACCTCTTGGTGCCTGCATGCTCGGGCCGTGGGGCCTCCTGCTCTGGATTGAGGTTCCCCGGCCTCCCTTCCCCCCTACCAGGGCTCCCCATGCCAGAGGCTCTGTGTGTACCCCCTTCTCCCCTTGCACTGATGCCAGGGGCTGTGTGCACCCATCCCCCCACCCTCTTTCTGTCTGGGAGATCTGACATTCAGGATGCCAGCTGGGTACCTGGGGGGAGGATGCGCAGAGATGAGTTGGGGTGTTAGAAGGAAAGTCGTTACTGGGGCCATCAGCCAGTTCTCTGAGACACAGACAATCACAGAGGTGCTGGAGGCTGTGGCCGTGCTGCAGAGGTGGCAGGGGCTCCATGGGTCCCCCCTTTTGGTTTTCTGATCTCCCCAAAATCCATTGGGTTCTGCCCTTTGATGCATTTTGGGATGCTCTAAGGACTGCAGCAAGACAGGGGCGCTGGATGAGTCCTGATCCCTGCAGGGCCTAGAGGATGCTAACTGGGCCTCCCGAACTGCCCCTCAGAGGCTGGAGGGGGAGATCATATACTCACAGCTGCCCATGCTGGACAAGGGTTCCAGGGCTGCCCCCATAGGTACTGCCGCACCCCCTGGCTTGAAGTGGTTCCCATCATATACAGGGTTTACAGTTTGGTTCAATGGCTCTCAGCCCCCCCACTATACAAATTGTTCCAGGACACCTTGGTTGCCCCAGTTTGGCAGTAGGGGCAGCTACCAATGCCTCTTCCTTCCCCTGTGGGGACCTTCCCAATGTCAGGATCCCTGAGAGATCCAGTTGATCGTAAGCTCCAGGGATGCTGGAGGAATCAGGTTGTTATGTTCTGGGTCTTATTTCACTAGTAATGCCTGGCTTAGCCAAACATGAATCTCAGATGTAAAGACACTGGTGTGTATGTGTGGGAAAGATGGGGTTATGTAGGTATACCCACTGCCACCCTTTGCTGAATGGAATCAGGGTGTCATAAGGCCTATATTGCTAATGGTGATTCTCCTCTGTCAGAGCAGAAGGATATGGGATCTGTCCCTGCTCTGCAGCATAGTGACCCCCACCCCCCAAAGCCCTAGTTGGCAGCAGGTTTGTGCCAGTGCTCAGCTCTTCGCCTTTTCCCAGGGGAAGGGAGTTGCCCAAGGCTACACTTCGGGTCAGTGGCGGAGCCGAGAGTTGACTCCAGGGGTTCCTGGCTGTGTGCTTGGGCGCTAGTACCTTGTGCCACATGCCAGCCCCCCACACCCTCACTCCTAGGGAATTTACCTGGGGAGAAGGATAGTACTGGCCCTGGGAGGTGTGTAGAGTCTACTGGTTAGAGTGTGTGTGGGGGGGAGGACTCCTGGGTTCTATACCCAGCTCTGGGAGGGGAGTGGGGTCTAGAGCAAGGGGGGCTGGAAATTAGGACTCCTGGCTTCTATCTGCAGCTCTGTATGGGGAGTGTGGAGCAGCAGTCGAAGCAGAGAGTTTCTCCCACTAGAACTTTGGATTTCCCTGGAAAGTTCCAACCCTGCTCTGAAAAGTTCCATAAGTGTCTGAATTCACCAGATTGCCCCAAGCTGCCTTCAGCTTTCTCTGCTGCTCCTGCCCCCCACACCCCCGCCTGCCGCCCAGCGCTGTCCATGGAAACATTTACTCCGCCATGCAGGCACACATACAAACCGCAGGGAAGCAGCTGCAGGGACAACATCCCTTGTGTAAGAGCTGGCTTGGGGGACGCTCCAGCCTGAGCAAAGGGAAAGGCATTTCCTCTGGGGAGCCGGAGTAGCACCCGACTGGGTTGGAGGGGAAATGTCTAGGCAGAGCCGTGAGCTTCCCCGCTGGTCGTTAGTCCCCACATAACACCCGTCTGTTAGTCAATGCAATAAAAATGATCATGCTCTGCCTCCTGCCTATGGGTCACAGCACTGTGCAAAGGTGGTTAAGCCACACAAGCCCTGCGAGGAGTAATGCAGGGTTGTTTGTCCCCTAGAGTTGGGGAAACTGAAGCACAAAGGAGGGAAGGGAATTGCCCAAGATCACAGTGTCAGTGGAAGAGTCTGGAACCCAGGAGTTTTGACTCCCAGCTCCCCTGCTCTAACCACTAGATCCCGCTCCTCTCCCAATGATGGGAATAGAATCCAGGAATGTTGATGGAAAAAACAAAGACTGAATAGGCCACAAAGACTTCTCCCTAAGGGTGTACTCTGAGGGGAGGGGTTGCACGCATTGGCAGGAGGTTGGGGTGTGTATGTGGGCTCACAGAGCTGCTTCCTGGGTGTAGCTGCTCGGGGGAGGGGAGGGCATGAAGATCCTCCCCACCTGGGGCAATCGGGTACGCTTTCACAAGAGCTAAACGATTAATAATCACGTAGGGCACCAATTGAGCAAACTCTGGCTCCATTCCCACCGGAGATAAATCTGAGCTGCAGACCCTATATCTGGATACCTGGTCACTGTGCAGAGAACACCCCCAAAAGGAGGCAGGATGAGGGGTGCAGGACACACCTGAGAGCATTCAGGGGAGTGCAGGGCCAGTGAGATGGAGGGGGGGCTGTTAAACTTCCCATCTCCAGGAGGGGGGTGGGGTCTAGCGCATCAGAGCGGGGTGGGGACCAGGAACCAGGACTCATGGCTTCTATTCCCAATTGGGGAGGGGAGGGGGATCTAGTGGTTAGAGCAGGGGAGGCTGGGAGACACGATTCTTGGGTTTTAGTCCCAGCTATAAGATGGGAATGGGAGCTAGGGGTCAGAACATAGGGTGCTGGGAACCAGGAGTCCTGGGTTTTATTTCCACCCTGGGAGGGGAATGGGATCTAGTGGTTAGAGCAGGCTGACCTGGGAGTCAGGACTCCTGGGTTCTATCCCCAGTTTGGAGGTGGGGGGGGGAGGTCTAGGGGGTTTGTTAGAGAGGTGCAGAGGCTGGAAATTATGAATTTTCCCTGCTGCTCAACACTGAGACTGGAGTCTGGATTCCAGCCCCCACCCCCAAGTCTGGGTTATTGGGCCAGGCTAGGTAAAGCCCAGCATTGGGATCAGCATCGACCCATCTGCCTCCTGTAACCCTCAGCGAGCGTCACCCCATCTCTGTTGCCTGGGGGAGGCCACAGGGCGTTGCTATGGTGCTTGGAACCCCTGCTCCGAGGTGGTAGGTTCCAGGGCCTGGGCTGGCCGGGACCCCCCATCGCAGGGCGGTTAAGCCCCATCCAGTGCCCTTGGTGCCAGGTGATTGGGCTCATCCTGAGCCAGCAGAGGGGTGAAATCTATGGCTGGCTGGATCAGTTTTCAAAGGGATGCTGGGACTGGTGGGCGAGACTCCCCTTGGCCTTCTCCAAGATCCCACTCCCTGCCCATATTGATGTCCTGAATCAACCTTCCCAATGACTCTGTGAGTAGCCCTCATCCCGTGTCTGAAGGGAACAAAGTCAGGCAGGAGGGGAAAGGTGGCTCAGTGAGACTGGTGTGGGTGACCAGCAGGGAGCGCTGTGCTGCAGGGAGTATGTGTGTGGGGGTGTGTGTGGGGGGCTCTCCTTGGAGTCAGTGCTGACCCTGATGTCTCAGAGCTGCAGTAGGGGGAGCTGTTCTGCAGGAAGCAGGGTGGGGGCTCAGTAAGGGGTGCTCTCCCCTTGCAGTCAGCTCTGGCCCCAAAGCTGCACTGCAGCATGAGACCGAGGCACTGACCTTTTGTGGTTATCAGACTAGCCATTCTTCCCAGGAGTCAGGGTGTGGCCCCTGGTGTCCTGCCCAATTTCTGACATGAGTAATCCCCTTCTGTCTCCCGACATCCTGCCCTGGAACTTCCACTTTCAGAACAGGGCTCTCCTGTCTCAGGCTGGTTTTTTTTTGGGGGGGGGGGGGCTGTTAACCAGTGGGTGTGCAAACGATCCATCCCTATGTACAGTGTGTAATGAACTCTGGGATGGTTGGTGTTACGGAGGTGAAAGAGATCAGGGTAGGACAATTCTCTCTCTTGGGCTGGAATCCTGCCCTCTTCCCAGGGGCCAGCTCCCTCCCAATGTCCCACAGCCCAATGACTTTTGCTCCCCAATGTCCCTCTTGCAGTCAGGTAACCCGGTGCTGCCTCCTGTTTTCACAATTGGGCCCCCTTCACTCCACCATATTGACCAAGGATCCAGCAAGCTCACTGGACCTGAGCTGGGATTTGAACTGGGGTCTCTAGGGAGGAGAGGCCTCCACCAGCCTAACCCCACCTTCTCTCTGCAGACAGGATGATCCCAGTAGCTGAGTTCAAGCAGTTCACGGACCAGCAGCCGGCCTTCAAGGTGCTCAAGCCCTGGTGGGATGTGCTGGCCGAATACATCACGGTGGCCATGCTCATGATCGGGGTCTTTGGCTGCACCCTGCAGGTGGGTACTGGGCTGGGATGTGGGCTGGGACCACCCTCTGTGAGACCCCACCCATACAGCAGCAGGGATAGGACCTGGGACCTCTGGATCCTCCTCTCTCTGGAGCTGAAGGAGAATCTCCAGCAGCAGCAATAGAAAGTTCTATCCCCAGAAGTTGATGTGCTCATGCCGGTCAGTATGGTGCCCATAATAGCATGATGCAGACCCCACAAACCGGCCAAGAGCAAGAGTGGAAACAGAGGAGAAGCCAGCTGGCTGGGAAGAACACCCCTTATCCTGTCCCCCTTCTGCCTGTCAAATCGCTGCTGGGGCAAATGGAGTCCCTTGTCCACAGTTGATGCCCTGTTGCATTGTGGGAGGGACATCCGAGCATGCACTCTGCCGTGACGTGAGGTGGCTGGAAGATGCACCCCTGGGGAACTGGGGAACTTTGGATCAGAACCTCTGGGGTTTGGCTCTGAACGGCTGGGTGGGTGAATGCCACCGTCCTCCTGGGAGAGGAGAGGGTGGGCCCAGGGCTCGAGGGAAAGGGGAGCAGGGGAAAGGGCGAGGGCCATCCATACAGATCCTAAGATGGACTTGTCACCATTCCCCCGATCTGGAGGTGTCTGCCTCCCCTGGAGCTGCCCGTCCTCCCAGGAGGTATTGTATCAGTGCAGGTGCTGCCACCCCGCTGCAGGGGATCCGCGCCCAGGCAGGAAGCTCGCCCCAGCATGTCTGGGGTGCGGCTGGATCGCGGGCTGCCCTGGGGAATGGGAGGAAGGTGGGGCACGAAGGCTGTGGCTCAGCACCAGGAATGAAAGGGGCTGAGATGAGATGAGCCCGTCTCGGGTGAGCCTGATCAGAGACAGGCTGCTGAGCTAGATGGGCCCAGTGGGCTGATCCAGGTGGGGGGAAAAGAGAACTGAGAATAGAACCCAGGAGTCCAGATTCCCAGCCCCTCCCCCTTATTCTTACTCCCTTCCAAGAGCTGGGAACAAAACCCTGACTCCTACCCCACCCCTGCAGCTCTAACCACTAGACCCCACTTCATAAATGTCGGACTTGAATTTTAGTGGTTAACTGATGGGCCAGCAAACTTTGCATTCTAGGGTAGAATGGGGGGAGATGGGAGACTGACACCCCCCCCATCTCTTCCCCCTGCATGAGTTACCCCTCCTCCACCCAGCCCTGTTATAGGCTGGTCTGTCATCATCCTTGGGTCGGGAGGGTGCTTGGTCACCACCAGATGACGGTCCCCCCGATATTGGGGGAGGAGTCTGTCTATACAGAAGCCAAGCAGCAGGTGCACAAGGCAGCAGCCCTGTTACATCATCTGTCTCTTGTGGCAACAGGGAGAATATCCGTGGCAACGAGTCCCATAGGCAAAGCTCCAGGGCCACTGGGGAGGAGGATGGGAGTGAGATTAGCTCCCTGCTGGCCCCCTCTTGAGTTAACCATTCAGGCCCCTGCCACACTGCCAACCAATGAGATGCCAGGGGGTGGTGGGATCTGCCAGGGAAGTACAGAGAAACCCCCTTGAGATGGTGGCTAGAGCAAGGGGGGCTGTGAGCCAGGTCTTCTGGATTCTCTCCCCAGCTCTGTGAGGGCAGTGGGGTCTAGTGGCTTAGAGCAGTGGGGTGAGGAGTCAGGACTCCTGGGTTCTGTCTCCAGGAGAGGAGTGGGATCTAGGCATGGTGAAGGCAGAGGAGTGGCAGTAGTGGCAGGCAGGACTCCTGGGTTTCATTCCCAACTCTGCCCCTGACTTTTGGGGTGACCTCAAGCAAATCCCCTGTACGCATATGTTCAGACCCTGCTGACACTGGAACCATCAGCACAGCACTCTATTGCTTGAACTAAGCTGAAGGAGCAGCTCCATCAGCTGGCACAGTAGGAGGTTGGTCACCCACATTGCACAGGTGGGTTTGGCTTGCTCAGATCCAGGGGCTGAAGGACAACTTCTGTAACAGGAAGTCATGTGGCCCTGGGGTTGCAGTAACCAGGGGATTTTATTTTGCGTGCCACTGGGCCAGCTTGGGCTCTGCAGAATGAGGGGCAATAATTCTTTACAGCACCCTGATCAGCTCGTCTCTGCTTCCTGCCAGCCGCCCTCCCCTGCTCTCCTACCTAACAACATCACGGCGGGGCCTGTTCCCTTCTGAGTCAGGACTCCTGGGTTGTGATTAGCGATGGCCTGGCTTAGCATGGGCCCTGAATCACAGGAGCTCCTCATGGGGTTGGTGTGTGCCATGTGCACTGCACGCATTCACAGGCTGAACTCATGGGACGCTCTTGCTGTTCTCTAGCTGTAGGGTAAGATGCCGGCGTGAACTAGCATCTCATTGCCCTTCTCTAGTCCCATTTGTCTCAGCCTCACCAGGTGCTTTCGAAACTTGCCACCTCCCTGGAGTTGGTATAATGCCCATTTTATGGAGGTGGAAATGGAGGCACAGAGAGAAGGGAGCAGCCCAAGGGCTTAGAGAGTGTCAGTGGTAGAGCCGGGGATAGAACCCAGGAGTCCTGACTCCTCACCCCACTGGTCTAAGCCATTAGACCCCACTGCCCTCCCAGAGCTGGGGAGAGAACCTAACTCCAAGCACCTGAGCTCTAACTACTAGACATGCTTCCTCACCACCAACTGTGCTTCTTGGACACTGTCTCCTTTGTTCCTGGGGCAGCCCAAGTGGGGCCAGAATGGGTCGTGCCCACTGGTGCTCCAGAGTCGCAGCCCCCTGAGACTGCAACTCCCAGCATACCAAGTGTCACAGAACCCATAGCGTTCCCAAGGTGCACCTCTGCACTGAGGGTGTGCTGGCTGGGCTGCAGCCTGTTCTGGGCGGCACAGTTAGGGGCCACCCTTGGCTTCTGACTCATGGATATTGCATTGGGTGCTGGAGTGTCTAAGCTACCCCCAGGGCTTCTGGGTTGGGCAAGGCTTCGGTGCCCCTGTTATCACTATTGCCCTGACATACGCAGGAATGCAGCCTGCAGTCAGTGCTCAGGGGGCAGAACTGTGCATGGACCATTGCATGACATACAGGGCCAGACCCCCAGTGGGTGTCAATTGGCCAAAGCTCCATGGGAGTCAATGGGGCCAGACCCCCAGCAGATGTCAATCAGCCATTGCTCTATTGGAATCAGTGGAGTCAGATCCCCAGCTATTGTGAATCAGCATCCCCCATCGTTTCCTCACCTGTTCCCCTCTGTGGCCATATCCCCAGGTGACACAGGACAAAATCATCTGCCTCCCCAACCGTGCCCCTGCTGGTGCCCGACTCTCTGACAAAACGTGCCAGAATTTCGCCAGGAAGACTCCCAATGCCTCGGAGCCAGACACACCCCTGTCCTCCCGGGAGATGAGCGGCCTGCGCAACAACCTGGACATCCAGCAGTACAGCTTCATCAACCAGATGTGCTACGAGACAGCCCTGCACTGGTACGCCAAGTACTTCCCCTACCTGGTGGTCATCCACACCCTCATCTTCATGGTCTGTGCCAACTTCTGGTTCAAGTTCCCTGGCACCAGCTCTAAGATTGAGCACTTCATCTCCATCCTTGGCAAGTGCTTTGACTCACCCTGGACTACCCGGGCTCTCTCCGAGGTCTCTGGGGAGAACCAAGACGGGACAAGCTCAAAGAAGGAAGACCGGCGGAGGAAGGCCATCAAGGATGAAATGCCCGAGCCCCACCCTGCTCTACAGCCCGTTCAGTCCATCTCCGAGAAGAAGGTAGCGGAGACTCCTGCGGTCAGCCTGCTGGACAAGAAGGAAGGGGAGCAGGCCAAGGCTCTGTTTGAGAAGGTGAAGAAGTTCCGGCTGCACGTGGAGGAGGGAGACATCCTCTATACCATGTACATCCGCCAGACGGTTCTCAAGGTCTTCAAGTTCCTGATTATCACGGCCTACAATGCCGCCCTGGTGCAGAACATCCGCTTCATCGTGCCCTGCAGCGTGGAGATGGAGGACATGACAGGCTATGACCACTTCTGCTGCAACCACACCAAGGCTCACCTCTTCTCCAAGCTGGCCATCTGCTACATCTGCTTCTTGGGCATCTACGGCCTCACCTGCCTATACACATTGTACTGGCTCTTCCACCGGCCCTTGAAGGAGTACTCCTTCCGCTATGTGCGAGAGGAGACGGGCATCAGCGACATCCCCGACGTCAAGAATGACTTTGCCTTCATGCTTTATCTAATTGATGAGTATGACTCCCTCTACTCCAAGCGCTTCGCTGTCTTCCTCTCCGAGGTCAGCGAAAGCAAGCTCAAGCAGCTCAACCTCAACCATGAATGGACGGAGGAGAAGCTGCGGCAGAAGCTGCAGCGGAATGCCCTGGGCCGCCTGGAGCTCCACCTCTTCATGCTGTCCGGCTTGCCTGACACAGTCTTCGAGCTGACCGAGGTGGAGGCCCTGAAGCTGGAGATGCTCAAGGATGTGACTTTCCCACCGCTGGTGGCCCAGCTTGTCCGCCTCCAGGAGCTCTACCTGCTGAACTGCCCCGTCAAGCTGCCATTTGCCTCCCTGGTCTTCCTGCGGGATCACCTCAAGGTGATGCAGGCCACTTTTGACGAGATCAAGGATGTGCCACTGTGGGTCTACAGCCTGCGCGGGCTGGAGGAGCTCCACCTCTCTGGCCTCTTCAGCCAGGAACTGGGGAGGGCATCCGGCCTGGAGAGCCTGCGGGAGCTGAAGAACCTCAAGGTGCTCTCGTTGCACAGCAACATCTCCAAGGTGCCGCCCAGCGTGACTGACGTCTCAGCTCACCTGCAGCGCCTGTGCATCCTCAATGACGGCACCAAGCTGGTGACGCTCAACAACCTCAAGAAGCTGGTCAACGTGCGGGAGCTGGAACTGGTCAACTGCAACCTGGAGCGCATCCCCCATGCTGTATTCAGCCTGGTCAGCCTGCAGGAGCTGGATCTGAAAGACAACCAGCTACGCTCCATCGAGGAGATCCTCAGCTTCCAGCACTGCCGCAAGCTCGTCTGCCTTAAGCTCTGGAGCAACCACATTGCCTATATCCCTGAGCACATCCGGAAGCTCAAGGGCCTGGAGCAGCTCTACCTCAACCGCAACAAAATAGAGACCCTGCCCTCCCAGCTCTTCCTCTGCACCAAGCTCCGCTGCCTTGACCTCTCCAACAACGGCATCCAGGTTATCCCCCCGGAGGTAGGTGTGCTCCAGAATCTCCAGTACTTCGCCATCTCCTCCAACTCAGTGGAGACCTTGCCTGATGAGCTCTTCTTCTGCAAGAAGCTGAAGACTCTGATGGTGGGACACAACAAGCTCTCCACCCTCTCTCCCCGCCTGGGCAACCTCTCCTTGCTCAGCAAGCTGGAGTTGAAGGGGAACCGTCTGGAGGCCTTGCCGCCTCAGATCGGGCGGTGCCAGGCGCTCAAGCGCAGCGGCTTGGTGGTGGAGAGCACCCTCTATGAGACGCTGCCCACAGACATCCGGGAGAGGCTGGAGAGTGAATGAGAAGAGGGGACAGTCATTAGGGTGACCAGATGTCCCAATTTTATAGGGACAGTCCCGTTTTTTGGGTCTTTTTCTTATATAGGCTCCTATTACCCCCCCACCCCTGTCCCGATTTTTCACATTTGCTGTCTGGTCACCCTAACAGTCATCAGCACGGGCAGGCTCTTCGATCACCTGTAGAAAGACTCTCACAGATGACACGAGCTGGGAAGTGCCTGGTGTGCTCCTAGGCCAGAGCTGCAAAGGCACCTGGGAGATCTCCCACCAAGAGACTTACAAAAGAATCGTCCCCCCGGCCATGGCTAGGGAGGGGCTCAACTTTTCATCCCAGTGCAAATGTGGACAGTCAGTGATCCTGTACGGCAAGATTGTTGTATAGTCAGTGATCCTCTGTCAGGGCTGCCACTTGTATCCTGGATTGCAGGGGAGAAATGACTCTATTTATACATATTTTTTAGTGTTATTAACAAGCAGCATTCATTGCTTTTAAAAAAGGGCAATTTTTGTTTGTGTGCTTGTGTGTGTGTGTAAATAGCTCATGTTTTAACGTGCTAGATCTCCGGCACAGTTTGGTCACTGCCCCATAAATTGTACCCCATCCCACAGTCTATCCTACGAATTTCCAGGCCAATCTGATGGGTAATCTAGAGAGGATGCAAATGTGGGTGTTCAACTGAAATTTTGCTGTGGCTTTAACCATGGGAGAGTCTTTCCTCATTCCACAGCTCCACCCACTCCACTGATACAAAGGGATGCCTTTTTTACATCATTAGCCAGTGGAACTCATTGTCACAAGATGTCACCAAGGCCAAGATCTCATTAGGATTGAATTTCATTAGTATTTGGTCACGTCTCAATTTCGGCAGCCCACACCCACTGTGCTGTAACCACATTCCCAAGGAAGGTTGCAGCTGGCTTTGTAGGTCATCTGCCCTGGAAAGGGGAAGGAGTGTTACCAGGTTGAAGCATCTAATGGATTTACAGTACCAAGAGAAGCTGGTTTTGCCACTAGGTGTGGTATGTGCTTATCATACAAATTTAGATGGGTGGGTGTGGCTCCCATTGACCCCTCCTCCCTTGGGTGTGGTTTCTCCTGCTGTGACATGTCACCTCCTCCTTGAGCCATGTTTTTTTCCACCAATGACATGGCCCTCATGGGCTCCTCCCCTGAGTCCCACCTCTCTGTGGCAGGATTCCAGATGGTCTTGATTAGGGCTCTGATTTCCCCTGTGCTGCATGTACCTGAGTCTGGAGCCCTTACTCAGGCAAAGGTCATGGGAGGATTTCAGGATCGAGCCCTTCTTTTTATATTAAAGGATGTATGGGGGGAGTGGCAATCCAAACACCTGCTAATAGCAGTGGGCCTGAACCAGGGCCCTGGCTCTGTGCAGCTGGAGGGGAGAAGTTTGAAATCTGACCTGTGCAAATAGCCTTTATCTCTGCACCGAGCTGGGTGCGGCACTCCAAGAAACCCCAGTCTGAGCAATGCCCCAGCCTCCTCGGCAGCCGCTCCCAGAACTGGGGGAGCACTCCTAGGAACTCCAACATTGAACCCTTCTTGCCCGGTAGCCAGCGGCAAGGAAACCTGCAGTTCTGGGAGAACCCCCATCAGCTCTGTCCTGGAGCCAGAGGACATATGGGCCAGACCCGACGTCAGTATTATCATAGTAACGGATAAAGGCCCCAACAGAGCAGAGCCTCCATTGTGCTGGCTGCTGCATAAACACCTCCCCCACAATGCGATTGGGGCCCCCTGTGCACCAGCCACTGCACAGACCCCTTCCCCAACCCCGACTGGGGCCCCCAGTGTGTTGGGAGCTGTCCAGCATCAGAGGCTCCATTGCATCAGGCTCTGCACTCACACCTAGTGAGGGAGAGTCTCTGCTCCAACGAGCACATGGTCATACGGACAAAGGGTGAGAGGGGAAACTGAGGCACAGGGAAGGGAATAACTTGCCCGAGGTCACACAGCAGATCAGCAGCACAGCCAGGAATTGAAGCCAGGTTTCCTGAATTCCAGTCCGGTGCCTTATTCACTAGGTCACACTGTGAGAGGCATGGGCAAGGCTCTATCCGAAAACCCGTATTCTCTCTCCTTGTGATCGCTCTGGATATACTTGGTGTATCAGACCTTCCCCTCCCTGAGGCTGGTTGGTATCTAAGCAAGGTTGCATCTGGCAGGTAAAACCCCTGCACTCCACTGATGGAAGTAGGGTGACCAGATCACAACACTAAAATATCGGGACACATTGGGGTGCTGTCAGCCCCGCCCACAGTCCACCCCCACTCCTCCCAGGCTCTGCCCCCACTCTGCCCCAGGTCCCGCCCCCTCCCTGCTCACTCCCCCGTGCCCTTCCTCATCCCCCAGCCCCGTGCTGGCTTGCTGCATCCCTTCTCAGTCCCCCACCCACTGCTCGCCTTTTCACCCTCCCCGCCTGCCACTCACATCTTCACCCCCCTGCCTGCCTCTCATCCCTACGGCGCCGACTTCCCCTCTCCTGGGTGGGTGCTCGCCCACCCCCTGCCTCTTCCCGCCCAAGCATCCGCCCTCCCTCCACCCCTATTCCACCCCCTTTCCCCAAGTCCCCGCCCCTGCCCTGCCTCTTCTCCACCTCCTCCCCTGAACGTGCCACATCCCCGCTCCTCCCCCTCCCTCCTGGAAAGCGCTAAGCGCCACCAAACAGCTGTTAGGCAGCGGGAAGCACTGAGGGGGGGAAGCGGGGATGCGGCACACTGTGGGGAGGGGGGGAGAAGGAGGCGAGGAGGAGGGAGCTTGGCTGCAGTTTTTCCCTCCCTCCCGCTCGCCTCCTTACGTGAATATCGGGACAAATGGCATCCTGATCGTACATTGATTGGGACAAAGGGTTAAATATCAGGACAGTCCTGATTTTATCAGGACATCTGGTCACCCTAGATGGAAGGGAGCTCCCTGCTGATGTGTAGGGAGAGGAGTGGTCCCAGATCTGTTGCAGTGGAAATGCTCCCTTCACTAAGGCCTCTTGGACAGGAAGGGTCTAAAACAGGGAGTGGATTTCTCCTCCCCCACCCCTCCATGTGGTGATTCCACAGAGCTCTTCAGAGGGGAAGCCGAGGAGAAGCATGCCCAGTTGTCACCATACCCCAAACCTCAGCCAAGTTGGGATGTGGATCCAGCTTTGGACTGTCTCCCAGTTTGGGGGCGCTCATTGCTAGAGAGGGGTTTGATTGTGGGGTTCATCTCTGATCCGGTCTGGCAATTCCCATGTTCCTATATAAGATTGTACAGCACCTTGCACAATGGAGCTGGGACCTGGCTGAGGCTTTTAGGTGCTACCAGAGTATAAATGATTATTGATTATTTGTATTGCAGTAGTGCCTAGGAGCCCCGGTCAGGGACCAGGGTCCTGGTGTGCTAGGTGTTGCGTGGAACAGAAAGACAGTCCCAGCGCAAAGAGATTCCACTCTAAGGAGGTAATTGGGTAGGTGGGATTTCAAGAATTCCAGCTACCCAGGGAGATCCCTGCATGACTCAGCGCTACAGACCCACCGGGGAGGTACTTGGCTAATGGCATAACTCCCCCAGCTGTGGGTGAGTTGCAGACAGTCGTAGCTACAGGGACAAGACACTGGTGAGGAGCCTGAAGAGACCTGGTGTAGAGCCTGCATGTAGGCTGGGGTGAGGGTGGGATGACTCACGGGAGGCTGGGACTAGCACAGGTGCCACGGGGTTCGGAATGGCTGTTAAAGGTCAATTCAAATAGGTGGTAATTCCCCCTCCCCTTCAATGCAGGGCACCTGAATCCAACAGCCTGGTGGCTAGTGCTTGGAGAAGCTGAAACTGACCAGAGCCAGGAGGGGAAATTGACCGGGGGGGGGTCGCTGTCCTCTGCAGCAGGACATGCATGTGAAAGGCTGCTGCTGAAACTTTCCAACTGGATTGACTCAGCAGAGCCCCGAAGTCCCTCAGCAGAGCCAGCAACGGCAATGGGATCTTTCCTCTGAGTTCAATGGCAATCGGATCGAGCTTGCCATTCAGAGGTGCACTGCTGACTGCCCGTGGTGCCATCGGTCTCACTAATCCCGGCCTTTCTCCCTACCCCCCCCATCTAATCCCATAGATTCAAGGGGGGGGGTCAACAACCTCCCTGTCCCTCCTCAGAGAGGCACAGATTTTCAGGCCAGAGGGGACCATCTAGTCTGACTTCCTGTCTATCACAGGCTACCAGCACCCACACACCAAACCCAACCACGTAATGAGACCGGAGTACCACAGGAGAGCAGACTGCAGACTATTACATGCCACAGGGCCAGGCAGAGGAAAGGAGGGACTGAGGTGCACCAGGGCCCGAGGCCTCCGTAATGGCAGGGAGATGTTTAAGTGAGCTATGCCCAGATAATCCTGGCAAGTGCCCTGCACCCACATGCTGCAGAAGAAGGTGGAAGCTCATCAAGGTCCCTGCCAATCTGACCTGAGGGAAAATTCCTCCCTCACCCCACATATGGCCATCACCGGGACCTGGAGCACATGCACAAGAACCACCAGACAAGCACCTGACAGAGGGAGAATGCTTGGTGCCAACTCAGATCCCTGGCCCACCCTGCCCACTGGCCCATCTGGCCGTCTCCAGCCCTGATGCATCAGAGGAGGGAGATTAAAACAAAACTCTTCCAGAATACATGGAGGCGGTGGGGAGGGAATCCCTTCCTGAGCCCTGACGGTGGCCAGCTGTAACCCTGAGGCACATGCTATTAGGAACATAAGACCCAGGGGTGCTGAGCCCTGCTCCCCACCATCTCCAGCAAGCCCATCACACAACTGCCCTTATCAGTGTGTCCAGCTCCCTCTTAAAACCAACTCATCCCAGCCCCTGTGGCCTCCCTCCACCCCCAGCTTCCCTTCAGTTATCCTGCTGCTCACCCCTAATCCTAGCCCTTCTCCCCCAGTCTTCCTCCCTAACCCCATAGGATACCCAACAGGGGGCATTACACCCCCCTTCCCCTGCCACCATCCAGCCCTGTCTGCATCCCAAATTCCCTTCAGCAGGCATCTGACTGGGGGCAGGGGGCTTAGCTGCTCCCTCCCCCACGCTGCATGTGGGCCCCGGGCCAGGCCACAGATCTGACAGGAACCGGCCACACCCCACTCGCATGGCAACTGGCCAGGAAATACTCCAGGACGGGGCCCAGTGGCACTGCCTCCTGCTCCATCTCTCACCCCCTGGCTCCGAGTCACCAGCAGGAAGAAGATGGGGACGGACTGGAGCTTTAGGGCCGGGGTTGAGGGTGCATCTCAACCTAGGCCCAAGGTGGCTGCCTGGGGGGGGCTTTGCCACTGGCCGAGGGTGGAGGGGGGGTTAGGAAGTGAGGTGCTAACGCCCCCAACACAACCCAGTCCCACCCCCATCTCTGCCTTATAGACACACAAGCCCCCTATCCCCCCAACAGCCCTTACACACCCCACACATCCATCTCAACACATACTACCTCCCTCCCACCCCCTCCCCAATAGACCCTGCCCCCCACAGCTCTTCCATGCCCTGGGGATGGCTATCCATCGCCATCTGCTGGCTGACACTGTGCGAGCAGCACCAGAGCTCAGCAGCGAGAGCTCTCCACTGCTCTGGATCCCACCCCCTGGGTTTGTGTTGGAGCACATTCAGGGATTGGAGTTCTTTTTCCATTAGCCAAAGGACTGGGCTCATGATCCTGGCAGCGCCTCACCCCAAAGAACTTTCTACAGTTAGTGTGACCAGACAGCAAGTGTGGGGAGTAATAGGAGCCTATATAAGAAAAAGACCTGAAAATCGGGACTGTCCCTATAAAATCAGGACATCTGGTCACCCTATCTACAGTCCCTCAATCCCACTGCCGGCCTCGGCAGATAATCGTTACCCTTTGGATCTACTGGGAGCTGAGGGCAGGACGCCACAGGCTGTGTCTGTTGTATTATAAACGGGAGGGAAATAAAAACAATCCAGAAGAGACCCTTGGATCCACCCCCACAACCCAGTTAGGGAGAGAACCCAGGAGTCTTGATTCCCAGCCTTCACTCCGCTCTAACCACTGGAACCTATTCCGCTTCCAGTATGAGGGATAGAACTGATTCTCCATGCACTGACCACTGAGGGCCTACAGCTGGGCACAGAACCCAGGAAATCTTGCCTCCCAGGCCCTGGTCTGGTGGCTGGAGCATGGGGAGCTGAGACTCAGGACTGCTTGCATCCTGTTGCCAGCTCTGTCTCTGACATGCTTTGTGACCTTCAGCCTTCTGTGCCTCAGTTTCCCCATCTGTCCAAGGGGAGGGGTGGTCATTACCCCAGCGGCGGGTCTAATGAGGGAAGTGCTTTAGATTAGAGTTGGCTGTAGCCTTTTGCTAACACAGCTCTCCCCAACCAGCCCATGAAACAAATGAGGAAGTCATGCTCCCTCCTTTCACAATCCTTCCCCTGCTCCCTGGAGCTGCCATGGAGACAGGAGAGAGAGACACTCCAACCGGCCGGATGTGAAGGGCTCTGGCTGGGGACAAGTTGGGCCCCTGGCCAAGATTGGGGGGGCCGGAGGAGACTCTTCCCTGTAGAGAAGAGACTTGGTGGAGCAAGGATCTAGGGCAAGCGGCAGCCCCAGGCTGAGCAGCAGGTGAGGGGAGGGGGCCTGGATGAGGACAGGCAAGAGGTGGGAAGGAAAGGGCTTGAGGAACTCTGGGGCTGTTCCCAGGGCCGGAGAGCGGGGCCAGACCCCCTGCTGCCAGGCAGGATCAGGCCTGAGTGGGTGGGGAGGCTGCTGGCTATGAGTCAGGGGTTCCCCCCGGAATTGGCGTGGGGCAGGGAGCGGTTAGCAAGGCTGAGGGGTGATAAAGAACTCAAGTTGCAGGGAGAGAAAACTTTGTTCTCTTCTGGGTCATGGGCCATTCTTCTCCTTCTTTCTCTCTCCTTCTTCCATGCTCTCTCTCTCTCCTTCCCTATTCTCCACACCCCCCCCCCCCCAGCATTCCTGGGCTAACCCCAAAGGGGGCCAGAGCCAAAGCCAGCTGTTAGAGAGGGTGTCCCAAGGCGACAGGGATCTGGCCCTATGGAGACATGGATCTGGTTTCGTTTCCCCCACAACGGGGAGGGGACGGGCTACTTCTGTAGCTGGCAGGAGGCTGGGAAAGGTTTTGGGAGGGAGGAGGGTGTTGGTGATAAATCCAGCTGGTAGGAGCTGCTGGTTGGTTGGGGAAAACGATCCTGTTCAGAGCACTGGAAGTGCCAGGGATCCGAGCTGGTTTACATGCCTTGCCCCAGGTAAGCAGGGGGCCAAGGGCAGCTGTGTGGTTAGCGCATTGGCTGTGGTTCTATCAGCCCCTCCCTGTGTGAGGCTGGGCACGTCACGGCATTGCTCTGGGCTGCCCATGGTCAGATAGGCAGTGGGATTCGTCCCCTGGCTGGGACATTGTCAACTCTTTCTAACGAGAGGGCAAAGAATTGTTAGAATTGCATTTAATACTCTCACCCCCAACTGCCCTTGATGTGGTTTGGAACAATAACTGTCCCAGCAACAGTCCTGACACTCAGCTCTCCCTCCACCCCCGCTCTAACCATTAGACACCACTCCCCTCCCGGAGCTGGGGATAGAACCCAGGAGTCCTGACTCTAGGCTACACCACTTCATTTAAGATCTAGCCTTTCGGATATCAGTGGGTCACACTCCTGGCATGAGACCAGGGTGGATCTGAGTAGGATGGAGGGAAATCGGGGGTTGAAGTGAGCGATCTCCTTCATGCTGAGAAGACAGGAGAAGACATGTAAGTCTAGGGCAGCCTGGGGCCTAAAAGGGAGACTGTCAAGGCTCCGTTGGTCCTTCTCAGCCCCGCTAGAGAGGGATGGGGTGCGCATGAGCTCAGACTCTGGGAGGTGAAATACCTTCCTTCATTGGCTGCCTTATGCTGGCTTGGGCTCCCAAGAGACGAGATGCCAGGGTTCAGATGCCCCAATGCAAGAGGGGGCCGGTTCTGCCAGGAGGAGCTGGGCACTTCGCACATCCACCTCCTGTGAACAGAGCAGCGATTCATATGCAGAGCCTGGACTGAACCCCTCACCCGACAGCATTGCAAAGCCAGGTGGCTGCCTCATGAGCTAAGGGAGCCACTCCCAGAGCCAGCAGCGGCAGTAAGTCCTTTATCCTCTGGGTGAGAGCAGTCATGGGATGGTGACTGCTACGCCCCCCCTGAGACATAGAGCTAGGGCACCACTCCAGAGGCAGAGTGCAACATTTAAGCCCTCCTGTGCTGCATCATTTCAGTGCTGGTTCCCCTCCTCTCGGACACTCCTGTGCATTCAAACCACAGGGCAGCCCTTCCGCCAAGTTTATCCCTCTCTCTGCTGGGTAGGATCCTGTGGGCAGGTGGCAGAGCAAAGGGTTACAGCAGCAAGATGGTTATTAAGGGGATCACCTGATCCAGAGCTCTGAATCTACCAACCCCAGGAGTGGGTGGCCGGCAGGACTGCAGGCTGGCACTGCTACGCCCCAGCTTTTAAACAGGGCCTTGGAGGACCCCTTCAGTGTGTCAGAGCCACCCAGGGGTCCCACTCGTCCTTTAGGTTAGCCCACACGGCCTCCCCGTCTCTGAGACTGAGCCCCTGGGCTCCAGCCCTCCTGCTTCACCCCAGGAGCTTTGCCCGGAGAGTCCAACTGGGAGACTTGCCCACTCCTCAGGGTCCAGGGCACCCTGGGAAGGATTTGCAATGACACCATGCAGCCTTTACAAACAGTCGGGGCTATTACTCAGCTGGAACACAGCACGGGAAGTCCTTAGGTGAGCACAGAGAAGCAAAGGTTAAGACATATCCACCTCGCCAAGCCAGCGCCCCACCCAGCCAAGCGGCCGTAGGCTCCATTTCAGGCTCTCTCTCTGTCAGACCCAGGTGAGAGCCCTGGCTACAGCACTTGCCCCGCAACCTGACCCCTTTCCCTTTGTTCTTGAGCTGGGGCCTTGGACTGGCAAGTGAAGACGTGGGGAACTCCCCGCTGGTTGCTAGCTGTGGACATGCTGGCTGCTGGAGTTCCCACTGTCTTTTTGTATTTGCCACTGATATGGGTTGGTTTCCAGCCAGTCCTTCAATGAGCCATTCAGTCCACCCCAGACAGCAAGGAAAGACACACACCTCAGGGCTCGGGTGCTGGGCTGTTTCCCCACTGGTTAGTGATGTAAAGTACAGAGGGAAACTGAGGCACACACAGCAAAAAATTCCCACTTCATCACAGGGCCCCAGCTGAGCTCTGGGTTCTCAGCTTCTTTGACTGGCAGGCCCCGAAGTGTCTCCTAGAAGACACAGGCAAGAGGAGAAGGGTGGAATCTCATCACTGAACAAACATGGAAGCAGCATGTCATCCGGCCTCTGGCTGCCCCCATATGGGGGGTGGCACAAAGGCAGGGGACCCTGGGGAAAGCCCAGCACCCACCCCTCATGTCTCTTCACTACTTTGAACCTCCACATTCAAGGCTTTCTATGGCATCAGCTATTTCTCTATTAGGTGCATTATGGCAGCACTTAGAGGCTCCATTGTGCCAGGCACTGCACAGACACACAATCAGAGACAGTCCCTGTCCCAGCTGAGATCATGGCCCCGTTGTGCCAGGCGCTGCACAGACACACAGTCAGAGACAGTCCCTGTTCCAAAGAGCTCACAGACTAAATAGGCAAAGGAAGGATCGTTATCCCATTCTACTGATGGAGAAACTGAGGCACAGGGAGATGAAGTGATGTGACCAAGGTCCCAGAGGGAGTCTGTGGCAGAGCCAGGATCTTCCAAGGACCAACCCAGGCTCAGAACACCTCTAAGCCACTGATCCTTATTCTTTCCCTCCCACCAGCCATGTTTTCCCTGACGGAAGTGGCCTCCCTGAGTGATGCCCGGGCCCCGTTCAGTACTCTGAAGCCCTGGTGGGACGTCTTCACAGACTACTTGGTCCTGGCAATGTTGGCCATCTCCATCATCGCGGGGACCCTGCTGATCTCCACGGATCAGGTGGTGTGCCTGCCTGTCGGCAGGACCAGCATGGCTGCAAGTGGGTCCCTGGCTCCCAGACCTGCCTTAGTGCCTCTGGATGGCCCAGAACATGACGCTACTCCGGTCGGCACCAGGAGGGAACTTCCTGCTGCCAACAGCGGACACCCAACCAACCTTGACTACCAGCAGTACCTGTACATTGGCCAGGTCTGCTACCACCAGGCGCTGCCATGGCACTCCAAGTACTCCCCGTACCTGGCCCTCCTGCACGCGCTGCTCTTGATGGTCTGTAACAACTTCTGGTTCATATACCCAAAGACCTTCTCCAGGATCGAGCTGTTCCTCTCCATCCTCCGGAAGTGCTTCCAGTCACCCTGGACAACGAAGGCTCTCTCGGAGACAGCCTGCCAGCCCTTGGAAGGCAAGCTTGGCCGGATGAAACCCTGCTCTGCCCAGATCTCTCAGGCTGGGGCTGGCTCCCAAACGGAGCAGGCATCCTCCTTCTCCAGTGCCACCATCCTAGACCGGAAGGACGGGGAGCAGGCCAAGGCGCTCTTCGAGAAGATCCGCACCTTCCGGGTGCACACTGAAGCCTCCAGCCTCCTCTACTGGGTCTACGTGGGGCAGACAGTGTTCAAGGTGGCAAAGCTCTTGGCCGTGCTGGGCTATGCCTCCAGTTCTGCTGGCACCATTGCTTTCAGGCACATGTGCCGGCCAGGCCTAGGGGACCTTGCTGGCCACGCCACCTTCTCCTGCACCCACAGCCTGGCCTACATCCTGCAGAAGCTGCTGCTGAGCTACCTGGCCCTGGTGCTGCTCAGTGGGCTGGTGGGGGTCTACACACTCTACTGGCTGCTCCGGAGGCCGCTCAGGGAGTACTCCTTCGGGCGGGCCAGCGAGGAGAGCAGCTTCAGGGCCATCCCCAATGTCCACAATGACTTAGCCTTCCTGCTGCACATGGCTGACCAGTATGACCCACTCTGCTCCAAGAGGATTGCCATCTTCCTCTCCACCGCCCGCGAGAGCCAGCTGCTGGAGATCAGACAGGAGGACCGTGGGGATTATGAGGAGCTGCGGCGGCAGGTGGGGAGGGACGCCTGGGGCCGGCTGGAGCTGAGGCTCTGTGCCCTTCCAGCCCTGCCCCAGGCTGTCTATCAGATGGCGGACCTGGAGGTGCTGCGCCTGGAATGCATGACGGAGGTGAAGCTCTCTGCCAAGGTGGCCCAGATGGGAGCACTGTCTGAGCTGCAACTGTCTCACTGCCCAGCCACGATGGAGCCCATGGCTTTGTCCTTTCTGCAGGAACGGCTCAGGGGGCTGCACGTCCAGTTCACTGACGTTATCGAGATCCCCTCTTGGCTTTACTCCTTGAAGAACCTGCGCCGGCTGCACCTCTCCAGCCACCTCTGCTCCAATGTGCTGGTCCTGGAGTCCCTCCGGGAGCTCCGGAGCCTGGAGATTTTGCTGCTCCAGACCAAGCTGACCAAGCTTCCTAGCTCTATGTCCACCCACCTCCGCCAGCTCTGTATCCAGAACGACGGGACCAAGCTGGAGGCACTGGGGGTCCTGAAGAAGATAAGCAGCCTCCAGCAGCTGGAGCTGCTCTGCTGCCAGCTGGAGAGGATCCCACCGACAGTCTGGCGCTTAACTGGCCTGCGGAGGCTGGATCTGTGCTCCAATGGCATCCGCAGCCTTGAGAAGGGGGCTGGCTTCCAGCATCTGGCACAGCTCACCTGCCTGAAGCTGTGGCACAACCGCATTGCCACCCTGCCCGCTTCCATTGGGGCAGCAGGCAGCCTGGAGGAGCTGGTGCTATCCCATAACGAGCTGGAGTCCCTGCCCCAGGCCTTGTTTGCTCTGAAGAGACTCAGGCACCTGGACCTCAGCCACAACCTCCTTTGCCTCCTCCCTGCAGAGATTGGCCAGCTGGGGATGCTGCAGCAACTCTCCATCACTGGCAACAGGATCAGGACACTGCCCAGCCAGCTCTTTGCCTGCCTGGAGCTAACTTCTTTGCAGCTGGCGGACAACGCTTTGACCACCGTGCCGGCTGAGATCGGGAGGTTGGTGCTACTCTCCAGGCTGGAGCTGACAGGGAACCCCTTGGAGTCACTCCCACTTGAGCTAGGCTGCTGCCCCCTGCTTAAGGAGACCGGGCTGAGCGTGGATAATGCCCTCTTCAAGACCCTGCCATCTCACGTGAAGCAGATGCTCGCCACGCCCTGCTCTGCTCCATCCCTGTGAGGCCTTCGGCTGCTCCAGAAATGTCCCTGCCTGGCGCGTGGACAGCTGGGGAGCCTGTTATGTGGCTTGTCTGTAGCTCCAGGGCATAGGGAGGAGATCTTGGTTAGCAACAGCAAGTCGACCGAGCCCAGGCACCGGGTCTCCGGAGAACTTGCCGGTCATGGAGCCCCCTTGTCCAGGTGGCTGCATCTGTATCAAGTACAGCACCTGCTATACCATAACCACAGACCAAAATCTGGCTCCCACCCAAATAGGGTAACCCTGGCCCATGCTCCTTGCTCACAAAGGGGCTTGGGTGCAGCTGAATCTGGGGTGGCAACTGAAGGGGGGCAGCCCAGGCTGGGGGGATGGGCACTCCCTGCACAGCCCAGCTCCATGGTGCCTCCCTGGACAATGGGGCTTAGGAGGAGGGACAGGGAAGCCACAGAGGCTGGAAGATCAGCTGTCCTGAGGATCCATAGCCCGTTACACCTGCAAAGCCAGGAGATCTGCTGTGGAGAGGCTACAGGGCCACCCTGTGGCCTAGAGGAGGAATGACACCTTCCCCAAAATACCCAGTGCTTCCCCCCTGGATATGAGGCAGCAATGAGGATATGACTCAAGTCAGCACAGATAAGCTCCTTACCTCCTCTTACACCATGGGACACTGGGCCAGAGGGGGCTCCATTAATCAGTGTGGACATCAGCCCCTCGAAATCCTCACATGAAACACAGGAATAGCCAGACTGGATTGCAGCAGGGGGCCCATCTAGCCCAGACTCCTACAGTGGCTGACAGCAGCAGCTTCAGAAGAAGGTGGAAGGAGCCCCCCCAGTAGACAGCAATGGAGTAACCTGGTCCCGGGGGAAGATTCCTCCTAGCCCCCAACAGCCCAGGCCCTGTAGCAGCAAATCTGTCCCTAAACTCCACTGTGTTGTAATATTTGCTATTCTAACTCTGGATGTTTCTGTTACCGTGGAGACACCCAAACCTGCTTTGTTCTTGGCTTTAGTGATACCTTGTGGCAGTGAGTTCCACTGGCTCATTAGGGAGCAGCAAGAGCTTAGAGCCTCACAAGGAACACATTTAAAGTGCAAGGGGGAGGGGGATGAGGACAAGTGAGGGAATCTCTAAGCCAACCTGAAAATAAAACGAGTCATGTTTTAGTGCACCGTTTCTCCAATGCAGCCACCGTGGCCGCATGCAGCCACCAGGGGGTTTCCCTGGGGCCACGACAGTTTCCTGCGCAGCATCAGTCCCTCCCTTCCGCCCTGTTGCTCCTGCGTGTGCTGCCTCTCTGGAGACACAGGTGGGACACACAACGCTTAAGGAGCAGGTGAGGCGGCAAGGAGGGGGTGAGAAGACGGCAGCGGGCGGGGGTGTGTGAAGAGGCGAGTGCCAGGGGGGGCCCTGTGGAGGAGTAAGGAGGTGAGCGGCCAGCCAGCAGCAGGGTGAGGAGAGCGGGTGGGGGTCTGGCTGCCAGTGGGGAAGTGAGGAGGCAGGAGTTGAGCGGGGGTGGGGTGAGGAGGCGAGCGGGAGTGGAGAGAGGTGGCGGGGGGGAAGCAGGGTGAGGAGGTGAGCGGCGGGCGGGGGTGGAGTGAGGAGGTGAGTAGGGGGTAGAGAAATGTGGCAGAAGACGAGCGGGGGATGGAGTGAGGTGGCGGGAAGCGAGCGGGTTGTGTGTGATGAGGCGAGAGACAAGTGGGGCTGCAGTGAGGTGGTGGGAGGCGAGCGGGGGTGGGGTGAGGAGGCGAGCGGTGAGTGGGAGTGGAGTGAGGTGGCGGGAGGCGACCAGGGGTGGAGTGAATAAGTGGGAGGTGAGCGGGGGTGGTGTGAGGTGGGAGGTGACCGGGGGTGGAGTGAGGAGGTGAGCGGGGGTGATGTGAGGTGGCAAGAGGCGACCAGGAGTGGGGTGAGGAAGCGGGAGGCCAGCAGGAGTGGAGTGAGGTGGCAGGAGGCAAGCGGGGGTGGAGTGAGGAGGCGAGTGGGGGTAGAGTGAGATGGCGGGAAGCGAGCGGGGTTGGAGTGAGAAGGCGGGAGTTGAGTGAGGGTGGAGTCAGGTGGTGGGAGGTGAGTGGGAGTGGAGTATGGAGGCAGGAGGCCAGCTGGGGGTGTGTGTGAGGAGGTGGGAGGCGACCGGAGGTGAAGTGAGGTGGCGGGAAGCAAGCGGGGTTGTGTGCGAGAAGGCGAGAGATGAGGTGGGAGGTGAGCGGGGGTGGGGTGAGGAGGTGGGAGGCGAGCGGGGGTGGGGTGAGGAGGCGATCGGCGAGAGGGGATTGAGTGAGGTAGCAGGAGGCGAGTGATAGTGGAGTGAGGAAGCGGGAGGTGAGCAGGGGTGGGGTGCGGAGGCGAGAAGTGAGCGGGGGTGGGGTGAGGAGGTGAGTGGGGGTGAGGTAAGGAGGCAAGAGGCAAGTGGGGGTGGAGTGAGGAGGCGAGTGGCCGGAGGAGCCCCGGGATGGCCAAAGCCCTGAGATCCCCCTGCCCCCCACCTGCCTGGAGGAGCCCCGGGCTGGCCGAAGCCCAGAGTGCCCCCACCCCCTCATTGGGAGCTCTGGTCTGGCCAAAGTCCTGCCCCGATCTCCACCACCTGCCCGGAGGAACCCTGGGCCAGTCGCGGCCGTCCCTCCCTTCCCCTCTCTTTTCCTCCCCAGACCCCAAGCCATCCAGATATATTTTTAATTATTATTTGGAATTCTATTATGTAAAAGCATTTTTAAATTTACTTCAGAATTGTTATACAATCACTTTTACCAAAACAAGCACAAGAAACAATAATAAAAAAGACAAGAATGTGCAAAGCACCTTATTTGTGTTTCTATTCTGTTAGGTCCAGTAAAGACTAGAGATAACTGTGCATGTTTTTATTATTGAGTCTGCAAAAAACCCCAAAACCTTACATACATAAATGACAATGACTTGGATGTATATATGTGCATATTACTTAATTAACTTTGGGAAAAATAAATAATTTTAGGAAAAAGTGTAAGTGCAGCCACCAGTAAGAGTTAGTGGGCGCACTCTGAGGCCACCCAAAAATTGGTTGTGAGAACCCCTGTTTTAGTGCATTTTTGGAGCTCTCCTCTGAGTGAGGCGAGCAGCCCAGGCCTGAATCCTGCACCAAGATCCAGTCCCACAAAACTCAGTGCAGGATCAGGGGCTTGCGGATGCAAGATCAGATTTTCAAGCACCGGGTGTTTTGAGCTCATTTGAAAAGCTGGCTGTCACGTGCCACAATGGGAGCTGTTGGGCACTGAGTGGGGTGGGGACGGACTGGGGCAGGGAGAATCTGGGTCCCCAGTTTTGGGGGGTGAGTAGGCTCCAGGGGAGAATTAGCCCCTATGCGGGGGGAGGGGGGGCGAGCCCCACAAGGGGGGGTGAGGGAAAATCCATTTTGGGTGAGGGAGCAGTGAAATCTGGCCCCAAGTTCTTCTGAAAATCTGGCTCTTGATGGGACAACCAGCCCCAACTAGAACTTTCTGTGGCTCCTTTGAGGGAGATGCCACATTTTTAACTAGCGCAATCAGATGCCGCCGGGCCCACACGTGGGTGCACGGGAAGCATCAGGCAGCTGGCTGGGCCATCCCGCTCAGAGCAGATGCCTCATTCCTATCCTGCTGTGAGTTTTGGATCCATTTCTTCCACCATCCACCCCCTTCTGCAATCACGTCCGTCTCTCTGTCGGATGAAAGCACCATAGTGCCCCCCGGGGGTGAGCACATCCCCAGTCTGGTGCAGCTCAGCCTGCTCTATCCCAAGGTTTACTAGGCCCCAGCCCCTCTTAGCCTGGTCTGCTCCAGCCGGGCCCTGGCTTTGGGGCCCTGTGCAAGGTTGTGAGTGCACTGTCGCTCTCTCTCGCCATTCTGCTGGCGGGACACGAGGTTTATTTGGAGCCCAGCTCCCTGACTCAGTGGAGCTGGGTGGCCCCTGAATGGGGGGGATTTTCACAGGGGTTCCCCAGGAGTCAGCAGACTGGAGACCGACGGGGAGTCCCCAGGACTCCCAGACCAGATGGTTGTTAGGGGGAGGCACAACTGCTAGACTAGGGAGTGTTGGGGGAGAGGCAGGTTCCCCATGCTGGGGGGGTTTGGGGGAAGGGGCAGGATTCCCGTTGGGGGGGGGGGTAGAGTTGGAGGGTCTCCCTAAAACCCAGGCCCTGGAGTCTCCAACCAGCTAGCTGGGAGCGCGTGCGCATTAAGAGTTGCCCGAGACAGGCTGAGCAGGCTGAAATACCCACAAACAAACACAAGAGGGCACCAGTATGCGCAGCGGAGTCTCCGAAGGGTTATTGCCGTCGGGGGCCATGGACGCTATGCGCATGTGTATTACACTTTAGCGGGTCCTGCAGTGCGATAACTTTGCCAGCAGGTGACGCTACGTGATCATCACGGCGCATGCGGTCCCTTTTCAGTCCGAGGGCCTCGCCTCAACGGGCAGGGGGCACTGGTGGAGAGCTGGGCGTGGACGCATGCGTACAAACGCCCCTCGTAGGAGGTGGGTGTGTGGCGGGATTACGGCGGCGCAGCTGGTTCAATCCCGCGCCTGTGCAGCGCGGCTCGCCAGAAGGTACGGCGGCTCGGCGGGCTCATGCCGCGCCTGCGCAACGCGTGTTTGTGTATTCTGGCTGCGAGGCGGCGCTGGCTCCGGGGGGAAGATGGCGGCGTCCTCGCTGGAGCAGAAGCTGTCCCGCCTGGAGGCCAAGCTGAAGCAGGAGAACCGGGAGGCCCGGCGGAAGATCGACCTGAACCTGGAGATCAGCCCAGCCCGGGCCCGGCCCAGTAAGGGGGGGCCGCGAGAGGAGGGGCCCTGGGGGATGACAGGGGCCCCGGGGCGGGGCCTGAGGGGGGCGAGGTTGGCAGGGGAAGGGTCTGAGCTCTGGGGCTCTGGGAGGGGGAGGGACCTCGGGATGACAGGAGCGCGAGGTGAGGAGTCTGAGGTCTAAGGGTGGGGGTAGCGGGCCCCGTGGGAGGGGGCGCTTGAAGACTGGGGCTCTGGAGGGGAAGGGTCTAAATGGGGGTTAGGTAGGGAGGGGCGGGATTTAGGGAGTGAGGGGGAGGGGATTGAGGCTTGTGAGTAAGGGCTGTGAGAGGCCTTTGGGATGACAGGTGGGGGGAGGGGGGGGAAGGAGTAGCCACTGGCCACAGTGATCTGTGCCGGGAAAGGGGGCAAGGTGAGTCTCTGGGGGGAGGAGTTGGGGGGTTGTAGAAGGGGGATAGGGAGGGCCCTGGGTGGGGTCGGGGATGGGAATCTGAGGGAGGTGGGCCTGCAGTTGGGGTGGGGGGGGAAGGGACTGTTCTAGGGAAAAGGAGGGATCCAGGCTGAAGAGGTTGTTTTTTGGAGTTGGGCAGCGACAGTGGACCATGATGAAGGGGAGAAGGGTGTGAGACCAGCAGAGGGGATCCCACTCTTTGTGACAGTTTTGTTTGTACTGGAAGGAGGAGAATAGGTGGGACTGGGATCACAATCGGGTTGGGGAGGATGAGAGGTGGAAGGATGATCGGGAGTCTCTCCATATTCTGGGAGAACAAGGAATGGTGAGGTGAATAAGGACCTCCCCAAGAGGCATGGGGTACAGTACAGCAGGGATTGCTGCTTGCTGTGTATGTGGGAGAGGGATGTTCAGGTAGAGATCACAAGAATCGGGGTTGCCCCTTACCACCAGGCCTATACGAGGAGGAGAAGGGAGAGACCATTGGCTATGCAGGGTGAGTGAGGAGAGAGTTGAGTTGATCAGGTTGCCTGGTATGTGGCATCCCATTTGTTTGAAGACAGGATGAGGGGTTCAGCATATGTGACCTGTCAACATTAATGATGAAAGTGCTTTTGGGCTGGTCATCTACTGAGGCCTTAGGAGAGGGTATGTGTGCAAGATTCTGAATTGGTGGGTGTGGGAATAAGTTAGATGATATTTATGGGTGGGATAGAGTCTGATTTTTAATGTTCTGAGCATGCAGTGATTTGGGTGGAAATGCCAGTCTCTTCTTATCCTGTCATCTGGCACCTCAGCCAGACTTGCAGCATTGTGGCAAGTGTGTGTGTGTGCAAACTGACTTGTGGCACACTTGAGGCTACCAAAAGGCAATTGTCAATCAGTTGCATAATCATGTGAGATAGTTAGATGTGGAAATGTTGGTGTGTCCTTTCTGCCTTGGGTTCAGGCTAGTCAGCTAGAGAGGAAGAACAGTGGTTTTACCTCTGAAGCATCGTGTGAAGGAATGAGGGTAGGAAGCATGTTCTAATAGCAAATAAGGCAGTGGACTAGGACTTGGTAGACCTGAGTTCAATTACTGCCTTAGACACAGACCTTGAGTCACTTAATCTACCTAGTTCCTCAGTCTCCTATCTGTAATATGTGAATAATACCACCCAACGTGACAGGGCTTCTATGAGGGTAAAGTCCCTTAATGAGTGTGAGCAGCTCAGATATTGTGATGAGCGTTTTAAATTATTAGAAAGAGGATTGTGTAATTAAATGATGGTTACATGATCATATAATTATGTGCTCACAACAAGCCTTGGGAGTACTAGATTCTGCTGCTGGCCCAGTTACCTATCAGGCAATAATTTCTGGAGAGTGATTGCAAGGGGATGAGTTTTCAAAAGTTACTTATCAAGCAGGCTCTTAGCAGCTGCTTCGCTTCTTTTCCTCCATGGCACAGAATTGGTGTCTCATCTCCCCAATTAGTTGTGTAGTTACCACCTTGAAACTGTCCATTGGCTGGGTGCTATCCTGAGTGAGTTTTGTTTTAAGCTAAAAGACGAATAAATTAATTTTAAGCTGATCGATACCAGCCTCAGAAAATCATCATAGGAATTTACTGTCTAGTAACCCAATCTACTTGCTCAGTTTTACCATGATGATGATGAAAAATCAACTATCTACTTGCCAAGGGCAAGTAGAATTTTCAAAGGCTGATCCATATGCACTAAATATGGACTGTGTTTGAGGGAGAGATTTTAACGCTTTCTCTTAGGGACTGTGAGACAGAGAAAGGCGGTGAGCATCCTGGATTCCCATTGCTTCAATGGCAACTGAAGACACTTGTTACCTTGGAACGTCATGCTCGCTGTCGGCAGTAAGCATAGTTTGGAGTGTAGATGGCTGTAGTGTCAGGAGGATGACGATTCCGTGTTGTGGCATCTTTTGAAATTTATTTTCGTTCCATGTTGGAACACAAGCAAAGCCTTTCCAACGCTTTTGTGAACATGAAATTGTTGATATGTCTGGTTTTGGATCAAAAGTTGCGGTTTTCTATTCAGGGAGGTTTTTGGGCCCACATAGGTAGAGGGGCGAGGGAGAAGCATGTGGGTGTCTCATGCTATATAGCTTGGTGGTTAGGGCACTGGGCTGGAATGTGGGAGACCCGTGTTCTAGTTCCTGCTCTACCTGATACAGAGCAGAATTCTTCATCCCCGATCATTCTAAATCAGGCAGAGTGAGGACTTGAACCTGGGTTTCCCAGGCTGGTGCTCTAGCCATCTGGCTATAGAGTGTGAGGGTCTCTGTCTTTCAAGTCCTGGACCAAAAAATCTTCCAGGTGATTGTCAAAACCAATACATCTCTGCAAAATGTTTCAGCTTTGATGAAAGTTCATTTGGTCAAAAATGGTTCCATCCAACTCAAGTTGAACCAGGGCCAGTTCAGCTCTTGTATAAAAAGATCCATGCTGTGGTGAGGTGATAGGTGTTCATCTTAGATATCATCTCATTTAACGGGGGCACTGATGTCTAGACGCTTAGGCCTAGGCTCCAACAGTTGAGGACTCCTGGGTTCTAAAGCTGGTTTACTGTGTTACGCTGGGCAAGTCATTTCTCCATACTTCAGTTACCCCAGCTGTAAAATGAGGATGAAAATAATTTGACATCTATAGAAGTCAGAATACTCAGTAGAAAGTACTGCTCATTTTTTGCAAGACCACAGTTAAGGAGTGGGCTCGTGAGTCTATAAGGACTTGAAGGGTGTAGGTACCAAGAAGAAGGATTATTTAGGATGCTTCAACAGGACATGACTTGAAGGAATAGACTGAATGTTAAGGGAAGACTTCCTGCCTGTGAGATCTACTAGCCCAATGGCTCTCAACCCTTCCAGACTATTGTACCCATTTCAGGAGTCTGATTTGTCTTGCGTACTCCCAAGTTTCACCTCACTTAAAAACTACTTATTTACAAAATCACACATAAAAATACAAAAGTGTCACAGCACGCTATTACTGACAAATTGCTGACTTATACCTATCTCATAGAACTGGAAGGGACCCTGAAAGGTCATCAAGTCCAGCCCCCTGCCTTCACTAGCAAGACCAAGTACTGATTTTGCCCCAGATCCGTAAGTGGCCCTCTCAGGGATTGAACTCACAACCCTGGGTTTAGCAGGCCAATGCTCAAACCACTGAGCTCATTTTTACAATATACACCTCTACCTCGATATAACACTGTCCTCGGGAACCAAAAAATCTTACCGCGTTATAGGTGAAACTGCGTTATATTGAACTTGCTTTGATCCACCGGAGTGCGCAGCGCTGCCCCCCCCCCCCCCGGAGCACTGCTTTACCGCGTTATATCTGAATTCGTGTTATATCGGGTCGTGTTATATTGAGGTAGGGGTGTACTTATAAAATAAATCAACTGGATTATAAATATTATACTTACAGTTCAGTGTATAGTGTACATAGTGCAGTATAAACAAGTCATTGTATGAAATTTTAGTTTGTACTGACTTTGCTAGTGCTTTTTATGTAGCCTGTTGTAAACCTAGGCAGATATCTAGATGAGCTGATGTACCCCCTGGAAGACCTCTGCGTACCCCCAGGGGTACACGAAACCCTGGTTGAGAACCAGTGTACTAGCCTGTGCAACAGTCTCACCAAGGAAATATGGTAGACGTCCCCTTGACATTTACACTAGGTTGGACAGAGTCTTGGAGAATGTACTGTAGGAAGCAATCTTGCATTTGGGCCCCAATGAGTATAGATGAGAAGCACCCTATTGGGGCTTTTATCCTGCTTGGAGAAAGGACCAAATCCTTTAGCGAAATCTGTGCTTGTCTTAGCTGCTCACTTCCTCCTTGCTCCCACCATTTCTGTTGCCCCAAAAGAAACAACCCACCAACTGCCTCCTCAGAGATCTCTGGCCTTACTGCCCAGGCTGCCTAGCTTCCTTTAATCCATCTGTTGGGCTGGAAGAGCAGGAAGGCTTTGCTGTGTCCTGCCTTTTTGAAGCTCATTGACATGTTGCTTCCCTGGTATTGAAAATCAGTAACGAGGGTGGGCAGGCTGCTAAGCTCAGGCCCTGGTGCTGGCCAGTTAGTGCTCGTCTTGGCTCTCTTGGTTTGTTATGTGAGGGAACTGGAAATGCCGAGATAGGGAATCACAGTTGTGCTTATTTGAGAAGCTCAGCAAAGGGGGTTTTCATGGAAATGTCTAAAGGGCTCTCAGGAAGCCCACTTAACACAGGCAATAGGTGCATCCATGTCTGGACACTGTTGATTTGCCATTATTGATCCACAGTTCAAGAAAGCTTCATATCCTGGGAATTCTAGAATGCTGATCCGTCCACTGAAGGGTTAGTATCCGGAACAGTTGTCCAGATTGGTTCTGGACGACAGCCATGCTAGTGGATTGAGCTGGCACAGTAACGAGGGAGAGTCTGAAGGAATAAAGAAAACTGATTTGGTTTCTAATTCAGTTTTGTAAAAACAGCACAGTGTTTGGCTTAAAATTGCACTCTCATGTCTAAACATGGAGTGTCTGCAACCCAAGGCTGAGAATCTGCGAGTGACACAGGCTGTAGTTGCCTTTTCATTGCCCAGGTTGAGTTAAATACGAAAACAATCAGCATAAATAGTGACAAGTAAATAGGACTTTAAAAATCATCTCACTTGTTATAAGCTCCGGTAGTGTTAGTGACAAAGAAAGAAATGAGCTTATTTACCAGATGACAATTTTTAGGGTATTATTTATATTCGAGTGGTACCGATATGCCCTAATCCAGAAAGGGGCCTCATGGTGTTGGTTTCTGTTCATACACATAGTGAGGGACAGTCACTGCCCTGAAGAGTTTATCATAAATAATAAATTAATAAATTAATGGAGATATCCCATCTCCTAGAACTGGAAGGGACCTTGAAAGGTCATCGAGTCCAGCCCCCGGCCTTCACTAGCAGGACCAAGTACTGATTTTGCCCCAGTTCCTTAAGTGACCCCCTCAAGGATTGAACTCACAACCTAAGAACCGAAAAGTGAAACCAACTACAAACAAAAGTGAAACTGACCAGTCTGAACTTCAGTTTGTGCTAAATTGCGGAGGCGCAAGTGTTGGAAAGCAAAAATAGCCTTTAATGATCTCAAGTGTTTGTCAGGAATCCAGAACTGGATGACTCTTGTCCTGCTGTTGTCTCTTTAAATCGAACAAATGACAGTCCCATTTTGTAATCAGCGCATTGCCTGTGGTATCTTACAACCTGACGCATCAAAAGAAGGGCAAGAAAAATTATTAGGAGTATGGAACAGGTTCTGTATGGGAGAGATTAAAAAATATTGGGGACTGTTCCGCTTATAAAAGAGATAAGTAAAGAGGGATCTGATAGAGGTCTATAAAACCAGGAATGGTATGGAGAAAGTGACCAAGGAAGTGTTATTTACTCTTTCACGTAACACAAGAACCGGGGTTACCTGATGAAATTAATAGGCAGCAGGTTTAAAACAAACATAAGAAAGTACTTCTTCACACAACGTACAGTCAGACTGTGGAACTCATTTCCGGGGCTGTTATGAAGGTCAAAAGTATAACTGGGGTAAAAAAAAAATTCCATAAGTTCATGGAGGATAGGTCCATGAATGGCTATTAGCCAAAATGGTCAGGGACAAAACCCCATGCTCTGGGTGTCCCAAAGCCTCTGACTCTCAGAAGCTGGGACGAATGACCGGGGATGGATCACTCAGTAATTGCCCTGTTCTGTTCATTCCCTCTGAAGCATTTTGCACCAGCCATTGTCAGAAGACAGGATACTGGGCAGGATGGACCATTGGTCTGACCCAGTATGGCTGTTCTTATGTTCTTAAAAAGATCTGTATGAGTAGACTCTTATGCCTGTATGGAGTCCCTTGGATGGATCAGTGCCTTAGAGATGAAAGAGCTTTGCTAGGTCACATATGGAAAAATTTCCAACTCCCTAGGGAGGCCAGTGGGGGATTGTTCCTTGTGGTATTTCGCTAGATTTCATTTTAAATGTCCCAAATTTGGGGCTTCTGCTGCTTTCCTCAAGACCCTTTTACAGTCTAATAGCTCTTCTTGTTGAGAAGTTGTCCTCCCACCAATCAAGCTAAATCTTCTTCTGTTTCACCTCATGGCTGCTGTGTACCACTTGAATTCCTCCTCCCCTCTGGCAGGCAAACCCTCTTTCTCCCTTCATTGTTTTGTTACCAGGCTACACAATTGAATCCTCTGATAGGAACCTTGGGGTTTTTTTTCACCTTTCTCAGCTGTACAGAATGTGGATTGTCTGCTGGGATCATCTGGGCATGTCTCGCCTAATTCCCTGGTAGCACCTTGGTCTTGCCTATTCTCTGCCTGTGGCACACAACAGTTTAGTCACCTGAGGACTGAAATGCTTTAGTCTAACCCAAGGTATTGAGTTCATTACAGGCAGGGCCGACTCCAGGCACCAGGCAAACAAGCACATGCTTGGGGCGGCTCCTGGTAAGGGGCGGCCAATCTTGGGGTGGTGGGGGGCAGCGCGGCATTCCGCGGGGGGCGCTCCGGCGGTGCGGTGCTCGTTGGGGGGGCGGCACGGGGCACGGCGCTCGGGGTTCCAGCGGCGCTGGGGGGGTGTTTTCCGGCGGCGCGGGGCACAGCGCTCGGCAGGGGGGGCTCGGCGGGGCGGCACTTTTTTTTGCTGCTTGGGGCAGCAAAAAAGTTAGAGCCGGCCCTGATTACAGGAAGTAACTGGATGGAATTTAATGGCCTGTGTTAGGCAAAAAGATCAGACTAGAGGTTTGAATTGGCCTCTTCTGGCCTTAAACTCTGTGAAATAGTGTCCAGTGAATAACAACCTAAGGGAATCTGTCCGCTCCAGTTAGAGGGCTCTGGGATACTGATGCTGTCCACAGAGATCGCTGAGATTCCATGCTGTGAAACCAGGATTGAGAGATGTTTGGCCCATCGGCATTGCCCTCTGGTGACTCGTGCAGGCTGTGCATCAATAGCTTCTGGCAGAAATGCTGCCTCTTAATATTTGGGCTAAACGAATCGGAGAGAGTTGTGAACAGCTCATGTGTGACTGTTGAAATGATGTCTGCCACCCCCAAGAGCAGTGTTTGCACAATGCTGATCAGTCTTATGAGAGACTCCCCCAGAGGTGACTGTGCTTTTTGGTTGCTCTATTTGTGTTGTCTTTCTTCTCAGATAGCCTTGAGACTCTTGAAGAAATGGTAGATTTAACTGCACGCACTCTGGCGGAGGCCTGAATAGGAGGCTTGCTGCTACAGCCACCTGCATCCTATAGTCTTAGTTGAAGCTGATACTTCTTAGCTGCCCAACAGGTTGGTTCTGGAAAGCTTTGTTGCCTGTGGAGCACGGTCTGTGCTTGAAGGTGAACAAAAGTAACTTGCTGGGTCTAATCCTGCAGCCTGCACTCGGGTGAGTAATCCCATTGAAGACAGCAGGACTGCACACTTCAGTAAAGGGAGGCTTATAGGATCAAGCTCAAATCTTAATGGAAGAATGTGTAGATTGCTGCATTTTAACTAAATCCAGTATTGAAGGGCTTATTAAACCACCCAGTGCTGAGTTCAGTTTTCTATTTCTCCTTCCTCAGCTGAGATCTTTCTTAAAGCTGCAGGGCCTGAATTCTGGGACCAGTTTGCAGGTGGTGGGTGGAGCACACCAGAGACCCACCCCTCCCATGTAACTTCACAATCTAAAACAGACTTGCCACTGGGATATTTCCTTCTGCTGTTGGGTTAAATTGAGTAAACGAGAGAGAAATGTGCTCTTGTGAAGAAACCAGAAAACAAAAACCAATTTAGCCCAGTGAATTTCTTGGGTGTTTTAGTTTTTTTCATTTTTTTTTTTAAACAGCATTTTCCCTGTGAAGTATTTCTCTGAACCTAGCATCAGTGAGGAAGATATTTTGAAACATCAGGCTCCGATTGCTTTCTGTAAAGGAAAAGTGTCGCTATTTTAAAGGGAAGCTGTGAGAACATTAAGAGACTTATTAGATCTATTAAGAAACAAGTGGCGAATTATCTGTCAAGAAACATACAAGGGAAAGGAGAATGGGTGGAGTGGTTGAAGAGGTGGGCCTAGTGGTGGACTCAGGGGATATTGACGAGATGGGAGTGAACTGTTAGTGGATTTTGGTTTATTAGACTCTAGGAACTGCAGGGAGGTGGATCTGATGATGTGGTTCTGTATGAAGCTAGCCAGCTCCTCTTACTTCCTCTGTCGTCAGTGCTGAATTCAGGTTGAGGGTGGTTTAGGAGTATAGGACTGGAAGGGTCCTCCTGGTTCGAGAAGTCCAGTCTCCTACTGTCACAAGCAACCCCAGCATATCATCCTGTTCATAAATTCATCAAGCTCCATCTTAAAACGAATTAGGTAGTTAGCTTCCTTTACTCCTATTTAAAGACTGTTCCAGGCTATTCTTATTCTGTCATAAATGTGAAAGCCACTTATCCGTGCTGCAAATGGATGCTGTAGCCATCATCCTGAGTTTTTCTGACTGGACCTGCCTAGTATTGAAGGAAAGGGTAGAAAGCAAGCAATCAAAATAGGCTGAAATCACAACATTTGATCATTCTTCTGAAATAAAGTGTGAACATTTCCAAGAGTTGTTGAGCAACAAGAGAGAAGGGATTTGTGCCCATCTCTAAAAGACTAGAAAATTGGTTTCTTCGGATTTAAGATCAAATGTCCCATTGAATGAAACTCTTGCTATTGAAATGGATGAACAAAACATAGGTGAGCTTGATCCTGAAGCAAGGCATTTTTTGAGGTTGCTGTTGTCAAGACGTAGCCACAGTGATTGTGTAAGTCCCTGCTCTCTTCATTCACAAGTGGTCTTAGTTTGCCGTTTGGGACAAGGACGAAGATCAGTGAGTGATTATGGCATAACAACTATTGAATGGCAGAGAATCTTCTTTTGTGCTAGTAATACTTCACACAAAATGAACAGTTCAAAGAAATGATTGAAGCAATTTGCCCTGGACATACTTCTTCTAATGGATTGAAAGTGGCAGGTCTGTTACTAGACGCTGCAAGTGAAGAAATGGGGGTGGGGTGGGGGGGGGATGAAAGGAGGAGCTTAAAAGGTTGATGTGAACACTTTTCCCACAAACATTTTTGATCCTCCTAGGCATGGTACATCCCCTCTAAACTTGTCTGCAAATCCTGTTTTGCTTCAGATTCCTCCTTGAGATCCAGAGATGCCTACAGGAAAATGCCAGCTGATAGATTCAAGGAGCTCGATCTATTTAGTTTAACAAACATAAGGTTAAGGGGTGACTTGATCACAGTCTGTAAGTATCTACATCGGCAACAAATATTTGATGATGGGCTCTTCAGTCTAGCAGACAAAGGTATAACATGCATAAGGTGTAGATTTTTTAACAGTGAGGGTAATTAACCATTGGACCAACTTATCAAGGGCTGTGGTGGATTCTCCATCACTTTTTCTTCTTTTAATCCCAGAGCATCTTTGCAGACACTGGGATTAGTACAGCATTACCATTCATTCCTGTCCATGGCTTGTTCTTCCCGTAAGCCGAGCCTGGTCATGACATCCCTGCCGTCTAGTGGGTGGTTGGCCTCTAGGTTGGACTAATCTTGCCTGGGTTTGCATTATTTTCTTTCATTCCATTTATTTTCTTTCTTTCTTGTATTTCTCCATCACTGGCAATTTAAAATCAAGATTGGCTGCTTGTTTAAAAGATCAGTTCTACTTCAAAAGGAATTATTTTGGGGAAGTTCTGTGGCCTGTGTTATATAGGAGGTCAGACTACATGATCACAGTGGTGCTTTCCGGCCTTGGAACCAGTAGATAGAAACCCAGCGGAGATTTTTGCTCTTGATCTTGTATATTTCTTATTTACATATAAAAGAAATCAAACCAACACAGAGCCTTCCAGCTGTGTCCACATCTGGCCTATGTTAACCTTTGTTCTTATTCCCATTTTTTGAGCTTGTGGTTTGTGGTACCACCTACCATAAAAATCCTAGGCCAGCCCCACCTCCAGTCATGAGACTGGCATAAAAAACATGAGCTTTGGGGAAAAAATATGAATTTGATGTTTCTTATTTGCCTTCTGTTTTTTGAGCTGTTGGGGGCAGAGGGGGGGGGATCACGTTTTTCAGCCCCCCCCCCCCCAACTTATTTTCTTTTCTGAAAATGAAAGAGGAGACTCTCCTGTACACACATAACTCCAAGAGCGGGCCCGAAGGAACATTACAAAGCAGTTAAATCAGTTGGCAAGGCTGCATTTGTTGCATCTTGGACTGTAAGCTCTTCGAGTCAGGGACTAACCCTAACTAACACTAAGGCTTCTGCTGCCCATGGAGCAGGAGAAGCTTCAAGCCCCTGAACTATGATTTTGGCAGAGACATGAAAGAGCTGCTGACATTCACCTTCTTATTTGAAAATGTCACATCCACTTGGAGTACTACTGAGAAGTGACTGTCCAAATGGCCCTGGGGGAGGGGGCTATATGTTCATTGTGGTCCCCAGTCAGATAGGCGTGGCCGTCCCTTAATGTCCAGTGCTACAAACTAAGCCTGGGGTCTGAGTCAAGCTGGATCCATTCCTTCTTGGGCATCAAGTGACCCTTGGTGATTCCTGTCCCCTTAGTGCATTTGTCCAGGCATAACTGATTGGAACTTAAACAATCCTGGTGATGCACAAGAAGGAAGCGAATCCAGCTCTCCCTATGGGCTAGGGGGAGTAAAAAGCAGGGAAATTCTATTTTAGTTATTTCAGTCAGCGGATCGGACTCCAGCACATATACAGACGTAGGCCTGAGGAGTAAGTGAAGTTGCTCTTCAAAGCAGAGCTATGCTTTGTGCCTACGTGTGCATCTGCTGCCAGTTTTGGATTCTGTACAGTTCTCTGTACTTCATTTAATTCTCCTTTTACAAGACGCTCACTGAGCTGGGAAGTGAAAGGTGATGTGAGGTGGGGGTGGCCACTTCTGTTCAGGTTGGGGGAGGGGTGGAAAAGTCAGGCATCAGATGCCTTCTGGGGTTGTAATTATAGCGAATGATTTGACAGATGCCTGCCTAGCCTACATCCGTCGGAGAGAGTCTCAAGTAAAATTTCCAGACCTGGTGAACTCAGTGATGAGCTACTACTGTCTCTTAATCCTGTCAGGCAACTGTACCACTTTAAGCAGCCAGGAACAAAGTTGAAGCTAGACAAATTCAGATTGGAAATAAGGTGTATATTTTACCCAATGAGAGTAGTTAACCATTGGAAGAATTTACCAAGTGTTGTGGTGGATTCTCCATCACTGACGATTTTTAAATCAAGATTGGATGGTTTTGTAAAAGCTCTGCTCTAAGAATTATTTTGGGGCAGGTCTCTGGCCTGTTATACAGGAGGCCAGACTAGATGATCACAACGGTCCCTTCTGGCGTTGGAATCTGTGAGCCCCCTGCTGTGCTTTGTGTAAGTAAAATGTTGGTACTGTATGAAATCAGTGCAGCCAGTATTAAATAGATCTCCAAAAGTAATTGGCCCAATGTTCCTGGGCCAGTGCTATTGGCCCCAATTGTTCCTGGCCCAATGCTATTTGTCAGTGATCTAGAAGATAAAATGTGTGTTGGGAAAATTTGCAGCTGACGCAAGGGTTGGTTTAATGGTGAGTAGTGATAAGGACAGGTCAGTTATACGGAGTGGTCAGAATCTCTTGGTGAGCTGGACTCATTTGAGCACCATGTGTTTTTAGTACAGCCCGATGGAAGATCATACACCTAGGAACAAAGAATGTAGGTCATCGTAATGGCATGGGGGACTGTATCCAGGAAAGCAGTGTCTCTAAAAAGGACTCTGGGTCATTAGAGATGATCAGCTGAACATGAGCTCTCAGTGCAATGCTGTGGCTGAGGGCTATTGTGCTCCTTAGCTTTATAGATAGGAGAATATCAAGTAGGAGTAGGGAGATGGTGTTACCTCAGTATACGTGTTAGTGAGAACATTGCCAGATGCTGCATCCAGTTCTGATGTCCACACTTCAAAAAGAATGTTGAAAATTGGAAAAGGTTCAGAATCGGGAAGAGGGTCTGGAAGAGACATGAGCACAATCTCTCATAGATCGTCAGAAAGATTAGGAGTTGGCTTGATCATGGTCTGTAAGTGGGGAGGTGAGTTTTGATAGTAGAGGGCTCTTTAATCTGTCAGACAAAGGCATTGCTTGATCCAGTGGCTGAAAGATAAATTCACACTAGGAATAAGGTGCAGTGGAATTAACCATTGGAACAATTTACCAAAGGCTGTTGTGGGTTCTCTGTCACTTGAAGTCTATAATTCCAAGATTTGACGTCTTTCTGAAAGCTCCTGCCCTGTCTTAACCAGAAGTTATTGGACTTGATGCGGGACTGAGTGGGTGAAATGTGGCCTCTGTTGTTCAGGGGGTCAGACCAGATGATCGCAATGGTTCCTTCTGGATTTAGATTAATCCTGCAGACTCTGTTGGGAAGGAGGTGGAATCATGAGCCTCCAGATTGTAAGCAGCCCAAGCACTGTGATGGGGCAGAGCATGCCTGACTTAATGGGGGGAGGTAACAGGGACATGGTCCAGGTAGGTTGGCAGGGAGACCGGGGCACCAGCATGGAGGAATGGTCTACAGAGAGTTTGCTGCAGTGGAAGGAGATGGGAAGGGAACAGCTGCTGCCTGCACATTTGAGACACTTGGGGAATGGCTGCCCAGGGCTCCGAGGTACATCACTGTATGGTGCATCCCATTTTTCATCTTGTCTGTCGCCCTCTGTTGGTTTCTCACCATTCTCCATCCCTCCCCCTGGAATCAGTTCGCCCCCCCGCCCGGAATATGATTTGATTTCTTTTGATGACTCGATTGTTTCTGTTGTGATTTATCGTGTTGTTTTTTTCTTCCTTTTCCCAATCCAGTTATTGTGATCACTCTAAGCCCTGCTCCCGCTCCGTCCCAACGAGCAGGTACCAAACTTTTTATCATCGCAGCTTGGATTTCCTGCATCATTTACTTAACGCTTCCTTCAACTGCATAGAAATGCCACCTGTCTGACTTCCCTCCTGTCTGTCTCCTCCTCCCCTCCCCCGTCTTTCCCATATCCACCTGTTACCGCCACCATTGATCGAGCACACGTGACCATTCACAGCTAGGAACAGCATTAGGTAAGGCCTCCCATAGGAACATGGCTCTGCTTGCCCACATGCTTTCCTGTCCCTCCACCACTGGAATAGCTTTGGCCACCGCACCTGCCAGCTGAGGCTCTCAAAGCACATTCCAGAAGCAGGTAAGTATTAAACACTATAGGTAGGCAATCCTCGCCTCCACCACTGATATGCAGCCACTTCTGGGCTGGAACGCAGCAGCTATTGAACAGCACACACCAGCAGTGTGCTCTCAGTATTGTAAGCTAGCAAGTGAAGAAGAATCCCTTGTCCAATTGAAACTACCGCAGCAATGTTAGGAAGGCAACATTTTTCCATGTTGGAATTCGGTCAGGACATTTGGGCTGACATCCCTGTTCTCCGAGCACTGTACACTCCTTGATAGCCACGAGGGGCTGGATTTCTGGAGAAGGCTTAAATACTGTGTCGACGGCACAGCCATGAATTAAATATGGTGGATGGCCACCAGGTGGCTTAGCACAAAAGCGGGAGGTATTTTTATCTGCCTTCCACGTAACCCCTCCCCCCCCCCCCCCCAAACATTTACATTCCCATTTGAAGAACCACCCGGGACCTCTGGAGGAATCTTAGTGTGATTATCATCTGTATTGGAGAACTCCAACTGAGAGATCCAGGTCCCACTGTGCCAGGAGCTGCATACACACAGGTGCGAGAGTCCCTTCCCTGAAGAATTTAGTCTAAATAGCTGAGTGTGTGTGAAAGGAAGGGTTATTCTCACCATTTCACAGATCACACAGGGAGTCCCACTCTAATGCCTTAACCACAAGCCAACTCTCCAGCTGTATGGGGCTCCATATCTCTGTGGCTGGAGCAGAGAGCTTCCCCGAGAGTCCGACTCTCAGAGGAGTGAAGTGGCACTTCCAAATTTTTACCATCCAGGCTGAGAGGCTTTTGTATCTCCTAAGCTAAACAGAGCCAAACCAGGTCAGTACTTGGATGGGTGACCCAAGAAGTGGTGTTAGTGGCTTATTAGGGGGTACTCTTCTCACTGAGTCAGTTCTCAACACAATCTCTGCATTGATGTGCTGCTAGAGTGGCCATCTTCTGGATGAATGCCTGTCTGGCCGTGTCCCCAGTTCTTACACGTTTATCCTGAGTCTCACGTTATTGGGTGTGTTTCTTAAAGCCTCAGCTCTTGGAGTCATATGATTCCATGAGGATCTCAGCTTTCTTCTTTTTTAAATAATTTTTCAGCCTTCATGGCTGCAGAAAGAAGCTGAAAAACATGACTCCTAAAGGCTCATAAATCAGAAAGCAAATAAAATGTTGAATAAAATAATTTTTGTGTTTTTAAAAAAAAACCTGTGGTTTTTTTTTTTAAAGCCAGTCTCATGATTTTTGGGACCAGATGCATAATATTTGAACCCTGGAGCTTGACCACACAGAAAGGAGTTTACGACTTCTTATGGTCATTAAAGATCTCCTGTTCTCTTTATGAGATTTGCGGGGTAGTCCTGGTTTCCAGACTCCAGTTCTGTTCATTACATCCAGTCTGCCTAAATTCCCCTTGCAGCTGCATTTGGGAACAGATTTCTTCACTTCCTGCCCTAAACTTGTTTAGAGATGCTGTGCACTGCGTTCCACCCCAGATTCAACCACTTTTGACTGTCGTCAGTGAAGCAATCCCAACATTGGATTGTTTTTTTCAGTGATTTGCGTTGCTGTGCACTGTTAAGTAGCTATTGTGCTGATCCCAGAGTCAGCTGCATCTGAGAGTGGCAGGTGAAGCAATCCCACTGTTGGGTTTTTTTGCAGCTGTTTAGTCTAGTGTTCTGGGATCCTTCAGGATGAAAGGTTTAGTTTAAATGTACAATGATCGTCTGACAATTTTTTCTCCTGTGTTTTACATCTCTCCCACACACCGATATCAAATTGTAACACTGTGCTGATAGACTTTGCCCTGCAGAATTTCCCAGACAGTGAACTATGAAATAGTATTTATTTTTATTTAAAAATTGTAATTGTCTCTTTTCTAGGCCAGAAAAAGAATACAGTATTCGTTGATTCCCAGCCTTGAACGTATTGCATTGAACTGTCCACTCCTGAAACAGTGCAATGAACACACGATTTCATTGCAGCAGGCAGAAATTCAGATGCCATGGCGATTCCCACCAGCATTTCTGAGCCTCCTGTTGGTGACCGCCCTACCTTTGACAGTCTTTTCGAAGCATCTGTATAGAAAATATCCATTTGCCCCCATTACGGCGGCAGTCTGGGAATCCAGACCCTTAGGTTCTGTTCCTGGCTCCGCTCCTGGCCTCTGGGGTGACGTTGGCCAAGTCCCTCACCTCCCTGTGCCTCTCTTTTCCCAGCTCTCAAATGGAGTTGGGCCTCCCCTCCTTTGTTAGGTAGATAAGTATTCACTGTAAAGCGCTTTGAGATTCTCCAGTGGCTATTCATTGTATTATTTATACAGCTATCTCTTTTTTTTTTTTCTTTTTGAATGTTCCCCTGCCACCAAGGTGCTCAGTAGCCCAGTAAGGTTATTAAAACCTTAGTAATGGAAATAGAACTCAGGAATCCTGACTTCCAGTGGCCTGCCCTAAGCATTAGGCCACACTCTCCTCCCAGAGCTGGGATCAGAGAGTTCCTTGCTCCAAGAGCATGCCCAGAGCCTCAGACCGTGGTAAGACTGAGGCTCAAAAATCATCCTTTAAAACCCAAGGCTCTATGCACTTTTCATGTAGCTTTTTGCCATGGGAAGCAATGCCATGTGCTTCATGCCTGTGAGGGTCACATTCAAACCCATCATGTTCACAGTTAAAGAGGGAACTGAAAAGCTTTTCAGTCTGCCAGGGCCAGAGTTCATAACGTCCATTGCTGGAAAATCATTGAGCCATCATGTGCCCTTAAGACAGGGAAACAGTTTAATTCCCGGTATTTCTACTGTGGTCATGGGAAATGCCGGACTTGGGTCTTGGTATGTTTATGAGAACTTAAATGTTTAACAACAGCTGTATGGCGATGAATTAAGAATGACATTCACAACCCTCCCACCAAGAAAAAGAAGAAATTAATAACATCTAAAAATAAACAGATCAGAAACATGAGCAGTTTTGACTCTGCAAACAAGTGCCAAAGACTCCCCATTGCTATTGATTTAATGTGGAAGGCACCCAGATACTAGGGGGATGAGTAGCAGAGTCAGACACTTAGGTAGATTTATAGACAGCATGTCTGCACCTTATGTTGTGTCACTGATTTGGTGGGGGCAGTCTATCTTTAGAAAGCTTTACTGTTCACTTTTAAATCCCAAATATGTTAGTGTTGTTTATTTTAGCTGGGAATTAGGCAGCTGTTGAAATTCAGTGGAATATGGGTCCCATTTACCTTGGGCTTCTTGGAAAATTTTGACCTATTTTTATTATACTAGCACCTGCAAGCCCCCAGTGAGACCAGAGGCCCAGTGTGTTGTAGAAACACAGAGGAAGAGAAAGTGCTTTCCCCTAAGAGCTTACAGTTGAAATAGACAAAGAGGGAAAACAGAGACCCAGGGACTTTGGCCCTCCTCTAGCACTCTCCATCCAAGGATCTCAACATGGTTCGTAAACATTCCTCCATTTAACCCTCTCAGGCCCCCTCTGGGAAGCAGGTGATGGATGTGTTTGGATTGCTTCACCCAGCATTGAAATGCTGCCACTTCTGGGGTGGAACACTGCAGCACTTTAACAGCATAATTGTTTGCAGGCAGAAATTACATTACTGTATCCAGCTGAAAATTCAAGAGGAGGATTTTTAAGTAGGCCATCTGCAATTACTCGTATTGAAATTTTGTTAGGACACTAGAGTTAAAACAAAACCTCCCTCCTAGGGGAAGTGTCATGGAATTTTTAAGGAGTACAAATGGTCAGGATGTTTTCAAATGACAGCAACTTCTGCAGCGCAGGACGCCCACACTGTGGCGTTGGGATTGGTACTGAGCGCCTCTGTCACACCCTGGGGCTTCTGTTGAAGGTCTCCCATCGAAATTCTGACCTGACCTGACCTAAGTTTGTTCGCTGGCTGCAGGCTTGTTGTTTCAAACCAGCTCAGTTACTTCCCGTAAAGCTTTAATCAGGAAGTCATTCATGCAAGATGATTGGCTGGCAGGAGGGGGAAATGTAATTTGCTATTGAAATTCTGATTCATCAAATAAAAGTTTCCAAAATGGTGAGAGCCTGGTTAATATCAGGGCTGCCAGCTTTGTCCTGTTTAGACCCATAGTGACTCTTATCACCGCCCAGTTTGTCTGAGATCATCAGAGTCTTGCAGAAATGTTTATAATACAGACACTACATAGCCCAGGTTGATCAGCCTAGACCACCCCAATCAGCAGGGATCCCAGCAATGATCCTTGCTGACTGTGGTGGTCTGATCTGACCTGGCTGAGATATGTAGTCAGGACTGCTGGGTTCCGTGTCCAGCTGTGCCACTGATTTCTGTATGTGGCCTGCTATCTCTGCTCCTGGATTCTATTCCGAGCCCTGCCACTGAGTTAGACAAGTCACTTTCCTGTGCCTCAGTTTCCCCACCTGGAAAATTGTAGCTATTTCCTTAGCTCACCAGGGTGACTGTTGCAAAGCACTTTGTGATCCTTGGATACTAGGCCCAATTGTTTAAAATCCCTAAAAAGGTACAGTTGAGTCTTGTGCAACTTCATAATGGGCTTTTTAATGCATTTGTAAATGTCCCTGTGCCCAAATATCTTACACATACTATCTGGGTGTGGGGTGAGGATTTTCACAACTGATTTGGGAATTCCAGATTAAATTGGTAACTCACCCATAATTAAAGGCAGCTTAACCCTTTCCTCTCCACTGACCTAGGGTATGTCTACATTTAAATCACTGTAGCGCTTCAGGGTAGACACTATCTACGCTGACAGGAGGGGTAAGTAATCCACCTCCCCGAGAGGTGGTAGCTAGTTTTATGAAGAATTCTTCCATCAACCTAGTGGAGTCTACACCCAGGGTAAGGTCGGCATAGCCACATCCCTCAGAGGTGTGGATTTTTCACACCCCTGAGACAGAGCTGTGCTGATGCAAGTTCCCCGAGTAGACCAGCCCTTCTGTGCACACTTTGTTTCCATGAGTTTGGGCTTAGTGTAGAAGTGGTGGGATGAGGAGTGGAGAGAAGAGTTCGTTTATTTTTCTGCTCCCTACTGACTCACGCATGATTGGAAGCTTTCAGCTGGAGCAGATCTGCAATGTAAGGTCAGATCAGACTCTCTAGAGACCCAGTCCATGGGAGTTAAGCCATGTCAGCTGGCATGGCTTTATTTGTGCCCAGACTGCACTAGTCCTGCTGGGGAGGCAGCTCTGCCTGTTGCCATGTTCCTGAAGTTGCTGAAGTAAATGGGCACAATATGCACAATACACAGTCACACCCCACTTTTCCGTCTGCTTGAAGCAGGTAGGAACTTGTGGTCACTTTCATGGCACCTCTGCAGCTGCAGAGACACGATCTCTGCTGCTTGCTTGGAGGGTGCCACTTGCTCCTAGGAGATGCCTATGGAGGTGCAGTTGTGGTCCTAGTGGGGTGACAGGGCCCATGCAGCCCACAAGGACTCTGAGCCCAGCTCTCTGTAGCTTCACTCCATCAGAGAGAGGTCCCCCCCATCCTGGTGTATATTTTTTTAATGTCCCTTTTTACTCCTTGTTTGACCTCAGTTTTCTTTCTCTGTATGTTTCTCTTTCATTCCTTTTGCCAGTTCCTTCCTTTTTGTGTTGATCTCAAGGCCTAGCAGCCCTTAGATGGGGGCCCTGACACTGGGTGTGGGCATCCCTCGGTGCTGGGGTGGCTGATGCATCAACAATCTTCATTAATTAAAATCCATCTTGAAAACTAGGTAGCAAATAGACAACACATGGACCATGTCTCCCTGGTGCTTAAATGCTGATAATTGGTGATGGGTTCAGAAACTGCCTGATTTTCTAAGGAAACTCATGGCAGATCATCCAGGACTGGAATCAGATCACTGACAAAGTGGACCAGGAGAGCATCTGACTCTAGAATAGTAGCAGTGCAGGAGGGCTGCAAATCAACCATCATCTCCCTCTCAATTCCAAATCCAGTAGTGAGGGATCCTGGCCAAGAGCTTCCAAAGTGGCTGGTGATTCTGTGTGACTCCGTTTGGGGGGAAAAGGGGAAGCAACCTGAGTCACCTTAAACGGGCCTGAGTTTTTTTTCACAAAAGGCTGAGTACCCCCTCCCTTCTGAAAATTAGACCCCCCTTTAAAGATCTCAGAAGTTGTGCACTAAAATCACCTTTGAAAAACCCTTACCTCTTGATGTTTTTGTTTCAAAAGCAGACTCTGATTTTTGTGCCCCTGACAGCAATGGGGGAGTCTCCCATCACTCAGCTGTCTGTCTGTCTGGTTATACCTGCAGAGCAGGCAGTGGTGAAGGCTGGGGGTTTGAAAGATCCTAAAGGAAATAGGTACCCAACTTTCATTGAATTTCAGTGGCATTTGGCCACTTCACTCCTTTCGAAATCCTCACCTAAACCCCGCAGAGCATGGTACAGCCCCTGGCACAGAGGGGTCCATGTCTGGGGCTTCTAGATGATACTGCAATAGACGTGATAAAATATGTCCCACATTCACTAATAATTGGGTCTCAAACGTGGGATTTCCACCCAGTGCCCTCCTAAAAAGAGTTGTCTTCCCTGCCTGCTAGAAAAGTGATCCACCCATCACTGGATGTTAGGAGCCTGAATACTTGGAGGAACTACCTCAAAATCCCTAGTCAGATACATTAGGTTAATTCCTCCTTGCCTAGTACAGGATCGTTCCCTACAGCGCCCGTTTGGCAGTCCTGTTTCAAACATCCCAAACAAAGATTTGTGTGTATGGGGGGGGGGGGGGGGGGGGGAAACGGGAGGTACCATTCCACATTGAATAGGTCAAACTGTCAGCAACCATTTTTCTCATCATCAGCCTAAATTCCTCCTTAATACATTTAATCCGGTTTCTCTGCCTGGTCATGCCCTGTGCTGCTTTGCCAGTGCTGGGGATTTGCTCTGATGCCAGCCACTGGTGGAAACCCCTTGCTGCGAGCCTTGGTTGGCCTTGACCCAGTTTGACCTGTGTTCATGCTGCACCGGTGCAAACCACGGCTTTGCCAGCCTGTGCCAGTGGTGGGATTGGGACAAATAGACAAGACCTCGGCCATCATCGTAATGCCTAAGTGACCTGCGGAAAGATAGCTTCTCTTGACCTCCCGTGGCTGCCTCTAACGGCCGTCCTCACCCAGAGACCAAGTCTGGTTGGAGCAGTATGCAGCACCCATCCTCTGCTTTAGGCACTTAGCCCAGCCCATGGGCAATTCCTGCAGGTCTGGGAGTCACCAACAGCCCAAGTTGCCTACAGCTGTACCCCCCCCCCCCCCATGCGATCAGTCACAAGCTGTGTCTACAGGAATTTGTCTGCTCTTGTAGAACCACCGCCTCCCAAACCGATGTTAGTTCTGCTGCCAGAAGCTCCCTTCACTCAACATGGCTGCCTGCATATTGGAGGCTTTGTCAGCATAGCTCTGTTGCTGAGGGTGGGGGGGGGGTGTCACACCTTTGACTGACACAGCTATTCCAGTGTAAGTGTAGAACAGGCCTAAATGGTGGTTTTCTCTCTGCCCTCCTGTCCTACGCATACCCCTTTGGTTTTATGTTCACTGGCAGCCTCTCTGCTTCCCCCTCTGCCTTCTTTCTCTTCCACCCCCACCCTCACACCACTCCCCTTTAATTTAACCGCTCTGAGCATACACTGGAGTGGCTGACCTCTGCCTGCAGCATGTTTTCCCCTCCCTGCCTTGTTGGTTCTCCATCCAACAAACCGGGGAGCTGTTAGATTGCATGCCCGGACAGTAGAGTAGCATGCAGGCTTCTGGAATGGAGAGCATGAGCAAGGCGTGTGCTGTAGAAGTGGAATGGGGGAAGGGCAGGTGGGAGGAGTCTGATTTCGAATCCTGGGGAGTGGGGAGGCTGAAGCAATCAGAGGGTGGGGGTGGGGTTGGTGTTGGGGTCTTGCACGCTGAACCACATTGTGAAGAGATGGTCATAAAACCTGTGGTCATAGAGATCAGAATTGTAGACTAGCTCAACCACCAGATACGGGCTGAATGGAGGGGTGGCTGGGTGAAATTGTCTGGCCTGTGTTATGCAGGTGGTTGGCCTATTGGATCACAGTGGCCCCTTCTGGCAGTACGGACACTAAATGTAGGAGATCCTGTAGGCAGCCCGTGCTGTTTTAACAGGTGATTTAGTCAGGAAAATGCCCAACTGCTCATAAATCGGAGCATCCTGGTGGCTCTTTTCTCCATCAGTTACTCTGCAGTTCGTTAGAGGGGCAAGCGTGTGGACTTCCACTCCTCCTTCCCCAGCCCCCATCAACCAGCCCTGCTTCCCTTTGCAGTCGCAGGGAACGTGTCACTGGGGGTGTGGCTCTCTGATCCAGAATGATCCCCGCTTTGTGCTCCCTATATACCCTTGACACATCCCAGCCTGTGGTTCTTGACATGGAGGGCAGCTCCCTCCAGCTCTTGACCTGGGTGATCATTTTAATCCTGAATGTATGTGCAGGAATCACCTTGGATAATACAGTATGGTCTCCCATGCTCCATTCACACAGTCCTGGGGGACTCGAGTCCAGGAAGCAAGGGGGGGGGGATTTGATAAGTGCCCAAGGAATTTAGGAGCATGAACCCCCTGGAAAGTAAGTGGGAGCAGTGCACCTGAATTCCTTGGGAACTTCAGAAAGTCTCCCCCAGAATCCCTAATAACCATTGCACAGGTGCGTCCTCGCAGCCTTGGATTGGAAACCCCCTTGGTGTGGCTAGAGGCCTTTGTTACGTTTTATATGGAACTTGCCTTCTTAGGGCCAGATCCTCCAGTGTGCAGCGTGACAGCAGCCCCTGAGGTCATTGGACACGAAGGGCGACAGCTGCTGGCAGGAAAGAGCCCTTGGGGCAGAATTCTCTCCTACCTGTACAGCAGCACACGAGTCCCCGAGTTCCCACTGCTGTGCAGACGCGAGGGCTGAAGAGACTTTGGTCCAAATTCTTGACTTATATAAAGCTCTGTTGATTCCGGTAGAGGTACACAGATTAGCTAGGCCAGGTTACACCAGCTGGCCCACTGCTTTCAGTAGAGCAACACCAGTTTATACCAGCGGGGGATCTGGTTCCATTGACTTCAGTGGAGTGATATGGATTTACACCAGCTGGGGATTTGGCCCCATTGACTCCAATAATTTGAGACTGCTTTACACCAGTTGGGAATCTGGCCTTATTGATTCCAGTTTAAACCAGCTGGGGACCTGGACTCACTGACACCAATGGAAAGATATCAGTTTATGTCCGCTGGGGATCTGGCCACATGGACTCCAGTGGAAAGATGCTAGTTTACACTAGCTGGGGATCCGGACACTTGCCTACAATTTGGTAAGTGGAGACCCCTCTCAAGCAAATCTAGCTGCCTGCAGAGCATTGTGACCCCAGACCTGTCTCCGTTTGAAGTCCCTGGCCAATGATTCCAATGGGGCAGGGCCACGCTTTTAGCTGCGTTATGGGATTGTGGGAGTCTTGGGCCCTAGAAAGTCTGTCAGGGAAATTAGGTCTTAAATTTATGTTTTGTGGGAAAAACTGGCTCTACCAGCCGAGGTCAAACAGCTGCTTTCACCTGAGTTTCTTTTTCCATAAAGTGTTAAATAAGTTTAGGTTTGATACGCAGTTGTACTGGGTGAAATTCGCTAGCCTTTTTTATGCCGCAGGTCGGACTAGAAAACCTTCTAAAACCGTCCCCTAGGTCAGACTGAAACACAGCAGCCTTGTGATCCTAGCTCACAATCAGAAAGTGAAACTGACTTAACAAAATACAAATGCCACCTGAAACTGACTGGCTCAGTTTCACTGTCTGTGAGACACCAAAAGGAACATGGACTAAATGGTGAAAAGCAAAATGAGACTGAAACATTCTTTGTTCTAATCAGTGTTTTGTTAGCAACTGTCATAGGGCGACTGGCCTCTTTAAGAGGGGGCTGGTTCCAGGGCACCTGCACTGATACCTGCTTCCCAGTTGGGCGTAAGGTCGGCACCTGGGCGTTATAAATGCAGGTGGGTGTTGACAGAGGCCTACAGACACTGCGGGGAATAAAGGCTCCTGCACAGACCTGTTATAAGGCCCCAGTGCCTTCCCTGATGCCCAGTTGGGAAGCAAGTATCAGTCCAGATGCACTGGACCTCACCCCTTCTTAAAGGGGCCAGTCATCTTGTGACAGTACACACATGTAAGGGTCCTGTGTCATGTAGGAAACCAGATTAGATGATCACATTGATCCCTTGTGACCTTAAAATCCAGGTACTTTTAAGGACAATTCGTTGTGCCCTCCAGCGGTTCAGTCCTACAAGTTGTTGAGAACTCCATCGGCTTTGCTGGGTCAGATCCAGCGTGCTCAGCACTGGAGCTGGGCGGGAAATGATTTTCTTGTCCTGTGAGAGTTTTCAAGATTTTGGCATTTTTCCATGTTCCAAAGCAGGAAGAAAAGTCAAAATTGAGAAAACGTTCACAAATGTTCAGTAACCTGGGGGAAACAATTTGGTTTGTGTCAATTGCAATGTTTTGTTTCGATCAGTTCAAAATGTTTGATTTTGATTTTAGCCTTTTAAATCTTTCTAGTGTAAATTAACTAAAATTTTGAACCAGAAAGTCATTTTGAACTGAACTGTAAAAAGGAACCTTTCAACAATTTTGATTTCCCCCCCCAAAGATATTTTGAAGCAGGAGATTCGTCAGAAAATTCTCAACAAGCTCCCTGGAGGCAGGATTGGGCCCAATGGGTCTCTCCTATTTTGTAATCGTATTCACCACAATGGTACCTTGTGCCTTCATTAGAATGCGGCGTGTGTTAATGGAATACATTGGCCCTCTCCCCCTAAAAAAGGAGACAGATTATTAAAGATGAAGGAATACAGCTTACCCTGGAGAGAGAGAACCCGCTACAGGGACAAACCTCGGACTCCTAATACTGCCCTGCTTAGAAAAATGGGTGTCAGCTTCTCTACATTGTCCCGGGCTGTCTCTTTTTTTCAGAGATGCTAATCCTGCAGGGTCCAATACAGTCAGGAGAAAGAGCCTGCCTCTGTGTTACTGAACACTGCTCCAGTTTCCTTACAAAGCCAGCCGTGGAATGCATCCCATTGAAACCGACGCTGTTCTGGAATTGCACTATAGCGCAGCTATTCCTTGAGCAAATCGAAAGGTTCAGGGGAGGCTGTGAAGCCAGATTACCCAGGCAGTGCTTCAAATCCTGTTTGCTAAAGCCCCATTAAAATAGTATAAGCAGTGGGATATCTCGGTTTCCATCATGGCCTGATTCCCGAGGGATTTGCCCAGCAGCTTCCTCTTGTGTTTCTTTTATAACCAAAGGGCTCAAAAGTTTTCTGCAGTAATACCACTTGGCAAACATTCAGACTGCCTCCCTCGGAGGCTGGGTTATAGGGCAGTGTTATCCTTGTTTTGCTGGTGGGTAACCAAGCCACCGATACCGTGATCTGCCCAAGGCCATGCAGTCAGGCCAGCTCTTCCAGAACTGACTGGTGGTTTTGGGTGTCAACTTTGAGATGACTTAGATGAGGGTTATTGTCATTCAGCCAGTGGAGAAGGGGACTTGTTCCATGGTCATGCAGCAAGAAGGTGGGATGAGAATCCGGAATCCCAGTATCATTCCCCTGCTCCAACCAGTAGATACCACTCCCCTCCCAGAGCCAGGAACAGAACCTAGGAGTCCTGACTCCCATCTCCCCATCTCTAACCTCCTAGGTCTCATGGCTCCTCCCAGAGCCAGGAGATAGAACCCATAATACTGTGGTACCAGCTTCCAGAGGAAATTAGAAAATGGAGATTCCAACCATCTGTGGGGCTCAGAGCAGGTCGATTGGATATAGCTCTTTGGGGTAAGGTCTGTCTGTGTTTGTACAGCACCTGGCATGATGGGGTCCTGATCCCTGACTGGGGCTGGTAGATGCTTCAAGGCTCTATTGTTAGAGGTGCTGGATGCCCCTAGCTCCTGTGGACCCTAAGTGGAATTGGGGGTGCTGAAATTCAAGTCACATCTGCAAATTTTGGCCAGTTTCAGAGCTAGGCCTTATATCCCAGCTGTGGTCTCAGACCTAACCTGCTACCGCTTGCCACCCCTCAGACATAAGATCTCCTAGCCAGCCACCCTGTGAGGTAGCTATCTTCTCCCCTTTGGACAGCTGGGTGAGATGCGGTTAAAGGGACAGTTTCAGATCTGGTCTGTGGAGTGGTTTTCAGGCCTTTTCCACAAGTGGGGATTTCAGCCATCGGTGGGCAGCAGTGCAGCAAACCACTGGTGCAGCCCCCACCTCCTCAATGCCAGGCCAGGTTGACCTGGTGTGAAGCGAGCTTGGGTGTCAGCACAGTGGTGCAGTAACTGGGGCAAACCCACTGTGCAGACAGGGTGTTGGCAGACTCCACCGGACCCCAAGGTCTCCTGCCAAGTTTTGTGGTTTTATAGCATGTGGTTCAGCAGATCAGCCACTGCTCTGGGAATCAGGACCACCTGGGTTTTGTTCCTGACTCTGCCATTTAACTGCTGTGGGACCTCCTGTGAATCACTTCCCTGCTCTGTGCCTCAGTTTCCCCTCTGTCTATTTAGACTGTGTGCTTTCGGGGGCAGGGAAAGTCTCTCATCATGTGTCTGCAGCACCCAGCATGATGGGGACCCCAAGCTTGATCAGGGGACAAGGGGGATCTACAGCACCTGGCCCGATTGGACCCCGATCACTGTGGTTTCACAGCCCAGAATTTGGGAACCAGGTCCTTCCAGGCTCAGTTTGGGCCAGATTTTTTGAGTACTTAGCGCTCCTATTGAGTTGGGGAGGAAGTGTGGCTGACTGCGGCACATCCTGGGCTGGGATACGATGGGTATAGGTTTTAGTCCCATCTGTGCTCTGCTTTGGGACCTTGGGCATGTCATGGCCCCTCTCAGTTTCCCCATATGTAAAATGGGTATAATACTGCCCTCTCTTGTAAAGCGCTTTGTGATCTACCAGTGGAAAGTGCAATGGAAGAGTTAAGTGTGAGCCACTTGGAACTAGGGGCATTTTCTATGGAGCTCAGAATTAATAATAAATAAATATTTATATTACAATCAGTGCCAAGTGGCTTCCGCCGAGATCAGGACCCTCATACTCTGGGCACAGCATGCAGAGACAGTGAGTCTATGGCGCAGAGATCTGATGGTTTAATCAGACAACACAAACTAAGGGTGGGAGGGAAAACAGAAGCACAGATAGGGGGAAGTGACTTGTCTAGGGCCCTGCAGTAAATCAGTGGCAGAGCCGGGAACAGAACTCAGATCTCCAGCTGCCTTAGCTACTGCACCGCCCTGTCGGAGCCAAAGTCCACTCAAGTTGATTTAACTTAATTTAATTGGGCTGGGAATTGGATGCTACTGAAGTCCTTGGGATGTGGCACACTTTAGATCATGACATGATGGAGGGGAGGTGGTTGCTTGCATGGATGGGGAGAGAACTTCACACTCCTTGTCAAGCAGCAGTTAAAGCCGGAGGGAACATGCCAACGTAGTTTATCATTAAAAACCAGTGGGCAGAGTCCTCAGCCAGTGTAACCCAGGATAGCTTCACTAACATCAATAGCACTACCCTGATTTACACCGCTGGAGGGTTTGGCCCTATATTTTCAGTGCGGTGGGACCTTTCAAAGTGAGCCTTGAGTGATCTTAAAAGATCCAGGAGGAATTGGATCACTTCACATGGGAGCGGACCGTTTTCAAGTCCTGGCTTGGGCAGTCCTCCATTCTAGTATTGCAGCACTTAGATACACCAGCAAGTGTGGAAGCAAATTTATAAAGGGAGCATTGACTTGTGGTTAGAACAAATTCAGCAAAAGAGACTGAGCCAGAACTCCTGGGTTCTACTTCTCGTTCTGCTGAGGTTGCCCTGGGCAAGTCTCTCCCTGCTGGCCCTTCTGTATCAGGTGGATAATACTTACTCGGCTTGTCAGAGCTTATTTGCCAGTGTGCTTTGAGATCCTCTGATGGCAGGAGGGCAAAGTATTTTTGTTTGGTAAAAGACTCTTCAAGCTATTGAAATTGATCAGATTCAAGCTGCTTCGGGACAATGTGGGAAAATGGTTCTTCTTTGACCTGTGTGTGGGAATTGGGTTCTGGCTCAGTCAATGGGCATTAGATGTCTTTGTTTGAAAGGATCAGGGTCCCTTCACCAGCTCTCCTATCGCGGCAGCTGCAGCCCCTCCCTCCTGGGCACAACATGCTTTGAACCCTCATCTAATAACTCTGCAGTCCCAGGTTACCAGCTGTTGCAATTCTATAAGTGGCCTTGCCCTTGGGGTGAGGGGTGTTCCCTTCAGCCCAGGCGAACAGCGTAGGGTAGTTTGGCTTGGCCATTGAAAGCTGGTGTGGGGAGTTTCTGGAAATTATTTGAGGTGGGATGATTTTAGCAAGCCCCTGCTTGCGGTAAGCTGCATAATATTAAATACCGAGGGCCAGATTCCACTCTGCTGAGCTGCGGTAACTCCACTGACCTCTGGGGCGATGCCTTGGGCAGAGTGAGGCCAGAATGTGGCAGCAACTTTCTAGCCAAAGCGCAACCCATCAAGTTCAACAGTCAGCCTCCCTACCTTCAACAAGGGGGCACAGTCTGTGGGTAGAGGACGGACTACACATCCCAGCATGCTGTGCTCCACTTCTTCGGAGACCTGGCAGCATTGTATGCTGGAATCTGTAGTCTCTTGAGGACAGCTCCTCGCCGCTTGGGTAGTGAGGTCTGGATGTGAACTACAGGTGCGCTCCTGCAAGCAGAGGCCATAGCTCTGGGTTTCTGGCACATGAGTGGGAAGAAGTTCAGAAAGGGTATCCCACACATGTTCTGAGCTGTTGAGCGTATGCACCAGCTACTCTCTGTGCCTCACGTGGTTCCCCTGCCCCAGTATGTGGGAGGGGCTGTTTTATTTTAAGCCTATGGGAGGATTCAGACCTTCCCCTCTTCCCCATTACCAGTGGTATTGAATGTGGTAAGGCGGGTAACGACCGCAGCGACCTCCCTGCTTGTTCATGGACTTATCCCAGTAAAACTTCGCCTCAAACTTCCAAGGGCAAACAATGGGCCTTGGTTTCTCGTCTTCTCATTCTGGCAGGTTCCCAGCCTTTCAGTGGCAGAGCTGCCTCCCTTGTTAACATGGGGACAAACGGTTTATGTTGAAACTGATCCGGGAAACTGACACACCTGAAGAGGCTCTATCTTTGACCACTTCCTTAAATCTCACCTGATGAACTCCTTATATTTCAGGCATGCTGCCAGTCAGTGCCAGTCGGCTGAATTACAGCAGACCATGCCGTGGCATAGCAGGGAGTGTGGGCAGCAGGCTGGGAGTCAGGGCTGAGAACTGCAAAAGCGACTAGGGAGATTTAGCTACACAACGCCTGTGTTGTGGTTAAATCTCAGGCTAGGATGCCTGGGTTCCCTGCCCTAACTTGCGGTGGCCTTGGACAAATCACCCAGCTGCCTCTGTCTCTCTGCTTCAGTGCCCAGGCTATAAACCCACCAGGATAAGCTGATCTAAGGAAGGGTCAGGATCGTTTGCAGTGACCAATCTGCAGCCCAAACCCAGCTGTATCCTGTGTGTCCGTGTGCATCTAGCACTGGGATTCCAGCACAGCACAGTCACTCCCAACAGCTGCTAACCACTTTGCTGAGGCCTGGGGTGAGCAATCCTAGTATGAGAGAAAACAGGCGTTTGCAGTCTGTGTGGGAAAATCTGCTTTATCGAATCATGGAACGTAAATGCGAGAAGACCCATTATGTCTTACCTGGCCTGTCGCCCTATGTCGCAACATAGTTCCTGACAATCTGCTCCAGGGTGGCATGGCCCAGGGCGAGGGGAAGGGTTGGTGCTGTGCATTCCAGCCGCTAGTGGCATCCACAAAGGGCTTTGCTCTCTGATGGGCAGTGTCAGTGACGGGGCATGTTGGAAGCCGGGGTGCTGGATGGTAAGCAGCATGGCTGTAGGTATCGCATCCTCCTTCAGCGAGGCCCCCACAACCCCGTGCAACACAGACAGGGATCTGGGGCTATAAGATGCAGAAGACGGGGGGGGGGGGGGGGTCCTCTGAAGCAGAGGGTGGAAAGGGACCCAGGCATCCGAGTGCCTGACTCTCGCTCACTCCCACAGCCCTGCAGCTCCCCCTGGCGAACGATGGCAGCAGCCGCTCCTCTTCCTCGGAGAACTCTCCCCAGCATCAAACGCACCAGCCGCGCCCCCGCCACATGCTAGGCCTGCCCCAGCCATCCTTCCCCATCCCCAGGAGCATGGAGAGGTAAGCAGTGGGGAAAGGACACCACCTCCCAAGTGGTGGTGATGGGGCTGAATGAAGGAAACCCCTGGGGCTGCTGTTCTTGGCCTGGCTAGCTGGCTCCCTCTACAGGGTGCTGCTGCACCAATCACCTATTTTGTGTATATGTCCTGTAAACTGGTGTTGCGAGCCAGCTGGCTCGGCCAATGAGGTGGAGCAGGCCACCTGGCTCAGCCAATGAGATTTGTCTGACCTTATTCTGGTGGGCTAGCCAGCTCACTGGGCTAATCCAGTGCCACAGTGCGGGGGGACCACTAGACTTGATGAGCCTGTTGCTACAGGTGGGTTGGGGTCCTCAGCCAGTGCCTAGCTTGGATTCTGACCTGGGCTCTGGTAAATGTCAGGGGAGTGCCTCCTTCTCAGGGCCAGTCACTTGATTTGGTATATTGTCTTCATCCAAACTTTCTCCACTTCTCTCTCTAGTATAGAGATAGATCAGAAGCTGCAGGAAATCATGAAGCAAACGGGTTACCTGACCATAGGAGGGCAGGTGAGTTGGAAGAAGTGCAAAGGTATCATATTCTCAGTGCTGCTCCATCAGTAGAACTGTAGGTGCCAACTTGTGCAGAGTATCCCTGATTTGCATCAGTTTTCCTGTCCTAAACTGTTGAGTGGAATTTTGCTTTTAAACAGCTACCAAACCCTAAAGGTGGCTGCATTTCAGCGCTGGGCAAGCATTCCCTGTTTATTGTTGCTCTGCACTGGTAAACAGCTGCCAAGTCCCACCCCCGAGGTGGCTGCATTTCATGACTGGGTGAGTGAGCCCAATGTGGAGTTGCCGTGCAGCTATTAAACAGCTCCTGTGCAGTGTCCCAGAAGTGGCTGCTGTTCTGTGTTGAATTTGGTTCTGGCTTGAGACAAAATCCTCTGCCCCAGAACAGGCTGCATGAGGGCAAGCGTCCCCCTACCCCCCACCACATGCATATGCTGCCCCTTGTTGGGATGCCCATCCTGCAGGGAGAGGGGAACTGAGGATTCCCTGCCCTTTCGAGCTCCATTGTGGGTTAGAGAACAGGCAGGTGGTGCAATGTGGGGCCAGGGGGAATCCAGTTGCCGGTCAGCGAAGCCTGGTACCCCACTGCTGGCATACCTACCATGGAGGTTATCCTTGGGAGTTGTCCTAGCTCAGGGTTGTCTCCTGGGCCCCTGTGTATAGACATGGGCTCTGCTGTACGGCCCCTCCTGTAATCCTGTGTGTATGTGTCTTGGTGCAGCGGTACCAAGCAGAGATCAATGACCTGGAGAACTTAGGCGAGATCGGCAGCGGGACATGCGGTCAAGTGTGGAAGATGCGGTTCAAGAAAACGGGACACATCATAGCCGTGAAGGTGAACATCGGGGGCAGGGCCTTAAGAACAGACCGAGCAAGGGGTGAATAGTTCCATCAGGAAGGGAGGGGGTGTTGTTGAATGGGGAGAACAGAGAACTGAGGATCAGGACTCCTGGGCTCTATTCCCAGCTTTGAAAGGGGAGTGGTGTCTAGTGGTCAGAGCAGGGCGGTGCTACACGTCAGGACTCCTGGGTCCTATTTCCAACTCTGGAAGAGGGGTGGGATCTGGTAGTTAGAGCTTGGGGGGCCAGGGCTGGCCTTTTGGGTTCTGTTCTCGCCTCTCATTGGGGAGTGGTGTCTAGAGGTTGGAAGATGGGGGCCTTAAAGCCAGGACTCCACTGCCTCCGTGTGACTTTGAGCAAGTCATGTCCCATGTCTGTGCCTCAGTTTCTCCATCTCCGAACTGGAGATAACGCTGCCCTACGTGGGTGGGGAATCATCTGCGTTAATTAACAAAGGGTTCTACGGTCCCCTGCGTGGCAGGGCAGAGCAGATGTCACTGTTCATCCCTGCAGTCGGCTCTTAGCCCATAGAGCCGCTCTGTAATCCCCACCTGTTGTCTGGTCCCCACAGCAAATGCGCCGCTCAGGTAACAAGGAGGAGAACAAGAGGATCCTGATGGACCTGGATGTGGTGCTGAAAAGCCACGACTGCCCCTACATTGTCCAGTGCTTCGGGACCTTCATCACCAATGTAAGAGCCCCCTACGCTCACGCTGCAGCTCTCCATCTCCCCCTTGTGGCTGCGCGCCCTGGCTACAGCCTTGAGCTGTCAGAGCTGGGTCGTCCAGTTCAGGCAGCTGAGGCTTGTACTTGTGGAGAGGTCCCGGGTTCGATTTCCGCTGCCGCCCCCATGTGCGGTGCGACGTTACCCAAAGCCGCCACCTCCTTTCTGCATGTCGCGCCCCCTGGTAACCTGGCCTTGGTTTCCCTCCCACACAGACAGACGTCTTCATTGCCATGGAGTTGATGGGCACATGTGCGGAGAAACTCAAGAAACGCATCCAGGGGCCCATCCCCGAGAGGATCCTGGGGAAGATGACGGTGGCAGTGAGTTCTGGTGGAGCGAGGTGGGGGAAGAGCAAGTGGGGCTGGATGCAGCGTGATGGGCACCTGCCAAACCTTTCTCCCACGTGAGCAACTGGGAGGGACCCGTTGCACCGCTGGGTTGGCTTTGCGCAGACAGGGTCTGTGCTGGGAAAGGGGCTCCCGGAGGGCGAGATCTCTTGCCTCAGGGGCTTGTTCCTACTGATCTCTGCACAGCACCCCGTGTACGCCTGGGGCCTTGGTCTGCAATTCAATCTCATCAGCTGGCTCCTCCCTCCTCCAGGACAGGAATTCTGGGATTGATGGGCCTAGAACTGAGCTCTCGGTGCCTGGTGTGCTCTCTGCAGAGCTGAGTACAAAGGGGCTGACCCCTCCCTGCTGCATATCGAGCCTGGGATCTCTTTGGCTTTTCTAGCTGGCCCCTCCTTTTGCTGATCCTCCTGTGGTGAGCCCAGAGGGCAGGTGGGTGCAGTGGGCTGACTCTGGGAGACGCCATCTCTATCAGCATGGGGTGGCCGTGTCCTTTCAGATTGTCAAGGCGCTCTACTACCTGAAGGAGAAGCATGGCGTCATCCACCGAGATGTCAAACCCTCCAACATTCTGCTAGACGAGAGGGGGCAGATCAAGCTGTGTGACTTCGGGATCAGCGGGAGGCTGGTGGACTCGAAGGCCAAGACCCGGAGTGCGGGTTGCGCGGCGTACATGGCGGTGAGGGCTGGGCCGTGCTATGACATAACCCCCGCAGGCTTGGAGAGGGTGCTGCTGGGCCTCAGGCTGCCTGTGCGCTAATTGGCAGCTGTGGGTGCCTGAGCCCCAGGGATGGGTGGTATCTTGGGATGGGATCCCCTTTAATCTTGCCTGCTGTGTTGGGTGAGGCTTGGTCGGTATTGGGATGGGAGACCTCTGAAAAATGGCCAGCTGAAGCAGCTCTCCAGGGTGGCTCTAGGGGGTGCTGTCCTGCTTGAGATGACATACGTGAGCCAAGATCTAAAGGATCCTCAGCTGGTGTGAATGGATACAGCTTTGGTGATTTCAGTGGATCTGTGCTGATTTAGGCGAGCCATGGATCTGTCTTTAATGACTCTATGGCCCATTTATACCCGCTGGGGATCTGGCCCCCTCTGCTTGCCCCAGTGTGCATGGCCTAATTTCAGCCAGGTAATTCCCCCCATTAGCCTAAACTTTAAACTGGTTAAATGAGTCCTATTGACTTCATTGATATGCACATTAGAAATCTGTAGATAGATTCACTCCCGGGCTACATTGCAGCATTGCTGTGTGGCTGTTATGCAGCTGCCTCGCTCCAACCCAGAGCTGGCTGCATATCAATAAAGAGTGGCATGATTTCATAATCTCAGTCTGTAATAGGCATGTGCTATAATGTAAGATCCTAGCCTCCAGGTGAGCGCCATTGGACTGAGTGTGTACTGACTTTTCTTTTCCAGCCTGAAAGGATAGACCCTCCTGATCCCACCAAACCAGACTACGATATCCGAGCGGATGTGTGGAGCCTGGGCATCTCGCTGGTGAGTGAAGTCCCTTCTTTACTTTCTCATGCAAAACGCTGCTTTGAACTCAGTGCCAAGATTTGCCATGAGGGGCTCAGTGATCTCAAGTCAGCCAAAGTCCCTTGGCCATTCTCCCGGTCACGGTGGAGTAAGGGCATGGCTGATCAGCTGCTGGGTTTTATCTCCAGCTGGTTGGCAAGATTTCACCAGCATGTTTTTTCTGTCAGAAGATACTGATTCATGAAAATGGAAACTTCCCACGCGGCCATGTTGGGCTCAACACCCCCCCGCCCACCTCCCCCCCAAAAATACCCACAACAAAAAAAGTTTTGAAAATGGCAAAACGTCCCATTTTGATCTTTCAGCCCAAGTGGCTTTTTGTTTCTAAACTTATGTTGTTGTATATTATTTTTTTTTCTTTAAAAGGTCCTAACCGAAGTGAAACGTTTCAAAGTTATCAAGGTTATTTTCAGCTTTTCAGTTTGTGAAAAATTTGCAATTTTTAGCTTTTTGTGCTGATTCAGGTTCAGAAAAAAATTCGAAATGTTGGTCTGGGAAATTCTAGCCCAACCAGCTCTGCTTTTACCCTTGGCCAACTCAATGTCTCTTCGTCTATTGAGGAAGATACAAGGACAAACCAGTAGCTGGTTTGTGTGGGTGAGGGATGCAGGTTCTTGGACAGCCCTACGATCTGTCATAAACTTTGGGCACTCCTGTTCTTAAAAGGAATTGCCTCGGCAAGAGGAATGCAGAAGATAGACTGGTCTTGTGGCTAGAGCACTGCTGTGGGGCTCAAGAGTCCTGGGTTCAAATTCCAGCTCTGCCACTGACTCCCTGTATGACCGTGAGCAAATCACATCATCCCTCTGTGCCTCAGTTTCCTACCCACAAAATGGGTATAATGACCCTTCCTGTTCTCTGCCTTGTCTGTTTAGCGTGGGAGCTCTTTGGGGCAGAGACTGTCTCTCACTCTGTGTCTGTGCAGTGCCTGGCATAACGGGGCCCCAATTTCAGTGAACCATAATGTTCCTACTAACCTACTTTTGGAAGCGTTAATATCTTTTTAAGATAAAAAGTTCCTCTTGCATCAGTGAAACCAGGACACACACCTTTGTCACTAGGGCCTTAGGACCAGAAAGCGAAACTGACGAGAAATCCAGCGAAACAAACCTGGCTAGGGCCAGTGCCTAAGCTAAGTGAAATGCAATAGGACATATCTGTAGGAAAAAAAACAGATATTCAGATATCAAAACATGAACCAAAACATTCACACCAGGGTGCTTGAAGTTAGCCTGGTAGGAAAACACCTCCTATTTCAGTGGGAGTCAGATCAACCCTCTAAATCCATAGGAATAAGTGAACTAATGCCAAACATCTGTTTAGCTTAACAAAGATAAGGGGTTTCTTGATCAGTCTGTAAGTACCTATGTGGGGCACAGAAATTTGACAGTAATGAGCTCTTCTGTCGAACAAAGTTCTGACAAGATCCACTGGCTGGAAGTTGAAGCTGGACAAAGTCAGACTGGAAACAAGGCACAAATGTTTAACAGTGAGGGTGGTTAACCAAGGGAACAACTTACTCAGGGCTGTGGTGGATTCTATATTGGGTGTTCTTTGGATCTGCATTGGATTGTCCTGCTCTAGTTCAAACAGGGTTTACTCTGAGGAAGTACTATGGCCTGTGTTTTACAGGAGGTCAGACTAGATTCCTTCTGGCCTGGGAATCTAGAAATCTATGAATTACACTAGGCCCCTGTCTGCATTTTTAGGCACTTGGATACCTTTGTAATTTTGTAATGACTAGACCCCTAATTTCCAGAGGTCTGAGCCCCCACAAATCTCATTGCATTTGATGGAAGTAGCACAGCATCATAGATAGAGCACATGGACTGTCTCTAACCTCCCTGATTCCATTTTAACCCTTGCTCTCCCACCTCACTCTGTCTCCCCCCGCTGCAGGTCGAACTGGCTACCGGTCAGTTTCCCTACAAGAACTGTAAAACGGACTTTGAGGTGCTCACCAAGGTCTTGCAGGAAGATCCTCCCCTGCTCCCAAACAACATGAGCTTCTCCGTGGACTTTCAGTCCTTCGTTAAAGACTGGTGAGTGACGGCCACGCTGCTGGGGAGCCGAGGCCCTGTTTGTGGGCCCCCGACCCCGGGGGGGAGAACCAATCCACTGCATCTATGGGGCAGTGTCAACTGCTGAGGGGCCATGCCTTGATCAGAGCTTAAATTGCCCATGAGCCTGTACTGCTTCAATAGATGTGACTCAATGAGTGATCTCCTAAGTAGATGGCACAGGAGCCCCCATACCCTGGCCAGGGGCACCATTTAGGGAGGGGGGCACATGCTCCCCCTTTGTTTTGTATCACAGCAGAGCAGGGGCGCATTTCAGATTTTGGTAGGGGTACCCCCATGCCCTCCCTAAAAGGCACCTCTGCAGGCCAGCTCCGCGGCACAGCATGTCGGGCTCGCGCTGTCAGACCCTGTGCCCCTTCTCCAGGGAGCGGCTCCGGCTGGGGCTGCGCTTCATGGCAGGGGAGCTGATAACGGTGCTGCAAGTGCTGGATGGCAGCTGGTGGGAAGGGCAGAAGGAGAATGGGCTGCATGGCTGGTTCCCGGCGAGCTACGTGAAGCAGCTGGAGGTAGGAGACTGGCTGCACCGAGTGCCTGGGGGGCAGGGGGCATGGGGAGGGAGTGCAGGGGGCTAGGGCCATGAGGGAGTTTAGAGGAGATGGGGATACATGAGCATCAGCATAAGCGCTCGGAGGATAAGGGGTGCATGAATAGGGCCATGTGATGTGCAAAGTGCTGTACGGATCTGTGCTGTAAGGGTCCGTGTGGATGGTTAGCTCAGGATGGAGCTGTTGCCTTCCCAAACCCGAGGTCTGGCCATGCCAGACTGGCTTTGCTCACACTCCCTAACCCGTGTGCAGGGCTGAACCCTGGCAGAGCAGTGTCGCCAGCCTGGGGCTTGGCCCTTCCCAGCACTGGGGTAGAGCGGGCACCTGGGGTTAAGGCTCTCATTAAAGTTGCTAATCACCAGTTGTACCCACTAGAGCAGGGGCTCTCAACCTTTCCAGACTACCGTACCCCTTTCAGGAGGCTGATTTGTCTTGCGTACCCCAAGTTTCAACTCACTTAAAAACTACTTGCTTACAAAATCAGACATAAAAATACAAGTGTCACAGCCACAGTACTACTGAAAAACTGCTTGCTTTCCCATTTCCCCCATAGAATTGTTATACCAAGAAAAGAAAAACCAGCAGGATCTTATTAAAGGGGATAAGGCAATATGCCGCATTTATTGTGAATACAGAAAGAATCATAGTGAGCAGTCAGTTATAATTCCATTCAATTTCACATTCATTCACACACACGCAGGTTCTGCAAGGTTGTTATCACAGTTACCAGCCTTAGAGTTGCTCATGCCAAGCCACTGGCCAGGTGGCCTGGACACGAGGAGGGAGCAGGGCCTTATCAGATTCACATCTGATGCTCCTGGAAGTTGGTTTGCAGAATCAGTTCAGGGTCTGTTCTCATAGGGATCCATCCTCATGTATTTGCCTTGTCATGCTGTTCTCATGTTTGAAGTGGTAATCAATGACTGGTCTCACGTTTGAAGTGATAGTCAATCATGCAGATGGCACAGCAATGCTGGAATGACAGTATGCTGTTACCTTGTTCTTCGGCCCTTCTGTTCTTGGGGCAAGTACGCCCTCAGGGTTATCGGGCTATCTCGTCCACTGTATTCTTCAGCCAAACGGTCTTATTTTAAGGCTGGCACCTCAACCTTTAATTTTTCATTCCTCATTCAATTACACATACAATCACACTCACACTCCAACGTGTATCCTGTCACATCTGCGTTTTATCACTGACCCATCCTTTAACATAACCATTCTGAAATCAGTGGGACATGGCAGACTTCAATAAGTCTATTCATCCCACTTGTTACATCTAAAAGGAAACAAACAAGATAAGCATGCAAGAGCGGGGGGTTCACAAAGCTTATTCTGGAGTTCAGGAAAACAAAGTTGTACCAGCCATAAAGGCCAGCTGTTATCTTGTAACTTTTAGAACAATCTTAGTCTCTGGATGTGCGTCTACAATTAACAATTGGGGGGAGGGATAGCTCAGTGGTTTGAGCATTGGCCTGCTAAACCCAGGGTTGTGAGCTCAATCCTTGAGGGGGCCACTTGGGGAGCTGGGGCAAAATCAGTACTTGGTCCTGCTAGTGAAGGCAGGGGGCTGGACTCAATGACCTTTCAAGGTCCCTTCCAGTTCTAGGAGATGGGGTATCTCCATTATATATATAATACTGACCTTGTAAAACTGACAGGCAGTTTCAATCAACCCAGACTCAACAGGGTGGCTGAGAACCATATTTCTTTCTAATGGTCAGGCCAGATTCTGGGGTCTGCTGTGGAGTCACTCTTTCTTACGTTTCCCATATCAGAAATATACCAGTTATCTGTCTAGTCCAACATAATTATAAAATAAACCAATTAACATAGAAATATGATACTTACATTTCAGTGTATAGTATATAGAGCAGTATAAACATATTGGGTGTTTGAAATTTTAGTTTGTACTGACTTTCCTAGTGCTCTTTATGTTGCTTTTTGTAAAACTAGGGAAATATCTAGAAGACCTGTGTGAGCCCGGGGTACACGCCCCCCTGGGTGAGAACCACTACAGTAGAGGGGGTTTGGAATGTAAGGGTTTCTCGGTTGACAAGACAGCGTGCTGGGCTGCACGGCTCTGGCTGAACATCGCAACACACACCCACGGGGCACAGCTCAGGTCACTCACAGGACCAGAGCCATCCCGGGGCCTTTGCCGCACGCAGCACTGACCTCTGCCCCTTGGCTGTTGACAGACCTTTTTTTTTGACCCTGACACAGCTGCATGGCGGGGGCAAGGAGGGAAAGCCTCCTAGAGCCCCACATGGCAGTGAGCACCCCCTGGCACTCCCGCAGGAACTGGGGAGTCCCAGGCTGGAATTCCAGCTGAGGAGTCTGGAGACTCAGGTCTTTCACAGCCCTTGTCCCTCACACGGATTTCAAATGGCAGTGGCCAGCTTCTATCTGACCCTGTTCTACACTCCACTGAACAGCTCACTGGGCACTGGGATGGCGAAGGAGGAACTCAGGGAGGTGCTGCTCTGTTGTGACAGTCCCACAGCCAGCTGGAACTGCCATGTGCCCCTGTGCTGCACACAACAGCCTTGGAGAGCTTCTCAGCTGGGGCAGAACCCCCGTCGCCTGCACCAAAGCACTAGGCCGTGATGCCTGAGCTAACGGAGAATCTCTGCTATTTGTTAGCAGTGTAAGGCCCAGGACAGCCGGGGGAACCACAAGAGGTACATGGTGCACATACACACCAGCCTGTTCATTACACACTTGCTGTGATAAACACAGCTGGCCCTCAGAACCCAGCTGTTCAGCTCTTACTTCTGACATCAGCGTCAGAAATCCCTGTGCACCAAGTGCTTCCACCCTGTAACTTCCACAGTCTTTGCTCAGGCTTGTCTGAGATGGGATCTTGGGACCTGTCATTCCCAAATCCAGAATTCTCCTCCGAGAGCAACAGGCCCCTCAGTGACTGTGGCACCCCCTCCTCATATGGGACTTTCTTCACGGGGATTGAAGTGGGCTCCTCCCCACCACCAGCTGAGCTGGACAAGGCTCTGAATGGTTTAACGGCAGGACACGGCCGAACAGTTCGACTCCACTTCAAGGCTTGGATTGGGAATATCTTTCTGTATTATTCCCTGATTGTTCTAAACTTACATATACACTGAAAATACGGCTTTACTTGGTGTTTGTATATGTTTTCTCTTTCTTTATGTAGGAATTAGATGCAGTGCTCCTGTCAGCTAATGTCTAAGTTATCATCTGTAAAAAAAAATCTAGCGTGCCTAGGTAGCCCCTGGAATCATGGTTAAAGCCCCCCCCTCCCCCAATCTGAAATGATCCCCGGCCACTGGATGCTCTAGGCTCTCCCCTCCTTGCCTTACCGTTCAGGCCTCTGTGCGATTGCCTTCCAGGAGACTGGGCATGCTTAGCACTGGGGTCTGGGAGAGGCCAGCCTTCTCAGCACACACAAGGGGCCTGGGACTGGTACATCTGGTCAGACACAGTGGCTGTGTACACAAGGGCCAGACATCCGGGGGGGCTGGTTCGGTAACAGATAAATCCCCATCTCTGCCCTTGGCAATGACTCTTCCTAGCCAAATGCTTGGTCCGGGGTTAGAGCACTTGCCTAGGCCCTAGGATACCCAAGTTCAAATCCCTGCTCTGTCCCAGCTCTGAGTGAGGCTCTGGGCCTGCCCTGTATGATGGGGTAAGAACACTTCCTTCCTCCGGGGGGAGTGTGAGGATGAATGTGTTAAAAGGATTGTAAGGTGCCCAGTGTCAAAGTTAGATTCAGGACTCACAATTTGTTAGACCACTCTGTTTATTAGCACAGCGCTCTGCTAATACACTCAGATAATGTGAGCACCATGCAAGACCCACACTACCTTATTTTATACAGATAAAAAGGACGCGAACTTAACAAGAGGACAAGGAAAGCAGAACTGACAAGTTTACCTGAGGCTAGACATACATATTCAATTTCCTTACTAACTTTTACAGATCTCCGGTTAATGGTCCACCATTAGCTTAAGTGGACTCATTGTTTATGCCTTAATGTTTCTTTTCCTGACACCTGTATTTCAACATTCCTTATTTCTGCTTAAAGGTACATACAGCATTTCTTTAATCCATTCTATTTTTACAATATAATTAATTCTACTTTCACACCAGTTAAGCACTGGACCTGGAGTAGGTGACATCTCTGTACATCCGCACTGAACCCCGGCCTGTCCTGTTTGCAGGACGCTGTTAGCTCCCTAATTCCCAGGTTCTTGGGGACTCAGCCTCGTAAGCTGCTCGGTCCTCCTCTCTACCGGCCTTTGTTCTCATGCCATTAAGCAGCAAAGCCTACACTGCCTGGCCATAGGCGAGGTGCCTCCCAAGGGAAATAGCAGAAACCTAAGTGCTTGGGACAGTTCTGTGCTGGTGGGAAAGGCCTGTGTGCTAGGGAGCTCTCACAATCACTCCAGTGATAAGGGACAAAACAAGTTTCTTGAGCTTGACTGGCCTCTCGTGGCTGAGATTATTGATGCTCCGAAGCCCAGAGGGTTACATGTGGAGATGGCCAAGACTCTGTATGTGTTTTCTCTCTTTTTAGCCTTACTAAAGATCACAGGAAGAGACCAAAGTACAACAAGCTACTTGTGAGTATCTGACACAGAAATCCGACCGCCCGTCTCCCCGAGCTGCAGGGAGAAATGCCTCAAATAAGGCCCCAGCTGCGACCCCCCTACCCCATTTCATGCTGTACCAGGGTGAGCCTAGCAGCAGGTTCACGGAAGGCCTTGGTGTGATACCACATACTGCACACAAGGCTGGGGGGGCCCTCTGGGTTGCAGGGAGATCTCGGCCACAGTCAGGCTGCAGTGAATCCGTTGGTCTATTTAAACATTTGCACCACTGCAGCGCCTCTACATCAAGCTGAATAAGCAGCAAATACAAAATTTAGTATTTCCCACTTCGAGTGAGTGGGGTCTAATGGTTAGAGCAGCGGGTTGGGAGTCAGGACTCTTGGGTTCTAAGCCCTGCTCTGGCGGGGGAGTAGGGTCTAGTACAGGGGTGGGCAAACTTTTTGGGCCGAGGACCACATCTGGGTGGGGAAATTATATGCAGGGCCAGGGCAGGGGGTTGGGGTGGGAGGGAGTGTAGGGTGTGGGAGGGGGTGCGGTGTGCAGGAAGGAGTTCAGGGCAAGGGATTGGAGCAAAGGAGGGGTGTGGGGTGTATGAGGGGGTTCAGGGAAGGGGGTTGGGGTGCAGTAGGGGTGCGGAGTGCAGGGGGTTGGGGTGCAGGAGGGGGGCTCAGGGAGCAGGGGGTTGGGGTGCAGGAGGGGTTGCGGCAGGGGGATCAGGACAGGGAGTTGGGGTGTAGGAGGGGTGCGGCAGGGGGCTCAGGACAGGGAGTTGGGGTACAGGAGGGAGCTCAGGGCAGGGGGTTGGGGTGCAGGAGGGTGCAGGGTGCAGGCAGGGGGCTCAGGGCAGGGAGATGGGGAGTGGGGTACTGGAGGGGTTGGTTCAGGCTCCGGCCTGGCACCGCTTACCTCAAGGAGCTCCAGGGTGGCAGCAGCATGCACCGGGGCCAGGGCAGGCTCCCTGCACGCCTGCCCTGTCCCTGGCCCCGCGCCGCTCCAGGAAGCGCTGCGGCCCCTGGGGGAGGCAGGGTGGAGGGCTCTGCGTGCACTGCCCTTGCCGCGCCTCCAGGTACCTCCCCCGAAGCTCCCATAGAATCATAGAATATCCGGGTTGGAAGGGACCTCAGGAGGTCATCTAGCCCAACCCCCTGCTTAAAGCAGGACCAATTCCCAACTAAATCATCCCAGCCAGGGCTTTGTCAAGCCGGGCCTTAAAAACCTCCAAGAAAGGAGATTCCACCACCTCCCTAGGTAACGCATTCCAGTGCTTCACCACCCTCCTAGTGAAATAGTGGTTCCTAATATCCAACCTAGACCTCCCCCACTGCAACTTGAGACCATTGCTCCTTGGTCTGTCATCTGCCACCACTGAGAACAGCCGAGCGCCATCCTCTTTGGAACACCCCTTCAGGTAGTTGAAAGCAGCTATCAAATCCCCCCTCATTCTTCTCTTCTGGAGACTAAACAATCCCAGTTCCCTCAGCCTCTCCTCATAAGTCATGTGCTCCAGACCCCTAATCATTTTTGTTGCCCTCCGCTGGACTCTTTCCAATTTTTCCACATCCTTCTTGTAGTGTGGGGTCCAAAACTGGACACAGTACTCCAGATGAGGCCTCACCAATGTTGAATAAAGGGGAACGATCACGTTCCTCGATCTGCTGGCAATGTCCCTACTTATACAGCCCAAAATGCCGTTAGCCTTCTTGGCAACAAGGGCGCACTGTTGACTCATATCCAGCTTCTCGTGTACTGTGACCCCTAGGTCCTTTTCTGCAGAACTGCTACCTAGCCATTCGGTCCCTAGTCTGTAGCGGTGCATGGGATTCTTCCGTCCTAAGTGCAGGACTCTGCACTTGTCCTTGTTGAACCTCATCAGGTTTTTTTTGGCCCAATCCTCTAATTTGTCTAGGTACCTCTGTATCCGATCCCTACCCTCTAGTGTATCTACCACACCTCCCAGTTTAGTGTCATCTGCAAACTTGCTGAGAGTGCAGTCCACACCATCCTCCAGATCATTAATAAAGATATTAAACAAAACTGGTCCCAGGACCGACCCTTGGGGCACTCCACTTGAAACCGGCTGCCAACTAGACATGGAGTCATTGATCACTACCTGTTGGCCAGGGTTCCCCATTTCCGGCCAATGGGAGCTGCGTGGGGCGGTGCCTGGAGGCAAGGGCAATGCACGTGGAGCCCTCTGCCCCCCCTCCTGAGGGCCACTTCTGAAAGTGGCGCGGGGCCTGTGGTGCCACAGAGGGCAGTCCCGCAGGCCGTAGTTTGCCCACCCCTGGTCTAGTAGTTAAACATGGGGGATGGGAAGTCAGATCCCTGGGTTCTATTCCTGATATGGGGAGAGGAGTGCAGTTTAGATGGGGGGCCTGGGAATTGGGACTCCTGGGTTCTGTCCCCAGCTCTGGGAAGGGAGTGGGGTCTAGTGGTTATAACGGGGGGGGCGCTGAGAGTCCTGGGTTCTGTTCCCGCTTCTCCCACTGAGTTTTTGTAATGCCTTAGACAAGCCTGTTCTCTTTGCCTTGGTTTTACTCATCTTTTAGTTCTTTTTCTTTAACATGAGTCCCGCTCCTCTGTCCACTGTGCCATCCTGCTCTCCCCCCCCCACCCCGAGCTGCCCTGCTGCCACATACTCACTCAGAGCTACTGCCTGCTGCAGTGTTGCAAAACTCACTGCAGAGAGGAGCACTGACAGATGGCAGTATTCTGCATGTCCTCGAGCGGTGTGCGTGGCTGTGTGTCCATGATTACATGTCTCTGGGGCGGGGGGGGGTGCATGTGTGTTTGTCCCCCTGATTCCATCTCCCGTAAGGAATACTTGTGTGTTTTTGACTCTCTCTCTCTCCCAGGCAGTGTGTGTCTCTGTGAGTCCATCTCCCCCATGGCGTGTGCGTGTGTGTCTCCGTGAGTCCATTCCCCCCTGGGGGGGGGGGGTGTCCCTCACTCCTTCCTCCCCGCATGGTGTGTGTGTGTCCCCACACTGCTAGCGGGCTGTGTCCCTCCTCCAGCCCTGTCCCCCCAAGATGCTATGCTCCCCCCAACTCCCCACCGTCTCCCATTCCTATGGGTGTTTATGCTCAGGGTCCCTCTGGCTTCCCTTCCAGGAACACAACTTCATCAAGCGTTACGAGACACTGGAAGTGGACGTGGCGTCTTGGTTCAAAGACGTCATGGCCAAGACAGAGTCGCCCCGCACGAGCAGCATCCTCAGCCAGCACCACCTGCCTTTCTTCACCAGGTAGCCACATGGCCAAAATGATGAGCCAGGGAGGGGGCCATGCCAGCGAGAGCTTACGGCCGGTCACCGCCACAGGGTGGGGACGGGGAGGAGACCCATGGCAGCCGACCCCCCCACACCTTTGCAAAGCAACTCTTCTGAGGCTTGGTTGAACCGTTCATTTCACCCGCCCTCCTCGCTCTCTCCTCCAGTGTTGTCAGGGGAAGTGGGAGGTTGTTTGTTTTCTCTGGAGTGTGGGTTTATTGCTTCCCTTCCGCTAGAGTCCTTGTGTCTCGGGCACCAGCGAGCCGACGAAGACAAGTCCCTCTCTATCTCTGTCCCATGTCCCCTGGATGGGAAGGCTCTTTCCAACTTGGCTCTGCATCTCCAGCTGGGTGAGAGAAGGCCCTTTCCAGCCCGGCCCTGCATCTCCAGCTGCTTGAGAGCCTGCAGCCTGCCTCCCAGCCAGATGAGAGAAGGCTCTTTCCAGCCGGCCCTGCATCTCCAGCTGGATGAGAGATGGCCCCTTCCAGATGTGTCCTGTGTCTCAAGCGAGATGAGAGAAGGCCTGTTCCAGTCCTGTCCCTGCATCACTGGCTGGACGAGAGAAGGCTATTTCCAGCCCTGGCTTGCGTCTCCAGCTGGAGAAGAGAGGGCTCTTCCCAGCCCTGTCCCTCAACCTCCTTAAGACAAGAAGGCTCTGCTGGGAACCTCATACTTCCCTTGGTCCTGAGAGGCGGCACGTCACCTGTTTATGCCTCTCTCTTCACCCCTCCTGCCCCCCGAGAGACTTGGGGAATGGGGAAGGGAGGCTGGAACCCTCACTCATGCACTGTGAACAAAGACACACAAATTTTTTTTACTACTTATTTATTAAGTTTGGACTCTGCAGGGCTGCGGGCTCCCTGCCATGCCCGTCCGCCAGCCACCTGCATTGTTGTTTTATGTCTCTCTTACTTTTCTCTCGTGTTTTGGGATTGTATTGGGGGAGGGGAATGGTGGGGGAGGGGGCAGCCGGGGCGTGCGGCTTCAGACTTCACCTAGGAGCTCAGCCCTTGCTCTCTTTTCAGTTAATTTTATTTTTCCTTGGGGGTGGGGCAGGGGTGGGTTTGAGGATTATTCTCGCCGGAAGCAGCTCAGCTGAAGTGATTTATGCTGATGATTTTTTTGTTAATTCTGTTTTTGATCTCAGGGGTTTTCCTGTTTCCTTTTTTTTTTTTTCCCTTGGAGTGCGAACAAAAGTTTTTTGTGTTTCTTCTGTCCGCGGCTTTGTATTTACCAAAGTGATCGCTGGGCTGCTGAGCATTGGGAGAACATGGCTGCATGTTGTTTTTCTTTTGCTATTTAAAAGGAGGGCGTGAAAGTGCAAAAAAAAAAAAAAAAGTTAATTCTAGGGGGTAGAAACAAGTGTTTGCAGCCTGCAATCTCCTCCAACCGCGGCAGCTGCGGAGTTGTAAAAATCAAAGACACTAATGAAACTTGAAGTTGTTCTTTTCCCACCTCCTTCCTTTCAATCTTGTCAGAGCCCTGGGTTTATTCTGGCTTGTCCTCAGCTGGTGTGAAGGGCGAAGTGGCCACCAGTGGCATGGTGCTGGTTCAGCACAGCTGCTGTAAGCTCCTGTCTGGCTTCGCCGGAGCTACGCAGGTGTATGCCGGCAGATGTGAATCAGTGCAGCCGTGACGTCAGCGGAGCTACGCTGCTTGACATTGGCTGGAGGAGGTCAGCCTGGCTCCACCAGCCTCCTCGATTTACGTTTGCTGAGGATTCGGCTGTTATTTGGTAGCATGTCACCTCTTTGGAAGCCTGGGGGTGTCTTGGGGGAGGGGGCTCTGGTCAGAGCTTTTTGGGGGGGTTGTTGATTGTTTGATTTTTCACATTCATTCTGATTCGCTGGGGACGGCAGGTGCCCTCAGCAGCTGTGGGAAGCAGGAGGTGGGGAGCGTAATCCTGAAAGCATGTGGGATGAGATCCAGTCTCCAACCTCCCTTGACTCAGCCTCCGAACGAGGCTGTGTAGCTCACAGGGGCTGCGGTTGACATTCAGCCCATTTTTAGCAGAGATCTCGTTTTTTTGCCTCTAGAAGGACTTGTGTTTGCTTCCTCCCCCACGCGGAAGGGAACGTGGCATGGGCTCCCCTCCAGCAGGTTTGGGTTAGGCTCACCATTTCGCAACTCCGGGCAGGACTGGGCTCTGCACTGCCCTTGCTGCTGGCTGGGGGAGCTGTACGTCGCTCTGACAATGCCCCAGGTGCTCAGATCCTACCATGATGGGCAAGTTGCTTTACAAATCCCAACCCAAAAATAGTGACATGGAGAAGGTCAGGTGCCGAGCAGATTTGGGCTGCAAGGTTTGTTGAGATTCTGAGTCCAGCTGGCAGCTGAGAACCATATTGCACTGTTGGCCCCATTCCTCCAGTCCAGCAATAGACAGACACCTCCTAGCAAGGGGGCCCACAAGCTGCAGGGTGGCAGCACCCATCTTGCCAGGCCAGGTCTTTTCTGAAACCACTCCGTGCCCATAGTTCTCAGAAAGGGAGGTGGAGCCTGGGTGGGTGGAAACATGGACACAGCTGCCTGGCAGTGCCTTGCACAATGCTCCGTTCTGTCCTGGGTGGGGCGGACCTGGGACAGCAGTTAAGCATCTGGGTAAAGGAAAGTGTGTATATTGGGTAGGTATGGGATTGCTGGTCTGGCTCTGCAAGGGGATGCCAGAGAGCATCCGGGGCAGGAGGTTGGGCACAGAGACCAGCAAAGTGCCTGCTTTATCTCGGGCATCAGCAGTGGAGCATTCTGCTGTCCCCGCAAGGTCAGCAGAATAGGGAGGCAGGAAGGATCTTCAAACCCAAATGCAAGTTCTGGCACAATACACCCCAGAGCCCCTCTTTCCCCACAGACAGGAGCTGAATGGGAGAGACAGCCCCGCACTAATGTGGCAGCCTGGAAATCCATCGGGCTGTTGGGGTGGGAGGAAGAGGAGCCCCTCTGCGTTTTGGAGCGGGGGCATGTCTCCTTCTCGGGTCTCCAGGGAGAGCTTACAGCTGTTTGGATCATCAGTGGTGGATGGCTGTTAATAAAACAGAAGAGGAGCGGAGAGCAGCTGGCACAGGGAATGAGGGGAGCCCTCAGCTTCCAGCACACGAAGCAAAATCAGAAAGGTTGTCAAAGAAGCTGTAAACGCAGTGCAGGATACCACGTGTGGCCATTTCTGGGTGACTTTCTAGATGCCCTGAAGATTAGCCCTGGCCCAAGCCCTCCTTTGCCACCACCTCCCATCTCTTCACAAAGGGCTTGGCGAAGACTTCCCGCGGAACCCATCATTCCACCGCTCTGAGGAGCTGGAGCCTCTGGCATAGCATTGCAGAAAAGCACGGCACTGCCAAGCCAGCTCTACTCCATCCTTGCAAAGAAAATAGCCCTTGTGAGGCATTAAGGAGTTGTTGGTGTTGAATCCAGTCCTGCCAGTCTATTTTCCCTCGCATCTCTCCTGCTAAGAGTCACCATTGCCACCAGTCACTGCAGTGGACCTTTGCAAGAGCATCCAGCAGCTAGATCAATACAGTTTTAACTCATCCTCACAATGCGGCTGGCATGGGATTTCCTAGCTGCAGATGGAAATTATGGGGCCAGCTGTATCCTCAGGAATCTAAGTCCTAAGAGCTATAGATTTTAGCTTGTTCTGTTTCTAAATGTGGAAGAGGCCCTCAGTCTAAACAGTGAGAATTCTGTTCCAGTGTGGATGCAGAATAGACTCAACAGGGTCCCAACTCTACTGCCCTGTGGTAGGCCCAGGGCGAAAGGAGAGAGTCCTCTGGTGGCACTTTCAGAAGCTGTTGCTGATTGGTGTAGTGGTGCGTTACAAGACGTAAAGGGAACTAGTTCTCTAGCCTCAAGGACTTGCAGTCTAAGGAAGACAAGATAGATGGGGATGAGACATGGGATGACAGTGAAAGAGGGGCATGGAGAGAGCATTGTTGAGGGAAAATGAGAGAGAGGATTTCTGGCACAGAAGGTCGGAAGGGTTTGTTACTGTAAATAGGAAGGTGCGGGGAGGCTGTTGGTGAACTTGGAAGCAAAGTATGTTGGGGATGGCAGTGAGTTTTAGGGATGCTTTGATTTGGAGGCGGAACAGGTAGCGCTAGATCTGCAGTCTCAGCTTAGTGAGGAAGTTTCAAAAGTTGAAGAGCAAACTAGGCCAGAGAGGATTGTGCAAAAGGGAGATTAAACTGGGGCAGGGAGCAGAGTCTTGTAGGGGAACCCAGTAGGAAGCTATGGAATGTAAAGCCATGTTTTAACCCTCCACGGGTTGGGTGGCACTTGTGCCTTGCTCCAACTCTTGGCCCAGTGTCAGTCAGTGACAATCAAACCACTTATTTACCTCAGCAGTTGATGTTTCAAGTCGTGGGTTTGAGTGACGGAAGAGAGAGTTAAGTGCGGAACTCACTATAGCAATTTGGCCAGTGTCCGTCACTCCCTGGCATTAGCATGTTGCAGGGACTCCCAGGAAGGTTACTGGTGTACACTGGCTGTCCCTGCCCCTGGAACTACCTTTCCATATGATGCACATAACAGCTTCCATGCCATTTGCCACATGCACCCAAGAGACCCAAGCAAAGGCCACTCCACAAAGAGGACGCATTTGTTTTTGAGGTGAGGAGAAAGCTGTTGAGGGTGTTGCCGAGTGGGAGAGCATGAAAAGGAGAGAAGAGGATTTTCATGGACCAGACAGGACATATTGACTGGAGGTCTATCTACTGTGGAACTGGAGTGGCCTGGATGGGCCTTTGTAGCAGAAGAGGTGGAGTTTTACAATGCAAATATCCTCTGGAGAATCCAGCACGTTATCCACACACAATGACCACTGAAGGGAAGGTGTAAACAGCTCAGTCTCATTAACTTAACGAAAAGAAGGTTAAGAGGTGACTGACCATGGTCTGTAAGTACCTTCTCAGGGAGCAGATTTCTCAGAACAGAGGGCTCTTTAATGTAGCAGGCAAAGGCAGAATGAGATAGAATGGCTGGGAGCTGAAGAATTCCAACTGGAAATCAAGGCCCAACTTTTTAACAGGAATGGGGATTAACCAGTAGAACAGCTTGCCAAGGGCTGAGATAAATGCTCCATTACTTGGCGTTTCTAATTGCAGGCTGGACGTCCATCTAAAAGACACACTCAAGCCCAACCACAAATTAGTGGACTGGATGCAGGAATCCCTGGGTGAAGCTCTGCCGGATGGTCTGATGATCTGATGGTCCCATCTTGCCCTATAGTCTATGAATAGCCAAAAGGGAAGTAGATTGCAAATGGGCAAGGGTCAGGAGGCCCAGCACACAGCCTTCCACTGTTCAGTGGGGATTTGCTGCAGCTTGGCAAGGCACATTGGGCTGGGTGGAGAGCAGAGGTGAGAATCAGAGGTTCGGGTTAGAAAGCCGAGTGAAATGCAGCCTGTGCAGGGCAGAGCAGCGGGGACGGAATGTGTCTTTGGATGGTAGGATAAAGTGGAGATGGTGAGCAGAAGTAGAGAAGGGATTAGTGGAGAAGTGGAGAAGTAATTGCAGTTGATTCTTGGGGAAATGGTTTAAAATGCATTAGCAGGAAGCTGCCACAGAATAGTGTCAGTGGCAGGAATCGGGCTCTTCTTTGGCGCATCCAACTAGCAATACCCTCTGGCATGGCTGATCGTCTCCAGATCCAGCATTTAGGAATTTTGTACCTGTGTATCTAATGAAGCATCTAGGCGGACGCTATGGCAGAGCGCTTTTCGGCGGGATCCGAGCAGTACCATGAACAGCAGAGCAGCAAACACTGTCGGTGCTGCAAAATCATCCCTCGAGGAACCTCAAGAGGCTGTAAACTCCTCACCAGGCAAGCTTCACATTTGACAACCACCCAAAAAACAGCCACCCGATCTGATGAGGCAGAGGTTTTCAGATTGGTTTCTTGTTGCTATTCAACCCCCGCTCGCTCTGTTTGATTAACAGCCACAGCAGTGGGTAAAATTCATTTACCAGGCAGCCCAAGAAGTCTGCAACACAATGACATTAGGCGTACAAGGATTTGATTGTATGTGAATTTCAGCCAGCAGAGAACCAGAGTCCACTACTCTCAACCCCTAATGTTCAAAAAACATAGATCAGGACCTTCAAAATCATGAGATTAGTTTAAAAATCAGATGATCATTTTGGGTTTCTTTTCATTTACCCTCTGGCTTTTGAGCCTTTAGGAGGGGGTCTCACTGTCAAGCTTTTCTAGGGCTAAAAATTCCTAAAAAAGCCGAGATTCTCATGTAATCACAGGACTCCAGAAGCTGGGGGCTTTAAGATATCAAATATTGCAATAAAAATACGGGACTTGACAACACTGACCTGAACCTCAGCTACTGTAAATCAGCGTCACTCTGTTGACTTCAGTGGAGCGATGCTGATTTACCCCAGTGGGGGATCTGGCCCCATTGACTCTAATGGAATGATGGCCATTTACACCAGCTGGAGATTTTCCTCATTGACTGCAGTGGAGTGACACCAATTTACACCAGCCGGGATCTGGCGAAATCTGTCTTTGATTTTTAACTACTAAGAGTCAGATTTTTTTCATGTGCTCAGCTCCCCAAAACCAAGGCCAAGTCTTCATCAGAGCACCTGTGTAGGCACTTACCTGACATGACCCCTTGTTCCATGGATGCTGTTGGGTGCTGAGACCTTTTGAAAATCCAGATGTTTCATTTCAGTGCTGACATGAGAGCTGAGCTCTTTAAGGAAATGTGGCCTTTAAGGCAGGTCTTTTCGAAGGAGACCCTTGGCTCTCGGGTTCAGGGCCCTGTTTTACTAGATGCTGCACAGACACATAGTGAGAGATGGTCCCTGCCCCGAAGACCTAACAGTCTAAATAGCCAAAAGGTGGGTGGGGAAACTGAGAGCCAAGGACACCCAGCAGGTCAGTGAGAGAGCCAGGAGTAGAACCCAGGCTTCCTGAGCCCCACTCCAGTGCCCCAATTAGAATCTGATCCTTCCAGCTCTACCCTTGGGGCTGACCCTGCCTCATTGATGTGTGTGATTTCAATGGGGCTGTTAATATGGGCCTCTCTTCCACAGAGCAGTTCAATGTCTACTTGGATCTTGCTGGTTTTGGGCGCTGAGGTGCTGTGCTAGGGTGACCAGACAGCAAGTGTGAAAAATCGGGATGAGGGTGGGGGGTAATAGGAGCCTACATAAGAAAAAGACCCAAAAATCGGGACAGTCCCTATAAAATCGGGACATCTGGTCACCCTATGCTGTGCTGAATTGGTGTCTTGAGTGAGGGTTGCTAGATCAAAGCAGTTATTGGCTAAGTGCTGAGACTGGATTGGATCCAGGATTTTTGAAAGGCATCACAGTTTTGTAGTGGGCAGGGGTTTGCGAAAGTACTGGCTTCCAATGAGGAGTTGTAACCTCAGAGTTTGCAAAATTGCTTCCAGTTGTCTTAGAATCGCTGACTGGTAGGGGGCGCAGTCCCACCCCCTTTCACTTCAGCTGAGATCAGGCCCTGCCTCTTAAGGGGAAACAGCACCACTTTTCACTCAATGTTTCTGACATTCCCACAATGATATAACCTAGATTGAACACAGACCCCATGGGTAGGGATGGGGTGGACGACAAAGACTTTTTCAATAGTTTAAACGTTGGGATGTTTTTTCAAGGAGAAAAAGAATTGCCAGGATGGTTGGGGGGGAGGGTAGAAAAATGCAGTTTTATTGCATTTTTTTAAATTATTTTTTTATGTTTTAATTTAGAACAAATCTCTGTTAATATTATTTTAATCCGGGTGGTTAAGTGTTTTTTAATCGCAGACCTGACATCTGCTCTTATTATTTTATTATATTTTTTCTGTGTGTGCGTGGGGGTGTGTGTGTGTGTGTGGGCAGGTGTGTGCATGCATTCAACTGGGGATTTTAAAGAAAACAAAAAACAAACAAAAAAATTCATGCCAAAGGTAGGGCAGAGAATAGCTGGATAGACAATTATATTCTAGGCATTAGCATTTCACTATATTATCTATATATTATATTATATTATTATTATTATAAATTCGCATGTTAAAAACTAATAGGCGTAACTTCTGTCTTATATGGAAAGAGACTTTAGCTTTTGATCGCTTGTACATTCGGTCACTCATCTGTCTTGATCCTTGGAGAGCTGACCTGAATCTAATAAGCTTTAGTAGTTTCACCAAGGTGGGGCTACTGGCTTTGTATCTTTTAGTAGTCACCAAAAAAAAGGAAAAGAAAAAACCTTGGGTGCAATTTTCAAAAGCACCTAAATAATCCAGGAGCCTAAGTCTTATTTTCAAAAGTGATTTAGTCACTTAGAGGCCTTGTCATTATTGAAGGTCAATGGGCTCCTAGGGCACTTTTGAAAATCGAACCCCATGTCTTTTAAAAAGGTGTCATTTGGCCAAAGTTGAGCAGAGAGGTCTGGAAGCAGAATGACTGGCAGTCCTAGATCACGACAGCAAAAATCAATTCAGGGTACAGGGGGCACCACCAATCTGTGTCTTTACATTTCTTGCAGAGCTGGCTGATTCTTGCATCGAAATCCACCCTTTAACATTAACGTTACAGCGACACCAGGATTCTCACTCGCCGGCTGTTTAGCTTTAAGTTTGCTCAAATATCCCTTTGCCCTTCCCTCCTCACTCTCAGTAATTGCAGGAAATCAAAACCTTACAAATTATTTATTGGCCGTCAGAAACTTTTTGCGTGTGTTTTATGTGTCCTTTAAATGTATTATATTTTTTTTTAAATCTTCCCCCTTTCCTTTACTTTTTGTGGGGTATATTGATATTTATCTAGCTGTCTCTCGATGTATATAGAGAGATAGATAAATATCAATATACCCAGATGTATATTTTGCTTAGAGCTGGTATGTGGGGTGACGAGTAGGTCGGTGGAATTTTATTGGGGGGAATTGAGCATCCATAAACTCGGGAGAGAGATTTCCTCTCTCATGTGATTTGGCAGCTCTACAGATAAAGTCAGATGGTTTCTTTTTATTCTCTCACTGTGCAGTGACATTTTAAAGAAGTGATTATAGCTGGGAGCCAAAAAATCTTTGCCCCTTAAAAGATTTTCCTAGAGTGCCGTGAATGGATGTGGGGGCACTTAAATGGAACGTGGGATCTGCTTCCCGCCTTGGGAACTCTCTGAGCGGCTTACAGGCTAACAGCTCAGAAGAAGGGGGAGGGGAGTTATCGGGGAGCCAGCCTCCCACTGAGTGTGATGGGCGCTGGGTCTGGCCTGCGGTGAATGAGGGCCGGGAAACAATGATAGCAGGTCTAGAGGACAGTTGGGATTAGCACAGAGTGAGAGGAGCAAGAGTGTGGAAGTAGGAGTAGCTGGGGGGGTTGGGCATGGCCAGGATGTGTGGGAGGGGCCAGAGGAGGAGCAAACAGTGCAATCTAGGAGAAGGGTATCTAAGCAGGGAAAATTACTTTCCCAAGCTGGGATTGTAATGAATGCTGAGAGCCAGGATCCAGCATTTAGGCCATGGGAAGGAAAGTGGGGGGTTCTCATGGGTTTCCCCCTTCTTTACTTGAGGCAGGAAACACCGGCTCCCACTTCCATTCTCTGGCAAGCCCAGCATATGTTCAGGGCTTTTTTGGTAGTGTATAAATAATGCTGGTTTTTTTACGCTGCGATTTAATTTTACACCGGTGTTGAAAAAAAGCCATTACAATAGGGGTTGGGTGGGGTTTTTGGTTTTGTTTTGTTTCATTTTGTAGCATCTAAATGTGTTAGCAATGCCAAAGCATTTAAAGATTTTAATGGGGCGGGGCAAAGAAAGCAGCACCGTGGCATTTTCAGGGCATCGCCTGGTTTATTAAAACTGCCTTGGATTTTGTCCAGTGTAAATTTCTCCACCCTCTTCCCCTCCACCCCCTTGACAGGGTAGGGAGAGTTAAACTGCGCCTCCTGTTGGCCGAGTAGAGGAATGTTCTCAGGTGTGAAGCTGATCTCCGCTCACAGTGCTGGCTTAAGGCCTCAGAATCACAGAAGTCACACTTGACCCCTATGTGAACTGGGAGTCAGGACTCCTGGGCTCTGTCCCCAGCTCTGGGAGGGGAGTGGGGTCTAGTGGTTAGAGCAAGGGAGCACTAGGAATCAGGACTCCTGGGTTCTGTTTTGAGCTTTGGGAAGAGAATGGGATCTAGTGATTAGAGCAGGGGGTATTGGGAGTCATGACTCTCGGCTTCTATCCCCAGGTCTGGGCTCTAGTGTTTGCAGTAGGGAGGACTAGGAGTCAGGACTCCTGGGTTCTGTTCCCGGCTCTGAGAGGAAAATAGCATAGAGCAGGACGACTGGGAGTCAGGAGTCCTGGGTTCCTAGGCCTTGTGACGAGATCAATTTCGCTTTGTGTGTGTGTGGTTGTTACGATGGTTTGCGATTTATGCGATGCTGAATTATTTCCTAAATCCCAGGATCTTGAAGGAGGCAAACTCTCAGCCTGCAGCATTGGGTCATGCAACATTCATCCCCCTTTTTGCAAATGTTAAGTGTGCTTCGTGACTTTCAAAAGAGCGAATCTGCGTCAAAGGGGTGGTGGAAGGGCGGAATCTCCTGCGCAGATATTGTTAAAAAAGCATCTTTTGCTAAACTTTCCTCTGGAAGACTGCATCTTCCCTAGCAAACAAGGTGTCTTAACGCATGTTGAATAAGATCCCAGCAGTTTATAGTTTTCAGACGTGTTGGCAGATTGAGGGGGATGCCTCGACCTTCTGGTTTGTGTGAAAACTACACAGTGCTTTGTCTTCCCTAGGATCTTACATAACACGGAGTAAGAACACACCTTGTTTCTTAGTGAAGACACCGGCCACTGTCAGAAGACAGGGTACTGGGCTAGATGGACCATTGATCTGACCCAGTTTGTCCATTCTTAACTGATGGAGCTCATTGGGATAATAGACCTGTGGAGCACCAGTCCCCAGCTTGGAAGGAGCGCTCTCTCCCTTCCGAATCCAGGAATCACGTTGACATGTTCACAGATTGTGTATGTTATCCCTGAGCATGGGCGTCTTACCTGGCTCTCCCAAGGTGTCTGCAGTAACTTTACTGGTTCTTAGTCCCCTTTTCTCCCTCACTTATAGTCCAGACGACATGTCAAGGTGGTTGTCCCTCTGCTACCAACCAAGCTGGTCTGGTTAATCTCAATGGGTTTCTTGGATTTAAAAAAAAAAAAAAAAAGAAAGAACAAAAAACCCACAAAATATTTTAAAAGGAAATTGTTGCTTATTTTAATAGGTTTTTTTTTTACTCTGTTGTTTGTAGAAACCCTCTTAGAAGCTTGAAAATAAAAAATTCTTTCCCTAAATGGTTGTCTCTTTTCACTCAGCAAATGTCTCCGTATGAAACCTTCTGTTTCTACAACCTCTTTCTTCCCAAAGTGATTGAATCCATAGGGATCTCCTTGCCCAGCAGTGAAATGCAGCCCCGTCTGGGTGAGATGCCCCAGTTTTTTAATGGCACACGGCAATGCTCCACAATGGGCAGCCCTGAAATGCAGCCCCCTCTCAGCTGAGATACAGCAGCTGTTTAATGGCACACAGGAATCACTCATGCAGCGCTGAAATGCAGCCACCTCTGCGTGGGATGCTGCAGCTTTTTAACAGTTGCATAGCAACCGTCTGCAAGTCAAAAGGTGAAGAATCATGGCTTGATTTGAAAATGGAAGGGGGTGGGGATTAGGGTGACAGAAGGTAATTTACTCATGTTGGAATTAACCCAAACATTGGGATTAACTGAATCTTGAGTAGGATAGCGCCACGAGCTCCTTACTGACCCTAAGCAAGGACCTTGGTTTTATGTTTCATTGGAAAGACTAAAGCCTATTTACCAGGGAATTGATAATGTTCTTCCTCTGGATTCAAAAATAAAACTGTATCTGGAGAGGTGAGTCAAATTAAAGGTCAGATCTGATAAAGTGCTAAAATGGAAAACCATTTTTACACAATGTCTGGGGCAGCTACATAGATTTTTGCTACATTTCCAGAAATTGTTCTCTTGCCGAGGACCCCCACTGTCTGTTAAAATGACAGCTCTGTTCATGAAACAAAATAATTTTCTGTTACCTGTGAGGGTAGGGCTTCCAACTGATTTGTTTAAAAATAATTACATGCTAATTAACACAGAAATTGGTGCAAAAATAATCATTTACAATTTACCTTTCCAGTGATGTTTTTGTTTGATTGGTTGGGGTTTTTTTGTGTATGCGGGTGTCTGTGCTCAGAGGGATTTAAATGTACAATTTTTACCATTCTCATGCCTCTTCCTAAAGGGATGGAGGAGCCAGTTGATAGGGCACGGGATTGAGAACCAGGACTCCTGGGTTCTATTCCAGTGTCTGCATCACTGTGCCACTGTAGGTAAGTCACTTCACTGCTCTGTGCTCAGTTTCAGTCTTACCAACCTCAGGAGTTCAAAAAGCGTGAGTCAGGCCCTGAAAAATCAGGTGATTGGTTTAAAAATCCAGAGGTGTTGGTTGTGTTTAATAATAAATGTTTGACATGTGTGTGTGTGATTTGCCTTCTGGGTTTTGAGCCAGCAGGAGGTCACATTTTCACGCTTTTCTCCTCAACCACAAGGGCCAGAAACTTTTTTTTTTTTAATGAAAACAGATTCTCACTCAATCACCTGGCTCCTGGAGCTGGGGCTTTAAGAAAAGCACCAAATACTGCAAGGCTTATGACAAAATCCTGAGAGTTTCAGCACTACAGTTTTTAGCATGTTTGGGTCTCTCTGAAGGGATGGATGGGTCAATTGAGAGAGCCCAAGATTTCGAGGTAAGACTCCTGGGTTCTATTCCTGGCTCTGCGTCACTCTGTGGTTATAGGTAAGTGTGCCTCAATTTCTCTCTTGCCGAATTGGGCGTGTGCAGGAAATGAGGCTGATCTGTCTTGTTAATGGGAGTTGCTTGGAACTTTAAAAAGCATCCACCGTTGGGGCCAGTTTCCCCACACGTGGGGGTGCGCAGAATCTGTCCAGAAGTGCCACCGTGGGAGCTGCTGGGGGCTTGTGTACTTTTGAAAATTCTTTACATTCCCAAATGGGAGCTGAGTCCCAGACAAGCTGCACCCTCTCCATATATCTCACAAAAAGCCCTTTGCAAACAGAAATTCTTTTAAGATTTGCTTGGGTGTCTGCCTCTCACTGTGCCATCAACTGAGGCCTCCCTTGTCAAGCAGCATCGGAGGGGGGAAAAATATCCGTGTTGTGCAGAAATTGTGGCAACAGGGTGTCAGTTGTCAAGAGCCCTAAGCTTTTAGTCAGTAGCAGCAGCTGCTGAGCTGCAGAGGTAGGTGGAGCAGCCTTGAGAGGGGTTTAGTTGAAATGCTTTTTTGCAATGGCTTGTTTTGCTGGAGAAGTTAAATGCAGTCTGTTCATCAGGGCCCGATCCAGCACTTAGTCCCAATCAGGATCGAGTCCTTAACAGGGGCGGCTCTATGTTTTTTGCCGCCCCAAGCACGGCAGGCAGGTAGCTTTCGGCCTGCGGGAGATCTGCTGGTAACACGGATTCGGCGGCATGCATGCTGGAGGTTCACCAGTCCCGCGGCTAGCTGCCGCCGAATTGCCACCGAAGCCGTGGGACTGGTGGACCTCCCGCAGGCATTCCGCCAAACTGCTGCCCTCACGGTGACCGGCAGGCCGCCCCCTGCGGCTTGCCCCCCCAGGCAAGTGCTTGGTGCGCTGGTGCCTGGAGCCGCACCTGGTCCTTAAACAGCCCTGGGAAAACATCCATCATTTTAAAATTGTCCCAAACTGTCTGTCTTCCTCCATAGCTGCAGGCTTCAATGCAGGGGTCCACTTTGTAAAATTGGAGGGGGTGCAGAGAAGAGCCACCAAAGCGATCTAAGGAGTGGAAAAGAAGAGTCTGGTTGGCTCACCAAAAAGAAAAGCAAGCGGTGACTTGATTATGTCGTAACCCACTGGGCTCTAACGGGCTCTTCAGTCCAGTGGTGAAAGATAGAACAAGAACCAATGGCGGGAAATTAAAGCCGGACAAATTCCAAATAGAAATAAGGCAGGTTTTTAACGGGGAGGGAGATTGATCAGTGGAACAAACTCCTAACGGAAGAGGTGGATTCTCCAGCTCCCAACGTTTTCAATCCAGACTGGCTGCTTTGCTGGCCGGTGCATTAGCCAAACTCAAGTTCTTGGGCTCAGCAGTAAATGGGTGAAATACACAATGGCTTCTGCTATACAGGTCAGACCAGACAATGTAACGGTCCTTTCTGGCTTTAACCTCTGTGAATTCTACCTCCTGCATTACCCTGGTAAATGATTTCAGCATCTGTCCTGATGCAGGAATCAGAACCATGCCTCAGCCTCTAGGCTATGGCTGCGAACAGAGCTGGACGGAGCCCCCGCTCCCTGGGCTGGATAGTTCTTTTCCCCTCCTGCTTCCGTGAGATCCTGAGCTCCCGGGACAGGAATGCCCCGAATTTGAGATTTGCCCAACTGACAGTAGCTGAAGCTTGACACCCCCAGTCTTGTTCTAGATGCAGCGGGACTGGCCTGGCTTGGGCAGAGAGATGCACGGCAGAAGGGTGTTCCCGTCCAATCCAGGCTCCAGGGACAGAGGCCGGCTGGTTTCCTTCTCTCCCATCTAATTTTAACCTCCGTGTCAGTGTGGTTCTGTGCACAAGCGAGCCAGCAGAAATGACACTTTCTAACACCCAGCTGGGCTCCTGCCCATGCGTGCATCAGAGCCAGATCTGCTGCCTAGAGTGACAAACTGCAGAGCCAATGCAGCTACAGGAGAGTGATCTGGAGTCTACACCTGTCAGTTGCCCCTGTGCATTACCCTTGATAACAATGGGGCTATGCAGGGGTTACTGGGGGCATCATGGTGGGGGGAGCACAGGAGTTACTGAGGATAGGATGGTTAGTGATTGGGTTCCTGACACTGCAAAGAAGCTTTTAATAAAAATCCAACTTTTATTGTTATTCCTGACAGGTTTGAAAATCCCCTTTAGCAAAACAACTTCTGGGGCCTAAAATGAGAGGCAACAGGGTCCAGAGAGCAGCAGGAGCCAGTCAATGCTAAAGCACAGGGCTGGGGGTCAGGACTCCTGGGAGGGCAGGCGGATCTAGGGTTTAGAGCCGGAGGGAATAAGCTAGCGGACAGGACTCTGGGAGGGCAGTGTGGTCTAGTAGTGAGATTGAGCCAGGACTCCTGGGTCCTATTTCCAGCCCTGAGTGGGGGGTGTGGTGGGGGTCCTAGCAGTGGAGTAATAAATAATTGGGCCTACAAAGTTCCTGCTCTTGGGAGCCTAACTGGGAAAGTGGATAAAAGTTCATAACGTGTCACAACAACCTATAACAACTAAGGCTGATGGAAAAAGCTGCAAAAGGGAGACAGACAGACAGAATCAGTCCAAACAAAAAGCCTCCTGATATCACTCAAGGATTGTGTTACGATCATGCCCGGTAAACAATGGGCATGTGGGACCAGAGGTCAATGAAGTAAAAGTTGGTGTGTCAGAATTTAGGCTTTGTTGGGGAACAAAATCCTGAGGGGATGGGCTAGGCCACCTATGTCTCCCTTTGGGGGTCCTTAAAAAAGGGATTTTGGGGGGGAAATATGGTTGTGGAAGTGGGAGCCAGAGTGCAACAAGTGCTGAGGGGAAGGAGCGAACTTCATCGTCATGGCTGCCACCCCCGCCCGAGATGCACCGTGACACGACTGGGCCTTCCTTGTCCTGCTCCTAAGAGGTGTCCAGGCCAGAGAGAGCGACCCAGACGACATCGTCACCTGCACTGGCTCCGGCTAAATCCCGACCCCACCTGGGACGTGAGACCATTTCTTCAACTGCCCCATTCCCCTCCACGTGTCTTTTCCCTTCCCCATCGTCTTCTCTTCCCTCCTTATGCCTTCTGGCTGAGCCGGAAAAGACTATATTTTGCAACACTGCTGTGAGTCTGTGACCAGAGGCAGCTTGAAGCAATGTCCTAAACCGCCCAATGCTGGTACAAGTTTGCCAGGTCTCAGAGTGGCTGATCAGTCCCTGCCGTGACTCAGTTTCTCCAGCAGGGAGGTGGCAAGTGAGAGTCAATGCCAGAAGGAGAAGCTGCATCCCTTGCATCTTCTCTTCACTCTTGCATGTGTTTAATGTGCTTTTCTTTCATGCATTACCTGCTTTTCTTTCTTTTCTGTGTCTTTAATAAAAGGGCAAAGGGGTGTTTAATGAGCTGTTTGCTGTGGGACTAAGCAGGCTGATGTCTCTGGTTACCAAACCCCAAAGCTTAATGTCAAACGGGCAGGGTCACGTTAACATCTTTCACTCTTTGGGACCTTCTATTCCATCTAGATTAACACAACAGCCGTGAGCCAGGGACTGAACCAGGACTCAAGGCTCCTAGTCCCAGCTCTGCCACTGACTGGCAGTGGGACCTCGTCCAAGGCCTTTGAATCCTGTGCCTGGGAGATGCCCTGGGCGGGTGAAGCAGCGAGGATAGGCCCAGGCTGCTGGGAAAGGGTGTGAGTTGTTTCATTGTCCTAGCTAGCGATCCATGAAAGCTGCTGCAAATTACCTGTGTTCCACCTTGCAGCCCTTCCCCTCAGTCCTGCCGTGTGGGTGGCAGTGGGTCACAGCGACCCAGGGTTTGGCTGCATGGCCCCGAACCCAGCACCTTTTCCACCCTACCTGCGTTACTCATAAATCCACCCACCTCTGGGGCGACCCAAACTCCCCCTTTGGGCAGCTTTTTCCTCCTGGCCTTCATCTGGGGCAGGGACAATGGGGGAGATTGGGACCTCCCACCTCCTGGCGCTCAACAGCTAGGGCGACATGAATGCAACAGGGCTCAGCCTTGCCAGAGGTTCACCCCCTGCTTGCCTGGTTACAGACAGGCAGACGAGTGGAGTTACGCTGGGAGACCAAACCTGGGAGTTTGCGTCCAGCTCTGGGGTAAGGCACATCAACAGTGGACGGGGGGGAGGGGGGGTTCACTTTGTTGATAAAGAGCATTTCTCTGTCTGTGCCCTACCCGGGACTGGCATCTTTTTGAGTGGGGGGCGGGGAAGGGGCTGGGATGCAGATCTCCTGGGTTCTATGCCCATTTCTGGGAGGAGAAGGTTGGGATCCAGGACTCTTGGGTTCTATTCCCTTAAAAACAACCATTGGGAGTCTAATCCCTCCCCTCCCCTCCCCTGCCCTCCGGTAACCTGACCCTGGGGAGTTATTTTTAAACCTCCAATTGAGCCAGATTATTTGTATTCTTCCAATTATTTTTAACTTCGCTGCAGGGAGCAATGAATCCAGCCAGAGCAAAGGGACCCGATGGCCATGGATCTCTAAGCCCCAGGAACCCACTGCTTCCTGGACTGACATAAAAGAGCCAAGATCCCTTTGCATCCTGTGCCCACAACCACCTGGAACCCAGGAGTCCTGGCTCCCAGAACCCCCCACCACCTCAAAGCCTCTTTGCTGTTCTGCGATCAATGCTGCTGTGAGGTAAAGTTGCCCCCGGCAGCCTGCGCGTGAGTGGAGTTTGCAATGACCCTGTTCCACGGGTGCTGAATGTGAGCTGGGGCTGGATTGGGGTCTGGTCCCCTCCCAACTTTGCGTCTGTCTTGGATCCAGCTGGCACCGGATCAGACTGTGTGGCAGTCCCAGAAGAGGTACCCCAGGGGCGAGCCAGCCCCTCGGCATGTCAGGGAAGGGTAGGGGTAGCTGGAATGTGGGGTGGGAATGGGGAGGGAAGGGGAATGTTTCTGCATGGAACAAGACTGAAGAGGCACTGGGAGCCAGGACTCGTGGGTTTTATCCCCAGCTCTGGGAGGGGAGTGGGGTCTAGTGGTTAGAGCAGGGAGGGCTGGGAGACAGGACTCCTGGGTTTTATCCCCAGCTCTGGGAGGGGACTGGGGTCTAGGGTTAGAGCAGGGGGGTTGGGGGCTGGGAGTCCAGATTCCTTGGTTCTTTACCCTGCTCTGGAAAGGGAGATGGAGTCTAGTGGTTAGAGCAGGGGGCTGGAAATCAGTGGGACCTTGGGCATATCCCTTACCCGCTCTGTGCCTCAGTTTTCCTATCTATAAAATTACAATAAAGGCAAGAAGTTCCTTGCCTGGGGAATTGGGAGGCAAAATTAATCTCTGCAAAATACTCTGAGATGCATCAATCGTGAAGGTAAACCTTCTCCCCCACCCCACCCCAAACTGGGTAATCGGGGAGGGGGAAGGAGTCTGGGAGCAGGGGATGGGGATTCCCTGCTAAGCAGGAAGAGGTAGTGGGGAGGATAGTGGGGTCCCATAAAGGTGGAGGTGTCTAAATACCAAGAGGGAAATCTCATTATTGCCCTGTAGCAGCCCCCTGCCCTTTGCCACTTGGGGGGACACTCCTGGGGGGTGTCCTTGTTTCACATGCTTTCCCCCCCAATCTGGATTCTTGTGTGCGGGGGAGGATCCCAGGTCTCAGCCAGGGAGAAACACTGACCCACTCGTGTGGGGATGGGGGAGGTACATGCTGCATCCCAGACACACTGTGAATGACCGGGTCCCTGGGTGCCCCCCCTTGCCCTGAAGCCCCATGGCCCCTCCCCAACACAGCTCCCTCTGCCCTGGGTCCCAGAGCCCCCCCCAGGACTCACTACAGTTTTCTCTTTCTCCCTGCCCAGGACCAGCTCCCCCATCCCCCCGTCGGATCGGGGAGCCCCGCACACCGGGACCACGAGGGATGGCGGCAGCTTGGAGCCCAATCCTGCTGCTGCTGCTGCTGCTGCTGTGGGGCCAGTCGGCAGGTGGGTGCCAGGGGAATGGGGAGGCCAGTCTGGCCCCACTGGGAGATCGATGGGCGGAGAAGGGGTGTCATCAAATGGTTAATGTGTGTCCCAGTGTCCTGCTTCCCCTCTAACCTAGACAAGTGGTTTTCATACCTTTTGTATTGGTGACCCTTTTCACGCAGCAAGCCACCGAGAGTGACCCCCCCTCCCTTGGGTAATTTAATTGGGGTTGTGAGCTCTGTGGAACTGGCAGTTCGCAACCTCCCTGCAACCTGCTGAGGGCTCACGACTCCCAGTCTGAGAACCGCTGCACTAGCCCCCACTCCCCTCCCTGAGCTGGGGATAGAACCCAGGAGTCCTGGCTGCTGTTGTCCATGATCTCCAGCTCCCCCTGCTCCTGTTCATTTCTGGGGGGCAGGAGCTTCCCCTTCCGGGCACAGACCAGCTGCCCCCACTTTGGGCTTTGCACTCCTATGTCTGGCTCCTGCTGACCGGGCCCTTTCTCTCTCCTCTACAGCCGCCTGGCGCTGGGCCCTGTGCCGGCCCAGCCCGCTGTCCACTCGCCACCCTGTGCTGGGCTTCTGGGAGCGGATCCGCGCAGGCTCGGGCTGCGCCAGCCGGGGGCGCTCAGCCTCGGGCCGGGAGGTGCATGTGCTTGTCCTACGGGGGCCAGCGGGGAGGATGGGAGCCAGACAGGTAGGTGGGAGGGGGTGTTCCTGCCCTGTCCTCTTCCAGCCTCACCCTGGGCCCCCCACCTCAGCTCCATTGCCCCCTGCCCCATCCTGTGCCCTCTCCCTGCTCTCTCCCCCAACTCCACCGTCTCACCCCCTGCCCTCCACCCTGACCCTTTCTGTCTGCCCGACCTTCCTGGTCTCTGTCCTCCACCCTGTGCCCCTCAGCCTGCCCCTTCCCTCTGCCCCATCCCCTCACTCCCTACCTTCTACCTTGGCCCTTTCACCCCTCCTCACTCCCTGCCCCCACCCTGCCCCATCCCCCTCACTTCCTGCCCTTCATCTTGTACTCCCACCCTGCCTCCTGCCCCTCCACTCTGTACCCCACAGCCTTGCGCCCTGCCCTGCATCCCACATGCCTCCCTTCCAGTCTGTGCCCCATACCCCCTCGCCCAGTCCTGTCCCCAGCCCCCAGCTCCATAGTCCTGCTTCCTGTCCCCACCACCTCCCATCCCAACCCCTTGGCCTGCGCCACCACCACGCCCCTTCCCCCAACCCTGCTGCCTCACCCCCTACCCCCACCACAATGTGCCCCCTCTCCTCTAGCCTCGCCTCCCACTCCCTGGTGACCCAGCCCCTCTGCCAGCTACATGCCTGCCCTGGACCCCACAAATGTCCCTGCCCCCACAGCCCTCACACGCGTCCCTGCGCCCCCAGCCCCATGCCCTTGGCCCCTCCCCTATGGGCCTGGAGCCCCTAATGCAGGGCCTTCTTCTCCCTCCCAGGTGAGCCTAGAACTGGGCCCAGCTCCCCCTGGCAGAGCCCCCATCTTCGTGCTCAGCTCCCCGGCGCCCGTGGTCTGGAGCCTCCAAATGGCCCAGGTGGCTCTTGGGGAGCAATGGACCTTCCAGGTGTGGGGGGGCAGCTGTGGGGCTCGGGTGAGGGGGTCTATGGGAGGGGAAGGTGGGAAGGGGGTGTAAGAGGGCTGGGAGGGGAAGGCAGGGACATCGGGGCAGCTGGAGGAGGGTGGGGCAAGCAGTGAGAGTGGAGGAGGTATGGGAGGGTTGGGGCAGGTGAGGAGCGGAGCTGGCGCAGGTGTGGGGGGGGGGAAGTGTGGGGCCAACAATGGGGATTGGAGGAGGGGAGGGCCGTGGTGGATGGGGGGGTGGAGGTAGCTGTGACAGGGGCAGGTGAGCAGTGGGGGTGGTGGAGGGGTGGGAAGGGGGGGCTGGAGGTCACTTTTCTGGACTGGGGCTGGAGCAGGGTCTCTGGATGTGGGGCAGGGGGATGAGGTGCAGAGGGGCAGGGTGGGGGCTGGGGAATTGGGAGCATTTGGAGGAAGAGGAGTTTGGGCCCGGGGGCAGCGAGAGGAGTGGGGTGGGTGGAGAGGGGCTGGATGGGGGAGGGGCTCTCAGTCTGAGGGGCAGTGGGGGTGGGGGTACAGGCGGGGAGGCCGAGGTATTGATGGTTGGAGGATCCTCTCCCCGACAGTTACCCCTGGGGCTAGGAGGTGTGAGGAACCCAGGAGTCCTGTGGGGGCTGGGAGCGATGGGGAGCTGAGGTGGGAGTGGGGGATATGTGGCACCCCATCGGGGGATGGGATGTCCATTCTCCCGGTGACCCCTCACCCTTATGCCCTCCCTACAGGTGTCCCTGGGGTCCAGAGTCTCGGCCCTTGGGGGTGTCACTGTCACTGAGACCCGGCTGCCCCAGACCCCCCGAGGGCTCCTGCGCTGGGCGCATGAGGAGCACGGCGGGCTCAGCTCCCTGGCTGCGTATCGGGGCGTCAACATGGTCTATGTGCAGCTGGGAGACGGTATGGGGGGCTGGGGATTGGACCCCCGTGTCAATGGGGGGAGGGGCTCCATAGGATGTGGGGATCAGATCCTCATGTCAGTGGGGGGAGGGGACCTAGGGGGGCTGGGGATTGGACCCCCGTGTCAATGGGGGGAGGGACTCCATGGACGTGGGGATCAGATCCTCATGTCAGTGGGGGGAGGGGACCCAGCGGGGCTGGGGGATTGGACCCCCATGTCAGTGGGGGGAGGGGCTCCATGGGACATAGGGATCAGATCCTCATGTCAATGGGGGGAGGGGACCCAGAGGGGCTGGGGATCGGACCCCATTTCAGTGGGGGAGGGGACCTCGGCGGTTGGACCCAGCCCCATGTGCCTGAGGGAGGGAATCCCTGGGAGATATTGGGGGATCTACCCCAGGAATCCCCCATTCCTTAAGGGACCTCTGGGGTTAACCTCCCCCAACCTCCCCAGCCCCTCTGCATTCTCGCTCCCAGATGGGGTCTTGCCAGGTGCCTGCAAACTTCGCAGGAACTTCGTCTCCCCGACCCACTTTGCCTCCGACCTCCAACCACGGTCCTTGCGGGGCTGCCTGACCTCTGACCCCCCTTGGGACCCTGAAGTTCACATCATCCTCTCCAAAGGAGCCACGCCCGGGTATGAACCGTACATCAAAGCATCCTCCAGGGCTGGGATAGTGGGGGGCTGTGGGTTGGGATTGAGGGGCACCAGCAGAGCTGGGGGCAGGGGAGAGCCCAGGGCTGGGATAATGGGGGGGGTGGGGAGCGCTACGCATCAGAATTGAGGGGCACCAGCAAAGCTGGGGGGTGGGGGGAGCCCACAGCAAGGACAGAGGGGGCTTTGGGTCGAGATAGAAGGGCACTGGCAGAGCTGGGGGGGTCCTCCACCCCTTTTGTTGCTCAGCCCCATGGCAGGAAATTTCCAGCCCAGTTGATGGGGGGGGGGGGGTCCCTGCCATGTCTCCAGGCCCCCAGCCCATCTCACTGTGGAGCTCCAAGCACCCGGAGGCTGCTGCTCGCCCCGGCGGGAGCTGATCGTGGTGCTGAAGAGTAAGGGCGCCACCAGCTGGCTGGTCCGAATCCGCCACATGGCCGGGCGCCTGCGAATCCTGGTAAGGGGGGGCTCCCTGGGAATGGGAGAGGGGTTACAGGGGCCAGGAACAGCCCCCCATCCACAACCCTTCCATGCACACAGGCTGCTTCCCTGTGACCCCTCCCCCCCAACCAGTCTCTCCCCCATGACTCTGACCTTTTGGCCTGATGCCCCATGGCGTCTGCTGAGCCCTCATGACCTTTAACCTCTGATATGGTTTCTCCTTCTGGCCCCAGCCCACTCTGGCCTGGTGTCCCCTTTTGCTAAAGTGAACCCAGGAGTCCTGGCGCCCAGCCCAGCTCCATTGGTTCCAAGCCTTCTGGCTCCTGACTCAGTGGCTGAGGTGGAGCTGCCCCTCTCTGGAACTTCCCAGCCACTCCTTGCGCTGACACCTTGTTCACCTGGTCTGCTCATTTGTATAGCATTACCCATGATGCCCTGCTCCAGCCTCAGCCTGATCACCCTGAGCTGGAGCAGGGTCCAGGTTAGCCTTGGGCTCTGTCACTCTGCCCTTCCCTCTATTTCCTTACAGGCATCCCACGAGGTCTCGGTCAGCAGCACAGAACCAGAACCGGACCTGGCTGTGAGCAGCAGCATGTCCCTGGGCCTGGCCTATGCCAGCGACCCCATGGCCTGGGCAATGGAGCAGGGGCTGCCTGGGATCACATCTTACACAGAGGCTGAGCAGGTGAACAGGTTCCTGGTCATCGTGGGGCTGGATGGTAGGTATCTCCTTGGGGGCAGGGAATGGGCACAAGGTGTAATGCCATGGGGCCATTAGGGGGCCCACCTGACTCAGACCCTGCCCTGCCCCCAGTGCGGGGGGAGCTGGGAGCTGCAGTTCTGCCCTGTGGCCCCCTCTCCCCAGGGACAGCCAGACCCTTGGTGGCCCCCAGTGATGGGCGAGGCTCATGCCCCTGACAATGCCCTCAGAGCTGGCATGTCTGCCCCTCCCAGCGCACCATTACATCTAAAACCCCAGTGCCATGGTGAAGGGGGGGAATATGGGGACTAGGACACAGAGCTGGGCAGTTCTCAATCCAGCCAGCAGGGGGCAGAGTTGTTCTCTTTCTCTCTCATGTCCCCTCACCCTGTTCACCATCCCGCCTTGTTTCCTTCTTCCCCTCTGCCCCCTCACTCTGTTTTCTCCTGCTAGGGGACCCCAAGGCCCCCCACCCCTCCATCCCGCTCCCCAGACCCGCCAAGATCTCTGCCATGGTCCGGGCGGCCTCGGGAGGCAGAAGCGCTGTGGGGCTGGCGGGAGCTCTGTCTGTGGCATGTCTGAGCGATAGGGTGGCTGTTCATGTCAACAAGGACATGCTCCAGGTGAGGAATCCCCTTGTATAAACAGTTCCTTCAGTGCGGCACTAGGGGGCGCTGTGCTGCAGGGAGTGTGGTGGGGACTCAGCAGGGGGCACTTTCCCCTCACAATCAGCGCTGGCCCCAGGGCGGCACTAGGGAGTGCTGTACTGCAGGGAGTGGGGGAGACTTAGTAGGGGGTGCTCACCCCTCGCAGTCAGTGCTGGCCCCAGGGTGGCACTAGGGGGCGCTGTACTGCGGGGGCTCAGTAGGGGGCGCTCTCCCCTCCCAGTCAGTGCTGGCCCCAGGGTGGCACTAGGGGGCGCTGTACTGCGGGGGCTCAGTAGGGGGCGCTCACCCCTCCCAGTCAGTGCTGGCTGTATCAGTCTCATAGTCTCCCCCCACCTGCCTCGGCCAGGCTGCCAGACTCTCCCCAGCCCGAGTGACCCTGCGGGACCCCAGCTGTGCAGCCCAGTCAAATGGCACCCACTTCCTGCTGGAGTCTCCCCTGGCTGGCTGCGGTGCCCTGCGCATCCCGGCCCTGGACCCCACATTGGGCGTCTGGCGGTACCAGAATGCGGTGAGCCGGGGGATAAGGGGCACAATGTGGGGCTGAGAGTGCATGTGGGTGGGGGGAGACGTGAAGTCAAAGAGTCTGGGGGTCTGCAAAGGGGCTAGAATGTTAGGGGAGTCGAGAGGGACCAGGACAGGGCCAGTGGGGGCTGGACAGGGCTGGAGAACAGGGTGACACTGGGAAACTGGAACTGGGGAGGAGTGGGAGAAGTGAGGATTGGGAAGGTTTGACAGAACAAGAAGCAATGGTCTCAAATTGCAGTGGGGGAGGTCTAGGTTGGATATTAGGAAAAACTCTTTCACGAGGAGGGTGGTGAAGCACTGGAATGGGTTCCCTAAGAAGGTGGTGGAATCTCCTTCCTTAGAGGTTTTTAAGGCCCGGCTTGACAAAGCCCTGGCTGGGATGATTTAGTTGGGGATTGGTCCTGCTTTGAGCAGGGGTTGGACTAGAGCCTCCTGAGGTCCTTTCCAACCCTGATCTTCTATGATTCTAAGGCTGGGGTTAATGGGAGGACTGGGGGAACTGGAATTCTGTGGAGCAGGGAGAATTGGTCCTGGCTCTGGGCTCTGACCCCACCATCCTGGGGTGCTGGGGTCTTGTCTGATGCTCCCATGTTTCTGATTGTGCCGGTTGCTCTCCACCCTTCCCCCCACTTTCCCCTCCCCCCAGGTGGTGCTCCGGGGCAGCAGGCCAGGGGCAGTGCCCAGGGGTCCCCCACTCCCGGTGGGACAGGCTGAAGATAGCTCGGAGTCCATTGAGGTGGGCGAGGGGGGAGGGGAGGTGTCTTTGGCCGGGCGGTTCTGGCGCCGCTGTGGGGTGGGTCTCTCAGGTCCTTTCAATAGGGGAGGACCTGGGATTGGTGGGTTCCCTCCCAAACTATTGGGAGCAGCACTGGGCCCGCTGCGAACCACCCTGGGCTGGGTTGGGGGTTCCTGGCTCCCAAGGGCTCCTGGCTCAGTGGGGACCGAGCAGCAGCCGTGGGGAGATGGAGAGCCTTGGTTGGGGAGGTGTCCTAGGGTTTGGGAAGACTGAGATAACTGGGGAGTCTCTGGGACTGGAGTTCTGGGGGCTGGTCCCCATGTCCCCTATACCCCCCACACCCTCTGCTCCTCTCCCACAGTTCTCCTGCTCCTCCCCAGCCCTGAGCCAGCCGTCCCGCTCGGCTGAGCCCATCCCGGATCTGCCCTTTCACCTGGGCCGTGTCCTGCTCAGCCTGGAGGTCTACAGCTCCGAGGCCTTCGCCAAGGCCCAGGGACCCTGCACGGTGTCGGCCAACAGCCGCGTCTTTGTGGAAGTAACTGCGGGGGAGGCGCCATCCAGCCCCATGGCACTGGGATCCTCCTCCCCTCTACCCCAGCAGGCCTGGGGCTTTGCCCAGGGCCCCATCACCTTCGGGAGGGCAGATCTATGAGGGGCTGTGCTAGCTAGGTCCCCCCCCCACCAGGCTGGTTAACCTGCTGGAGCTGTGGGGTCCTCTCCCCCAGACCCTTTCCACACCCACAGGGGGATTGCTCCAGGCTCTGGGGCAGGAGCTGTGGAGAAAGTTACAATATTAACCTGGCAGGAGGTGAGATTGGTGGTAGTAGAGCAGGGGGCTGGGCTCTATCCCCGGCTCTGGGTGGGGAGCGGGGCTCTAATGATTTAGAGCACAGGGGGCTGGGTTCTATCCCCAGTTCTGGGAGGGGAGCAGGATCAGGGATTAGAACGGGGGTGGGTGCCAGGACTCCTGGGTTCCAGGCGTGGGGGTGAGATCATGTTTGTGGAGTGGGACCCAGCTGGCCTGAGGCATCCCATCCCCTCCTGAGCTCTCCCCAACCCTCTGTGCAGGCTGCGCTGGCTGCCTTCGACCCTGGGCTTAGCTTCAGCATCCGCCTCTGCTTCCTCTCGCCAAGCTCCTCCTCCTCGCTGGACTCACCCTACATCCTGGTGCGGGGGGGCTGCCCGGCCCACCCCGACGTCTCTCTGCACCCGCCCCACATGGGGGCTGCAGGCCGGGCATTGTCCCCCAGCTCCCAGGAGCTACAGCGCCTCAGCTTCCTGCTCCGGCCCCTCTACAATGACTCCATCCAATTCCTGCACTGCCGCCTGGCCCTCTGCACCCAGGAGCCCCAGGGCCAGGCTGGAGCCTATGGGGGCGCCCTCCCCAAGGTCTGTACCACACTGCCGGATGACACCGGGAGGATAAAAGCCCAGCTACTGCTGCGGCAAGGGGGGGGCCTCCTTTAGCTCAGGCGGCAGCGTGGACCTGCCCCAGTTCTACCCTTGCCTCCAAGGGTTGTCCCCCAGGCTGGATTTCTACCCTGGGCTGCAGGCAATGCTGGGAGCACCTGGAGGGCAGGGGCTGAATCCCCCAGGCCAGTACAATGGTCCCTGCTGGGGGCGGAGGGAGGGTGCCCCAGGGGGCCAACTCTGCCCGTGGGTTCAACGCTGCAGGGGCTGCTCTGGGAGGAGAATGGAGTCTAGTGTTTACAGGGCCAGGCCCCCTGGCTTCCACCCCCAGCGCTGGGGGAATTTGGGGTCCAGTGGCTGGAGTCAGGACTCTTGGCCACAGTTGTGACCCCCCGCAAGCAGCTGGGGGGGGGCATACTTTCTCTAGGACAAATCCGTGCCGATCTATACCAATTAGAACCAGCGTGGCTGGGCTCAGGAAGTGGGTGGGACCTCAGGGCTGGGACCAGTAGGGTGGAGGGAGAAGCTGGGCTTGGGAAGGTTGGGGGGGGGTGAGCATCCAGTACTGGGACGAGGTGCCTGTCTGAGCCTTGTCAGTTTCAGTGTGGGCCCCAGGCCGGGGCATGCCCCAGCAGCCACGTGGGGGAGCCGAGCAGCGGGCGGTTCCAGTACACCTTCACCAAAGCCATCATCGTAACGGTGGGGAGCCTGACCAGAGCCACCAAACCCACCCCAGGAACAGGTGAGACCTGGGATGGGCTGGGGGCTGGTTATGGGAGCAGGCACAGAGACTGCAACACACCAAGGCCCTGATGCAATCGCCCTGCAGTGCAGCACCCCCTAGCGCTGGGCTGTGAACCGGGGTCAGCACTGACTGCCAGGGGAGAGCGCCCCCTACTGAGCCCCTGCCCTGCTCCCTGGTGCCCAGCGCCCCCTAGCACTGGGCTGGGGCATTGGGATCAGTGCTGACAGCCAGGGGAGAGCGCCCCCTAGAGGAGATTAGGGGCTGTCTCCATTGTTCTCTCAAAATGTTTCTGGCTTCCTTGTCCTCTCCCAGCAGATCCCTTTCCGGTGCCCTTTCCTCTGGCTGGCAGGAGGGGGAAGGTGCTGAAGGAGGCACCCCGGCCAGAGCAGGGAGAGACCCTCCCTGGTAAGAGATGCCCTCTCGATATCACCCCCCCCCCAAGCCCTCTGGTGGCCCACTTGCCTTGCAAGCTGCAGAGAGCACATAGCTCCCCTTGGTTTCAGTGGGAACAGAGGTCATGCTGGGAATCAGGATTCCTCGGTTCTATTCCTTGGGGGGGGGGCTATTGGGTGAGAGCAGGGTGGAGGAGGAGTCTGGGAGTCTGGACTCCTGGGTTCCCCCCCACCCCCACCGGCACTGGCTCTGCATCTGCTCCTGGGGGTGGCTGTGGGGCTCACTCTCCCCATTCCCCACAGCCCCCCTGCCCCAGGGCCTGGAGCTGCCCACCGTGGTGGGCATCGTCTTCTCAGCTTTCGTCATCGGCATCTCTCTCACTGGGGGGCTCTGGCTCATTCACTCCAGGACAGGTAGGAGGGGCTGTCGGTCAAGGTGGGGGTCAGGAGATGGATGGTGCACCCATTGATCCAGTTGCCGCCCATACCTCCCCCCCCCCATGCCAGTGGTTCCTTCCTAGCCAATACATTTGGGGGGTGGGAGTGGGCTTGTCATGTGTCACATGCATGTGTGTGTGTGTGGGGGAAACCAGGGGACTCCACGGGAACTCTTCTCTGTACCCTGGAGTCTAAAGCTACCAGCATCCCCAGAGCCCCAGGGAAAAGCCCCCTTAACTCTGGGAGGGGACTGGGGGGGAATCTTGGAGCCAGAACTCCTGGGTTCTGTCCCAGCTCTGGGTGGGGAGTGGCATCTAGTAGGTTAGAGCAGGGAGTGGCTGCGAGCCAGGACTCCTGTGGGGCTAATGGTTAGAGCAGGCTGAGAGTCAGGATGTTGAAGGGTTACTGATTCCTAGCCCCCATCCCGGCACTCTGCCATCCCCAGCCCTTTCTCCTAATCTCTGACAGCCCCAGTCCTGGCCCACCCCCAGGCGCTTGGTCTGTCTTGTGACAAGTTCCACAGAGAGCCTACGGGACTCCCTGCCATGAGGTCTAAGGATTTAGCTAGCGTCAAATAAAACTGGCTGTCTATAGCTAAGGAGTGGGGTGGCAAAGGCAGGGTGGGATGAATCCAGGCAGCAGATGACACTCGAGGATGGGAGAGGCAGCGGATTCAGTCTTGACAGGGGGGATAATCCTTGTTCCTTGCTATGAGCCCGTGGAACTCCTTGCCACAAGGGCTCTGTGGAGCTGGGAGTTTAGCAGGGTTCAGAGGGGGATTTGATGGTTCTACTGTGAATGAGAACAATCCAGGGACACCAGCGTGGCTGCCAGGCATACCCCTGCGCACGGTTATGGGAGCAAGGGAGAGGGTTGGGAGCAGGGGACGCACAGCGGGCAGGGTTGGGGGGAGGGGACGCACTGGGACAGAGCAGGGGGGCAGGGCATGGGACTCACTGGGACAGAGCAGGCACTAGGGACTGAAAAGTGAACTCTGAAGCTCAACGCCCCTCTGGGGCTGCCAGTGGAGGAAGGTGGTACCGCAAGTGTGGAGATGGGGCCCCAGCCCGGCGTGGGTGGAATTCCCTGCTGCAGGGCGGGACATTGAGCCGTGTGGGATGAATTGGGCTGTGGTGTGTGGTGGAGCATGTGGGGGAGGGGATGGGAGCATGGGGTGGATGGGGGCAGGGCCGGCTCTGGCTTTTTTGCCACCCCAGGCAAAAAAGCCTCCTGCCGCCCCCCGCTCCCTGGCGGGGAGCACGGTAGGGGAGAGCGCCGAGCCCGGCCGCGGCCCCGCTCTCCCCAGCCGGCCGGAGCGCCGGGGGGAGGGCGGCGAGCCCCCCGCGGCTCCACTCTCCCCGGCGGCCGGAGCGCCGGCAGGAGGGCAGCGAGCCCGGCCGGGGCCCCGCTCTCCCCGACTGGCTGGAGCGCTGGGAGGAGGGCGGAGAGCCTGGCCATGGCCCCGGATGGGGGGTCCCCACTGACCCATCTATCTGTCTCCCTCTGGCAGCTCACAGGGGCCTCCCTGACCATGCTCTCAGGGATACGCTGGCACTGGCCCCACCGTCACCACCTGCAGGCGCCCAGCCCTGTGGCTCCCGGGATCAGCAGCCCATCGGACTCTGCTCATCACAGCCAGGGAGGCGACTTGGGGAAGGGCCTCTCCACCTGGCCCGAAGGGTCCCCTCCCTGTGACCGGCGGGCGGCAGGCCTTGCCCAGGCATCGGGGCTGCAGCACCAGCTGGTTCTTTGCCGGCTGCGGCGCGTGTTTGCGCTTTGTGGGTATAAATGTGACCGCGGAGGATGTACCGGCGCTGCCCTTGTGTTATTGCTCGCGGCGTCGCTGCTGCCAGGGGCCGGGACGCAGGCTGCTTTCCCCTCATGTCCTTTAATTCTCCGCCGGCAGCCAGGGGAGGGTTACAGCGACGGGCTGAGGAGCCATCTCTGCTTACTGGGGCACAGGACAGATCTCAGCTCACATCTCTCCCCTGCATCTGGGTCGGGGGGGTGCAGCCCACAGCTCACCCCTCCCTCTGCCCCAGCCCAGCCCCCCGGGGAGATGCTCATGCAGGGAGCCAGATGCAGAGAAGCCCCAGGGCGACCAGGCTGGTGCTCCCCCCTCACCCCAACAGGCCCCCTGACTGTCCCACTGTGCCCACCTTCAGCCATGGGAGGACCCACGGTCTGGCTGGCAAGAGGGGCCCACACGAAGGACGGGCAGCTGAGTCCTCCTGCCGGCTGCCGGCTCCATCACATGGTGGTTGCAGGTCCCAGCAGCACCTTACAGGCGAGGGGGGACGGGGCGCGATGGCAGCTTGGGGGATGATCCAGGACCCCCCTCAACTCTGGGGTTTCTCCTCTGGCCTCCACAGCTCCCCCTGCAGGCCGGGTGGCCCGGGCCCCACCTGCCCGGCCCCTAGCGGAGGGCGCCCAGCACCTGGCTGCCCCCGGGGCTATGGAAGAGCCCGTGGGTCTCCTGGTGGCGCCGCAGGTCCACCTTGCGCTGGAAGCCCTTGGGGCACAGGGAGCAGGCAAAGGGCTTGTGCCCTGAGTGCTTGCGGCTGTGGGTGATGAGGTTGGAGCTCTGGCTGAAGGCTTTGCCGCACACCTGGCATTTGTGAGGCTTCTCACCTGCGGGAAGGGGGGGAGAGGTTAGGGGTGGGGGCTGTAGGAGGGGCTGGGATCCCTCAGGGCTCATCAGAGAGCCCCAGAACTCACCCAGAGTCCTGCAGGACTGGAAGGACTCTAGAGTAGCAGGGCCCCCACCTATCTGGCCGGCCATGGGCCCAGGGCCCCCAACTACCCAGACAGCCACGGGCCCAGGCCCCCCACCTACCCGGCCGGCCATGGGCCCAGCGCAGCCTGGATCCTGCTTGCGCTGCAGTATGGTCATGGAGTCGATGCTTGCAGCCCTGTGACCCCCTGCACCTGCCATTCCCTAATCAGGCCACCAGATGGTGATGTTGCTCCATGGAGTTGCGCGGGGCCGGGCCGGGAGGCTGGAGCAGGCGCGAGGGATTAGTTTGTTCAGGGCAGGATACGGAGGCACGTGCACCAAATGTCCCGCTGTTCAGGCAGGCTGCAGATCCCGGCCCGCAGCCGCAGCTCCTGCTGTCCCGGCCCTGGGCTCCCCCCAGCTCTGCTGGTGGCCCCCAAGTCCCACCTGCAGCCCCTGCTGTCCAAGCCCTGACCCCCAGCTTGCCCGGTGCCCCCAATCCCGACCCGCAGCCCCTGCTGTCCTGGCCCTGACCCCCAGCTTGCCTGGGCCCCCTCAATCCAGACTCGCAGCCCCTGCTGTCCCGGCCCTGGGCTCCCCCCACAGCTTGCCTGGGGCCCCTCAATCCTGACTCGCAGTCCCTGCTGTCCTGGCCCTGGGCTCCCCCCACAGCTCTGCAGTGCCCCCCAATCCTGACCTGCAGTCTCTTGCTGTCCCAGCTGTGCCCTCTCCCCCCAAATCTCTGCCAATGCCCCTGTCCTGGGGGTTGGGGGAGTCGGAGCCGGCTGCCCCTCACCTGTGTGGATGAAGGTGTGTTTCTTCATGTCAGATTTCTGGTGGAAGCGTTTCCCGCAGAAGGGGCAGGGGAAGGGGCGCGTGTCCGAGTGGATGAGCAGGTGTGTGGAGAGCGTGGACGAGCGCTTGAACTGCTTCCCGCAGATCCGGCAGGGGAAGTGCCTCACCTGCAGGGAGACCCATCAGCTGGGGCCCGGGGTTTGGGGGGGGGGAGGAGGGGATGACCTGCAGAAACCCTGGCCTCCTCCAGTGGCCTCCCCAATATAGCCCTGCCTTTTCACCCCAACCCCATGGCACGTTGCCAGGCCCCCCCAATGTTAGCCCCATGGCTGCCCCCTGCCCAAATGGATGCCCATCCAGCCCCCCAAACCCCTCACTGCTGCAAAAGATCCACTTCTAAACCCCCATCACGTTCCACACCCCTCCTCCCTCCAGGCCTCACCAACCTCTGGCTTCCCTTTGCCCGGGCATGGAGGGGCAGGCTGGTGCTGCAGGCCGCCTGGATGTCCACACATCCGCCATGGGGCCATGTGGCTGCAGAGCGTTGAGCATTTCAGGTGGCTGCCTAGGTGCTGGGCTGCAGGGAGGCCCTGCGGATGGGGAGAGAAATGGGCTTAACATGGGGAGCCTGCCCCAAATGTATGGGCTGGAATTGGTGGTGGACATGTAGGGCGGGGCTGAGACCTCCCCAAACTCATCACAGCAGTGACTGAACCCACCCTCTGGTGCCTGGACATTTGCTGGGGCCAGCCTGTGTAACCTGCCTTTGTTCTACAGCCACCCTCTCGTGACACTGACCCGGAACCCTCACAATTACCCGCCCCACGCCCACAAGCCGACACTGGGGAAAGGAGCTGGCCGGACAGCCCCTGGCAGGGACGGGGCTCGGGACCAGGTAGCTACCAGCCCCTCCACCCAAGCAGGGCGAGTTTCCACTACACAGCATGGCAGCACCTAGCGCCCCCTACTGGGACAGGGCCCCCAACACTGAGCCCTGCACAGACTGCAACATGCCCTGGTCACACCCTAAACAGACACAGGGTGGAAGGGTAAACTGAGGCACAGAGCGGGAGGGGAAGAACTCACCCAAGCAGATCAGTGAACCCTGGTCCCCAAGTCCCAGTCTGGTGTTTTGTCCACTAGGCCACGCTGCCACTTGTGCCTGCCCCAGAGACCCCATCCCAGCTGTCCCCTCTGCCTACAGACCCCTAGCAGCCTGTGGGGTGGGTCAGTGCGGCCACTACAATGCCAGGGGGCCGGGAAATGGCGCTGGGATGATACAGATGCACTGAAAAAGGGGCTCAGACCTGCCCCAAACTCATGACACTCATGGGGGCCACCACAGAGCCAGCAGCTGGGCTCAGCTCACAGCCCTGAGCCAACCCCCTGAGTGCGAGCAGGGCTTTGGCTGTCGGACTCAGTGGGGTCGGAGCTGGCCCTGCAGGGGTGAAAGGCTTGTGCTGCATTTGCTCTGATGGGGCCACAGCTGGGGCCTCACCCCCCCCCACCTCCAGGTACATCATTGAGCCAAGAGTGCTGGGTATCGGGCCCCCAATGGGTCGATCCTGCGCCCCCAGTGATAGTGCCCCATAGGCTGGGCGATACTGCACACAGAGGGCAGAAGCGGCTGGGCAGGTATGTAAATGCACCCCAGGGCAGCGCCAGAGCCTGGCATATGGGGCAGTGCAGCCCCACACTGGGAAGCACCAGGCTGGGTATGGGGAGAGGGCTTCACTCAGTTCTGTTTAAAGGTGGGGGCTGGGAACGGGACACGGGGGCCTTTCCTCTCTAGGGGGCGCCAGCTCCCATCTTGCCCCAGGGTGGGACTAGCTGGCTCAGGGGGCAGGGAATGGAACATGGGGCCTTTCCCCTCTAGGGGGCGGTGGATCTGATTCCGCCCGAGCTGGAAGTGGCAGGCAGTGGTGCCCACGTGAAGTGAGGTGGGAAGGGTTCTCCAGCCAGTTCCCAGGGGCAGGAGCCTCCAAACAGCCCCATTGCTGACAGCCCTGAGGGGAGGCCAAGCGCTGGAGGGGGATGGAGCTCCCAGAGCTCGATCACGCAGGGAGGCCTCAGCTCCCAGGGTCAGCAGGGCGAGGGGCTCAGCCCAGTCCCTTGTGGGGTGGGGGGGCGTTACCTTGTCACAGCAGCTGCACCTGTGTGGTGGCTTGGAGAAGAGCAGGAGAGATCCCAGGAGGCCTGAGGTCCCCTCAGCATCCCTGCCCAGCTCCCTCCCGGAGCCCAGCGCCGGCGGCAGGACACTCTGCACCAGCTGCTGCAGCTCAGGGCTACGGTAGCTGCTCCAGAAGGGCTTGAACGACACGTCTGGGGGGCTGCTCACGCCTATGGGGAAACAGCAAGTGGGGGACTGGGATATGGGGCCTTTCCCCTCCAGGGGGCGCCGGCTCCGGCTGGCTCAGGGGGCCAGAGGTTGGGACATGGGGCCTTTCCCCTCCGTGGGGCGCCGGCTCTGATCTGATCTGGCCTGGCCCCAGGGACTGGCTGGCTCAGAGGGTGGGGAATGGGACACAGGTAGTTGCCATTGTGTAAGATGAGGTTGGTGGGTCTCAGTCCAGTTTCCAGTGGGGCAGGTGCCCCCATCACAGAACTGGCCACCTGCCTGCCACTGCCCCCCAGGGGCATAACATAAGAACATAAGAAAGGCCGTACCGGGTCAGACCAAAGGTCCATCTAGCCCAGTATCCTGTCTACTGACAGTGGCCAATGCCAGATGCCCCAGAGGGAGTGAACCTAACAGGCAATGATCAAGTGATCTCTCTCCTGCCATCCATCTCCATCCTCTGACAAACAGAGGCTAGGGACACCATTCCTTACCCGTCCTGGCTAATAGCCATTAATGGACTTAACCACCATGAATTTATCCAGTTCTCTTTTAAACTCTGTTATAGTCCTAGCCTTCACAACCTCCTCAGGTAAGGAGTTCCACAAGTTGACTGTGCGCTGCGTGAAGAAGAACTTCCTTTTATTTGTTTTAAGCCTGCTGCCTATTAATTTCATTTGATGACCCCTAGTTCTTGTATTATGGGAATAAGTAAATAACTTTTCCTTATCCACTTTCTCCACATCACTCATGATTTTATATACCTCTATCATATCCCCCCTTAGTCTCCTCTTTTCCAAGCTGAAGAGTCCTAGCCTCTTTAATCTCTCGTCATATGGGACCCGTTCCAAACCCTTAATCATTTTAGTTGCCCTTTTCTGAACCTTTTCTAGTGCCAGCATATCTTTTTTGAGATGAGGAGACCACATCTGTACGCAGTATTCGAGATGAGGGTGTACCATCGATTTATATAAGGGCAATAATATATTGTCAGTCTTATTCTCTATCCCCTTTTTAATGATTCCTAACATCCCGTTTGCTTTTTTGACCGCCTCTGCACACTGCGTGGACATTTTCAGAGAACTATCCACGATGACTCCAAGATCTTTTTCCTGACTTGTTGTAGCTAAATTAGCCCCCATCATATTGTATGTATAGTTGGGGTTATTTTTTCCAATGTGCATTACTTTACATTTATTCACATTCAATTTTATTTGCCATTTTGTTGCCCAATCACTTAGTTTTATGAGATCTTTTTGAAGTTCTTCACAGTCTGCTTTGGTCTTAACTATCTTTAGCAGTTTAGTATCATCTGCAAACTTTGCCACCTCACTGTTTACCCCTTTCTCCAGATCATTTATGAATAAGTTGAATAGGATCGGTCCGAGGACTGACCCTTGGGGAACACCACTAGTTACCCCTCTCCATTCTGAGAATTTACCATTTATTCCTACCCTTTGTTCCCTGTCTTTTAACCAGTTCTCAGTCCATGAAAGGACCTTCCCTTTTATCCCATGGCAGCTTAATTTACATAAGAGCCTTTGGTGAGGGACCTTGTCAAAGGCTTTCTGGAAATCTAAGTACACTATGTCCACTGGATCCCCCTTGTCCACATGTTTGTTGACCCCTTCAAAGAATTCTAATAGATTAGTAAGACACGATTTCCCTTTACAGAAACCATGTTGACTATTGCTCAACAGTTTATGTTTTTCTATGTGTTGGACAATTTTATTCTTAACTATTGTTTCGACTAATTTGCCCGGTACCGACGTTAGACTTACCGGTCTGTAATTGCCGGGATCACCTCTAGAGCCCTTTTTAAATATTGGCATTACATTAGCTAACTTCCAGTCATTGGGTACAGAAGCCGATTTAAAGGACAGGTTACAAACCTTAGTTAACAGTTCCGCAACTTCACATTTGAGTTCTTTCAGAACTCTTGGGTGAATGCCATCTGGTCCCGGTGACTTGTTAATGTTAAGTTTATCAATTAATTCCAAAACCTCCTCTCGTGACACTTCAATCCGTGACAGTTCCTCAGATTTGTCACCTACAAAAGCCAGCTCAGGTTTGGGAATCTCCCTAACATCCTCAGCCGTGAAGACTGAAGCAAAGAATCCATTTAGTTTCTTATCGTCTTTAAGCGCTCCTTTTGTATCTCGATCATCAAGGGGCCCCACTGGTTGTTTAGCAGGCTTCCTGCTTCTGATGTACTTAAAAAACATTTTGTTATTACCTTTGGAGTTTTTGGCTAGCCATTCTTCAAACTCCTCTTTGGCTTTTCTTATTACATTCTTGCACTTAATTTGGCAGCGTTTATGCTCCTTTCTATTTGCCTCACTAGGATTTGACTTCCACTTTTTAAAGGAAGTCTTTTTATCTCTCACTGCTTCTTTTACATGGTTGTTAAGCCACAATGGCTCTTTTTTAGTTCTTTTACTGTGTTTCTTAATTTGGGGTATACATTGAAGTTGGGCCTCTATTATGGTGTCTTTAAAAAGCGCCCATGCAGCTTGCAGGGATTTCACTTTAGTCACTGTACCTTTTAACTTCTGTTTAACTAACCCCCTCATTTTTGCCTAGTTCACCCTTTTGAAATTAAATGCCACAGTGTTGGGCTGTTGAGATGTTCTTCCCACTACAGGGATGTTGAATGCTATTGTATTATGGTCACTATTTCCAAGCGCTCCACTCAGAACTAAATCTAGAGTTTCCTCTCCCCTTGTGGGTTCCCGTACCAGCTGCTCCATGAAGCAGTCATTTAAAGTATCGAGAAATTTTATCTCTGCATTTCGTCCTGAAGTGAAATGTTCCCAGTCAATATGGGGATAATTGAAATCCCCCACTATTATTGAGTTCTTAATTTTGATAGCCTCTCTAATTTCCCTTAGCATTTCATCATCACTATCACCGTCCTGGTCAGGTGGTTGATAGTAGATCCCTAATGTTATATTCTTATTAGAGCATAAAATTTCTATCCATAGAGATTCTATGGAACATGCAGATTTGCTTAAGATTTTTACTTCATTTGATTGTACATTTTCTTTCACATATAGTGCCACTCCCCAACCCCGCATGACCTGTTCTGTCCTTCCGATAAATTTTGTACCCCGGTATGATTGGCAAGGTCAGATAAGGTGGGAAGGGGCATGGGAATTGCCCCTGGAGAGGGAAGCTGGGAGGCTGCAGGTGATGGGCTGGTGTGGGATTGGGAGGGGTTCCCCCGGGGGGGGGGAGGCTGGGGCTGGGGCTGGTGGGGGGTTACCTGGCAGGGGCCGACAGGCCCAGCTCTGGCTGAAGTCCATCTCGGAGGGGGGGCTGCGCTGCGGCTGGCTGGCTGCCCCCTCCCCATCTGGCACCCCGCAGCTTTCCAAGGCCCTGGGATGGGCTCTGCTCCCTTCCTCTGCCCCCTGCCCCAGCTTGGGGGGCTGGGCCGGTGCCGGCCCTGCTCGGGGCGCTCCCCAGGCTGGGTCTGGAAGAAGGATTTGCTGGTGAGATTCTCTGAGCCTCCCCTCCACCCCCAACCCTGGGTTGGGCAGGGCAGGGCAGGCGAACCCCCGGCCTCCAGGTGAGATCACGGGGGTGTTTGGTGGGTTCTCTCCATGTTCACCCAGCCCCACCCTTCCCATTCCCTGCCCCCTTGCTCTCCAGTAGAGGGCGCCCTTCTCCCCTTGCCTGCCCCCTCCCATTCCCCTCCCCTGCACAGGGCCGGCTCCAGGGTTTTGGCCGCCCCAAGCAGCCAAACAAAAAACAAAACAAAACAAAAACAAAAAAAAGCTGCGATGGCAATCGCGATCTGCAGCCCCAATTTGGTGGAAGGTTCTTCGCTCTGAGCAGGAGTGATGGACCGTCTGCCGAATTGCCGTGGAACAGCTGGATGTGCCGCTCTCTCCGGAGTGGCCGCCCCAAGCACTTGCTTGGTAAGCTGGTGCCTGGAGCCGGCCCTGCCCCTGCATTCTCCCTTTGAGGGTACTCTTTCCCCTCGCCTGCTGCCCCAGCTCAGCCCTCCCCCACACTCCCCCACTCACCGCCAAGACCCTCCAGTCGCTGCCCCGGGTGGTTTGGGCCCCTCTTGCTTCTCACCAGGAAGGAGCGCGGCATTCTGGCAGCTGTGGGATGGGGAGAGGCGGCATCACTATGTGGCCGGCCCAGCCCCTGCCCCATGGGGCCTGCGGGGGGCGCTGAGCCAGTTGGGAACGGCCCGGACAGGCCTAACCTGTCGCTGGTCTGTAGTGGGTCCCAGTAGGGGCAAGTCGCTAAGTGACCCCTCCCGTCTCCTGCCCCTCAGTCATTCTCCTCTGCAGACGGGACTGGGGTCAGGACTCCAGGGCTCAGTTCCCAGCTCTGGGAGGGGAGTGTGGTCTCATGGTTTGAGAGGGGTTGGGGAAGGACTGTGGGTCAGGACTCCTGGGTTCTGCCTGTCTCTCACTTGCTGTGTGACCTTGAGCCAGTCCCTTCCCCTCTCTGTGCCTCAATTGCCCCATCAGTTCATTAACATCTGTGAAGTGCTTCAATTCACAGCTCCAGATGCCCTTTCCAGCCCTGGACCTGACAGTACTGAGGGCAGGGACCAGGCTTTGCATTTGTTTGTACAACCCCATGCACAAGGGTGCCCGATAAACAATGGGGCTGACAAGCCTGTCCCCAGGAACAATCAGATGCTACCTCACACCACTCAGGGTTAGTCATAATGACACCTGCCTGGCCCACCGAGAGGCAGGTCAGGGTATCTCAGTTAACGGATGGTGAAGAGACCTGTTCTGAGGTCATGCAGCAAGACAGTGCCAAAACTGATACTGGAACCTAGGAGTCCTGACTCCCAGCCCTCCCCCTCTGTCTCTAAGCACTAGACCCCACTCCCCTCCCAGAGCTAGGAAAAGAACCCAGGAGTCCTGACTCCCAGCCCTCCCTATTCTAACCACTAGACCCCACTCCCCTCCCAGAGCTAGGAAAAGAACCCAGGAGTCCTGACTCACAGCCCTCCCTATTCTAACCACTAGACCCCACTTCCCTCCCAGAGCTGGAAAAAGAACCCAGGCATCCTGACTCCCAGCCCCCATCTAGCTGCTAAACCCACTCCCCTCACTCACCTGGAAACAGTAGACTAGATCTATGCTGCGCCTTGGACAGCAGCCACAAAGTTGCCGTACAAATGGGCCAGAGCTCGTTTGGTGTAAATCAACCAGGCTCCAAATGAAAACATCCGATTTCCACCGCCTGGGGATCTGGCCCCAATGATGCCAAAGGAGTGACACCAGTTTACACCAGCTGGGCATCTGGCCCAAGGTACTGCATGAAGTTTTCCTACACAAAACTGGTGCAGGAGCCATCCCAGCTCCCCAGCGCCCACCGAGCGACACTGGCCCCCAGGAGCTGGGGGCTTGGCTGCTTTTAGAGACTCCAAGTACCGTACTTACTGTCCCCCGGGGTGGGCGATGATAGAGTAAGTGGTACCAGCAAGCCCCCTGCACAGCACCAGCTCCAGACATGGCCCCCCAGGGACAGAGCCGGAGCCAGCACAGTGCGGGTCGGGTGGGGTCGGGGTCATGGAGCGAGCTGGTCAGGATGGTGGGATAGAAAGAACTGGCTGGTATTTACAGCTGTAGGAAGGGAGTGGGCTGTAGTGGGTTAAGGCATGGCGGAGCTGGGGCTCAGGATTCCTGGGTTCCATCCCCTGCTCTGGGAGGGCAGTGGGGTCTAGTGATTACAGGTTGGGGGGCTGGGTGTCAGGATGCCTGGGTTCTGTTCCCGGCACCCATCCCTGCAAGGTGTACTGCCTGAAAGGGCCCCAATGTGTCTAATCACGCTATTTCCTGCCATGTGGAAGCCCCAACTGTACCCAGTCTGGACAGACACAATCCATTGGCAGTAAGGGAGCCGTGGCAAGGCACTCGCATGGACCTCTCACCCCCAAGGGTTCACTCACCTGCAGCCTCCGCGCTGTGGGGGAGCCTCTGTGGGTGGCTATTCCACCACCTTTGCCATCTCAGCCCAAGAGCCGGGGCAGGGCAGAGCACCCGCATGACGCGCAGCCAATCAGGCTGCCGGACGGGGGCTAACGCTCCCCGCTGCAAACCACAGCTGGCTTCCTTCTGATCCGAACAGACGCCCAACTGCCAGCTGCAAGGCAGAAACCACTGGCTGGAGGCAAGGGGGCGGGGGTGTCTAGTGGCAGCGGTCCCTGATCCAGCTGTGCATTCAGCAGGGAGCTGAGGCTGCTGCAGTTAACTGGGGCATCAGCAGAAGGGCCTTAGATTGGACGCACTCTCTCTTGCCCCAAGGAAAGGCGATGGGCCCAGACTGTCCTCATGCTGCAGCTTAGAGACCTCATCCATCTGTTGATCAGGCTCTTTCCGCCAGCCCATAACGCACGGCATCTCTGTTTTACCTACGAACCTGGGCAGAAATCTGTGCTCTGAAAACACTGGCAGTTCACTGCAGGGCCAGCAGGGGGAACATGAGGAATTGCTTTTGTGTAGAGCCTACAAAAACCTCCGGTGGGAGCAGATCTCGAGTCCAACTACATCATTGCGATGGAACTCTCGCCCCCACTGTCATGTCGGGTGCTGTGCAGACAGCGAGGGAGACTGGAGGCCCCGTTGTGCTGGGTGCTGCTTAGACAGCCAGTTCCTGCTCACAGGAGTTTACAATTTAAATAGATGGGAGAGTTGTAAAATCCCCCTTTTACAGCTGAGAAACTGAGGCCCAGATTCACAGAGGTACTCAGGTGTCTAAGTGTAAGGGGACTGTTGGCCCCTTACTAAAACTCTGTGTGTGTGTGTGTGTGTGTGTGTGTGCGCGCGTGCGCGGGGGAGGGGAGAGGGGGTTGGTTGCTAGCTCCCAGTACCAAAAGAAAGGGGAAGGGTCGATGGGAAATCAGGACCCTGACACTGACAGTCCTCAGGGGCAATGGGGAAGATGCCAATATTCCAGGTCAGCCTGATTGACAAGGCAGGGCAGGCTAATGAGGGAGTCAGGAGTCCAGGGGGGTCCAATCCTCCTTGTGAGCTGGAATTGCCTGGCCCAGAGCAGGGCTGAGCAAAGGAGAGAGCAGGGGCCCAAGCTGAGCTGGGGAGCAGAGCTGCACTGGCCAGAGAGAACCAGAGAAGCAGCCCAGGGAGCAGACCTGTGCTGGGAGCAGAGCTGCAGCAACCAGAGCCAGAGGGGCCAGAAAAGAGCCCAGGGAGCTGGAGGCAGAGCAGTATCAGTGCTGGAGCAGTGAGCACTGTGGGGAGCGAGGGGGGAACCTGGGCAGCGGGTGTAGCGCAGGGAGATGCCCCCAGCCAAGAGGCCTTGCAGGCCAGACGTGGAGGGGGATCATAACCCTGACAGGGGGACTGACCCTGGGAAGAAGGGTCCTGCCACCTAGAGCCAGAGGGCGTGTGGCCACCACCAGAGCAAGTGTCCGACCCGCAGCATCCCTGCAGCACAGCCAGGGCCTGGGCAGGAGACCTGGGACATGTGAGGGATGGGCTGTGAACTGCCCTTACATTCCAGAGATGGCTGGTTGTGATGTCCCCATGCCACAGAGTCACGTGATTGCCTTAGTTATTAAAAATTGATTGGTGTTACATAAATTGTATTTGCTTTGAACTACATGTGATGATCGGTGGGTCAGGGAAGCATCCAGTGCAGAGAGACCACCCCAGAGTGGGGACACCCAGCTTAGCCCTTGCCCGAAGTGACCATGACAAGTTTGGGGGTCAAGCCTCCCAGGAATCCTGGGCCCAGCCTTGTTGGGGTTATGAGGACTGCCACACAGGAGAGTGGAAGGGGAGCCCTCGAGGTCAGGGAGGCCTCTGGGTAAAGGAAGTGGGAGCGAGGACTCGGATCCTTTCGCCAGCCCATTCCACCGGGGTCGTGTATAAGCCAGGAAAGTTCCCCACAATAGCGGGACCATTCCCCTGCTTACATACGTCCCAGTTTTATGCACCCTTGTGATCCACAAAACCCCTGCTGGCTGCTGTCAAACCCTGTAGGTGCCTAAACTTGGCACCTATGTTTTCAGAGTAAAGTTTCCTTTGGCACCAAGTTTCAGCCTCTGGGCACGCGCACTGCTGCCTCCCTCTACTTGACCGGCGCCTAAGCCCCAGACGTCTGTGAACCCGGGAAGATAAGCAGAGGAGCACCTGCCTCAACTGCAGGGCCCGAGCCGATAGTCAGCCTTGGAGGCCACCCACCGGATTAGGTCCCATTCAAACTCCAGCCAGAGAAGGCAGCGGTACCACGCCCAATGTTTTAGGCCAGTGGACGGGCACTCAGCAGGGATGTGGGAGACGCAGGTTCAATCCCCCTTCTGCCTGTGGGGGAGTGAGGATTTGAACAGGGGTCTCCCACAGCCCAGCTGAGTGTTCAAGACACTGGGCTAAAGGTGTAAGGGGGCAGCATCACCCCTCCTGCTGTGCAGCGAAGCAGGCACCGCTGATTCTCACCACAACCAGCTTGGGTGCCTGCCCCCAGTGGAGGGCTTCCCAGCTGTGGATTGCTACTGGGTGGAGGCACCTACCGCAGCCCTGATTTGTGCTGAACTCCATGAGGGGGCGGGGCTTCAGACACACCCCTCTTATCAGCATCGCCCCATTGGCTAGTTTAGGCAGCTCCTCCCCTAGTGTGCTGGTTTTTGTGGACCCTATTTGCCAGCCCCACAATGAATGGGAACAGCCGATATGGTTGGTCAGAGGGAGGGGAGCAGCCCTGGATGGGCCCAGTCCCGCAGTGGATGGGAATGGCCCATATGGATAGAGGGATGGGAGCAGCCCTGGATGGGCCCAGCCCTGCAGTGGATGGGGATAGCTGAAACGGATGGGGGCACAGGAGCAGTGCTGGATGGGCCCCAGCAAACACAACAGCAAGAGGCCTGAATTGCTGCCTCTTCCACACCTCCAGACCCAGAAATTCAGAGAAGGCAGGGAAGAAGGCAGGAGCAGCCCCTCTATCCCAACCGATGCACACCCAGCACTGTTAGAATGCAGCCATCTCTGGGGTGGAGCTACCAGCTTGAATCACAGCCATGGGGGGAGGTTTTGGCCAGGACACACACTGCTATTGCAGAGGGATCTTTAAGGCCTACACGCAGGCAGCCAGGGCTTTAAGATCTTGACAGAATGCCCCACCTGCAGTCAGCTGCTCCGAACTACCTGCCTGGATGATAGTTGACCGCATGGGGCATTGCCAGGTCCAGCTCTCAATCCCTCAAGCAGCTCTTGCAACATGCACCTCTGAACATCCTCCCCATTGTGTCAGCCATGTGCCAGTTTCACTCCCTTGCCGTCTGGTTCTGCTCTGACTCACGGGAGCCCCGATTCCCCTGCCCACTTCCTGTCTCAGCTGGGAGGCTGTTTGCACAGATCTCGCTCTGGGCTGGGCAGGATGGCTTGGTGCAAGAACTGAACGGGCAGCAGGGGTGATGCCTTTGCTCTGCTAAATCCTTCCCATAAGCGGCAAGTCACAAACATCTGGTGCCTGCAGCGAGTCCATCTGCTATTGGCTGCCAGCCTGGCTCAGACTGATGGGCCCATCTAGCCTGGTATCCCACCTGCGACAGTGTCCAGCACCGCCAGCTGCAGAGGATGCACCCTAGTGGGCATTAATGGAATAACATGCTCCCAGGGGAAGTTTCTACCTAACCATTAGCTAAAGGTTGGCTCATGCTCTCAAACACTGGGGCAGCTGACCTGCTAGGAGCGTAGGCGCCAACTCTGTGGGTGCTCCGGGCCTGGAGCCAACAGCCAAGCTCCCCGCCCCACCTCCTCCCCTGAGCATGCCACGTCCTCTGCCTACCTCCCAGTGCTTCCCGCCAGGCCGCCTGGCTCCAGGAGGGAGGGGGAGGAGCAAGCTCCAGGAGGGAGGGGGAGGAGCATGAACATGGCACGCTCCGGGGAAGAGCCGGGGCCGGGCAGGGATTTGGGGAAGGAGTCGGAATAGGGGCAGGGTGGGGGCAGAATTGGGGCGGGGACTTTGGGGAAGGGGTTGGAATGGGGGTGGGGCAGGGGAGGGGCCTCATGGAAGGGGCGGCGTTGGGGCAGGGCTGGGGACAGAGGGGGGGTTGAGCACCCACCGGTGGGAGCAAAAGTCTTCGCCTATGGGTAGGAGCTCGGCAGGTATGTACGTACATCGACAGTGGGGGAGCAACTCAGCTTCACTAGATATTCCAGCCTAAAGCAGCTGAGATCCCCCCAGCTCAGCCAGAGGGAAACTCCTATGTCCGCTGAGGCACCTGCCCAGCCCTGCTGTTCAGGTCCCAACTGCAGCAGCCTGCACTGGCCACTGCTCGGCCCATCTCTATGGATGGGAAGCTCGCAGGCTCCCTGCTAATGGGGAGCTCAAGCAAAAGGCTAGCAGGGCCAGATTGTGGCTTGCAGCAACAGGGCGAGGAGCTGGAGTCCCGGAAGGAATTATGTCCAAATTCAGGAGCCCTGGCAAGGGGCAAAGGGACATCTGGCCAGGGTCACCCCAGCGACAGCCTCCCTTTGGCGAGAGCCCGCTCAGCATGGGGGAGCAGGCAATCACTCAGAATGTGAGGGCCGTGAATCTCCCCTCAGTGTGAGTTATTCCTAGGGGCGGGTAAAGCATGGATTCAGGGCCTGGGAAAGGGGCTGGACTGACAGCCCTCCAGAGAGAAAGCCTCTCACTATAGGCCATGACGGGGCACTTACCCCACTATCCTTCCTTTATGGTGCATTCAGTCATGGCTCTGTGGTCCCGCAACTGCCAACTAGGATTGGTCTGTGGGAGACGGACACCAGCCCTACAAGAATGGGGACTCAGACCCACCAAACAGCCACCATCAATGTACACTCCCTGAGCTGGGCTGGCTCTGAACCAGTGACCAAGATGGCAAAGGCTCTGGGCTGGATCCTGAGTTGATGTAAATCAGAATTGCCCCATTAAAGTCAGAAGAGTGATGCTGATTTACACCAGCTAAAGATCTGGCCCTCTACGTCCCATATCAGTTCTCCCCTCACTCCCTTGCATAGAGTTTAAGACTAGAAGAGGACACTATGCTCAATGTCTGCCCTCCAGCATAACCCAGGCCAGAGCAAAGCACCCAGGGCTCCCAGCACACAGCCTGAGCTACCGCAGCTCATTGAAAAACACTTCTGCTCAAGTGTTGGAGAATCCACCCCACCCCCAGGTCATTTCTGGTGGGCAGTCACCCCTCACCATTCAACATTTGCACCTTATTTTCAGTCTAAATTTGTCTGGCTTTAAATTCCAGCCACTGGACTGCATGATGCCTTTGGCTCCTAGTCGTAAGAGCAGCCTTCTCCCATCAGTGTGATAATCCAACCCCGAGTACAAAGGCAGAAAAAATCCACTGGCTGGAAGCTGAAGCTAGATAAATTCAGGCTAGAACAGGGGTAGGCAACCTATGGCACGCGAGCCGAAGGCGGCACGCGAGCTGATTTTCAGTGGCACTCACACTGCCCGGGTCTTGGCCACTGGTCCGGGCGGCTCTACATTTTAATTTAATTTTAAATGAAGCTTCTTACACATTTTAAAAACCTTATTTACTTTACATACAACAATAGTTTAGTTATATATTATAGACTTATAGAAAGAGACCTTCTAAAAACATTAAAATGCATTACTGACATGTGAAACCTTACATTAGAGTGAATAAACGAAGACTCGGCACAGCACTTCTGACAGGTTGCCAAGCCCTGGGCTAGAAATAGATTCATAGATTCATAGATTCTAGGACTGGAAGGGACCTCGAGAGGTCATCGAGTCCAGTCCCCTGCCCGCATGACAGGACCAAATACTGTCTAGACCATCCCTGATAGATATTTATCTAACCTAAAATAAGCTGTGCATTTTAATGGAGAAGGAAATGAACTACTGGGACAATTTCCCAAGAGGTGCAGTGGATTCTCCATCACTTGGAAGACTAACTCAGGAGTGGCTGTATCTTCCTCTCTGTGTGTGCATATGCTCTGGCTCAACCACAAGATATGGGCTGGTTGCGGGAGACACTGGGCGAGGTTCTATGTGGTTTATGTTATCAGCCAGACTACATGATCACAATGGTCTTTTCTGGCCAATCTGTGACTATTTTTAACGTGCTGACGTTTTCCAGATGCACTCAGGAAGAGGTGCTGACCTGCCAGCCTTCCCCGGCCATTCCTGGAGCAGAAGCGTCCTACAGAGCCCAGAGGCACAGAGTTAGTAAGACAGTGTAAATATTTTATTGTTTTTGATGGGTTTTTTCTCTCTTTTTTTGAAAGTACAGATGTTTTTTGCACAAGTCAGTTTTTTTTTTAAATGGGCGTGGGCTGAAGAGGACGAAGGTTACAGTCAGAGAGGAGGAGGGGTCACCGCTACACAGATACACCAGACACACGAGTTTGGGAGCGGTCAGACCATCGGGGGGCAGTTACAGTACCATCAAAATGAACCAAAATTCACTGCAACCTGAGTGCGCTTCCTGAATATGGAGCCAAATGGGCTTCCCCATGGCTGAGCTATGCGCACCTCGCGGAAAGGCAGCATCCAAGCCAAGGAGGTGGCACCAATCTGACATGCCTTTGCATGCTGATTGCCAGCGAGGGAGGTGCCCGGGTGTGTTGTATTCCCTGTGAGGTGGGGTGTTGGTAATGACTCTGCCCACTGGTGGGAAGCCCTGCCAAGTCCCCTCCTCAGTCTCACTCGCATTTCACTGTTACCTTCTCTGGAGAGACCAGTTCCACAGCTGCTGGAACTTTACAACTCCAGTGAGTCTCCAATGTACACCAGCTGGGGATCTGGCCCATTGACTCCTATGGAGCGATGCTGATTCACACCAGCTGGGGATCGGTCCCGCGATTGCTGATCCATAGTGGGTGAGCTATCCCTCTGTGTCATAGTACAGGCCAACATCCCCTAGTCTAACCTCACCTGTCCTGGGGGTTTCCCCTGCTTCCCAGTTGGAGCTATTGGAACCATTTACCAGGGTCATGGTGGATTCTCCATCACAGATCATTTTTAAAGCAATGCTGGATGTTTTTCTCAAAGCTCTGCTCTAGGAATTATTGGGGGCAGGTCTCTGGCCTGTTATCCAGGTGGTCAGACTAGATGATCACAATGGTCCCCTCTGTCCTTGGAATCTGTAACTCCTTATGATCTCCTCCATTCAATCTTCTACGCTCTCTGCTTCCTGGTCTCCAGGGTCTCCCATTCGGCCCCCATCAGCACTGCTCCTTGCTCAGCATGGGGATGGGCATGGAGAGGTTCTAGCTATTCACTCTTCTCTGGCAGCCAGGTGGGGAGATTGAACCTGTTTCAATCCATGTGGCAGCTGAGCCCTAGGACACAGATCCTGGCTGGTCCTGGTCACTCTGTGGGCCTTTTCTCTCTGGGTCTGCCCTCTGCGGGACTGTCTACTAAGAAGTGGGACAGAACTGAAGGGGGCTGTGTGGGAGCTGTTAATGCCCCAACAGCACAGTGGCTTTACAGCCTCTATTAAAGAGCAGGCTGATGGCACAAGATGGACAGGCAGGAGATCTTGAGTTGTAGAAACTCTGACATTTTTGCTGTTAAATGTTGAGGCTTCCCCAACTTCGGGGGTTTCCACAAAATGTGTTTCCTAGAGGTGGGTTTGAACTCAAACCCTAGCTCCAAGTGCCCCAAAATTTGGGGGAGTCCAGGCTGAACTTTCAGGCTCTAATTTTGCTCCCCCTTCTCCGTTTCTCTCTGAGTCCCGAACTCAATCAAGTAGTAGCAATTTAAAGCCCACTCTGAACTTCCCTACAGGGTGACCCCGGGCAAGTTCCTTCCCTTCTCTGGGTCTCAGTTTCCCTCTAGACTGTAAGCTCTTTGGAGCAGGGGCTCTCTCCTACTACGTGTGTCTGTGCAGCACCCTGCAGCCCTGATCTCAGTTAAGGCCCCTGGGCACTGTGATAATACACCTAATAACATTGCATCCAGCACATTCCACAAACATAACTAGTTAACCATCCTGACACTAGATGGGGAAACTGAGGCAGAAAGGAGAAAGAAATGACTTGCATTGCACGATCTGGAGTCAGAGCTGGGATTGGAACACAGGAGACCCTGGGCTCCCAGTTGCAGAATAAGCCATGCCTCTCCCTCCCTAATGGACAGAATTCAGGTGAAGCCCCCAACAGCTACTCAGCACCCACTCCCTACCTATGCATTCTCATCGGCGCTGCCTGCAGCCTGCCCCACCGCCCTGGCTGTGCTAAACAAAGGGCTTGCCAGAGTGGATCAACCTAATGGTCTACCCAGGCCTGTCTACAACTGGCCAGTCCCAGCTACGTCAGAGGAAGATGGATTCTTGCAGTGGGCAGACAGCTGAAGAAGCAGCGAGGGGACCAAAGCTGCCAGGTTAGGGGCAGCTAGAGTGAAGGGGGAAAGGTCTGGCTGAGGTTTGCCCATGGCGTGATGAGCTGTACTTATGCTATTGCCAGGGAGGGGAGGGGCATGCATGAGTGTCATCAAGCAGGCGCGCCCTGCTGTCCTGGATGCTGCCTTCTCGGAGCTATGCGGCTGCAGCCTACTACAGAGCACAGAGCAGGTCAACTTTAGGCACCTTGTTTTAGTTGCTACTCAAAAATCATACAGGAAAAAACAAAACAAAACCAAAACCCCCAACAAGAGTAGCTCGAGAATGAACCTCGCCAGAGCCGCAGGGAGTGGGGGAGGCGGTGGATTTTCCCTTCTAAACTCAGTTCAGTTTGCTTTAGTCATGATCCAAACCCTTCCATGTGCCATAGTAGCCAGCACTGCAGGTGGGATTTACAGGCTCTGTCGTTGTCATGGAGGCGATAGCAACACATCCTTAATCGGGCAAACTGCCATGCAGGCAATGGGAGCCTTCAAAAAACCCCTTCTCCGATGCCTTGAACTTGCACCACTAATCCACGCAGAAGAGCTGCCTGAGACCCCGATGCCCCGCTTGCACGGAGCGCCTGGGAAGGAACCTGCAGCTGAACTGGTCCTGTCTATGGTGGATGGAAAGCCACCCAGAGCCTTCCCACCAAGTCACCCCACAGTGCCCAGCTTTGTCATTTGTAAGCCCATGCTCCCACGCCATCTGACCGACAGCAATGGGGGCGGAACGCGGGTGGCCAGTCATGCCTTGCAGTTCTTCTCCAGGTCCAGCCCTGGGGGGAGGGCAATCAAAGAGTAACCCAGTGGCCTGCTGTAGGCAGCAGACTCTGCTGGGCTGGAATCCAGCCTGTGGTTACACCCACACAGTCCCACCCATTTCAGTGGCATTGCACGAGAGTCAGCAATGGCAGAATCTGGCCCTCTGTTCATGCAGGTTGCTGCAATGCTGACTTGAACCAGGGACCTCCTGTGGGCTGCAGGCAGCGCCCTATCAAAGAGCCCCTCCCCCACCAGCTGAGCAAGAAGAAGGGGTGCTAAACTGGCAGTCAGCTCATGCCACCTCCTGGGGTGGTCTCCAGGGGGAAGGATGTTACCCCTCCCCCCCTTCCTCATGGCCCAGCACCTCTGTGGTCAGGATGATGTCCAAGGGAGGGTCTGGGTCTCCCTGAGAGCTGATTCCTTATGGGGGGTGGCGGTGGGCAGGAGGCAGGTCCTGAACACCTTATTGCTCAGTGTGCAGCTGTGGACGTAGGCATGCAGGAGGAAAGGGAGCATCTGGGCCCACTCGTTCTGCACCCCAGATTCTGCCATTACCGACTCCAGTGTGATCCCACTGAAACCACTGTGTGGGTCTAAATGGGGACAGGATTCCAGCCCAGCAGAGCAGGGCTAGTGTCTGCTCCCTCCAGCAGGGCCACCCCAATCGCAAGGTGCGACATGCGTAGTCTCTGCTGGAACGTGATAAACCCGCCCGAGGGGACCGTCCTCTCAGAAAGGGTGTGATCCTGACTAAAGCAAAATTCCCAGCGAAGTCAAAGAGCCAAAGCCAGAGGCCAGGAAGGATTTACTCAGGACCTACTCTAGAAGCTCCCACTGATTTTAAAGACATGTTTTGCCTAAGGACTGAGGGCCAGATCTCCAGTTGGTGGAAATTAGTGTCACTCTGCTGGAGCCAACGGGCTAAATCCCTAGCTGGTGTAAACACATTGCTCTCAGTAGTAGATGTAGCCCAGTATCCTCCAGCTGTGGCCCCAGCACTGCTCCCAGCTGCAGTACTTAGGAACAGTATTGCAGAGTCCTTTAATAGGAGCCAAATGCCAAAGCCTTTCCTTAGGCAAAGCTCTCAGCCCCTTGCCGGGGTAAGGCCCAGGTAAACCCGAGTTCAGGAAGGACTTGGCCCTATGGGACAGATTCTGATCTGTTATCCCAGCGTTCATCTAAAGCAACTCCACTGAAATCAATGGGGGAAGGAGCTCCAAATCAATCCCTTATTTCCAGAAGGGTTTGTGCCTTCAGGCCACTCTTTGAAGCTGCTAATCCTCGGCTGGCGCTGTATAGAATAAATAAAACAAGGCGGCGGCGCATGACCAGCTCCGTAACCAGCAAATGGATTCACCAGCCATCTTCTGGTGTAAACAGCATAGGAAAGTGGCACCTGGAGCTAAAGACGATGGCAGAGAAAGGCCTGCATGTGAATCACCCTCAGTTCGTGTGGGATGCTGCTGCTCTCTGAGGGGGGAGGGAGAAGGGGTATCACAAGAATTTGGCAATACAGTGCAGCATGTATATATATATATAATATATATATATTAAAATATACAGATTATAAATACCCAACCAAAGCCTTTCCCAGCCATATTTATATAAGTGTACATAATACTCCAGTCCAGTGACGTGGTGGAACGGTGAGGGGCTCAGTCCAAGTATTCAGGTCCACTGGGGCTGTTGTTTTCCATCTCAGAAGGGGAAGGTTTAGGATATGGGGGAAGGTTCTGTCAAGCTGGGAGGTCCAAGGCACCCCTCCTTTGGAAACAGACCGAGTGAACTTAATACACCAGCGGGGAAGGGGAGAGCTATGGAAATACCTGTTGGCAGGGGAGGGTTGGAGGTGTAGTCCATTGAAAGTGACGTTTGCAATCGGCCGCAGAGGAAATCAGGCAAAGCCACCCATGGGAATGGGTTTTCCTCAGCTGCTGGATGTCCGGCTTTACTGAATTCAGAGAGCAGAAGGGAAATACGAGGAGGGTGTAAAGCAGGGGCAGGATGGAAAGAAAGAAAGGGCCAGAGGAAATAAAACTCAAGTCCATAAAAGAGCCAGCTAGATAATCTCGGCAGGGACTGATGGATCCAGCCAGCTCCACACCCCTTCCATCGTTCTTCTCTCTGCCCAAGCAGGTCTGTGCGCAGGCTGCTCTCGATGGCCGGTGCTCTCCATAAATAGAACAGCCAATGGGCAACAAAGCATCCCATGCGCTCAAGGTTTCAAAGCAGTCACTGTGCCTAGCAGCATCAGTCTCTCCCACAGACATGACAATGGCCCCAAAAGGGCCCTCCCGCCATGTCCCAGCACCACGTGAACTCTGGTCCTGAGCCCCACTCCCTTCGTTTGCCATCCAGGTGCCTGGGAAATTCAGCCTTCATCCCAGCCACCCGAGATCTTCCATCCCCGCTGGGAGCAGCCAGTCCTGGAGATCTCGCCTTTCATTTTCCATCTGTGCTCTCCGAAGGGGTGTTAGAATGGAGCTGTGTTGCTGCTGCACAGAGGGGGTGGAAATGAACTGACACGACAGCCTCAGGTACTTGCAGCTCTATGGCATCTCTCCACCACCAGGACGTGATGTAAAGCCCCGAAGCAGGAAGTGATGCAATACTCGGACTCTGTCACAAACAAATGGAAGCGCAATCTGGACCGTTTTGTAGTGAGGGAAGCAGAGCCAGACATGTCCCCTCACACACTGGAAATTAGGAGTCAGAGCTGTAGACAAAGCAGACTAGCTCCTGCGCTGGTGTAGATCAATGTAGTGCCATTTACTGCAGCAGAGCTCTGGGCATTTGCACCAGCTGAGGAGCTGGCTTGCTGACTGCAAGCAAAGCTCTTTGGGTGAAGGGCTGTGGTGGTCAGCCTGGCCGGCTCTTCCACAGAAATGATACTAGATGGGCACTGCTGCCAAGAACGATGCCGCTAGCCAAGGTGGGAGCACCGCAGGCAGCGCTTTATTGGAAAATTCCTTCAACGGGGATCACGTTTGCAGACTGGCTCCATCCCAAGGAAGCTGCTTCATCTGCTGCCTGATCACCAGGGCAGGCTTTGAAGTGGTGAATGGTTCAGCAATTCTGGCCCAGGGTGGCCCATTTGGAGATAAGTAGCTTGGGTTTCTCTCTGATTAGGAGCTGAGTTCTCTACTAAGGGCCACTCCAAGGAGCGGGCATTTCCATCATCTGACCAGGGCTTGCTGGGCTGTGCATGCTGTCCATCCATCACTCCAAATCTCCTTACTGCTCTGGTGGACTGGAGGGCACCTCACAGGGCTATGGAAACATGGTGCCAGCTGCAGAGCTGGGAGAGCCAGTTCAGAGGAACACAGGCCAGGCTGGCTGAGGGAGGTGAAGCCCCATCATGCATAGAAACAAACGTCCTCCAGATGATTCCCAGCTGGGGACTTCTCTCTCTGCTCCTCCCCAAACCGCTCCTGCTTACCGGGCACCTTTGCTGTGCACCAGACAGACCTGGGTCGGGACACGAGGTTTCAGGTGGCTCTCTGGTAGAGTAAGAAAGGTTCTCCTAGGGGATTTGTTTCCACATAGCCCTCTCCAGACAGGGAGGTTGGAAACCCTGCAGTTTGCCATATGGAGCAGAAGAGAGAGGCAACAGTTACAACACCTTCTGGAGAATGTAACGATGCAGGAGATTGAGAGCACAGCTCCCTTACGGATGGAGGACAGGAAGGCAGAAGGGCAGAACGCTGCTCCCAGATTCCCTTATGACACAATGTCAGTGTAATTTCCTAGAACTTAAAGCTTAGTGTGGAGCTCTCCGAGGGGAGCCAAGTTGGCATCATAACAGTTTAAATAAATAACATATGGAGAACAAAAATAAAATATAATCTCTCATGTAACCAAGCAGGCTCCTTGATCCAGAATCCCCCGCACCGGGCCCTTCCCATCCTGGGGAGAGCTCTCTTGGGAATAGGGATATGAAGGCCTCCAACTCTCCCCTCTCCGAGCAGATGCTCTCGGGATCATCGGGGACACACAGTTAAATAAAAGGAAGAGGGACCCAACTTCCCGCCCTCTGAGTGTGGAGGGGAGGGAAATGGTTTGTTGGCCAGTTGCCCACGGGTGCTCAGACTCGGTGGATGGTCATTGGGCCCGGATATCCAGCGGCCTTGCCACTTCCACCCCCGCTCACGATGACATTGAGCTGAGTTCTCAAGTGTGCAAACTTTTGGGGGAGGGCAATACAAGAAGGAGGCATTAGGGGCGGGGTGGGGCGAACGAGGGTTACTCAATGGAGTCGGAGTGTAACTACTGGTGATGACAGAGCAGGAGAAAGGCAGTGCAGACAACAATCAGAGTAGAGGTTCTGTATAACACAGGCCGGCTGGAGAGCTGTCCCCGCATGGCAGCGTACGTGCAATGCTCTCTGAGCCCAGCCATCGTGTTGGGTCTATGATCTCCCCCACCTGCTGCTACTGAGAGCACCAAGGAGAGGAGTCTCTTCTCTCCAGGCTGTGCGCTCAGTGCCCGTTTGGTGGAGGGGGGGGGATCCCCCTGGCATCGGCATCTCCTCTCACTTGCTGAGGGTCTCTCCGAAGATGATCTGCGGCTCCATCTCGCCATCGGCCTCCGTGGTGGAGGTGGGGTCCTCAGGCTCACTGTCCGTGGAGCCGTCACTCTCCTTGCCGGAGCTCTCCATGCCCCGTAGGAAGCGGGCATTGCAGGGTGAGAGCGGGTACAGCACGTCCTGCAGCGCGCCCACCACCATGGGGTTGGTCAGCAGCTCCTCATCTGAGGAGTGCAGCGAGTCCTCGTCCACCGCCAGGTGGCTCACAATGTGGATGCCATCAAAGCCCATGGAGTCCTCAAAGGGCTTCTGGCCCTTCATCAGCCGGATCTGGAGGGCACAGGGAATCGGAGGTGAGGAACAGAAGTGACAGGGCTGGCGCATGCACGCTCGCCAGCCCTGCCTGTCTGGCCTGGATGGGAAGGGGCAGGGCACGATGGAGCTCAGAAATACACTGGGGGATCTGGCAGTCTAATCCCCCAGAGACAAAAGGGTGTACAGAAAGCTCCCTCAAGGGGGGAGCAGAGGGCTGACTGGGTTACATTTATGGAGACTACCTCTTCCCAGTGTGGGGTAGAGGGAGCTTGTGAGGAGGAGGAGCAGAGACAGCCCCTCCCGGTATGGGGCAAAGGGAGCTCTGGGGAGTGGGAGGAGCAGAGAGCCCCACGCAGCATAGGGCAGACACAGCTCCCCAGTATGGGACAGAGGAGGATGGCTGATGGAGGATGGCTGCTTACCCACAGAGCCGATCTTGTGGCTGAGAAATTCGACTGAGAGAATTTCTTGGCTCTGCACAACCTTGGACAAGTCACATGCCCGCTCTGTGCCTCGGTTTCCCTGTCTGTTCAGGGGTTAATAACGGTGTCCCACCTCCCAGGGTGGGGTTGTGGGCCTGAATTCATTCCTCTTTCCAAAGTGCTTGGCTCAGATCCCCAGCAGTGACAAGTGCTGCCTTTATGATTCAATATGTACAGCCAGATCCCCAGCTGGTGTAAATGGACATAGCTCTATGGGAGTCAGTGGACCATATCCTCACCTGGTTTAAATCAGCATTGCTATACTGGAGTCAATGGGGCTACAGAAATTTACACCAGCTGAGGATCTGGCCCAATGCAGTCTGGTGACCTCTGTCACCTGGGAATTCAGTGTACAAAGCATCACACCGGGTGACACTGTGCCAGAAAGGCTTCCCCAAGCAGTGAATCCCAAAAGCCTTTAGGCCTCATGGCAGCAGAGCAGTCCAGCACAGGTTAACGGAGAATCAGAGAACTCAGACAGACAGCGAGCATGGCCCAGCAGGTGAGGCATCAGACTAGGGGACAGGAGACATCAGGGTTGTTTGAATTATGGTAGCATCTAGAGGCCTCAACCAGAGCCAGGGTCCCACTGTGCTGGGCACTGCATAGACCCCAAGCAAGACTGGGGTCCCTGCCTGAGACAGGGTCCTGGTCGTGTTGGGTGCTGCCAAACCCTGCCTGAGATTGGGGACCCATCATACCAGGCACTGTCAGACTCCAGCCTACCAAAATCTGTGCGTGACAGAGCAGCTGCTAGAGTCTCTGCTGAGCCCAGCTCCCCATCTGGGCTTGTCCGGGGTGTTGTTGAAGGTGCTGGCTGGCTGACTCAGAAGCATACCTCTGATCTCTATCAGCTCCCCTGGAAATCAGTGACTTGGAAGCCTTAGTCATAGGCTGTTCCTCAACTCGACGTTACCATGCGTAGGGGGCTGTGGTCTGCCACAAAGATTCTAGTATGAGAGTCGCGGGAGCTAATATACACTGTCTTCAACCAGCCTGGCTTAACAGTGAAATCTTTGGTGAGCTTAAACTCAAACAGGAAGCTTACAAGAAGTGGAAATTTGGACAGATGACTAGGGAGGAGTATAAAAATATTGCTAGAGCATGCAGGGGTGTAATCAGGAAAGCCAAGGCACAACTGGAGTTGCAGCTAGCAAGGGGTGTGAAGGGTAACAAGAAGGGTTTCTACAGGCATGTTAGCAAGAAGAAGGTGCTCCAGGAAAGTATGGAACCCTTAATGAACAGGGGAGGCAACCTAGTGACAGATGATGTGGAAAAAGCTGAAGTACTCCATGCTTTTTTTGCCTCGGTCTTCACAGACAAGGTCAGTCCCCAGACTGCTGCACTGGGCAGCACAATATGGGGAGGAGGTGAGCAGCCCTCAGTGGTGAAAGAACAGGTTAAGGACTATTTTGAAAAGCTGGACATGCACAAGTCCATGGGTCCAGATCTAATGCATCCAAGGGTGCTGAGGGAGTTGGCTGATGTGATTGCAGAGCCACTGGCCATTATCTTTCAATATTCGTGGCAATCGGGGGAGGTCCCAGACGATTGGAAAAAGGCAAATATAGTGCCCATATTTAAAAAAAGGAAGAAAGAGAACTCAGGGAACTACAGAGCTGTCAGCCTCACTTCAGTCCCTGGCAAAATCATGGAGCAGGTCCTCAAGGAATCCATTTTGAAGCACTTGGAGGAGAGGAAGGTGATGAGGAACAGTCAACATGGATTCACCAAGGGTTGGTCATGCCTGACCAACCTGATTACCTTCTATGATGAGATAACTGGCTCTGTGGATATGGGGAAAGTGGTCGATGTGATATATCTTGACTTTAGCAAAGCTTTTGATACGGTCTCCCACAGTATTCTTGCCAGCAAGTTAAAGAAGTACTGATTAGATGAATGGACTATAAGGTGGATAGAAAACTGGCTAGATTGTCGGACTCAATGGGTAGTGATCAACGGCTCAATGTCTAGTTGGAAGCCGGTATCAAGCGGAGTGCCCCAGGGATTAGTCCTGGGGCTGGTTTTGTTCAACATCTTCATTAATGATCTGGATGAATGGATGAATTGCACCCTCAGCAAGTTCGCAGAGGACACTAAGCTGGGGGGAGAGGTAGATATGCTGGAGGGTAGGGATAGGATACAGAGTGACCTAGAGAAATTGGAGGATTGGGCCAAAAGAAATCTGACGAGGTTCAACAAGGACAAGTGCAGAGTCCTGCACTTAGGAAGGAAGAATCCCATGCACTGCCAGAGGCTGGGGACCGACTGGCTAAGCAGGAGTTCTGCAGAAAAGGACCTGGGGATTACAGTGGATGAGGAGTTGGATATGAGTCAGCAGTGTGCCTTTGTTGCCAAGAAGGCCAACAGCATATTGGGCTGTATTTAGAGGAGCATTACCAGTAGATAGAAGGAAGTGATTTTTCCTCTCTATTCGGCACTGATGAGGCCACACCTGGAGTACTGCGTCCAGTTTTGGTCCCCCCACTACAGAAGGGATGTGGACAAATTGGAGAGAGTTCAGCGGAGGGCAACGAAAATGATTAGGGGGCTGGGGCACATGACTTACAAGGAGAGGCTGAGGGAACTGGGGTTATTTAGTCTGCAGAAGAGAAGAGTGAAGGGGGATTTGATAGCAGCCTTCAACTATCTGAAGTGGGGTTCCAAAGAGGATGGAGCTCGGCTGTTCTCAGTTGTGGCAGATGACAGAACAAGGAGCAATGGTCTCAAGTTGCAGTGAGGGAGGTCTAGGTTGGATATTAGGAAACACTATTTCACTAGGAGGGTGATGAAGCACTGGAATGGGTTACCTAGGAACTGGTGGAATCTCAATCCTTAGAAGTTTTTAAGGCCTGGCTTGACAAAGCCTTGTCTGGGATGATTTAGTTGGGGTTGGTCTGGCTTTGAGCAGGGGCTTGGACTGGATGACCTCCTGAGGTCTCTTCCAATCCTAATACTAAAATTCTATGATTCTTCCCCCCGCCCCTCTGGATTCTGATTGCTCTCCACAGCCCAGCACCAAGGACCTTCAAACCCCACCATCTGCGCGATGACATGTGCACCCCGTCCTCTATCAGGGCATGCCAGTGAATGCTCTGCCCCATCCACTGCAGCAGCGACAGCCTCACTGCGGCCCCTCACCTCCTTTTCTCATGAAGCCAAAGGCTTTTCATGGGGAAGGAGATGTGTCCAGCCACCTGTAGAGGCTGTGGAGGTGAACAAACAGCAGCCAGCTCCTGGCTCTGCTACACAGGACTGGGGATGTGGGATAGGTATATCGCTTCTTCTATGGCCCCAGCACTGTAGTATCTGAGCATCTCATGCACTTTAATGCATTTATCCTAACAACACCACTGTGAGGCGGGGCAGGGCTATTATCCCCACTGTACAAACAAGGAAACTGAGGCACAGAGCGACTAAGCAACTTACCCGAAGTCACCCAGGGAGCCTGTGGCAGAGCAGGGAATTGAACACAGGTCCCTCGAGTTCCTAACCACTGTGCCATCCTAGTCCTAGCTCTCACAACATAGGCATAGTTTGACTTCTATATTTGGGATGGCAGTTCCAGCCAGGCCAACGGGACCGTGTGTGGGGGCCAAATTCCGCACCTGCCAGAGGCTTGCAGTTTGGGGGGGCCACGCCCCCTATGCCCTTCCCAAACTACGCCCATGTCTTATAGATGGGGATCAGCAGCCAGAAGTCACCAGCAGAGAGGGCGCTTGCAAGGACAGGTCTGAGCTGGGGGCACTGCCTTTCCCTGGCCCTTCCAAAGCTTTGTGCTATGCAGCACTGAGGGCTGAGTGGTCTATGGGATTGGTGCCTTATATATGCATACAATGAGGCAGAGACAGAGGAGAGTCGTGATAATACGAGTTGCAACTAGAGATGGGCTGCAGACAAGAGCCCAGGTCTCAACGGCCCCAAACCCAGAGCTCGATCCAGTTCAAAAATTTGCCAACAGCCCAACTTCCTGTGGGCCAGCCCAAAAGCCTGGATCTGGATTTACCCTCCGTACTGAGGAGGGATCAACTGGAAGGAAGTGGGTCTGGCATTCCCTATTCGGAAAGTGGTTTCAGGGATCCTGCAAGAAGGACACTGCTATTCACCCCAAGGTCTAAACTCGGGCACAGGGGACCAAGATGGCTTGGCAGGACCCTGGCCAAGGGGGAGCCTGATAAGTGGCTCCCTGCCCCCATAATGGACACAGCACTCGAGGTGGGGACTGCACTCACCTCAGCCTTGAGCTCATCAATCTGGTCCTTGAGCTCCCGGATGTACTGGGAGGAGTCAGAGTTGTTCAACTGGCCCTGGATCATCCCTTCTTCCCTCTGTGGGGAGAGAATCAGGCTTGGTCCAAGGGCGACTGGGAACAGAGAGCAGGGATGCCAAGGCGACAGCCGTTTCCCTTTCCCTTTCCCATCTCACTCAGAGATCCCTTCCTGACCTCCAGCTGGGATCAGGATAGGCCCTGGAGCAGGAGTGTGGTTTTTGTGCTCACACAGATATACATGCCTGGCTGAGCTGGTTATTTCCCCTCACCTGGATCTCCAGCTCAGCGATCCGCTGCCGCATCTCTGCCACAGCTGCCATGCTGTCGGCCTCCCGCAGCCGCACTGCCATCACCTCCTCTTTGCTCTGTGGTGTCAAACACATGGTGTTAGTGCCAGCGCAACAGCAGGGGGAACAACAGGACTCAGCAAGGGGAGGGTTAAAATCTGCCAAGACCCAGCTCGAGGATATGCCATGCCCCTGCTGAAGACACCATGAACCCCCAACGTGTGTGAGAGATTCAGAAACCACCCAGATTCTGCTGCCTGGAAATTCATCTGCGTTAGCTTGGGGTACAGCCCCTTCCACCTGCATATGGGCTGCACTGTGACCATGTCTGTCCTGCTGAGTCCAGGTCTACACAGGTGGTGGTGTGTTCAAAACAGGTAGGGAAGCCCAGTTGTGGGCCACCTGATCTCTGCCCCCCCAAAGCTCATCCCCAGAGCAGGAGGGGTTCCTGAGTCAGCACATCGGGGGCTGTGAATCCCAGGTCTGGGGAGAGGATTTCTGCACCAGCTGCTGTTAGAGTCCCTGTCTGGAGGCCACACCTGGAGGCTGACAGTGCTGGCTTCTTGCCACCTAGCCCTGAAAAGCAGCCAGGTGAATTTCACCCAGTGCCAAGCAGAGCAGAGTTGGCTGGGGCAAGGCGGGGCAGGGCATCGCAGGGGACAGTTTCCTGGGCTTGAGCAGGCCATCCCCACTGCATTGCTGCGGCTGCCCCCCAGGTCCGTTCCTAGCTATTCTGGGGCCCTATGCAGCCCTCCTGTGGGGCGGAATCGGGGGGGCCCAGGCCTCCATGGGGGTGGGCTGGCTTGGGGGCAGGGGGGAACCACCCCTCAGCACTCACTGGCGGCACAGCTGGGGCCAGGTCCCTGCACTTCCCGCCGCCGGTGAGTGCAGGCCCGGCCCTGTTGCAGTCCTCAGGGGCGAAGGTGCGGAGCAGGGGCGGGGCAGAGGGGGGGGGGGCTGGGGAAGAGCCAGAGCAGGGGCTGGAGAAGCACGCAGCTGTGCAGGGCACCTGGAAATTTGGTGCCCCAAGTTTCCTGGTGCCCTACGCAGCTGCGTACTTTGCCTATGGGTAAGGATGGCCCTGCGCCCCCCAGCCTGGCACTCACCTTGCACTCGGACTCCGCATGCTTGCGCTTGGTCTCACTCAGCTGCGTCTGCAGCCCTTTGTTCTGGGCAGTGAGGTATTGCAGCTTCTCCTGCAGCCCTAGGCACTCCTGCTCCGTCCGGTTCAGCAGATTACTGTGAATCTGATCCTGGGGTGCCGGGGGGAGACAGACAGGGAATAGAGCTCAGGGGACAGGCCATTCCACCATGTCCGCTCGCAGCTTCCACGGCTAGGTGTGTGCACCCCTAATGTGTGTGTGTGTGTAAACGCCCAATGCACCCCCTCATCCTCAACTGCACCCCCACTCCCACCCTGCAAACACCCACATCCTCTAACTGCACCCCCACAGAATACACACCCATGCTCCATAACTGATCTCCATGCACATGCAATACACACCCACTCCTCACAACTGCGTCCCCCCACTGTATAGCAGCACCCGCCACTCAATACGCTCCACAACTACACCTCTACTGCATCCTCATTCCCACCCCCACTCCCCTAGCCCCCCAAATACCCACCACACCCACACTCCCAGCCTGCAAACATCCACCCCAACTGCACCCCTACACAATGCACACCCACGCTCCATGCACATACAATACACATCCACATCCCCTGCAGACACCTCCAACACCAACTGCACTCCCATCCCCATAAGTACGGCCATACTGAGTCAGCCCAATGGTCCATCTAGCCCAGTGGCCTGTCTGCCAGCAGTGACTGGTGCCAGATGCTTCACGGGGAAGGAACAGAACAGGGCAATTAGCAAGTGATCCATCATTGTCCAGCCCCAGCTTCTGACAGTCACCCAGTGCACCCACTCCAAACAGCCACCCCCTAGTGCACCCCCCAGTACGGCCACACTCCAGGATTGCAATCCATGTGCACACAACACCCCTCAATATACATCACATACACACACTCGCCAACACACTACACATGCCCATATGCTTCAACATGCTGCTCATGCCCTGCAAAATTCAACACCCCCAACACACTGTACGCGCCCCGCACACATCCACACCCCCAACACACTGTACACACCTCCCAATCCAAACACACTGTATGCACCTCCCAAGCCAAACACACTGTACATACGCACATACCCACCCACTTCCCAACACACTGTGCACGCCCTACCCACAATCACACTGTACATGCCCCCACCCCAATACACTGTACACGCCCCGCACTCCCCCAACACAAGATACACATTCCCCTCCAATACACAGTACGTGCCTCACTGCCTCTCTACGCAGCGCCCACACCCCCCCTCCATACGCACCACCCATGCCCCACCCACATCCCCCTGCCTATGCAGTGCCCGCATCCCCCCTCCCTATGCACTGCCCACATCCCCATCCCTACGTCCCGCCTACACACTGCCCACATAACCCCTCCCTATGCCCCGCCCAGGCCCCGCCTAAATCCCCCTCCCTATGCCCCACCCACATCCCCTTCACTCCGCCCATGCCCCACCCACATCCCCCTCCCTATGCCTCACCCACATCTCCCTCTGTACGCACTGCCCATGCCCCACCCACATCCCCCTCCCTACACACCACTCACACACCCTTCCCTCATCCCCCTCTCTATACACAGCACACGCCCCACACATATCCCACCTTCAATTGCAGCCTCCCTTATTCATCCACAACACCCCCTCCTCCTTACTTGCATGCTTTCCCCCACACCCATTACCCACACAACCACACTCCAACCCCACCCGTCTCCCCACTGTTCCCTGCTGTCAGGGGTCCTCGCCCGGGGGTATGTCGGGATTGTGTGGCCATCTCCCATGGGAACGCTCCAGACCCAGCTGGCTCATCGTCCTGCCAACTGCCTCACCTGGGTTTCAAGCTCCACCAGCCTCTGCCGCAGCTCACGGAGGTCGGCCTGGGCCTGGGCCTCCCGCAGGCGGATGGTCATCAGCTCGTCCTGGAGGTCGTTCATGGTGTTCTTGCGGGGGGACTCCTTCCAGCGCCCGCCTGTCCGCGACAGATGAGCCTAGGGGAGTGGAGGGGTGCACAGGGTGAATGTGCCCCCCCATGTCAGGATTCACACACCAACCTGCGGAGCTCCCTGCTTCTTGCCTGCATGGGCCTCTCCAACCAGGGTCCCACAGCGCTTCCCAAACCTTGTTCAGCCCCACTGCACTCCCATGAGGTCAGATCCTGATCGCTGCACTGTCAGTCCCAAAGCCATAGAGGCGTGCAGCCAGATGGATGGGGTTGACACTGGGGTCTAGGACCTAATCAATATGGCTTTGCTGCTTAAGTGTGAATTGACCTGAGGCTTATAGGAAAAGGTTTTGGGGTGTGCAAAAGACCGAGGGTGTGACCTAAATGAAAGCCAGCATCTGGATGGGAGAATATCTCCACAAATGGGGTAAGGGTGCAGGGCTCACCATGCTGGTTGGGTTGGAAAAACTTTATGAGATCTGTCCCTATGAGCTTAAAATGTGGTCAGTGGACAGAAAGCCTGAAGATCTGTAGTGTGCAGGCTGGCTGGCAGATGAGTTTGTGGGCAGCAGGGCTGGGTATGAAGAGACCCAAAAGAGACTGGCCTAAGCATGGGTCCTGGGAAAGGAAACGGTTATCACGTCCCGCACCCCAGCCTTCTTTTCTCAAGATTAAACATGCCCAGTTTTTCAACCTTTCCTCACAGGTGAGGTTTTCTAAACCTTTGATTATTTGTTGGTCTCCCTGAAATCTCTCCAATTTGTTCACACCTTTCTTGAAATGTGATGCCCCAAACTGGGACACGGGACTCCAGCTGAGGCCTCACAGGTGCTGAGCAGAAGGGGCCAATTACCTCCCAAGTCTTATATACAACTCTGCTGTTAGTACACCCCAGAATGATGAGAGCTGTTTTTATAACTGCATCACATTAGACTCAGAATAGACTCATAGACTTTAAGGCCAGAAGGGACCATCATGATCATCTAGTCTGACCTCCTGCATAGGCGTCGACTCCGTGGGTGCTCCGGGGCTGGAGCACCCACGGAAAAAAATTAGCGGATGCTTAGCACCCACCGGGAAGATCAGCTGTTGGCAACTGCCAATCAGCTATTTAGCATGCGCAGCAGCCCCCATCAGCTCTTTGGCTGGCTGCGGCCAATCGGCTGTTTGGCACAAAGTCGCAGCCTATCAGCTGTTTCCCCTGCGGCTGCTAAAGCTCCCAGCGGGCTCCCACCTCCCACTGCAGGCAGGTGTGAGTCCTTTTAATTTTCAGGGCAGAGGGAGCTGGGCTAGGGGGACAAGCAGCCAGGGCACGGCAGCTTCTAGGCAAGCTGTGGAGGGGTGGGCAGCTTCTTGGCAGGGAGCTAGGGGGAGATGGGCGGGCAGCTTCTCGGCTGGCCACAGAGGGCTGCTGGGGGGAGTACAGGCTGGGGGGTTTCTTGAGGACTGAGCCAGCCATTCTCATACCACCCTGGTGTCTCCCCCAGGACCTGTGCTCCCCTCCAGCCAGGAGAAACCAGCTGTGGACCCCCTTAGTACTAGGCAGGGGGACAAACCAAAGGACATGGCTCCTTTAAGAAAAGTTTGCCCTTGTGTCTGATGAGTGAATTTGGGCTGGGGCCAGCAGTTTGCCCCCTCCCTGTGCCAAAGGTGAAAGGGGCTCTTCACTGCAGCCCCAGGTGCAAATGAGCAGCCTCCCGCAGCCTGGACCCTGCCTGTGCCCCGACCCCTCCCACGCGGGCTCTGAGAGTTCCCAAACCCTATGGTTCTGACACAGGTCCCGGGACTCCGCATCCCTTCCCCGGTGTGTGGAGGGACAGGAGGGGCAATACACCACCAGTACGTCTAGCCCCATCCTCCCCACGGACTCTTCTCCATGGCCGGCTCTCATGCCTGGGAAAGTAACGCTTGCCCAGCTCAAAGCTGTCTCCCCTCCCAGCCCAGATCAAGCCTGCTTGAGGGGCTTTTCCTCCCAGAGAGGAAGTTTATCCCCTTCCCCTCCAGATCAGCGTCTCCCCGCATCAGGAAGGATGGATTTCCTTCCCCTGGAGCCACACACCCCCCCTCCAGCTCCCAGGGAATTTCTTCAGTTGCATCCATCCCTCTGTATCAGCTTCAAGTCCGGAGACGCTGCCTTGCTTCAGCTTGGGACACCTGAGCTCCTCGTGCTTCAGCGTGCTGGGCTGCTGCAGCCCGAAGGAGGAAGCAACCCCACCCCCACCTTTGGCCATGGTCCCACCAGGGGCTCCCCGCCCACAAAAGTTGCAAAGTGTGTGAGGGAGTCAGGAGTGAGCTGCAGCCCTGGGGACTGGGAGGAGCTGGAGCGACACAGCAGCCACACAGCAGGATGAATGAATGGGCCATGTCTATGCTGGGCTGTTGAATTAAATTTCTCTCTCGGTCTCAGGGCGGGCAGTTTCTGGGCTGGCCACAGGGTGTGGGGTTGGGGGGGAGACAGAGCTGCTTTGAGTGCCTAGGAGGGAGTAGGCGCTAAACAGAGCCACCAGGAGGTGGGGAGCAGAGAGAGAGAGAGCGAGCGAGCTGGGAAAAGGGACACAGGTGGAGAGCAAGAAGTGGGAAACATCAGGAAGGGGAGATACCAATGATAGACACACATTCAATAACTAGAATGAAAGTGTATAAATATGCTGAAAATAGCCTCCCCTCAAAACTGGCAGAGCACCCCTCAAGCACATACAACTCATCCTTAAGGCAGGAGGGGGCAGAAAGGAGTGAGTGGCAGGTGGGAGGCATTTAGGGGAGGGGGTTGGCAGGCAGGAGGCATTCAGGGCGGTGTAGGGGGATGGGGCAGCGTGGGAGCAGGAAGAGGTGGAGTGGGGGTGGAGCCTTGGGGAAGGGGGCAGAGCCAGGACGGGGCACCCACTGGCAAAACTAAAAGTCAGCACCTATGATCTCCTGTACATTGCAGGCCACAGAACCTCACCCATCCACTCCCGGAATAGACCCATAACCTCTGGCTGAGTAACTGAGGTCCTCAAAGTCATTGTTGGCTCATATTCAGTTTGTGATCCACTATAACCGCAGAACTGTTTCAGCAGTACTACCACCTAGCCAGTTATTCCCCTTTTTGTATTTATGTATTTGATTTTTCCTTCCCAGTTTGACAGTGAACTTTTGATAACTACTCTTTGAGTTACAGTCTTTCAACCACTTGTGCATCCACCTTATAACAATTTCATCTAGACCACATTTCCTTAGTTTGCTCATAAGAATGCCTTGTGAGATTGTCAAAAGTCTTACTAAATCAAGATATATCTGTGACGTTACACCCCATATTCTTCATAGAAATATGGTTATGATACGAATATGGCATGACTAAGATATACTTTATGCAAGATGGCTCATGTGAGGTATCATTGGAAAGATTATGATCTACTGAATGTGATTATCCAATTTGTATGCACGTATCATTTCTGTATCTGAAGTTAGGAATATTGACTATGTAACCATTACAACTACGCGTGTACTTGGGGGAATGCCTGCCAGACAGTAGGCAATCTTCAGCGCAAGATAGTATTATTTTGGGTTTATTCCCCCAAAAGGGGCGTGCACGTGAGTGGTGGGTGAATCCTCTCACACAGAGCTGACCTCAGTCGACGTGTGTGTGTGTGTGTGTGCGCACACGCGGGCTGCAAGAGGCCGGATAGCCTCATTCAGCAAAACAAGGAGAGGAAATCCAGGCTGGTGGAGCAGGAGGGGCTCAGTGAGACCCCAGTACATCAGGTGACATCCCAAAGGGGGGTCTAACCCATCACAATATCATGTCTACAGCTTTCCTGCATCTATTAGGCCAGTAACCTTGTCAAAGAAGGAAATTAGGTTGGTTTGGCACCATTGGTTGGTTATTACTTATTACCCTATTATCCTTTAGGTGCTAACAAATTAATAGTTTATTCCAGTATCTTTCCAGGTTCCCAAAGTTAGAGTGTTCTATCATTCCCTAGGTCCTCTGTGTTCCCCTTTTAAAGATAGGTACTGTGTTAGCCCTTCTCCTGTCCTCTGAGACCTCCCCTGTCCTCCATGAGTTCTCAAAGATAATCGCTAATTAGATGTATCTCTGGAGGGGGGTTGTCTCTGCCCATGTGCTGGGGTCGGGGATGGGTAGCTGGCCTGGTGGTGAGTGGAGCCGACGGGGAAGGGGGCTTTACCTGCCAGCTGTCGTTGAGATCCTTCACCTGCAGTTGTAGCTCCTTGAGTGAGGTCAGCGCTGCCACCTCGCGTACCTTCAATGCCTTGAGCTCCTCCTGCAAACGGGCCACGTTGTTCTCGTCGGGCAGCGAGCTGTTCTTCTGCAGGGAGGTGGGGGCAGAGGGAGTCAGACTAGGACCTCAGCAGCACAGGCTTCTCTGCTCTGACCACTGCACTGTGCTTCCCACCTTTCCACATCCAGGCTCTGTGGGCACGGGCAGGGAACGAGCTCCACAACCCCACACTCAGATAATCTGGGGCTAGGGTTGGAGCCTTTGGAAGTGCTGCAGGGATGCAGAGTGACATGCTACTCTGGGTGACCCCCAGCTAGCTCCTGGAAGCAGCTCCCTGAGACCCCAAGGCCACCCTCACCCCCTGATATTCAGCAGTTCAGCAGGCCCCACTCCCACCCCGGCTGTTAGCAGAGGGCAAAGAAGGAATCCCAAGCTTCCTACTGGTGGGATCTCCCAACACAAAGGGACAGCAGCATGGCCTAATGGGCAGCTCTAGCCCTGGCATGGTGGGGACACAACCTGGTCCTATCTAGAGACAGCCATGTTTGGACCTGACCCTGCTGGAAGTGCAGTCCCCAACACGGTGGCTGTTCTAGAGAAGCCAGAGCACTGGCTTACAGGTCAGGAGATGGGACAGGCTCTGGCTCACTCCCCTGGAGATGTTGTCTCCTGGGATTTGTCTGGAGCAGCACAAAGTGGGGAGATCAGAGCAGGGGCGGAGACCTGGGGTCTGGCTCTCTGCTCACAATGGTGGAATTCCACTGGAGTCCGTACAGCCCCACTGCTGTAAAGGGACAAGCCAGCCTGGGTAGCAAGAAGGGGCTCACGTTTACACCCACTTCTTGAAATTAAATTTGAAATTAATGGAGATATCCCATCTCCTAGAACTGAAAGGGACCTTGAAAGGTCATCGAGTCCAGCCCCCTGCCTTCATTAGCAGGACCAAGTACTGATTTTTCCCCAGATCCCTAAATGGCTTCCTCAAGGATTGAACTCACAACCCTGGGTTTAGCAGGTCAATGCTCAAACCACTGAGCTATCCCCAGGGCCAGCTCTGGCTTTTTTGCCGCCCCAGACAAAAAAGCCGCCGGCCCCCCCTCCCCCCCCGCGGCCGGGGGGAGGGCGGCCGGAGCCCTGGGAGGAGGGCGGTGAGCCCCGGCAGGGGCTCCGCTCTCCCCCTGGCGGCTGGGGGGAGAGCGCCGGAGGGGAGGGCGGCCGGAGCCCTGGGAGGAGGGCGGCGAGCCCCGGCCGGGACTCGGCTCTCCCCCCGGCAGCCAGAGCGCCGGGGGCAGGGCGGCGAGAGGGCGGCGAGCCCCAGCCAGGGCTTGCCGCTCTCCCCCCGGCAGCCGGGGGGAGGGCAGCCAGAGCGCCGGGGGGAGGGCAGCGAGCCTGGCCGTGGCCCCGCTCTCCCCGGGGGCCGGAGCGCCGCACCGCTCCCCTCCAGGTGCCGCCCCAAGCACAACCTTGGTGGGCTGGTGCCTGGAGTCGGCCCTGGCTATCCCTCCCCCCTAGACTAGAACAACTGCAGCAGGGCTGAGCGTGCTCTGCAAACCCCCAGCTACAGAAGAAAAAAGGCACAGCCCAAGCAGCGCCCCTCTGAACTCTCATCAGCCCTTGGGCACTACTGGAAAGGGTAGCCAACCGAGTGGCTTTTCTATAACACGCTAGGGGGCAGTGAGCTGAGGCCTTGTCTACACTGTGGTTTTAGCCTTGCAGAAGCTGCACCAGTGCGGATCACAAGGGCAGACCTGGTTTGAACTGATGCAGCTCATCTTGGCTTTACACAAGGGTGAGCTGTGCTGGTGGAAACAATCTTTATGCTGGGTTTGAACCCATGGCTGAAATCCCAGGGGCAGATCCCTGGCTGGTATAAATCAGCACTGCTCCATGGGAGTCAACAGAGCTGCACCTATTTACAGCAGTGGAGGCTCTGGCTGCCAGTGCAGACAAAGCCAGGAGCTCTGTGACTGCTGAGTGATTCACACACACAGCCCAGGCAGGGGGAGGCTTCCAGTGGGTTTCAGACACCGCCCCCATGCTCAGCAGGAAAGCAATCAGATGAGGTGTTATCGCACCTCTGCTGGAGCAGAAATCACATGCTGGCAGCTGCAGGGGAAGCGCGAGGGGGGGAGTCAGGGTAACGTTTGGTGATTGCGAGTTCATCTCTTCTGAACTAGTGCTGGGGGGCCAGGGGTCCTGCACCCACCATGAACCCTGGGGTTCATATCACATTAGAAGACAATCACAGTCATCCCCTTCATCTGCCTGGGCTCAATACTACTAGCAGCTCCATGGCTCATACTAATCTCTTCTCATGCCACTAATCATAACCACCTCAAGTGTCACTAGGTTCTCCCCTTGTCCCTCTCTATCTACCTGCCATCCCTCATCTTATATTTAGACGGCAAACTCCTAGGAGCAGGGACAGGTGGTGTTATTTATTTGGTGTATCACGGTAGCACCTAGGAGCTGCAGTCATGGAGCAGGACCCCATTGTGCTAGGTGCTGTACATCTTAGTCTTGTGTGTGCACAGCGCATGACACAATGGGGCCCTGGTCACCGATTGCAGCCTGTAGGTCAAACCGTAATATCAATCAACAGTGAGAAAACACCACCCTGCCACCAACTGTGTGCAAAGCGGTCTGTCCTGAGCAGAAGCAGCTGCTCCTTTCTCCCTCTGCTTCATGGGACTATTGGGAGAGAGGACAGATCTGTGTGTGTAATGGGAGAGGGGGGAAGTGGTGACCCCACTTAAAATGGAGCAATCACACATCTGTCTGGTAAGATTGCAACATCTGTTAGTCAAATAAACCCTTGGTGCTTCTTGTTCTTAGGACAAATGGGGACCCAGCAGTAGTGTCACACATAAACACACGGGGCTACGCCTGGTCCGGCTCTTTCCTCACCCCACGCTTCAGGCGTTTTCACACTGATGTGTTGGGTGGAGGGTGAGGCCTTGAGTCATTCTTTGAGCTCTCAAGCCCCCATGGGCTTTCTCACATGCTGCTCCAGTGTGGTCGCAGCAGTGCAAGCTGCAGCAGGAAGGGCTGGTTCGGGGCCTGTTGGGGTGTTAAAAGGGTGGGAGGACTTGATTCTCACAGCTCTGATCAGCTAATATAAGGTTCTCCAGCATCAGCTCAGCCTGAACTAGAGAAGTTAGAGGTTAGATTTAAGGTACAGAAATTCAGATCTGGACAGACCACCCCTAAAAGTGGAGGGCTGGGGATCTGGCATTCGGGTCAGCCTGCTAGAAGGACAGGGATCCTTTGCAGCATTTAGATCCAGGTCTGTCATCAGACTTTAAGCACCCCTAATGTCTGGAGGACTTATAATAGGGGGGGTTTATTTGGGCCCAGTCTCTGGCTAGATCACTGCAAGGCAGAGAGGAAGGCTGGTCCTACAATTAAGGCGCTAGACTGAGACTTAGTAGATTTCAAACTTTGGGGCAGGGACTGTCTTTTTGTCCTGTGTTTGTACAGCACCTGGCACAAGGAGGTCCTGGGCCATGACAGGTGCTACTGTACTATACCTAATAAATAATAATAATAATAGAAACTCCAATTCCCAGCTTTCCCTGGGTGACCTCAGGCCAATCGTGCTGGGAGGATGAATTCAATAGGTAACTGTGAGGTGCTCAGATTGGGGCCCTGAAGGTGCCTTGATGGATAGGTCTTGCTGCCACTCTCCTGCTCCCATAGGATTGCTGCCCAAGCCTGAAACTGACCCGGCAGTAAATGCGTAGCCTTCCCATTGCCAGGCTTTGCAGACAGACCTGGTCTGGTTTTGCGAAGCACAAAAGTGCGCTGACGTGCAACTTACAACCATGCAGGAAGGAAATGGTTACAGGGCAAGGCCTTTTCTGGAAGGGGCGGGTTTATCTAGCTGCTTTTATTTTTAATCATGCTCTGATAACCATCTTCAGAGGTTTTCAAATCTAATCCCAGTTGCGACCGCAAAGGAAAAAATAAATCAAATGTACAATCACTTATTGCAGGATGGTCAAGGAAAAAGAAACATGGGCAGAAAATCTTGTCTGCATGAGATCCTTATCTGGGTTCAGTGTCCATGGGGACACTGAATGGGTCCAGATGGATGCTGTGTAGGGTAGGGAGCCTTCTTAATATGACCCCCAAACAGTCAAGGAGGGTGTGTGTGATACAACCCTGTTCTCAGCAGAGGATTCAGGCTGAGCAAAAACAGCCACCAGTTACTAATTTATAGCAGCATCCAGAAGCCTTGATTGAGTTCAGGGATCCCACTGAAACAGAGAGGGGAAATGACTTGCCCAAGGCCAGACAGCAAGTCAGTGGCAGACCTGACAAAAAGCTCAAAGGTCTCCTGACTCCTCCTATGCATGGCCCACACTGCCTCTCACTGCTAGTGACATGGATTCAACAGAAGATGTACTAAAGATACTGCAGCCTGAGTGAGGCAAATAAAGTAAAAGTCACAAAAAGCAGGCATAATCAGCCTTGTGCTGTGATCAGGTCACACTTCAAAAGTCAGGCAGCATCAGCCCAACTTTGCACTTGGATGGGAAACCACCAAGGAACATCCAGGGGCACTGCGCCAATGGAAGCACTGCCTTTCAGAAGGCTGGGAGCTACACAGAGCCCAGGTGAGATAAATAAAATAAATAAATAGAGATATCCTATCTCCTAGAACGGACCTTGAGAGGTCATCAAGTCCAGCCCCCTGCCTTCACTAGCAGGACCAAGTACTGATTTTGCCCCAGATCCCTAAGTGGCCCCCTCAAGGATTGAACTTACAACCCTAGGTTTAGCAGGCCAATGCTCAAACCACTGAGCTATCCCTCCCCTAATCAGAGCCCCATTGTGCCAGAGGCTGCACAGGTCACGACTGGGATTCTTCTTCACTTCCTGTCCTAAATTCTCCCTTAGTGTTGCTTGGTGCCATTGAACAAATGCTCCACCCTCAAAAGGTGACTGCATTTCAATGGGGTAGGTGTGATCTCTGCACACGAAGTTAAGTGCTGTGGGGTCCTTCAGGCTGAAAGGCACTTGGGCAGTGGTTCTCAAACTGTGGGTCAGGATTCCAAAGTGGGTCTTCATGGGGTCACCAGGGCTGGCGTTAGTATTGCTTCAGCCCTGGGCGGCGAGGCTCAGGTTACAGGCCCCCCGCCAGGAGTTGAAGCCCTTTGGCTTCGCCCCCGGGGTGGTGGGGCTTGGCCGGGCTCAGACTTCGGTCCCCACTCCTAGAGTCGTGTAGTAATTTTTGTTGTCAGAAGGGGGTCGCAGTGCAATGAAGCTTGAGAACCCCTGCACTCTGGGAACACAGCTTATCTTCAACTCCCCATGCAAGTGCTTGAAGCCCCCCCCCCCACTTTAATCACTTTGATACGCACAGCAGCTGCTGTCAATTTGATTCAGGCCCCACTAAAAGGAAGGCTGAGCCTAGCTCAGGACTTCCTTTGCTTAGGATTGTGAAGTACAATTAAACATCAGGCATGCACTTCACCAGCCTAAATCCACATGGCACAGATCAGCAGCACCACAGTGAATATCTTAGGCCAGATCCCCAAATGGCATCCGCTGGCATATCTCCACTGAAGTCAATGGCACTACGCTGATTTACACCAGCTGAGCATCTGATCCCTTATGCCTTTCATCCTGAAAGACCCCGATACATGCTGCAAACTACACAGGGTTCACTTAACTCCCCACTGAAATACACCCACTTCTCAAGGGACACAGCAGCTGTTTAACTACAGATCAGATGAGGATGGAAATCCCATATCCAGCTGAAACTACAGGGAGGAGAGGGTCTACATAGGCAGAACCCTTCTATGGTACTGGACCAGGAGGGCTGGGCTAACAGCTCCACTTTTATGGAAAGCATCACGGGATCTTTAATGACCCTGAAGCCATCAAAGGCCTTGGTTTTACAACCCATGCTATAAAAGTAACAGACCCACAGCAAGTTGTAGGGGCACAGGCTGCTCCCCCCATGATCCCTATTGCATATTTAAATGATGCTGGAGCAGGGATTTCTCCCTCCCCACACACACCTTTTCCATGTCCAGCACTTTGTCCTGCATCTCCTTGAGTGCGCCCAATGTCTCCGTCTCCCTCAGACGCGACTGCTCCAACTCTGTTTCCAGGTGATTCACAAACTCCTCCGTGAACCGGGGGTTTCCCTGTTAGGAAGCAAAAAAACCCAAACCAGGCATTGTTAACCAGGGAGGGGATCTTTAGCACTGAAACCACAGGCCTCTACCAATTGAGGAACTTCTCTAGCGAGAGCAAGGCTGTTTTCGTTGAAGGGGCCAGCCTCTAGGGGGAGACATGCTCAAGCGCACATAGTCAATTTTTACCCACAAATGCACCCCCATATTCAGTGCAGGACAATGAGAGAGGCTGCTGGAAGGAACTCCCCTTGCAGCCCTGCAGGGCAGGGCTGAGGAGCATTGATGGGTGGGGGGGAAGGAGGGCAGATTGCAGGATTACAGACACAGATCTGCACTTTGGGGGCCCAGCGCAATGTTAGCTGCACCCATGATCAGACAGCTCTCCTCACCTTCCCTGCCACTCTTGGAGACACCCCTGACTCGCTGCCCAGGTCTGAAGTCTCTCTTCCTATAGATGTGCCCTCTGAAGCAACTACGGTGCTCATCACTGCAATGCAGCAGCTCTGGGGTGGTATGTGGCACTGAGTAACAGATGTACAGCAGTGCTACAGCTGAAGGTTGTAAGAGGTGAATGAAGCATTAGTTTGGCTGGGCACCAGAGTTAACGCTCTCACTTTTGCAGAAAGGGCCAGAGGATCTTTAATGTCCGTAAGCCTTCAAGGCCTTGGTCTTGTGTCTCATCCAAGAATCACAGTGAAGGCCAGCACGGTGCCCCCTAGCAGCATGCTCCAAGATTTCTCCTTAAGGCTTCACATTGGACCAAACTGTCCTGGACTCAGGCTCTGGGGGCCCATTAACATGACACCTGGGCAGCTGGGACGGAGGTGATTCCTAAGAGCCAGCTGGCTGCTGCCTTGTCAGTCCTTGCTGACCTGTGGGGCAAATGGACCCAACTCCCATCACTGTACTGTGCACTGCCTGATGGGGTTGGACACCTAGCACCTAATGTGGTGGCTGCTCTGGATCTTGTTCTAAACCTTTTCTCCAGTGGCCACAGTTCTGGCGGGGACTAGGCACGCTCCAAGGAGGAGGCAGGCCATGAGGCCACTTATGCGACACCCTGGGGCCCCTAAAAGGGTAGCTGGGCGGGGATACCGTTGCTGGAGGCTCTCCTGTAGCGGGATCCAGCTGGCTCTTCAATCTCACCCCCTGCCCCACCCAATCTGAGCAGAGTGCTACTCTCCAGAGCACGCCTCAACCACAGCAACCTCCGCTGGGGGAAAGGCCGGGGGAGCGCTGGCACAGCTCCTACCCACTGTAACCGTCGGTGCTATTGCAGCTGTTGGCAGTTCATCAGATAAACACCAGCTTGTTTTCTGGGGGAGAATTAAACACGATCCAATCCAGCCCATGGGGGGAGGGGTGGAGACCCCTCTTTGCAACCAGATGCAACCTCGAACTCAACACCCTTTGAATTTTGGAGCGCTTTGGATTGGAGGCCTCACATTCAAAACCACCCCTCTGTAGCTGTAGCTGTGGTTTTAGGTTGGATCCAAAACCAAAAGGGGCCTAATTTCAGGTTCTGCTTTGGTTGGGACAGGAGACTTGCGCCAGCAGGGTGTGAGATCTCAGCATCCTTGAATCAGAGTTTTAGGGGCCAGATCCCTGGCTGGTGCAAATCACCATCGCTGCATTGGAGTCAATGGGGTCAAAGCCCCGGCTGGTGTATAAACCAGCATCGCTCCATTGGAGCCAATAGGGCCAGATCCCTGGCTAATGGGATGCTGCATCAGAGTCAGTGACAATTTATATCAGCTGAGGTCTAGCCCTGGCCCTCGTTTGGCCTCAAACCTTAACCCAGATCCAAGCCAACCCTACCCAGCACCAAGCTTGAGTGGCAGAACCGTCATCTCCCATCAGTGAAGCAAGAGCCCTCCCCAACCAGTTCCCCCCCATGCTGAGTGAATGCAGCTGCAATGAGAGCACCCTACAGGAGAGGAATATGCTGCTAGGGTGGGAGAGGGAACCATCCCTGCCACGGGGAGCATGATATGGGGACCTCGGTCCCTGCCCTGGCCTCTATGGGTGGATGGACTAGATGGGCCCTAGGAGGGCTTGTCTGTGATCACCCTGCATATTGCCAGCCAGTGGGAGGGGAGGTTACAGAGTCTGATACCATAGCTGGTTTAAACGCAGGCTGGAGAGTTTTGCGGCCGTTGCCATGTGAACGGAGATGATGGGGTTTATCAGATCTTGTGCTGGGGACACACACTGATTGCCGGTATGGGCTCAGGAAGGAATCTCCCACCACCACGCATCTGCAGCACTGTGGAATTGACCAGGTGCATTAAGGAGGAAGGAGGCATGGGGGGTGAGAAGGTTCCGCTTTCTATGAAGCTGTGGTTCTCCAGTTTTTTCAGTCTCCGGAGACCCAGCTCCCCACTTCCAATTCCTCTCATCAGCCACCACCTGGATCTCAAAAGAACTGCCAGGAAGGGCTGTCACTACTGATGGTCCAAAGGAGAGGCTGCTCTGATGCCTCGTGTAGTGGCCTCTGCCACAGTAGATGGGCCAATGTTCTAAGCAAAGCCCTGTCTTCTCAGAAGCTGAACTCAGAACCAATCTAGCTGTGAATTCCCCTAGGATTGGCGAATTAAAGATGGGTCACAGCTTCTCATCCTCCCCTCAGCTAGTCTAGGGTTCTTCCCCTGGATGGTCTGGTGCTTTGCTTAGCAGCCTGAGATGTCCTTGGAGCTGCCCAAGAGAGAAGAGCTCTCTGACGCACAAGGGTCAGGTGGGAGGGGACTCCCTCATTTCACTCAGCCCATTTGCAACAGACTTCTCATATGGGACAGTCCATGTGAACTGGCACCTTTGGTTTGTGCCCAGAGGCTAACAGTTATCCCTCTCCAGCTATCAGTTCCCTACCCTGGGGTCTATGGCTTCCATCAGACTTCTCCTCTGTAGGGCTGTACCTCTGGAATGAGTCAGTTGCACATGGAATTGAAGAGACATTTCTAGTGTAACACTGTGCTTCAACACACTCCGTGTTTAACAGCAACACTCTACCTGTCTCCCATTCGAACATCCCAACATGTTTTACAGACGTTATTTGTGTAGAGAACTGTTATCCTCATTTGCAACTGTGGAAACTGAGACAGAGAGAGGTGTTGAGATTTGCCTGAGGTCACATAGTCAGTGGCAAAACCAGGAATAGAACCCAAGAGTCCTACCTCCCAGACCCTAGTTCCCATTCCCCACACAGACCCAGGAGTCCTGATTCCCAGTCCCGTGCTTTAACCAGAAGACCAGCCCTTCCTTCCCACAAACAACCCATTTTGGATGAACCAGAAGAGCTCATGAAGCAGACAAACTTCTAGGTTCTTTTTTTCTGCCGTAGGCCAGGTTTGCTTTCTAGGCACTATCGTTCTCCCTGTAACCACACAGCCCTGCGTTCTCTCCGGGAGAGCTTTCACCTGGGGCTCTTTCCGAAGAAGAGCCGCTGAGCATTGTTTTAAGCACTGTTTGTTTGCTCTCTCCATTTGGTGAGAGCTCTGCATTTTTTGATGAGGTAAAATATCAGAGACTTCAGTTGCACAAAGAAGGGGGGGATTCAAACACCTCCCCCACCCAAGAAAAAACAACCTACTGCTTGGCCGTTTTTCCCACTTGCAAGGACACCTGTGAGATTCAGAAGAAGCCCCCCCTGATCAAAAAGCTTCTGTCAAAGACAGGCAACAGGTGGCAAAGAGATTGGGCTCTCAACAATGTGCACATGGTAACCTTTACATGGGAGTGTGTGTGTGAGTGAGACCATCACAGCCACCAAGCGTCCCTCCCACACACACTTAGCTTTTGCTTTGCTTTTGCTTTCATCTCCGTAACCTCCACTTAGTGGTTCAGCCCTGACTTCGCAGCAGCTCTAATGCCCGCAGCTGTCAACAGTACACGTCCCAAATTATTGTAGCAGCAATTAGAAAGCTCAATTGAGATCAGGGCCCCATTGCTGCACAGAGACAGTCCATGCCCCAAAGAGATCATAGTCTGAACAGACAAAGGAAGGGAGAATTGTTATCCCTCTTTTACAGGTGGAGAACTGGGACCCAGAGACATGCAGGACTTGTCCAAGCTCACACAGCGAGTCAGTGGCAAAGCTGAGAATGGAACCTAGATCTGAGTCCCGGCCAGGGCCTTAACCACAAGGCCGTCCTGTGTCATTCCTCTCTAGTTATTTTCACTGTACGGATATTAACTGTGTTATAGCAAGCTCATTCCCAGAGAGGGGGCTCCCTGCTGAAGGGCACACTCCAGCTGTTTGTTAGGGCAAGATTTGAATTTCGGCTCTGGTCTGGATTCAGCATAACACCAAAGCAACCTTTGCTACATCATTCATCTCCAGGGCCACTGCTGAAATCCACAAGCTCACCTCCACTGCTTCTCGCAAGAAGGGAAGTTTGACTATAGACAACAGTGACCAAAGTGGAACCAGCAGAGGCACCAACAATGATTTAAAAAAAAATAAAAATAAAAACCAACTGATTTTTCAAAACATACAT